>NC_069140.1:38623952-39956452 GCF_943734755.1 Anopheles moucheti | reverse complement strand
TTTTTCCAAAAATGCCATCAATCCGTTCGGTAGAGCAAACAAACATTCTAGATTAAAGTCTGAAAATAAAACAGGATTAGAAGATAGGGTTGGAGATATGTGGGTATAACGGATGATTCATACCTGTTTCCGCGGTGCTTTCATCGACTTTATCAATGATCAGCTGTGTGATACGATTAATTATGCTGCGGGCATGAGGGGTCTGCTGCGTATCGAGGCATGTGTTCAGCTGCCGTAAGCACGTACTTAAATCTATTGCCATTGGTGCTGTAATCAAAGAGATTATATTATACCAGTTCAAAGTCGCAATCTAAGCAAACACCGGCAACAAGACTGGTAATCAATCTTCGTACCGCCGTAAAATACTCGTATTTATCACTTTCTTCCGCTGCTTCACATAAACATTATGGTGCTATGCACAATTCACAACAAAATGAAGCTAGATTTCAACAAATAATATGATGAAGAAACGATGTAGTATGAGGACTACACGATTAAAGGTCTCGCCCACAGAAAGATCGCAAATAAATGAAAATTGCGCGCCGCGATCTATTGTTTATCTGTCAGCTGTCATCCTCACTGTGGTTGGTTCTCGCACAAAATCCTGATTTTTGAAAAATAGTTTTTATTCTCGTATTAGAAAACATGATACTGTCTTAGCAAACGCTTCAAATTATTTTATTATAAATAAAACAGACCCTGCATTATTACCCGAAACAATTATCAATAAAACATTGCACGAAATGTCATCCCACGTCGTATCCTCATGACCGATGGATCGTCCACCCATCGACCGGCATTAATTGCATACGCGAATATACCTGTGTACGGTGCTGGGAAATTGCTGCACTCAATCGATTTTCTAACGCCACCGTGTTGTTGTTTTCCACCCCCTCCGGCGGTCGGTAGCGGTGACGTCAGCGCAGATACGCACACCCTGCACACCCTTTTTCCGCGCAAGACATTTTATGACGTCCGTTATCGCTCGCACTACAAGCTGGGCAGTGCTGCATCATCATCACATTAAACAGTGCTGGTCCGCGACGCGTATCGGTGCAGGCAAACAGCTCGCAAACATCCGGCAATCGGTACTTCCGCAATCAAGCAAAAGCACCAGTTTACTCGTGTGTCCCTTCGGTACGAAGTTTAGCGTGATGGGAAAGCCAAAGGTTGTGTTCGTTCTCGGCCCACCCGGTTCCGGCAAGGGTACGCAGTGCGAAAAGATTGTGAAAGAGTTTGGCTATACGCATCTGTCTGCCGGTGATTTACTGCGCGAGGAACGCAACCGGGAAGGGTCCGAGTATGGTGCACTGATTGAGGACAACATCAAGAATGGTCGGATCGTGCCAGTAGAAATTACTTGCGCCCTGTTGGAAAATGCTATGAACAAAACGATTCAGGTGAGAGTTCTGGATTTTAGCCGAAGGGAAACCATGAAAAGCTGTACGACCATTCATTCGCAAGTTTCGCATTTCCAGTCTTATCCGGATTTAGTATTCTGATAAGCAGAAGTAACGTCCCAACGAATGTGTGTCGAATATTGTTACACAATTGAAATTATCGAATGACCCTTCCCGACTGCGCCTGTATAGGTGACCAGATTATCGATGGCCTCAGGCCGTAGCGTGTTTTCGCTCTCAAGTTCAACCGTGTCTCCACGGGACGCACTTTTACGCAATCTGTACGATTTTTGCTATTTTTAGAGCCCCAAACGCCAATCGGAAGGAGAAGGCGCAAAACGGGCGCCAAGAAAGACTGTGATGCGACGCGGAACGAGAACCGCTTTATAATGAGATTGTTGCTGAATGCTTTACCCTCTGCTTCACTGCGTATATCCAACAGGCAACCGGTAACGATCGATTCCTGATCGATGGATTCCCCCGCAATGAGGACAATCTGCAGGGCTGGACGAAAAAGATGGCCGACAAGGTGGAGCAGCAGTTCGTGCTGTTTTTCGAGTGCTCCGAGCAACAGTGCACCGAGCGGTGTCTGAAGCGAGGCGAAAGCAGTGGCCGTTCGGACGATAATGCGGAAAGTTTGAAGAAACGGTTCAATACCTACATCAACGATACGGTAGCAATTATTAAGCACTACGAGGAGTTGCAGCTGGTGAAGAAAATCGATGCCAGCGCCGGTCCGGATGCGGTGTTCGAACACGTGAAAGCTCTCTTCGGAGAACAGAAGTAAAGGCGATGTCAGGAAAAATATCCAACAGCTACTGCTGGTAGGAAGTTTGTACACGCAATTTGATAGACGCCCGTTGTTTTTATATCATTAAGCAAACGTCCTAAGCATCGGTATTCGGAAAGTAATTGTAAAAGGATGAAAGATAGGGAAGATGTTAAAATCAACTAATGGGAAATCGTACTGCGCTTTCCAAACGTCCTCTCAGAGCCAGCGTGCTACATTCCTTCATATCTAGAAACAGAATCCCCTTAACCTCATTCCAGCAAATGAGGCAAATTAGGCGAGCTTATTTGTGGGTTCTTTGAATGGTTCTGGTTAAACAAAAACCAGCATCCTCTTCTACGGATTTGGACACGTTTTCCTTATCAACATTTATCTGACCAACTTGATGTGCGTAGATTGCATCCCATTACCACACTGTACAACCTAATTTCGGCGGACAATTAATTACATTATTGTAAGCAGGCAAGCAAATTAGTAAAGTATTAACTTTCACGCTTAATTAATTCTTGTGTCAAAAGAGCATAACGTCACCAGAAATGGTGCTAGCAGAACCGGGAGCGAATGTACACGTACATTATGCTCTTTTTATTAGTTTGCAGTACGTTTTTTTTTTTTGTTTTAATACTACTTTTAATACAATTATTGTGTTTTAGTAAATGTCTTATGGTGGGGTCCATATTCAACTTCACTCTTATGTGTCCAGCTTATGTGTTCGAATGTGGTCAGCGGGAAACGAATTCAATGGATAATAAATAATAGTAGAAATATACGATGGCATGTTATAAAAAATACCCTTGGAAAATTCAAGAATTTTGTGTGTAGATTAGAGTAGAATGGTTCAAAAACTGATATTATCTGTGAGAAGCATATTTGCCGCGCGTATCTAAAATTGAGAGAAAAGCGCAGCGTACGTGCTGTAGTCTACGTGGACTCCCAGGAATATCACATAACTTCGCGTTTGATGGACATTAAACGCGCAAGGGCAGCCGTAGGCTACCACATCACAGAGCGTACTAAGGAGCAGTATAGCATTTATGTCACGCGTTAGTTTTTTTGAGCAGACCAATTTTCTAATTACCTCTAGCGGTAATGTGTTCTAGCTAGTTGTGAAAGAACTTTAGTTGTGCTCTAGATTAGAGTGGTTTTATGGTTTACTCGTCAAATAGAGGGTTTCTTTACGACATACGAGCCTTAAGCCACTCGTGGAACATCATGACTGAAACGTACTGAAAGCCGTCTCAAGACGCAACAGGTCTGCTGCGGCAGCTTCGCATCGTTGCCATGAAGTATCAGCGATTTGTCGCAATGGTAGACCTCGTAGCAAGCCAAGGTTGCTGCCTTGTGGCGATCTGGAAGGAGCATTGATACGGTATCCAACATTCTCGATGTTTTAATAGAATAACATAAATATTCAATTTTGTTTGGTTTTCTGTTAATTTATACTGTCTTTGAAGACAGAATACTTTAACATCTAAACTATCGCTCTGTTTCTGTACAATATAACACACTTTTATTATAAAACAAAGCTGCAACTCAACTTCGCTTTCGAATGAATAGATGGCGAAACTGTTGCAGTTTGGCTTCCGTTATGACCACACTCACGAGCATCCGTTCGGCGTTTTCCGGATCGGCCGCTGTTTCTGTGACGGCCGCATTCTTGTAGAGCCATGCCATTTCCGACCCACCCATCGGCACCCGTATCACAATCCGCTGCCGTCCCGTTACCGTGAGAACTCTCCGTTCCACCTCCAACAGCAGATCGTGTACACCAACGAGTGTCTGGGAGGAAATGAGATGTAATCGATCGTAGGTTGGTCGCTTTCCATCATTACAATCGATCGTCAGCCCAACCGGATCCGGTACGAGATCGATTTTGTTGCCTACGTTGATAACACGCTTCGGGCTGAGTGATCGTTCACCTTTGTGCATTAGTCTCGCCAGAGTACGTTCTACGTGAGCTCGTTGCTCTGCACTGTTCTCGTGTGCCATATCCTGCACGTGTACGATCACATCGGCCAACATAGCGTCCTCGAGCGTAGCTACGAAACATTCAATCAACCCAGTGGGAATGTCCGCCATAAACCCCACCGTATCCATGTACAGCACCTCGAGCTTGCAGGGCAACAGTCCCGCATGGGCCGTCACGTCCAGTGTAGCAAACAGCTGATCACGCGGCTGCAGACTTTGCTCTTCCGTGAGTGCTTTGATCAGTGAAGTTTTGCCCGCATTTGTGTAACCGACCACTGCCACGACGGGAAAGCTTTTCTGCCGACGACGGTTACGAAGCAACTCGCGATGTGAGCGAATCGTGGCAAGTTCGTGGCGAAGCTTACGTTCACGTACCTGCAACATTTGACGCTGGGAATCGCTCAAAAAGATCCGACCCGAACCTTTCGAGGAACCGTCCTGATCTTTCACCTGCGACCAGATGTACGGTAGTTCGGCAAGGGCAACCTGTAGCTTTGCTTCCATGCTAACAGCGTGCAGTCGAAGTATTTGTACCACCACCGAGTAGCGATCCATCACTGGGAGACGAAAGGTTTGTTCGAGTGTTTGCTTTTGGGAGTAAGTGAGCGTGCCTTTGCTGATAAATACACAGGTAAGAGGTGTGCCGGATTCTTGACGTGTTTGGATAATGTTCTTAAGCTCGTCCAGCTTACCGCTACCGAAAAGTTGCCTTTTGTCGAGCGTTTCCACCGGAATTTTCATGCTGAGCTCTATTGTCCATTTGGGCAGTGAACGCACGAGAGCTTCCGCTTCTTGTAGCAACAATTCCGGCTTGGTGGGATTCTTCCGTGGTCCCCACTTGATGTACGGCTGAATGATGACTACATGCTGTACGTTGAGAATCTGTTTTGTAACGTGCATCGCACTGGAAGCCACGGTATCGTAATCACGATCATCTATCAGCTCGGTTCGATTATCTCCAGCGTGCAACGTTTCATCATCTTCCGACACGAAATGATCGTTTTCTGATGCTATTGCTTTTTGACGTTGTCCAGCCAACTTTCCGCCTTTGTATTTGCTTGCATCAGTATATTTCTCTCGACGCAGATTTAGCCGCGCCAATGACTGGCATCGTGTGGTAACGACAAGGGTTTTGGTTTGGTAAGATTGCACAGCGTTCTTCAAGCACACTTTTCGTATAACGGATCGTACACTTAGTCCTAACATTGTAAACTATTGGACGATTATTGTTTCGTCTCTAAATTGTCGTCTCGTTTGATGCGGCTCCCGGCTCGATTGCTTCCTGCAGTACGCTGTACTTCTCTTCTACGGCCATCCACCGTGCCTGACAGGCACGGGTACGATCCGAGGTCACCTTGTACGCAGCACCGGTTGCAACAAGCGTTGCCACCAGTATGTTGCCTTTCTTAGTGTACGGCAGATAGCGTTGCCCGATCTGTTGCAGGAAGTAGATACCGGCGAATCCGAGTGAAAACGTCGCCAAACCCGTCAACAACGACCGGCTCATACACTCGATGTACGAATCAAAGCCTGGATGTTTTTCACGCTGTTGATCCTTCAGCAGCCGGATGTCGTTCATTGCGTTCGAGCCGATGCCGGTTACCCGAAACTAGAGAAGAATGTTATTGGCCCACTGCCCAGCAATTGGATCGAGCGCGTTATGCAATCTTGGCGATTTTACGAAAGCACACCGGCTGGCAGGAACATTTGGTTTTGGTGAAGCGATGTAAATAAACACAAATGTTGTGAAATCAAAATCAACCCGGTATTTTGACAGATGATACAGTTATGATCTTATGGTGTTCAGCGAACATATTTCTTTTATTTACGTGTACACTGATTCTAATCAAAAGGTATTTGGAATTGTAATATCAACTTCGAATCTAATATTAACAATTAATATCAAGCGAATAAAGTATTGATTCCTCTTTAAAAAAACTCAAAGCGTTTATTTTCCACCGTCGCTTATACTTTTTTCCTGCCGTGTAGCGAATCAGCTGTCAAAACGGGACGAACGAAGCAAACGTCATACGATGGTGTAAACAAACACGTCCACTGTTTTTCTTTCCTCCTGAGGACAAATTTATCACCAAATTGTCCCGGTCAGCTCGGGCCTGTTTTCTATCAGCAACAGCATGGAAACGGTAGCAACGATGAGAGCAGATAACGCCAGCTTGCGGAAGATTCAATCGAAGCTGGTGAAATGGGAATTGAAGGAAAATCCACTCGCTCCACTTAGTGCCACGCAATCGGATTTCATCAATCGCCTAACCGATCTGGCCAGCGGCAACGTACCGGCGAGTGGCGGAGTAAGTTGTGCAAGGTAATTCGCCCTTAAGCAGTACTTAAACCTTTTATTTAATTTCAGAGCGTCGCGCTAGCAGATGATAGCAAAAGTCACGCAACGAACGAAGAGCTACCGGCCTCGCTGGAACAGTTCAAACACTCTGCTTGCGTTATCGACTCCACGCAAAACTTTCTTTCCTGGTACAATTCGATTGATGCCGAAATTCTCGAACACTTTGACGATGTGTATATGGAATACTACGAACAGCTGCGGTCGCGCACCAGCGAATGCGATCAAATGTTGCAGGAAATCGATGTGTCGCTCGATTCGCTTCGCCAGCTGACGCAGGAGTTTAATTTTGTGTCGGAGAAAACATCTTCGCTGCACCGGGCGAGTGAAAGTTTGCTGCAGGATCAAACGCGGCTGAGTGATACGGGCGACGAGATAAAGAAGCGACTAAAGTACTTCACCCAGGCGGAAAGCATATCGCAGCGATTGCACAATCCAACATTTTCCGTGTCGAACGATACGTTTGTGGATATACTTAACACGATCGACGATTGCATCGAATACATGCGTGTGAACGTGGGTATATTGGGAAGTTTATTCATGAATGAGATCCTTTTATCGATTGTAGCTTTATCGTCCCTTTCTGCAGCCATCGTTTAGTGAGGCATCTACGTACGCTGTAAAGTATCGCGCTTGTCTGGCCAAGGCTACTCAGATGATGAAAACGTACGTGATCGGGATTCTTTCGAATGCCACCGCCCAGGTGCTCGCCCCGAAGGGTTCCGGCGTTCCGCGATCGTTAGAAGCACTTGATCAGCCAAAAATTGGCGATCCCACGGCAGATGCAGCATTTGTTTTGTTCTATGGGAAGTTTCAAGCGTCCTCACCGCGCATTAAACGTATCACTGGCTTGATCGAGGATCGTCTCGATCGTAGCTCGGACTATGAACAGCTGCTCGGGGAGTTACATCAAAGCTATCTTACTCAGCGAGCAACGGTAATACAAGTGTGATAGAGATGTGCTCGGTAATTAATGTTTGTGCTCCTTTCACAGATTATGAGATCCGGTGTCGATCAAGCTATAAAGGATCTTGCAAAGAAGCACAAAGGCGATCATTGCGCACTGGTACGCTCTGCTTGTGCCTTTATGGTACACATTTGTCAGGATGAGCACAGGCTGTTTTATCAATTTTTCGCTAAACAAAGTGCCCAGCTGATGTAAGTTTTGTGGCTTATGGAAAGGATTTCAATAATTTAAAACGAAAATTAACGCATTCTATACCTTCGCAGCATTTACATGGAAGGATTATGCACCATTCTCTATGACACATTGCGGCCCTACATTATTCGTATAGATCATCTTGAAACGCTGGCCGAAATATGTAGCATTCTGAAGGTGGAAATGTTGGACGAACACGTATCCTACAGTCGTAAGCTATAATCATCTCGTTAATTCACTGTTCCTTATTTTAACATTATGCATTTTTCTTCTTATCTCAGCGGAATCGCTTGAAGCCTTCGCAAAGATTGTCTACCAACTGTTGCAAGACGTACAGGAACGCATTGGTTTCCGGGCACAAAACTACCTTGAGTCGGACATTCGCAACTATCGTCCTTCTGCGGGTGATCTCGCCTACCCGGAAAAGTTGGAAATGATGGAAAGCATTGCACTTTCGCTACAGGAAAATCAAAACGCGCCTCCCCAGCTAAGGCGGGCCGATTCACGAAGCTCTATCGCATCAGGAATGTCACTCGCGTCACTAGAAACGACACCACCCACAACGGATCCGGCCCTGAAAGTGAGGTCGGGAAATTCTCCCGCCGACATGCATGGCATGTGGTACCCGACCGTGCGCCGTACGTTGGTTTGCCTTTCGCGACTCTATCGCTGCATTGACAAATCCATCTTCCAAAGCCTTTCGCAGCAAGCGCTAGCACACTGCATACACAGTGTTTCGACAGCAGCAGGTCAGATAGCGCAGAACCGTACCACGATCGATGGTGAGCTGTTTGAAATTAAGCATTTGCTAATACTGCGCGAACAAATCGCACCGTTTCGGGTGGATTTTACCGCGAAGGAAACAAGCCTAGACTTTAGCAAGGTGCGTACGGCTGCCTACGAATTGTTGCAAAAACGCAAGCAACTGTTTTCGCTCGGTTCGAACAATGCGTTGCTTGAGTTTCTGCTGGACGGTACACCACAGGTACGCGAGCAACTGCTCGATTCGCGTAAAGATGTGGATCGACAGCTGAAGATGGTGTGCGAAGCGTTTATAAAAGACGCCACGAACAAACTCGTTGGGCCTGTGCTTACGTTTATTGAAGCGGCACAAAATCATCTCCGCAATCAACCGGGCGGTGGAAAGACGGCAACTGCTGCCGGTTCTGCAGCACCATCTACAGCTGCTACAGGGAGTGGACAAAGCATGGGAATGGCATTGCGAATGGCACCGTTCGCTGCGCCGCAACAAATTAGCTCCATCATACAGGAGTGCTTAAGAAATATCAAATCGAAACTCGCTGGACTGCAACGTTCGATGCAGCTGTATCTCGCCAACAAGGATACGGAATTTATCCTCTTCCGACCCATTCGGGTAAGTTTTGTTTTCGATACCAATTGCAAACATGGTTCATATACTTAAAATTGTGTTTGTATGCTTCTTCATTGCAGAACAATATTATTGGAGCATTCGTAAAATTGGAACAAATCCTGTTACTAAACGCCTACAACAAGGATGATCTGACGATCGTAAGCTGTCCATCGGCGGAACAGATTTCTGTGCTGCTATCGAGCGTTAATCTAGCCGGTGGATCGTTGGCCGAACAACCGGTAGCTTCCTTTGGTAGTAAAGTACAACCGACGCGAAAGATCAGTACCGGTTCTTCGGTCGGTAGCAATGCGGCGGAAACACAACCGTCAAAACCACCAATCGAAAAGAAGGTTAGCTTCGATAGTGGAGCCAATACGGTGGTTGAAATTGAGCGAGTCGAAGAATCGGAGATAGAAAAAGGTGAGGAAGCTTTAGTGGAAGTACAGGAAGCAGCAACTCATCAATCAGGACCAACCTCAGCGACAGAATGATTAAAAACAGGTCGCTGATAAGCAAAATGCATGATTCCAAAAGTGAATGTCAACTGTTTTATTGATGGTTTTAAAGATTTGAACTTGTTCAAATTCAATATTGCGTTTTTTATAAAGTTAATAAAAGTATTATCGTAATTGTTAATAAATCATACATTAGCTAGATTCGTATTTCAATGGAAATATAATTGCATCGAACAAATGCAGAAAGGTAATAAAACCGACCACCAGAGGGCAATACTTTTCAAATATCCTACAGAACCAGAGAGACACACCATCATTTAAATAGGGACAATATCCATTTAATTACTTCAAACAATTAAGAACATTGTAAAATGGATTTAGTCTCAATGCTCCATTAAATTCAGTTTGTTTAACATCGTTTCTAGAAAATGTTTTATGCATCATTGTCCAACACGTATCCGTTATGTCGATGAATTTATTGTGATCATTTTTTACAATTCTACCCTTCCAATATGTTTTCACAACGATTTTTAATTGATGAAATTTAAGAACAATATGAGAGGAAGCGATCATGAAGATCAATATACGCATATTTCAAATAAAACACGACGGTTAACGACTCGGAGAACTATCATTTGGACTAGTAGCGAGGACGTCCTTACGGCGAGCCCGTTGTGCGCAACAAACGACGATTTTGTCATCCGAACAAACCCGATACACCGTGCCGTTCGAACATTCGGCCCGAACGTAGCATCACGGATAAACGAACGCAAGCTGTATTTTGTGTAAACTTTCCGAGACGTCGGACGCATTGTGTGTTCGCTCGCGCTGTGTTGAAGATTTTTCCTGCGTAACATTTTCCGCCGCTTGATGCGCGCAGGAAAAAAAGGCACAAGAAAGCCGTATAATGGAAAATTAAGCGTTGCAAAAAAAAACCAATCAAGCAATAGTGTGTGCCGCACGAGACACGGTGAAAATGGTATGCGCGATTTGTTCGTTCGTCGTGTGTGCGTCTGTACGTCGCGATTCGGATACAAGTGCTTTGCCACCGAGGTTTTGATTGGCGTCTCGCGGCGTCTGAGCTGAGAATCGTACGCGTGTGCGTGCGTGTGTTTCCGCGTGTGTATGTGTGTTTGAATGCGAGTGCGTGAATGATCCTGAATTTGCCGTGCACAAGCAATGGCGTTCGATGGGTGCGTTCTCGGAACTAGCAGCATCGGGTGCGAATGAATAGAGGGAAAAGAGTATAAAAATAACAAAACAAAGCAGCCGATGTGCGGTGATTTCGTGGGTAGGTGCATCACGTACAAGCGCTCCGGCTATTCCTTTCCACCTTGCTGATCTTACTTCCTTTGTTCGGGGTTTGGAGGAAGCTGTCAATTGCATGGCCAGGGCATCGTTTGTCGGCTTCAAAATTGCGCTTGCTCAGGTTGCTGAGGAACGACACAGAGAAAGGCACAGGGTGGTGGGTACACGGGGAGGAATAAATGCGGACTGCTGGCCCACAAGTAGACAGTAATTAATATTCGTCTGAAGGACACTCTTCTTCCTGCCACACACACACATACACATACATACACCCGCCACCTCCTGCGGAATGGGGTGTTCATCTTCCCGGTGTACCACTGAATCGAGATTGTTGTACAATCTCATCGAAATCAATCTCATCATCTCGTCGGGATCTGTCACTTCCCATTTTCTCACTTCATTCCCACACTTGACGCTTTAATTATGAGAATTGGCGCTGAAAAGAAGAAATACGAAAAAGGAAGAAGGATATGCAGTTGTTCCGGGACCTCCTCAGTCAATAGTGCCAGTTCGAGATGTGTACCGACAAGATGTGAATAACGATTGCACTGAGTCTCGCTGATAATTAGCAGTGATTTATTACCTGGGATTACGTGGGGAACGGATTGCGATTTGCCGAATTCTTAGAATGTTCTGCTTATTGTATGTTACGGAACAAAATCTTACCGCATGTTACCATTTCAATAGCATGCAATAACTGCACACGCACGCAATGCAAACGGGTTCGAATTCTTCGGAGTTGAGAATGTTTCGTTGAGAAAAGATTTCAAAGATTTTGTTGTGTGGCAACGTTGGAAAAGAGATGATTGATTCTTGTCTTGTTCAAAACATCTTCTGCAATGTACAAAAATCTTATCCTTACGTTTTGGGCTCAATTAACAATACGGCGTGGTCGTTCTTATTGTACAAAAAATAAGCCTCAATTATCGACATTTGAGATCGGTTCAGACAACAAAGCGCTTTAATCGTTTTCATCGTTTTGCGATAGGTTGCCATGGTAATTCCAGTGGTCCAGGGTTTGAAAGATTGCCGGGTTTTTGACGGGTTATTGAATGTTACAATGTTTGTGCGCTTAGCATTATCAAAATTACATTTTTCTGCTATTTCATTTGATTATTTCTCTTTTCCTTTATTTTCAGCAATACAGTGCGGTAGTGTGATCATAGCCATATCGGTGCAGTGAGCAAAGTGTGCAAAGGAAAACATCTCACTGGCGGTGTGTGCAAACCCGATGAGCAATAAAAAAAAGGCAAGAAAATTAAGTGCAAAAATATTCTTACCCAGAAAATGTGAATGAAAAGGTGCTCTCCCAGTGCATATATGTTTGGCCGGCGTGAGCGTGCATATATGCATCCATAAGATTGAGCATACTGCGTGCAAAAAAAAGAAGAACGGGGAAGTGAGCAGTGAGAATATTTTCCCCGGCACAGTGAAATTGCATTCTGTGAGCACACGATCACACGATCTCGAATTGCGAGCGTGAGCAAAGAAGAGCGAGTGCAGGAGCGTCAGGTGAAATTGTCGCACAAGTAAGTGCCCGAATGAAGTGCATTGCGTCTGAAGTGCACACGCAATAAGCGTGTTCTGTGTGTTTGTGTGTGTGTGTGCATGTGTGTGTTACGCCCTCGCGACTCTTTTCGAGCTCTGCGGGTCCATCATTAGTGAGTGCATTAGGCGCACTCATTGATTAGCATCGTCTGGTGATTATCGTGCGCTAGGAAAAGAAAAGAAACCACAAAAGCCACCAGTGATTGTTGTGGCGACCAGTACGTGTACATCGATACATTCCACCGACCGGTACGACAAACGATTCATTACAGACGGCGCGCCATTTGAAAACGAAACAAACGCAAAACAAAAACTGGACGAACCTTTTGCAGCTTATGATAATGAGCAACGATGGATTTTACCCTTAGCGGCACAGGTATGCGGTGATGTAATGTTTTTTTGTTTTCATCTTCTTAAATGTATTTTTAAGTATTTACCATTCACACAGTGATGGTTATCATGGGTCGTAAAGACTCCATCGCTGGTAAATGATCAAAATTTAAATGAGCTAATTTTCAATATCTTACGAACGTCCACTGCATTATTAAGCAAAACTTATGATGTTTCCATTTGTGCTATAATGCACTTTAAACAGAACATTTTCAAAAGTTTACAGAAGCATGACTGATGCCGGACCACACATTGATGTCAGAGCACTGTAACATATTTGCTTAAACCAAACTGTAAAGAAGATTCTTGTTCAAGTTATGATGAAGATATCATAAGTAAAGTCAATAGAACTTTCAGTTTGTTTGGTAAATTTACAAGTAAACTCAACGTTTCTTAATGTATGGAAAATTACCGTTTACTTGTCGAGTGTGTCTTATCTTAAAGTTTGTTTTTGTGGGTATCCATGTTGCATCTTCTGCATCAGTCAAGATATATGTCTAAGTATGATATAAGATTCCTCAAATCGCTTAACTGCTTAGCAAACCCATTTTACACAAGATGCTTTCTGTTGAGGCTTTAAAAAATCGCCGCGAAAAAGCAAAACGTCTATTTATTTCCAGAGTACTAAAAAAGATTGTACTTACTAGGGAATAAAATAGGGATAGAACTAATGTACTGATACTAAGGCGATAATAGTTTGATCAATAATCTGTTGATCAATCTTTCATTTGATTTATTTATATTATTTGAAGAGTAAGTCATATGCATATTAAGTGAAGAGTCTTGCAAATCATGAGTCGACTCCCAACGACTGATGAGTTTATACCTAGTACACTTTCTTTCTGTGTTAAGATGTATCTGTAGATTTGTGTGCAATGCCATTAAAATGCAAAGGCCAGTTTAGTTGAAATTTTGCAACTTTTCTTGTGTTCAATTCATAATTATGTCCAAAGATTTAGAATGATTCATGTTGTTAAAATATTCATTCCGATTCAGGGTTGTTAATCAGATGCACCCATTCATTCGCAGGTTGTTCTTGATAAACGCCTGATGTTTAATCAAATTTTGTGCAAATTTGTAAGTGTTTTTTTTTTTCTCTGCTAGAGCATACTAATTGCCAAACTTCCGTAAGAAATTAAAATACTCCCCCTCCCCAGCAAAAAAAAAAACACAGCAATGACAAACATCCCTACGCTGCCAGAAAAGTTTGGGCCACCCCGTCCCGGTCGCGCGCGGAAGAATGTATTTGCTAATTTAATTGGTACAAAAGCTCGGCCATCCGCTTCAGGAGGCAGAACCGGCCAGTGTGTAATGAGTCATCTGCTCGGGGGGCCATAAAATGAAAATGCGAGCGCACTTTACCTCACCAGAAGCTCGCCGATTATCTCCTTCATTAAGCTTCCTCAGTTTACCTTTTTTTTCCCCATTCCCATTCGCCGGTTGTTTTGCCGGTTGTCTTTTCGCCGGGCATGCAATTTCGACTCCCCCCAAAACTCACTTGATGTTCTGCACGTCCAAATGCGTCAAGCGGAGGAACAACAACAACAGCAAAAAAAAGCAAGGTTCGGCCCTCGTCCGTTCTTAGCTTCGCCAGCGCAGCATTCGTTCTAGCGCTTGACGTACCGCCCGCCCTACGGCGCGGCTCTCCATGTTCGTCCGCATAGTTGTCTTTTGCCGTGCCGTCCCGGAGTAACCGGCAACACCCGGTCACGGCCCGGCGAACAATGGCGAACGATGACGGTGCGGTGAGCGTTCGAGAATTGAGACCGACTGTGGGGACGCCTTTGGGGCGCACCAAACAAACCGGACCGAAACACCTTCGAAACATGCGTTTCCCCCCTTTTTATTACACCGTTCCGTTTTCATCCACGTCGGGTAGGGCTCTCTCTCTCTCTCGCGGCTGGTCCGCTTCCTCATTCGCTGCTGCGTTGCTGGAATGTTGGAGCCCCGGAGGGCCGCGATTATTGAGCGCTTACAACAAATCTTGCTCATTTAAGCTGTTAATTTTAATTTTCCCTACACACCATTGCTGCTTCTTTCTGCTTCTTTGTTGAATGAGGTGCGTTTTCCGTGATGCTTTTGCACCGGGTTCCTTCGATTCGTCACCCTCTCGAGCGCAGGTTCGCCTTCACGAGCCATGCATTCGGTTGTTTATCAACCGCTGGTTCGCTCTACCTTTTCGTTTCGGCATTGGTCGGTATTGGACAGTGCTCACGTTCCTTCTCTCGCGGTTGGGTTTCGTAGTAGGTAGATGCGATCAGCTTGATCAGATTGGGCAGTTGCATTGAATGAATAAACTTTACTAGAATAGTCCTCAAACTTTCTGCTCGAAGTTAATTAACGAACTTACCAAACCAAAACTTGCCAGGCCACTCGTATTGATGTGAATAACATCTTAATTTATGTGAATCACGTATTTCGCAATATAATTTTTTGGTCAAGAAACTTTCAAATAAGTTTTTTTGTGTGTTTTCTCAGCTTTTGCTCATATTTTTTCTTGTTTTGGTTCAAACTTTATTGTCAAATCATCGATTTACGTAAGAATTGTCCTACTTGTTGTGGTGTCTATTTTTTTGTACCGTCGTTTGTTTTACACCAGTCATCTCATCAATCGTTTTGCAACGATCAGTTCTAGCAAAGCTACGACGAAAAAAAAAATCGTATTACTTTACTGCAGAATCGATCAATGCGTCACTTGGTTTTTTTTATTCTTCTTCTATCCACCCGACTGTACCACCGTGCCCAGACAACACGCTAACGGAGCCCATTGCTCTGTTCAATTTCTTTTTATTTCTGTTCGATCTCCGCTACTTCTTCGTTCGCTCGCGCGAGCTGTGATCTTCGTCCACATCGCTTCATCATTTCCATCATAAATTGGTTGAAGATTTTCCCCTCCCTTTTCCATCCCCCCTGTTTCGGGAGGCCCTTTCCATTTCCATCCCCCGTCGGTCCTTTTCTCTCCGTGGCTGATCAAAAGCTGCTGCTGCTGCTGCTGCTGCTCCGGCTTGTCCAAAACTGGTGACCAGCGAACCCGGGGTGGGTAATGGAGGCTCGGGAAACGACGGGATCGGTTTTTTTAGCGTTTATGATGGCGATGGATTCATTTTCTATCCGCCTCGTTCGCGGCTGCTCGTGCCGTTTTCATGCCGGGCCCGGTGCGCTTATGGTACGCGATGGCGGAAGAAAGTCCACCCGGATCGGAACGGTAGACTAACGCGGTGTATATGTGCACGGTAGAGGGAAGCGGTGCACGTTGGGAATGAGTTATTTTCCTCCCTATTCTTATGGTAAACTTCTTCCCCGCTTTTGCTGCCCCCGCTGCAAAACCATTTGTGAAACCCTTTTATTTTTGCTTTTCTTCTGAAGAAAATAAAAAAAAAACACAACCTTTCCGTCCAAATGATTGCCCTTCAATTTTTCACCTGACCGATGCGCGCGAAGCAACCGTGCGGTAGCCAAAATTTGGGTCATCGGGCGGCGCAACACACTAATCCTCATCATCAGCGCGCCTCATCGTTTTGAGTCGAAGCTGTGACGAATGGTGGTGCCCCGAAACGCCAAAAAGGGAGCGCAGGATGATTAGCTGCCGCGCGCAGTGGAAGAAAAAGGCTACAGTGGAAACGAAAACACAACCTCCAACACGGCGGTTTAATCTTCCCGGCTGCCCGGTACTTTCCCGGCTTTCCTGCGCTTCATTACTTGTGGTTTTTCTCGGTGCTTTGTGCCCTTCCCAATTCCAATCAGCTCTATTGCGGGCAGTTTTTTTTGTAAATGGATGTTTCGTTCGTTGTTGTTGTTTTTAAACACGATCTTCATGCTTCTCTCGCTCTTGGGAATTCTTTTACTCGACGGGAAAAAAAATGTTAGAATTTTCCACCCGCTCTTCCCTACCTCTTGGCGTTTTTGGTGAGCCCCCTCTACCCTTGTACTCTACTACCTATGGCCAATGTGTTTCTATTTATTTTGGCACAACACCATCCCCCTCCTACTCCCCCCCCCCCCCCTCCTCCTCAACCTTCACCCCCTTTGTGTGGGGTGGAAAGCTGAGTGGAAATTAGTTTCCGATTAGTGTGGTCTCTACCTCCCCCTCCCGTTCCATCTTCTGGTCAACCACAATCAACCGCTGTCTTCTCGTTTGCTGCGTTTGGGGTGCTTGATGGACGAATGATGATGGTAGTTAGTGATTGCCCGGGACACCCTGATGCAGGTTGGCTTGTTTTGTGTTGGCTGTATATGGGTTGCTAAAATGGGTGGAATTCGGTGGTCCAATTCGTTTTTTTCCTTGTTGGCCGGTCCGGAACGGTCAAACGGTGGTACGGTTGTACCGGCCGCATTGGGAGGTGTTTCCACTAACGGGTAAGATCTACTTTGATTGTTTTGTAAAATGGATCGTTTTTTTTTTTGTGAGATACATCACAGAATCGATTGGACATTGTTGAAGTTAGTTTGATGATGCATAAATAAAATATTCTGCTTTAAAATGTTCAATGATTCGAATGATACTCGAAAGGCACTTTTTATGGAGAATTCGTCGAATATTAAAAAAAAACATTTGTCGAATTATAACAATTAAAACTGTTATGATAGAAAGAATATGCGTTACCTAGACAGACACAGTGCCTTGAGAACGTTTGGAATTAAAACAAACAATAATTGACATAAAAAGTTAAGTAATAACATATGTTGGCTAGGAAACGCAATAAAAAATCAATTTAAGGACTCAATTTTATCACTCTCTTCAGGTGCTGGTGAATTGGGCAAATAAATTTTTCTTCTTTCATGGCATTACTGTTTCAAAAATGCCTTGAACTACAATTTCAAACTTTCGTTAAATTGTTTAAGATAATTCTATTTAGTGAGACCAATGTAACGAGTCAAACTGGCCGGACTTCGAAACATAGTCCGAAAATAGCTTCGTTATTTGTCCAGTACTTTGATTTTGGCATTTTTACAAGATATTGAGGGTTGGATCGTTGACAAAAGGTGTATTCGTCACCGACACCGACATCCTTCCCCATCACACTCGACGGTATCACGCTACATCTAGTTTAAATGGATGGCCTAAAAAGAGTTGTGAGGTTGTCCGGTGTTATTCTAATGACATAACCAGCCAAACATAGCCTAGAGAAACTAATTCGTTGCATGAGAAACTAATTAGTGCGATCATCGAACTCGTAGGTGAACTAATCATTGTAGCGAATACTCATCTGATCATCCTAAATAACATTGAACATCGAATCAAATAAAAATGTACTGCAACCATGCATTACATAAACAATCAATGGAAAATTTCAATGTTCTCGGAAAAGATAGATTATCTTTCGTGAGTCAACAGCAAAACAATGCAGGAAAAATGTTCCGTTTATGTGTGTTTAATTCTCGCTGGTTAGCCTCAATGCCAACGGTGAAGGTCGTGTTGACGTTTCATTTCTTTCCTACAATACAATTTTAAGCGGCCCACTAGGAACAAACATCCGCAGCCGATACCGATCGCAACTGGCGCACATACCGATGGGGTGAGGCTTTTCCTTTCTGCTTTTTCCAACACCCCGTGTCCGTGGCTGCTGGTTGTGGCGTGGCAATAACAACACAAACAAACAGTGCTGCTGCTGCTGGGAACGTAAACCATTTTTTTTTGGTTTGTCGGGGTGAATGTGCCTGATTTGTCGCTTTTCCCATTTCTTGCTGGTTTGGCAGGTTTGTCGCGGCTGGTTTGTTGTTTTATTTACGCTTTCCTCGCTGCTTTTAAACTAATCAGAAGGTTCACAACCACGAAAAAAGCCACCGGGTTTCGCGTATATTGCAGCGGACGGATCTGTCTTCCCAATCCAGTTGGGCTCACCATACTGGGACACACCACAACCGGCGTTCGTACCACACGTAAGCGTACCGGTGCCGTGTATTCGTTTTTTTTGTTTTGTTGGTGCTTTTTGTTTATCTTGCGCCAACGAAATTTATCTTTTATCCATCGAACGCACAGTGCATAGAAATGGTGGATGAAAGGGTTTTTTTTTTGTATATGTGTTTGCTATCCCACTACATGTGGTAAACAATAAGAATCCACACGAAAATTAAAAAATACATCGTGCATTACGCCCACATCGCTCTTGGGGAGCAAAATGGACAATATCGCTCGACAGATAACTGCTTCCCAAGGTACTCATCGCACGAATTCGCTGGAACAAAAAAAGGGATATTCGTTGACCACCGTTTTATGTTGACCGAAGGAGCGAAAGCTCCGTACAAAACATTCTAACCGCAGTAAACTAAAACGCACCGAGGAGTAAAAACGGTATTTACTGGAATTCCAATTTCGGGTAGAACGCGCGATGCTGCGATAATTCTTTGCAACTGGGCAAGTACTTCCGCTCGGTTACGGTAGGCTGCGAGTGAGTTTGGCTTTTTCTCGTTGTTTTGTGGCCGGCACGTCCATTTAGTATTTGCCCCAGATTTTTGACTCGAGCTGTGAAGTCATGCTGCTGCAAGGCACACAAAAAAGGGGGGTAAAAATGAAATAAACCAACCGGATGTCCGGAAGCCTCACACACACACACACACGCCATACACAAATCTGCCAATCCAACGCGTCCAATAAACGCTGGTCGGTTGTTGTTTTTTGTTTGTTTTGTTTTCACCAGTGCTATTCATTCTTGTTTTGGGGCATTTTCTATTTAATAGTTGTTTTTATTTTATTTCACTAAGCCTTTCATTTTGGTTGTGGCGATGGGCGTTAGGTCGACAAGTAAGTTTTGGACGTTTTATAAAATTTTGACGCTACAAGAATGTGTCACATGTCTTACGTGTCACATTTGTTAGTTGGACATCTGCGAGTAACATATTATGTTTGAACATTGTAGTGCCATAATGGCGACGTTTTGAACCAAAAAAATGTTTATTTGAAGGAATTGACTTATTTTAATCTGAAGTTTCCGCAGCCAGTCATACTTTGTTGAGATTTGCCAAGACAGGTGGATTTACCGTCCGACTTGGCAAGGACAAATTAGGTTAGACGAGAGTTCTTGAGTTTGAAAATCGTTTACTATTGATCTACCATCACTTATATGTAATGATAGTAATGATCTAGGCATTCAGTTCCGATCAAGTGTTGTCGCCAACATAATTTTAATATGAAAAAAAAATGGTTGTATCTTGACGTGACTGACTGCAGGAAACTCCAGGGGACAGTAATTTTTGAAACTCTCAAAGTAAAAAAAACCATTTGCGAGTCCAGTGAGCAAGTTCGATCGTCACCAAGTTTAAATATTCAATTGTAGAAAATCGTGCTCTGCATATGGTGGGATCAGAATGATGTCATATATTATGAACCTTCGTTTGAAGTGAGCATTGAAGGAAAAATGCTCTGAAAATTGGACTGAATATTGATTCGACAACATGTCGTTGTTGGGCTTTAGTAGATGGGAAATCCTGTTTCGTCCATCTTATAGTCCTGACTAGACATCATTAAACTACCTTTTACTTTGCTCGATGTAGAAAATTTGTATGCCATGGGGTATGGTTCGTTTTGGTAGAGGGAATCACAAACTGGCTCGATTCATTCGTGGGTTTGGCAAAAAGTTTTAATTTTTGATGGCCATTTCTTTCACCAAAAACATAACAACTATTTTCCACTATAAAACCTCAAATATTGGGAAAGAAATCCCCGGGAAACTTATTTTTACATCCAATAGCTTTCTTTTTTGTTTCTTCCGTACTCTGTCGCCGTTTGCTTTTAGTGCCGCTTGACTTATTTATGTTTTATTTGTTTATATGTCTTGCCTGCTCCCTTTCACCAATTCACCGCATCACTTCACGCGCACCACGTCCCCAAGCAGTGGGAGCTGAGATTTGTGTGGTGATGTGCGGTTTTAAATTTTCCCTTCCGTTTCCGAGACCGAACCCACCTAACCTGCTGGAGCAGCAGTTTTCCTATTATATGCTCCGCTCTCCACCCCCCCCCCCCCTCGCTCCCCCTGTTTCGTTCGCACTTTTTCCGGACACCATATGCTTTCCGGCGCATCAACCCGCCTGATCGGTACCGGCTTTTCTTCTCTTTCCGTCCATTATTTAATTTGACTTGCGGTGGCATGTCGTTCATGGGAATTTATCAAATTAAATTTTGATCATCGCTTTCCGCCTACTGGGGGGGGGGGGGGGGGGGGAACTGTTTGTGTGTGTGTTTTTTTCTTCTTCTTATTCTTCTCAACCACCACTTCGTTGATCGTGTTGAATGCGCAGCGATCAAGTGCACAATCACAGGTTGGGTGAAGCTTTTTTTACCTTCTTTCTCACAGCCAATTTTGTGGAGTGTAATTTTTTCCTTCTTTCTATTTCTTGTTTTTTGTTGGTTTTTGGCGCCACCATAGAAAAGAAGATGTTGGTGGTGGGGAAAATATGCTGCGAGTCGAAGTGGTTTCGATTGGTGTGAAATTTTTATCTCTTCCCATTTATTTGTGAGTTTGAACCATAGAGGAAACGTTTAAGTTGTTTGGCCCAAGCAATTGCAGTGCGCACAGTTCTTACACAGCTGCTCTCAGATCGTATCCTACGAGAGTTATGTACCTTCACGTGTAGCAGGGGGTTGAAATACGGTTGTGGAGAGAAGAAGCGAATTTTCTCTACTCCGCCCGATTTGCTCCGGGACCAGAAATCTAAACAATCTTCCCAAAAGCAACCAAAATGCCGTATGCTTTTGGGTGTTACGCTTGAATGTAGCTGCTGCTCCTAATGCTTCCCGCTTTAGCCTTACGAGGGTCTTTACTTTGTGTGCGTGTGTGTGTGTTGTGCTTTAATTAAACAACCTTCAACACGGCATCGGGCGACTGCGTCTATACCGTCGTCCTGTGGCACCGTTAGCTGCAGCAAGAAACTAGCAACTCGTCTAATGAGGTAAGAATTTTCGGTTCCATTCGCATACGGCAAACACACACAAACACACACAGAGCACGGCAGCTGATGAGCCACCCACCCGGAACGGTGGGACGGATTTGGGCCCGTTGGAAACTGGGGTGTAATCAACTAAACAAGTTGAAATTAATTAAAGCATGGTAATAATTATTAAATAAAAAGTAACCAAAATGGAACGAGCAGGGAATGGGAGCCAAGCACGGCCAATAAAATGCTAATCGCAAATGAAGCTGAAACATTTGGCGTACGCCTTTGTGTGTTCGGCGGCTCTTGTACGATGTTGGCAATCATTTAATTATTACGATAAAATTATGTACCGCGCTCTAGTGGGCGGAATGCAACAACCAATATTGAAATAAACACATTAAAGGAAAATTGCAGCCTAAAGAACGTATAAGCGATAAGTGAAAAAAAAAGACTTGAACCGGTAAAAGATAAAATTACCACCATAATTGCTTCGTCTTCGGAATAGTTTTGGTTCAATAAAACCACATTCCGAAATGTGGTTGCTGCCAAACGGGCGTATCCTTCCAGGCTACAAAAGCGGATTCTTACGTTCCGGCGTTCCATCCTTCCCTTCCACCCGGACCGGAAACAGGCCAAACCACGCCAACATCTGGTTAATGGTTGCTTTTTATTGCATTCCTCCACGCGTTGACGCTAAACAGCCCAACGTTTTTTTGCCACAGTACCCGCTGCTGCGCAACTAAAGCCCTGCCAAACATATGAAATAACATCCAGCCAGCATTCCCATCTTCTTCACCACCCCCATTCGCAGCGACTCCCCACATTCGCTTTCACCTATGAATTGGTTCTGGTGTATGCTGCCCACTACCTACCTACCTACCTACCTTACCAGCCAAGGGTTCTGTGCTGGGCCTTAGTCGAAATTAAAGGTTTGCTCTTTTTTTCTTTGGGGTTGGGGTTGTTGGTGTGGCCAAGAAAATAATTTTACGATCCTCGCACGCCAACGACCAAAGCGTGAACACCCAACCCCCCAACGAATGTTGTCAACCCCCGCACGTAACGTAACACACAAACTGTTTTGGCCCACGTTGCAATAAAGATCGCTGTGGAGAGATGGGGTGTCGAATTATGTGTCTTTTTTGTTGTTGTTGTTGGGGTTGTTTTCTACTTCGCCTTCCTCTTTGCGATGGGCGATGGTTGGAGTTTCGAGTGCGTTTGCGTGTATTTGTCGAAATATTGCTGTAAAACCGCAAACTCCATATTCTCCAAACCTGTGTTGATTTGCTAATGATACGTTCGTTGATCGCGCCCCGGACGAGGAGTGTTTGGAAGTCGGGGCAACATGCTCTTCCTGACGCTGGCTGCCGCAGTTCGGCTGAACAGTCGGGCAAAAAAGAAAAGAAAACGGAATATCTAATGGTCTGGTACAGGTGACTTTTGGTGAACCGATAATTCCCGTGGCGGTGGTGTGGCATTACATTTGCAGCGAGAGAGTTTCGAGAGCGCTTTGATCTGCAGCTGCTTCTGTCTGTAACGTACATTAAACTGAATTTCAACATATCCGCCTGATCGGAGGAAGCATCAGTTAGGTTTGTGAAATGGGGAAAATATTGCAACAAGTAAAATATTGTCTAACTGAAGTCAAATAACTGCACGAACTGGATCGCCGATAGCAATAAAATATGTATGGATCATTTGAATATGTTCGATTTATTTACAGTCTTCAATTATTTTCGAAGGTTTAACGGCGTACAAACTGAAATACCTACAAACTTGAATAGCTTTTTATAAATATACTGATAGTTGTTCTAACGGGATTTTGAAATTAACGCTAGCTTATGCCAATTTTTTCAATGGCCTATGGACATATGGATGCATCCTTTTCTATTTTTTTAAAGATTCAAACAAAAACTGTATTTCAATATAAAATATAATAGTCTAAAATTATATACTTAATAATTCCTAATTTATGTCTACATTGGGATTTTGACTAACTGCATTTATTAATTTATTTCATTAATTAATGAATTGTTTGAAAATCGCTCCTTTCTGGGAGGTATCAGGGAAAACTAGTTCTTCCCAGCTTTGAGTTTTATGCTACTGAATTGTTTGGTTAATTTCAGAAATTTCCTATTTTCTCATTAAACTTATTGATAAACGATCGCGATTGGAAAGATCAATAATGTTCTACTCTGCTCGACAAATATCAAAACAAATGTTCAAATTCCAATCCAATATTCTAGCAATATTTTCAAATACTGAATGTTGAAACTATTGTTTTAATCAAGTAATTATGTAAAATAATTTATAATTAACGTTTTTTTTTATTGTGTTAAAATTTATTCGAATTCCATCAAGAATTTGTACCATTGAGGTCTACATATCAGGAGACCCAAAGAAGTCCTTCAGGAGGATATATCATTTGGCGTTCGAAATCTTCTCGAATCTTTGACAAATGTTGTCCTATTTTTTATCTTATTTATTTTTATATCACGGAATATCCCTTCAATTTACAGAAGTTTCAAGATCTGCTCCAGATGCATATTGTATATGGTTGTTATTTTATATGGCACTACCTCATATCAGCCATCTTTCTCTTCTATATGGCACTATAACTTTAATAGTCTTGGACATGTTTGCACTTTTCTGTTGTACTTTTTCCAACAAAGAACCAGACCTTATCATGGATGTAACACTTTCTTGATATATAAAAGCGAATAAAAATTGATTAACAATCAAGAGACGCGGTTCTTCAAATATCAAATACAGAAATACAACATAAAAGTATGGAATCAAATAGGATGAACTAATTCTTTGCCGTAATAATTATTGCCCTACTTCACCACTTTCGTTGCGATCGGTTGTCATTTCATTTCCATCACCGCATCAGCTTGGTACCACCGTGGCCCATTCCGCCGTACCGCGGATTTTGTCAAAACGGTGAAACAACATAAATAGCTGCTAGATGGTAGTTTTTCCATTGATTGCTTTCAGCTGTTACGCCAGCGCCCGGGTGCGGGTGTTTGGCGAACGATTTTTTGTCGCCAACGGAAAAAAACACATTCCTTGCGGATGTAGGGCAACAGTGTCGGTCCGTCGGGGGGGTGAACCCGTGGAATGCTTATTTTCCCCGGTAGCGTTCACTTTTTCTCCACCCTTTGTTCGGGCCGGGGAAACATCCCGCCTCCCCGCAAACATCCCATCAGCATAAATGCTGCTTACCATACATTGTGTATATGTGCTTTTAATTTGCGGCAAACACTTTTCCAGCACCCGGCAGCAATGAGCGCGGTTTTGGTGCTGCTGATTTCGGAATGAGTCAGTTTGTGTGCTAGTGCCAGTTGGGATTAGTGTTTCTGCCGGATGGATGGATGGGGGAGGTTGCGGTGCGAATGAAGATATTAACATTTGCTAACCTTCGGTCGATTTGATCGCCATCAGCTCGGAATGGAATGTTTCTTTCACCCGGTGCTCGCTACGGTATGGTGAGCCACCGAAGGCACCCCAATATTCTTCTGTTTCCTTTCGGAACACCGTTGTAACTTGGTCGCGTCGGATAAGGCGCCGAAGGACTTGGCATGAATTAATTGCTGCTCACGGGTACACTGTAACGGCCGTGGTTGAAACTGGCCAATCCCATAAGGTTCTCCGGTTCTCGGATTGTGCTGGGCGGCCCTGCTCGCGCGCACAAAATGGTGTCGTTTGGTTTTATTTTTATTTTTTGCTCTCACCGCCCGGGCCCAGAATGTTATTTTTCCACGGCTCTTAAATGCTTCGGGGAGAGGGCGCCACTTGTTCCGCACTCGGCGGTAGAGAGAAACACTGCTGACGGGTAATGTTTTGCCATTTTTATTTCTGCCATTCCTCCGAACGACGAGCGGTTGCTCCGTACCGCTTCCTCAATTACCTTCCAACGGATCGGGGTTGGCCGATGCACGATCGCAAAAGAGCACCATCCAGAAGAACATGTGCAGGCATGAAGCTGAGCATGATTTTAGCATATTTTACACGTTCAGACACGTACGATGGCTGAAGGATTTTAGCGATAAATAAATTCCTCAAGGTCGCGTTCGTCATCGTTCGTTCGCTGGTGCTCCAGCCCCCGCTTGTTCTTCGCCCTGTTTCGTCTGTTCGCAACGGTCACACGAAACGCCCTCTGTGGGACACCAAACCGAAACTGCTTGCCACGATTGTTATGGGCAACCGGGAGCGCGCACCAACCACAGTTTTGATCCGCGACAGCCGTAGCCCACACAGAAGGGGTTTTGTGGGCAACGGCGATTAATCGTGATGATTGTTGCTGAAACCCACCCAATAAATCTCCGTTGCCTTCCAGGACCCCGTTGCCTTTGCTCCCGGGGGTGACATATTGGAACAGCAGCGGCTGGAAGGCATTGAGTACTACGCTTCCCGGGCCGGGAGTTAGGTGGCTCAAGTGCAGCGACTTAGAATTAATTTGCGGCTAGCATTTAGCTGCTTTATTGCCGTTACTTCGCCATCCGTGCACAGCGCGGTGGTGAACGCTGTTTGGTGAAGGAAATTGTTTTTTTTTCTGCTGCTGTTTTTATTACGTTTGATTAATGATTATTTCATTAGTTCGCAAAAACAACAAAAATATCAAAGCACAAGAATCACAAACACGCCAGTACTACATGTTGATGCCCCATTTCTGAACCGTTTTGAGGTAAATGTGTCGAAAACCTTGCTGCTGCTATTTGTGCAAATGGTGTCAAAATTGGTTCGTCTACCGAAGTGGGTACAAAATTGGTTTTTGGAGTGTAATTTTTAATTGTTTATTCTCATTTTTGCATTTATTAAATTATATGACCCAGCTGTGAAGTTCCTAAACTTGACAGCTAGCGTATAAAAATCTCCAGGTAATTCTATAGCGAGCAAATTCTAGCAAAACTTTGATACGTATGATAAGCAAATTTAAGTGCTTCATAAATCAACGAATAAAATATTGTATAATCAACGATGGGTTTTTTTGGAACTCATGTTTTTTATTGTTATTTGAAGGTCAGAAATCAAAGTATGGAAGGTTTTACCCCAACTTTCAGAAACCCTTCAGATCAATGTACTAAGAAAACCTACCATTAAGGACTGTTGAGGACAATAACTTCGAAGCACACGGAAAACCCTGCCTTCTTTTAAATGCCTTGGAAAAAGTTTCTACTGCACAAACTTTAACATATGCTCAATCAACCGAAGCCATTCTGGTGGCAGTGGCGTATTTAGGAGTGCGGAGGCCCTGAGCAACAATAGATTTAGAGCCCCTAATAAAAATGCTTTTCTTATTAAATATATCTTACGTTTTATTTGAAAAAGATGAAAAATACCTGTAGTTCATTTTTTTCTTTAATTTAATTCAAATGTTCAATTTTGGTTCAACTTATTGATTTTATTTTTTTAAAGTTTAAATTTGCGTTTAAATGAAAAGAAAACAATTTGATTCTAGTCGTTTTGGAGTTCATTTGCAACTGTATTTAATTTTGTATCAAATATCACACTTTTCTATAAGTATGAGCTAAATATTTTTACGCCTGGCTTTGCTAATGGCGAATTCCTGAATAATTTTCTCTGTGTCTAGTTGATTTAATAAATCTACATACAAAAGTGCTAAATTGTTTAGCTTTTCTGATCCTAGTGTATTCCACAAGTGTGATTTAACACGTTTTAAAGTGGAGAACAATCTTTCCGCTGAAGCATTTGACATTGGGATGGTTAAGAAAATTTTCAATAATATCGCAATTTGTCTTGTTATTTTATGCATTTCCTGAATGTTCAGTTCTGAACTTTGAATTGTGCCCTTATCTTTCATGAAATGTAAGTAATGTTCTAATTCATCACCCGCAATGCACTGAAGGGTTCTTGGCTCGAACAATTGTGCACACATTTGCTGTGTTCCCCTCCTGCCGAAGAATGGTCTAGCCCAAGATTGGGGCATTCTTAGAACAGTAGATCAGTAGACTTTGTCTTATAAAATTATTTTGGATTTTACCTGCATACCCGAAGCTTGTTTACTCCAATTTTTGCTTAACCCACGTCCTGAAAAAGGTAAATCCTCAACTCTCGGCCTGTCTCAGCTCGGGGCCCCCGTCAGCTCGAGGCCCCCCGCAATTGCTTAGTTTGCTTACCGTTAAACCCGCCACTGTCTGGTGGTGTGGAAAATTTTATCCATAAGTTGATTTGTTGTATTATGTATGTATAAATACGTTTCAATTTTTGAAAGGTATTCAGTTTACTTAGGAAAGCAATAAATTATTTTTTAATATCGTTTATTTTATTTGTGTTATAATTTGAATATTAAATCTGGCTAAATTTTAATACGACTTAAAAGGTGAAAGCATCTCTCACAAAAAACCCACAAAACCAACGTTTATTGCTGCCTTTTTGTTATTGCCGCCTGAAGCCAAACGACGGTACGAAAGTTAAATAATTCAAAATCATTTTTTCTCTTGCCATGGCATATCAATATCAATCCAATCTCGAACGAACCAGCATTTCCATCGTAATTCTGTATGGTATGTTGTGTGTGTGTGTGTGTTTGGTGTGGCAAACGAAGAGAAGCGGGCACAGTGGACTTCAATTATTCATTTAGCAGCCACTTGACCGCGGTCATAACCGCCCGGCTCAAGATCAATACAACCCGATGGTCGTCGAGAAAACAATCGTTCAAGTGGGCCTTCCACTGCCCGGCACATTATGTCAGTGGATAATTTTGGACGGAGTGTATACATTTTCAATGCGCCAAAACCACGTAAAACCAATTTATACTTTTAGTGCGATCGGTTGTTGAGCCTCAGCATTTTGATGGATGGTTTAATTTCTGTTGTTTTTTTTTGATGATTATTGTCCAATCCATCCAGTGCAGCAAGTTCTGGTTCTGTCACACGCAGAAAATACTTCCCATCAATATTGCATTCTTTCCAACCGGGCCGTTTGTTTTTTTCTTTTCGGCTTTAGCGCCGTAAATTGCAATTTGTTTGTTTACGATTTTGTTTTGGCAACTCGGTCGATTATTGTTCTACCACACCGATTCGACACTCGACGCGTTGTACGACCTACCGAAGGCATGTGCTGGGATTTTTATAAGTGTTTCCCACCAGCACAGCCCCAACCCTCGGAACGCGGAGGTGTAGAGTTGTGAAGCATAAATCATAAATCATGTCTGCCGCCACCAGACAGCAGCATTTGCTCCACTTGAATCTTCGTGGGATTTCGTGGATATTGGTTGGGTGCGATGTAAAGTTTTGGTTGCCTTTCGTGCTTGTTTTTAACCGTGTAATGTAATACGCTATTTTAGCACCGAGCAGAAAACAAATACCTCCACTCAAGATTCGTTTTTAGGGGTTCTGATGTTTTATGCGGGCTTTTCTCTTTGTTTTGCTATTAATGGTAATACACTTGTAAAACCGGCCACTATCGGCCGGGCACGATCGGTAGACAATCCCGGGATGGATTAATCGTGCCCGTTTGGCCCGATCACGACTTTGCACTGCCACCGCCCTAAACCCTATTGTGCGGCATTGTATCGGCCCTATCAAAACCATCTGCATCTTAATTCGAAGCGTTTGCTTTGCATGCCGTGGCTGTGAAAAATTGAACTCGATTAGAGCCAAAATAGATGCACACACACCGAAACGAAAGCGAGAAGCAATGGAAATTTGTTTCGCAGTACACGGTTTTTTGTGTGTTTGTTGTTTCTGTTGCTATTAGATTCCATCTTAACGTAATAATCAACATGCGATCACGATCTTGCATGGTTAACCTTGCCGTTATGGTCGTGCTTTCGTTTCGAAGCGAACCAAATACCAAAAGGGGGTTTCTGCACAGCTGAATCTGTCTTTGTTTTTTCTTCTCCATGTTTTACGACCTTGTACTCACTAATTAATCACAGCCGAATCAAAGTTAATGAAATGTACAACCGGGTGCTCATCGCACGAAACGACTCATATTGAATAAAGATGGGGCAAAATTGAACATGAGTTCTACCATATTAGCATGTCAAACAGCACCATTGTAACGTATTCTTGGATTTGGCAAAAAAAAACATCAGCATCTAAAACCACCTTCTACCCACGCTTGGGTTAAGATGCGTTGCGTGCGGATGCTGATAATAAACAAATAATTGAAAGCTCGAGAGGGTGAAAGAGAGTGAGAGAGAGCGAATTAGACCCTTTCCGTGGGTTGTGTCCGGGTGCCCTTGTCCTGCCCAATTGCATCAATTTGCGTGCAAAAGGCTGTTTCTCGCTGTCTGCGCCATACTTTCACGAAACCTTTTTTTTTGTTCGCTTGCTTGGAAAAAGGTTAATTTCATGACCGTTGCCTAGTGGCCAAATTACCGAACGTGACCAACAAGAGAGGGCGCACCAAAGAAAACGCACCGGTACACATAAATTCTGGTCATTTTTTCTTCTTCTTCTTCTTCTTTGGTTCTCCTCCGTTTCGATGACAACTTTTGTGGTTAGGATTTTGTATCTTCTCCCCGCTTATATGTTGCTTCTTTTGTGCGTGACAAAACGGGTGAAAATGCCAGTGTTTACGTTTCATTTCGCTTGGTCTGTGTTTGTGCAGGAGAAATGAAAAGATAAATATATTTGTCAAAAAAAATAAAATAAAATAAAATACAACAATCTGTTCGGTACACATGATTAGTGAAGAATTTTGTTTGAAAATGTAAATTTACATTTTAATTACATTTTACTGCTTGAAGTTTTGTTGGACGTACGTGGACTTTATTCAATATGTCACAACAGTTCATGATGTTTTTTTTTGTCCCCAAATTTGACATACTCATTCATCTCAGCTAAGTACAAATCTGCTCTGTTTATTGGAACTAAAGACAATATTATCATACGAGGGGTTTAGAGTTCAACTGGCAAGATCGGAGAATTTCTGGAATTTACTGCAGTTTAACTAGAATTTGACGAGTTATTTTTTAGTGTTTAATACTTTTTGGATCGTCTGCAATATGTCTGAGGTATCAGTTTGTTAAACTGTGTTGATTTCAACTTGCCAAAGTTCCAGAAACTAAGAAGAATACCGTATCTATCTCAACACATTTCAGTTAAACTTTAAAATAATTAATTTTCTTAGTAACTCCATTTACAAAAATTTAAGAAGCTTGGAAAAATCACCCTTCATAGCTTTCAGATTAATTTGAAAAAAAAATCTAGAAATAATCTTCAGTTTTTGTAGACTTGAGTGCCAATCAACGAATCAACAACTCTTGTTTCAATTGTTTCACACAGTTTGGAACAGAATTGATTTCAATTTGCAAAAGTTTCATTGTATTGGAAACATTGCAATACTTCCACAATAAATTCCACCAACTTGAAAAGAATTCTCCCAATGACTCCACTAGAATTCGGAACCCCTGTAACATATAAAAACCCCATGCATCAATTATTCCGCATTGCTCCATAATGTCGCACCGCAAGAAAGTTCTTGCTGTGCGTTGATTAAATGGGGGAAAAAAAATAAACATACATCCTACATACATCGTCCCAGTACCAATTGTGGGACCATCTTACACTGTTTCCTTTCACGTTCACTGCTTACTGCCTTTCTATTACGGACGGTGTCCTCGTTGTCCGGCATGCCGTCCACGCGTTGATTTTTTCGGTGGCCTCGGAAACATTCCGCTTAATTGGCTTACCGTATATTGTGGAGGCCACCGTTGTTGTGGTTGTTTTTTTTTATGCTCTCCTTCTTCTGCGCGCCGTACATATGTTTTGTTCTGTTTCGATTTAAAGCGCTTTCCATACCGCAGGCCACTTACAAACCCCTCTCGGTTCGTGTCTTTTCTTTCTGTTTGCGGGAACTTCTTCGGCCCTCGGCTGAAACACTAACAAGTCTATTGTGCGTCATCTGCGAAGCCCCAGCCCGCTAAGGGTGACGAGCCCGCTAGCCAAACGCAATGATTGTTGGACAATTTGGTTCGGTTGATGCGTTCGCAGGATGTCAGAGGCGGTATCCATAATTCCTACTTAATTGATACACAAAACGATGCCGTTTCGGAAATGGGATCCGTTTGTCCGCGGTGTTGCCCGTGTTTTACGCAATCGTTATATTTTTGTGTTTTTTATTTCAATATTTTAGATTTGTTAAACGGGTGCACTTACTCTTGTACAACATCAATCGACGTTGTTATGCTTCGGGCTTCACGTTCCCTTCACTCGGGCAGCGACGATTCGGTTCGCCGCTACGGTTAAAAAGTACCACCGATTCACTTCTCGTGGTGTGCAATTGGTTCATGTGCTCAGGCAGTCATGCATAAATGCGCTCGTGCAATTGACAGGCCGGTGATAAATGCAATCCAGCAAATGAATGTAATACGATCGATTTGTCTCTCGACAACACTGCGGGGTGGTACTGCGTGCAGTAACAAAGTGCCTACACCGGGATCGCCGCTTGCTTAGCGCTGCCCGAAGCATATACACACCGACACACCGCGATAGGCAGGCGAACGCATTCAAATGTCTAACAAATTGGTCATAGATTGATTTTCTGTGTTCGGTGTCGTTTTCGTAGGCAATTATTTGCACAGCGGTTAGCCGGGAAAGATAGCAAAGAAAAAAAAAATGCCAGCAAACGGCCATAGTGGAGGTGCCCGGGAATGTCGCTTGTTGGGTCGTACGATAAGGCTTCATTTGCTAGCCCTTCGAACCTTCTACCCTTCTAAGTTAGGTTCCCTTTTCGACCGACCCAACTCGGCGTTCTCACTTTTGTCCTACCGTTTCCTTTTTGGCTTCGAACGTCGCGAGCGTGTGTTGCAGGGCCGGGGGCATTATGGACCTTCCACTTGACCAACTGCTGACTAATGGGTTGGGAAGGTTAATTTGTGCCTGGAAAACGATGCAGTTGAAAGTGTATGCGTCCGTGGCCGATACATCGGGAACCACTTTGCCATTTCGAAAGGCATCGGATACTGCTGGAGCTAGTTACACTTTGACTTTGGCTCTGTTTGAGCGGATTCCGGTTCGATGACAAATACAATTTGGAAATTTGAAACCGAAACCGATACCCACCCGCCCCAATGTGTGCATTGTACGCACTCGTTTGCCGTCGGCGATTGTGTTTTTGTTCGATTTTGATGTTCATTGACAGCTCGAACAAAAAAAAAAAAAAAACAACCGAAACTGCCGCTGCTTCTAATGGGCTTGGTAAAACATACACTTAGTCCATAATCCGCTTTGACCGGCGGAAAACGGTCGTGCAGTACCTAACTCTTCCATGCTACTTGTTTTAATTGATGTTGCCTATGTTGTTGGAAAAGTGAAAATAGAGTTATTTTTGGGCAACAGCTCCCGATTTCGAGCTGAAAATGGGTGAGTGCGAGTGGCATAACATTATGCGTTGGATATTTTCGAAAGAAGCTTAACGCTGTTATATAAAATATTTATTTTGTTCTTAATAACGTGTTTTCCTCGCTTAAATTTATGTGCGTATGTTTAAAACACGCTTAAGCGTTTATGTGGAAGTTTAACATGCATCACTTAAAAGGCTACATAGAACAGCATAACATTTTAAACAGAAACACATATTTACACTGAACATATTTTTGGGGTTTTCTGAGGCATTCCAAGAATTTTAAATAAGAAGAGGCATGGTTTGATTAGAAATAAGTTTTAATTGGGCATAATTTATTGTTTTTGTAATATATTTCTCATGGCTATCTTTTATGTTCAGGATCATAATCAGACACCTAAATTCACTTAACTAATCATTCATTCGTATGACGCTTCTGGGAGGTGTTCGAATCATGAGGGAATTCTGAGTAAAACGTTTAATTAGTAAACGTTTAACATTCATTAAACGTCAAATGTTTAATGTCAATTTTCAAAAAAAAAAGGATGGACACCCATAGGTTCTTCATCAGGTCTATGCTTGTGCTATTACGTCAATATAAAAATTCTTATGAAACGGCTCAAATACTCATTACGCTTGCTGACAGATGAACGAATCTTTTAGAATTCATGTAGGGATTTAAGAATTTATCAATCCCCCGATAACACTGTACAAAAATAGCGTCTACTGTTAGTTCTGATTATTGAAACAATTGTCTATCAGTTAAAATTAGATGTAAACACAAAATACAGTCAGTAACTGATAACAGAATGGTATTTTAAAGTAACTCTGCGTATTGCATGTGTTTTGGATGAATTTTTGAAATTTAACATAATTATTTGTAAGATATTTAAAATAAATATAATTTTAACATTATTTTCCATGTGTTTCAGTGTGAGTTTCAGTGGAAAGTGTGTTCCATTGACGTGTAAGGAAATATTGTTAATAATTTTGGCATTTAATTCACTTTCCAGTTAAAACACACTCCACGTGAACGCTATATTTAAGGGAGTTTGAAGGGTAAAGGGATATAAAAAGGATCGAAACAAATGCATCAATTTACAGTCACCAAAGCACTTGGAACATTTTTGCATGGCAATTGTTAACCTCCGCTTAAGAACGCACTTTCCTGCTGTTTAACGACCCCCAGAAGTGAAGTCCTTGAGTCTTCTGTTCGGCACACTCACACCCAAGCACCGCGATATGCGATCAACCTATAAGAACCCGATGGTACAACAACACACTCCATAGCGCCCCGTTATGCAAAAGGGAGAAGTGAGTTTGAAGAGTCAATTCAGGCGATCGAATTTCCACCCGAAAGTGGGTGCTTCCTGTATGTTTTTGCACAAGTGCATATCGATGCCCAGGGCTACACGGTGCTCGATCGCAATGTGAAACGGGCACGGATTTCATTTCACATTCCTTTCCCCTCCGGGCCTCGTCTTCGCCTACCGCCGGTCTTTTGACAGTCCTAATTTCCAGCAACCTATCCGTATCCCATTTCCATTTCGCTTATGAGGTTCGGAACGGAACCGTAACCATCGCTAATGATAACGATGCACTTCATCCATCACCCGTCGCCAACTGTGGTGCGTCATCGAGTGCGAGAACATCATCATGCTCTCGTAATCATGATTATCAATCGGTACCCCCCAAAAACCGATCAATAAACTTTCCGTTAGGCAGCTTGCGTTGTTTATGCTGTGGAGGCATATGGTTTCGGTTCGCTGAGCCGGGAGGACGAGCCGGGAAATAAGCATGCGGCAAACGGAAGCATGGTAGTTATTTGGAAAATTAGTTTGCCCAATCAAAGTTAGAGGGGGTGACGGGGTGGGACTCGTTCAGAAGGGCGGCGCAACGCACAAGCGGCCGTGTGTAAATATTTCCATTTCTCTTCCGGCGACTGTTTACCGCTGATTAGATTTAACCCGATGTGAAGCGATCGAAATATTCTACGGCGCGGCGTAGCGGCGGACCCACTTTTGCCGATGGGTTGGCGATTGTTTGCGCACTGGTTTTGTTGTAGCGCAAGCGGTAATGCGCGTATTGATTGGTACCGGTGCTGTTTATCTAAAGTCAACAGAAGCCAAAGGTGAATCAACGGCTTGTCCTGCTGCACTCCAGCTCCTTTCGCGCTGGTGCAAAGAAGGATGGTACCGAAGGGATGGTACCGAGACACAAACTGCACTCTTATTATTGAATTTGGAACTATTTAGTGTTTGATTTTATTTTACAATGCGCAATCGGTGTGTAACGGTGGTTTGTGGTATTTTATTCGGGAAGCAAATCCCCAGCAAACCGTAATTGGTTGGAAATAATCCTGCTCGTGCCTCAATAGTTGTGTATGTTTATCAATTATTAGCATTACAGTTTGTAGCGGTCTGTATTCGTGTATTTACATTATTTACATGTTCTAAAATTTATTTTCACAAATCGTTCAATGCCCTTGCTTTGCTTGTCATTGAATAAAAAATATCATGTAAATAAATGTATCAAATAACAGCTAACATAAGCAGAACTAAAAGGAATTTTACCAATAATTTTCAAACAAAGATCTGTATATGAAGTCGATCAATTCTGTATCAAAGTCATTAATTTAGCAGAGTTGCAATTTGCTTACTATGTGTGCTATTTTCATATACATTCTTTTGTATTTGAGGGGAGATTATTATGAGCAAACAATTTGTTCGTTCAGTTATGTAAGATAATTATATCCCAAGGGGTATGTTGCTTTCCGTATCATATTTAACTACAGAAAATTGTTGAACAATTGCAAAACGAAACTATTCGAATTAAATCTTTTTGAGTTGCCCAAAACCATCACAGATGAGGAGAGAATGTTTTATCGTCGCGCGACAAAATGGTATTTTTATACGATTAACAATGCTTTTCTATTAAAATTTATAAATACTATTTCGCTATTCGTTTTTAATTGACATTAATTGATCTTTTTTCCATTGAATCCATATCAATAATGCAAAAGATTGTTTTATTGTAAGCGCACAAGAGCGTCATCCATATTGGGGTGTATCAGAGCACTGTGAACCTCCTAAATTCGTACCACAATCGTTTGAATGCTAACTATAGTTTCAGTTGACGAGAAAGTAATGCAATTTAATATAATTTGTATCTTCGGTCGGCGAGATATGTAAAGCATAAAAATGTTCGATTCTACCCGTACGATTGTGTTTTATGGCGTGTTAGTACAGGATAAAAACGACAGTTATCTGTCAAACATCCTGTCAGTCAACTCATGGTCCGACAGTAACACAACAAACTCGTTTATTAATTAAATAATTTATTTATTTATTTACAATGATGGAATAACTTATTCGTCACAATATTCGGGCCATCTGCTTCCAATTGTATTTAGTAATTATTATTAATGTTAAAATACAATTGTCATTAAAAGGTCATTTTAAGTTTATGTTGCCCTTATCGTTCAGCGATTTTGAAATTATTGCGGATTTGGATCGTAATTACAACCGGATATTCGATAGACACCTGATAATTTTTTTGAAATGTAGTTTCTATTTATTACCAATCATTTTTATCACCGATAGTGTAAAAGCTTTAGTCCAGCGTAAAAAAACTCAGTTTTTGAGTTGAACAATTGTCATATTAGCACGATTCAACTAGAGATAATGAACTCTAAGTGAATGCTATTTTTTATAGATTTTTATTGTGCGGTAAAAACTCTTTGCACGATTCAAACGGTTTAGAGATTTAGTATTCAGCTCCTTTCCCTCCCCGCCTTCTCCTTTATCGTTCCCTTATCCTCCATTTCATCCCCGTTCGGGTCAGGTTTTAATGAAATTTTAGTACGAAAATGTAATCCGCCACGGAAAGTTCTTACACACTCTCATCGCACCGACCGTATCCGACGGGGCACAGTTATATTGCCCGGGCGTGATAATTTGTCATTTGCATAGTCGCGTCGTATCGGACCGTGCAAACTTTTGCTACAATTTTGCGGCTAAACGATATCCCACGGTGTACGGCGGAAAGTAGTTACCACCGCACTCTCCAGCGTTCGTAATTAATCGACATACTTGCGCGAACGATCGGCGAAGAACTTTCTGCCCAAAGCGCGAACGGAACGAACGAACGGGATCGCTGGATCGAGAAATCGGGCACAAAATATGCAAATTCAGTTTTGCAGTTTTGCAAAAAACAAAAAAAAAAAAAACGAATTCGAACGGTTATTCGACGCTCTCCACACACCTCACTCGCTGTTCTTCGAGCGGGAAGAACTTTTATCCGTTTGCGGCATCAAATCATGCGCATAAAAAGACGGAAGAAATCGTGGTTGGTGGATGGTGATTGTGTGGATGCTCGTTAAAGTTTGATTCCGGTTTGATTTTCCGAGTTGTCAAATCTTTCCCACAAGGCACGGCCGGTGTCGCTCTAGGGCGGTGGTGGTGTAAAAGGGTAAGCAACGCGAGTGGTGAATCCTTCGGATGTTACCGTTCGGGAGTTGAAATACTGTGAACCTCTGGCAAACGGAATTTCGTCCGAAGTAGCGCACATCTACCGCCCGTCAACTTATCGTGCACTTTATTTGCCAATCATAGCGCTTCAGTCGCCTAGCCCGCGCACTCGGTCTATTTCGGATTGCTGCCGCTGGCGGCTCCATCGGCTTTCGACGTCCTTCGATCGGACAGTTCTTAAACTTGTCCATTCCATTTCGATAGCACAATGGATTATGCAAATGACGTTGGGAAAGTTCGATGTGACGGACGATGGCTTTGTTGTGAAGGTTCGGCGTGTGGTTTTGGTGTGGAACCACTTGTGGAAAAACGCCAGCCGTGTGTACCTAGCTTTTTAACAGCGGATACGCGCGTTTTTGAAGCACGATACCGAACCATGTCGATGTCATCATCGCACGAAACCGTCTGGAAGAGACAATCGCAATGGAAAATTCCTCCTTCTAGCTCCAGAACAGAGCATCGTAAAATAATAGAACTTACCTCCTTCCCGCAGTTAGTACACACCGGAGTACATACCGGAGTTGCATTTGTTTGAGGGCCCTCGGTGTAAAGAATAACTTATGCTCTACCCCGTGCGGAATGTGTGCAAGAGGTGCCGGTCGCAAACGGTGCATAAATTTAGGCGTAATTATCCACGACTCGCCTCGCCGAAGAACCCCGTGCAGGTGAAGTGTGTTTGCCAAAGGTGTTAGGTTGAATCAGGCAGGCATACATTCTGCTGGAACTGCCACTGTAAATATTGAAACACGAAACAGACCTGGCCCAACGATTGGCGAAATCCCGGTGCAATGCTAACAACGTGTCCACACCATGCCCAAAGCGTAATTCTCCATTAAACACTTGACTTGAAGCTGTGTATATTCTATTAAACGGCACAAACATCTACATCGCGGGGCCACATCAAATGCACCTCACATCCCACGATCGTTTTTTTGTTTTGTTTTTTCTCGTTTTTCTCTGCAGACCTCTGCTGTTCGTGTTCCGCAGCGCAGTTCCGATGCACTTTACTGCTATTGGCGCGCGCGCCCTCTCGATTGGCAATCTTTCGCTTTCCACTTCTAGTTGCAGGACGCATCCCGAAGTGTGGCGGGTTTTGAAAACACATTCGACATTCCGGGTCCCGGTGCGCTTCTTAAATCTCCCGGCAAAACGCAAACCTCACCTAACGTTGACAACGCGAGCTAAAATGCAAAGAGCAATCCTCCTGTGCCCCTTCGACTGGTGTGTGTGTGTGTGTGTGCTTGTGGCTCCCCAGTCATGCAAAGGCGGAGTCTCTTGGTCGAGTTTCTTTTGTTCTCATAGTCAAATTTTGAGTCAAGTTTCTTTCGAGTAGACAACCGACAGGAAGACGAACTTCAACCTTCACGCACACACTCTCACCGCATGGTATATAAAGCGGCGCGTAACCACGCCCGCTTCAGTCGCCCGGCGGCTTTTGCAGCGTGTGGACCTACGCCGGATCGTAGCAAAAATATGATTCTATGCAAAAAAAAGGGGGGTGGGGGAACTAGCACCACTCTCTGGCTCTCTCGTGAGAGCCGTTATCAGAGAATGATACTCTTTTTCCCCATATATTTGCGTGGCGATAGTGCTGTAATGAAAGAGAATATTGGATTAAGTCGGTCGAGCAGCAGCAATAGGTACATCCTTCAGGGTCGCGCGAGTAGCTTGGCTCACGTGCGTTGCTAACGGTTTATAAACAAAGCCTAACGGGAAGGATTTTTGTCATTGAAAATTTTGAAAAACATTCAAATGGCTTGGCGATTGGCTGTTTTTAAATAAAACATAAAATTTAAGGCATTTTGAAATCATTTTTGCATTGAAAAATAATGAAAAAAAATTTTTGTTATAAGTTTTAGAACTTTTCAAACACCATAAAAAGATGTATTATTTTATTCTTTACATTTTTGTAGAACATCATTTTTATCTATCTCTGCTACTTTTCTAGTTATTCTTAAAAATATGTAAAAATTATGGAAAAATCACCACTAATATGTATAGAAAAACTACATTTCTTATTCTTAACCACTTTGTAGAACAATGTATGTATCTAACACTTAAACTTTTCCTGCTATTGTTAAATACTCCCGTGTGTTACCGATCGCCACAAAGCAATGTCTTCGAATGTATCAAATTATACCTAGTTTTGATCATTGAATTTGTGCGCTTGTCCTTCAAATATCCTAGGAAAATGTGTTCCAATTGTTTAGTTAAAGTGTTGCCAATACTTTACAACCGATGGTTTAGAAATAAATAATAATTTAAGTACGATTAAATGCAGAAATCCACACACGCCAGTCAGTTGGACGCTTTAAATGAGAGGTTGAATATGTGGGCTTCGAGCCGCATATGCTGAGCTGCAAGGCGCGTAAGCTGCATGGACAAAATTTTACTCTAGGTCGGCAGACGCGAGCACAGTACACAGGTACCTGTCGACACACGCGTTATCGGTCTGTCGCTTTGAATGTGTTCGCCTATGCGTACATAGGCGCGAAAGCTGCAAGGACAAAATTTTACTCTAAGTCGGCAGACGCGAGCACAGTACACAGGTACCTGTCGACACACGCGTTATCGGTCTGTCGCTTTGAATGTGTTCGCCTATGCGTACATAGGCGCGAAAGCTGCAAGGACAAAATTTTACTCTAAGTCGGCAGACGCGAGCACAGTACACAGGTACCTGTCGACACACGCGTTGTCGGTCGGTTGCTTTGAATGTGTTGGTGCGTTGCGATATCCGTATACGCGCGATGGAGGGCGTGGATCGCGTACCGTGATTTTGCGTGTGTATCACGTGTGTGTTCGATTTTTTATCTCGCGTCGCATGTAGGCCAGAACGAGAGATCCGAATAAAAAATGGGTAGGCGGAGTCCATTTGCTGTTTGGGTCGCAGCTCACGACAATTGTGCATGATAATGCCCGGGTGAGGACGAGAACCACCACATGAGACCGAAGATAAAATCCCGAGCCACCGAGAACAACAAGAGCACCAAACCGACCCGGACCGCGTTTCCACAGCAATGGCTGGCAGGGTTTGGTTTGCTGCATGAAGATAAATTTGCATTAAAATCAGTTTAACCGAAGGGAAGATATGCGGCCGGTAAGAATTCAAACCAGCGTGTTGCGTTGCGTTGTCCGTGTTGCGAGGAGGGAGTGGAGTTGCATATGCGGTAAGCGAATAATGCGGGGTTTTGGGGCCCTGTTGCTGCTCGCCATTCGATCGATCTCGGACGGTCGTGCCTGGTGCTGCTGCTGCTTGTCTGCATATCGACTCCGGAAAGGGCTCGGCAGTATAGTGGCCTAGGTGAACGCCGATTCGCCGGTTGCTTGCACGCTTGGAGTTTATTTGCTGTAACTCTATTTCGCAACATCGTGCATTGCTTTCCTCTTTTTCCCCGCCATTTGCAAGGACCGCCCGGATCTCTGACCTGTCCATGTCCTGCTGTACCCTGCATGCGCTCAGCTCCAGAGCCACCGGAGCATCTGGATCGCAGGGAGGGAGACACATTAAACGGCCGATTGTGGCAACCAATTCGCTTCCATTTCGGGGTTGGGAAGGGAGGACGTTGGGGAATTGTATACCCGGCGCTTCGCATTTTGTGGAGTTAATTTATCGATTGACATTTATCATTCTAAAAAGGGCGGGTGAAAAGAGCTGGTGGAACATAAAGAGCTCTTGGTGGTAAGAGAGGTCATCAGTGTTCTGGGAAATAAACACACACACACATACGACGAAAAGGCGCCAGAATTTTGGCCCGATTGGGTATACCTTAGTAACTCCCAAATAAGGGAGTCTTCCAGAGATTTGGACTTGTCCCGGGGGGAAGTTGCAGCCTTTTCACTGGGGCGAGTGAGCTACACCAATGGTAATAAAATGGTTGAAAGTTGGTCGCAAAAGAAAGCAAACCGTCCTCCTACCCCCCTCTCCCCCACACCCTTCCAATGTTGGGTTCTTCGACGCATGTTCGCGAAAAGAGGGCCGCATGCCATATCGTAGTATATTGGCAGATATGGTTTGCGCTCGTTCGCCATTGTTTGCGCCGCGCGATCCTAGCTGCGATAAATCTTCTATGCGCGTCGTCCATACCTTTGCCGGAGAGAGAGAGCACACAGCAACGAGCGTTCAGTGCACTGATCCATGGGGGGGATGGGGGTTGTACTTTTCGGAGTGCCTCTCATACGATGGCCCCATGTCCATCTCGTAAACAATGGCGTCGTTGAAGCGGGATCGGCCAGATGAAATGGGCGGGAAGGCAATGAGGAAAAGGGCTCTGATGGGCTCTAATAGCGAATCAATGACTCACAGTTTGGAAGGTGTGTAATCCTTCGCATCAGGTACGCGCCTGTGACCGCGGCCGGTGTGAGACTCATTGCATCGGAATGTCGCCGCGTTTGCCTCTGCAGTCTAATGGCCGTCGCGATAGGGCCGGCCAGATACAGTGCACTCTGAAACTGCGTCCAAGTGTTGGTGGGGTGGGGGAGGGAGGGGGGTGGGGGTATTGGGAGGAAACGTTTGGGAAACGGTGAACTCTGGAAGTGTACACGGTGTGGCCGAGAGTGGTGTATAACCGGGAACCGGTTTATTCTGTTGGAGATGAACGGACGACCTGGATCGATCTTGTAGGAACTCTTCATTCTCTCTCTCTCTCTCTCTCTCTCTCTCTCTCTCTCTCTCTCTCTCTCTCTTATTCTCCCTGTTTCTTTTTTCCGTTCTCTGCCTCATACCTCCTTTCGCGTGAAGAAAGGTATGGAAGGGATGTCAGCGTGTGTGCATTATTTCGATGACCTCGCATGGCACTGTGTCTTCGGTTGGACTCGTCGCTCGGTTCGGTTGGCTACTGTCAAGTCACCGAGGCCCCCTGTCAAGTAGAAACAGGCCGTATATCTGTCGGTGTATGTGTGTATATATTCCAGAACGGAACGATCGATCGAGCACCGGAATAATTGAAACGATCGGCGACGATGGGCAGCATGATAAGCGGACAGCTTGCGGGCAAATAGACAGACAGATACGAGGGACAACCAGAATAAGGGTCGGGATTCGTCCGGACCATCCCTCCGGACACGCACGCCAGCATGTACAATATGCCGCATGCACATGCACGTACCGTGGGCGATTCAGTCCGGCAGCCAACCCCCCATTAGCAGTGTTGGACCCACCCCCGCCCGTGAGTTGCTCCTCCGTGCAGCGGGTTTGTTGATCATCGGTTGTCGCTATTGTCGCTCGTTTGTTGACAGCGTGGACAACGCGGGCGGCGTTGTGTGGACCGTTGTGGTCGGACAGCAAGGCACGGTACGACGGAAAGCCTATAACCGGTCGATGACGAACGGCAAAATAGGAACGATTCATCGGTCATCAACTGTCCAATCTCGGCATCGGATCGAAGCGAAAATGGGGACGGGGAGGCAAAAAAAAAAACGAAGCAAGCCAGAATAGCTCGAACGCGAACCGGTAAGAAAATACTCGCCAGTTTCTCGATCTTGCGGATTCTTGCATTTGTAAGTTTCAACCAGCGTGTGTGTGTGTGTGTGCGTGTGCTTTCGTTACGATCGATTGAATTGAATGGGTTGGCGCGAATGGGAGATGTGGACAGGTTGGACCGTTTTCTTTAATGTTGCTCTGCCCATTCCACGGGGGGGTTCCTCTTTCCTTTGTGAGCTGATCACAAACGCGTTCTTGTGTCGTGTTTCTTCTCTCCACTGCTCTGCGTGTAGGATATATTGAATAAAATGCAATGCCAAATAATAATGTACACTGTACACCAACCGTGTGTGTGTGTGTGTGTGTGTGTGTGTGCCTTTCAATCCGCTCCCAAGGCGAAGGAGCGAAGGACAAGTACGAAGCGGCCGGATCACATTTACGGATCGTATTTCGAGCTTGTTTTCAGCGATGCTTCGTACGATCGCGCTCACACAGGGGGCTTTCCCGGTGCTGGTGCCCGCTAGAACGAAACCCGCACCACACTGCAGCGAAAAGGAATCATCACACATGGAATCATGTTTCGCTTGCCGCGCTCAGAGAGTGAGAATTATGTACTCACGCGGGAGGAGGGGGGGGTGGTATAGATCCTTTTTGGGGGCCATGCCCCCCCGGGGTCGTGTTTCGCAATTGAGTCCTCCATTTTTATGGCATTTTAATAGTCAACAAAGTATGTGCGTGTGTATGTGGCTGTGTGCAACCGCCACTTGTAACACCATTCATGGGTATGAGTTCGGTATGACTTGCATGCTTCGTAAATTATGCAATTGGGTGAACAGGGTTATTTTTTGGGGATTTTTTTTTCCGGCCCACACTTTCAAAACCACAGAACAATCGGAAACGCATTCCGTTTAACGCTTTTTTTTTGGTCTTTAATGAGCTGCATCCGTAAATAGTTGGCATTGCTAGGGTACAATGTTTTACGATTCCAACATCATCACCTCCAATAAGGCCTGTAAGAATGTTTTCGAATATTTTTCGACTCCGAACCATTAACCCAGAGTTGCTGTAGTAATGTATGTATTTACTCTGTATAATTCTGTATATTGAAATTGAACCGAAGCCATATTTTTATTTGTTTTCTTATAACTTTTGTATTTTTTTAAGTTTCTGAAGTTGCGGTTTTAATAATTTAAAGTATTTAGTTAAAGTAGCCTCTATCCAGATTACTGGAGCAGTTCATAAAGTACGTCCAATAGTCTAAGCTCATACCATTAATTCGGAAAGAAACGTATATGTATTCTAATTAATAAACTTACTCTCTGTTGATGACTATGTTCTTTATCGGCACAACAACCTCAAGACCCTCAAGGACCCTAGGTCATATCATGCTTTCTTTGACTTCATTTACCCGTAGCGTACAGAGGATTGGTCCGAATGGGAATTTGTAACGGTCTTGTCGTGTGATTGACAGTGTCGCTACCAATACACCACCGGACCACGTTGTTGATTATATACTTTATAATTCTCTCCAAGATTTTCTAGCAATATATACCATTATATCCATTTTTACATCAATAACAAACCATTTCCATCTCGTGTACCTAAAGTCCGTTTACTGATAATTTCTTTTTTTCTCTTTTTTTTTTGCAGATTTGGAATATTCTATGAATGTTTTACAAGGTAACTAAATTTAAAAAAAGCTTATATATTCAAGACGATAAATGTCAAATAATCGTGTAGTTCTAACGCGTATTGCGTGTCGTAATTTTCACAGAATTGATGGTGAAATATGCATCAAACTTGTTAAACTTTCTGCTCAGAAGTTTATGAGGTTTTCAACCTATCAAACCTAATTAGCCCCTGAGTTCAAAATGGGATTTTCGAGCTAAAGGTTAAGATTTAAAACACGTTTTAGATAAAGCTACGAATTTCATACAAATGTTATTGAAGGTTTTTTTCATCTACGGCTATGATATGCCACTTCACTGCAACGAGTTATTGATTACTTTAAATGAATGAATTTTCCAACCCCTTGTTTTAACAAATCAAATCTATGTTGGCGACCAGAAACATAACTCCATCAAATGCTTGTTTAATTTGTCAAATTAGTTAAATACTGTGGCAATCTTGTCCAACAAGCAGGAAAAACAAATGTTTTGAAATTCATTGTGCTGAAGAACAAAAAAAAGCTTTTGGTAGAAAAATCTGAACTGTATAAAGTTATTTCACCTCCAAACTTCATAGACAACGCATAGAAAAACTCAACCAACCCGAGACCCCATCATGCCGTAACGCTATAGATTTTCCTTTTTTCTCACTTTATCTAGAGACAAAGTTTGGGAGCTCAAAGTGAACATGATATAAAGAAATGTAATCAAGATTACTCGTAATAATAAAGATGAGTATGCATCCAACGATTGTCCATTAGGGTTCCGTGAGGGGGTAACTCTTTGAAAGCAGAACCAATCGATCGAACGGTTTTCACGCTTTCTCGCTCGCGCTTCCCAAACAATCTGCGCTCACATTCGTGCGGAGCGCACGATCACGTTCACGGTTAGATTAGAGCCTTCCTGGGGGGTTTCGTCGCTTACGCCATGAAACGCCACGCATGGCTAAGGCCCGGATAGTTTGCGTTTACCGTTCGCTCGCTACGGTTGAGTTGTCCGGCGGTCGGGACTGTTTGCTGGTACAATACAGCATCGACTTCCTAGCACCGTAACCATCCATGGGCCGCGGTGACCGATTGAGAACGACCAGCGAACGGATTAACGCAGCCGGCACAGAGCAACGCTAATGGGGCGCACGGGTGCGCCCCTATCTCCATCCCATTTGCTTCGGTCCACCACGCACACGGATGGAGACGCGCATTGACGAGTTCTTTTTGTTCGATTTGCTTTACGGTTTGGGTATCGTTCGGGGTGCTTTTTTTTTTTGGTTGCTGTTGTTTTGGAGGAGCCCATGGCAAAGAGTCACCCTCAAAAGCAACAATCCAATCGAAGAACCGAAACACCGGTGTGAGAGTGTATTCTGTACGTGTCCAGGGCCCAATCTCGCGTACGGATGAAGTAAACCGACCGATACGCGGTTGAACACAGGGAATTGAAGAAGAAGAATGGAAGAGAAACCTTAGCAGTATCCTCCGAAAAAAAAAGCAACTATCAACCGCAGCGCGAAACCATTTTAATATTGTGTTTTTTTCTCTTCCCTCGACCCGGTTCGATCTTTCTCTCTTTCTCTCTAAACTAATTCTTCCCACTACTACGCACGCTCGTTTGGTCGGTTTTTTGGGTTGTCGCGGTGTTTTGTTTTGTTCCGGCATCCTCCACGTCCCGGGGTCGCGATGGCGATGATGATGTTTCGGCGATGCTGGTACAGAACGCGAGCGAGAGAAGACACGAAAGAAAAATGCTACAAAACCTGCACACGAGCAGCACCAACGCAGGAAGCCTTCGAGCCGAGGGGGGTGCGAAGGACGGTTGACGGAGGGGGATGAAGATTTGTGGAATGTCCCGCAGAACTGGCTGTGGCGGGGTGAGCAACAAACGTCTGGACGGAAACCCGCACAGCGGGAGTGGAAGCAGGCACTAAACGCTGTTGAACAACGGGACAGCGGCTCATAAACAGGCTCCGAAGGTTGCACGCTTTTTCTTCCACACCTTTCTGTTCGGGGTCTCTCTTGAACCATCCGGGACATCGAGACACGTAGCTTAGAATCCCTTGCACAGCGCTCAGAGCCCAGCTCTCGGAGTGATGGTGAGGTGAGCTTTTTTTTTTGTTAAGAAAAAAAAAGGATGGCTTAAGTGAAAGAATCACCACCACCGTCATCATCGTTGCACACACACACACACACACACCCTTTGGCAGCATAGGGATGGAAGGCTTTACTCGCGCCACGGGAATAATGCCTGGCTGCGAGTGCCATTTTCATGCAAATTCGGTCCACCGCTGGAGCTTATCATAATTTTATTCGCTCGCCCTCCCCCCCCTTCTCGCATAGAAACCGGAACGATGCAGACTACTTAGCAGCAAGTCCGGGAGTCTATTTTATCTTACAAAATACTCGCTTACAATCGCACGGACACAAACGGGCGCGCACACGCTGGTGTTACCGATCTTCTGCATTCCGTAATAAAAAAAAGGGGGAGAACTGTTTGTTATGCTTTAAGTAATGGGTTTCCAAAAGGAATGACCATCAACTGCTAGGCACAGTTCCCCGTGCATGGGGTTTTTTTTTTTACTCCGCAAGGCAGCTTAGAAATGTATGCTGAAAGAATAAAACCAAATCTCCTGAGTTTTTTTTTATTTTTATGATCACTCAGCGTCTATAATTTTTCGATAAAAGAGTTCGCATTCTTCGGGGCCAGTTGTGGTGCGATTTAATCTCAAGACTTTCTTCGTTAACCGATAAGGTGGTATAGTGTCCATTCCGCTCAGAACGATGGACCAAGTCTCGCAAGCTTTTCTGCTTTCCTCTCAACCCCCTTAGGTTATGCCCTTGAATTTTTAAATTAACATTAATTCCCCGTGTTTCGGGGGCGAACTTGCCGCTCACAGGCATTATATGATTGCATTAATAAGTATTTCTGGTTTTATTTTTATGCCTCTCGATGATTGAAACAATTAAATCGAGTCTGGTTTTTAATGCAAGTGCAAGGTTTCGAGCAAACAAGATGTAATTAAATAACCCCTTTTTTCCGTTTGCAAAGTTCCGCATCTTCAGTGAAGATGTAAATTACCGACCTCAAGAGTGCAGTGCTGCTTTATGTTTGGCTGTGTATCTGTGGTTTTTTTTTCTTCTGCTGGCCCGTTTATTCATTCATCTCGTGGAAGCATACGATCGTGGATACACGCAGGCCAGCAGCGGGCAGCATTGAGGTAGCACATTACGTAGCCGTTGGATCGTTTGCCGCATTAATCTATAACGAACTTTGACTCGAAAAGCTTTGATGGCAAAAGCTAAACAAGCTGAACAAGCTGGTGTACGGCAGAGCTGCGGCATATGAAGATCTGGATCAGCTACCCACATCGGGCACGGCACGGAGTTCTGAATGGTCTATCGTTCTTTTACATTTGTGTTCTACGTTACGTGCACATACTTTTCTCTTTCACAAATTCCGGGTTTATGAGTGTGTGTGTGTATTGCTGGCCATTCATATTTTGTGCCCATAGGAAACCATTCCCCGAAGGTTCATTTTTACACGCTCAAAGCCACTCGGTGTCTCCTTTCGCTTTTAGAAGGCAAACAGATATCATCCTACGTTACGGGGTAGGACTTCCCTCCCTGTGAGATCCCCGCGGCGGCAAAAAGGGACCGGGCGTGCATAGAAATAAAGCCCTTACCCGCTGAAGAAGCTCTTTCTGAGGCTGTGAAGCACAGCCTTTTGACACTCTGCCGGATGACTTAATTGTGGGAGTCCACTTTGCACCACATTACCGGAGAATCTGAACTGGATACGCCCGGGCCTGGTATCTGGGCCGTTAAGAGTGTCAACACCGTGTCCCAAAGGGCGTACACCTGGGATATGGAGGCGTATAATGCTACGTTTGCTGAGCTGTGCGAAAAAGCAAAAACGGATCCAAAAATGTTGGTGATGGTAACATTTTTTTTTTTTTGGTTGCTTTTTCCCTTGTCTTTGCACTGACGTAGAGCAAATATGGAAGCACGACTAAAGGTGTGAAATGGTTACCGGCGCATGTCGGGATCGCATGCATTGCTTTCACATTATTTTCACGCATTTTCCCACTTTATTAATGCTTTCCTTATGGTTAAGGTGCTAAATATAAGTATAAAGAAGGAAGACTTCCGAGAACTTCTTGATAAACCCAACGCAGTTTTTCCCTCTCTCGTTCAATTTCAGTTTCTTTCACTGTCGAAAGAAATCCGACACTGGGTAGTGCTGTGTGTTGCAAAACAATCCACTATACCTCACCGTCCGAAGATGAGATGAGTGGACTTAGACGGTTAAGTGTGGGAAAAGCTACAGACGCAACAACAAGCGAGAAAAAAAAAACCTCTACCACTCACAAGCTTCCTCTGCAAACGTGTGCAATTACTCGTTCTTCGTGCACTGGCGCTGGTGTGGTGTACCACAAACGGGCAAAAGGATTAAACATTCCAAGTGCTCCGCCTTATACACGGCGGGCGCAACAGTCGCGAGGGAAAATGTTGTGTGTCTCGTGCATGCCAGCTCGCGGTGGTGTCATCAGTCAACTAAAGTTGAAGCTGGCATAAATGAAGCTCTTCAAGCTGTTACTGCAGATGGGCATGTCATTTTAACTCATTAAAACTGGTTCGGGGGCAAGATTGAAAAAATGCATGCATGCGATGCGCTGTGTCCGTCAGCGGTGGTGGAAAACTGGGACAATATTGTTTGGTGCGGTTGTAGTGACAGTAAACTTACAGGGTTAGAATTTTTAATATTTTTATAATAATTTTATGGCGAAATTGATACTCAACTGCATGTCGATTTAATAAACTTACTGTTAAACATAATAAAGTAATATACTTTTTCAAAGTACCTGCCTAACTTTCTTACAATTGTTTAATTGCTAAATCTTCATGTAAGGCTTTTCTTGCACAGCTTTTCTTCTATTAATTATCATTTTCTTAACATTGCTTTTACCTTCCAACTGCGTAGTGTTGTAGTGCAGATGTCGCAGATAATGCGGCGCGAGAAAGTGTCACTCGTAGTGCAATTTAATTACCGCTCGGCAGTGCCAGTTTTTCTCTATCGTCTGCGCATAATCAGCACACATGAACATGAACGCTGTTGTGCAATCGGATTCCGTGTCCTTTTTCCACTTGTGACTGATTCCTTCCTGCGCTCGCAACGGTACCATCTTCGGGGATCCGTATCATTTAGCTCGTGCGTCCTCGAAATGCTGAATGGATAATTTGATTCATCGTTCGAGTGCGCTGTGAATTTAATAGAATCGCACCATAAATGAAGAACCCTTTCAGAAGAAGCACTTCCTTACACACACACACACACAGCACTACCACACTTAGCAAACACTGTACCAATCTAGTGTGGGTAAGCCGGGGACGAACCCCGGTGCGGTGCCGGCGGTGTGAAAAGTTTTCACTTAATCACATCTCCGACCACATATCCCCGGAAGACGCGTGTGTGACATGTGACAGTGACATCAGCATATATCCTGTTTCGCGGGAAAGTTGTGCACGGTTTTCGAAAGGCCCCCCGCCCGCGTTTCATCCATTTCTCACCGACGCGGTTTCCGATCCGCGGTCTTTCGTTTTGGTGGAATGATGGTGTATGCTAACCTTGGGGAAAATTTCTAATCTTATACCCGTTTTCTCCCCCCACGGAAAAGCCACGGCCCAACCTTGCACAGTGCATAGTTTTCATCCTTGCCTCTTAATTAATGTTATTTCCTGTACTCGGTTTAGTACAGTAGGGCAGGGAGCCGCGGAGCGAAGTGTTTTGCTGAATGACGACGGGCAACGTGAGAAATCCGCTTAAAATGTCATTTTCGAAGAAATAAAAAATCGGGAAGCCAAAAATTGAAGACGAAGCTAAAGAACCCGAAAGATTCGGTTGCCTATGACCGCAAGTGACATACCGTATGCATCCTTTTGCTGCTCTGCGGATTTGTGGATATAAAATGAAAAAAAAGTTGATCAAAAAATAGGGAAAAATATATGACAAATTTGGTACAGCAATATGTGAGAAAATTCCCACGCAATTAGGTGCATCAAAATGTTTTATGATATTTTTTAAATAGCTTTGCTATTTGCATGCATTTTGAAGTTTGGAAACTGGATTGAGCTGGGTAATTCGCCTTAAACTGGCTATGACATGAAAATTAGGCATCAAAACACAGCATTTTTTAAAGTAGTTTGACAAGTTTATCTCTAGTTTCCAATAAGCTAGAAATGCAAACGAACTTTTATGAAAATCAAGCGATCATCTATTTTGATTTAATTTAAAATAAATTTAAATCTTAGATTATGTTTTTATGGGAATTCAGTCTGGTATAATAGCAGACCTACGGTATACAACACATCTTCCTGGATGGAATTGACCTGTTGTCAATTCACCAACTTCTTAGTTGTTTGACGTACACTACATGCATGTTAAATCTTAAGCTTTCTAAGAAGGAATCGGACATTTATGGAACATCGTAATCATACTCCATTTTTAACAAAATATTTAAATTTTGAGGGTACGAGTATCAAATAAGTAATAAAATTAATTGGTTATATTCAAGATAAATAAAAACCGGAAATTGTCAGAAATAATTTAGTCTTACAGAAAAAAAAACACTATTCACAATGGATTACCAAACCAACCGTACAACGTTCGCACATATTTACATCTCAATATTATCTGCAAGTCACTTAGGAAAAAAAAAAGTTCCGTTTCACCTCCATAAACACCAGCAAATGAATTATGTTTATAATTTCAATTAAATTTACATGTACACCTAATAGCTTCACCGTTCGCGGTGGTCCTGTAGGTGATGGGAAAAGTTTGTTGCTGTTCTTCTCCGGGGTGCTGCGACAATGTCCTTTTAACATTTTTCACCCTGCGAAAGATGAGGTCCCTGCGTGTGTTGTGTCCTCCATCGCAACGAGATTGTACTGGCTGCTATTTCCATTATTGCGCTTTCGCTTAGACAATGAACCGACGAGTCGTTTATTGGTGTGCTGCAGCAGGCACACCGGTGCCAGAGTATGCTGTTATTAAGCTTTCTGTCTGTGTGTGGGTACGCGCGCATTCCTTGAGCCGGGTCGCCAGTTGTTCCCAGTTGTTGCCTTCGCTTTCCATCTCTCCCACCCCCCCACACAACGAAACCAAAATCCCAAAAGGACACAACTTTAGCCTGAAATTGTCATTTCGTGGAAGTTTTCGGCCGGGAAAACTATTTTCTGCCCGAAGTTCTTCGTCTGCCCACCATCACCATCGGCAACGAGCGCACACTGGCACAAAAGTTGAAGCAAGTGCACCCCCGTGGGCTCATGCTTTTTGAGGGGTTCGTTGCCTATTGTGAGTGTGGTGTAGCGCGCCGGAAGGAAAATGAAGTTTATTAGTAGCATTTTGCTGATTTCTCCCGTTCCTTACCGTGTTTCTGTTGCACGAAAAGTGAACCGAGTAGACACACTCGCCCAATGCGAAGCTAATGCCGGTAAGGCCATTTTCCTGGGCCATGGAAAACAAATGATAAACTTGGCCGTCCGCCAACCGCGTACACGTCATCCGACCCCCAGCACAGCGGCACAGCTGACGGTGCAAACACGAGCGGCCACCAACGACAAAAGGTGCAGCAATTATTCTGTTAATTTAATTTCCAAAGAAATCACAACAACGTGCCCACATTGCCTTTGTGTATCTAGTACGTTTCGGGGCGGTTTGGTGGAGTGGAAGTCACCGGGGAAGAACGGAAGAGAAGGTAGCGTCCCACAGACCTTTGGAGATGCTGAGAACCGGCGGGGGTCATCATAATATTTTATCTTCCCTTTTCCCAGCCGGACCCCCCGGCTGAAGGTTTGCTTAAAAGGAGGAGTCATTGGAAATTGTTAATTTAAACTTCAAAAACTCTCCCGGTCGTCTTAAACTAGCTCTAGCCCCCTTTCCGGGTGGTGGAGTAGGTGGTGCACCGGAGAAACAAAAGAAAGGGTGGCGCCTAATCGCGAAGAAGCTGCCCCCTTTTTTTGGGGTGCAGATGTCGACAGAACTGCGAAGTAAAAGGGCGGCCGGCGCGCACAGCCTCCCAAGGAGATGGTACCTTCCAGCGGTCCAAACGTTGCCGGTGGTGATTTTTGATCGTCGCGACCGCCGCGGGAGTGGTAAATAAATTTGGAAATTATTAAAATGAAACCGATACTGCTCGGCAACCTGCCCCGTGGTCGCCGTGGTGCCGGGGTGGCAAGAAAGTTTGTGGTCCGGGTATGCAATACGTTGGGGGAGGGGGGGGGGGGTTATTTTGCTTAGAGAAAAGCCCACCCCAGGTCCGTTAAACTACGTGTGGAATAATAACAAACGCCGTTGGTGGTCATACCGGCGTGAAGGAAAGTTTCGTTGCATCATAATAAACGTGTATTTTCTGCTTCTTTTCCCTTCTTTCTCGGCCCTGTCGGTCACAAGAAAGCAGAAGAACCAACACTTATCGCGGCACACGCAAACACCGTACCAAGTGTACCAATAATAATGTTGCATGCATTCTCCATTTGCTAGCGAAACTCGTTTGAAAAATCGTTTTAAAATGCGGAAAAAATGGTCGGTGGAAAAATAGTTCACCGGGCGAAAGGAATTTTCTTCCAGTTTGTTGTTTCTATGTTGCGGTTCCCAAGCCGACTTTCCCTTTTTTGCCTTGTCTTTGCTCACCGAAGCACACGCCCCCGGGGGCAGTTACTTTTGTTCTCGCATTCGGTGTGACCGAGCATCCAGCAGTTGCCGGACCGCTTGGTGAATGAATAATATGAATAAGTTTAGGTGTAGTTGCATAGTAATGTTTGAGTTTTTTTTTTCGTTGTTGTTGTTGTTGTTCTGTGCACTATTTTTCTTGTGCTCATTGTGGCGGTGTTTGAATTTATTTCACAATTCTTCTCGTTCTCTGGACATGCTTTATGAACCGTGGTGTGGTGCTGCTCTGCGTACAAGTTCACATTTATGTTGATTGTGTTCATGCCGTGGTTGTTGCGTTTTTTATGTTTTGGTGTTGTTTTGGGCGCTTTAGAATATTTTATTCAAGCCATGTGGCAACAGTGTTTTGTTCCACTTTCTCTTCCCATTTCGGTTGGTATTAATTAAATTATATTTTGAACGGTTACAATTTACTTCGCTTTAATAGCCTAAATTGTGTGGGAATTGGAATATTTCATGTTCAGCTTTGCGGTGTTGTTGATTGATGCACAATCGTTGTGGTTGTACAACAATTGTTTTGATTTATTTGTCCTCAAACAAAACAACTTAACATTACAGCTGCATGGGTAAATAAAAAATAATACCTCAAAGAAAATTATGTGCTGTAATACTGGACTTTCTGAGCTGAACTTTGCTAAGCACTCTGTTCATGTGTATGACCTAAAACAACTTTACCGGTCTGGTTGTCTGGCGTCATTCTCATGACATGCTTAACCCACCGGAGGATAGTGAGTTTGTCATAAAGCTCGTAGAGTTGGACATTGTAGCAACTGATCCAATATTCTTATGGGTTTGATAAGAAGTTTTACACAGTATTGAGTAAATTTGAAACTTTTTACAGTAATAAATACCTTCGCTCTCAATTTTCAATAATATTCTACACATTCCATTTTAAGACATTTTCTGTTATACTTTTTTGCTCGTTTGTTACGTTAGTTTTGCATACTTGTGCTCTCAGGCTTAAAAATCTTTAAATTTTGTTCCATCATTTAATTTTTCACGAGTGACATCGATGTCACCAACTTTAGTTATTCGAAGTCGAATCGCGTAAAATATGGCTTTAAAATACAACTTCATTTTTATTGCATAGTGCCTATCGTATCAATACCTCACTGTCTTAATTTTGTCGACCCAATTTTCCAGCCCCAAAAACACCTAATTGATTTAGATGACGTTACTGTAAAACCATAAGCAACGGCGCCAGGTCAAGCGTGCGCTGATTTTAATTTTATTTAACTTTCCTCCCCATTTCAAACAACGTCACAACGGCCAAAAAGGGCCTTGCCGAAAGCTGGCAGTATACCCTCGTTGTGCAGCGTAACGCGACCGAACGTTGCCGCGCAGACGTTCGACGACAAACCTGAACGAATGGAAAAGAAAATCAATACACATCGCCACGTTCCTCTCATTACCATATCAATTAGGTTCGCGGTCTTTTAGTTAGTGTTAGTGTGCTGCTTAATGGAAAATCTTGCAAAAAAAAAACCCCCCGGACACAGCAACATATACAACGTTTGACATTTGATCGAGAACGACACCGGGTGGGGGCCGGAGGGCAAATCATGGATTCGCTCCGATTCCGGGAAACGAACCCCGGCGAAAAAGGGATCCGGAAGTTCAATTATCTGTAGCGCTGTGTGCATATCCCGAGGGTTTACAGTGGTGCTGGTGAAACTAGAATTCGGCCGGCTCGCCTTCATTTGGTTTCATCTTACCCAACCAGAGATCTTGTGGACGTTCTTTTTTTTTTTGGTTTCTTATGCGCGCAAGAAAGAAATCTTTTACTTGGGAAGTTTTTTTTTTGGGAGAACCGCTCCGTCTCCTCGGCGGGGTTTGCAATGAAGCAATAAATTCTAATACCACCAATGTCTTATTGGTGTTGCGCGTGTATCTGCCGGTGTTCGGTTTGTTGTTGCGGTGCTGATTTTAGCACAAATCCAACTCCCAACGTCTTTGCCATTTTTTTTTTGCTCTCTCCATCGCGGATAATGTTTCCTTCGCGAGGAAGGTAACTAACGGCAACCGTTCATCGTTTGCTTGCAGAGAAAAAAAAACTGAAGTCTCAGCATAGACAACTGCCCACCGTGTTGCTGATAACGACCAGCGATGGCGGTGATGATAATGACTAAGCTGCTGAGCCCCCACCACACCCCCGGACCAGATGACGGAAAAAATGGAGATCAAGACAATTTTCGATACGATACGAACAAAATTGCATCAATTTTCCTCGCAGCCGGGCCTTGCTGGGGCAGATGGCTTTAAGGAAGTAATGGTATTAAGACACTGCTCGGGCATCCCGGGATTATGGGCACTGCGAAGGTACATCGCTATCGTCATCTACCATCATCATCATCATCATCGATCATTTGAAGTGTAGGGGCCCACAAGCGAGCGATGTTTTGACCGAAAATGATGTTCCACAATTTTTCAAACAGTAAAAAATAGGAACGCAAAACAAAAAAAGCAATCGCAAGTCCAGAACGCTGTTTCGGCCATGTCCGGGGATGCTTCCTTCCGGTGCTAGGAACGCGCGTGGTGAGTTTTCAATCTCTTCTGCCGTCTAAGGTTGATGGAACAAGCATACACATCCCCACTTTCATATAAACGCCATGAAACTCCCGTGGAATGGTGTATCCTTCATGGTTCAATTTATTTTTGAGCCACCCAGACGAGAGAGATTGCGGAAAAGCTCATTTGCTTTCTTCCTTAGCTTTTTTTCATTTTGTTTTCCCTGTATACGTGTGGTAACATGTGATGGAAAAGTCAGAACAACGGTCGGCAGGCTAACATCCACCGGGTCTTGCATTTCCCGGCGGTTGATGAGCACATATTTGAGGGAAAACACTGTGGCGTGTCATGTCCCCCCGTTGGACATGTGTGTGTGTGTGGTAACTCCCGGTTCCGGGAATGTCGTGGGTGTGTGTGGGGGGGTGTGTGTGTGTTTTTTTTTCTACTTCGTCATATTTTTCATTTCTACAGTTGCTCACCTTTGCGCCCTCCCCCCTCCATTTGTTGCTACTCCCAACTTTTGATGGATGGAAAATGATGATGGTGATGGTGCAATTTTCTCGATCCTTACCTGCATATGGCCCGGCAACGAATCGTTCTCCCGAGAGTGTGAGTGGGTATTATAGGAAACGTGTGCTTTCATGTGCTTGAAAAGCAGAACATAAAATGCAATCCAGCAGCAGCAGCACACTGACAAACAGCAGGGTGGGTGCGGCACCGTGCGGCGGCGAAGAAAAAACACGCGTACGGAATTTAATAACAATACATTATGCAAATATTTTGCTGCTGCCAAAACGACGCAGCCCCAGTATGTTGTCGAACGCGAACAGAGCGGTCAGACTGACTGGCAAGGAAAACAAAAAAAACAAAACCGAAGAATTTGCACTGAGAGTTGAAGTTGTGTGTTTGGACTGGCGTATTCCTTTCTTGCGTTCTGTCATATTAAATTAAAACATTCTTCGTTCTCTCGCGGCCACCGTTTTGCGTTTCGCCTTCGCACGGGCTATGATTTATGTACCGTTTGCTGTTGCTGTGACAAGTCATCGTTCATCGAAGGATATGCTATGGCCATATTGTAGCGCTACATGTTGATGGTCGAATTTGATACACGTCTAGCACGGGGAACTCGTATAATGACATTAGATTTGTGTTCTTTTTCTGCGTTCAGAATAAAATCAGCACTTGCAAATGAAAAATTGTTCCATTCTAGAGCGATCTAAATTCGTCTGATTTGGTGCTTTTGTTGCGTAAATTCATTTTGCAAACTTTACCCCTTTTTGTCTACGATTTAGCTAATACATTGGCCCATCCTTTATGTGTGCTCATAAAAAAAACTCTCAACGATCGGATGTTTCTTGCCGCCGTACCCGAGTTCACCCGATTCAGAAATGTAAAGATTAAATTCGATTTGTGCTGCTTAAACTTTGCCCTCCCTTCCAAACGATACGCCGGAAGTTCATTCTCCCCGATTTAACAAAGTCGTCCAGGGGTGGTTGGGGAAACGTTCCAAAAATTCACTCCATCTCCTCATCGCAAGTACACGCGAACACCGTTGGATCGTTGGAATATACCCGACAGAACCCGACTCTCCATCTCCACTTCAACGGCAACAATGAACGCAAGGTTTCGCACCGCTTCGGGGTGTCTTGATTGGGAAAGCAATCAAGTTGAATAATTGAATACAAGCGCAGGGGTAGCAGGGCGGCACTTGAGCGATCGCGTACATCTCAATCTCTATTTGCCTGGCGCGAATCCTTCCAGCGGACTCGCGGACTTGATGTCGATGTTTGTTGTGTCATTGTTGGACGGTTGTGTTTGCACCGCCGGCCCCCCAAACAGCGGCCGTCAGCTCCCAGGGATTATGAGGTGAAATCGAATCGCTTAAGTTGATTATCTCCGACGGGCCGCTCGTAACTACGCGGGCGCGAAATTGAGAATTCCATTGGGTGTGCAGTCTCGGACAAAAAGAAAAGGAAGACAATGCCTCCGGTGCGCATGTATGACACTATGCTTGGAAGTTCGGTTGTTTTTTTTTTTTTTGTAGAATCCACTGCCGATATTTCTGACAAACGCACCGTGCACGTATTTTATTGACGAATCGGTACCGCTTTCGGTTGGATGCGAATCCCGAACCCGACCCAAGCAGCACAGATGTAGAGAACTTAACCACTTAACCTACGTACGGCGCACGTACGGGACGGAGATCCACTCTACAGCAGCGTAATGGCCAGAATCCAGGCACGGTGGTGCGATACGCGCTCGTACACATCGGGCAGTCCCATACCGCACGGGACGCTCCAGGACTGCACACCGACCAGCACACCGTCCAGCACGAGTGGACCGCCGGCATCGCCCAGACAGACGCCCTGGTTGGCCTGATTGCTGGTGCAGATGGTGCGGTCCGAGATTCGGGTGCGGTACGGCTCCTCGAACTGGTCCGCACACTCCTCGCTGCCGATGATGTCCGTGCGGATGAACTGCAGACGAGTCGGGAGTTGATTGTTTGAAATCTGGAAAGAGAGATGTGCGGAATTAGGGAGCTGGCGTTTGGAATGTTGTGCATCGGCATGATTTGTGTGCGCACGGGATAAAATTTTAGTTTCACGACGAAAAGAACCATACTCGGAATGTTGAGCGTCCTGAGCGTTCGGAGCGTTCGGTTCAATCAATTAAACGTTTCATCCCGGTCCCGGTACCGGAAGTTTCCCGCCGTGGATCCCCCGGTGCGATAACGCTCGTCCATGGCGGGGACTGCCTTATAGACAGGGACGGAGATTAAAATGGTAAATTGAATCGACTTAAGTGTGCTTACGGACATATGGCAAACGTTTGGCTGCGTCTGTGCACCATTGCTGTAACAGGACCCACGAACGGATGGGGATTGTTCGTGTCTGGATGGTCTCACTCCGCTCAGCAGTAGAAAGTTTGAAGTGTGTTTGCACACCTTTTAGATTTTTCTTGCAGCCCGTGCACTTGCGCTCACGACTGCACAGAATGTCAAAGAGCCGTGGGCGGAAAAGTGCATTAAAGAATTGTTGAATCGGTATCGGTTTTGCTGGCGTGTGTGTCTCATACACCAACCCCTGGTGCTGGTCTAATACGTTTCCGTAGTTCCACACACTAACAGGACGGCTGATAATTGTTTGGCCTAACACATAGGTCGCGCTAGAAGATTTAAATCCATATCATATTTAGTTTCTACCAACCTTCAAACGAGGGCTGTCAAATTTGGACAGCTTATGTGTTTTGAGTAATCATGGAAAAGAAGGAATTTCGCGTGATGATAAAATATTGCTTTTTGAAGGGAAAAAATAGAGTCGAAGCCAAAAATTAGCTTGATGAAGAGTCTTTGGACACTGTTCCTCCAAAATCAACCATAAAATATTGGTATGCTAAATTTAAAAGTGGTAAAATGAGCACTGAGGACGATGAACACAGTGGACGCTCAAAAGAGGTGGCTACTGACGAAAACATTAAAAAAAATTCACAAAATCATTAAGAACACCCATAATGTGAAGTTGATCGAGATAGCTGACACCCTAAAGATGTCTAAGAAACGTGCTGGACATATCGTTCACGAGTATTTGGATATGAGAAAGCTCTGTGCAAAATGGCTGCCGCGCGAGCTCACATTCGACCAAAACCAACAACGATTTGATGATTCGGAGCAGTGTTTGGAGCTGTTTGAGCGAAATAAATCGGAGTTTTTGCGTCAATATGTGTCCATGGATGAGTCTTGGCTTCTCCACTTCACTCCAAAGTCCAATAGACAGTCATTCGAGTGGACTGGACGCGATGAACCTGCTCCAAAACGGAGAAAACGCAACAACCAGCAGGCAAGGTTATGGCGTCAGGTTTTTTGGATTTGCGAGGAATAATCTTCATCGACTATCTTGGGAAAGGAATGACCATGAATTGCGACTACTATATCAAGTTATTGGAGCATTTAAAGGACGAAATCGCCAAAAAACAGCCACATTTGAAGAAGAAAAAAAGTTTTGTTTCATCAAGACAACGTGCCGTGCCAAAAATCGGCGAAAAACAATGGTAAAATTTCATTAATTAGGCCACGAATTGATAATACGGCGAGAGCCGTCATCATGGAATAAATAAATAAAATAGGCCACGAATTGCTTCCTCACCCACCGTATTCCGCAGATATGGCTCCCAGTGACTATTTCTTTTCCTTAGATCGCAAAAGGATCCTTGCTGGGAAGAAATTTCCCTCGGATGAAGATCCGATCGCCGAAACAAAGGCCATTTTTGAAGCAAATGGCAAATGCTATTACAAAAATGTTAACCAAAAATTAAAACCCGGCTATAATCGGTGTAACACCCTTGAAGGGATGTATGTTGAATAAAATAACAGCCCTTGAAGGGACGTATGTTAAATAATTTTGCCAAAAAAAGGTGTTTTACATTGTCTTAGGCCAAACAATTATCAGCCTGACCTGTTACATCAGCCAAGTTCATTTGTAGAGAGTTGGTTTGTGAAGGTGATATCCGGTTCCAACGTAATCCCCCGTTTCCGGTTGGCAACTGTGTACGTTTTCGAGGAACCAGGTTTAGCCGATAAACCGTCCCACCATGTTTAATCACAGCCACGATAATCCATCACAATGGTGTGGGGGACCCGTCGTCTACGCAACTGACAGTACTTGTTTGGACAAAATCTGTTTGCTTTTTTCATCACTTTCTGGTTAATTGACACAAGTAGCAGCAGTGAATTCTTGCTCGGCGAACATACACTAAACGCAGTGATTGCCTTATTTCCAAGAATTGCTGTCGCATTACACTTCCTTGAGGCCCAAATCCAATCGGATTACGGCATAATAATTAGACACTGTGTGGGGCGGTTTTTCCACGTCTAATTCCACAAAATCACTGCCCGAAGCCACCGATAGCAGCTGCTTACAAAATAACTTACCGAGAATCGCCCCCAACCGGACACGGTCGCATTGGTGGCCGTTGCGAAGAATTCCGTTTCGAGCTGGATCGGCTGCAGCTGGACACCGGAAAAGGTGAGCGACTCCACCAAACGCACCAGCGCAATATCGTTCGCGTACGTTTGCGAGTCAAAGTCGGGATGGAGCACGAACCGTTCCGCGGTCACATTGCGGCCACCTTCCAGCCGATCGGCACTGCCGACGAACAGCTGCACATCCGAGAGCGCTTTTCCGGTGATGCAGGCGGCGGCCGTCAGTACCCAGCGCCGGTTAAGCACGGTTCCGCCGCAGTACACCAAACCCTCGTTGATGAGTGCCACCTGAAAGGGAAACTGGCCGTCGGCCGCCTCCTCGCCACCGGCAATCCGTGGAGTGGGCGCAGCTGAGTGGACGATCTGATTATTCATGGGCTAAAGCCCCCCGCCGGAAGTGTCCACTTACAGTTGGTGCGTTGGTGCGGCACAGCACTCGCGACTGCTAGAAATGCCAAGATGGCGCAGGTTCTTAACGTCTTCATTACGGATAGTGGCCGGGTTTCGGGTTTCTTTCCCGTTTTGCGTTGCGTTACACACTGGGAACTCACCCGGACGTGTGTGCTGTCGTACCGTTTTATAGCCTCCAATCGATGCCCGGACCATATCTAATGGTTTCTTTTTTTGTTTTTCTGTCTACCGTCGGCCCTTCAGCCCCGGTCAGCTCCGATGGCTTATCGGTGAACGATGGTCGAGCGCATATCTTCGGGTTCCACAAATTTCAGCAATTCATAACTTGGTCAAGAAGATTATCTCTTCCGGCCGGTGGGACACCTGGTGCGTAAACTTTATTACATCCTGCCGTTAGTACCGTGCTTCTGGCACTATCGTTAGCGTTCGCAGCTGTTCCTCGCTCGTTCTTAGGGGGAGGGAGGTTAATGTGCGCCTACTCGAAGCGATAACTGCTAATAACTGGTCAACGAGCGAGCGCCCACCGTTTTGCACCGGGTTACCAGGAGGGAAATGAAATTGATTGAAGCCTTCTGTGTTTGCAGGCTACACCTGCCCTTCTCCCATTGCATCCCTTTGATAGTAAAGCATACACACCCCTCGCCTTCCCGATGCTTTCTCGAGACTTCTCGGCCGTAGTAGCAGCACTCTTCGAGATGCTATCGGAGATGAAACCGTACCGAAACGAACGCCACCGTTTCGGCCGTTTCGATAACTCCTCTGGACGAGTTCGGGTGCTCAGGTGTTCAAAATGGCAATGTCCATTTGTGATTCACTTAAGCCCCCGGGTCTGCTGCACACAAATGCCCACAACACACACCCCCCGTTGTGTGTGTGGTGCAGAGGTTCGCTGTAAGCCGGGGTTTCTTGGCATGAGCTTACGAAGCGGAAGCCCGTAAACAGATCCCCGGCGTGTACGAGAGTCGATCAAAACCACCATTCCCCGTGCCTTCGATTCTTCCACGGGGAGAAGGTACTGTGGGTACTGGGGGGAGGGTTTCGGGAAGGCAGTGTTGAAATATTTACCAAACTCTCTAATCCCGATGTCGTAAATCGTGTGCACCTTCACCGTTACGCCCTACCCCCCTGCTTGTCTAAGGGGGGGTTTTCTAAGACCGTTTTCCGACTCGCTTGGCAGGCAAGCATTAGTCTTCGAGGGTAGGCTTCTTCTTAGGCTTGCGACCTCCACCGGCTCCACCTTGCGGACTCCACCCACGGACGTACAGGTGGGAATGGGTTACATATTATTCAGCTCCATCTCGCTTCGATTTCGGCTCCCGGATAGGGAAGAAACAAACACTCACACACAAGGGTATAGTGCTGCCGTAGAGTGGCTAGGCTACTGATAGCATCTCTGCGAGGTTTACCGAGAAAAGGTCTGAGCATCCAGGGGAAGGTTGTCACACGGTTGTACGGCTCCAGCGATAGCGAAAGACCTCTAACCGATTGGCAACTATTTCACCATCTGCGCCTTACACAGTCCTCTGCATACGGTCGGCAACATATATTCAACACAGGGAGAACTCTATCTGCCGTCTTCTCAGTTGCTGCTACTATACGAAACTAGGAAGAGCTTGTCAATCGAGGGGGATGGTTTTGCTACGTTTGTTTCGGTGGTTCTTCTCTTCGTTTTGGGCAGTTTTACATCTTTATTATCGTCCACAGATATGGCTTTTCGACCATTCTATTCACCAGTAGGATGCGGTGTTAGAGACATTTGGTGCGAATGAGTTGTTGGACTGCGGTTTCTTCGTCCGAAACATTCGTCTTGTGAGATGTTGTTTTCATGTTTGTACAAATCCTCCTCCAGTGCTCAATCGAGCCTCAGCGCAACCTTGACTAGCCTGACCGGACGAGTTGGACTATTAATTTCCGCTTTCATTCTATAACTGTCTTGGCCACATCGGTGACCGGAAACGTCTGGAAAATAGAAAATTCATCCGAAAAAGAAAAAAACAACCCGGCAGTCACGGTTGACTGGAACCCCAATCTTCGGACGTGCGTGTGGAACACATTTAAGGTGTATAAAATATTGGCCCTCCCTTAATGGCATCCTTCCTTTTCATTCGTGACACTAGCTGGTGATTCATCCGGTCTTTTCATAGCCACCGGTACATTTCGAGAAGCATCCAGCCAGCCCGGCCCGGCAAACTTCTTCGCAGTGTGTCCCCTTCATGACACCTTCGCGCTGCCCGTTTTCGTGTGAACGCGCGAAACACCCAATAAGCTGATAAGCGATCGAATTTATTGATTGGCTTTTTCGATTAGAAACTTCCAAACCGAATCGTCCTCTGCCGGTGGAAAGTTTAGTGTGCGGTGCGGTGAAAACCAGGGCCATAAGGGCGTCGTCCATTGGTAATCAAAATTTTACTACTTCTTCACCTGCTTTCTTGCCTGCGTTAGAGGGCCACAGAGTTACACAACAAAACGGTTCCCGCCTGGTTGTGTGGACCAGCGAGGAGAGAGTTGCGTGTAAAAGACGAGTGGAGGGGGCCTGGACTGCGGGGTATGCTGTGCCTTACCCAGATGCCTCTTTCATTCGACTTTCCTTTCACACGCCACGGCCACGGAGCCGTTCCGTGTTATGGTGTGAACATAAAAATAAAAGCGATCTAAAAATTATAGTTGATTGTTTTTGGGGAGTTTTTCCCTTTCGGCAAATTTTCCCGCCGCCATGTTCACCCAAGAGGAGGCAGAGAAGACAGGAAGAACAAAGAGGTGGCAGGGCGCGAGGAAGGGACTATGGGTTTTTGTAGTCCTCGTTTTTATGATTGAAAATCAATTAGGAGTTTAAAAAAACGGGACAAATTTTGCGTAACGACTAAACGATAAACTCACTTTTGCAATGGCTCTGTCCCGCACACAAAAGCTTTTGTGGGTGTTTGGGGGTGTTTGGTGACAGCAGCAATTTATTCCTTCTCCCACAACAGCAACAGTGATGATGGGAGGGAATGTTGAGGCAATGGGGAGCGTACTCCCAAGGATGGCTGGCTCTAAATTGGTTAAGTGATTGTTGACGCTGGTCGATGGAGGGCGGAGGGGGAGTGGGTGAGCCCTCGGGACGGAGACGACGGGATGGTGTATAAAAAAGGATTTTTTCTCTCCACTGTTTTATTTGCTCTCCTCTTTTTCCGTTGGTTGGTGCCTTAAAGGTTATCGTCGCCCCGTTTTACGGTCGTCATGAAAATGTTTTACTTTGACACGAACACTCTTCCAGCGCTTCAAAGGTTTCGGCCTTTTTGGTGGTGTGTGGTTTGCGAAAGAAGCCAGATCTGATATCCTGAGGACATTTTATATACGTACGTAAGCTTGCGCCAACAGTGGGCTAATTTTACAACATTGATATTTGTTTTGTTTTATTTGCCACTGGTACGCGAGAAATTAGCTTGAGAAAAGGGAACAATCGATCGATCCCGCACAAACACGCATGATTTGTTAATAAGTACTCGATATGGAAAAGCCAGTCGGAAAGGCACGAGCAAAAAGGTTCAGCATTTTGCTTTTGTTGCCTCTTTTGCATGACTTCTGATCAATATCTCGAGCTACGTGGTTGCTTATTCGCAGCGAACTTATAATTAGCTCAATTCCGTGCGGTTTGGTGTTGTCGAACATGATTGCCTCAACCAAAAACAAAAAAAAAACGCAGCAGAGCAACAAATAAACGGAGAAAGAGAGCGAGATGCGAGGTGAAACTAGGTCGCACATCGTGCTCTGTGGATTGTACTGTTGACTTCATGGATAAATAATAATTAGCTCACTTAATTATCATTCAAGTGATTTTAATTACCTGCGGTCCGGTGCCCGCTGGACGACATCGCTCCAGTGTGTGCGAGGTCGAAGCACAAGAACCCAAAGGACTTCCCGTGCGCGATATTGGTTGGTACTAGTCCCGAGGATCAACGGTGGAAATTTATGCAAACGAAGCGAGCCGGGAGAGTGGGCATGGGAGAATACTTTTAATTCCATTTACATTTTGCAGCGAGACGTAAAATCCTCGATGGCTACACTTGACGGCGAGTGGTTTTATTATTTTAATAATCCGACCACTATCACCACGATCGCGCTACAACCGGGGCCTAAGCCGCTGACGTCGCTGTGGTAATTTGAATACGATTAAGAGTTATTCATTTTTGAAGTGCAATCACCCGAGGCACCGGGAGTTGGAAAGAGATTCATCAATTAGAAATCCCCCGTTTTTACAGCTCCCAGGCGATACTTTCCCAAGATTTCGCTCCCCACCAACCGGCGCAGGAATTTAGTCTTATCTGCCACGGAGGAGCTCTTCCCGCTCCTCCTTGCCCGCAAAATGGAACGGCTAGATGTCCCTTTATTAAGCTCTCGCTTTTCTCTCCTGCTCTTTTCCCCTGTTCAACGTCTTCTGCATAAAATCTGTCCCCGAAAATTGAACCGAAACATCATTTTTCATGATTTACTATCCGACACGGGCTCCAGCACGAGGGCGGAACGGATAGCGGACGGTGACAAACCTTCCACCATATGGGCACGTGGGCCGCAGTTTCATAGGCACTGTGGATGGTTGGTTGGTTTGGGAGAAACCTTTTTATGGGTTCATTTTTAATAGCTTTGATGATGCTTCTTCTTGTTCCCCACCGTCTCGGTTGCCGGTTCCCCGTTTCCATATCCATGGGAAATGATGAGGTTCAGTCGTTAAGGTCAACTATATGGCACTGCGTATTTACATTTTCAAGCCAAAGATTTAATTCCCCAAGCAGAGATTGCACGGCTTTTGGCTGGGTAAGCAGCGGAGGGAACGGTGACGGTGGTGAAATGAACTTTAGTTAAATCTTAATAAAAGTGTCACATTCGTTGTTTTGGGGGTGCCTCTAGAACATACGGGGGGGCATTGCTTGGCCTTTAATTTGTGATCGTAAACATTGGCCCATCGACTGCTTCTAGAACGGGGGCCGGGGGAATGATTGGTCATTTGCTACGCCATAAGCTGGAAGCGCCTTCTGGCCTAGGAACGCGTGCCGCTGCCTCGTAATACTCGATGATGATGGTCATAAACTCGTCGGCATGCCGAGCCTCTGGCACGGTCGCAAAACCACAGGACGCCAACGGTGTGGAATCAAAGTTCGGAGTGAGCGTAGAAAGCGATTGCTTCGAGACTAACGTTCAAGATCCTACATTTTGACCTTCGTCTATTCGAAGTTCGGGGTAGGAATTATGGAGAGAAAGTCGGTCGACGACGTCGACGTCCAGGCCAATATAGTGTCGTATCGAACACTATTAATTTATTGCCTCAATCGATTGAAATCTGCGTGTGCTGTAAGCATTCCTACAGGTGGCACATTCAGCAAACGTTCGTCGTGTTGTGGATTCGATTGGACGTTTCATCGTAGAAGCGGGTGAATCTTTGCTCCATCCTGCGTTTGTATGCACGCTCCAACCCTGCTTGACGTAGGTTGCTCTGGGCTGTGCGAAATGCTGTCAAAAGACATGTGACTGAGGTTCCTAACGAAGGTTAGCAGCAAGTGTTTCGGAACGCTTGATCCTTTCTAATAATGCACGATTCGGTTATGGTATGGAATTCTTAATGACCACCATCACCAGCTTATACGTATGCCAGCAGTGAGTGTGGATTGACTCCTAACGAGTTCCTGGACACGTCCTCTCAAGGGGCTGCTAGATTGTGTGTTTAAGCTTGCTATTAAGCATCACTTTTTTTTTGCTTTGCTTTACTTTATCGACACTTTATCCCAAGCAGTTGCTAGAGACACATTCGGGCCCGGCAGATAAGCGCTTCCATTGGGAAACTTTAATAACCATTAGCTCCCTTTAGTTCTATTCTGCCCAAGCAAATCCCCAATACCCCTTTTTCGTCATGCCACGACCGCTTCATAACGCTTCTCACCATCAATTGGTCATCGTGTCGGGTTCCATGCTACAGCAAAGGGTCTGTTCTATGCCAAGTACAAAAGCAGAAGCTTCAACCAGTAGCAGCAGCAGCACGCCATGTCATCTTTCCGTACTTCCGCCTTGCTCCGTTAATAATGAGATTGGAAATATTGCGTAATCAAAATAACATCTTCAAACACACACACTCACACTACTTCCCACCAGGATTCAAAACATGGTGGCCTCACTATTCTATCCCTCTGCTTCGATGAGGCACTTTTCGGAAGAACACGGAGGTTTAGGCTTTTCGCACTGTTTCGCTGGCGGTGCCACGGGTCTCACACAGAACAGTGCTGCTCCGGGCGGGTAAAAGTTAATCAAGATTGCTCTGTCCCAAGAATGGAACCATAAATTTTCACCAACAAACTCTAAGACACGGGCTTTTCGCCCTTCGGTCCCTCGGTCCTTGCTGGTATCGCGCCGCACATGGGCACTGCCTATCGCCTTGTAATGATCTCTTATGATTATTTACTAACCTTCCATTCTTGGTCCCGGCATTCGGGTGGACGTGTACGTTTACGTTTTGGGCTCGTCAGGGTCATCACGGGTAACCGCGCCCTCCAACTCTACTACCCCGTCATCGCAGCATGATGATGCGTTGTCCTGTAGCAGTTGCTCTCGTCCTTGGTATCGATATCATTATCATCATCATCATCAGCAGCAGCAGCAGCCATCATGATTATTTCTTCCGCACCTTCACCTTGAAAGACAGACCCCTCCAGTTTTTGATTTTAGTCCATAAACCATCCCCTTTTTTCCGGGGGGGCTGCTGTGAGAAGGAGGTTGGAGGTGACGGGTTCGATCCTTCCTTGGATGGCGAATTCCATAAACGGTGTGACACACGGGTATCATAAAACTTAAGCTTATCATTGTTGAAAAAGTAGCAACGAGAGAGAGATCGTACGCGATACGGCCGGTAGTTAGAGGTGGCGGAGACACATACGCATAATATACCAGCGCCCGTGTATTGAAGATGTGTGACACCCAGCCACATACATATATCTCGGATCGGGCGGACCGTGGGAGCACGGGGACGTATCACACATATATCATTCCCGAGCAGTCGTCCCATATCAGGACATATTGGGTCCCCAACCCAACCCCCACACCCGCGACACCACACCCTCCCGACGGCAAAAAACCCACACCCACCCCGGGTGTACAGATTGATAATGTATGTATGATATAGCACCGGTGACAATGAGCTACGAGACCGCAGTTTTCGAAGCGACTTGCGCCACTCGTTTGCTGGAAAAGACTTTGGGCGAACTGTTGCTGTTTAGAAGTCGTGTTTTTCTGTGTGTTCTTTCCTCCGTGTTATGGTCGTGCGTCAAAACCATATTTTGGGACTAGGATTTGAAGTCGTGCAGTCTTCCAAATGGGGAACGCGGTCGACGGATGGCAAAAGGGTTGCGAAATTAATGATTCAAACTTCATCATGCGAAAAGTGGACCTTAAGAAAAGGATCTTCGAGCGGAGGGGGGGAGGTTGAACTTTGCTGCCGACAACTTTGCTGGTCGTGACGAGGGTAAGCAGTGCTGGTTGCGGCACCTCTGATGATGTACCAGAGCTATTGGTTTTGTTCCTATTATTTTTTTTCTTCGGGGAGGGTGCTTCTCTGCAACGTGTAAAGCATTAATGTATAGCTACAAGTTTGCTCTACGGTTGCTCTGCACAAGAAGAAAATGTGGCAAACTCCTCTCGAGCATTGTGGAATGAGCGAACCCTTTTGCTGGGGGAAGGCGCAAAACGACGAGGGAAGGGAAGGTCTTTTGTAAGTCGACTGACCTTTTTGTTTCGTACGCGTCGTTACTCGTTGGAAATAGAGCTCGAGAGGGTACAGAGGGATAGAGAGAGAGAGGGAGGGACGCAGCTACAAAGGTGGAATGTTTTGATCGTTTGCTGAATGGGCCGATGAACGCCCACCGTCCAAATTCCGGTGCTCTCAGCCCCGGCATCAGTCCAAACGTACGGCCTTCCCTCTTCACACTCTCTAATAGCCGACACCCGTCATCATCTACGACACCTTCGGTTGTCCTGCGCGGTCTTGGAGGGCGGACGCGTGTGGCACCCGTGGGTATGTGGCAGTTGGAGCAGCCTCTGACCTAAGAAAGCATAGCCCCAAGAGCAGCAACAACAGCAACGAAAGCGATCGGTAAAAAGCACCTGAAAGCTGATCTCTATCAGATGGGCGTCTGGCTACGTTTAAGGTGTATTAATTCCACAACAGTCACTGGTCGCGGGCCCGGTAGGCACGGCACCGTTTCGGATTGTAATATGGGCTCATGAACAAGTTTTGATCGGATTTTTCCACCACCTCCCCGCTCGATCGACGAACTTCAATCCACACCGCGGCTACCGGATCGTGAAGTGATGTGTCCACGGCACACAAGTAGTGCAGTAGTGATCCTGGGACAGCCATGTTTTGCCACCGCATATTGTGCGTGTGTGTGTGTATATATGTAATTCCAGTCTCCGTGTGGCGCGATAGTTAGAGATATTTAAAACTAATGGAACACCATCTTTGGCCGACCATTCGGTTCGGTCGGCCAGTGTTGCGGCACCGCCGTCAGCGAGCAACCAAACTGTCCCTGCGGTGTGGTCGCACGTCACTTTACATAATTTGTCACTTTCAATCTTTTTCCTTTGCGTTTCTTCCCTCTCTCTCTCTCTCTCTCTCTTTCCTAGACGTGTTCAAACCCTATGGTTTTTTCCTTCTCGTTGCTGCTTGCTTGCGTTACGGCTTGCAACCAACCACACAAAAAAAAAATCTTAACTCGGCCAACGCGCGCGCGATCTCGTGGTCGAACCGTTGTTGCGCTATTTCTGGACATTGGCCAGATGCGCCTCCATCTTTCTTCAGCGACACGCGCGCGTCCCATTTGCGCCCGCGGACGGACGTTTCGGGGGACAGTTTCGCACGACGCTGTTCCCATCGAACGGCACCCCGAACGGCGTGACAACACAAAACAACGCGTGTTAACCAATTCCTTTTGCTGTCTTCAATTTCGCCATTTGCGTTTGTCGTTTCTCTGTGTTTGTGTGTGTGTGAGTTTTTATGGCTTTTTTTTGCGTAGTGAGTTCTCCTTCTTCATTGGTATTTCGTTTAGTGCAAACTTCTCATCACCTTCGTTTTTTTTTCTTCTCTCCTTCTACTTCACAGAAGCTGCTGCCTGCCCGTTAGACGCCGTTAGTTAGCGTAAGTGTTGATGCATGTTCCGTCAAATTAAAACCAGCAAGCAATCTATTTCAGGCGACTCTCCGCGTACGGGTTCGTTCGGTTGCTTTCAATTGGGAGTTTCGACACTTGCTAGCCATTACGAACGAAAGAGATCTTGCCAGTTACACATTTGCCATTGTGGTCGCGAATAGCAATTTCCAAAACTATTAGACGAGTTTTTTTGCCACCAATCACTTAAAACTGGTAGTGTGTGTGTGGGCTAATAACAAATTGATGCGTTACTGCTTACATAAATTCGAAACAAGTATACTGTGATCGTTATCGGATGTGCGAGATGTGCATCTCTGTAGCATCGTTGTAATGATGCAACCTTGATGTAACATCTGCCGTCTTCAATCACTGATATCTATGCGCGGTTGAATGCGACAATAAATACCCCTCAGAAGTGACACTGTGGAAAAGATGAATTATGGCCGAACAGTAATTCTACGCTAGAAACATATCCCTGTTAACCTATTATTTCTTCTTTATTTAGAATACTCTTTTTTCAAACACAGTACTATCAAACTAAAGTGTACAGATGTCTCGAGTTCGAAAGATGATTTTAGGCCATTGCTAGAAGGATTACAGAGCTTCAAGCAATTTCTATCAATATTTCGTATTATGATATCGTATAAATTTGCCACAGGTATGATCATTGAAGAAATCCTTAAAAATAAATGAATTCAGTGTGTTGTAAGTATTTCGAAAAAATTGCACAGACAAGCCACTGCTGTTACAGATAACTAAGACATAAATGGCATGTTTAGTTTCAACTCAGTCTATCCAAGTGAATGGATGATTAACGCAATCGTCAAAGAATTGCTTTTTATAGGAACTATGGACTATGTTTTCTCGCTCTGGATGTCGCATTGATAACAATCAGAGCTTGGGAGATCTCTGGGAGCAACCACTTGCCAAAGGAACGTCTTCAAGGCAGTGCTAAAGAAAAAAGAGTGGAGGTTCATCAACATACCGTGGAACTCTTTATGAGCTGTGTGATATTTTGGATATTGAGTAGTGTTGACTTATACATTCTTTCAAGGTGATCACATAATTATAATATCTATCATAGATTCAGTCCATAAATTCCTTTTAGAAAATTTGAAAAAAGCGAATAACGACCCTAGACTCTTATATACATTTTGCTTACCTCAAACTGAAGTTTGTTAAATGGTATGAAAAGTATATTAATATTTTGATTCGCTGTTCCAGTGAACTTTGGAGTATCTTGTTTAGTTGAAGTCAAAGAGAACTCATAAAAAATTGTCATGGAAATTAAATTCAGTTTCAGTTCATTTTATAAATAAAAGGCTCCGTTTTGAACAACTTTGAAGATTTTCTTCTCTGGTTAGACAGGAAGCTCTTTAGTGGAGGCGATTGCCCTCATGTATTTCACGTTTCGGACCTAGAATTAACCAATAAAAACATCTGGGAATATCATCGAAGTTCTAGTGCTAAAAGTAAAACTTGCACAAGTTTGCACAATAAATATTGCACAAGTTAATTAGATATGATTGAACGTCTAGTGGATTCTATTTTTTCTCCAATGATGAGTCAGATACGTCTTTCACATCACAACGATTACACTTTCAAATTGCTCGCACAACTAAAGACAAAACCAAGAACCTGCAGCTCACGGATTCAGCAGCAAGCAGCACATAATTGAATAATGTTGTCTTCTGGTGCAACATTGCCAACCCAAATGCATGTGGACATGTTTCTGGAAGCTTCCATTATCAGCGCGCCGTGCGCAGGCGAAAACAAAAATCCAAATGCAACCAAGGACGAAAACATTTTGTCCCCACGCATCACACCACCGATTCCTTATCTTAAGGTGAGCAATGTTCCGAAACCTTCTAAACCTGCTGCTGACGGGCGCTGTTGTTTCGCTCGGTCCCCACACACACACCCAGCTACCTGACAAGCGCAAACTGTTGCCATTTTGTGGGGGAATGTTTCGATGTTCATTTCGGTGCGCTCGGTTCTTTTGGGTGTGTGTTATCTGTTGCACCCACCAAAACACGAGCAGAAAGCAGCGATCCCGAATGGATCGTCTTAGATTATGGACAAATGCAGGAATTTCACTGTTGAAATTTAAATTGCATTTCCGTTCTATGGTCGGTGTGCGCTCCACTTTCGGCAGAGCTGATTGTTGTGCTTATGTTTACCGCCGGGTCGGACTCGGCAGAGTGATAACAGGAAGCTGATGAAGACGGACAGGAACCACCGTAAGCTATGCGCCCGCCTGTATGTCACTCACTCCCTCCACCCTATCGCTTATGTTGCTTTCGTTCGTGTTCGTGTTGTGTTAGACATCCATCAACCGGCCGCGACATGATATTGTACTTGCTGCCGGCGACTGCTGACGAGATTATTTTCCCAACAAACGTCTCACCCCGGCGTGCGCGTGGGGTGGAAAGGCGCCGGGACAAATGGGAGCGATGGGTGTCGGACAAAAAGGCATAAGGTGGGGAAACATATTTTTGGTGGATGAATGTATTTCTGTGCTTTTCTTTTTTGTTATTCGTGCCACTGTGCTGTTTGCCTGGTGTGTTTCGTCTTCAAGACAGCGAAATTTGTTAAAAAAAAAGAGGACAACTTGTACTTCGCGGACACGAAAGCCAATGACGGCACCTGGCTTTCAAGCAAAGCGAGATGGTAAAATCACGCACGAAACATTATTTCCTTTCGCCTTTTTTTCACACACACATACACGCACGTAAAAGAAAAGTTAGTAATGTTTTCTGTGCACTATACACGAACGCAACGCAAAGAAGTCGGTCCACCGAACTTCAGGAATATTTAAATAAGTGCGTGGAGTTTGTATGTTTCCTTTCGTACGACCTAGGGGTTGCGACCTCCCTCTCCCATCGGCTCGCGAAGGTGGGTAATAAATTTTACCATAAATTTCATTCGCATAACAAACTTGTCACTTGGAGCGACCGACCTTTCTCTCCGCTAATGGTGGGGTGAGTTCGCGTCCTTTTGATGGCCACTTTTTTTGTTGGGTCCTGCTCGTCGCTGCTTAGGTAATCGTTTCTAGGCGCATTTTTACCTCGCGGCACGGGACGCTGCTTTTTGTGATCGGATTGTTTCTGGCTGATAAGCTGTGTACAACAGAATAAAGAATTTAAATTTCATTAGCTTGTTACTGGTTTTGAAGTGTCGTTTGTCGTGGTACATGTTTACATGCGATCGTTGTGCGATTCAATCGAAATTTACTACAATAGAAAAATGTTTTACATTAATAAATACGTATAGAAAGCGTGGTTAAAAGTAAAGTAATATTACAAGTTTTGGAAGCAAATTGGAAAAGGAGCATTATTGTTTTATTTTTGTTATAAATGTTTTCGGACATAAAAAGCGTATGATCGCCATTTTGGACAGTAAATCATTACATCCACCGTGTGGCAGAAGACTTCCTTTTTTTCCTTACATTTTTTTTCATTTCACGCATGAATGATTTAGTTTAGCTTGTTTGCTTATTCATTTTGTTTTTGGCCTTCTTACCCGTTAGCGTCGTTTCCAGCTCCCACGAAAGAGGTCCTTCCAGCATATGAACGTAAATTTTAACCCCCTTGAAATTGGCTCCGTTTTTTGGCTTCCGATCACGTGCGGGTGAATTTACTTTCGTGCAAAACAAAACAAAAAAAAAGTATGCAAACTATTTCCACAAGCAGACAGCGTTCGTGTGTGAGTGTTAAAACTGCAGTCCCTCCCCTCCTATCCGGGGCCATCGGTTCGAAAAGGTTCGTGTCGATCGGAATAGAATATCAATCCATTCCGGTTGTGTGCTGGTGCGTATTCATGAGTCTGTGTGCATGGAAAGCTAGCTCGAAGAAAACTTACGAGAAGAAAGTTTCCTGTACCTTGGGCTTCGCGAACGATCGGACAAGGAAAAACTATCTATGATTTATTGTTCGACGGGGGGGGCAAAAAAGCGAACAAGGAAAAATTCGGTAATGGAAGCACGAAAACGGATCTAGGCCATGAAGAAACAATATATGAAAATAGAATCATAAATTGTGTAGCCATTCTGCTGCCATTACACAGGACCTGCTACGCGTAGGTGAGGACCTTCGCCGTTCGTTTTATGGTGCCGAGACCTCGAGCACCTGTGCGCGCAGTAAGCGCTAGGAAGAAGTAAGACCTTACCTTACACGGAACTTTCCTTCCATACGAAGCAAATCATCGTTCGGTGAGGTGAAATATTTGCTGTAATATCAACTGACGATCAGGAAATTGAGAACCAGCAATAGAAGAGACACAGTTGCGGGGTTGCGTGAGACGGTGGTGTAAGAAATTTGCATCCCCCCGGCCAGCTCGGTATTCTACCGCCAGAAGGTTGCGTGCTGCATCACTAAACGACGCTAAAATTATGCTGCAGTTACGTGAGTGTGTAGTGTACAGCAAGATAGTGCAAGAATAGAAAAATCAATATTTTGCACCCTTAGTGTTAAGGGAGCGAACACGCATTCACTCAGCGCAAACCCTACGCACAAAAACACCAGACTTTACCAGGTCCAGGCAGACCAGAACGACAGGACTTGTTTGAATGTTCCCGGATATGTTGTGGAGTGCTTATGGTGCCGTTTTATCACCTTTTGCTGTTCCTTACCACCGGGTTTGTCCTGCAACCATTTCCCGACGTGGTGAAGCAATCCAACCGTATCACCGCTGGTTCCACCGCGTTCAGCAAATCTTTTGTTTTATGTGTAATTTTATTTCTGTATGTCTTTACTTTTTTTTCTACTTTAAACCACTTCACCGCATGTGGACCAAGGCAAAGGTACGCATGTGTTGCACCTGATTGGGAGAAAGATGCGTTTCATACACCCGACCCGACCCGACGACGACGCACTGCGAGCGGTTGATTTCATTGTAAGCCTCACAGCACTAAGTGGAATTCATGCATGAGTGTCTTCAAGAAATGGATGTAAAAAATGAAGAAATCCTACAGGGTACTGCACACAAAAAACAACAATGAAAAAAAATAAACGGATCTATAACATACACACGCGCCCTCGGTCGGAATGTTGGAAAACATGAGCTGAATATCCGGCAACAAAAAAGTGAACAGCAAAGGCTGGAAAACGCCAAAGTTCCTGGGGTTTTCGAACGGACATTGATGGCAAGGAATATCCTGGATATTTGAGCGAAGCGAGCGAAAAAAAAAATAGACGAGAAATGAGTTTTGTGGGAAGTTACGATTGAGCTACATGCCGACCGACTGGTACCTTATGACAAATGTCCATAATCCTTGCTTCCTAGCTGGTGGATTGATAAGTGTTTGTTACACAAATTTTATTGACTGGTAGAGTAATAAAGAAACAGTTTGTAATTTTACTTATCTTAAGTAAAATTATGTTTTAAAATTCCTTATGTATGATGTTGTTCGTAAAAAAAATAAATTGTGATGTGATACGGATTTAATATAATGCCAGAAATATATTGGAACGCTGGATTCTGTTCTCCGATCGACAGCATAAAATGGTAAAAGAAAGATGAAATTGCATTTTAACAATAGCTTTGGCGCTTCTGTACCACGAAACCTACCAGTACGCACTAAAGCATGTTCAATTCTTCGGTTCCTTTTGTTAAAATGCTTTTTTTTGTCATTTCTTCAGCTTCTCAACCTTTTTCAAACTCCCCCAAACCCAAGTAACCTAACACCGACACGAGCTGGTACACACATACGCAGTACAGTAGAACTTTCCTTTTGCATTCAGCACATTTTCATCACGAAAAGCGCACTCCATAACAAGGTGCCCCCACCGCACCCCCGATATGGGACCCCGGGAGTAAACCGGTAAGTGAAAAACGAACGGGATATAGCCCGACCAGAGCACCGGCGGGATATTTCCCATTCCATTCGTCTTCATTCTCCACCCAGATCGGTTCGCTCCCGGCCGGAGGGGATTCAATGCCGATTACGTCAAGTTACAGCAACATTCATAAATTATGGATTTATGCACAATCGGCAACCACTCGTTGACCTTTTCTCCGGTGGCTTCTCGTCTCTGGGCATTGGGAAAAATTTGCTTCTTCTCTCGCACTCGGGTAAGGGAACCTGGTCGGGTTTTGGGTGGTTGTGTGTGCCGTCGTAGCACAAAAGTGGTCTTCCGGTTTCGGTGTGTGGTTGAATTTTCTGTTCGTGTGTGTGTTATTTTCTTTGCATAACCTTAGCCTCTCTTAGGTCCCGCCGAATTCTTCCAGCCCACCCTGAGATGGGTTGCGTTTTGGATCCTTTTCCTGACCGGGGAACACACAGGGAAATTCTTTTCGATTTTGTCCACACAAGAACGGAACACTCTTCACCCACACCACCACACCGAGAATGCCCGAGCGTAATGCCGGTGTTTCCCTGTCCATCCTGTACGAGGCGTGAATGTCGTCTGGCAGGAAAGCTGTGTTTTGGGATGTCCTGGCGTGTTGGTGGCCGGATAAACCGAGTGGGATATAATAAAAACAGGCAAAGGCGGTTGTTTGCCTCTTCCACATTGCTTTCCGACCGATTCCGGGTGTTGGTATTGCGCCTGTTATGAAATCAGCGAAGGGTGTACATGACCGGTGTGTGTGGTTAGAACTATTTATATTGTACCGATCGTGGAAGGATATGTTCGCGATGTATATAAAAATGATATTTTGTTGCTGTAAAATGTCGTCGAATTTGCTTTTCCAAACGCATTGCGTTATTTTGGGTCGAAAGTGGCACCCTTTGCAGGATAAATTGTTGAGCTGAATCATTCTTTTTGAGAATAATCATTCATATAGGACCGTGTAAAGTCATTCGATTTATAATTAGACTCTCTAGAAGTTATACATTTTTTAAAATTATAGGATAATATTTTTTTTTAATTTAATAAAAGCATTTATTTTATATTCATATTTTAATTTACTTTTTTTAACCAAATATTTGTGTGCAAAGAACCAATCAATCAATCTTCAAAAGAGTAGGATAATCAGAACATTATGTAAAATTCAGTTTGATTTTGTGCGTTGATATTGTGGAGTAAATGAAAAAGAAAACATTTCCATAAAATCGATTCTTGTTTTATTAACTGATACTATTCTTATTTCAGTTTGTTAAAATTTTCTGAATCCAGTAAGGAATAATTTTCCTATTTTTTTTTAATTTTCTCATTTATTCCTTAACATTCCTTTACGAACTTCAACTCCCGGTAGCTGTTAGCCAAAAGAGCCAATTATACTACTGAGTGCGTGATTGTTCTGGTTGTTTTTTTTTCACGTTCTCCCAAACGTAGGTTCACAAGGTTCTACGCTCATTTTCTTCGCTTATTGTTACATCATTTATGCCGCAACATTTTGCAAACATCATCACCACGCTGCTCCGGGGTGTGCGTGTATAGAAACGTAATTTAGCCACGTTGGTGTGTGAATAGGTCTCTGCGGCGTTCATGAGGGTTTGACACCCTTTTCTCGCCGTAACCGTCCAGGCGGGATGGTGTAACACTCGCTTCTAATCCTTGCCGGTGGGCCACACTCTACGGTAGTTGTGTGAGAGAACGTAAATTCGATAGCAAATATCGGTTTCGCACAGGGAGAGAGAAGGAGAAAGAGTGAGAGAAGGAGGTAGAAAAGGTTCAGTGACACACTTCAATCGTTGATGAAAATGATGGAAATGTTATCGTTCTCACTTTTCAAATCCTTTACACCACCTTCCCTGTCACCTTTTAAGTCTCGATGGACACACATACATTCACACACACACATGTATCTAATGTTGCATCCCTAGTGTGTTTTCCGTTTTTCCCCAAGGGACAGCGACAAAATTTGGTAAAACGTTTTTACAGGGAATAGGTTCTCTCCGGGGTGGTTTTATTGATATTTTACCACCGAACATTTTCCCCCGACCCAGGGACGGGGTTGTGGCACGGGGAGGTGGAACGTGTATATTTGTGTTTGTACTCATGGGTTAAGCCTCCCTTTTCGCCCGGATTTTAACCGGCGGAGAGCGGCAAAAAGGGACCGCTAAAGAGCCATGATGGATATATACGGGTAAACCCATGCCCACGGAAAACTGATGGAAGAGCCGACTTCTTCACGACGTATTGGAGGAAAAACCCCCAGGTTTTGCAAATAGCTGCAGGACGAACTCGTTCGCCGTGCCGTTGCAGTGCCTTGCGAGATGAAATATTGGGTTTTTAGGGCTCAATTTCAACCGTCGGCGCGCCGGGTACGATCGTAAGGACGCAAATAACGCTTCCGTTGAAGTGTGTCTACCCACGGTGCATGGGTAAATGGGTGGGAAATGGAAAGGAAAACCCGGTACGGAAATACACACGGAAGGGTGAGGACGGGGAGCAAAAAAAATGAAATCCAAATTGGAAATGGTGTCGTCGGAAGAAAAACGGATACAACGAGAATCCGGATCACATCGGTCTGTGCAGCACACACACAGCACGACGGAACCAGGAGCGGTCTGGAAAATCCATCATTGAGCTTAAAAACTCTCGTCGCGTTTGTGGATTTTTTTCCCGGAAAAATGATTTTTTTTTCCTCTCTTTTTCTCTCTGTCTCTCTGTCTCGCTGTTTAACTAACATTTTTCCTGACGATCTTTTAGTGCTCGTGAAAGGTTCGATCATATATGCCTAGCTTGTTGGATTGAAGTTCTCTCTGTGTGTGTGTGCGTGTGTGTGTGTGTGTGTGTCGTTTTTTTGTACTTCAAGTTTTCCATTTTTCTGTTTTCCACCAATCGATTGCAATTTTACTACTCTGCCTTTCTTTCCTTCGTCTTCGTTTTGTTACATGCCAACAAGAATGCTAAAAGACCTTCTTCATATAAATTTCAGTAAAAGAACTTTCGCATTCGGTACCGACCGGTCGGATTAAGCTATAAAACGACAAAAACAGCGCAGCACTACCACACCACGCTCTCAACGGAAAGGTGCTGTACCGAAACCCACAAACGAACCTCAACCTGAAAGGGTTATTATTTCTGCTAATATTTACTGCAAATACCGAAAATGAACATGAAATAATATGGCCAATGCAGAGGGATTTCCGACCACGGTCCACACTGGGGGGGGGGGGTTGGATGGGACCCCTGGGCCAGGGGGGGGTGGGGATGGTAATGCGGTATGTGTTAAATCTCACCCGGAATTAAGATTTACTTTTACGGATACACAGCAGCAGTCCACTCACTTTTTCGCCCTTCCCTAGCAAACACACACTTGTACAGTCAGCTTCGGTCAGCTTCGAGATTGTATCCAGCATGATCCAGTACCGGGTCCTTCATTTAATATCCTTTTTTAGCCTGCGGTTGATTCTAGGGTAGGAAAAGTGCACTCACCGCACACATACAAATCCTCGCCCGTACACACCAACCCCGATCACGCTTCTTCAGTGTTCCACTCAAGCTACCAGACTCCTTTAACTGTGTTATAGGAAAACTATGGCTTATGGAAGGGATTTTTTTTTATTTCAATTGTCGGACAGTTCGGAAAGTTACAGCACCCTTTCATGCGAGGATTGCGTTGCTTTTTCTGCCTTTTTTAAATTTTTAATTTACTACGATTTTCGCCCCCCATGTCGCCGTTTGCCGCCGCACCACGAGCGGCTCAGTTTCAGTGGTTTGAACTTGGCACAGACCGCTGGAATCATGTGGTAGTACACGCCGGGGTTTTGCAGTTTGTTAGTGCATGGAGCGCGCGCACGGTCACGGATGCGGGTTGGTCCATGTCTTGGTTAGGTCCCTTAGTTAGGTCCTGTAGCAAATGGAACTTTTTATTTTATTTTTTTTGCGAAATGATGTTACAATCCCTGCATTATTATGGCTGAAGTTTGAAGACAACAGGGCCCATGGAGCGGGAGACTTTTTAATGATTATGATGATGGTGATGAGAGTATATTTCACCGACCGAGTTCAACTGAGCACTATCCGCCTGTCCGCCTGTTTTATGGGACGTTAGACAATGAAGAGTTTCGCCCCTATTCAGCAGGGTTAGCTTGACGAAACGAACGGTGATGGACGATGGTCCGTGGCGAATGTGTCCTGTACGGTGTGTCCTCAACCCCCTGGCTGGCGTTTTTTTGTTATATTCTGCAACCAAAAAAACCCCTTTCCTATTCTCCGGCACCCACCACAGTGGGTATGTCCTAAGGCAGCCAAACAAAAGTTGACCGTTGGGAAAGGACTTTCCCAAACAGTAGCGCCCACCGTGCGCTAGTTGCACCTCGCCTCGCCTCGGTGTAGTTTGTCGAATTAATAACCATACCCGTCTGGAGGTTTTATGGATCCTTTTGCTTCATCCAAAATCCACAAGATCCGAGCAGTGCATTTCCGGCACGGTGACGGTGAAAGTGTTGGGAAAATATTTTATTACTCAAAGTTATAAAGCGCTGATGCCGGGGAGTGCAGGATGCCTTTTTTTACGGACCGCCTGTTGTACCGCACCGGGAAGTAGCCAACGATGCGATGGATATGGTACCGAACGTCCAAAATGACGTTAGCGTGTCGTTGGAAAACCATAGTCGGGCCTTGATGCAAGAATCGGTATTATCCGTTGAATATCATCCGAGCGATAAACCTTCGAGACACCGGACTGTGGACACACACGACCCTGGCATACTTTGGCCGCACTGAAGGCGACAATAGTGAATGACCCCCCGCCTTAAGGTGTCCTCTGATGTCCTGCCGGGTATGTGCTTATGTCCCGTTTGCTGATGTCATGTTTATTTCCTCGATTATATCTGTCTTTCTTTCTCTCGCTCTCTCGCTTACGGCACGGTAATTGCAGGAAATGTATCTTGCCTTCGATATGTGCGGATATATGATATGCTTTGCTTAACGAGCACCTTTCCCAGTGTCTTGCGTTCGTCCGTGTTTGTGGAAGAACCGGCTTGTCTTGCAATCAAAGCCCCGGGAGGGGGTCTTCATTACCGCTCGCATACCGTACAGTGCCGGGTATGGCAATCAACCGGGCGAATGAACCGTTTTATTGGTTCGTTGGTTTTTGGGAATTCGTAGTTACGGGGAGGACTTTTAGGACAGAGTGGTATCTTCTACCTCACCGGGATGATGGTGTGTGTGTGTATAGTCTTTGAGGAAAAATTTCAAACCAATCGTAGCTACACCGGTTTTGCATTCCCGTCCAGCGCTAGACAAAGTGCAACCAAATGCCTCTGTTTGCCATTCAGACAGGAGAGCGAGCGTGTCCCGTTGTGTTGCACGGAAGGTGGCATCATCATCACCGGAAGTGGAACATTAGTTCGCTTTCGGTTTCAATCCCCCGAAGGGCTCTAAACGATCATTCTTTTTATCTTCTCGTACGTACCGAGGAATTGCGACCATTTTGGCAGTGGAACGGCATCCACTGCCCAAAATGCCGTTCTCTAGTGTTTAGGGCGGACGTGTTTCGGAGTGACATTGCAGAGCATACGGTTGGATAGTTTCGTAAGTAAATTGCACCACTCACCATCCGATTTCTGCAGGTTCAAAAACACATTGTTATGGGGGACAATAGGAATGACCCGTTGTTGTGCATCTGCATACTGCTCCGTAAAAAGGTTTAGATTTGATGTTGGAAATAATTTACTCTCCCCCTGTATAACATGGTCCGAATCCGTTTCCTTCGCCCCCTAGTTACCTGGCGATGCTTGGGGAGGAAAAAAAACCTCATAATGCATTAATTTAGCTACCGGTATTTTGAATTTCGTTGCTCGGTACGGTACACGGGTTTCTAATGAGAAACTGCACCAGCACCACAGTGTTCGTCAACCACAACGAATGGAATGTCATTCTTCAAATTAATCTCCATAGCTTTATACCTGTCGCAACCAGACGACACTGCGCCCTGGCGAGTTCAAACCTGACGGTTCCTTTCCGATTGTGGACATTTGTAACATTCTACGAGTAGTAGCCAGGCTCTAGAATTGGGTGACCAACGCGGGGTGTGTGTGTGTTGGGTGTACTATTACTCATTTTCTTGACAACGTCGTCCACCTTTCCGCGGTCATTGTGGAAGAAACGCCAGTGGTGCTGAGTAAGCTTCAGCCATCGAGCAAAATGCTTTCTTCTTTCCGGGCAACATTCGGCAAACGGCAACGGAGCAACGGGCTTGCACTAAACAGTTCCGTTCCCATGCACCCGCGGCTCGCTGCACAAACCACAGATCCAGTCACCTGCAGTTTCGAGCAAAAATGAGCATTTTGTGGCAACTTTTGTTTTCGTCGACGTGCGTCCCTGTCGTCCGTCGTTGTACAAACGGTGCCGAGAGGGTCGCCTTTTCGCCTGGTCTCTGCGGTTGATGGCGCTTCGTCGAATGGAACAACGCTGCGGCGTACGAACGTTGGATGGCTTCGTACCGGCCAAGTTGTTCCCACTCGTAAATGGCGATTGAAGAGATATTTGGTTACTTTGCATGCTCGACTTGACGCCCGGCTGGGACCCGGCTAGTACTGATATCCCTGCCTGCAAACCTGTTTAAGGTAGAGATTTTTGAATTATTTGCACTGCTCGCTGCATAGGCACACACGCCGGGCCTCAGTTGCAGTTGCACACGGCAATCGCTATCAGCCATCTCACACACCGAGAAATGGAGGATGAACCTGTTTTGTGCGACGTTTGTGGGCACTCTGTTTAGAAATGAGATATACAACGAGTGATGCCTACCCATCGCACCACGGGAATGGGTATCACTGCAGTTGCAGGATGCAACCGATAGCAAGTCCCTCAACGCCATCCGTAAGGGTGACTTGAAATTGCATATTAGCTCCATCTTCAACCCCTTAAGCACCCCATTCCGGCCGTTAGTTCGAGTCTGTTGCGACAATGTTTTCGATTGCTCGAACGCTCGAACGCCGTTTTTACATTGGCTCTCTGCAAGCATGTTAAAAGGGTATCCCGAACCCCCACCGGTCGCGGACGAAGTGTCTTGCGCCTGGTGCTTGGCGCTTATCTTCGCTTGTCCATCTCGAAGCGATTTGTCTCGAGAGCGCCTCGGTGAGTTGGGTCGCGAGACCTGGAGACCGCGCAAGGGAAGGAAGGACCCAACGACGGTTGGAGCAAGCCAGGCAAAATGTTGACACTTTTCATGACGTTGAATGTCAGCAGCGGTAAGCGTAAGTAGGCGAATCCGGGCGTGCAGTTTTTATCCGGTGCGCGCTCGGAAAGCTTTTAAGCATGGCCTCCGTATCTAGCGTTCGACGAGTCGACGTGTCGGTTGGTATGTGAGAGATAAAGCAGTGGTACGGTGGTTCTCTGCAGTGTGGTCCTCTAGTAGCCCAGCGCACCGGTGACGCATTGTCATCCTTCGCAAATCGAATGGCCCCGTCTAGCTGCGCTGTTGACATCCGTTGATGGGTTGGACCGGGTTAGGTAGTTGGCAATGGTGTGGCAAAATAAAACACCCATCAAACTCTGGTTGTGTGTGTATTACACAAGGCACGTACACCACAGGCTGGATGCCTGTTACGGTTCAAGCACCGTTTTGTGGGTTCTGTGGCTAACATTGTTGCCGGACCAGTCATCGAATCTCATGGTCAACGAGCCACGGGCACGTATGTAATGCGATGATCCATCTGCCAAAAACCCCAGGACCGAGAAGCTTGCCTTTTGGGGTCGTAAACAAGGTGATAACATTTTCCCACTGTCTGCTCTGTGCCGTAAAGGGGGTCGGTCTCGTTTGGTGAGGTTTTCAAGTAGTTTGGTTACGACGGGGGTGTAATATAACGTTGCGAGGGACACGGGAGCAACTGTGAATGGATGCGAACATGTTGAATATTTTTCACCACCGTATGATTGTTTGTACTTTTTCCCCGTGGTATATAATTTTGTTGGCAAAGAAATTAAATTTCTGGCATGGTTAAAAGCGTAGAATAGCTACGGGTCTAACTTCATATATCTATATTAGATTTAAAACTGTTATAGTCGAATAAGAATCTTTCAGATGTCGCTATACATAATTTATCGTTACGTGGGCCTTTTTTTGTATCAGTAGATAAATCAGATGGCTTGAGGTCCTCTGTGACATGAAGATGCAACGAAAATTCCTTAAAAACATGCTACAATCAAGCTTCGAACCCAGTGTTGCGTCACGCAACAGGCTCTTTTCGAATCTCAAAATGAAAAATCTTTCAGACACACACGTTGTTTAAAAATTTGTTATTTGAAGTCGCTAGCCAAAAAGAGGCTCGAAAAAAACGCTGACACGTACTTTTATCCTCTCGGTCGTCATCCCAGCCTCTCCGGTCATCGCTCCAACGCTGCTTCGGGCTCCTTCGAGATCTACGAGGCGACGGCTGCGCCCTCTCTCGGCAAACACGGCAATCTCGATCGGCTTGGTTTAGTGATCGTGGTCGAACTGTTTACATTTGTAAACACGCAGGTTGACGATGTTACTGAATTTAATGCCAATCAGCTATGCTAGTGATCGTTCTGTAAAAGGGAAGGTACACCTGAACAGAAAAAAAAAACAAATATACAAATATAACAAATATAGAAATCGAAACAAATAAACTTCACCTAATTACAATACGACTGGCACGAAATTACTTAACGTTGTCCTCGCGCCACACAGTGTTCCAATTATTTGCGAATCTTTCTTGCCACAGCCCTGACAGTTGTATTATTTTTAACCCAACTAAGACTTAAGACCCCCACGAGACCCATTCACTAGCATTTCCGCTTTAACGCGACAGATTAGCACGGATTTCTTGCATAAAGTTGGTAGATTCGGTACAAAAAAATAACTCTCCCTTCGTGGGGTTTGTTGCCGGCGCGCAGCTGTGCGTCCGATGGGAATTCAGTATTTACACACACACACAGAACATTTCTTAACCATCCCGTGCCTTGCCAGTTCGCCGGCGCAGCTGATAGCCGGGCATAACGAAAGGACTCCAGCACGCGCTCGCGATATGCTAAACATACTGCAAACTACCACTACCTTCCGGACACGCATTGGCCGGAATCTTTACCGGGGGGCACTGCCAGATTTTCTTCGCCCATGTCCTATGCCGCATCCCACGGGAGCCATAATTTGTGGCACCGTGGTGGAATGCGCGTAAAATTTAAAGGACTTTTTCCCTGACAGGGCTCGAGATATGAGCTTTGCAAATTTCACCATTTCCCATGAGGTTGATGCGTTCTGGGACGTGTGTGTGCGTGTGTGTAAAGGGCCAAGGTGTGTGCCTGCGTAGGGCATAATGAAAGAAAAAGGGATTCCATTTCATTACAGCGGCGCCGCTACATTGTTGTAATTGCATGTGTGGATTTTACGTGTAAAAGTGTTTCCTCTTTTTTTTTTTTGCTAAACCGAACCATCCAATTTTCCCATGGACCTCCAGCATCGCATCGTGTGTTGTTGTGAGCAGATAATTTGTATTTAGTAATTTCATTATTGCCACATGGGCCGCGCTCACCCCCTCACCCGCCCATCGCAGATCGCGTGCAAACCGCATGAGAGTGCACGAAATGATAGGTTTCAGCAAATGCACTATAGCACCCGGGGATCATCATAATCCTCCCAGGCCCCATTGCCCGGCCTGCGTGGTTTCCCTTCCGAAGGCTTCTGAACTTTCCGCCATACCGTCCGCTTTTAACCTTTTCGTCCAAATACCGCTGAATCTCACGCGTCTAATGGCTTTCATGACCCATCGGTCCCGCGTGTACTAAGCGAAGGCTAAATCATATTTAGGCGTCGTGTGTTAGTTTTCGCTACCAAAGCCAAAAGAGCCACCACCCCACTCGACGTGTGTGACCCGTTCCCTTTCCCTTTTTTTGACGGCACGAATGACGAACGGTGCGAGAAGCCATCCTTCTATCTCTCCAACGCAGCATCCATTTCAGCGGGATGCAACATAACATTACACTGCGTCGTGACAGGAAAGGGTGAACACCACCGGCGTCACACTTCTCGCCCTCGCCCCTTGTGTGTAAATGCACGAACGGCTGCAGGGCATGGTTTGGGCTAGCAGCCGTTACTGCTGCCGTTGCGTAACGGGGCAGCATCGGTTGCTGCTTTGCCCGTGGACGACGGACCGCTGCGTGAGTTGCATTTTAAGGGCCCGCAATTGTCCCGCGCCTGCATACACACGACGTCCCGAACGACTTCCCGATTCTTGTACGGCCGCGCTTCGTGGCGCTCTAATCGCCATCAGATCGGATTTCCTCCCCGGCCCGGGAAACGGGCAGAAACGGGTGGAACGCAAACCCTGTTGCGGTATCTGTTGGGCTGGGTGTCTGTTGTGGGCTTCTGTCAACGTCCCGTTGAAGCTGGGCATGTCGCGGGATGGAAAGTGTGTTGTGTGCACACGTCACACACTTACTCTTGAGGCGGTGTTTCGGTGCGGGAACGTTTGAGTGATTGCGTAGTACGGTAGGTTGCATATTTGCGCTTCTCAGCCCCCAGCCCCCACTCTCCCGGATGCCCCGGATGTTGGAGTCGAGGCTCTGTGGCCTTTACAGCCCCATTAGTTGGGTTTAAATGGATTTTTGTTTTCACAACGATGCGAAAAATCATTTACATAACTGGTTGAACCAAGCATAGAATTAATTATAACACAATCACATGGCGGATGCCCCGTTTTGGGGAAAGATTACGAAATAAAATATGAATGAGTTCAGGCTACATTTTCTTTTGCGTAAAGATACTTGAAGATAAGATGCTTAATGGACGCTTGAAGTTTGTATGTTGTGATCGAATACTGCCTAACATTTAAGATCATTACCAATGTTTACATCATTTCGGTTATGATTTTACTATAACTCTGCAGCTCTGAATCGCTTACGATTTTTGGAAAAATGTTTGAGTTTATAGCACAAAATTCATGCAAGTAGAGCATACTTAATGTCTTATAATTAGACACTCCAAAATATTCAATACAAAATTAACATTCAAGAAGCCACTTGAAATATTAAATACTTTACGAGTTAATGAAGAAGTTCTGTTCATTCTGATCCTCTAACTTTCAAATATATACGATTTTTATTTTTTTATTTATTTATTCAGAGACGGCCAGGCCGTATTGCTTACAACTAAGAGTAACTTAATCTATTGTACAATTCACATTCGTTTGAAGACATTTCCTTCTCCAAACGGTGAAAGGTCACCTTATCCCGGGTGTACTCGGTCGTTTTGCTGCGTATATTCCGTCATCCTAAAGAGTAGTCCTTTTTCTTGCGGGGGTCTGTATCGTGATTTGGGATGTGCGTTTTTCCTTCTTCCATGTTTTCGTCGGAAAAATATATACGATATTACACCCGAATTCGACATACGCTGAAATTCGCGGAACGACGGATCTCCGAGGTCTGCTATAATTAGCTAGTAGTTTTGGCCATTACAGGCAGTCCCCGAGATACGCGGTTCTTCTTATACGCGGATTCGGAGATATGCGGTCTTTGGAAATTTGACAGATGAGCTAGTTTATTGCACAAAATTTAAGCAAAATGATGAAAAATTGGTCGAAAATACCTTTTATGTCACATAAAACATTTATTTCTAACTGATTGTAATGTAATCTTTCTAAAAATCACCTGATTCGCTGCATAAATTAAATGCAGAGAAGGAAGTCGACTCTGTGACTTTGAGGTATAAACGAAATTGCATCAGGATTCGATTTACGCGGATTTTTCCCGGGTTATAGCGGTCCACTATAATAGCGTATCTCGGGGACTGCCTGTACTTGTATATTGCTGTAAACATTACATAAGTGAACGTGTTAAAATGTTAAAAATGTGTAAAAACGCGTAATATTTTCATAATCCTACTTGAGTCGCCCGTTCAGTAATAAAGTCATTCTTTATTTATAATTTTTTACTTGCAAAATTAGTTAATTACACTGCGACTTCGATCGTTAGATCTTGAAATTGGTTGCTCTCGGATGTGTAACGAAAGGCGCGATCTTTGGTGCGATAGAAACGAACCGTCTGATCTGATCATGCGAACCGGCTTTAGGCGCCCCACCAAACCAGCGGACACCGGATAGTGTTGGGGAAAAAGATGGTGTCCGTAGGGTATGGGGCGGTGTCGTTTACGCCACTATTAATGATGGGCCAGCTTTGTTGTTGTTGTTGTTGTTGTTCTGCTTCACCAATCTGCTCTCCATCAATTCTCCGTTTTTCTTTTCCCGTATTCCCTGTAAACAGAACAGCCTGAACCGGGGCACCACCGCAAAGTGTTGCAAATGTGGTGTTTGCTGGCGCGCTTGCGGACTGTGATGGGCTTATAATGATTGCTTTCGCGCTTAACCGTTGCTCGCCTTGCCGTCGCAGTGGTCCTCCCTTCCCAGTGGATGAGCCCCGGCTCTACTGACGTTCCGACTGTCTCATCAGCAAAAATGCCAACCTCTGAAAGATTGCAGGTCCTCAGCAGCGGCAGGATGATGATGATGCTGCACCGGCCCGCGGCTCTAGCAAAAGGGCTAAAAGGGGGAAGATCTGGAGGATGGAGGAGGGCGTTCAGGTTTTTTTTGCCTTACTTCAGTGTACATGGTCTACGAATTCCTGCCGTCAACTGGTTGGGGGGGGGGGAGATACTGGAATCGCTGGTGTGCGTTTGGTTATAGTTGACGCAGCTTTTATCGCACCTTCCCCGCAAGCCCAACAGAGAGCCTATAAGTCAAATTATCTCACTTAATGCGGCTAGCACATTAATGGGCAAAGGAATACGAGGCAGTCTAGTATTGAGTTTTACGGAAGATTTATGATTGTTCCTATTTTATGGTAATGTTACATTTTCAGGGTTTTAAGTGTTTGATAGACCAAGACCATGCAGTCACTTGTGTCAAGTTTCTGTACCTTTTTTTTGGTACACGATCGATTGGACGTTGACTTTAAATGTAGATACATTCCAGTACACCTAACTAATCATCTAAAGCATCGTTCGGAAAAAAAGAAACGTTAATAGAAAATCGAGTCATGGAGAGAAAACCTGATCCTCGCTGGTTGACAAATCTGTCCCGTTGAGATGCGGGCGCGGATCGAAATCGCGCATACTGAATCATGTGACAGGGATGCCGGATTGCGCCAGAGCGCTCGAAGAAGCGTAATGTTTTAATGCATGAACTGGAGGAGGAGCGGTTCGACAAGGTGTTCCAAACCCTGACCAACTCTGTCCAACCAATGGGACCGTGGTTAAATTTTATATTACTTCTACTTATCCCCATTACCGTGCAGACCATATTTCTTACTTTTAACTGCGCGCTACTCGTTCGATTGCGTCTCTTTTTCGCCAGCACGCCGAGGGGGTAGATTGCCGTTTTTGGATCTGGTGTCGATTTAGCGATATTAAACACACATATTTTTATTCCACGCTTTTTGTTCAAACCTCTCCAAAGCCAAACCCGCCTTCCTTGCTTGCCGCCCAGCTGATAGTGTACTCCTCTACATCAGTTTACCGCCGATTCGGCCGATCCGTTGCCGATCCTCCTGCCTTCATTTCCATTCCGGGTTCGGTTCGGGCTGAACGGATCGCACGTCTTCGTCACCAGGTTTTTGTTGCGCTTTAGCGATTGGGGTCGTTATATTGGTTGCCGCCTTTAAGTACCATGTAATCCGGGCTGCGCCGGCCGCGCACCGGATGGTGGCGGAGACCGCGCGAGGTATTAACGCTTAAGTACATAAATTATGCGACTTTACACACGGCCGCCGTTAAACCAGCGAGACCGAGCAACGAATGGCACTCCTCGGGGCACCGTACTCGCTTATTACTGAAACCACGCCACACCGGAATCGAACGCCAATCCGCGCTGGTATGATGATCCGGCTCGCGACTGCAACAGGTTTGGTGCGGTGTTGCGCTGTGCATGTTTTTGTGTGTCGTACAAGCGCTCCCAGCGGGACGAGACAGCGCAAGAAAGAAGCATTGACTGCAAAAAAAAAACCCTTAAATGCATTTATTTTTATTCGCTTAATAGCTTGGTTGGCTAGGCATTTGTGAAGCTTTCGCCAGCGGAATAATATTGGGATGGGGCGTGTGGTGGTTGGGGTGAGCCAGCGCACGGGGTGGACTTAAGCAGAATTAAAAGTAAATAGTTTTTGATGAGGATATCCATATGGTGGCGTTTACCATGGTGACATGAATTTTCCAGGCCGAAGGTCTCCAGTAAAGCCCCGGCCCCCGGCCCATTTAAGGAGCGTCTCGATATTAACCGGCCAGGGATTATCTGCGCTACAACTGACAAGCTTTTGTTGAAGCCATATTAAAAGCGCTTAAGAAAGGTATATAGCAGTGAAAACAAAACCGAAACCGTGTGTGCGTGTTTTTGTTTTGTTTTGCCGAGAACCTTGACCATTTGCCGACCCAAACCGGTGACGTTTGTCGCGGGAACGAAATCTGTAATTCCAATGTGGCCGCGCCAGTAACCGCAGCGCGCCCCGTAAACCAAATGCGTCCCCGATACGGTGACAAATCGATCGAATCGCCTGGTCGTGGGGTTTACAGAATCGTGAGCTAAGGCTTTCCTGCCAAAAGTCGTGCCCTGCCACAAACAAGCAAAAACAGGACAAAAAGGCGGGTTAATAGACATGAAAACGGGGCCTGAAAAATTCTTAGCAACTCACCAAAAAAAAAAGCTCTCAAGACAAGAATCGACACTACATGAAACAAAAACAGACGGAGGTAAAAATTCCAATACGCCAACATCTCCCCATCTTCTACGAGGTCCAAGTTATGTACATCGGTGTACCACCACCAGCCATACAGCTGAGGGTTCTGTGTGGGGAAACAATTGCAAAGCGATTAGTCGTGCAATTTACGTATCAATTAGCCCTGGTGTGTGTGCTTGGGGGCAGGAAGCTGTGGACCGATCGGGGGGGATCGGTCGAGGCCGAGATCACTAGCAGGGAACTCCATCGTCGTAATGATGGCAAGATCTTCCCTTCTTCAGAAAAAAAGGCGAAATGCCGATCGTGTTGAAATGATTCTCGAGTGCCTGGTTTTGCAGCACACCAACGTTACACCACCACCGGGAGTTCGGGAAGATGGGCAACCGTTTGGGTGGTACGGCGGCGTCGGTGTCCTAGCGGAAGAAGCGACGCAAAACGTATAAATATCTCACTTTTGGGTTAAGCTTTTGGGAATGTGTGCTGCTTTTTTAAAGTTGCATTTTCTCCCATTCGCCATCGTTCGTCTCAATCCTGCGCATCGGTGGTGCAAGAGCTGCAGCGAAGAGCTGTGTAGATTGAATCGATCGCAGATCGTGAGGAGAATTTCATCCTGCCACCAACACCGAAGCGCCCCCAAAGTTCCGTTTATTTTTTTTTTTCGTTTACTCTTTACTTTCGGTCTGTCCCACTTAGCGCACGATCAGAAGAGTGTCTGATTCGATGCAATAACCGCAATGGGGAGAAGTGCAACAGTAATACAAAAACTCGCCGCAAAAAAAAAGTCATTTCCACGTGATACCTGGGAGAAGAGAAACACATATATAAATATGTTTATGGTGGCGGCGATAGTGAAACACATCCGCCCAAGATCATGCGGCCTGCGGTATTTTTTGTTTTGTTTTGTTCTTCAGTGGCAAGACCTAAAAAGCGAACCGACCGAAAAACCCCCGGGGACGAACCAGAAACGACTTGCTGCCACAGGGAACGAAAGGGTTTGGCGATCCTTTTGGTCAACCCGGTGCTGGTGCTGCCGGTGAGGCAACAACACACCGGGGAAAGGCCGGGGAAATTGTGTGATATTGATTGGTCACGATTTAATAAATATTTTTAATTTTTTTTCTCTCATTCTTTCTCGCTTGTTTCGCTTTCGGATGGATGCACACCGCTACGATCTCTGCAATGCCCCGCGCACACACCCGGATGAGCAGTCGAAGAGACCCCACGAGCTACACGAGAAAAGTCTGTCTGCGGCCGTGGAAGATGATGCAGTTAGTACCGTTGGAGCAGCAGCAATTGGACGAACAGCAACGGCAACACCACCGAGTACGTCGGGAGCATCCGGAGGCCGACTGCAACTGCAACCGCAACACAGCCCCGGCAAGGAACGCTCGCCACCAGAGTCATCATCATCATCAGCAGCAGCAGCAGCAGCAGCATCATTATCGGCGGGGGCCCCGTCGTCAGTGTCGTGACCGTGCCGATCAGCAGCAGTGCGGCGGTGCTGGCGGCTGCGATCAAGTCAAAAGGCACCGCAATTACGTTGACCGTGCAATCACCAACACCGCGCACTATTAGGCAGTAGTTGCGCCGCCAAGACACCACGCGGGCACACGCGCGCGCGCCCGCTCAGTCTGGAAGAGGCAATCGAATGTAGCACAATTTGAGCGGCATTCTCGCTCGATCCAGCGGCGTACGATGCACCGCTGGCAATGAGTGGACGATACCCGCTAGCAGGACAACAAACTTATTTGTCAGCGGCATATGTCAATAGCTTCAGTGATAGGCAAATTTGGAAGCCTAGGCGAAAAACAATCGACGTGGTGCGGAGGTTATAAATTATTCTATAGCTCAATAGTAGCTCAAGACGGAGCGCCCTTGTAGGCAAGGCAACCATAAGCAAATACTACTCTTAAGGAGTGTAGTAGAATTTTAAGATGGATCTCTTTGATCGAACCGAACAGGATAGGAGGAGAGAATTGCTTCACCTGCAGCGAAGAGAGCGCAAGCGACAGCGAAATGAAACTAGAAGAAAGCAATCGGAAGCCGGTAATGAGAGGTCGTCCGTGGCCGGAAGCGATCGGGATCGGAGTATCCTTAGCAATGCTCCAGGTGAATTGCTCCGGGAGTTGGGTTCGTCAAGCATCTGCGATCCTTTGCGAGCAGCGGAAGAACCGCAATCGTGCGGCAAACGTAACAGCTGCACCGATGCTAACAACGATGAGAAGCACGATTTTAGTATGGATTTGAATGCGATGACCCGTTCGCCCGCCATCTGCTGGCGACGGAGCACACTACTGGAAAGTCAGTGTGCACGTAGCCGGCGTCGGCGAAAAGTGACGCCAATGAGCAGCAGTCCCTGGTGGCGGCAGGCCTTCATTACCGGTGCCATCTTCCTGCTAGCGCTGCTGCCGGCGGCTCTTGCGGGAACTCCGAAGTACGAAACGGCGTACGCTTGCGAGGGCAAAACGCTTATGATCGAGTGCGAGCCGGGCGATTTGATCAATCTGATTCGGGCGAATTATGGCCGCTTCTCGATCACCATCTGCAATGATCACGGCAATGTGGACTGGAGCGTCAACTGTATGTCGCCGAAGAGTTTGCGGGTGCTGCATTCCAAGTGCGCCCAGAAACAGAACTGCTCCGTGCTAGCCTCGACCAGCATGTTCGGTGATCCGTGCCCTGGCACGCACAAGTATCTCGAGGCGCACTATCAGTGCGTATCGGCCGCGCAGTCCTCCACCACAACGAACCGGCCGAGTCCACCGTGGCTGAAAACGTCACAGCCGATCGTGTGGAGTACATCGACGGTGCGCAGCCCGGTATTGAGCCGGCTAAACCTAACCACCGATCTGGGTGGAGTCGGTGAAGTAGCGGTGGTAGCGGCCGTCACTCCTGCCCTATCAACACCACCAGCAACGATACGACCTGCTGGTGGTGGTGGAGGTGGAGGTGGAGGGAACGCTGGCACAAAAACCAGCCAATCGCCGACCACCTTCCGCAATAAGGGTTTCGAGAACAAGAGTGTCAACGATGATCTTGCGATCATTAAGACGATTGCTGATCGAAAGAAGGGTGGCGGCGGCCCGGTAGAACCCCTCGGCGGTCCCAGAGCACCAGCCGGTGGGACGGACGATGGCACAGCACCGGCGAGTGGTGCTAACCCGAAAGAGGAAGAGGACGACGACGGTGCGGATCTGTATCCCACCCAAACTGCAGTATTATCAGGCGCTGCGGCACCGCCGGGCATCGTCGTACGGAAGGATCCGGTCGGCGGTACGAGCGTAAATGGGGGTGCTAACGTGCAGATCGACATCAGCCATGCATGCGGACCCAGTACCGCGCGCAATCTGTTCTGGAATGTGACGCGCGTCGGCGAAGTGAACGTACAGCCCTGTCCGGGTGGTGCCACCGGCATCGCCAAATGGCGCTGTGTGGCGATTGCTTCACTCAGCCCCGAGCAGCGCGTCCACCTGCAGCAGGAACACCAGCAGATGCTGCAGATACAGCAGACCACCGCACAGCAGTCGGGTGGTACCGGCGGTTCCGGCACACCGGCCGCGGACGAGAGCGGTAGTGGCAAAGGTGATATTAGTTTTAGTAGCAACAGCGTTGCCCTTAGCGATAAGCAATCGATGGTCGGTGCCGCTACCTGGTACGCCTACCGACCGGACCTAACGCAGTGCCGAAGTCTCTGGCTGAACAATCTGGAGGTGCGTGTTCAGCAGCCGGAATCGTCACTCATTTCCATCGCGAACGATCTGGCACAGGTGACGAGCAGCAAAACGTTGTACGGTGGCGATATGCTCGTCGCTACCAAGATCATACAGACAATGTCGCAGAAGATGCATTACGACATCGAGACAATACCGGACCAGCGGCAACGGGAAGCGCTGGTGTTCGAGCTGTTGAACAGCGTGGTTAAAACCGGTAGCAACCTGCTCGATCAATCGCAGCACGCCAGCTGGTTGGATCTGAGCGTGGAGGATCAGATGCGTGTCGCCACTTCGCTGCTGACTGGGTTGGAGGACAACGCGTTCCTGCTGGCCGATACGATTCTGCGCGAAAAGCACGTGGTGCAGAAGGTGAAGAACATACTGCTGTCGATACGCGTGCTCGAGACGCGTAACTTCGCCAAGAGTACGGAACTATTTCCCGACTCCTCCACGGAACGGTGGCAGGTCAGCAACGATCAGATCGAGCTACCAAAGGCGGCCCTGATCGAGAACAGCGAGGGAGGTTTGGTACGCATCGTGTTTGTGGCGTTTGATCGGTTAGAGCAGATACTGCGCCCACAGTTTAGCAACATCCAGCAGCAACAGCCTGCCTCCAGTGCCGGCGTGTCTTCGGCGCGTGCCGAACCAAGTCAGCATCGACATCTCGATACGGAGGGGATCGCATCGGCCAACGTTGCCGGGCTGGGCGGTGGTAATCTCGATCGCATGGGAACACACGACGGCGGTACCGTTGGATCTTCAGCTGCGGGAGGTGCAGGTACCCGCACAGATACGTCTGCACAGTCCGATATAACGGAGACGCCCCGTTTACGATTGCTCAACAGTAAAGTCATTTCCGCAAGTCTCGGCAAGGGCCGGCACATTCAACTTTCGCAACCGATTCGCATGATTCTTCGCCATCTGCGCACCAAGAACGTATCGAATCCGACGTGCGTATTTTGGAACTACATCGACCACGCGTGGTCAGAGGACGGATGTCACGTGGAGCACACGAACAGCACGCATACCGTGTGCATGTGCAACCATCTCACCAATTTCGCACTGCTGGTGGATGCGGTCGACGATGAGACGCAGCTATCGTTGCTGTCCAACCTGGACGATAGCTTACTGCTGTACATCGGCATTGCAGTGCTGGTCGTCATTGTCGTTGTCGCGCTCTTCGCGCGCAAACTCTGCCACGGCGCGGTACTCGCAAAGCTGCGTAACGGTGGTCCGGAAGCTAGTGCAGGTTTGCGAGGCGGTACTATTGATCGCGATCCTGCAGGACTATCGATATCCGCCCATCACGGTACGGTTGCGGGACGATTGCATCATCATCATGGCGGTAGCAACAACGCGGGTGTGGATCTGCATCACCCGACCATCCCCACCGCTGGCCATCATCATCATCATCTGGTGCATCATCATCTTCCTCCACCGGGTACCGGTCATCATCTGCTGGTGGCGGACGATTTCCACCATCAGCAGCAACAGCAGCATCCGGTCAACAACCTGCACAACCATCACCCGAATAATCTGGGCAGCAATCATCACGCCAACAGCAACAATCTGGTGACGACCACCTTCAACAACCTGAACGGAGGGGGCGGCATTGGGCCCGGCAACTGTTCACCTTCACCACCGGGCAGCGGTTACGAGCATCACCATCCGGCGCATCATCTCGCCCGGCTGAACAACAATGTAAATGCTAACTTTAATAGTAACAATAATAGTAGTAGTAGTAGCAATAGCGCTAACAACAGCATCCTTCACACTAGCGGCAAAAGCGTTGATGACGATGCGCTAGTGAAACCCTTTCCCTTCTATCGTACCAATAATAATCAAATCAATCTATTACGCGCAGCCAATCATCACGCACAACAACAACAGCAGCAGCAGCACCAGCAGCAACAGCAGCAGCAGCACCGGCAGCACCAACAACCTGCACCATCAGCCAACGCACCATCTGCAGCAGTCCTCCTTCAGCAGCAACAGCACCACCACCGCCACCACCACCACCAACCGCAAGCTGCCGCAACCACCGCTGGTTCCATCCTCCTACAAGGGCTCGGCGGTGATGGCGGCCCATCATCACCATCAGCATCATCTCTAATCGCGTCCACCTCGCTAATAACGACCACGCTGGCAACGGTGCCGGTCAGCACAAAGCAGCTATCACCGGTGGGCAAAGCGATCGGTGGTGGTGGCGGTGGTGGCGGCAGTGTGGACAGTAGCGGAAGCGATCGTAGCAGCGGGAGTACCACGGCCGCTGAGATGGTAGCGTACAATCTGAGCGGTGAGATCGGTGATGGTGTGGGTGTAGGCAAAGGTGATTCGCCCGGCAATCATCTACATCATCTGCACCACCACCAGGGCAGTATCGGGAGCAGTGCGTCCTCGGGTTTGCTAGCAGTTGCTGCGGGCAGTAATGTGGGTGGTACGGTGAGTGCGGGCACGGTCGGTACCATTGCCTCGTCCGCTTCGTCGAGCGCGAGTGCCAGTGTGCCGCTGCTGCACCACCACCACCATCACCATCTGCATCACCACCTGCATCAGCATCTGCACCCGGGTGGCTCTGCCGCTTCTGCCGCCGATCTCAACGCCGTACCCATCCCCAGCAAACGAAACCTCTGATGAGCCTGTGAACGATCGGAACGCCTGCATCATATCACTGACTACGCGCCCGGGTTCCGGGATTCGCTTCTGAAGCGATTGGACTTGGAAGCAAAACTGTTGAACGCGCGCGGGTATCAGTTGAGATAGATAGTTGATGACAGCAACATGGGCTTTGGCGATTTGTACGCGGTGATAGAGACACAGCAGTAGAAGGCGAGTACGACGACGGCGACGATGCTCCATCGACCGGTATGTGGATCGCGATCGGTATGGATTATTGTTTGTTTTTGGCAAAGCAATCAGTCTTATCGTTGTGTTGTTGTTGCGTTGTACTACTGTTGTTGTTGTTGTTGTTGTTGTTGTTGTTGCGTTTTATGACATTTTATGTTAATCTTGCGTTATGTCCGTTTCTACGCTTGTTTTGTTACGGTCGCACCAGCACTCGATTGTGCTCGATTGGTCCAAACGATGTACGATTAGGTAACTTTGAGTTTAATAAGGATAGCAATTTGTATTATTATATTTTTGTATTATATAGAACTTTTTTTTTATTTAATTGTTGTTTAGTGTTTCATGTGTGTGTTATACAGTCGGAATGATAAGAAAGCGATCGAAAACGAGTGCATTTCAGAGTGACGGATCAGTACTGTGTGTATTATTTATAAGCCTCTAGTTAGATTATTCCGCTTTTACTTTATTTCTCCTTTACCACAGATACCACGGTGTGGCGTAGCACACTTTGTAGCATCCTTTTGCAGTGTTTGTTACTTTTTAGGCATTTTGTTTTGCACTTCTGCTACGAACACTAAACCATTCCCTGCCCTTTAACAAACAAAAAAAACCGCACTGCAGTGTAGTTATTTGTAAAAAACAATGTAACAATTGTGTCAGTTACACGTACACTCTCTGTATATGTCGCTGTTAGCTGCTCATACTGCTGTCCCTAAATGTGTGCATTTATAGTGATGGTCTCTCAGTAAGAGCGGTGACGGAACCGCAAGGGGGAAACGAATCTGTCTGATGGATGCCCGGCCATCTCATTCCTGCACGCCTGCACGCGTTAGAGTTTTCGGCAGAACAAACATTTGTAAAACGGAAAAACAACACGCATTGTAAATAGTATTTTCTACGCCCTGCAGTGGGCGAAACGAAAGGTAGCACGCAGTGCGGAACTGCACGGACATCTGTCACGAAACATTTTTAGGAGACATGAATATCTGGGAGGTGATGATGTACTAGATGTGCGTGTGTGGCATCGCTCACGAGGTTAATAGGAACGTATTTAATTAAAAAAAAAACAAACGAAACAAAAGCAAAACAAGATACTATTGAAACTAGGAATCGTTTACAAGATGTCATTTGTGGATTTCCATCGTGTCACTCAAGCAAGCAATACATACCATCTTCAAATACCCATGACAGGACTGTAGTGTTTTGTTACAAAAACAAACAAAAAATGGCAAACTAAATCTAAACAGGGAAGAACGAGCGTGTGAGAACAGAGGTCGAAGAAGTGATGGTGGTGATAACGAAGCGAGTGATAGAATCAATCAATCAATGTTGGTGGCTGAATGTATAAACAAAACAAAGTAAGAAACACAACTGTATAGCTATACTAATCGTAAGCGTTCGTAAATCGCGCAGTACCACAAGAATCTAGTTTTATTTAACACAAGCGACACTAGGGAAGGCATTGTCCACGGGCGGAATCAACAAAACAATCCGGACAATGGTTTATGGTTAGCGTTGTTAGTTAGTGTACTCTCTCTCACACCATCCCACACCAAGCGTAGACTTTCCCAATTCCGAGTCATACTTTCCGGCCATGCTGCTGTCCGCTGTCCGCTCTCCCTACCCGTGCTTGGATAGGGAAAGCTGGGTTGGGTGGCATGTGACGCACGCCCAGCTTTTTAAAACCTTGATTTCCGTACGTTTGAGGTGGTGATCACCTTGCGCAGCAGTATGGATGGGGCGGCGCGCCATTAATTATTGAGTTTTATTCGTGGGGTTAAGGCGAAATGAAGCCGAAAAGCGTGATGGAACACAATCCTACTCATACAAGCGCCGTGATTTGATTGTAGAGCGGCACGGAAATTCATCCAACATGTATACACGAAAGCCCTTCTGACACACACAGTGAACATTGGTGCGAGTTTGCACTGTGTTCTGCAGGAATGAAAGTAAAAGGAAAACCCCCAACAATCAATGATGAAGAGAGAGAGAGAGAGACAGACAGACAGAGAGAGAGAGATTGAATGGAATATAAGGGCTTGAAGGGGGCCCTTTTCCTTCTTCCCACACGTACCATAGGAAGCGAACTAGGAAAGGAAGCAAATTTAGGAAGGAAGAAATAAAAACAAACAATGGTTGAAAAATGAATTACTTGCATATTTGGCGAATGTGTTTTATTTCCGTCGCGATTAAGCTATTAAGAATAGAAAGTTACGTTGAGAAATGCATTGATGGAAAGAAGTTTGGTTCTGTCTGGATGTGTAAACAGCGGCGAAGTAGGCAGTCGGTGCCTGTCGGTGTCACATTCCTATCAAACGCATTCGAGTGTTTTGCCATCTGCAACAGCGGTATTGATAAAGCGGATAGTTTTGTCATACATTGCCAAGATCTTCGACCCTCTCGGCTTGCTGGGTCGCTACGATAATCGTCGCTAAACTAGGATGGCTAAAGAAGGAAGGAAAGGCATGGGACTGGGATAGCGAACTCCCATCGCACTTACAGCACGAATGGTTAAGGTTTCACCCTTCACTAGAATAACGTCGTAATTTACGCATTCCGCGCTACACTTCGGCTACAAATCTGCAGATATACATTTTCGCAGATGCATCACAAGTGGTGTATGGTGCTTGCTGCTACATTCGGGCTGAAAGCATGAAAGGAGTCACGGTTCACTTGCTTACAGCAATTGCAAGCGCGAGTCAAGCATTGCAATGGTCGATCAGTATCCCTGAAAGAAAACCAACTGGTGATCGTCAAAGAAGACAACATGAATCCTTCCTCGTGGGCAATCGGGCGTATTATTTCAGTTCATCCTGGCAAGGACGGAACAGTTCGCGTAGTGACGCTGCGCACAGCATCCGGTAAACACGACGTACGCGCAGCAAACCAGGTAATGTTACCCAATCCAAATGTGCTTAGCAATTTGGATAAGAAGATTGGCATTGGCACTGAATAGCATGCAGCAACAACCCATGTTTTCGTTTATTTACTTTCATAGTTGCAGTGATAACAAGGTAAGGCACATACATACCCATATATACCCATAAATTCAATTTCTTTGATGACCGGAGTGTGAGAATTAAGGTTTATAAAAGAACATTCCTTTCACATTCCTATCAAACGCATTAGAGTGAAGGGGGAAAAGGCAAAACGGATCCTGCATCTCTTTCGTATTTTGCGCCGATCGCGTCCGTCGAAAACGCTCCAGAAACGATGGAATTTTTGGTTTCCGACACCAAGAGAGCATGATCAACGAAGAGGTAGCACAAATTTCCGTACCACGTGGTATCATTTCATATAGCTGTACCCTTCCCTCTAGTGATCACAGCGCTTGATCCGTCAACTGATCTTGCATCTCTTTCCGTTCGTCCAATCAGTACAGTGCGTACCATACCTGTGCACAAGTTTATTTTTACGCAAATAACAATGTGGAATATTGATGGAAAATATTGATGTATGGCATCCTTCTAAACCCATGACGACAAGAGATATGAATGTTGGAAAATAACCGAACAATAAACAATACATAATGTCTTCGGAAATAGTGGCACAGCACATTTCCTACTGCTAATAATTAAAAAACTTAACATCGGTACAGTTATGAGACGCACTGTAAGAACTGGATGGATGAAACGAGACGGAAGATTCTCCCCACAGTAGCTGAGCTATTTGCTCTATCGATCGCTCTCCCGAGAGGGCCATTGTTCGATAGTATGTGTAACTAATAGCCAATAGTAGAAGGTCTTTAATTGATCAATAGCATCACAGCGCACGATAACGTGAGCAAGCGTTATCGATGGCGGATCCTTGTGCGGATCAGATTGATGTTATCTCTCTTCGTGGATGCTCTCTTGGTGTCAGAAATCACAAAACCGGTCGCTTTTGGCGTGTCCGATCGCGCATGCGCGGAGAGACTTCGACGAAAGGAAAAGCGCTTAAAAATAATATGCAATGACGACTGAGATGACCGTGTGCTCCTCTAGCTTTAATTGAAGGTGATTAATTCTTTCCATTTTGCTCTCTGTTGTCCCTTAACGAAGATTGTCATCAAGAAGAAGAATAACCATGTGGGAATGTGTCAATCTGCTGAAATTTGTGATATGTGATATCTATTGTACTGCTCTTTATCCGTATCGTCGTATGCTGAGCGGTGTCCACGTCCCTCGGGCACCGGCACAGCTCAGCTCGCCGGTATATTCATGCAAACTATATACTCAGTACATAACCGCATGCAACTATGAGGCGCGATCAGCATCTGCTGGTGGCGATTCTTCCTTCTAAATGCTTTTACGTACTTACGTGTTTATATGAAGTATTTTGTGGACAGTATTTTTGTGTGTTTATTTAAAGTTTATTTAATAGTTCGATCTTCGGATTCGTGGTTGAGTTGAGAAAAGGGATCAACGGCGGACCAAAGGTAGACGGAGTAGGTGGTCGCCTAGGGTCTCACCATGTTGGAGGCCCCAAAAAATGTGTGTAATAGTAAAAGGTGTGTACATAGGCCCCATCTCTTTATGCTACAGGGGTCCCCGAAGGGTGCCACAAGAGGCCCCTGGCGAAATTTGACTGCGAACTACCCGTGGCGTGGGATGATTCAAAATGAGTTCAGGAGCCCCTTCTTACTGTGCCTTTAGCTTTGCCTCATTTCAAGGTCCTCAATGCTCCCCAAATTCATCGTTTTTAAAATTAAAGGCCCCATTTATAATTCCGTCCTGCACCTTCACTGTGTGTAAAAGTAGATACCGATGGTGATGGTCTCTGTTGTTGTCTGTCCTACCGTAATGGCAATCCTCCAGTCGGGTTCGAGAAGAAATCGATTATTTCCAGCATTCAGAATGGTGATGATATCTGCGGAAGACCACCGACTGTGTTTTTCTCCTAGTTTATTCGCCGGATCAACGAAACTTCACCGACGGACTCCGGGTGTGGTAAGTAATGGCTTAAATCCAACCATTAATCCCCCTCTCCCCACGTTGTCTTCACGTTTGTTATGCGGGTAATGATCAATTTCTCGAGATGAGTCATTTAGCGGGTGAGGAAAAGCGCCCACCGAGACACACCAGAACCGATGCTCCGTGGAAAGCTCATTAACACATTCTGTTTTTCAGCCACGCAGAACGCGAACGGAAGCGCATTCGCGTGAGGGAGGTAACCGTTCACCGAAAACGGAGACGGCCATTTCGAAGCGTCGCGCATGCTTTCCGCCTTTGGACTGCTGCCGACACCTGTACCTACCACCGCCGTTCGATGTTCCGGGGTTTTTTTTTATATCACTCGCAGCAGTTTGTCTTTTCCACTTCTGCAGCGAAAAGCTTCTACATACACACACACACACACAATCACACACACACACACACAAACGCGTACCGTGCAGCAAAGACCGGAGATATGGAGTGTGCGGGCTGCGATGGCAGCAATTTATAAATGTTTCATAAAAGTCAATCGTTCGGAAAGGCTTTATTTTCCTTAACGGCTTTCGTGAATGACCTGCTGCCGTCCGGTATTTTCACCCATTTCACCCACTTCCGGCGGGCCAAAGCCTGTGGAATGTGGTTCGGAAAGAGGGGGAGGGGCAGCACGTCAAAAACGTGAGGTGAAGAAGTTTTGGAGAGTTTTTTTTTGTTAGTTGTTGTTGTATCCCTCACACATCGTATCCCAACCCATTTGGGGCGATTACAAACTGTGGAGCACAAAAAAGTTGCCTTTCCCCTGGCTGGGAAAAAGTTTTCCATCCGTGAACTCACGTTCGAACACGTGTCGGTGTGTGTGTGTGTGTGTGTGTGTGTGTGTGTGTGTGTGTGTGTGTGTGTGTGTGTGTGTGTGTGTGTGTGTGTGTGTGTGTGTGTGTGTGTGTGTGTGTGTGTGTGTGTGTGTGTGTGTGTGTGTGTGTGAAAGAACACAAGAGGGAAGCTGAAGGAACCGATTTTTCACATTCACCGATTAACCTCTTGCAGATCGGACACCGATAGGGATACGGAATTGGTTGCTTTATTCTTGCCCGGCTCCAGTGATGGAAACTGCGAACACGCATCCGTAACAGCGGTTGTGTCAATGCAATCGAACAAAAGCTTTCGGCCATTTTTTTTCCTCCTTTATGTGCGCTTTTACGACGATTCAAACCGACATCCAGCAGCCCCCAATGCTACTTACGGCAAATCGGATTGGCTTCAAATTTGGTTTCGGTTGTGAGGTGAGATGAAGGTTGTTATCGGTATCGATGTGTGAGTCCTTTTCACTTCTTACCCACGCGCTCTGCAAAAGGAAAAACCTCTTGTTACACCGATTGGACCCACTCACACACACACACACACACACATTCACCGGCACGGTCACACACAAACGAGCCCATTTACCTTCGATACTTTTGACATCGTAAAAACGTGTTCATCCAGAAAAAGTGGACCACCCCGCGCGCTCCGTGGACTGGACCATGCCAAAAGGGCGGGCAGGTCGCTTTGGAAAAAGCAGCACGAGAGGGAAGGGGAGTGGATTTTGAGCTGGAACCGAAAGGAATGAAAATAAAAATACCATGCTTCATCGCTTCGGGGTCACCCGCCATCATCATGGGTATGGTCGGCCGGCCGGCCGGCCGGGCTGAAATCGGAATCGATGTCCAATTTGTTCACAATTCGCCAGCAATGTAATATTGCTGCCGTGGGTTGCGGCTGTGTAGAACGAGCAGAAAAACCTTTTCCGCTTTTTTTTCTCGTTCCCACCACAGCGCTCCCTTTTTCTTGATTCCGGGTAACGTGGCAACATTTTTCCGGTTATTATGAGTCGCCGATAATCGACATCGGTCATCACCGGGGGTTTCCTTGTTCGAAGGGGAAGAAAATCCTTCTTTCCTGCTTTCGGTGAGGTTCAGGAATTTCTCTTCCGAAAAGCGGCATTCCATTTTCCATTTGGCCTTACCGATTGTGCCCTATCGTAGTGCTCGAGTATATGTACAAGGCTGGTGAATCCTTACGGTGGTTGATAAAATTGGACGAACCTTTTTGTTTCCCACTCGTACGTTTGGTTGTTTCAGTAAGAGCACTACAATCACTTTTTTGTGCCCTTCTACGAGATTGTACAATCTACGTTCAGGTACGGTTGTCACCCTTCAACTGAATACAAGAACCGATCAGTGAGATTTGTTGAAAAAAGGTACGATGCTGCAAGATGATTTCCGTCATCTATTATGAACAATTTTCTTCTTCGACAGGGACATTACACACTAAAAATTATAAACAAAATCATTAAAACATTTTTATTGTATTGTTCATCCTAATAGCCGTACTCGAGTTTCAGACCAAACATCGAATGTCTAGTAGGCGTTTTAGGATTTTTGTGGTATTTTTCCATAACTTTATTTAGTATATATTTCTTACCTTAATAAAAAATACTACGTACGATGACAGCTGCTAAGTTGAAGGTAATGGGAAAATATTGATTAGGTTCTAGCAGGCGAAAAATTAAGGCCTCTGTGATGTCCACCGATCACCATCCAAGTAGGCGTCCCAGGAATCTCGGTGTAGGAAACAGAATTATCTAAAGTAGGCGTTGGAATAGAATTAATAATAGGTCATTTGTTAATTGTGTCAAAGTAATCTTTACAAAAAATAATCTCGAAAATCACTTTTTATTCAGGTTGAAGTGTAATACCCCTTTAACCTACCGCGTTGTAGCCTTCGGAGAAAACACGGTGGCAATGCATTGCCAAATTACTCTCCCAATTTTGTCGCTCAACTGCTTGGATGAATCACTCAAATGTTCCACTGAAACAGTAAGAAACAAAAAAGAAACAATCAAATCTTACCCCAGTAGGTCAAGTTTTTCCCCTCGATACACAAGACTTCAGACTAAATCGCCTCTTGTTCGAGCACGGTCAGTAATCGGTCCCTCCAGGAAAAAGGTTTTCCGTCCATCGTACAAGGTTTTCCATCGCTGGTGCAAGATTGCTCGTCTCGCCCTCGTGTATAGGTAGACTGCGTGGAATGTGCCTTTGGGTGGTGGTCGGAACAGCAAGAGGTAAAGCAAGCAGCAAGCAACCAAGCAAAGGACCGAAATCGTCTTTTTCCATAATTGAAACATCAATAGATCGGATAAGCAACCGGTTTCGTTCGTTTGTTGGGCGTTGTTTTTTTTTATTATTATTTTCGTTCACACCCCTTCGTACAATTCTAGCGTGGGATTCCTAGGAGCGCTTGGCTTTTCGCTTACGAGAGGCAAAGAATTTTCCTCGCGCGGAACACCACCCACCGCTGCTTGTGTCCGTCCACGCAGTGTGGAAAATATGCTTCGCGCTGGTTTGGAAGCTTTGAATCTTTTCGCATTGCTGTTCTCAGTATTTTGTACATACATTTTCCTCCTTTCGCTTCCTCCGCTTTCCGATTTCGTAAGCTGATTGTTGCCGTGGGGGGGGGGGGGGGGGGGCACTGCAGGGCGTGCGAGTGGATCATTGGAATTGGAGAAATTTTACCACCAAATGCAAATTTCCCGTCCCGTCTTCTCGCATTTGGGAATCGGAATTGAATTGTAAATGTTACACGAAATGGTTATCGGATTAATCGGAACCGTCAAGCGTGTGGTGGTTGATTTTGTTATCTGAAGTGGCTTTTGTTTTGTTTCGATTTTTTTTCTCCATTTCGCCGCTGAGCCAGAGCGTGGTTGAACGAAATTAATCTTACAACAAAAGTTGACCACCATGCGTTTAACATTTCAATTAATGTTTGACAATATTTATTATAGCTATTATTTATGTATATTTCAACTAATGGATGTTTGAAAGATAGATACAATACTTCACCGAAGCCCGTAAAATATTTCGTTAAATTATTAAGAATGAGTTTAATCCGAGAAGCACTTATTCCATTGCTTGTCGGTTTACAAGAAAGAGCAGTACAAAGATTTATTTATTACTTTTTGACATGCTGTTTGCATGTAGTGAGTTAAGATATAACTGGAATTTATTAATTGCATGGAATTTGATATTATAGATATCTTCTTGGTTTTTCTTCTATAATTGTACACTTTAGCAACGACAAATTAATTTCCATTTCGACTGATGTCTTGTAATTTTTCCCAAGGAGAAACGAAGGAGAAGTGATCACGATCTATTGACTCTCATACTGATAGTGATTTGGATAAGTCGTAGTACCTCTGTTTCATTGCTTTCTGTCGTGAATTTGATTATCACCCTGTTGTATTGTACTGCAGAGGCCGGACCGTCAATCGTTGTGACAATACGAATTATTTAAGTATGTTTAAAACAGTGAAGAAACTTGCTTTGCAGGATTTATTGTGACCTGGACCTGCTACTCAGTCTGCATGATCAGGCAATGCATGATTCCCGAAAGAACGCTAATAAAGGTATATTTTTATATTTACCTAAAAAACTGGCTTTCAATGTCATAATTTACTTGCAATGATTGAGTCGTCTTTATAGAAAATTACTATAATTTACAGAAACCAACAAAAAATACCATAAAAAAAACGATTACACAGTCATGCTGAGATTTATGAATTTTGCAATAAAAAAGAACATCTGAAACACATCTTACCGTTTCGCTATAAAATGTATGGCTATTATAAATCATAACGAACTTTCTGTTTCCTTTGAATTAGAGATCACCGCCTCTTTCGTTGCCTACTTCAATCCGCCGATCAATCTTGCGGCAGGACTGCACGGAAGCACGGAAGCGGGAAATGGAGCAACGCATTGAACAGGTTCCGGATTAGTGTGCTGGCAAAAGGAAATGAACCATATGATTGATATGTGCTGCCTTTTATTCTCTCGCTCTCGAAAGCTGCACTCACAGAGCATATTTTATGGGCGGGTTAAATCCAGTGGTACTATGGATTTTTTTTTATGTCCATCCCATTCCCCCCCCCCAAAAAAAACCCCATATTAGTGCCATCGATTTACGGTTATCATGCGTTGATAATAGAGCCATAATTTTACGGTGTCGAACTACATCGAATCGTGTTTGATGCGCTACTGAACGGAGGTTATCGGCGGCGATTCCGGAGGCCGGGGGTGAAAATAAATCACTCCAAAGGGTAACAACAGATACCGCACACCAGCACAGTCGCATTACATTTCCCTTCTCTGATAAAGGGTATCAGATCCATGGTATCGTTGGTTCGTTTGCTTTCCTTGCGGTGTGGCCAATTTTCATCCGACGAAAAGATCTCACATTTTCCCACTAAGATTTCGCATCCCTTGTGGATGGCCTAATCCTTCTCTGCTGCACTCTCCTTCTGCTGGCTTGTAAAACTCTCTTCGCACCTCAACCGGAATGTCTTGATCGGTAGAGCGTCAACGTTGACGTCGACCAAAAAAAAAAAGCCTCACCATCGTTTGGTTGATGATCCTTTTTATTGAAGTCAAGGCGTGTAAAGCAAATCGTAGCCGTGGCCAAATACAACAAAAGAATTGGCCAAAATTTTCATCACCGTCTCTCGACCCGTGTTCGTCTTATAAACACTGTATTTATTTTTTGCGAACCCTCCACTAACTAAGATCCAAATGGACAACACTTTCACGCCACGTGCGTCCGGCGGCGGTGGCGTGTAACGGGCTTCACCGCACCACCGTCCACCGAAACTCGATCAAATCTTTCTTTTCGCACCGCTTATCCTTAAACGCCTCCCAACAACACAATCCGTAGCCTCAAATGAATGATTGAAAGCAATTGAGTTGAACCGGAACACCGAGGAAGAGGTGTTTGGGCAGAAAGTTAAAGCGAAAAACGAAAGCTAACCAAAACTTGGCCCAGGCAGGCAGCCAGCGCCTGGCAAAGAAAGGGAAGAAAAGTGCCTTCCACGAAAGGCATGCCTTGAAGGTCAGCAAAAATCCAAAACCGTGAAAGTGAGCGAGGAGAAAAAAAAATGTGGGTAAAGCAATGAAACAAAGAAAAGCCTCAATCATCATGGGACGGGATGGGTTTCGGATGCACGGTGTAGGACGAAACGGACGGTGCGCGCGGCCGTCTCACAAAACCCGGAACCCGGACAAGGACAGTGGGGAGTGAGAAAATCGTTTAAGATACCCCAAAAACCGACAGCATCCCAACGAGAAGGATCTTCTGCTGCGGACCGTAGGAGTTTTCCACTGGGAGGGGGGGTACAGAGAAAAAAGCCCCACCAATTTAGGCACGTCCAGACTCGGCGGACGAGAATATGCGCTGAAATAACGAGAACGGCCTAAAGCAGTGCCTTGATTGGATCGAAAGTCATTTCCCGATTTGCTTCTCGTACGATGAAGATGGTTTTTTGGGGTGGGGAAGAAGGGAAAAGATACAGCAAGAAGAAAAAACAACATCCAACACACTTTCACAGCGTGTGTGTGTTTGTGGAAGAAGTGTGTGTTCTGGCGTGAGGGCGAGACTTATTGGCCGGAAGGTGACATTTTGTCCATCACTCATCATTCTCGTACCGTCCGGTTTGGGACCGGATGAGTTAAATGTCCTTATAGGAGATTGAAGGGAGCCGGCATGGACGAGTTTCTGCGCTGTCGGTCAGTTGGTCACCGGGACAACGAACGAACCGTCCACTACCCTCCTCCGGCCCCTAATGATGATGCTGATACCGTGCTCTAGTTGCGTATACGACAAAGGCGAGTTTCTGGGTTTTTTTTTTCAACTGTTCGCCTAACAGAAATAGATAGGCTTGTTGGGCAGGATTTGCCATATACCGAAGGACATTCATCGTTTCCGACACACACACACACACACACACACACACACACACACACACAGTGGCAGCATGGGCGGCAATGCCCGCATTCGTAACGGTATTTCCCATTTTGTATAGTTCTTCCGTTTTGGCTCGTATCTTCCTTTTCCACCCGGTCTCGTGTAGTACATTCTTGTTTTTTTTTATTGACGATCGGAATGTCACCGGAAATTGGTAGCATTCCGGAAGTTCGTAGGCAGGGAAAGGGGGAAGCAAGGGGAGACGGTAGGTCTTCAACTCGAAACTAGAATCTGGAGGATTTAGGGTAGACGGGGGAGTGCGAAATGCATGTACTACACGATACTGACGACAGGCATATATCGCTTGAGTTTCCCCCCTGCAAGGTGTATCGAGAGCTACGTGAGGTATGGCCATTATCGTTCGTACTGATTTTTCAAGCCCTTGTTCGCGTGGTGTGTTACCGTCGGACAGATGGTGCAATCGGGGAAGAAAAAAAGGAACCAACCACTTTTGCTCTGTCCGACAAGGATTGAATGACCAATTTGTGGAAAGCTGTAGCATAGATTCACATACAGCACAAACACACACACACAAAACGATCGTTATACATTATCACACGCTCACTACAGCAGCCGAAGGATTTTTACTCTCCGGTAGCAATATCCTGTTTCCGATAGGGTTTATTTTCCTCATTCTATACGCAGCTCATACTTTGTACTCGGGTTTTCTTTTTTCGTTGCAAAACATAATTTCAATCAATGTACTTTACCCTACAGCAGCTGGCATGTTGTACCCGGAAGGTTGTGTAGCATATGTAGCAGTTTCACCGCATTGGTAGTGAACGCCTTTCGGACTTTCGAAGGTGAGCTCACTGAAAAGAATATGGGTGTGCTTTTTTTTCGTTCTTAGTTTTAATTTGGTCGAATTTTTGAATCCTTTCTCTTTCTGTTCATTCAAACGTTATAAGAATCCAACCCGGGTACACTGTACACGTATCATCGCACCATGGTTACTGCAAATCCTAGTAGGCTGGCCGGCAAAAAGTTAACTAGATTTTGATGTACGAGTTTCATCATTCTCCAGTCCAAGCATTCCCTAGAACAAAGGAAAAGATCGTTCGTTTTTAAAGCGAACGAACCGCTCTATTAGCGTTGGAAAAACAACTGTCTGATTGAAACTACCGTACTCGAGTTCATACCGGATGGCCGTACGACGAAAGGAGGGACTGCTGCGGGCTTTGTACAGAAGGTAGAATTTGCGAGTGCACGGTTGGGCAGTTTTTAGTTTTCGTTCGGTTTGCTTCAACAATTGGGTTTTATGTCAAGAATTTACCCGATCAGACCGTGATGGATACGATGGTTTGAATATCAATGAGCGAAGGCATTACGGTGAGTCAGGACGATGACGCAGGGTGTGTTCACGTCCCAGTGTGAACCTCTCCCAACCAGCCAAGCGCACGGAATGGTGGACATTGGGGGCAGACTGGGCAGAAAACTGGATTCTGCTGAAGATCCTATTGGTACAAAAAGCACTTTGGATTGGATTCAAGATTCAAGCACGAATCGTCTAACGGTGTGCTTAGAATCCTTTCGCTTCCATCCCCCCCCTCCGGGTTGGAACCACCACGAACGTCCATTTGACTTTGGGACATCAATTCGATTAGCCTACCCGACCACGGGTACCGGTTCGTCGGTAATTGAAGTCCGGGTTTTGGGTCAACCTTGGGCAATCTACCGTTCGCCGTACGTGTATGTCCAGTATGTCGCATAATGGAGGTTTTGCAGCGAGAGAGGAGAGCATAATGCCTTTACTACGCTTAAAGTTCGTTCATTGGGACACAGTGCTGGCCCAATGTGAACGACCAGACCACTGTTGGCCACCTGCAAACTGCTTTGAGGTGCGCATCGGAATATAAAAGATCCGGCAGGTATGCGCTTTTTTATTTGTTTGCTATTTTCTTCAACACTCTTTTGCCATTGAGGCTTTTCCCGGTTGAAGTTTCCCGGGTTTGGTGTTTAATTTTTTGTCCGACTAACCGCGAACCGTTGCTCGTTTGCTTAAAAATTCATTGGTTTCGACTCGGCAACCCAACATTTTGCAGCAGACCCGGTGGTTGATGTGCAAGAATTTTCACTACCAGCTGCTGGCTAGCAAAAGCTGAAAGCCACCGGATTGTGGTTCCGTTTCAGGATGTCGCCTGGTTTTTTTTTTCTAAGGTTATGCAAATAATACGAAAAGGATATGAGAGTTTGACAGCGAGAGAGAGAGAGAGAGAATGTGAGGGTTAAAAAATTAACAAAAAGGGGCTCTCTTTACTCAAAAAAAATCCTCCAAGCTTCTGCTTCCTGAGAGGAAAATCGCAACCAAAAAAAAAAAACACATAAACAAGCACACGGTAGGCCCTTCCATTGCTGCATCGGACTTGCACTTGGCAATCCTTTCCCGGGTTACCCCTTTTTGAAACATCGCTCCCCGTGTTTTTTTTTTTGCTGGCCAACTTCGGATGGCGAAGGAAAAATTGAAAACTAATCCAATCAGCATTTTTCATCCCCACTGTCTTCATTGTCCAAGTACAAGGAACGACCGAAAGGATTGTGGGCTGAGTGTAGGGATTAGTCAGGGCTTTTGGGACATCCCTTAATGGTTTTTTTTCCTATGCACCAACCCTTGCAATACGCTTCTGTTACAGATTCATTTTTGTATAATTTTTCCCCCAGTTTCTTTGGACATTTTTTTTTTAATATTTAACATTGGTACAGGAAAAACCACCCCGAGGGTGATTTTTTTTGTCAACCCGTGCTTTAACACACCCCCTTCAAAACGGGATTGTGGACGGTGGGGAAACGGTGGTCTCCACCGGAGGTCGATGCTCGCTTTAGTAGCTGGTTGTACTGCTTGTGTGGGGTTCGAGCTTGAGGATCCTTTTGTCGTGAGTTGTTCCTTATCGGTTTCCCCCCTATTGCACAGAATTCGTACCTTTTATTAGGGCAGGCTTGCAGATATCTATAGAAGGTGCCGTTTTTTTATGCGTGATTTAGTCCCTTTCTTCGGATATCATTATGCAATTTGTGCTGCCTGTAACCTGGAACACCATACTAGTGGAGACTTTTGTTGATAAAACCCAGAACAACTCCCGTTGGCTTGTATGGGACAGCGTATGGGAAGGACATTTGGTGGCTGATTGTATTTAAAGGACACATGTTGAACAGGAATATTACAAAGATGTTGTTGGGAGTTGTTGAGCAAAAAATCAAGATGATTCCGAATTTTTATTTGATTAAAATAAATTGTATTTTAAAAGGTTTATTTGTGTACTTTGATTTTTGTTCAACATAATTAAAATATCCCACTTTTTCCATATATAGGTGAACCTTATATGTACCAAGAGCAAAACAGGTCAAACTTTAAACTTAGGAAATGTAACGAACTACAAAATTAAATTTAATATCGCATTCTGTGTGCTGCGCCAAGACAATTAGCTACAAAAAAAACAATCGAAACATATGTTCCCGGATGACGCTAAATAAGGGTCAGTGTTTCAACCGACGAACGCATGTAATTTCAATCGCTACAGTTTCGTGGTGTAACACAATTAAATGCAAAAAAGAACTCAACACAAATTGTATTTTCGAGGTACATTACTGCAAGGCTTTGCAGTATTCAATTCGATTGCCACCAACCAACAGGGCAGGTACGTCGAAATGCATTCAATACGCAACAACGCGTGTAACAATAAACCCCAACGGCAAATGGGGAAACACAGCATGCGCGGACAGTCCGGTGCGTTAACCAGCAGCGGAACAGCAGAAAACGGAGCCGTTTTTCATTTCGCTCAATTCCAGCGGGAGATTAATTCTATTGCATCTATTCCTGCACGTATTACAGCGGTACGGATGGTTAACACTGATCTCTGCTATCGCTCGCCAGGCCAGTCGGAAATGCAACCGAGCGAATATTGTACACTGGAGGGTACTTCTGCACACACACTCTTTGCGCCCATCTAATGGCCATTTGATGCCACTGTTCGAGGGTGTAGAGATGCTTATCCCGGGTCCGAATGGTACGGTATTTGAGTGCGATACAAGGTGATACGGATACTTTCTACGGCAGTGCTTTCCACCTCACTGCGGGCTTGAGCGCCACGAGTGCCAATAATGCAACGACGGGGATTGACAATGTGTAGGTTTTTGAACGAGGATTGCGATTTTTTTGTAACTGAACCTTCCATGCTAATGAATATTTGAGCAGTGGTTAATTTTATGGCTTTTAAAACAATGTTGTTCAGTTTCCATCTCATTTTCTAGCAAAGCTGGTGTATTGAAGGTAAAGTTAGCTTTTTAGCAATTGATCAAGCTAAAGATGAAACATAATTTAATTAATCGAAATCACACCAATGGAAACATTTGTGTTCACTATTGAAACCCTAACCACTGGAAGATGGCATATGTACACGTGCGTATGTTGCTAAGAACAACTCGTAGATGATCGTAGATGATCAGGCGCTCGCCTTAAACCAAGAATGTTTTACTCCGGAAGGAATGCAATATATATGTAAACAAATAGTTATCTGTAAACACAACGAATAAATTCACTTCCAAGAATATCGAACACCAAACAATGTAAAGTTACCACTAAAATATAGGATTGCCCAACACACAATGATTCTCACTGGGCAAAGCATGCAGCACCACAGTTCCCTTGAAACCGAAACCATATCCAGCTGTGGTGGTCAAACGATCAGGCAAACGGAGCTCTAATTGCCAAACGGCCATTCGTACCGGAATGGATACAATGTACGGATTGGATTTATTTGCTTTGCTTTTCCTCCGTGGACAGCAGCTCCTCGCACAATACCGTTCCACACGTTACCGGTGGGATTTTGGGAGCAGGGATCGTAAGTAATCGACGTGTACCTTGTGCGCTCGGCGTGCGGTGTTGTGTATCCGAAACACTACCCCAAAAAGGCACCCGAAGGTACGCAAGCATAAACGAGCGCTTACCCAAATTCCCATCCGGCCGTCAAGGGAGTAAACGAGAAGAAACCCAGCTCCAGACCCCAGTCTGATGCTGGAGCGTGTCGGTACGTGCCAATTTCCACGTCCATTTTCATTTCCATTTCGGGTGATGGCGAATGTATTTCTTACTCTTTTTTTTTCTTCGTGTTGTTCACTCTTCGTTATTGGTACAGAGTTTTGGGCTGTTTTTGTTCAGTCCTTCGAAACGAAAAGCCTCACTCCTTGCTAGTTATTCACAAAAGGAGTCAACAAAAACCTTCGCCTCCCCATCCTCCCCAAACCTTCCAAAGTTGGCATCAGTCGAAGGGGAATCGATATGGAGATTGATACACCAAACCACCCGGTTCCGGAACCAGCCGCCGTTTTGCCTTTTTCGGGTAATCCCTTCTGGCCACCGTGCGCTGCGTCCGGTCGATGTGGGGGCAGATAGCGTTCGCAAGCGTTAGCATTCCAAAAACTCGACGGGGGAAGAGTGGGTGGCCCCCAAAGGCACAAAGCTCCCGGAACTATTCCGGCATGTCCCAAAAGCCGCAGCAAAGGCCACCGGTTTTCGTGTCCGAAGCTTTTCCGGCCAGTTTGGCCTTTCGTAATGATATGGGTCAACGCTAACGCTACACCGAACACCGGGAGTGGGAGCTTTTTTCTCTGTAGGAGTAAAAGCATAACCTCCAAGATTTGGCCAAGGATTGGCAAAGGACTTTCGTATCCTCTTTTGCTTCATTTCTTTACAGAGAGCAAAAAATAAGGCAACGAAACGAACAGCCCGGATGTCCAGACAAGGTTACGTTTCGACGTTGGTCGAGATTGGCCCGGCAAGATAATTCGATCTGATGCCGGGATTTGTTGTGGTCCTTGCAGCTAGAAATCGAAACCGAGGCCTTCGGTACCCTATTCGGTTAATCGGATGGTGGAGGATGGGCTTTTGCTGCTTCTGGTTGGAAGCTGCTGCCCACAAGCAGCAGTACCCGATGATCGCAGAAAGCCATGCTTGGTTGAGAGATTGGCCGGTATCAGCCCTTGGCTATTGTTACAAGCAACCGAACAAACCGACGAGATGGGGTTAGTTTCTTCATTCGGCTAAGAACGGGAAGGCACAAAGCGAGAAGCCAGGTTTGTGGGCTATCCTCTACCGCACCGGACACGGGAGAGAAGAACCCCCCCTCCAACACATGTACCAAACACTCGCCAATAAACCATGACATTTATACACACGATTTCACTAATTACAATCGAAAATTTGTCACCAAAGCAGGCGGGCGGTATGTGTGCGTATGAGTGTCTGTATCCGTGTGCGTGTTGTCTGTAGCAGATTTTGCGTTTTGGGGGTTTTAGGCGAACAGCAAGCCATGTTTCTAGCAACGAGGTCAGTAGTGCGTTTATTTTGGAGAAGGCAAACACGAATGACATTGCTGTTTTATCTCTCCTATCTGCCTCATATGCTGTCCGGATTTCTGTTGCCGATGTACACGCACTCCTGGTACTGTTTGTGTGGTGTCTAAATAGGACAAGGGTATCATCACCGCAACCAGCTGTTTAAAGTACAGTTCAGGGGACAGTCTCATTAAGCGTGACAAACAAGCTAGAATTGTACGCCACCCAAAAAGTGACGTTATTGCGCAAAATGCACTTTATTTATAAGAATCAACATTTTGTAATGCGAATTGCATACTTTTTGGCGCAACTTGTTACCAACGCCCGCGAAGTATGCAATTTGCGTGACAAAGTGCTCTAAGTTATGTGAACTACGTCTCTCACATTCACCATGTTAATTGCATTGTTGATCCTTTTCCGTTCGAGTGCCACCTGGGTGAGGGACCCGCCCCCCCGGTGGTGGATTGTGTACATGCTGCCCACCAAGCGTTATGTCGCGGTAAAGCTTTGGAGTGGTGCCATTTTGATTCGTTCCCGTCACCTCAACTTCCGCGGCCCCAGAAATCACTCTCCAAACATCGCAACATTACGCGACTGAAGCAACACGATAATACGATCACGTTGGTATGCGTGTTTAAGGATAAAACAGGAAGTAACGTTCATACGGAAGAAACGGACCATGTGCCGAAAAAAAAAGAACACATAGATACTCTCTCTCTCTCTATCTTGGTGGAATAAGATGGGCATCATCACAATGGCGAAAGCGCTGGTGGGACCATTATCCTTATTCAAGGATAAAGAAGAACTTTATCTACCGCGCTGCAGACGACAACGATGATGGTGCCGCTGATGACAATAGGCCCCGATTCGTTGAGGTAACATGGAGTAGGAGTGGGGAAGTGTGTATTGGTGTGTCCTTGTACACAGGACCTTGCGCGAAGGACATTCACCGGCACCAGGACCAGCAAGACTAAGAGACCGAGACCATAGAGAGAGAGCAACCTTGGAAGGACACACCCGGCAGACACACTGGTAGTGTACGCCGTTGCTTCGATGTACCAGCCAGCTTACACGCTCGTGCATGTAGATATAGCTGCATTCAGTACAGCCCGTAGCATAACAATGCCCCTTTAGGGACGGATGGCACAATAAAACGGACCGTCGTAAAGGTGGCGCTGCATGGGCGTGTGTAGTGTGAGCCTGAGTTTACCTAGTAGACTAATATTATTCCAAACACCTTTACAAATGCTTTCCTTGCACCCGCTCGCTTCGCACACTTACATCACCCCGTTCCAGATCCTGCACTAGATCTGGGAGAGTTTAAGTTCCAGGAAGAACTCGCCTATCAGCAAAGGGCTGGATGCTTCAACCAGCAAATGTGTGTGAGAGGGCTGTGGACGCTTGCCGGAGAGGGTAAGCGTGTTACCGCAATAAAAGCAATGGATGGACAGACGAAGACAAGCGAGTGCACATAACATGCTCGAGCGCCAAGCACATCGTTACGCTTCGTCGGACACACAACAAGCATCCAGCCTGTGTGCCACCCTCCATCTGCCCCGGCATCTTCGGGCAAGTGCATTTGTGCGCATCCCTTCCAGAATCGGAAGTGAGCCTTTTTGAAAGAGGTCTCTTTTCTTGGTCCTGCTCCTACCCCCAGAACCGATGATCTTGCCGTTTGCTTTTGCACACCGTATATCGCTGTCCCGCTTGCATAAACACGCTGTATCGTTACAGCAAGGAAGACATCCGTCGTGCCTAACCACAGGGAACGCAGCATTATGCTGCTGTAATTGTGTTATAGCGTTTGGGAATTTCCTCACGATCGTGCGCCCTCTTCCTGGTGGACACTGCAGCACGAACCCATTACTCCTTGCGCCACACACAAACACTCACAACACACTTATCGTCCTTTTATTTCGTGTCGGGTAGGGCACGATTAACTAACCCGATTCGCATCCACAAACGCACGGCCACATGGAAGCATGGTTAATGTTTGGTTATGCGCCACCATCAGCACCAATGCAAACACAGGGAACATTGTTGGATGATTTCGTTGCTGTCTCCTCTTTTATGGCATCCCTGTTGCCTGTCGGTTGCCGTGAGTGGGGACTTTGTCACACTGTCTTAATCATTTTCAATGCATAATGTAAGGAACTCGGAAAACTCCTTATCGTTTGTCACTCGTTGCCGCCTGTCAATCGCAAGCGCACGCGTTTCTTCAACAGTCAAGGTTATTTTAACAACTTTCTAAAGCTCTCCCATCCAAACAAAGCAAACAAACTAACAAAAAAGGAGGGAACCGTCAACCCGTAGGAAGAAGTGATTGAATGAACGAAAAAGGACACCGAATGGCGGCGTCTGCACACCGATGATAGAGGGTTGAAAACCGGACTCAGCGAAATTGTCCACACCCGTTTCCCTTTTTCCGCTTCCTTACGCTTCCTCTGCAACACGGCCCGGGACACTCTCTGCTGGTGTTGTGTCCCGTTGGAAAAATTCCATCAAAACAGGAACAGAGATCCCGATGTAGAGAATGGAAATAACACACAAACAAAAAAAAAAAACAAGCGGGTATAATATGCTCCCAAGGGTCGGCAAGCGATCGTACTGTAATGGGAAAACCCGGGCAGGACACTATGAAGACATCATCCGCAAGGATAAGTAAAGGCAACCGACCGAAAATGAAGTAAACACTCACAAATACCTATATCAGTGACACGATGAAGCAGCACACCACACCAGTAGCGAGAGGAGATAGCCCATCGGAACACGGCAAAAAGAAAAACAAAACACAAACACACACACACACGAAAAACACCTTACGGAATGGACGGGGAACTAAAAGTGACCGGGAAGAATGACGAGAAGAAAACAAAACGAAAAAAAAACCAAACACACATACACAAACACACGGCACGGTACAACCATTGGTACGTGAAGGTTAGGGCGGAAGCGGTGGAAAACTTTATCCATAAACGTCAGTGGTGGATAAATTATGATGCAGCGGTCGGTCAGCATTGTTGTGTCCGCGGCAGAAAACACAAGACACAATCGTGCGAGCGGAAACCCGGTTGGTGTTTGGGTCACGGAGGCACTCTTGCATGATTGCTTAATTTCCACCTTATGTACATTTATATTTAATAACTACATTGCTTCCACTGGCACGCTGTTTCGCGAGTGTGTTGAATGGATTATAGTTTGAGTTAGCTTAAGTAGGCTGAGAAAGATGCCGCTAATTATTGTTTTCTTAATAGGGAACGGCCACGATGAGGTGTTATTTGACGAAGAATGTCTATTTTATTATGTGTTTTTTTTTAAGTTGGTATCAGTGATTGTACGACTGCAAAAAAAACAGATAAAAGACTAAAGTTACTACGCTAAATGCGTAAACCATTCGAGTTTTATTTCATTGTAATTAAGTATTTAAGCAACCTCAGCTTCTATTTAAAATCAAGCTAACGCTAGCTAACTGAAACACTCATGGAAAACAATTTTGAGTGTAAACATTTGAACATTCATAGGTCCTTTTTTTTTAGATTTCCTAATTCGTTGTAGAATAGCAATAAAAAGAATAATGTTTTATTAATTATTGATTTTATTAATTATTCTATGATGACGAAAAATAATGTTTATTGCAGTTATTTTAAAAAGCTTCAACAAATGTTTCAAAATATTCTATGGTTTTTGGTTGATTCTAATAAATTTATGTTTAAATTTTAATACTTTCTAAACAGACGATTTTAATATATATATTAGAACTATGTTCAATAGAAAAGCTAAAACAATTGTCATTAAATTACATATAACTTGTTTATCAGGCTTGTGCCACTTCATATGGCCGGTAACTGTTACGTTGTGTTTGTGTGATATAGGTGCCAAAGTATGTGCTTGTCATATTATTAATGTTAAAAGTAACATAATTATGTTACTGTAAATTTAAATCCTTTCCGAGGAAGTCTTCAAAGTTATTCGAATAGTAAATATTATTATTGTTAATTAAAGGTATATTAGGTGGATAGCAATGGAGACGCCTGGTACTTTTGGAGAAAATGCCGCGTTAGTGCAAAAGTCCGCCTTGTAAGCGATTTAAACAAAATTTGTGACCCAAACCCGAAAAAGAAGTGGAATTAAACTGCTGGCAAACATTTCTATGCCACTAAGTAAACATGTTCTTCCAGAGGTGTGTCAGGAATTTACAACAGATGTGCTATTACACAATGCATACACAATGGATAATCGAAGTCAGTACTTCAATTATTCAATGCATGCTGAAATGTTTAAAAACACAGACAATACCTTTCAATTGGTATCGCTTTTAAGGCGCTACACAGCATGAAGATCATTTTCATTTGCAAACATGTCTTCTAGCGGACTCTTTCGCCGCTCGCGACCCCCTTCAACCGTTTCCATTCCACTGTTGTGAACACGAACACAACGCGCAGTGTGTTGATTCGTTTCCACAAACTTTCATGGCACACTTCGATTGGCAGAGTTTCAAATACAGAAACAATAGCTAACGAGAATTTTGCCGAAGTACGCTCACAGGCAGAGATGGATTCTCCCGAAAGGAAGTGAGTGTTTTGTCATTTCCATTTCCGTTGTTGCAAAGCAAAAGTTTTACATTGTACCAAACTCCCGTGCGCTGGAATCGTGGAATCGGTGTTGCGTTGCGAACGCTTCGAAATCGGGCAAAACGTTCCGAACGCGCACTGTTCCCTGCCGGAAGACGCAGGAGGTCGTTATTGTTTTTGCCACAAAGAAACGGCAAAGCACCCGGTCTTCGTACTATCTTGCCTGTCCCGGTTTGCTAACAAGCGACAGCTGATAACGGAACCGGGCTACCGCTGGGTGGCAGGATGAATGGTAAAACGGCGGAAAAACTACCGCGATACGACCAACATTGGTTGGAGCAAAAGGGAAGACTTGAAGGGAGCGGTAGGAGGACGCTGCAAAAACCCTTTCGAGCGAAGGCCGCGCTGGCGTGGGATTGATTTATTTTCGTGTTCCGAGCGAGCTTTAACCGTTTGTGTAAAACAAATGGCACTCCCCTTCTTCACGAAAAAACTAGGATACACGGGATGGATGGGAAATCTATGGTGGTTCCAAACAGAACAAAAAAAAATAAAGGAAGAAAAGGGAAAACGGATTCGTGTACAAGTGTGTTCCCTTGAAATCGTACTTTCTTGCGAAACCCACTTCACCTCCGCGTGCTTTCTTGCCGTTGCCCGCTTGTCACTGACTCTACCGTCGCTACAAGCGTGGACGAGAGTTTACTCCCTTCTAGACGAAGATTTTCCCTTCACCGGTTTTGCGCCGGCTACGGTGAGGTTGTTCCGGGATGAAGGAAAAATGGTTCGCCTTTTCCACCGTAATCTCGCACCGGGGTGATACTTCCGCCGTTTCGAGATTTCACGCCTTCTTGTGAAACGATTCCAAGAAACTGTAGGGAAATACGGGAACAGAAATTAAAAATGCCGCATTAAATTTTTGGTTCGCTGCTGTGCTCTGTAAAGCTGTAAAGCTTTAGCTAGCAATAAACTGGACTTCGAAGGGGTTTTCATTTATTTAGTTTTTTTTTAGCAAATCTCAGATTAACGATGGCTTATAAGACGACACGCATAGTTATGTCTTACATGGTTTGGTAGACAGTGTGCAATAAGGCCGCCAGAGCAAACGACATCGTTTGTCCACCAACCTGCTTTACACTGGTTGGACCGAACATTAACAAAAGTCACACAAAGCGTAGATGCTAGTTTTCGGTTCACTGCTAATTTTCTCTAAATTATCGGGATTATGGACGCTTCTAATACCACATTGGGAAAGTGTGTTCGAAAAAACATTTTTTCTCGAAGCAGCTACTCTCTTTCATTGATGTTTTGACTTGACTGATTATGTCAGTTTAGAGTCCAAGACTTAGACTCCTAACGATCATCTATACCTTCACTCCTAGACAACTTACGGACGACATTTTGTGACCATTTCCCCAATTTATCACGGAATTCCTGGAGGACAAGGCACATTTCCCGTTTGCTGATCGTCAACCACTCAAGGATCTACTTCAGAAATATGATCGTGCAGCTTTTGGAAAAAACACAATCAGAACTTACTGTCACTCCTGCTGCTCAGGAGCGATCGGCCTCGACTGATGCTCTATCATTATAATATCCATATTGTACCTTTCGCCCGCTAAGGTCAAAGTTAAGCTAGTGCTAGACGCGCTTGCTTATGGAGACAATATTTTGCCATATTCACGATATCCAGCGATAAGTCTTTCGGTATTCACCAATGGGTGTATCTTGTTTAAAAATCGGTGAAATTAGATTTGATAGTTAATTGCACGCATCATTTGTTCAATCCCAAAAGGATCCACTAGAACCAGAGCAACGATAGTATTGGTTATCACTTCTGGGGCAACCGTTCTTAATTATACAAATTTAGTTCAATTGTACTAAGATTGGATTTCCATTAAGAATTATCAAAAATGGACTAGAACCAGGACACTAAATGTTTCGCCGAATTAACAACGAAAAATCATTATAGTTTTATCAGAATCATCAATGTGTATCTTATTTAAATTAATTAAAATTAAATATTAATATTACATCACAAACATAATTTCATAAACAGAAATAATGACAATTAATTTTAAACGTTTTCATCGTTTCAACGTTCAAAACTATTGCCACATTTGCCGTTGTACTGTTCTACTGTTCTACTGGGGAGAAATGGAACTCCATAACGGCAACAAAACGAGCAAATTCCTGTCCTGTAAGGGAAAACGTCTACAATTTTTGTTTTTTTTCCTTTCTCCTCTTGTAAGGTGTGAAAATTCCAGCGGAAGCAAATGCTGGAACCAAATGCTATAAAAATGGTACGATGGTTCAAAATGGCGCATAACATGGAGAAGCTGAATCCGACGGGTACTCCGAGACAGGTGTCTGGAGAAGTTTTAAAAAAAGTAAAAGAAAAATTGTTAAGAAACATCTACCCTGCCCGCTGTAAAAGTCATCCGCGCCGCGACAAAAGAGCAGAAACATCTAAAACCAAGCGCACGGAAAGTGGAAACGAAACGGAAAGTTGTGCGCTTCAAGTGTACAACTTCTCGAATTGCAGAACGTTGCCGATCGGAGAAAAACGGTCAACCGTGAACCTACCACCCAACCACCCCGCCGCTGAAGTGATTTTTACATTTTAAACGTAATTTGCCAACATGTTCGAGCGAACGAGATTTGGCTGATGCCCCAACCCTGCCCTAAGATTCTCAGTGGAGAAACGTGTCAAAGGACCTCACCGTACGGAGGTGGCCGAAGGCACAACCAACACATAAAACATCATCAACACGCAGCGCATAAATTAGCCAATTCAAAAGTGACCTTCTCACCGAGCAGAACGGCAACGCCACCATCTCGGTGCTCGTGTTCTCCCCGGTGGTTGCGAGTGATTCTCATTAAAATGGAATTCAATTTATCGTCCAATGCAAATCACCGTATCACACTGGGTGTGGTTATGTCCGTGGGTCGGTGTGCGCTAGTTGGAAAAGGGCCGAATTTCCATACGCCAAACGGAAACAGAATCGAACTGGCCCACCCCTTCGGAATGGCAGTTGATGAATGAACGCGAGTCGATCAAGAATGGAGCAGGGGGAATGGAGGCGCGATGGAGGGAAAGCGTTGAAGAAAAATGGAAAATTCTTCGCCAAGCTTCGTAACTCAAAAGGAGAACTATAGAAGTCCCCGGCGAGAGCGACTTCTTGCTGCGATGTTCGTTCGACCGTTTCGGCTTTTGGCTTTTCCTCGTGAAAATGGGGAAGCGGAGCGTACCGCGCACTTGGGGAATAATATTCGATTTGATTGAATTTCCTCGAACCGGAACTCGGGCAAGGATGAATCGAAACTGTACTGGCAGCGTCCGGGCTGGTTTGATCATCGGCACGCAACCTTATCCGCTTGGACTTTCGGCGGGAAATTGGACGCGAGTGCTAGGCGAATCCCGCCAACGGTACACGGAATGGTCACCTAATTCGGCAAAGGAAATTCCCCACCCGTAACTTCATCGCAAACCCAGAAGTCGTCACGAGGGACATAAAAATATTTGTTTGATGATTTTGTGATCAAGGCAAGACGGCCTAAAAACCCATCATCGGTTTGAGGGACTAAGCAGCGATATAAAAATCGGCTCTATCCGAATTTTCTCTATCTTCCTCTCACCAGGCCCACCACTTCTCTCACCCCACACGTTAGGGCCTCTCCAAAAAGAATAAAAAAGGACAAGTAAAGGAAAAGTGTAATTCACAACATATTTGCTAAATCTGTTTTTGAGTAGCGTAAAATTGTTGTTTACCTTCGTCATTGCTCCGGGGATCGATTGGTCGAATGTGTGCCCCTTAATAATGCCTATGGGTGCCACAGCGCAGATTTCGTAACGATCTATTGGAAGTACATTCCACCACCGTGGCTTTCTGCTACCGTGCCACCACGTGTCTACTAGTGGGCCCACGCTGTTCCATTCATGTTGGCTGAGGCGAAAGGTTACAAACAAATTCTACCACTGCGCGTGAAATCGGGGACCGGGCCCGGTATTGGGCTTTGTTTGTTTCGATTTGCGTGTTGTTGTTTGCGTTTCTTTTTTTTGCGTTCTTCCTTTTATCGAAAATCACCGATCGAAAGCGATTTCGGAGAGTGGAATATTTATTTCCCTTCATAAAACGTCCTTCGACCCGGTGTGCCACTGCTGGAATGGTCCATCAATTTCTCCTGGATGGTCTGTTAATAGCGTACGATGACCTGCCACGTTTTCTATCGTGAGGCCGCCTCCCTCCAGGAGAGGACCGATTCGGAAAATCGGAATCGTTAAAAAGTAAACTTATGAGTGTGAAGCATTTCTCACAGCAGAAATCGAAACAGATGGACTTCGAAAATGGATCCTTTGTAGAAATATTCCTTATCATCATTACAATTTGTTTTTTCTTGAAATTTAAGTATTAAAAAAATAAAAAGTGGATAAAGTGGATAATAAAAAGTAGTTTAAACACTAAATACGAAGAAGAACCACTTGGTGCTGAAACTTTCAACTAAAAATGTGGATTCTTCGTGGTTGGAAATTATTGTTCAGTATTATAAAAATTGTACCTTCATCATTTTTGTTTGGAAATTATGTTTACAAGATCTTCAAAGTATGTTAAATTATACTACATACCGCAACATAAGTTTTTACGATTTAATATCCAAGGAGCTTGACTTTAACTGAATTGGTGCAATAAATAGGTAATAAACACAAATACAGCTCAACAGGCAAATACTCCCCACACAAATTCCATCCTTCCTGTTGGTCACATTTTGTTCTTTGATTCCAATGCCATCTTGATCACGTCTACTCACTTATTTGATGCTACAATCGACTCGTGGACTACTCGCCCGCTGCAGAAGTCCTCTAAACCGTTCAACGATAGAGCGCCCGGCGTCTAGCAGATCTTTAAAATCTCGTCAATTGTGGCAAAATCTTCCAACTCATGTCCATCATGTCCCGATCATGCCTCATTCAAAATGCATTAATGTAAACACATCGTTCATTCTAATCAAATGCTGATCTTCCTATGTACTAATGACAAATGAAAGATTCTGGAGTGAATCGGATGAAACAACCACCAAAAGAAAAAAGCCCCACGACAGAAGTACCCTGCATCTTGATTGTTTTTCCCTTCATTTTCTTCATTTCCTTCCCCAAGCACTAGAATAACTTAGATTTTCTACAAGCCCTCCTGCCACCGACGGGACGGGCGTGCTGTCTATAAATCAAACAAACGATTTAACACTCCACTTTCTTGCCCACGCCCGTCCCAAGCAAACAACAACTCACGGCGCACGGAATCCATCGATTATCGATCGAGCCTACCCGCAAAAGGCACGCTGGCAGCAGTGTTCAGGAACTCCGAAGGCATTCCCTGGCGCTCGCCAAAAACATTCATCATTATCATTTGCGTGAGCGTGATTCCGTTGCGCTCTATCCCCGTGTTCCCCGGTTGACTTTCGATTTCCTTTCCAACTCGCGAAAGAATCTCGCTTCTTGTTTATGTAAAACAGAAAGCAGCATAAAAAAGACATACGCCGCTTGATGCGAACAATACGGAGCAAATATGGAAATAGCGATCTTTAAAGCAGTTCAACACTGCCATTTCTACATCATCGTTCTCGTCATCATCATCATCATCGCCACCCTTGATATCGTGTGGCTGCATTTACAGAGGAATCCCCAGTCCCGGAAGTGATTTGAAAGCAAATCCAACTTCTTCCTCACACCCCTGCTATACACACACACACACACATGCTCTCTCTTTCTGCTCAGGAAGTGCAATAGAATCCAATATCCAATATCGTTCGCATCCATCCGAACCCAACCCTAACCCGTTCCTGGACACCATCACGACACGACGGACGATGATTATAATATTATCAAACGCAAAAGCGAAGGAGATAAATCTGTCCGCCTTTCCCAATCCCCTCTACCCTAATCTTGCCCCCCTCCACGAAACCCATCCGGTGTGAACCGCAGGACATGGCCGATGGATGATATGCCAAAAGTGCGACCCCGCTATGCTAACGCGCGATTGGAAATGATCGATTTCCTTCACATCATATTGTGATCGGGCATGCCGCAGCGGGATTCGGGGTTTCTGTCCATTGGCGTGTACGGGCGTGACGCAGCGTTCCGGCGTATCTTGGACTTCCGGTTTCCGTTTTCCGCGAATTGCCCAATAGCATCTGGCCCGTGGAAGATCCCGTTCTGGCGTTCGGTAGCTGGAGCAATAGGAGCAATAGGAGGAGGATCTTTGATTGATGAGATGCCTTCCAAAGGACACATCGACCATGGATAGAAAGGGCGCGCCGTGCATCGGCTAGAATTCCCTCACCATCTGCTCAGCCGACCGAATTGGGCTCCGACGGCTATCCCTTTTCCCGATAACACCGATGAAGTGGCGATGAAGATGATGTTGATAGCACAATCCTCCAGGCAAGGTGACGCTAAAGCCCTTTCGGCTACTGGCAGGCCCTGAAAGGGTGGAACTAGCGATACGCAGAAGGTAAAGGCAATCAGCATCGTTAGCTCAAAAGCCATCGAGCAGCAAACTGGTACATGGATTGGGAACTGGTAGTGTTTTGAGCGAGAGAGAGAACCCTTCCCCAATGGCAGAAGGGAAATAGTGTTCGTTCCCGCTTCCTGGTCCAGCTCCCTAGCTGGTAGAGTGAAAGATTATAATCTGCCTACAGCAGGCTTTATCGGTGCTTAGATATTATTAGCCTACAGAACTGCTGCCACTGCATACAAAGACCGGGATAGGCTCGGCAGGTCGTATAAGTGCTTTCAGTTAACAGGTTCGATGTAAAGTAAAATTGGATGTCAAATTAGCTGTCAAAGTTTGACGTTTGCACGTCATGCCGGGCGAAGGTGTGAGAAATGTGTGTTGTTTGCTTGACGAAGGATGCCACCAGTGTGCCTGGGTGTTGTTGGGTGGTTTATTCGGTAATCAGATAAGTTTCCGATTTAACTAAAGTGGGGCCCAGAACAGAATTTATTTTTCTAAACCAAACGAGAGTAAAACTTTTTCCGGGTGGAAATTATGCAGAATCTAATTTATGGCCTGTCACATGAGCGAATTTAATCAGTTTCATATGGATAAGCTTCTGACGGTGTAACCCAGCACGGATCTTTCTGTATTCGAGTTCTAACCCTGTTGATTGTATGTCTTTGCATGAGCTAAATATAAGCCGACAAGTTGATTCAATTTTTGGTATTATAAAAACGAAACATTGCTTATAGCATTATGGAATATTGTAAGCAGATATTAAAATGAAATATAACAAAGTTTTTAGAATTACCAATTGGGAAAATCTAAAGGAAACATATGATTGGTGATACATAATATTTCATTCAAAGCTTATACATATTCAAAGTCAAATTTGGATATACGACGGTACATGGCCGACATAATCGAATAAGCTTTTTCAGTGCCCTTTGTCTATCATAAGAAAGGCCACAATGTCAAATAGCAATTTTGTTCCGGTCATCACAGCACAGATTGACCTGATATATGAAACCATTGTAAAGTGTATCAATATCTAAAGATCGATCGGAAAAGTGATCCTAGCGTCCTTCCTGGAAGTTGAAGCAATCGTCCGTACAGCGAAGAAATACCTGTACAAAATGGATTTTTTTGTCAAGAAGTGTTCGTCAAGACACGTCAAGTCACATCCAGCTAGCAGACAATTTCACAGAAGGAGCAATTTGTAAAAAATAGTTTTTGATTGGTTGATAATAACGTTTTACTGCAGCACGGTTAATAAAATTGTTTTACTGACAAAACTCATCGTTTTGGCCAGTTGATAGTTGATAGCCGTGATCCCGAACATATTTGTTTTAAATGGCATTAGCTATGGTTCAGAGCAAATGATGTGTGAACGCCTGATAGCTCCTTTCCTGAATGTATATGATTGAAGTGAAATTAAATGCATTCAATTATATTAAATAGTTTTTCATGCAAAATTGCCCATTTTTAATGTATACATTGTAAAGAGACACATCTAAATTCTACATCAACTCTTATCACTAACCCAGTTGCATGTTGTAGTATCTAACCAGCAGTATTTATTATTTTATTCCCGCTCGTAGTACAATGTAAACTGTGGGATTATTTTCCACAAGATACCAAGCAATACATTCCATATACAATTAATTCGAATTTCATTCCAAGTGCAAGACACTCGTACTCGTAGTTCAATCACAACAACATGTCGTTGAGTGTAAATACAATTATCCCTTAGTGGTTGGCAGATTTTTCGGCTGGATGTACCAACAAGTCGGTGTAAAATTAGCGTTTCGTGGTCAGAGGTCCCAAACCATAACATTTTTTATGATTCATTATAGTTTTCTTTGTTCATTAATTTATTGTTATCTGTTTACCATATATTTCTATTTTGGTAAAACAACGCGCGAGACGTTTGAAATGGTGGCTAGCCTACTGCTATTCTCAAATTCTCTTGATTGATATTTCGAGACGTGATCATGCCGCCATGGCACCGAAACCAACTTCTACGACAGATCCCAAATGCAAAGGGTTAACACTCTTGACCAAACAGGAATGATACAGTGAGTGCCAACGCGCATCCTTCACACAAAATTCCATTCCACATGATAATCGGCCAAACGCGGTCTGCCTCCATTTAATTTGTATCGTCCAGCAACAGGACTTTAGAATGTTATCCAAAACTTTAAGGTAACGCCAGTTCCGTATTTATCCGCATTGCGGTTAAACCTGCGGTAGAACTGGTAGGGAAGCATTTGCGCTAGCGAATTTAGAGTACCTCATTAGCAGGGCAGCATTTATGATACCGATCGGTACAGCAAATTCATCTCATTAAATTGATTTCACTCTGCCCACGGGGATTTATCACACACACACACACACTTCAATACTTTTTCCCGCGTTTACACTCCCTTCGCACGGGAGGAATTGGAATTGTTGCACAACACAGGCGTGGAAGTAAAATCGCGCCCCGTGGCGGTGGAAAACGGTTTGGATTTTAAAATCAAAAGTAAAGAGCAGCCCACCTTTGCTGGTACGGTTGGGAACGGTACTAGGTATGTTGGAGTGTTTCGTAGAGGATAAGGCACAAGGATTGATTTGCATACGACTGACGTGAACGAATCCCGTCGTTAGGTCCTTTACCGGAGGGAGAGTTACTTCAGCTCCCTGCCATCATCCTGCTACGCTGAGCTTCCCATCGGACGAAGGATATTCCCTAAAGGGATGGAAGCACACACACACACACACATACAAAGCCGTCCACTAACCGACACGCTGAGTACAGTACAGGAAGTTGACTAGATTTTGTGGTTGTTCCAAATGTACACACATCCCTGTGGCTGCACCTGTTCGTGTGCCTATGTATGTATGTGTGCGTATGTGTGTATGATCGAGGAAATGGATCCAAATAAATGAAAGACCACGGAAGGAAGACGCTGACGCACAAACACAATGATCAAAGGGATGGATGGGTTTTTGTTCGCGTTTCTGCCCGATTCCCGGTCGTTGATTGGAACCGATTGGACCGCACTGTTGATAGGCATGGGGGTTTTGGTTGAGCGTTAGATTGGAAGGCAGGAAAAAAAAGAAAACGAAAAGCTACGTACACCATCAAACACATCTAATGCACTCTACCACCATCAACACCACCCCCTTTTCCGTGTCTGTGTCAGCTCTTTATGGGTTTTAAATTTATTCGTTAGCATTCTGTGAACTCTGCGGTCTTTCGTTTTACACGTGAGTGTATGTGTGTGTGTGTGTGTGTGTGGTTCATCTGTTGATGCTACTGCTGGTAGAAGCGTTTTTTTTTTTGCAAGGTTTTTTGTTCACTACCGAAAAACACCACGCGTCTCCATCGACTGCGGATGCGGTTTAACGCCAGCAATGTTGAGGGTAGTGCAATATGTTGTTAACGTATACATTGTTCAAAATAATAAAAATGTCACAAAGAAATCATTATATATCCTATTATATTAAATTATTGTTTTTTTTTAATATTTTTAACTCGTTTTTTTTTGTAATGCAAATGTTTCATACTCTTATTTTAGACATACAAATTAATTTAAAATATATTAACCTTTCACAGGTTTACAATGAAACACTTTTCTCCAAATGATATTTTGGATCATTTGGTTTGAACTCATCAGTTTATCCACTCACTGATGCAAAACAACAGCAGCAGGCTTAGCAAAAATACAAGCACTGCGAGCGCAGAAGCTTAAATAAATATTTCCCCACCTTTTATCCCCTCGTCTACACCCACTAATCGATTGCTTCACGTTGACGAACCATTTGCACTTTTGTGTCGACGCGTTCATCCAGTTGTGCTAACCAAGTGTGACCTGCACCTCGCAGCCACGCAAGCCGTATCCATAAAATCACGCGAAGAGCGGCGATGAGATGAGTTACTATGAGATGCGACGAGCTGAACGGTGCAACTCACCAGCGATACGGTACGGTTTAGCTACTGCAACAACCAATGCACGCACGGGTAAACCCTTTGAACTGATATCCATTACCAAACCAGCTCGTTCTTACTCCGAGGGCCTAAGGAAAGCAGTCGTTCCAGATATAAGTGGTTTAGTGAAACCCGGTGTGGTTGCCTCAAAGTGTGTGTGTGTGTGTGTGAGAGAGAGAGTGAGAAGAAGCATGGTACGTATTTGCGCTTAGTGCATTACACACCGTATAATGCAATTAATTAATTGTTTGCGTGCTTTACAGCACCGTGTTAATGGTGCGGCAGACAAAGGCTTACCTTCGATAGCCTTGCAATTAAATACCGGCTAAAACACGGGTAACATGCAAACTGTAACAAAAACTGCTGGCACTAAAATTCCACAATTAACTTACCAATGCAGCTAATGATGAATGGCAGAACTAAAGCTTTCGCTACACGTCGATTGTACGTGTTCGAAAGCTTAATTTAATGAAGTACAGTGGGCCACATGACAAAACACCAACGCGCTGAAACCGCTTCCCTTTGAACAATCAACCGCGGACGCGATATGGTTTGAATTGATTAGCTCAGCTGTGTAGTGTGGGCTCGCTACTCCAAACAGATCCCATCATTATCGGGGGAGTGCGCAGAAGGACACTGATTAGCGATAACCGACAAACAGTAAAAGCTTTATTTTTAGACAAAAACATTCAACGAATAGTGTGCGGTTTGTTACTCATTTGCTTTATCATTGTAATTAAATCGAAATGAAAATATGCTTGCTTGTGACAGGTGTAAAATATCCCTATGAGTAACCAAACTTCTTATAATAATAATAATAAAATGCAATTAAAGAAAAACATTTAAAAAAGCTTCTAGATGCACTTAATAATATAAAGATATTTTGGACCATGTCTAACAATGTAGACTGAAGCGATGTCGCTTGGATTATTGTGTTAAATGTCAAAGTTAATGTACTAATAATTTAAATTATCCAATTTGGTTCAAAATACAGAAAGAATTGCTGCTATTCAGAGTGACAATAAAAAAATTAAATAACATACCTATAACAGAGGTTACATAACATAACATAACTCAAAGAGAGTTGTTGTAGTGTATTTTTGTAGAGAATTCTATAGATAACGAACGATACAGCATTTCAAGCATTAGTATTTAATCCTTTTTTATCCCTTTGTGAAGAATTTAATCGAAAGAAAAACAATGTAACATAACTACCGCAAACAGGTGGTTTGAAATGCCTGCCGCACCGGAGGCATGCAAGCGGAAATATCCAGCGCAGTAAAACCAGATAAATAAACAACAATAAAATATACGTGTAAGAACATGGGTTGAAATTAAGCAAAAAAGGTTGATACGTTGTTGATACTTCAACATAGCATGAGTTGCTGCCGACACTATTGGATCCAAAAAGGATGTAAATGAAAGAAGGAAACCCCATATTACGAGCAAGTGTTGGTTGATGTGTGCCCCTAGAAGCTGATCCGGTGGTATTTTTTTCAAAAAGGAATTAGAACATGAAATTCGAAAAAAATATCATTGAAGATCAAACAAACTTAACATGAACACGCTGTGAAGCTTTATTCACCGTTATTGCATGGTGACATTGAGGCATGAGTGAGTTTTTTATTTTCATTTTTACTATAAAACTAACACACTGCGCGATGGTTTCTCGGGTTTTGTAATTCACCTTTTATAAAGGGAGAGCAGTAAAAAAAAATATAGCACCGATTTACCTCCTCCTTTAGTTACCGCAGCACGCAGTTTTTACTAAAATTAGAAAAACAATGTTTTGTAAAAAAAAAATGTTTCCCCACCCGTCATGCTAGCGAGCGAGCCTCACCTGACGTTACCTCATTAAAATGGAGTTGACTAACAAAGAAAGTAGCGAGAGAGAAAAAACAACCCAGTTCTGACCGGTGTGTCACAGAGCTTTGAAATATTATGGGTGGCATAATTTCATTTTCCCGGTCCGGTGTATATGCGCATAAATGCATTTCCGTGCTAGCTTGCCGTACTGGCTGCTGGCTGCATTTGCTGTAATTGCACACACCGGTTTCGATGAGGTTTGTGCGAATGTGTACCGTGCCGGAGCCGTGTCGCTGCTGCACTGCAATAGCGACGCAGCCGATAACAAAACGAACACAGCAAATACACGAGTGTACACCATTTGGCAACTGTGTGTTTTGTTTTTGTGCTACTCAAATGTTGTTCCGTTCGGTTGCCCTTTTTTCTCTTGCATTTTACTACACCCAAAACACTTGCGTACACACGGAAACTTTTCATTCTATCTTCCAACTGGACCGGTATTGTTTTAACAATGCTATTGTTCCCGCTCGTTGTTGGCAAGTTTGGTGCAGTGTTCGCATTTCCTTCCATTTACTATGTGGAGCGTTTCTATTTTTCACTTCTTCTCTATTTTGTCGGTTTTTGAAGGCTTTTATCAGCGCTTCCGGCACTTTGATAGTTTATGTAGGGTTTTTTTTATTATTCAAACTTTTTGTACAGAATTATTGTTTTTCAGGGTTTAAAATTACTTGCAAACTTAGTATGCTATTATTATTTCCTTGGATGAGCTCATCAGTCAGAACGCAGAGCAGTCCCACTTTTATATGGCCATCAATCAATACACATTCAACTTATGTCGTGCGTATTAAAACAAATTAAATAAAATGCTGAATATTTTATTGTTGCATGAATTTTAAAGTACGAATTTCAGTTTATTTCTACCTTTAATATGTGTTCCAAGGGACGTCAGTCCAATGATATGTCTATGTGTAAGTCTATGCATGATGCTCATTGCAAGTTCCGAAATGGTCTGAAATTTGTCGTAAAAGTTTCGTAATGCTTCTCATCTCCCCCCCGTCCCCTCCTTCAGGGCATGCTAATCAAATTAATAAGACTTCAGCAATAGTAAAGCAGATATTTGGGACTAATTTGCAGCTTTAAAGTCATCCGCAGCCACCCTGAATGTAGTACATTAGAATTCTTTTTACAAACTAATATTATTCCAGTGCATTATTCTGCAATACAAAAATGCCAATGGAATTACGTTTAATTACTCCGGCGAGAAAATCAAACATTGTTGTCCAACTCTGGGATAAAGTGAACCAAAATTCCATGCTGTGAGGTATCCAATACCACAAATTAATGGGTGTTCAGAAGAATGCATTCCAAGGGAAATTCATAAGGTAGGCAATTTGTAAGAATTCGAGCGGTATGTATATACAATTCTATCTATGTGTCTTGTAGTGTACCGAAGAAGGTGAGTGAAGTAAGTAGCTGTATTATTTTTTTTAATTAATATGCTTCACAGTAAAGCTCATTAGGTCACCAGCGGGCTTTATTTGGTAGCGGCATTGGTCTCCACACGACATGATCGGTCCGAAATCCCGTCCAGACTAATTCCCCATCTTCAGATCAGACTGTCCAGTTATCAAATGAAACATATGAAGTGAAAGAAGGGGACAAGGATTCTTAAAAGGGATTATTTGTACCCAACTCAACCACCGGAAATCTAACCGATTAAACTCAAAAGCTCTACGATTTAAGTTAAACAAACTATCGATCGTCAAATACTGCACCGATGATTTCATAAATACGTGCAAATAATGCACTATTGCAGCCTTCCAATCCGTTTTCTTTATCCTACAAAGCGGTTTCTATATTTTATTCCGACGAAATCTTACGATGTGGTTCGAACCATTTGAACCTCAATAATTAATGATCAGCAAAGATAGTTGTTTGCTGTTGTAAACCTTCGTTGAACTTGAAATGGAATAGTATGGAAACACTAGAAACATGGCTTACTACGAACAAAACAAAATTGTAATGGCTTACAAATGAATAAAACAAAATGGTAAACCCAGCTTACCTTCATTAACAGCCATTTTGCTGATATATGAGGCTCTGTAACTAACACGCGCACAATACAACAAAATGCACCTCCACTGCGTAAAATTTGTTTAATATTCTAGTTAAATAATAAAAGAAAATCTTGCTCGTTGCATTGTAAACTTAATCACTACCAGTGCAACCAATTAGAGCCAATTAGGCACGTACAACAATGGCTTGGGCTATGAGTAGAAGCATTAAAGAAGATTAAACAACCGGTACAAGGATTATAACTTGCAAGCGTAAAGCGTTAGTTGAAGAAATACAGAGAAATTGCAATCAGGAGCGTAAAAGCACACTGCACAAGAGCAGCTGTGTTAGCATTACCCGTACGGCAGATAATTAATTGACGAGAATGAAAGCTTCCGTACGATCGGTCGGAATAAATTTCAAATACAACCAATTCGTGGGCATCGTTTCTGGACAAAATTATTTTTCTCTTTTATCGATTTCGAATGAAGCAAATGGAAGTGCGTTGTTAAAAAAAAAAACAACAAAATCGCATCAAAATCAATCATTACCAGTTTCACGGCAACGGATCCACCGGCGCTTACGTTCAATTAACATTTTCCGTCGAATTTCTTATGTCGGGTGGTTCTATTGGTTCTCATTAAGCTTCAGACATTCCATTCCATGCCTTGAACCCGGCCATCCCAAACCAAACCGCCGTATGTTTGCCAAAGCAACACAGCAAAACCGAACGGAAAACGTCTGAATTTTGATTACCGGCAAATAAGTTGGCATTTTAAAAATGTACTCAAACATTCCACTTGCAAACCGTCCCTACGGACCCTTCGGTGGTTTGAAGTGGTTGGAGCAGTTTTCGGCAAAGGGCCGAGTATGCAATTAAGATGGGTTTTGGTTCAACGTTCCCGTGTGTTTTCTTCTCTCCGTTCGATAATCCATCTATTGATCATCGATACAGTTTGTGGAATTCTGCTAAACGTATCCACCAGGAAAGGAAGGAGCACGAAAGGGCACACCAATGAAGCTAAAGTACACTCGATACTGCAGCAGGATTTGGTGGTTTTGTTTTCGGAAGCTTTCTTCCTTCGTCGCTCCACTTTGGAGGGAGCTAGGGGGCAACAAGAAACATTCGTTTCTTTGCACGTTAACGCCAACGGGATTTTCACCCAACGGATTTCGCTTTGTATTTGTGACAGTCGGGAAGGGCGATGCACGAATTAAGCGGTGGAAAAAAATGGTAATGATGATAGGTGAAGGATAAAATCGGTTTTATCGTTGCACCTGTTCGCAATGCTTCGTGTGACGAACCGTTGCGCATTGTGTGTGGTGCTTGCAGAAACAGAAAACAAGGGAATTAAATATATCATTAAACGCTGAGTAAAAAAACATGTTTTATAGAGACTCGTGTTTTTTATATGTTTTGCAGCATTTTTTTTTTTTGTTAAACTTGATGGGTTTTTTTTGCGATGAAGTGATAGATACAGCAGCAATGTATTAATTGTATTATCGTGAAACAAAGTTTTCCGTGTAAAGCGTGTTTCCAGACATCTTTTTGATGTAGTTTATCTGTACAAAAAATATAATTTAACTATGTTATCATAAGTATAAACTATCAACTAAAATTCTCTTATTATTATATTCGATAATCTGTAACAATCACCACAAGGACTCGGACAACTCCTTTTGAAATTTTGATCGTACTTCAGACCAAACGGACCATACTACGGAGCAAAGAAATTTTACATTGTCAGAAGCTGCGTGTTCTGCGAAATGTAGCAAAAAGGGGGGTTCTATAATACCTGCCAACCCCTGGATAACCCCAAGATAAGATCATCAAGGGCTACATCATCAGGGCCCAAATCTGGGCCTCCTCCAATTTTCCGTGTAAAGTGTGTTTCCAGATATCTATTTGATGTAGCTTATCTGTAGAAAAAATAGATTTTACTATGTTGTCATAAGTATAAACTATCGACTAAAATTCTCTTATTATTCTTCATCAGGGCCTCCTCCAAGGAAGGATCATTATTCCTACTACAGCATTCATGATCGTCAAGTTGCAAAGGACATAGTTACCTCATCGTTTGTTTGGGAGACCGCAGAAGTCGGTCAAACGTTGGAAAGCTATCTGTATCGTTGTTTGCGAATGTGTCAACTGAGATCGGCTGCAACTGGCCAGTGATTGCCAATCAAAACTATCATTTGCGTTTTGAATTTTCCAATCAGAATCAACTATCGGCCAATAAGTGCCGAGTACTTTGGGTATCCTTTCCTTCCGGAGTTACGCAGGTTTGAGATATGGTTACAATATGTCTTTCGGAAGATGTGGACAACAACAAGCTACACCATAAGACGAAAGATGTGATCTTTAGGCAGTGGAGATGTGAGTGGGACAAATAAAAGCTTTACCGAAGGCTGCCAACCGTCTCATGGTCTCTAAGATGTCACTGAGAGAATTATTTTGATGGGCAAATCTCAAACGGAACATCTTTGTTAATAGTATAATGGCCTTTGTCAAGATGCTTCCCAGGTGACCACCGAGCATCGATGTATTCGCCTGAAGGTTGAATTTAAGAAAAGAAGTAAAGATGAGAGAAAGATTCTAGGAACATTTATTTAATTAAATTATAGTTTGCAGTAGTTTGCTGTCAATTAAGGATGGAGTTTATGTTAATCAACATGCAAAACAGTGTTTTATTTTCTAAATGCAAAACAGTAATGAATTTTTGTTTATTTAAAACAACTGTAATCATTTGCCTCTACTCCATCGCTATGTCTAGAAATATGCAATAGAAATTATTCCTGCTTCAAAAGTATGCTCCGAACGCATAGCTTTAAATACGCCAGGATAATCACCCACAAAGTGTCCTACACATTTCACAATACATGTGACACAAAGGCTGTAAAAAGATAGCACTTTGAGGAGAGAACAAAAAAGAGAACAATATCACATGGGTGGATAATTTTATTTCTCCCATCCAGCCGTTTTTCGATTTATTTATTTTTTTTTTTTGCTTAACATCCCTCCGCCTCCCATTGAGGACACCTTCCGGTTTCCGCGTGTGTTGCAACGCGTCCCGTGCAAAGGAACGGGAATTCGACTTTCCGCGACGGGCCATGTGGCTTAAAGCTGTGATTAATTGTGCCCGCACTCGTGAAATCGCACATTCGTTTCGTTCGGTCGACAGACGGATGTATCCCGCCACGGACCGGGCCCTGACGGATGGCACCGAAAATGAGGAATGTACGAATGATGGGCAAATGGGTGGTAGGTGGAGGAAGCGAGCGAAAAAAAAATCTCATTCGATCATCTTTCCTCCAGCGGAATCACGACGATTCACCAATCCGTGGGAAAAACGGTTTTCGGAAGGAAATTTATTTATCTTTTCTTCTTTTAAGCTCCCCTGTAAGCTACGGGATGGAGAAGAAAGTGATAAAGAGAAAGGGAGAGGGAATTACAGGGATAAAGTCCTAACCAACAGTAAAAAAAAAACACACACACACACACAGAAACGAGAGCATAAGCGTAAAATAAATTACATCCTATTCATCGCAGGAAAATTTGTGGGATATAGAAATAATAACAACTACGCTGCTGCTGCCTTTACGCGCTCGGTACGTTTTGCGCTGATGATGATAAAAGCTGATGTGGCACAAGTGTGATAAGCAGGCAAAAGGAATGGTAAAATTTTGATAGCAAAACACTTCCTCCCCGATGTTTCCCGCGAGATTGTAGCAGCGAGGCAGGACACATATTTAGGGTCCTTGTTTTTTTTTTTTGCTTACGTAAATCGTATTAAATTGTGCGGATAGCACAGCATTTGTAGCCAGCTGGCAATAGGCGCCTCAAACGATGTCGAAGCAGCGCGAACCTTAGCTTAAACGGATGAAGGAATTGCAGAAAGGAACATCATAGCCTCGCAAATTTGCAGCAAATGAGCGGATATGTGCTGTGTAACCGATCGGGATTTTATATCCATGCCCCACACACGTTATTGCGTCACATGAATTGATTTCTAAATCATCTATACAGGCAGGACATCGTTTGAATACGAGGCGAAATAAACCATAATCAAAACAGAAAATAAGTAGTAAATGGAAAAGATCCGCCCCCGGGGGGATGGGAAATGTGTTTTCATCATCAGCATCTTAATCTGCTCTGAGCAGTGCTTTTGAAAACAGAAATTGCGAGACGTGAAAGCAAACAAATAAAAGCAATAACAGCAACGAAAAAAAAAACAAACAAACAAGGACAAAGTATTGGATGAGTTTTAATCAGAAAGGACACGCTGATGTGCTTCCCCGTTTCTGGGATACAAAATTCCGCATAAATTCGCTCGAACCGTTAATCACAACCGTGAACGCAAACGCAGCACTGTGTTCAAAGGAAATAAGTTCGTCTCGAACGCAGCACTGCTTTCGGAAATCACAAACAAAAGCAACACAAAACAATTGCAGTGATAAAATGAATAACAACAAAAATAACCGAAACAAAAAATACATACCCCCACGACAGCCAACAACCGCTGGCAGAGAGCAGCAACTTCTTCTAGCGCATTGATGAAAAATGTTGATGGAAACGATGCACCGAAAAACATAATCGTGGCCGACATCACACCACGGGGCTAAAGGGATCGGAGAATAAAAATGCGAATTAATTCCCGGATCCGCTTTTGCACGAGGATGAGTGCAAAGCCATCATCATTAAGTTGTTGAAACGATGTTGCATCTGTCATCTGCAGCGAGCAACAACGAGAGGAGAGAGAAAAAAATACAAGACGCTCTAATGGATGTTGATAACGGACATTCGGAAGCTTTAATGGATCCGACGAAAAGCGAGAGAAAGAAAAACGTTGCTGCTATCATCGCATGAAGAAGCGGCTTAAACTCTAACGTAAATACTACTAATTGCTCGTCTAAATTCGAACCGAATCTTTATCTCGGTAATGTTGGTTGACCTTTCTGTATATTTCAGAACAGAGCATCCTTAACACGGCAAACAGGGAACGTCCGTTGTATGTGTGTGTGTGTGTGTGTGTTTTGCCTCGCCATCGTTGCGGGCTGCCGGTGAGGATTAATGTACACCGGGATTAGTGCTGCCAGGGTGTACTAGCGCACAGCGAAGTTTGTAGTAAATCCAGCCATAATTAAACAACGAGATGTGAAGAATTGCTTAAAACCAACCATGTGTAAGATTGCAGACAATTTGTCCCTTTCCTCGTGACACGGCTTAATACACCCAAGAACGAATCTGTTCTGATTCAAACCCCTGTAGCAAGGGCTTAAGTGAACGACTCACTAGTAGTGAGGCAATAAATGACAATAGCATGATTTACACTCTAAACTCTAGTAGACCATGTCCGTGTTTTCAGAAGATGTTAAGTGTGCCACATGTATATGTACTCTGGACTAGAGCTCCACAGTAAACTCCAAAGCATGGACTAGACCCATATTGTTGTCATTATTATTGGACTCGTATTTATTGTGTCTATAGCTCCTCCAAGCCTACTTAAAAGCTTTAAGATAGATAAGATAATTATTTGCATTAGCATCTTATATTATTCACTTCGTCTCTATACAGTCCTTGTGCGAGAATATTATTCCTATCAATCTTGTTATTTATCGGCCGTTTCGTGCATCTGCGTTGCTCCAGTAAAACGCCTGCTTTGTTGGTGTGTTTTAGGAGCTTAATTAATGGAAGAAAGCATTATCCATGGAAATCGCACTTTCCATCAACCGGGATGGTATCTTGTATCAATCAAAAGACGTAAAGTTATACAAGATGAGTGGATGATTAATACCATAACAATTTGCATGAAGTAATGAAAGATGATTGGAATAGTAACAAAGTTGATTATACCCTGGATGAGGTGCCATTCTTCCGATGTAGTGCCTACTGCGTTTTGGTCTTTGTCTCTGAATATTCTCGGATGGAAAAAGATTCTACTGGCTTCTACTGATTTAAATTACCCGCAGCCACATAATCAAGACAAGCGGCCCACACGACAGGATTGGACAAAAATCCCGCCCGAATCAATCCCTCGTAGACAGGACTGACTATCCAGCCAAGTGAAGCAACCACATACGAAACATTATTGTAAATTCGAGAGACAATTTCGATGAGATCTGCTCTCGTTATTAGTTCGTGCATTGTAGATGCTGTATTTTTGAACTTAAAAGCTTTTGTTTCTTTTATTAATGGCCTCTTGGTTCGTTTTCTATATGGACGATATGCTGAATCCCACGTCAGTCTCCTGAAATGGCCCGATGTAAAGGTTCTGACGATGCACGCCTTGTTTGAATATCCTCAATTTCCGTACAGGAAAGTTTTTTTTAAAACTTTTTCATACCACAATGCATAAATTGCTAATAAAGCTTTATAATTTTATGAAGCCTTTAAAAAATTATTATAGCTTTGATTTCGTCTCTTTTTTTTAAAACTGTACGAGATAATGATTTTAATCCCCTTTTTATCACATTTCTTGAAGAATGGCCTCGCCATTGTAGCTGTTTTAATGCCGTTTTAAGTCGTCTAAAATCACACGCCGCCATACCGATTATCATCACGCGGAACCAACTGAAATGGCTCATCACCGTGGTGAACCGCGAATGCAACTAGGTCACCGTTGCAGATCTCCCTGTTTCAGTTCAACAATACGACCGATACGATGGGCTCCGGATTTAAACTACGGCACAACTGATGCATTCATGCATGCGAACTTCGATCCGCAAATGGCATTGAAAAACGCCAACTTTGATCGGAACCGTGTGCACGCGCGGGTCCCCCCCACCGTCCCCGTGTCTTCCCTTTCAACTGCTTTGTGTCTGACGCGCCGGAGCGCTTCTGGGGGCAACGCGGTGCCTTTTTGGTGGCACCAAACCCGGTGACTTATGATGATTTTCCAGTTCGGTTGGTTCGCTTTTTTGTTATCCATCTCTTCCACTGTCCGCTTCGCTCACCAACCGCTTCCTCCCCGAGTGAATGTCCGGCTTTCTATCACAAAAGCGAAGTCCGTTGGTTGGCTGTCAGAAATTTTACCGATGAATAGTTTCGATTCTCGCGCGGGTCTCGATCTGTGCGCGATTTAAAGTCGAAAAGACGGGCGCGTCTTCGGGACGGTAACGGTGCCGCCCCTGTCGCTGGCATGTGGCATCCCATCCCAGCCCACAATGTACGCTCCACGCAACGGTGGCATTCGAGCCATGCAAACTCTTGTGCAATTCATTTCGCGTCGCATCGTTCTCGCTCGGTCCGATCATGCGACGTAGGGGTGATAGTATCGTTTCGTGTGTCTTTTTTCTTCGCTCTCGGTGTTCACTCTTCAGTCCAACGCTGTCCTCAGTGTCTTGCGATCTGGTTGCATTTTTTTGTGCTTCTTTCTTGCCGTCCGATCACCACCAGGGGTGGAAAAGTTTTCTGCTCCCTGCCCAGCATCCGTAAGACGACGCCTAGCATTGTGCGCGCACCGTTCGCGTACACCATTTGCAGCGAATAGTTTTTCGTTTGGCGCGAGTTCCCCAACATCCATGTCCACGGCTAGTTCTGCAGCTTTAGGGGTTGGTTTGGTGCACGGAAACGACGAACAGGCTGGGGTTGATATGGTGACCCCAACCCCCAAGAATCAGAGGACCAAACAGTCCAGAGAGAATCCGGAAAACCAGAACACCGTCCACCGTCCGGCAAAAACCGTCCGGACCGGTTCAGATTTCAAGTTATTTCCTCTACTTTCGAACACTCTCGCGGTCTCCCTGCTTGCGTTTGGCAAGCAGTTGTGCGACTTTGCTTTTGCGTTCGTTTGGGTTTGTCTTTTCTTCCTCTGTTTTGATTCATTTTCCTTTTCTTTTTGTTGTTGCTGATTTTGTTTCTGCACTTCTCCAAAAGGTTGTTTTGTTTTTAACCTTCCCTGCAGCATCGCCCTTTTTCGCAGAGAGACGTGTTCCACATCTCGGAAAGTGTCGCCCAACTCTTCACGTGTCTCCGTCGGCTTGTCGGGTGTTGTCCAGTGTTTTCTGCACCTTTTGCTGCTGCTGCTGCTGCATCATATACCAACGTACTGCTTCGTGTGTAATGCTGCGCCTGGTTTACGTTCTCTTTGTTTTTGCTCTGTTTTATTTTTATCTCTTTTTTACCAATTCTGTTTTTGCTCTTTTTTTTGCGACACACTCCATTGCATGCCTTTTTATTTTTACTTCTTTCTTTAGAAGTGGACAAGTGAGTGTGTGTGTGCGTGTTTTTTATATATATTTTCAGCTCTCTTCTACTGTTTCCCTTTTTTTACTGGAGTTTATCGGTACGTGGAGTTTATTTCCGCTTCGATTCTTTTATTGCGAGCGAGATGGCTTTTAAATGAAACCCGCTGCTGCTCCGGGTGGATATCCTCTTCGTGGAGAAGTTACCTTTAGTTTTTGTTTTTTTCTCTATTCTTCATGGCCTTCTTTTCTCCCTGCTCATTGCCTTCTACGATTACCTGTTATCCTGTCCACTGTACTGTATATCTCTCCATGTGTCGCTTCTTTATTCTAGTCCAATTTTAAGCTCGTACTCAATGCGATACCCTTCTTGCCTTTCGGTACATTTTTTGCTCTTTCTCTTCGTACTTCGTATTACTTTAAAATTTTATTACCCCTTTTTTAATTCTCTTAATTTTATCTTTTTTGCTGTGCACCCTCACGTTTTTTTCGTGGTATTTTTCTTTCTGTGTATTTTTCTTTTTATTTACCCATCTTCGTTACCCATCTTACAAAACTTGCAGCAATAGTTTTGTTATTTTTCTTCTCTTTCTTCTCAATGTTTTCTGATGCCGCCGTTTTTCATCGAAAGCCCCATTTTTGGATGTACGACCACCGAAAATGTTTAAATTGAGGTATCTTTTTCCCGGGCACCCGGGCTCAGCCAAATTATTTCGTCTTCCTCATTTCAAACGAACGATTTTATTGCGGCCTGATCTCCCACGGCATTTGGTGTTGGGGGAGGGATGGTTGACGGACGGTGCCGCAATTGCTGTTTCGATCACTCTTAATTTACGTTTTTATGGCAACTTTTATTTGCATCCCAAGCGCCATCGTGCCTGTTTTCCAGACGGCGATGAAAGCAAAGACAATAAAAAAAGTCAACACCAACAGCCCACCAGCTTTTCGTGTTTGATGATTGCTAAAGAATTCGAAGTACATGTTCTAGGAAACTGGTCAGTTCTTAATTTCTGGTCCGCCTCGAACGCTGGACCGATGTGTTCCTCGCTTTGCCAATTGCACCGAAAATTCGCACCGAAAGCATATCTCCTCCCCCTCCGGTGTACGCTTTAAATTGGGGTCACCGTAAAAAGAGAATGTCGCCAACGAAAATGAAGTGAAGAGTTTGTTTTTTGTTGGCCAGCTTTTTGGAGTACCCTTTTACGAATTCTTTTCCGTTAGCTCTCCCCCCCCCCGTTTTTGCAAACGTGCACTTCTTTTGAGGGGGTGACTATTGACCTTTTTTTCGCTCTGTCTCGCGTTTTCATCCTGCGTTGTCGTACCACACAAACACACACAGTATAGCCGACACGGTGGAATGGAATGCATTTCGTACCGGGCGCAGAATGTCCACTCAATTGCACACGGGTCACTAACTCATCGGGGTAGATTCGTTTTTTCCCCGGCATGGTGTACCAGTGCGCCACGACAGATCATGGCCGAGAATCAATCCACTATAACTCGGTTCGGTCAACAGCGTTCGACGGATGCTTTCGCGCCCAGCCGAATCCTTTTGCATCGGGTTCTCATTTACACTAACCAAAACGGAACGGTGCGGATTTTGGCGTTTTCAATATTGCCTTTTGCTAGGGGTTGTCGTTCTTTTTTCGCGCACTCACACACGAAATTGACTTACGGCTTGCGGATCGGAAACGAAACAAAGGTCTGGTGTGTGGAATAGCCTCCACCGGGGGGACCGCTAATGAATCGCCCGTATTGCTGTTTGCAGTCGTGTTCGGACATACCGTTCCGACCAGTAATTGAGAGCGACATCGGATGCAAAACCATTCTGTCTGTGTACGCTACCCACCCGCTGATAGTACGATTTCCGGCAACTGGCACTGTTTCGCGCTTCGGTACAAAATTCATATCAAGCATCAAATAGACGCAAAAATTGCAAAACAACACGCGGCACAGAAATTCGACCGTGTTACTGCAAGTGATGCATCGAGATTGAAACGGCGCTGCCCGGTCAGCATGGTTGATTTTCAGTAGTGATTTTTTTTTTCCTATCCTATTACCCACAACGCACTACGCGGTACGGCATCGGTAATGGATAGTTCCGAGGTGAAAGCGAACATAATATGGTAACCGGAATAGGTCTTTGTTTGTTAGCTGATCTGAGTTTTTGGGGTTTCTGTTTTAGTTCCGTGTGTTGCGACCAGAAAGCGCAGATATGAAATTCGTACTAGCACACTGGTTCGGGGTAAACATGTGAACAAACATCGAGAATAGTTAAGAGAAGTTTGGTGTTTTTCGTTATTCAATCCATTATCAAGCACGTGGATTGTTCGTCTGGAAAAAAGGTAGTATGAGTAAACACAAACAACTCCCCATCGCCCGGACCAGTTGTAATTGGAAAATGGTAACGAGTCCTGAAAACTCTCTAATGGTTTGCATTTATTAACATTAACACACTTTTTCTTTAATAACGATGGCTTAATAGTAGACATTATCAAACGCTTCAATCTGTGCTCAAAAGCAAGAATAAGCATGTAGCAAATGCTAATACCGCTGCTATTATTATATCTTCAAATATATCATGTTACTTAAAGCCCAAAACAGACTAACGAATGCAGCATTTTGTTATTATTCCGCAATGGAAAAAAAAATTTCTAATACTTTCCTTCCAACTTACATAAACTACTTCCACCTCCTTGATAAGCAAGGGGAAAGTGTTTTAAGAAGGAGAAACTGTACCACAGCGCTCCAATCATTGTGTCGGATAATTATTAAAATAGCCATTGGTTAAACGTTGCCAACGCTTGGTAATAGGAAAGGGTTTCAACCTACAGGTAATAGAAAATAAATCATAATCAGGCGTCTAAAAATATGGCATATAGTAGGGAACTAATATTTTCATTACGTTTTATTCAAATTTTGCCAATTTACCATTGTGAAGAAGGTCTAGATTTTGTCGCTTTTCAGTTATTAGCGCCTTAGTAGGCGTTGAATTACTGCACAGATGTTAGACCATCGTTTTGTACATGAATAGTTAAAGTAGTTGAAGTAGTAGTTGAAGATTTTTGCTACGGTGAGAAGTCATTTGTCTTGCGTTAAACGCTAATGTCCTGTCAAGGTTGAGCAATGCGCCCGACATCGAATGACTCGGTCACTTAACTTGAGCGCTCCATATTGAGTAAGCTTTATTTGAGCTTTCTTAATTCAGGATTCATGGCTAAGGTGATCATTGTTTCCTAAAGTGATCCACAGTGAACTTGGTTTTTGAGGTCGAAAATTCTTTATTCTCTTGCTACGAGACAACAAGGGTTGGGACAACATTGAAACTACGTACTTAGCTATTTAGCGAGTTTATCGTAAGTACATTAAGATCCCAAAGTAGTACCCATTTCGATTACATATACAATTCATAATACAATCCAAATTTATGCTTTTTAAACGAACGATCAAATATAAAGCAAATATAATTTTATAAATATTTTCCATTATGTATAGAACAACAGGGATTGAACAAGTTTTACAGTTCAAGAATAAATATGCTAAAACGGTGAGTCATAAGTGCAGTTAAAAGGAGAAAAAAAGAGGGACGAGGTCTCGTTCCGTTCGGCCAAAATTGTTAGTTGTACTGTCAACAGTGGCAGGCGGGTGTCAACAACGAGTGTCGTAGCACCTCCTGTCCGCCATGGCACGGAGTCCCTTTTCCGGCGCTTTTCCGTGACTCTAATTGATTTAACTTTCCATTTCGTTTTTCCTCTATTTTTTTTTTCTTTAAAAAATAACAAACACGTAACATGAAACGAAGCTGACAGCCAGGTTGTTGGCAGCGTGCAGAAAACTATTAGAAAATCCAATCCCCGTACCATTCGCCCTGCGCCGGCCAATCACAAACAATCAACTGGCTAACATATCGTAGCGAAAAGTGTGCACCATTGTTTTATTTCGCAAACACGACAAACGGCGGAAGCGATGGTAATATCTACTGCCACACCAGAGTGTTATAGGATGGAAGTGTAAAGTGGCTTCCGTCTTAGGATCGGCTTTTTGATCGATCCCAAAACCGGCTCTAATAAGCACCAGACCATTACGGTGTCCTTGTGCAGATAGACAGCAGACAACGGCTTTACGACATCGTTTTTTTTTTTTTAAAGAAGACACAAATCCAACTGCTGATCCACATTGCCGATGAAGTGCGATGAGGACGAGGGAATGGAAGGGACAAGTATTCGAAATACCAAATCAACGAAAAATTAAACCAAACTTGATTGCAAAAATGAAGCAAAAACAAGAAACGTTCGTCCTGTGACGATGGAAGGTCGCGATACAATCATACACACGGTTAGGACAGGATGTACTGTAAAGCGGTACGATAGGCCGAAAGGAAATGTTAGCGAAACGCGCGTGCGGCACGCACGATCGAACATACCCTGATGCACAGCACGCAACATCTCGGCAAGGACGACAACGACTAGAACACCTGAGAAGGTAACGAATCCTTTTGGTTTTCAGACTGTTTGCTCGTTCAACCGTACGACAATCGTGCCACCAAAAAAAAAAGAAGGAAGTTGTTGATTCGCTGATTTGCTTCCCGCCATGTGCCTGGTTTGCCTCGGGGTAATGTGCGCGAAATATTTACGATGAACAAAACAAAATCAACAAACACACACAAGCGAAACCCCAAAAAGGACGACATACATTCTCAGCAGTTCGCAAAGTTCCTCCGCTAATCGGAGACGATTTTTCTTCCTGCCAACGGTGTGCGTTTTGCCTTTTGTTTGGTGATTGCAATCTTCATCGTTATCCTTCCGTTTTTCCACCAAAATACCGAAAAAAAACAGTCCCTTTAAAGAGCTGTAACGATGTGGGTAAGTTGGAAAAAGGGGGTTTAGAAAATTGCGAAGGGATGAAATGAACACATGATGGTAAAACGACGCTCCAATATTCACCCAGCGAACTGGAGTGCGAGTTTCACACGACACACAACGACGATCGTATGTTTGTACGAGTGTATGAAGAAGAATCACATCATTGTTGTTTGTCGTTGTTGTGTCTCCACTACAACCACATGAAGCGGGAGTCCTGTTGATGGTCACAACCACTGTCACGGGCCCTGGGTTTGGGGTACCGACTGCCATGCGTACGCGCGATTTCAATTTCACTTTAATATCTCCGGTGGGAATTGAAACGTTCGTCTGTCGCCTGTCCCGAAACGGTGTAGCAAGCAGTGTGATCCATGTTGGTAATTCAACTGCTACCAGTGGTGGTCACACTCGGTGGTTGGAGCGACTGGAAAATGAAGTACGCGCGGATTGTTTTCCCGGGTTTTGTCGAGGGAAGACACGCCAGGATTAAATTCGATTTCTTCGATGAAATTCACTATAAACGATCGGTGTGGACGGCAGGTCGAGATTGCTTACTCCTCTGTCATCATCGTGGGCTATTATCGTTCGTACATTTTTCATCGAACGGTACAGTGACTGGCATCTGCTTAACAGCAATCATCAGTATTAAAGTACTCCTGTTCATCGTAGAATCAGGAAAAATACTTTCTATCTACTACGTCAGACAGTACAGAGAGAAATAGTAAATTATGAAAACAATAATAATATTTTTATATTCAATATTAGTTAACGTCAACCGAGTAATAGGTAAATTACGTGAATAGGTAAATTACAAGGAATTGTCTTGTAAAAATTGAACAAATCTCAAATCAAGCAGCGTTAATAATATGGCCAATACCATCATCATCAAACAAATGAATAACAATTAACTGTTACAAACGGTTTACAAAATAGGTTTTTAAGTATTTTAGAAGTTCAATCATCACATCAATATTTTTTTTTTCTTTCGTTAGAACGGCCTGGCCGTATCGACTTATTTTACCACGTAGCCGGATAGTCAGTCCTTGCTACGGGGGATTGGTCCGGATGGGATTTTGGTCCGGGCCGTTCGTGTGAAGACCGGCTCCGCTACCATCATGCCACCGGGCCGCCCACATCATTGTAGGTAAGCTATTAAATAATATTATAATTCATAATAACGCCAATCCTTAACACTGTTAATATGATAAATTTGGTGTTACCCTTCAAGTACTCACAACCATAGATGACAGATACAAAATAAAACAGGTACAAATCAAACAAAAATACAAATTATTGTATGGTACTTAACCCGAAATTAGTTTTGCTCGTAAAGTCATCTACTATGAGTTGACGTAAGAAACAAACAAACAACAACAAACAAAACAAACAAATGAAAAAGTCTTCAGTTTCTACATGTATGTGAACTGTAAATGCTGAAAATGTAAACATTTGCAAACGTTCTACATTTCCTCGATGTGTCCAGCCTGCATTTCTATGTTGAATTATAAGCTGAGCATAAAAGGTTGATCAACCATTTAGCAAATTAAAAATCGTTCGGAAATGTCTCTACGGCTTGAAGTCTGGCTAATGAAGGCAAACATTTCCTAGGCAAGTAGTGACGAGAGCTGCTCTAAAAGATTGTATGCGTATCAAGTATGAAAGAATCGCTATGATGTTGAGCTTCTTTGAGTAACACAATATCCTCTCTGTTGTACTAGCGAAACTATGACAGACGATTTAAAGACATCAGTAGTGGAGCTTGTTCGGTTCCTTTGACACCTGAGGATATTAAAATAATTCAGCTTTAATGTGGTCTTGCTATAACGGCAGCCAATTCCATAGCGGTTTTAATACTGGGGCAACTATACATCTTCAAAATAAATATCAAAATTCTGTGAATACAACACATTCAACATATTATAAAAATGTTTGATAAAGTGGGATTGTTTATACATCATTCTGCTTGAAAACAAAAACTTATTAATGTATTTAACCACAAAAGCATTTTACGCAAACATTTTATCAGAAAAAAATTGGTAAAACAAAAAACTTGGAAATACATTTTTTAAAGGAACTAAAATAATAAAACAAGTGAACATTGCGGTTGTGAGAAAAAAACTACACCCGCCAGTGTAATCGTAAATTCATTTTTCCCGGCTTAAGCTTCCTCGGCTCGAAAGCTCAGCACGATGTGCTTCACCAGAAGCGGAACAAATCACGAAAAAAAGATTGCAATATAGTTGCAAAATCAGCACGACAAAAAACATACTACCGTGGGTAGGAGGGAGTTATACAAAAGGAGAAAAATAAAAGAAAATTATTATCTCTCGTCTATCCTTCACCCTATCGGATGGACTAGACCGGTGGATATGCTGGATGCTGGATCTCCACATACACACACTTATTAAATTTGAGCATATCCTCCCTGCTGTCCGTGTCCGCTCTTGGATGGGAAGAAAAAGATTCACTCATGGTACACAAGAGACGGGAAAGCCGTCGGGGTTTTTTCTCCCCTTTTAAGCCGCCGGATTAGCACTCTCATACTGTGTGAAGCGTGAGAAAAACTACTGACCGTTAGTAGTCTGCTAAAAGAACCCCAGCAATGGTTGGAGCATAGCGGTAGGAGTACTTCCCCATTCCGTTCCAATCTACCGAGCGACGCAGGTTGTACCGCTGATGATGGTTTCCCGTGGCAAGGATGTGAAATTTAGTTCATTCAATTTTCTCCATCCGCTTCACGAACGCAAAACCCCATTGTCTGTCGGTTGTATTAATCGATGGATCAAGTGTGAATCCTTGGTGCTGTTGCTGTTATCTGTTTCCGAGTTGGCGGAGGGAAATAATTTTCCGTGCTCCACAGTATCCCAGCGAGTGACCGTTACTCGGTCTCGGTCGACGAGTGGACTGGTGGAAAAGAATGTAATACTCATCCTCAGGTCCTCCCGCACAGGGTGGGAAAGATGAATTTTTCCCCACGGACCAACCACGTGCAAAAGATCCAGTTGTGTGCCCTTATGTAGCTGTATGTGTGTAAATGTACGTGTGAGTATTTATGACCAGTGCATGATTAAGCTACATTGATTCTCTTCTCTGCTTTCCATCCCTCCCCTCAATTCCCCTTATTTTCCACATGGCCCGAGGTTGGATACTCCCTTCCGCCAAGAAAGCTTAACCGGAGTGTTCGTACCTATGCTGCACCGATTCATCCGACGGCGCCATCTTGTTCCTTTCGCTGACAAACGTTCCACAAATCAGTTAACGCTGTTAGCCATCGGTTGTTGGTCCACAAATACTTCCAGCCTTCAGCTCTTCCAGAACTCGAACCCGTCTCTCACCGTTTTTGTCATTGTCTATCTCGCACGAGGATTAGTTGTCCGGTACAGCAAGTTGTCCGCTACAAGAATGGCCTGTGGTAGCTGTGTTGCGAGTTCTGCTCTGCTGTACTGATCGCCGTACGTGTGTTTGTGTGTCCACCAAGGGCTACCCCCGTAGCCGGCCCTACATCTCCACCCAACCGCACAGGGCACGTCACGGCAGCGATGACGATGTGATGTGATAGTACGTGGAATTATTAGGACGATAATAACCAGAAAAGCAATTAAAAGGTGGCGGCGGATATGGGCGAACCGTGGGCCGAGCAAATGGACGCGTAGCATGCGGATGCTTCGGCAATGTCGGCTACATAGACGCCGGGGCGTTCGGTTGTAGGTTTGCAGCTTCACGTCCTTTATTTTATTGTACTGATTCGACGTGAAATAAAAGCAATGGTAATGCGAGAAAACAGGTACACCCGTTCTCATGTACGCTTTTACTAGTAAAGTGATGCTCGGTGAAGGTCGTTTATCGGTGCGTGTTTCTTGATGCTGTTCGAAGGTGTTTCAGGAAACAGTGAACACCGTGTAGCACCACTAGGCTTTATTTATTATGATGGATTTTGTAGAATCTATAGAGACTATTAAAAATAAATTGCACTAACAGTATGAAAGCATTCTTTTCCATATCATATGTCAAAACATATAAAATTAGGTAAAAACATTAGGACATTAGGTTGTAATAACATTAATGTTTTATATAGAGCTCCAGTGAGGTACATATATTGGGGCAGTGGAAGATCAATCCCCTTGGAGGCCCAGGGCGGAATTATAGTTGGGGCTTCTAATTTTAAAACCGATACAGGAGGGAAGGGGGACATTGAGGGAACTTGAAATGAGACAAGGCGAAAAGCGCAGTAAGAAGGGGTCTACTCCGCTTACCGTTTGATTCGCCGCTGTATTGGGGATCTTTTTGTAACATAACATAGATGTTTTAAAACAGTAAAGCCTCTGATTTATGAGGTCTGTATCACGCTTTCAATGCCTGTGGATTTCCAGAGCGATTTTCCCAAACTCGCACTCCACAAGCTAACATCGGCAACAATAAAGAAAGTGAGATCCTTTTTTTTAAATAGCAATTACAAAGCAATAGCAAAGGATATGGCGCATCAACTGATTGATGATTTAATTTGACAAAAAACGTCAACATAATTGTGTATTAAGCATTACAGAATACTAACAAATAGAACTATGGACCGGACTTCATAAAAGCAACAGTGGAATTCCTAAACGGGAGACGAGGAGATAAATTGGCACTCAGGAAAGAATTCGTTCATTCCATGCACAGTAAAACCTAGCGAATAATTAAGAAAACTGATATCAAGCGATTCAACAAGGACATGCGAGACATAGCAAAGCTATGAAGACGAGAAAAATGGCCTAGAAATTGATGGGCAAGAAGTATGATAAATAATATCCGTTGTTCGTTCTGTACGATCAATTTACCGGAGTCTGACAAGGACAATACGTTGAACGAAAGTGAGTTAATCATAAAACCATATAGAGCTCGTCACTGTAACGGTATCTCAATGGTCTTTCCAAACGTAGGGAAAAAATCCTTTTAGCATCTTGTTCCCGAACGCAGCTAGAAGGGTTTGGTCTGTGTTTGGAACAAGGTTATGTCTTAAAGGGATATGTGGGCACCAGAACTATATGGATTGAAGAATTCTTCAGGGAAAGTTATTTTGCACATCTCAAGATTCTTGAACTTAAAAGGACAAAAGCACTGACCGTTTAATAATATGTCAATAAATTCATAAATCGCAACAAGTCAGTAGAAATCAATCTAATATTAATGTTGCAGAATGGTTAAACAACGGCTTAAGGACCAAACTATAACAAGCAGTTTAAATGTCGAAACAAATACTGTTTGGCGACAAATGCTTCAGAATGCTTGAAAATACTTTGAGAAAAACTCGTATATATTTTAGTGTAATGAACTGATTTGCTGTCGCATGTTAACACTTTTGTGCCCACAGTGTAAAGTCTGTTTAAGCTCGTATGCTTAAAACTTCAACAAATCCACCAATTAAAACTGGCGAAAAATCATCAATCGTCGATATTTCATCACAAAAACAGCACCAAAAAAACAATAATAATTCGTTGCACACATACACACACGCACACCACACGCCATGCGGGGGGCAAATAAAACAGTAATGTCGCCATTACAATCACTGCTAACGAGTGTGGAAGAGTGCACCTCGACAACACGCTGCGAAAACGGGAGAAGCGAATTATTACATTAATAACGACATGGAAGATAAAATTTAAACAGCTCTTAAATTTCATTTCATTTGCATCCGCCCTCCCCCTTCTAGGCGGGTTGACTCAACGGTGCTGTGGAACGGTTCCATCATGCATAGCTGTAGCTTATGCGTTGCTGAGAAAAACGGTTTCATTTCTATGTTTTCTCACAAGCGCAGGAAGCGGTGAAATGAACGTTCAATCATAAAAGAGGACAACAAAAACAACAATGACACGGTAAAACTGTTAAACTGTGTGGCTAAAGTGGTTGTAATTGTCTGGCTGTTGTTTTCTATGTTCCGCTTTTTTTATGTGCTCACGCTTTATCTACTTGCAAAACCTTCACTGTTATAAGCCTCCGATTAACCCACCCACCGCTGTTTTTTTTTTTCATTCGTTCCTTTAAGAATTCTTTTCCTTTTTTCAAAATTTTTTACTTCACTCACCTCCTTGTAATCCTCATACCAACGGATTAAGCTCTTCATTCTCTAGGCACAAGGGACAAGCCACAAGGAATAGCTTACCATCCTTCGCTACCTTTAAAACCTTGGTAATGGTGGTGGCAAAGTAGCATGTTCCGGTGTTCCACGTAGACGTAGTGTACAAACGGGCGTAAAAATGTGGCAATAACGGCTTTTGGCGCAAAGTGCGAAGACGCAATCATACGTCGGCATTCTTATTATCAACGCCATCAACGACGACACTAGGGTGAGCGCGTAGAACGATTCCTATCTCGCCTTTATAGCAACTATTGCATAGACCTTGAAGAACATGCTTCAGAAATGGGTTTTGCTTTTATTTTCTCCCGCTTTTCTTTGTTTGCAGTTGCGATGTGCGATGTGGCATTGAAGGATCTTCCTTGTTAACGTGTTTGTTTCATCCCCCCTCCTGTTTTTATTGTTGTTGCCGTACAGTGCTTTCTTCTCGTTAGTGAGATGGAGCATCCAGCATTAGGAGCGCTGAAGGTAAGGTTTTGCGGTATGATGGTACGAAATTGCACGAAAGGATTATCAATTCATCCGGCGCGGGAAAAAATCGTCACCAGCACACCAGGGGCCGAAAGAGTGCTGTAGGGTTACTGGCGATAAAGTTGAGCCTCATTTAGGCCTCATAACAAGGCAGACACCAACACCTACTAAAATTTCAAAAGATTTTATGTGTGGTTAATTAATAAACAACTTTGAAAAGCTTTATTATAACCTAGTTTGTGTTTGATTTCTTTTTGAAATTTAACTCAAGAACAACGGCCGCTATTTGTGTTTTAATTGTAAAAAATAACCAAAAGTGTATTAAACTACAACAAAAATGTAAAAAATAATCAAAAGATTACTGAAAATTTACAATTTGTCAGGGGAACATACTCTTAGAAACTCACAAAAACAAACATTAAAAAAAGAAAAAACTAGAACAAGGAAAAATATTTATTGAAATAAAATAAAATTAGGTTCTTTGCTGAAATATCCGACATTTTGTTATCCATGCGGCGTTCCCTAAAAAAAACAATCCAAAAAACCCAAAATATTTCGACATTGCACATGACGCAAGACGTACACGGGAACATGAATGCATTCACTTATTCGGTCTTAATTCCGTTGTTTGCCGTTATATTGATTTGAAATTTGCTCCAGATTTTCCTGAAATACCGTCGAGGAAATGTACGGAAATATAAATGAAGAAAATAACATTTCGATTTGTTTGGAAATGACACAAATTAGAATTTGGAAATGTAATACCATTTTCCGAACATGCTGACTGTGTATTTGTCCTTGCAAACGCCTAAAATAGTTCCATATGGAAGGAATTGGGCCAGTCATGGAACATTGAGAAAGAAACTCAAATGATATGAAAAATGCATCGTACTGTACATGCTGTTCGGAATTGATATCTTCTTGCTAATTTTGAAATCTATGTACGGAGATAATATTTCCAGCCTATTCGTTAGGTCATATCCGAAATCCGAAGTCCAACTCGTCGAATTGACCCAATTATGTATAGAATGGGTCCAATAGATTCTAGAAAGCATAGGCGTATGCATAGGCTCATTTCCGATTCGAATCGCTCCGAGTCATTAACGGATGGTTCTGATCTGGTAGGTGAATTTCATATATATATACAACAATAATGCCATATAACAGCATTAAGGAGTACATTTTCTAACGAAGCGTTTTCTTCATCCATTTTGCACAGGATATACAGCTCAAAGAGAAACCCTTTCTTATCAAGTCACATAATTTACATCCTGAACCATCTCTTTCTGAACAATCAACACACACACACACGCTCGCTGCGTATTTCCGGGGGTTGTTTTTATCACGATCACTCTCGTGTGACTGTGTGCAATAAAACGGTATTTCCAGCTCATATTTCCACCATTTCCGCCGTAACGTTTCCGGAATTTACGGGGGGGGGGGGGGGGGGGGGTAATTGTTTTCCGTGTGTTTAGACCGTTTTTTTGCTGCTTCTTGCTGCTCATGCTATTTTTCCCTGCATGCACAAGTTAAAATGATCACAATCGCACAAAACGTGCCTACCCATTACGTTGGCTAAAGCTGCACGCACGCTATCAGCTTCGGTGACTGCACTTGTGCGTTTATGATTTGAAAGTGGTTGGTCACACAGTTGGTACGCAGTAGGACTTCTTGTATTGCCACCCGTACCGTGTAGAATCATGTCAACTGAAGGGAGTATTGTTCAGAGCAAAAGGATATTGTTCGTTTTCTCCCTATCTCTTGCTGTTCATGAAAAGTTACAACTAAAACCGTGGGGACGATAATACGACATATCCGGGACCTATTATAACACTTCATAAGATCGGCATTGACGAGTGAGATTAACATGTATTTTTGTTCGAAATTTCATAGAAGAATGCAATCTACCAATCTTTGCGGAGCTTTATCGCCATAAGCAAATAAAACGCTTTACATGCAATTTTGTGCATCTATTTCCTTTTTTCTAATCTAATTTCTTCTCGTTTTTCCACCATCCACGGACAGGCGATAAGAAACTCATTTCCGATGTGCCGTGTCCGTCGTCAAGAATGTTGCAAAAATGCTGCTTTTTAATCATTGCCATTAACATTAATTGAATGTCGGTTCCAAACGTCCAAACGCTCTTCACGGGTTTGCTCTTCGCTCGAGAAAATCTAGCGCACAACAGTGTTGCAGTATGCAGTCTCGAAAATGTAGCTTGCATTGCAATAAGTAATTTATGCGTGACCGGACCGGTAGTGTCCGCGAGTGTACAACGACCGACGAGCGTCATAAAACCAATCAAACCATCTCGCAGAACACTTCTTTCTACCGCACGGGCAGGAGACTGGGTGTGCATTTGCGTTTGCTTCCAGCAGTACAATTAAAAGCGAACGCGAATAAATGCACGCGCAACGAAAAAATAAATCTTCAGTAGAAAAGAAACTCAAAGGCGAAATACACTGGCAATGATGTGCGCAACCTTCAATCGTTCCACTAACTCATCTTCTTTAGCGTCGATGCAAAATCAAGTGGAAACAACAAAAAATCTCTTATTGCATCTTGCTGTACCACGTCTTCCTGAGCTCGATTTGTTTTCCTTTTTTGTCCCCCGGCAGTCATTGGGACAATGGTGCTAGCTGAGCAAGGCGATATGGGACGAATGAAGGGAATGTTGCTGGAACCATCTATCGCCTTTCATCTCCGCACAAGGGCGAAGAAGGACAATTCGAACAAGGTCGATTAGTGTGGGAAATTAAAGCGTGGAAAGCAAAACCAGGGGCTAGGTATTGTTGTACCGGTCCCGATGACCTACTTATTGCTGAAACTTCTCGATGAGAATTTTCTTCACAGAGTATGATAAAAAGCAGGGGTATAAAACGTGGTCATGATGTGACAATTCTGATAACACTCTAAAGAAGTGTTCATTAAGCGGACCTACGATCGTTTATATATTTACTTTTTTGTTCATGAAGAACAGCCAAACCGAATTGCTTGCGATCAATCATTACGATCAATTATTATGATATATCAACGGCTTGTTATATTGCGATCGCATTTACAGCCTTGTTGGCAAATATATTTAAGAATGAAGAAAAAATAATCACTTTACAGAATAACTTATTTTGTAGTTCTTCACAAGTGTATGCATATTCTTTCCTTTAACAATGTGCAGATATATCCACGCTGTTTTATGATTGTTGCAAATGTATTTTCTACCATCTATTGTCGTAAACATACTTTTCAGCTTGTCATTCTTTAACCTTTAACATTTAATCTTAAATAAAATCTTTTGGTATGGTATTTTGCATGGACATCGCCAGTTCAAGCAACAGTTGAAATTGAAAATATCCTGCTTAGTAAATCACGGAGCACGATGCAACTGCCAGAAAACAACTAAACAAAAATAATTCTAATTAATCCAATGTTTTTTTCTTATTCCATAGCCATTATTGCTATTACGATTATTGCCATCGGTATGATACCATCTAAGCTCATCTACCAGTAAACATCTCATAATAATATGATGGTGTCTTGTTATACATTAACTTGGAACACGGAAAACCCTGCAAGTAACAAAAAAACAACAGCGAAATAATTTCATCTATCGCAACGATTGCATTTTCTGCATCCATTTGGCCGAAGCCATTCGTAAAGCCCCAGGACAAGAATCCAAAAGGCACAGCAAAGTGGCAAATTGAAAAGAAATCCGATTCCACCTCCGTAGGGCATACCGTCGGATTTCCGGAGAGTGGTTCTATCCTTGTCCGTAGAAATAAGCCATCTCGGTCACGGAATTAGAAAGAGCGCTTTTGTTATTTGTGTACTTTTTCCTTCCGTTTTATTTGGGTCTGCAAACCCTCTAGGACAGTTTTTGCTTAACAAGCAACGTGAGACACAATCTCATGAGATGTGAAAATAGAAACAAGCAAAGACAGTATCTAAGGCACCAACAGACAAAAGAGGATATACGAAATGATAAAAATTCGTTACAAAAACAATGATGCAATGAGAGAATTCAATTCGTCGCTCGTAAAACTTCCAACTATGAGTGTGGAAAGTAGCAAGTTGAGTAGCAGCCCGCTAAAGCCAACAACAGTGTCTCATAGCGCCCTGATTAGCGCATTAATACCTCGAGCGCGCTCCATGGGAGACTTAATTTCATTCGCCCCGTTTCTCGAGACAAGAACTTTGAAAGTTTGAAACCTACAACCATCCACCCCAGAAAGTTTCCCCAGTCAACCAAAACACCAAATCCGGCCAATTCCGGGGTTGTGATGGTTTTACGAAAGTTTAAGTTTCCATGCAGCCTTTCGGTTCCTCGCTTTCCATTCTAGCGTTTCATTCACCGTTCCCTGGACAGATTCACCCATTTGGAAATTTTACCTCGTGCAGCACGTTTGCACGGTGCAACAATGCATCCCCGCGCACAGCGTTCGTTCGTAATTAAGTTTAAATTTTAAGTTGCAATTATTAAAATACCTATCTGCCGGTACCGGCAGCAAACTGAAGGTAGGTGCATCGCCAAATCGCTTCAGTAAATAAAGTGGCAAAGTGAACTTTAGCGCGTGCCTCACCGTCGGGTGCACAACTTTTCCGGTACAATTTACATGCGAAAAAAGGTTAATGTTTAGATCAGTGCGCAACGCTTTTACGATTACGCTTACGCCACTTCATTTTGGTTGTTGAACTGGATGTGGAACTATTTGTCACACAGAATGTCGAATGTTTGCGATGCAGTGCGAGTTTGCAAATGGATTTGAAGATTTGTTTGCAACCGGTGCCGAAATTTGATTCCCTGCAACTGTTGCTGATCCGTTGAAACTTTTCGATGCAAGTACAGTGCGTAACGTATGTGTTGCTGCTAGAAAATTTATTTCATTTATCTCGATGGCTTCAGAGTTCAGGGATTGCTAATATAATTGATTCATTTATGAAGCAAATTACCTAAGCGAATTATTGGTACTAAGTATTCGGTAACATTAAGTATAAGCATAGTTTAAGAGTGACATATTTAAGTGGATAAAATAGACTACTGGCTAGAAATATTTTGAAGAAAAATGGCACAATCTTTAAATAAATGTAAAAAAAATATAAAACATCATCTAACATACATAACTGTCCACATTTAATCCATAAAAATAGCGTAGAATTAATTTAGAAAGGCATAACTCAACGCTACAAAACTCAACGCTACATTTCCGTATGCTGTAAAAGCATGAATCTACATCACGTTTGACATATTTAAGTGGATAAAATTATTATATTTAATTATTGGAATTATTTTGACAAATAAAATAGTACAATTTTTAGATAATTGTAAAAAAATTACAAAACATCAACTAACATACAAAACTGTCCACATTTAATCCATAATAATAGCATAGTGTTACACGCCGAGCTTCTTCGGCAGACCAAGCGAAGGACTAATCCTTTTGCTAAAGACTCAGTGCGACGGTAACGGAGTTTTCCCGGTGAAACAGAGGTGGTGATTCGTCCCGCTTACCAGACCTTCCCGCTAGTTGCTCCTTATCCAATGCTTGGGGAGCCTATTCAGACAGAAGGGGGTAAGGTACCGAAAACCAGAGCTCTGATAAAAGAAACCTTCACTTTTCGCTGTTTCTACTTCAACCGATTTACGAAAACTGCTTTATTTAACAATTGCTCCCGCTTATATACCCATTTTTAAAAAAATCATAGCTTCCTTAAACTATTTTTCATGCGGCTTACAATATTACTTTTTTCTATGGTTACTTCGATTCAAAAAATTCCAAATCGCAACACATAGAATAAATTTGGAAAGGCATGGAAAGTAGCTAAGAGTAAACTTAAGGAGGAAGGGACGTAGTATTCGAGAAGCTTCTCAAATTTTAGTTATTATGTAAATACTTATCCCATGTTTCCGAAATTTACTATCTAAAACCAAATGTTCACAATGAACCGAAACACAATAATCCTCTTGAATTTCTGTACCAAAATATTTCAACAATATCCAACACGCACATTTTTGTGAACACCACTGTACACCTAAACCTCCACGCGTTACCAATAGCAACGTGCCAGTAGTCATGGTACAGAAAATCCTCAACTATACCTCATACCAAATAATGGACTTTCCGTTACAATCATGACTGCACCGAAACATACTTTCGGCATAAAATTCGAGAAAAGGGTTATACGGCAAAGGATTCGGATTATTGTTACACTGGCACATAACTGCATCCTTACTACGGTCATCCGTCATCGATTGCGAGACCAATAAACCAATACTGCACCGATCGATCGCCATCGACGGGAAAAATCGACAGCAACCAGTCCGGGGGTAGCAATACATGGAAATGGAACTAAAACAAAGCAAATCGATGTGTACCGAGTGAGTGTTGGTGGGTGCTGGAAAACTGATTGATTTGGGAAAAGTTCTTTTCTCGACAACAGCTTCATCCGAACGCCCATCCCATCCTATTTTCACATCACTGTAGCTGGGATGGCAATTCATTTTCCAGACACGCCACTTTACAATAAGCGGATCAGTTCAAAATTGGCAACGGGCGGTGAAGCAAAATTTCACCTAACACGGATGAGCAGAGACACGAATGCAAAAGGACGAAAGGACAGCGTGAGTGAGAAATATTTAACAAAAAAAAATGTCTACTGAATAACGTTGCATCCATTTTTTCGATGTTGTGTGTATTGCTGGGTGTTATGTTATTCTTTTTGTTGCTCATTCTTTTGTTATCCAAAATCGATAAAGCGGAAGTGAATAATTCGCGCCCTCCCTGACCCCTAGCAATAATTCCCCACTCTGACCCACAGAGTAGATAGCAAATATTCAATAGAAAATGGCACCTCACACGGTGCTGAAAGGAATGTCATACAGGAATTCAATTTCTATTTGCTTTATACTGATGACTGGCTGGAAATTCATTTGAAATCCGTTTGGTTTTCAATTCCCCTTTTTAGTTCAGTATGCATTGAGAACAACAGCTGTGTTTGATATTTTTTAATACCAGCTATTTTATAAATAAATTCAGAAAAAAAATTAAAGTTAACCTTAACAAAAATGACGCATAACAAGTGCAATCTCGTCAATCCACCGATGAGAAAAGCACGATGACGAATGCAAGCAATTGACTCCCTCCCCCCGTTAAAGGATAACGAATCTTAAAAGGGACAATAAAAACAAACACATTAAAATATGGGACAAAAGGCACGGAAGCGTGTGCGAAAATTAATTGAACCATTGTCAAACATTGGCAATGTGTGCGGACGCGAGTAAAGGAAACCCGAACTACAAATAAATGCATCACATCAATGGCATCAATTTGATGCCTTCAAAAGAAGTGCGCAAATAAAAAAAAAACCCCCACAACAACAGATCCATATGAATGGTTTCGATAAGTTATGTAAACATTCGCTTGAAATGGAAGCAATCGAAATGGTGTTAAAAATGCAATTATGGAAAATCGTACAATGATAAAAAAAGGTCCATAATTGTAGCGTTGAAAAAAAAATACCAACAATTTTGTTTTTGTATGGAAGCATAACAAAAAGGGAAATAGGAAATACCTGCGAACAAATCATGGTAATAGAATAATGTAATTATTGTTAGATCAATGGCGATGGACGTGTAAATTGAAATCACAACCCAAATAAAAAAAAATGCGACAAACAATACAATCTGAAGTAATTTTCCGGCAGTAAAAACCGGGGACAAAACTATATGAAAAAAAAATTCAATTGTGATGTAAAAATGAAATGTAAACTAAACTGTGGGAAAAGGTAACACACAGCATGCAAATTGTAAAGCGAACGCGAAATAAACCGACGTTAAGCTCAAGCGTAACGGTGTGTCCATGTTTTCCATTCTTTTGACAGTTCGCATCCCCAAAGCTGGGCATTAACGCGAATATCATCGCACCGGCCTCTAGTTCTCACTTAAACGCGATCCGCTCGAAATGATCCCGGCCAACTGATACAAATATTCAAAAAGCGTCAAGGTGGCCACGGTATGGGAAGTATTATTTGGGTTTTTTATTCGCTCTCCCATCGTACGGAACGATCGTAACGGCTTGCATTTCGTTCATTGATCGTACGTAGCTTTGCGTGGCATTCATTTCTTTTTCTCTTTTCGATGGAGAGTTCTTTGAGAGCAAGTCTCCGGCAATGGATTATCAAAGGGCCACACGATCAAAGGGTGGCGGCAGATGTTTCCAGCTCCACCCGGGACGATCGTTACGGAGAAGGATTCGCGCCGCAGCTTGATCGTTCGCTTTATATATATACGAACGTGTGTGTATTTTTTGTAATGGAATTTGATCTCTTTTTATTTAATCTTCTCAATGAAGGAAGGGATCTTATGGAGTTAGACAGTATTGGATAGAAGTTCAGCAGCAGGTAAGACAAGAAATCGAGGGTTGCCTTCCAAAAGATGATGAAGATCCTTCATATCTCCTAATCCAAAGCTAGTCCAGAACAAACCATACGAACCGTGTCACCGTGATCTTCTTAACATCTGTATTCACAACATTCAAAATACGTACACACAGGGGCACAAACGAATTCGAGAATGCGAACCACGGTTCGGGTTGTGATCGTACCGGTACGATTTCCAGGAAGCTTCCCGTTGGACATGCGTGCACTAATGTGTGCGGAAAATACTGCCCCCAAGCGAACTGACCCAAAAGAAACAGCGAGATAGCGTACGAGACTCCCTAAAACATGGCCACCACTACACGCCGTAGAACCGGTTGAACAGCGTGACGGATTGAGGTAAAAGGCACGAGTGCACGAGTGAGCTTGTGGGGACAGTCTGCGGTAAGGCCGTGGTCTATTGAATATTCCGCATAAGGTTTGCAAAGCTTTTGCGCATTATTTTAATGAGGCAGTTTGATGAACCCCAAAACAGATTTGATTAAACTTTGTTGATACTGTAGAAAGCAATGTGAGACTTAAAACAACCCCTCAACCCCTAAACAAACCAGCGGCGGATCAAACGGTAGGCGGAGTAGGCTCTTTCTTACTGCGCTTTTCGCTTTGTCTCATTTTAAGGGTCTCAATGTTCCCTCCTTCATCGTTTTAGATTTTTTTTTAAATTCTTAATTTTAAAATTAGAGGCCCCAACTATAATTCCGCCCTGGGCTTCCAAGGGGATTGATCCTCCACTGAAACAAACCAAACAACCCCCAAACAATCTTGAAAGATCCGGATGTGTAAGATAACCTACTAAAACCTAAACCATATAAACGAAAAGTTGGCAAAAATATAGCAAATACAATATTATTAAAAGTCCCACCATACACCTCAGCCTCTAAGACGGTTTTATAGAATTTATAGAATACTTCACAGAACTCTGCGAATTCTACACTAATTTAAATATTATTTCCCAATGCAGAGTTCCGATTAATTGTTTTAATGGTTTTTGAGTACAAGTGGTAAAGTTAATACGATTTGTAGAATTTTTGCAACCTAAAAGGGAATATGTACAGGATCTTGTTCGAAATGAATCCTTCCCGACTGACGCTCCCGCCATGTTAAAAAAGCTTCACAAATGTGAAAATTGAAAAGTCATTAACGGGAAATCTATTGTACTATGCGAAAAGAGCTAATAAATTTGTTCCAACTTCACCAGCGTTGATGGTGGTTGATGGTATAGACCACGGCCTCAAACAAAGTTTGTAGCGATTGTTGATCTTTAAAACTTCATGCAATGAGATAGTGTGGTGCCTTAGAGTGAGTTAGATCGGCGGATGAGCAACTCACAATGAGAACCGCGTGTGTGGACCATCATCGTGCGGGCCATTTCTTCTTTGTCTGCCCGTTTTTGCCATTCACCTTCTGCTAAACCAGTTGCCATCGGGGACGCGAGCGGGCTGGCGCGGTTAGAAATGTCCGTTCCGAACTGCCGTCCCGACGCCACTGCAAGAACACCGAAAGAGCGAACCAAGCGATCATGGTTGAATTGCAAATGCGTCCAGTGCGAGAGCATCCTCGAAAGAGGCTGTAAAATGGGGACTTTACATCGCCGCACACCGAAGGGCACTTTTGCATTTCCCGTGCTCCGCGGCTCCGAGCTGGGCTCCGCTTTCATTTTATGGGTCTTTCGTTCCTTCCGGAGCGAAATGCACATGCATCGGTTTGGGGATATTGCAACTGCAACGCGTACACCTTCCTCACGCGGCACGACATTGCGTACACATTGCGAAACGTCACTCGGCAAACCCAGGCCTGGCCCCCGAGTCACAGTCGAAGGGCGATCGTACACCAAAACGTATTAGCCCCATGTAAGCCAAACCGCCCGCCCGGAGTGAACTATCAGTGGTCATTAGGGGTGTGTGTGTGTATGTATGAGGGGAGTAATTTCTCGTTTTGTCTTTCGCGTACTCGGCCCACTTGTCTTGCCCCCTTTTATTTTTATGCTTCACTTTATGTGTTCCTTCAATCTTTTCGCTTTACGTTTCCACGGGGTCGCCCCGGTTCGCTCTCCCTCTCACGAAACGACAACAATTCATGCACCCCGCCGGGATGTTGCCCGGGAGATTTTCGTCTTTCTTGTGTCTTAGCCGCGAAGGGATCACCGCGAAACCACGCGAATTCAATGAACCCGGCGAGGGCCGCCGGATGGATCGGTTCCGCAAACGGCGCACGTATGAGGGAAAGATGAAGATGATCGGTCAGACCACATCTGCATCATTCCCCGCTGGGAGTACGTTTTTCCACGATGCATCAATTAATTAGGCACGTCCCACATGGTGGCGAGTCCGGAGTTGCGAAATCCCACCGGGGGCAACAAGGGAATAAAAAACAACCGCCAAAACAGAAAACAAAAAAGCCATCGCCAAAAAGGATGACCCAAACGTATGCCGGGAATCCGTTGAAATTATCCGAATCTTGATAAACATTCGAAAAGCGATTCATTACCGACGGAATTGTTGGTCGGTTTCGGTGTGTGTGTGTGTGTGCATGTGGCCCATAACTGGGAGGAATGGCAGAGTAAATGAATTGCTGCTACATAAAGCATACCTAGTTGCGATGCAATAAAGCGAACAGTAAGTGTTCCACTGGCTTTACCGCTATTAGCGATACCGCAGCGAAAACGCTCAATAAAATTATGAACAGATAAGTGAAGAATCTTGAAAGCTGCAGTAAAAAGTGAAGCAGCTAAAGCTGGAAAGGCGGATAAGCGGTTCAAACCAGCACTACCTCGAAGAGCACACGATAACGTAAGACGATACCAGAACAAAACGACGCACAAAACACGTCGAATCGAATGGCCAGTAACATAAGTAAGCAGAAACAAAAAGAAGTTGGCCATACCCCGTGTTGGTGCCTGGTTAACCGATGATGGAAGCTTAAGAGCACGTTGCAATAAAATCAACTGATAAACAAAATGTCAAATACCGAACCTTCCACCAACCACGGGTTGATGGATAAAAGGCACAGCAATCGAAGTTTGCCCATGACAAACATCGAACTAAATCGTATGCAAGAACGAAAGAACCAAAATAAAACACAATCATAATAAGGATGTAATCTAGATAAGCGCAGGGTTTTTTTTTCTTGTTGTTGCAAACTCTTATGTTTTAAAGCCAAAGAATTTAGACAACAGGTAAGTGATAGAGAAAAAAAAGGAAAGAAAACAGCAAAAGCTAAAACATGGGAATGTGTTGCGAAAATAAGAAAACAGTTTAAATCCCCATTTTATCAGCTCCACTTACACTTTTGCTCCAAAGTTGTGCGTGTATGCACATATGCGGTGTGTACTGTGATAGGTAAGTGAAAAAAAAGGCATAACAAATGAAACAAGCAGAAAAAATACTCTTCCTGCCAGATGAAGCTGCGGAGAGATGCAAAGAAGCAAATGCAAACGCGAAAGCGAAAGATGCGAATAGCATAACAGCAATTGAAAAGAAGCAAAAGCCAAACCACACCAGACACAAAAGAACACAGGTTAAATGATGTGGAAATGCAAGGCTTCAGGCGCCGAAAAAAAGTAAAAGATGGCAAAAGCACAACGAAAAATAAAAAAAAAACAATCGAAGATGAAACAACTGTTAAGAGTAATTAGCACCAGCCGAGTCTCAAGTGTTCTTGCATCATCATCATCATCGTCATCATCGCCATCTGCAAAATTAAGCAAGATGTGCCTAAAAAAGCACAAATTTTTTCGCGAATATTGGTAAGAATTAGAGAAAAAACTATAAATAACAGAAAAAGGAGTATTAATAAAAACAAATATTACATATGTTTATGACAGAAACCAACTGTACGTTTAAGAGTTTGATGTTAGGCTTTTTTCCATCAGTTTTGCCAAGGTGAAATTGGATCTATGAAAATACTGTAAAAAAAAAATAAAATAAATAAAATTGCAAAAGCTTTCCTAGAGACTATTCTGTATATGGCAATTTAGCCCCGTATGCGTTGAAGAACAATGGAGAAAACATTACAATTTGGAGAACTATGATTTCGAATTTTTGTTTATGAGTTCAACGGACGACACAGTCCGTAAAGTCTTTTACAGAGGTCAGCATTTGCATATGCCTACATAGGGCTTAATCCCGCAACGGTTAAACCACACGATAAGAAAGTAATTAAACATTTCGCTACTCGACAAACGGCAAATATTGAAAAGACTTTAAATTATGTATGTATTACCTCAAGCAACTCAAACCACTTTTACTTTTAAACCAAATACCACTCAGGCTTAGTATGCATAAATATCAATCTAATAAATTATTCCATTAAATCAAACGTTGGACATTAAATGGCAAACAATAACGAAAGGGAGCAAAATTAATGCCCTAGAACCTAATAAAACCGTCGTAATGGATAAGCGCGAAAGGATACATTAAAGCTCGTACACAAGTTTGCTCCAGTGTACAATGGTTCGCGAAAATGATAATAATCGGTAGCGGTAAGCAGAACAGGTGGGATTGTAATTTGAACGTGAAAGCGAATGATTTATTATATTACGGTAGGGAATTTTTGTAGACATGAATCATTATTGTATTGATCATTACTATTATTATCTGTTGCAAAATAAAATTAACCGCCGATAATGAAGAGAAGCAAGAGAACGAATAAAAGGAATAAAATATCAACACAAAAAAACAGGTGGAAAATGAAGTTGATAAGTAATGCATACATCAACATACATCCAATGCTGGCAGGCAAGAGGGTTGAAAGGCTGGTCCGAATTGATCTTTTTTTTGTATCATGTTAATCCCGAAAGGATGATGGCTTTTGCATTATTATTATGCATCCCGGATGGTCTCATTGAACCTTTTGGCTTTTTTTCTGCTTCTTTCGAAACATTATTCGAATATTTTTACATTCTTAATTTGTTTGCACTTATTTATGAAATTTTATGCTCTCACTGAAGATTTGCTTTTTGTTTTACTCTTTTTTATCACTCTTATCCTTTCCCGTTCCGTTTTGTTGCGTTTCCTTTGCTCATATGTGTTGAATGCAATTTTTATCTGTGTCTCTCTCAGTCACTCCAACCCGTTCAGCAAAAGAGGTGGACAGGAGAGATGAGTCATTTGTTCCGTAGATCTCATGACATTAACCTCGCATCAAATCACATGCAGAATTTTGCATAATGAGCAAACGGGTCAGGTAGCATATGGTTTACCCACGGCATGTCGATGGGAATGTCGTGTTTTACAGGTGTTAATTGGTTGTTTTATCATACCGTGGAGGTTTTTCTGCCTCCTACCGTTACGAGAAACCTCAGAGTCATACGGTGAGCAGTGTCAGTTACCATTGGTGCGAGAAGAAACTGGAAAGATGAAACGAAAATTCCCGAAAGCCAAATGTGAACGTTTGGAGTATATACACCAACCAACAACAAAACCCCGCATTATGTATCCATCATTTCCTTTAGTGTGCGGCTCCGTGGTCCATTTGTTCATTGAAGAAGAGCAAGAAACAAACCGTGCACATTGTAAAATGCAATCGATGCGTGCCAATGGTAGTGGAAACATTATCATCCACCAAAATATCAACCAATTAAATTGAGAAAAATGGAATGTATGGGCGCCCGGTTTTGCCATGGTAACCAGCATGGCTCGCCTGGCAACCGCATTCTGTACTTTTAATGACGCGTTGCAAATTAAAGCGTGTCATACCTTTTTTTCGTTTTGTTTGGTATGTTCCGTACAGCCATCCTTCATGCACTTATCAATTCGATTGCAAATGACAATGTTTGGGGTGGGTGATTAATACAACGTACAATATCATATGCACGCTATATCGGTACATTTTATCGTATTGTTTAAATTAGTAGTACGTGTGTAAATTGTTGTAATAAAACATGGTCCCACACCAGCCCAATTATTATAAGTACCGGAAACACTTTCGCTTCGATTAACTACGATCAGGTTCGCTCACTCGCACTGGCACTTTTGGGTCCGAAAACATTCCGTTTTTGAAAGTAATTATGCAAATAGAAATGTGTCCCCATTAGCGAACTCTGTGTATCATTAATGGGAAGACTATGGAAATTGCGTGGTATAATAAAAAAAGGCTACATGCACAATTAGCCATCCAATCCATTTAACGATGACTCCTGTTCTGCCCACCATGGTAATCGCACCCGTTTTATCAAACCATCGGCACAACGATTAAACCTAGTCATGTGAATGTAATTGCCATTCCCGGGACGTACCGATTAACCATCGATCGTCCCGATGGCTTTAGTTATGGTTGCTATGGTAGGACCATTTTATTCACGCACCGTTCTGCTAATAATCGATCGAGAAGGCAATTCGGAATTCATTCGGATAGTAACATCTGAGTTAAACAAGAAATTCTCCACCACCCGTTATGTGCTATCGTAATGTGACTTACTGTTGTATGGTGGATTTATTTAGTCCTTCTTTTTGTCTGCCTCTACCTTAATGCTGCCATGCTTCAGCGAGGTCGTTTTCATCCGCTCCAGTACCTCGCTGTACGCCGGTGCGAGTGGCTTCTGTACCACATCGCGATATTCGTAATCCTTTTCCGGGTCAATCTGTGAAGTATACAGAAAGTGCCAATAAGTGTGCGTAGCAGAAATAACGAGGCACTGCCACAACTTACATTCAAACTGTACGACATGTCCGAATCGAACTGGCGCAAATCACCACAAACCAGAAACGGTATGATCGCACGATTCACGGGTGAATCCGTTTGGCATGCTATCTGCCGAACATCGTCCAGCATTGGATTGATCATCTGCGGTATGTAACCTTCAGGCGGGTTATATTCCTGACACACCACGAACGCTTCAATGCTGGAATTGCGCGAACTTGGCGGTTTGGCGATCGTAACGCGCTCGAAAAATATTCTCAACTGCGAGTACAGCAGCGTCGTGTCCTTGCCGCGGAAGATTTTAGCCACAAACGTTCCGCCCTTCGTGAGCACGTGCGTGGTGATGTTGAGTGCGGCTAGCAGTAGCTGCGACTGAATGTACTCATCAATATCGTGCAACCCGGTCACATCGGGTGCTCCGTCACAGATCACCAGCTGGGCCTTCTGCTGCTCGCCAAAGTGCTGGATGATGGCCTCCGCCGTACTAAGCATGGTAATGTCACCCTGCAGCTGAATGATGCCTGGCAGCGGCCCCATCGATTGCAAATCCACAGCAATGATTTTAACCTCTTCGCGATCCTTCGGTTCGCGGCTTTCGTACAGCCGCTTGGACAGTACCTGACTCCAGCTGCCCGGCGCTGCACACAGATCGACCGCACGCGTCACACCTAAAAGCAATAGAACTGTTTCAAGCGTCGGGGCAATCGAGATGAAGCAGTGCATATGCCTACCGTCGAAAATGTGGAACACCTCGTCGATGTGAATCAACTTGAAGGCGCTCCGAGCTCGCCATCCTTCCTCCTTGGCCAGGCGATAGTAGATATCCCGTTTGTCCTTGCTAGTTTTGCCCATTTTTCACGGCGTTTTGCACGAACGTTCGCACGACCGGAAAATATACGCGTTGTTTGTAGTTTGCACTTTGCAGCTTTGAAACGTCAACGATGACAGTTCGCAACCGATTGAGCTTATGGTACGAATACACGTATCGAAATGAATCCGTACGCAAACCAGTTTTTTCTGTCTTTTATTATGTATTCTGAGTATTTTCTACTATTTCTCTGTATCATAAATTAATTATATGATAATATTAACACACTAGAATGTCATACGGATGCTTAATAAATTTTACCGCTTTGCGAAGCGTTTTCAACATCTGCCAAACGAACGTAACTCTCCAAAACAAAAACGCTTGCCACACGAAACGGTTTCTTTGTTTACATTCCAGCGCCAGCTGTTGGTCGCGACCGGGTGGGAAGTCAACGCCGCGACCATACACAAAAGAACAGCTGATTCTTTGTTATTGTCATCCCCTTTTTGCGCAATATTATTACCAGTCGGTCATCCATTCGGTACGCATCGTGAAGTGTAGCAAAATGGCACAAAATGTGCCCTTTTCGAAACAAATGCGCCTAGCCACGAGAGACATTCACAGTGTAAGCGACGCACTTGTTAACGCAAAGTTAGCATTCGGTAAGTAAGGGAGTGTCCCCTAGTTTTAGGTAGAATCATCCGTATGTTAACATTGCTCCATCCCGCGACAGCCCTTTACGATAACCGTGTTTGGGCGGAAGGTTTGCTCATCTTCTACGACGTCTTCAAACATCTCGAACAACGTGTCCCGCACGATTTTCTACCTCCGGAACTACATCGAACGGCACAGTTCGAACAAGATTTACGCTTCTATCTCGGCGATGGATGGTCCGAACGGCACACCCCAAAGCCTGAAGTGTGTGCCTATTTGAACCATTTGTCGGAAATCGAACAGGAAAATGCAAACCTGCTGCTGGCATACGTGTACCATCTCTACATGGGTCTTCTGTCTGGTGGGCAAATATTACAAAAGCGCCGCTCATTGGGACGTCGGTTTAATCCATTCCGACGGGCAGATGAACGCTCGATTGATGGTGCGGCTCTTACTACGTTCGAGGATAACAGTATTAACGGATTGAAGCAACGTTTACGCAAAATTGTTGACGAGTTTGGTGCCCGTTTAGATGAGGAAACGCACCAGCGAATGTTGGACGAAAGCCGGAAAGTGTTCGAGCTGAACAATACCATCATCCGGACGGTAGAGGGCGTCGGTTCAGCAAACGTGCGTATCGTTGCGTACGTTGCTATGGCAATCGCCGGCATCGTGTTGATGCAGTACATTCTACGAAACAACGCTGAGAGCAGACAAGACCCATAGAGCATGTACGGGGGTATGTGTGATTATAGTTTTAACAAATTTTGAATTAAACAATTTAACGATCAATTTCGGAATTGTTAACACACAAACAGGCAACGAATGGAATTAGTTTTGTTTTTTTCTTTCCGATTAATATTTTTCATCTAATATAGCGATTACCACACTGACACGGAGCCAGCCAATCGGTACCCGCTTAGGAATTATAACATCGAAATAGACTCTAGAAAGAGGTACCGGTTCGGACGGTTCGCGAACCCTCCTTTTGTGCGCTGCCACTCATATCATAACCCGAAGTAATAGCACCCAAACATTTTGCGATTATTGTTATAGTAATATCGAAACCCTCGCTCCTAATAGTGGTCAACATGAAGCGCGTGGTACTGGTCCTGCAAAGGAGAACTATTGCAGTCCTGTTTCCCGACTCGCGTTGCCCTATCTTCTACACAAGTAGTACCATGTCCCGGGGAGTATAATTTTGTCCCACGCAACATGGTCACAGAAATCTCGTTCAATTGCTTGTCGTTCGTTACGTTAAGTTTTCAGCCTCAGACGGGTATTAGTTTTTCTCGTACGATGTACAATTCGTTCGCACGCTACAAAAAAACCAAAAACAGATTCATGCATTACGAAATTACGCTTTTCATCTCATCGCGGATAAATAATCGGCATAAAGTTTGTCTTTGTGCCGTGATAAATGTTTAGCCTTTTGAGCTTTTTTTTGTTTTAAGTGGAATAAGCTTTACCACTGTAAACGATATACGTCGCTGTAAGGACAGATCAGAATATCAGGTTGATGGGAGGCCGAGTGTATGGTATATAAATATGCAACACACACACAATCGTGGCAGGACGATAAGCATCATTAGCTGTATGAAATCGATACCCATTTGTGCTAAAGCTAAACTTTACCCACTGCCTGCCCAATATCTAGTCTCAAACGGGGTAACACACGTTCTGAACTCTCGTGAGGTTACTCGTGCAGATGGGATGCGTCGCGATTGGTACGTCCACATAATTTCTACCCTTTGCTTCCTATTTATTATTATAAATTTGCCTATAAATCTATGCCGTGTATAATAATAGGTAAGTGTGTCTTCCATTTTTTTTCCGGTAGTAAATATCCCGTAGCTAAAGTATCACATTTCTAATCAAATCTATCGTCAGTTAGTTCAATTCATCGGTCGTTTCCAACTGCGGAGCAATTCAATGCAATTTACCAGATGAAGGCACGTGCATTGGAAATCTATCTAACCTTATGGGGGGGCACGCGAGGAAGGTGGAAGAGAAAATCGGGCGGGACACTTTTCTTATTCTAATTTCGTACCTAACCTAAGAGTGTCATAGATGATAAATGTATTGAGTTTAACGGCTCCATTACATCCTATATTGCAACAAAACAAAGTTATCCTTCCGATTTCTCTCTCTCTCTCTCCTTTAACGGACCTCCCCGTGACCGTGTTGAAACACGGTTAGTTCTTCGTTAATGGTTAGTCGATAGCTTCTCATGCCTAGGGAACCCTATATTGCAGTTCTTTCAAATTCCAGCGCCAGCTGTTAAACACGCTGTTGAGCTGATCGTTAAACGATTCCTCTTTCTTGAGCTATACATGCCTATGCTAGTTTAAACAGAACGAAGGCTTATCCTTCCCCAAACCGGACCATCACGGTACGACACTAACAAAACAAAACAAAGGATAACGATACACCGACGAGGAACTTCACATGTACAAAACAAAACTCCTAAACTCACGGGCTTGTGGAAACAGGTGGAAAGTGCTGCATGAGAGTAGATGAGATTTTGAGTAGTTAATTGTAACCTTGCTAAAGTGTTGTCCCCTTTCTACAGTTATCAACATTTAAGGTAGCGTGCTTGCATTTTCGCCAAACGTGTATCCTCCTCACGAAGAGAAAGATACACGCAACCTTTCCTGGAATGTTGATTTTGCCGCGATTATGCAAATACTTTCTTGTTCCCTCGTTTCTTCTCACTTCGGCTGCTACTACTACTTGCGCTTGGAATGGGATGAAGGATTATCGCGATTTTCTCTAGTCCCTGCTAGAGATTAAAATCAAGTATTATGAGTAATCCCGACACCGAAGCACGTGGCTAGACGGTGATGCTGTCTGCCCAGTTCGCTACCGCCGAGTGCAGCCAGCATCACCATCCGGCAACCCAAACGGTGTCTGTGTCACTGTCGATCTCGCTCGGGACTTAATCAGTGGGGGGTCAGATTGAAATGTGTGAGAGTGCGTCCAGTTCACGCGTGAACCTGGAAAGTACAAGATGGCAGAGGATGGAAAAGGATCCATTTCTCTCCATGTATTGCTGGTGGCTTTGCAGGCCTAGAAGTATTAGTTTCTGCCAGTTTGTCGTATGCTGGTGGTGTTTGGTTGGTGTCGTTCATCCTTTACTGCTTCCCTCTCGCACCCCATCCAAGTGTCGATCGAGTCTCTGGAGGATCGTGGACCGATGGAACGCTCATCTCCATCCGAGTGGTTTGTGTCGAACATACTCACAATACTTGATTTTAAATGAGTCTTTCCTATGTTTCTATGGTCGGTCCCGTCAATTTGGTCGCGTACACGTTAGCTACCTGCAATGTGGATAAAACAATACATTAATACAACGGTAACGAGGTGCTTTGAAGTTTGAATGTTTTTAACGGTAAAGTTGGAATTATTTCAAAATTCTTTTGAAGCTGAACAGGAACATGTGGAGTTCGTAAACCATTTTTGAGCTTTTTTGTAAATGAAATAAACTATGTTCACAGCGTTTAGTGTATTCCAAAGTTCCACAAAGCGGGAAGGATTCCAGATGCACCTCAAACATAACCCCAAAAACTACTCACTCCCCAAGAACTCCAGAATTTACTACGTGAACTCCAAAATTATATTAACTACAGTTTGCCTTACCCTGTAGATCAGTTCGTACTGTTCGCGTGTTCGCACGGCACTGGCCCGTCCTCGTCGTACGTAGTACACTATCTGTGGCAGATCCACCGTACGCGGTGGCACCTCTAGTAGACGCAGCGCAATGTCACACGCGACCAGCGTTCCGGTACGTCCAGTACCCGGCGAACAGTGTACGGTGAGTGGTCTGCAAAATACGTTCAAAATCAAACATCAATCCATCACGTACGGCCATCCATCACTGCTCCGGGACTTACCCCTGAGTTCGTTGTAGCGATTTGTGCTTGTCCATGGTGCCACCGTTGCTGACGATGCTGGACGGCTCTTTGCCGGCGCCCGCCGTACCATTGCTGGTGGCATTGTTGTTATTGTTGTTGTTATTATTATTGCTAGTGTTAGTGGTATCCGTTCCATTGGCCGCTCCACTCGGCTGCACCGGAGACGATTCCTCAGTCTCCTCAGCGATCGTGGCAAATTCGGCCAGCTCCGAGGGGGAAAGCTTCAGGTAGGTTCGTGCCTCCAGCAGCATACCGATGATGGACGATTCGTCGATCGGGACGCCCGTATCGGGCCACTGATACCAGAAGTGCATGATCTCGCGCAGATTGTTGCTGGGCGTGTGTCGCATATGCACCGTCGAGATTGTGTACTTCTCCTTATTTTCACGATTTTTCAACGTAAGCTATAACGACATTTTATTTATTTAGAATGTGTGTTTGGGGAGGTTCCACGCTTTAACCACGCTCTTACCTGGAAATCTCCAAACGTGCGGCTGTTGTCCAGAACGACCGATGGCGGCAGATATTCGGCACACTTTTCCACCCCGTTCTCGCTCAGATCTGTTGCCATGATGATGACTTTTGAGTTTTGTTCCCACACCATGCGCCAGAAGTCATTGATCGTGTTCTCCATCGGTGCCTGGCATGCGATGTAGTAGTTGGCGGAATCCTTGGGACCCTTGGTTTAGACGAGAGGTTGTTGCAGTTAGAATTGAAATGTCCAACCAAGAGATCTTAAAGCCACGCAATTCACGCAACCTACCTTCACAAAGTTAGCATTAATGTACTCCGTCTTCTCATCGTCGCTCATGCGCTTCAGATGAACACGCGTTTCCGGCAAAGGAACTACGTTTGCGTACCTTTAGAAAGTGAACGTAGAAAATGTCAATTAGTGTCAAAACCCTTCATCCATATAGTGGCAGCAATCGCCACCCACTTACCGATTCTTATCCTCACATCCTTCCGGTACCTCATCAGCCCGGGCCGTCACATTCGGGATCTCCTTAAACTCGTCGTAAATGGCCGTTTTGTTGTGAATGATGTTTGCCAGTTCGGCCACCGTCAGTGGGTTCGTTTTGAAGTTGGGATCTTCGAACGCTGAGTTACCGTACGAACGTTTAGACATGCGTGCCGTATTGCCCTTCCGGCGGACGCTATTGTACACGGACACGTTGTCCAAACTGTACGCATCCAGCCCTACCGGGCGACAGCGCTGTCCGTACGAGACCTGATTCTGGCGCTTGCGGAACACGATCTGCAACGGCGGATAGTACATCTAGATCAGCGCAAGCGTGCACCTGTCTGCCCATCGATCGGCAGGGTTAGGAACCGGTATTTACACTATGTGCACTCGTTCATACTCACACGCGCAAAAGGATAGGGGATATAAGGATATAGTATCAGAACACAAAACTCCCCAAAACCAAGTGATTAGAACGTTTTGCAAAAAGAACACTGGATAAAAGGAACCATTTTATACAGGTGGTCCGATGTTGTCTATAGATTGTTAACGAAACTTATTTACTTGGTTCACACGCGACTTCCAGCAATCCTGAGCTTCTTAACCAATTCACCATTTTGATTACATATGGTTGATGCCGTTTTTATACAATTTATGTGTTAGTTTTCCAGCCAAGTCTTAACGATCTTTACCATTGCTATTCTCGATTGAGAGATTATAAGAAATAGTTTGATTAATTATACAGTGTCTCTCATATGTATGGAAGAAATGATTGGAAAGAATCTTTCATAAATATAGATTCTTTAACATCTACTTAAAAACTCAAACATTATTAACCTTTAAACCTGTAAACAACCCACTTTGAGGAAAAACCACCCATTGTAATGATCATTCTTATTCCATTCACACTCTCGCCTAATTAAACTCATTCATTCTTTGGCGTCACTCAGACGCTCACAGCGGTTACAGATGGTTCCGGACATCGATTCCGCTCGAGAATACTTACGAAAGCCGCTATCAATAGTAGCACCACGATCACGCTCACGATACTGGCCACCACAGCCACGACAACACTGTTATCCTCTTCTGCTGCCGGTTCGCTCTGCGACTGTTCCGTCGTACCGTTAGTACCCTGCCGTGGAACACCCTGTTCCGTCTGATTCTGGCCATCTCCCTGCGGTTGATTACTACCTCCCGTAGCCGGAACATTGTTCAGCTCGATGTAGTCTTCCTCCGTGACGGATTCCTCCTCCGACAGTTCGGTTGTCGTCATGGAACGATCAATTGTGCGACGTGTAGTGTAAGCTTCGGCCGAAATTCCAACCGATTGTCCCGAACCGTTCGGTGACGTTCCAGGACTGACCTCCGTTGTAGGAGCTGAAGATGGCGTGGTCGTGGTGGTGGTTGTTGCTACAAGTGTCGTTGTTGAAACCATATCGTACACATGCTTGTCATCTAAAACAATCGGAACTTTGCCTCCATCGTCAGCGGTTTCGTCAGTGGTCGGTTGGGGTGGTTCCGAACGTTCGGTAGTTACGCTCGACTGTCCAATTAAATTTTCCCCCGCAGAGGAATCGTCAAACTCAACGTTGTTTGTAAGCGTTGCACTGGACAGGTTCGGCACAACGGTGGTCACGCTTGCCATGGTGGATGTGGTCACCAGAAGCCTTTCGTCGCTTCGCACATTTTGGCTCACTTCCGAAAATTCTGTCGAGTCCTGCTCTAGTGGCTTAGGTTCGGAACCTTCGCGCGGTGGTAATTCGCTGCTGGACACTGTGGTAGTGACTGAAGCACTACCCACGTCCGTACTGGTAATTTCCTTCATCGACACGTCCGTGGTTGTCATGGCGGCGAGTTCTTGCTGCAAGGTAATTGGACGTCTTGCAGGCATCGTGCTAGCGATACGCGTGATCATGGTTGTAAGCGGTATTGGAGGAGTAGTTTGCTCTGTGCGTCTTAGGATTGGTGCCACAGGAGAGTAGGTCGTTATCGGAACATCGTCAAATATACCTACACCAGTGCTAACGTCCGATCGTTGAGTGGTCGTTGTTGAAGTTCGAATTTCCGGTGTGTTACGAATCTTCGAAGATTCCTCAGTTTCGTCCACATTTTCACTAACTTCATAAGTACGTCTTGTGGTGGTGGGAACAACGTTTACTCTCTCGCTAGTACCCACAATCTCATTCACCACCGTAGTGCTGCTAGTAGATCGATCTTCAAATTTGAAATCTTCCAACTCTTGCCCATCACGATCGGGTTTTTCGGTTGATGGGACAAACGTTGTATCGACCACATTTGCATCCTCCGCTTCCGTGGCCATACTCTCCCCATCAGCGACGGCTCTCGTTGGTGCAGTTTCTGTTACGACCGCTGTTAAGCGATTCTCCTCGCTTAGAACATCACCGCCCTCGACAGTCGGAACCTTATTCGCGTACGTTCGCCTGTCCTTACCGACCGACGGTTCATCCGACGCTACGGTGGAACGCACGAAGGAACTATTCGCAAAGTCCGCTTGCTGCATAATAATTGCCCAATCCATCAGCTGCTTGAGCGTATTGTTTGCCACCACATTCTCGCTATCATCCCGTACCGTTTCCGTGCTTTCGCTCACTGCCTGACCAGCGTCCGATTGCTTTCGCTCCACCATGCGCATTCCGGCCAACGCCCAGGCAGCACCGTTCGGCAGGTTAATATCATTGTCCTCGGTAGTTTCCTCATTGAACTGGTCCAAGAATTTGCCCTTCTTGGTGCGCGATGGTATCGTACCGGCCTGTGTCTGGTTGCGTTCCACCTCATTGGAACTTTCTTCATATGCATTCGTTTCGATCTGTGTTCTTTCCACCGACACGGAACTGTTTCTTTCCACGCTTTCGTTCACACGTACTCCATCAGCGGTGGACTCATCTTCCGCGCCAACGTTAAGCGTCGATAGTGTGGTCACCGACAAAGGTTCCTCCGTGCTAAGTTCTTTTTCACCATCATCAGTGGAATTTTCGTTCCGCGGTACAGCACCCTGCGAGTAGTTGGACGGTGCCGTATACCTGCAATGGAACAAAAAGAAGGTTAATGGTGTAATCAAATCCGCAGTCATCAATTTACAGTTTCACCAGCCCAAGTCCCGTGATAAGGGCGATTAATTTTTGGAATGCATCCCAACCAACCAGCGACGATTGAGCGGAATTAGCTGTTCAGTGAAATCAGATCACTTCTGGTAATGGTACCATTATCGATAAAACTACATGAAAGATATTAATAGAGAGAACAAAAAAACATAAAAAAACATCTCCACAAACGGTAAAGCGTTTTAAAGAGCTTTTGATTTCGGTGCACAATAATGATAGGGCCCCAATAGTAATGATAGGGCTGCAGGAAATAGAAAGCCTGCGGCTAAAACGAACCACATCCACCATTAAAGATGTGCATCGGGAATTTTAAACGGTTTCTGATTGAGCAGTGTATTGATTAAATGAATTGAATTATCAGCCAATGGTTATTACATGGTTGTTCCGTTCGGTAAAAGTAATGTTATTGGTGAAATTTGTGTAGCTATTTTCATCTTCCTTTTTAAAAATCGATTTTGTAAAATAACCACACTAATGGTCTTTGTTTGGTAATGTTATACCATATAATAGTATTTGTTTAATGTTGTATGGTATTAAACAAATTTTTAAATATTATTTAAACTAACGAATTGGACGAGAGTATAGGAGGGACTATTGAATAGAGATTGCTCCATGAGTTATCAATATATTTACAAATAAATCAAACATTTTTCGAGGTTTTTATAAAAGATTTTCCACTGCTCATCACAAAACACAATATTCAGGAAAATAGAATAATTAAGTGCATTAATTAATGGGATCAGCATATAATTCACTATCTATTTGGTGACTTTGGTGATAATAGCAGCTAATCTAGTATTATGAGCAGATTAAATATCTACAACAAGGGACATTTTTCACTATTCGTTCCACTATTTGTCAGAAAAATCAAAATTTTGGACAATATTATAGCAATCAAGTGCCTCTGATGGAATCAAATCAAAAATATGAATTATAAGCTGATAAAATTATGATTGAGAAAGAAATTTTACATAAAAAATCTACAACATGGATGTCACTTTAATTATGGATACAGGATAATGAAGAGATTCGGTGGGATAAGTTGCAGATAGTGTATTGTGAGCAGATGAATTAGTGCAAATTTTATAATTAATTAATCTCTTCTTGTTTTGTAAATATTTCTTAATTTACTTTAAAAAAAACAAAAGAACCTGCTTGACTTAATTAACATCTGTTAGGGTAAAGCATAATCATTCAAATAATTAAATACACACTACCAATCAATGTCCAATTTCTTCTCCTACCGTTCCCGAAAACTTCCTTTTATTCAAATTACACACGTGACACAAAGAAACACACGCGTGTAAGATTCATGTTAACACATAGCTAATGCAATTAACTGAATAATCAGACCAGTCTTCCAGCCACCATACAAATCCAGAGCGGTCGATAATAATTGGTGGCATACTTTTTACACCGAAAGCGCACTGAACCATTAACTGCTCACGAAAATAAATCTATCATACATAGATAAAAAAAAAGTTCACACAAATCCCTTCCTTCCCACATCGATGATTTATAGACGGGCAGAAAAAAAATGTAGATACTAACAACACATCACGCTTTCCCAAAATACTGCACACACGTCGGAATGGAAAGTGTTAGCGTTGATTTAGATGGGTTTAGGTTTTTTTTTACCTTTCCGCCTGATGCCGCGTTGGTGTGTACAAAGTGTACCACCGGCAAATCCCCCCAGTCGCACCACCATGACGTGTAACTGAAGTGCACGAACACAGCCAAATTAATAAAAACAGAACAACAAAACGCTGATCGCAAACAAGCGCAGAGGGCCCGGCCAACGCTTGATTGTGGTGTGCTAAATTTTATCATAATTTCTATTCAATTTCAAACCACCATGCACATAGCGCATTAGATTGGGGCACAAATACACGCAGAAAAAAAAACATGCCGCCAACAACCAAAAATATTTCAAAAAAAAAAGCAGAAGAGCAATCATAATGGGGCCCGGGCTGATTTGTTCGATACTGCCCGATCGCGATCGCTATTGCGGTCGGCTTCTAAAGGCTAAATAGATCATCCAACAATAACAACAACGAGAAAGAGAACACGCGCAACAATCACGATCAGGTGCCAAACGTAGCTGCAAACAATAGCGACTGGGAATGGACACTCATCCATACCACTAGCTCACTGGAAGGAAAACCAAAAACAAACCCCAAACACTGAGTGAAAAATTGAGATCGATTTTACCACGGGATCGAACGGTGGAAACACTTCAACAGTCTTTGTTGCAAAAAAAAGCAACACTCACACAAAAAGAAAGCACCCCCACGCCCGATCGTGGGGAGAAAATTGGTCGGAAAATCAGCGCATGATTGAGAAATTGGGCGCCGCGGCGATAACAGATCAGACAGCGATCGGGTTAGTTCGATCGGAAAAGCACTCAGGGTTGTTTAAATTTTGGGGTGGTGGTTGCGATAGTTATCTGCTGGAAATTTGGGGATGAAAAAAGTACACATGGAACATAAGAGAGAAAAAAAAGAAAACGAGAGAAAGAGAGAGAGAAGGAGAAAATTGAAAACTTCTTCGACTCCATCCAACACTTTGCTTCCCATTCTCCTTCGCAAGTCTGGCAATTTTTCGTTGCAAAACACAAACAAGCTTCTTCTTCTGACGCACGATCCAGTCCCGCTTTCCCGTGCAAGTGGCCAGCCCTATGCAGAAGGTGTTAGTTTTCCGTTTTCCGCCCAATATTGTTTCACACCCCCCCCGGTGTTCCGAATGGAAGGAACACCAATTTTCCATCCCCTACGTCATTCCGGTTGTATGGCCATTTTGGCGGCCCGAAATGTTCCTATTTGGTGTGTGTGGAGGCAAGCATAGAGATCAGAGGGATACAGACAGAGCGAGAGAGAGAGGATTGAGGCCACGCGCACGCACGCCATTGCAGGCGACGCGATGCTCCGGGAAAGCGCTCAGCGAAGCGATTGGGGTTCGATAGGAAATGAAATTAGACGATTATTGTTGTTGCCTTAACTGTGGTGCTTGTAGGCCCAGCTCAACCCAGCGCAACCTTCCCCGAGTGAAGCTCCCTCGCTACCGCGAATGCCTCGCTAATCATAACGGTGGTCGATGTTTAATCATGAACGTAAGTGCGGCCACTCGCACGCTTTCCTACACTTGCTTCCATCGCCAAAACGAGGCCGCACGAAATTAGTAGCGAACCATCTGGCGAGAGTTACCCGGCGGGAAAGCAGCGAAACACAAAACAAAAAAAAACCCCACACATCTTCCCAATCGAGTCCAGTGCGCGCATACATTCCGCGACGGCCAAGAGCGCACGGTGATCGATCATTAGTGGCCCTCCCGAAAATGAGGCCCCATTGTTGTTATCTTTCCCTGGTATCGGTATATTTGCCTGTTGATCACTTACCTACTTAAGTCGAACCGTGCGCCGTCGTCCTCGGTACGGTTTGAACCCGGGGCACTTAACGTTTCCGCGTCTGGGTTTGCCTCGGGTAGCTCGGGCACTGAGGTTGGTGCGACGACACTACTACCGTCATTATCATCACCAACATTAACTTTGGCCTCGGTGGTGGTCTCCTCGGCCAGCGAGTCCTGCTCAATCGGTTCCTGTCGCTGGACCGTTTGTTCCGTGCTTTCAGGCCGTGAACTTTGATCCGATTCAGACGACGGTTCCGATTCCGATGTTCGCAACTCCGTCGACGATGATACACTACCACTGCTGAGACTCTCCGCTTCAGAGCCCACCTCATTTGGAACATCCGAACGGGCAGGAGCGGCTGTTGGTGCCGGGGTGGTAATATCATTGCTTGCAGATGATTCTGCAGATGCCACCGTATTCACTGCGGCCAGTTCCGTCGAGTCCTCGCTCCTATCGGACACATCCGCATCGGATTGCTGCTGGCTGGCGCTCAGCGATTCAATTGTTCCTTGCGAGGAAGAAGAATTCGCACTGTCCTCTTCTCCGGTGCTGGATGAGTCTCTCGTGGAGCCCATGGATTCCTCGCCAGATGGCGCTAGTGTCGTTTTGGCAATAGTTTCTTCCTCCTCGGTACCGCTCGACTGCCGTTCCATCGTTTCCGAAAGGGAAGACGCCAATAACTCATCCTCACTTTCATCGCCCGAAATGACAGCACTGTCCGAGTTTAAACCATCGGCCGGGAACTGTTCGAAACGATCGTTTGGCCTGGGTGGAGTTGTCGCCACCTTATTGGCTGCATCTTCATCAGTCGGGGCCAACGTTGTCGCTTCGAGCACCTCGTCCGTTACAGTTTGTTCGCTGTTGTTTGAAGCCATGGTTGGCCCGGATTCCTCCGCCTGACGTCGCACAATTACACGTGCCCGCGCCGAGGGTAGATGACTGCAGAGCAGCACAAGACACCCGGCCAATGCCATCAATGCCACAAATCGTGCCATTCTGGACGTCTGTCGATTTAACCGCTTTTGTTCTAACATTTGCTCTCAGTTTCGTTCAGGGCTATGGTGGTGGTGTAGAAATACACGCACAGAGTTTGCGAGTTTTCCACTTTCTCACAGTAACGCTACTCTACAGTGTGATGCAGTAGCACTCGGTGAGGTGCTGGTCATTCTTCTGTCCTCTGGTCTGTCTGTAGGATGTTCACTTTCTTGGTTAGCACTTTCCGAAAAGTATTGCGAAGAATGGAAACCTGTTGAAGAGGAAAGCGAAACAAAATATACCATTAGCCGGGGTGCATTAGTGCCTGTAAATATGTTAACACTGTCTAACATTGTATCGTGCAATTGTTTCAACATTCGAGCGAGAAAGCTTTAACTCATCATCAATAACACATAAGAGCGTCCGGATGGTGCGATCCAGTCCCACTCTTATGTAAATATTCGTCTCCCATGACGATGACCACAACGACTGCGATGGCTGTTGATGCTTTGGAGTCAGCCAGTCTCCCTGTGTTCACGGTATCGCGTAACATTTACTTACATCCGTGCGAAAGCAAAAGCCTGCCATGGGACCATCATTACACCATGTCCATCAGTTCACTCATCTTCGTGATCGACATCTTCCTCTCCCTGGCAATCCGCCCGTCCAGCTGGGCTGGCTCGGTTCCCAAACCCATCGGCAAACGGTCGAACGATCGCGACGAGTGGGATCGAATGTTTTCGTCGCATTACACACTTTCACCTTCATTCACGCGGACGGGGTCCGGAGAAGTCATCAACTCGTGCAGATCAGGTCCCGCATTAACCAACACGCGGTTGATCGATTCGAGACTCCAACCGCCAGATGAGTCTAACGGCATTGAGCCGGCTCAGTTTCTTTCGCTGTTACGGTCAATGTTTTCCTAACCGGTTACGAGATGCATTGCTTGTTTAGGCGTGCCCAGGGTTTTGCACCGTACATCGAGAGCGATTCCGTCCATCCGGATGTTGGCAACCTGATCACGGACGTCCGGACAGTGCCGTTGACATGTACGGACCGACATGTTTACTACAAACTGCGGAACGAGCGGAACTCCATTCATTGAACCGGCGTGGTTTTGTTGTGAGTTTGATAACGACCCTGAAATGCTTGAACGTGATGTCTAGACCACTGTGACCGTCGCCATGCGTCTCGGTTTTGTTGCGCTCCTCGAGCCCCAGTTCCAACAATTGGAAGAGTTCCAGATGAAATGAAAACTACTTTTGGGGACAACTTCATACGGGTAACATCATCATCAACGTCGGCATCGTTTCAACCAGCACACGATCATCTTGATCATCGTTCCGCTCTTTACCGTGGCCTACTATGTAAAGCGTTGACAAACGACCGTTGCCGGTAATTGGGGACATACGCACACACACAGACACACATACCCGCACACATTTACACATGCGGAGAGCTGCAAGAATGAAGCAAACAAAAATGGGTAGGAAAACTTCACATACACTCCCACGAAACGCCATCCCACATGATCGACGGAAATCTCTCGCCATTACCATGGGTGCGGAAAATTAAAGCCTTCCTATCCAGCCCGCGCCCACTACTCGTACGTGGTGTTCGGGGACAGAGAGATATGTCATTAAAATTTCTGCCACCCAAAAAAAAAGCGCCACCCCACCATGGCTGGCTTTATGGTAGTAATACGTTGTGTTTGTGTAGTTTATGGGTGTTGAGTTTGTCGTTTTGCTAGCCAACTTTCCACTTGTGTTTCCATTTGGGTGGAAATGTTTTATTTGGCACCAATTTTTATTCAATTACAGCGAATGACGCGAATGATGAATATCCGAATGCGAATGACATCAAGATGAATATCCTTCCACGTCTAATAAATGGGTCCAGAGCAAACATCATGGTAGTGTATAACGAATGGAAACAATAAATTCTTCCACATGCACGCTGTGCACGCATCATGAATGGCCCGCTTCTGTCTAACCTGATGGCTAAGTAGGTTTGGTTTCTTTACGATCACACATCTTCATTACCCACTAATCCCGTTAAGCCATTCAGCAGACTAATGGTACAGCAGAGTAGTAGAACGCTCGCATTAACCATTGCCTAAAGGTGTAAAACACTGACAGGCAAAAGAAGGGTACAGCAGCTAACTCATCATCATCCGTGTTCACCAGTTCTTTTGATGCTGTTGGTGCGGAATACCGCACTCTATACCTGAGTGGACTGTGACAAATGACCTGGAGTCTCATGTCCATGCAGAGCATCGTGTGCCCGAGAAAAATATCATAAACCACTTAAGCTGTTCCTTCAAAGTTGACTCTAGAGATTGGAATTTTCTTTTAATGTTTCAACTTAAACCGATATCTTCTTCACCAGTATGAGTATGAGTATGGCATATTTCTGATCGTTTAAATGATGCTTATCTCGCCTAAGGTTTCCCTAGATGGCGTCGGTATTGGTGATAAGCAAACACAATTTAAATATGTGAAAAAACGAAAGAAAATGCCCACCGTAGACGTTTTCTTCACACATTCATTCATTCACACTTTCCCATGCGCCCAACATATCATTGCGTGTAAAATCGATCATCCTCCATACGTTGCGTCAACTTCCCGCTTGATCTTCGCTGACTAATTATAAATCCATTTGGCAAACTCACAATTTCCAGCGTGTGCAAATGCATTTCCTCCCGTAATCGATGTGGTGGAGAGAAATGTGATGCTTTCACTGCATGGGGGAGGTAAATTTTGATATGGGAGCCCTCGCGCCCAACATCTCACCCAGCGTCACATCTGTTGCCTTTTTTGCAGCATTCGATGGAAATACTGTCCGATTCCAAGTTTTCACTTTGGCGAGGATTTTTTTTTTTGCAATTACTCAGGCGATGTCTTGCGATTCGTTGTCAGAGACAGGCAACCTCGTTCCTGGCTTGTCCGAGCCCGAGTCCGAGGAGACGATTTCCCAATTTTCGCCCAAGCGATTGGACCAACGCACCTGTCGATCGGTTTTCACCACAGCGCACCACCTTTCTTGCTAATGGAATTTCGAAAATTCTACCTCTTTCTTTGGTGTTTGTGACGCTCCTCATCCACGGTGGAAAATTAAGTGGAAAACTACCGGCAGCGCTCGGTGACGGAAAGTGGAAAACAAAAGTAGAAAATTGAATTCTCTCCACTGGCAAACTCATTTTGGGCGCGAAATTCGACATTGAAATGTGACTTTCGTTCGATAGAAACAATAGCGACTTAGCCCGTTAAGGTCGCGTTGATGTGTTGCAAATGCGCAACAATTTGGGGCGTGTGCCTGGCGAAACATAGGCACACGAAAATACCAAAAACTTAAACCCAACGAGTTGTCTTTAAGAGGTGGTAATGATGTATGTTTTACGTTGCATGATTGATGAAATGTTTAATCATTTCAATTAAAAGAGTTTCAAGGGTTTTCTTTTTAAGATTGGAGCTATACGTTATTTATTTTGGAGTTTAAAAGCCTTTTAAAAAAAAAGCCATAGCTTGCTGTCATTCTTATAAATATTACTGTTTTGCTAACTGTTTTTCGTATCCGAAATCGAACGCCACGAAACGCATCGAAGTGTTGGGAAATGCAACATCTGGATCGAATAACGCACACCTGCAGCTAATAGCATATTTATGACACACCGACGTAACGGACTGGCAATAATATCCCCGTTTCTGGCAGAATGCACCCAGCCACGGTAATGGGGCAAAAGCTTGTGTCGCGCTCGAGCCATACCGCCGCGCACCCTCGTTTATGGCGTGTTGTTGGTGCAGAGATACCCGAGATACCACTAGCCACCACCGAAATGCCACACAACAGTAAGCTTACACCCCGTTCGTTAATAATACCGTGCCGTTCCGGGTGTCGGGAACGATTAGAAGCGACCGGCCTTACCGGCCCGGATTATGATGGGAAGGCGAGATTGTTTCGTTGCACGGCCTGCAGTGGTTTACATGCAGCGGTGACACACTTTTATCAATATTAATATTTTCATTTCATGAAAAACTACCCACCCCCCTCGGTCGCGTTGCTTTGTTCTCCGGCCGTTTCACTCGGACACAAAGAACGCAGAACAATGTTCTGTGGGGGGAAAATGTGGGATAAAGAATTTTAATGCAAACAACACACGGTGGGGTTAAACCGTTGACTCAAATCCGCTCAAATTTGAATGGTCTTTTTGTCCATAGACAAGCTCCCACGGCCCTCGAAAGCGACGCAACAGCAGCGCTAATCACAGCGAGTCGTTCGGTAACGGCGCATTGAATTCCTTTCGGCTGACGAACCAGCTCCAATAAAGAGGGTAAGTGATTGATTCATACACTGAACATGTTTTGGGGAATTATTGGTCCGAACACTGAGAACACATTGTTAACATATTGCGATGAAAAGTGTAATACGTCTTGGTACAAATAAACGTTCCAATCTTAACAATTGGAACATTACACTATAGAATTGTATAATATTGAACATTAAATCTCTAAATAGAACGTTATGTCAGAACATAGGTTTGAGAAGAACGGAATTACCAGTGAGATATTTGTAAATTACAAATCTTTTATTGTAATAAAGTAATAAAACTGTAAACTAATAAACTGTTTAATAAACTTACTAATTGTAAGTAAGTAATAAAACTCAACAACTCCCACATTCGTAGTCACACTAACCCACTAATGTAAATACGGGTTTGTGCTCAGTATCATCAATTCGAGGGACCGCTCTATAGAGGGACTTTGCTCACTACTTTCCAGGACAACGCTGTTCAAAACCTGGCCAATTACATGAGCCTCAATAGCATAATAGCCAGAACATCACTTTAATGCATCACTGAAGCTAGCCGCAACTTTCAGAAAGCTAGTTCAATATTTTAACAATTTAATAAATTAATGTTTTACGCCCGCAACTATTGATTTGATTCGATAAAAAGAAATTTTAATAACTGGAATAAATAGTAAAATTGATTACACGAAAGTATTTTAGAGTTAAAAACTCAAAGGAAAGCAAGAATAACTCCTTCCCTGTGTACACCTTTTATCGATTTACATTCGGTATCGATTTTTGAAATGTCCAACTCCCCCTTTTTATGATGGCGTGCATTATCGCAACACTATCAAAGCAAAACTTTCTACGCCCCATACATCATCATACGGTATATTCGTATTACCACCCTCAGGGTGGCTTTTGTACACAACCATTTTTGTTTTAGTTTTGTTTCACCTTCCCTTTTACTGGAAAACTTCCATCTCCCCCAACTGCCCAGTGCTGCAAATAAACACATGGCAACATGATGATTCAAATAGTTACCCTTGAACTTTCAACGGCACGATACGCGTCCCGAATAGCAACCACGAATAAACAGCTCATGCAAATGGAGCACAACGGACGTTCGATGCTTATGCGGCAGTGCTTGAGTCGAAACTTGCGTAGCATAGGTCTCGCGTTGTTGCAAAACGAACGAAACTAAATGACACCTTCAATGCCAGCAAGGTGAATAACGGACGGAGCGGATGGGGCCCGCTCGGTACCGTTTACTGCAGATCCGGAACCGCTTGCCATCGACCCGATCAGGCAGGTGATTGTGCAAAGCAAGAAAAAATTAAAATACATACACACTTATAACCAGGCGCGTCATCTTAAGAAGATAAGCAAGTTTCGTTAGCCCTTGCGGGCTCGGAGCAGCTGATTGCCTCGAACGGGTCATTAGCAGCAAGCCTGTTCCGTACGTTTCTCCGCTTTTACACGGTGGCGCGCGCATTTTTACACCAATACTAACCCGAAACGTCAATGAACGGCAAACGTCAACGAACGTCGGCATTGACATTGACAGTTAGTAGACAACCGAGTGGAAAACGAACACCCCGAAAAAGGATAGTGTGAAGCAGAATCAATATTGTTGAATCGATTCAAACTTTCGGAGCAATAAAAAAACATAGTCCGATGAACGTGCCGCTGATCGGGTGTAAGTGACATAGCCACACAAAATGGTTTACAGTCCACGTACGGTCCACGAATCGGTGTCGAGCACGATCAAGCTCATCGTATCGCACTGCACACTGTCGTCACATCTGCTTTTACTCCTCCACGAGACACTGACGGCAGAGTGGCGAGTGAAAGTAGCCCAATTATTAATAATGCACCGTGGACATCCTCCACGGTACCGGTACGGGGTGTCACAGGTAGCACGTTGTGAGACACGTTCCACGGCGACTCATAAGCGCGAACCGAAAGAGAAAGGACCACCAGCAGCATGGGCAGTCACGTGGATCGATATCACGTCCGGGCGTTTAAGCACACACGAATGTCGTTGAAGAAACGTCCCGTGTTGGACACGTGCTGTGCGGGTGAGTCTATATTTACGAACAACCGTCACTTAAAGTTTGCCAACCGCTATGCAACATTTATCGACCAGATTTTGAACGGAATCACTGTAATTTTGAATTTATAGTATTGAATCTTGCAGATCTTCTACTTGTAAGAGAATATATTTAGATGAAGTCTTGAAAAGAAAGAAATTGTAGAATCGAAGTTGTGAATAAAAACCTCAAAAATGAACGTCTGTTTTGTCAATATCCTCTTGTTATGAAGCATGCCATGAAGCCGACCATGGTTGACATGGTAACGACCTTCAACCATCAACGCCACCAAACTACGATTCAAAATGAATTCTACCACGCTACGGTCTTCGTTTTTTGTGACAATTTCTTTATACATGAAAAAAAACCCAACCAAAACACAATGTTAAGAATGGTTTAAAATTTATACATTCTATCAAATTGTATACAAACAAACAGTAAAGACGATTACAATATATAAGTCCACAAATCATTCCTCGTGAAGATGTGTACAAACATCCAGAGACGGTCATAATGACACGTGTGAACTATTGCAGAGGAAATATGCATAATATGTCCACCAACTAAAAGCAGCGTCTCGTAACAAAGCTACACAACGGACAAAGTGATCAGACTAAGCCTGTCTGCTACTCATGCAAATTAAAGTACTCCTTCACACAGAGTCACTCACTGGCTCATTAGTCACAATCACACAATACTGGCTGCGTTTGGTGAACGCCAATCCGGTACGACTGTGCACCACAACGGTCAGCATTCGTTGTGTTGAATTAATATTCAATCGCGAACCAGCGCACCTTAACACGTAACATGTTTGAGCTGGCGTTAGGCAGCTCTAAAAATGGAATGGAGTTGGAACTTGCAACGCTTTGTTTTAAACGTTAAGATTAAATAGGGAATAACCAGATGCAGGCGTAATTAAAAGGATAACACGTTGTACTTATTGATACTTAATCTCTTAACCTAGAACGGAACACCTTTAAAGGGGGTAACTTTTGTCCCATTAGTGTTCCTATATAAGTTCAAATATTCCCGATAAAGCGTAACTTTAATTCGAACTGATTCTCGATCCGTAAGTGGATCGAAACAAAAAAAGAACCATCATTAAAATTAACGGTCACTCTGCTTAACTCGGACGCAATTAGAGACCGACGCCGTAATTAACACCATCGGCATTTTGGTCGAGCAAAAAGCGCACGACGACGACCTCCAGCAACAAAACGTTAAACACCCAACACCCCCCCAAGCGTGTATTGCGAAGCACCGGTCCAACTGCATCGGAACCGCATGCAATTGCACGCACAATTACATCCAATGACCCTGATTAGAAGCCGAAAGAAAGATGAAAGAAGCAGGCATTCGAGCGGTCGATGTTTGGCGGTGTATCGCCGGTGGGGGAAGAAATTGTTTACATGGATGGGAATTTTGTAGCGCAAAAACGCACTTTACCACCATGAGAGACCGACCGTTGTTTGCTAGAATGCAACTGACCTTCGGATGCCTCTTTTTTTTTCGCTATCGTTTGCCCACAGACACACAGCGAGAAGCAACGCATCCAACTCATTTCCACAGTTGGCGCCATTCCTCGTCGATCACGTGACGCCCATGTCAGCTGACGAGAGTCAGCGCACGCAACACCGCACCGGGGCCCCTATCTTTCTTCGGAGCGTTTTGCGTTACCTCATTAACGCAATTGTTCACTGACTTTTGCTGACCGTGAACGACGAGAACATCTTCGCATCTCCGGTACGATCGCAGGTTATCGTTGTGCTAAAAGAGTGGCATGGCACTGTGGTGGATGTAAAATTAATTTGAATTGTTTGAGTGATGCGCCACATCTACATCAAAATTGAAAAAAAAGAATGTACGATGAAGAAAAAAAAAAACAACAGGGGTGAGGTACTCCTTCCTGCGCCCGTGCATTTCCACCCCTAACGAGCTGTAACCGTGTCGAAAGGGGTTAAGGTACCCCTGACTATACATACTGGCCGTACCGGTGAAAGGATGGTGGCACAGTGGTGGAAGCAACATAAATGGCTGTTTAGTAAAGATTATGCGCACGGGGTGTAATGATGCCCGCGGTTCTATGGGTACAGCTTACTTTTTTTGAGGGTAGTTGCAGCGACTATCCATCTGCCGAACAAGCCCAAAACTACGACCTCGGGCTGGGTTCACTTAGGACCGGCACGAAAACTCCATCACACCCATTGCTACCAACAGCACATTCGGCATGAATCGTCTTCGCCTTCGCCGGACCAGTTTGGAGGTCTGTGGGTCAATTTTTCAAATCGCTTAATTTTGAGGTCAGCGCACAAGCGGAGCACGGAATATCATTTCTTAATGCATGCGGATGTGCGTATGGTGCTGGATTTTCTTTTTTCTTTATTTGCGGTTGCTTCGATGAAGTGAAAAGAGAAGTTGAACACCTGGGATGAACATCGTCGAAGAAAGTGGTCGGTAAGAAGAACGGTTGAACCATAACCTGATGTGCGTCACGATGAATTAAAATGGTTTTATGCCACAAAATGGTGAGCATGGCGGCACGTTACGCGGACGTGAGACGATCGCGTCAAACGTCACAGCCGTTCGGTCGATAATGGCACTAACCTTTTCCGATTGATTTATCATTAGCCTATTATTCATCGATCGATTCAATGATGGGCCGCCGGCAATCGATCAGCACCCAATGGCATGAAGCGCAGGTTGACGGTCAAATACAATCGATGATTTTTTTTCTTCCATATGTTCGCACAACACAGCCACGTAGGTAAACAAATAAACGTAACAAAGTCCGTTCCAAAATAGATCACCATACGCAATTTGCTGGCGCGTATCGAACGGACAAGCACAATCGATGACATTGACGGCTTCGGTCGCATTCCAATCGTTCGCAGTGTGCGCCCGCTGAATGTGATTCATCGCCCGAAAGGTTCCGACACATTACGCGCATATGAATCACCCGCATATAAACTGTCACCGGAGACGGATGAACAGCGCGGTGCATCTTCTTCTTCTTTCTTTCTTCTTCGCGGTGCGGTCTTCTTGACGATCGTTTGCGCAATGCGAATGGTGGCATGTGCCGAGTGCACTGAACGCTTCGATTGCGTGTCGCCTAATTAGTTCTGCATGCAAACCGATCTCCATCGTTCGCCTTAGCTTGATTGGGCCGGATTGAAAGCTTCCGGTGTGTTCTATCAGGTGCTTTTCAATTACACAACTGTTCAACGATAAATAAACCATAAACCCCCCCTTCCTCCCACACTGTAGCATGTGATCACCACACCCCCAGAACTTTGTGATCACACTCAAGTTACCCGTCAGCGAAGCGTCAAATGACTCCCCCGATGCTGACTCAGTGTGCGATCAATCGTTACTCGATCACTCGTTAGGTACGACACTTTTGCGCAACACTCAGCTCAATCGCGCTCATAATTGCGTTTTGATATTTGCTCTGGTGTAGGGCAGCACCATTATGCATCGTTTACCTCAGCAAATCGTGCGGATTGAACAGTCGTTAGTGTGTTTTCTGCCTGCTACGGTGTCTTTATAATAAAAGTCGCAAGGAGATCGTCTTACCTGTAAAGAAAAAATATTAAAATTATGCATTAGAAACTAAATTGCAATCTGATGTGTATCATGAAGCATATTAAACATTTATTTATTTTTGATGATTCAATAGCTTAATGCTTCCTTTTAAGCGTTTGTTTAGTTATTGACTAGTCATCGTTGTGAAGCAACTAATTTATTTTATATTTTGAACGTAAATTCGAATTTTAATTAATAAGAGTATTAAATAAGCGCTCGAGTTGAACCATTAAAATTGTTTATTTATGGATCGCTTGTATGTGTTTATTTTAACTTGAAAACTCGACCTCAACCAAATCGACCACATGTCAGAAGAACATCTCCCAACTAGATGAGACGGAAACGGCGATGACATGCTACACACATTTATTCACCAAACCAGTTTAGAGTGACATTTTAGAGTCCTTACCAGTGGGATGAGTAAAATATGTCTCACCGATCTTCGAACTGTATGTTCAAAACATGAAATCTGCGCAGAAAACCCCTTTTCTAGCGCATAGCTATAACGGTCCCGCTGTTGCTGACAGATTGACATCCCGGTGTATCCGGCCAAATCCGGTCTCAATCAGCGGGTTACAAGCACCCGCAAGGCGACGCAATCAAGCCTCAATCGGGCACAGTTTGACAAAACCGACACTTGGTGTCAACGAGCGTTAGCAAATAGTGGCTCGATCGAAACGACCTTACAGAACCAGATGTGCGAAGCATTCCATCCAAGCCGTCCAAATGCATCATTACTGCGGAATTGCTGAATTAACCCATAAGCGGTGTCGGTTCCTAAACCGGAAATAAAGGCCACTCTAAAAATAGTGCTCCAACTCCTTTATTCCTTCAGTCGCAAGATGACCGAGTTAGAGGAAAATTAGGAAGTTAACAAATTCGTACGAGGCGTCCCACAAAGATGCAAAACGTGGGACCGTCCGTTAGAGGAGATTGTTGTTTGATTAGGGAAGATTAGGTAACAAGCGTAATGGGAGTACGCATGACAATTGGGTCCGCTACCGCAACATGGGCAGAATGGTTCACGAAGATCGTCAACACAAGATGAGCATGAGGATACTCTTGTTTATTCAATTATTTAAAGTGATTTGTACATATTGATATTATGCACAAAAAAAACAAACATTGCAACTTCAAAGTTCTCACACTGCCACTACTCTGATCGACACTTTCTATTTAACACTTTCCTTGCGGCCATTACGTTCACTCTCGGTACACAGTTTTGTCTAAAAAAATTCTCATTAGGTAACTTGATCGCACTGCTTCCAAATAAAACATTGTTGAATGCAATACGGGAGGAATCTACAAAATCTGATCGGTGGAATAATAACATTGTCGGGGCGATAACGTCGGGGGCTGTACTTGCCCGATTTAGAGAGCAAAAAAAAACAAAACATGGAAGATAAATAATGGGCTAGACAAGGCGTAGGGAATTATGACGTGTTGGAGATATTTCTCACGCGATCACTACTCGCTTGATGACTGAGCCCCTCTGAATAGCCGCGTAGTTATGAACATCTCTATTCATGATCGCATCCTAATCTCCCGTCTCACCGCACCAATGGAAATATCTGCTTGAGTATGTCATCACACTCAAATAGTGCCCTCTGATGTAAACTCATTCCTGTAGAAATATTGAATTGAACACTACGTTTGGACATTGCACATTTTAACGGATTATCTAACGCCAGAGAAAACACCCTTTAACGGGAAGTTGCTGAACACTGGGCATGCAGATCAAAATGTCTGACTCGCCTTTAATTAACCCACTTGTGCTTTTCATTCTTCTTCACTGGCACGCCATGCCCAGAATGTTGCTCCAGCTGTACCATAACATAAACAAACCAAACTTGGAGGAACTTGGTCTAGCGGATCACCTCCGTTGCAGACTTTCACTCACTGCGATCGATTCCGTTAGGCTGATGGACCGAGAATGCACGTGGTACAGGCCCTCACTGCACAATTGCAAATTGAATCAACGGGCAGCAAACGATTGCTTCATCCACATACCGTCTCGCTATTCTGAGCTTTGTTTTCATTTGAACACTGGCTGGCCCGAACCCCACAGACACCCGTCACTCACTAGCTGCTGCTTCGCGTTCGCTGATTGCAGCTGTGCAACTGGCCAACACCACCGAACTGCATGCGTTCAGTCTGCCACCTCAAACACCTGTGCTACGGGGTGGGAAGTTCTTTCTGATCACGCTAGCCAGCACCACCCAGCCCAAGGTGTGTATGTTGCAGATAAAACCACTCATGGATCAATAGAAAGATCGAAGCAAAAACACGGCGGCGTGCGCGTGTGCTTTGTCGGGCGTGGAAAATAAACAGGAAACAAACACGCGCGGTCTGCGCGCGGTTGTGGGCATTGGAAACCACTAAACCCCCTCTCGAAAACCACTACTGAGCCAGGAGCTTGCCGGAGTCGCGCGACGGACACCCTCCGGTTATGTGATGTGGCTGCGGTGCTTTTGCGTTGCTGGTGGCCGCGGTTCGTTGAACTACCCACCGCCAAAACGTTGCTTAGTACGAGCGTGTGGTAGCCTAATGTTTAGCACATTTTCCAACCTTTTTTTTTTGGTGAATGGCGGAAGAAATTCTTTTGGGCACTAACGTCGGTAACGAGACAGCCCGTTTGGGGGGCCCTATTAGACACGGCGGTTTGCTTCTTTCATGCGGTACACTAAACAAGTCACATGGATTTAATGAAGCGATCGAACCAATTCTATGGGTGCACCATAGGCTTTGGCTGTAAAAAAAAAGTAATTTCCATTTCTATGTGTTTGCATGCATGTTTTGGGCAGGACTGGAGTCGTCGATTATTCAACAACTGAGAGCACAATCTTTATTTCGAACACTTTCACAGTAATTTAAGATAAGAATTGGATGAGGCCGATGAATATTTCAGTTACTTTTTTCACTGTCGATAATGGGAATATTAGACAAGTATTTTCAATAAATATGTTATCTCGTTTTGCCGTAAAGAATGCACTGATCACCACCAAAAGCCTTATCACTGTCCTGCTTCATAACATCCCTGAACGGTGAGAATCACGACGCGTTATCACTATTGTATGGGGAAAACACTTTTCATGGTCACTATCAAAACTCGATAGCAGCCCTTTTCTTTCGACGCATTGGAGAAGGTTATCCAGCAACCTTCCCCTTTGGTCAACACTATTTAACATTGACCAACTAAACACTAATCTATCCCAGGTACCTCACGATGAAACCAAATCGGACTAATCGGACAGCACTCGACCGTTTTGCTCCGACTTCCAAACACTCGCATCAATTGTCAACAAGAGCACACTGTAGTACATGACTGTATGTCCACGACTGCAACGATGTAACGCATTCGTCTACACCCAGGTTCCCTAATCTTCCCGGGCTTTCGATGCTTACTCATACACATCGCGTGCGACCTCTTATCGCCCACATCCGCCCGTTCACCGTCTCTTTGCCAGATGCGGTGTGCTGATACCGATACCGGCGCTCAATTGGACTTTTGGAGAACTCTACCCCTACCGGGCAGCCTCACCATATAGCTAATATTCACCCTCACATACAGTGTACACCTTGCTTATCAGTGAGATAATGTTTGAAGTGCACCAACCTCCAAACCACTCATCGCAGTTGATAGAGAGAAACGCGCATGACGCAATGAAAAGATTGGTTCCACGTAAATAAAATCACGACAGATCATGGGGGATGTCAGAGAATTCGTTGACGAACCTACGGACCACCCAGCGCACTGGACGGCCTCTTGACCCAGCTCTCATGGTCTCAAAAATTGACCAGCCCAACGAATCCACCTTCGTTACGCATTCGACACCTTAACCTGCTTCTCGTGCGGGAAGAATAGCTACCGGAGGAAAACCGTCCAGAGGACCCCGTGGTTCGGTGGCACCCCTCAGCGACATGCAATCGTACTCGATTATACGGGAGATAACAGTTGTCCAACACATTCAGGCGTCTGGCCATGCTTTTCCCAGGTTTTGTTTTGGGCCATCTGTCAGAAAATGATTAATTCATTAACTCTACGGGAGAGGGTCTGCAGCCTGCGTGAGAACGCTAGTGGCATGGCAAATCAACACCTACTACCAACGGAACCACCAACCCGACCAACCAGGAAGGTAATGCTTGGTGCAGTGAAATTTACGATATGACATAAAATCATGTTTTTCGGCACATCTGCATTTCAAATTTTGTGTAATTATTCGCCTGTGCTACTGGAACTTCCCATACTGTAATCGTACCGTTTGTACGAATCATCTAACATTTAAAAGCGGCTAATACTTCCTTATGATTTCTTTTGGGATGTGGAGTTTACTAACCCAAAGTTGCATTGTACATTGCATCCAAAGGTGTCAAGAACTACACAAAGTTTCAATTTAATAGTTCTTCATAGAAAAACGTAGATCTCGGAACATTAATTATGAAAATAATTCAAAGAGACTTATCATTATCTAAGCATTTTATTTCTCGGTCAAAAATAACTCATCCAAAACCCGCTAGAATGGGATATGAATGGAAGAAATATGATTAAACATTTCATAAATCTTGTCTGATTCTCACACGTTTCCTGTCCAAACGCCTCCAAATTCCAGCACGGAAACGTTCTCAACTTGATTGTTTGCTTTATAACACCGAAACACCACCAGCGCTAACGGCGATCGGTACTGCATCTACTAGAACTGCAGGCTACTATGATGAGAACATTTCGCATCGAGCAACCTGTGCGGGCGGAGTGAACATTCTTACAGCGCGTGCGCACACACCATCTTGTCGAGCGTAGGCTTTGTTCGGTACGGTTTTGCATCCACCAACAGTTTCCCAACCATTCCCGAGAACATCGAACCCCCAGCGACTGATATCCCCTGACACAAACGGATTCGGAGCATGAAGAAATACCGAACCGAACCCCGTGCCACTTCCGAACAACCCAAGTGACACAAAGACAAACCTCTCACGCCTTACCACGCGCCATTTGCAAACATTCCTGAGCCACGAATTGCGCCGGGCTTGGCGCTGGGAAAATGTTTCCGCGCAGCTCAAGGGTAGAAGGCATGCTAGCGACGCGATGGTGAAGCTCGCCCGCAGCCCAACAACTTTGCGACACCGCTTTGCAAACCGCCCCGGGTTTTTGCAGCACATCGACGGTGTATCGATGGAATTATTATGATACGGCGACGTGCTGTGTGCGCCCGTGCACTCGCTGGCGGTGTGATTATGAAACAAGCACGCGCAGCGACTGGAAACTCCAAGCTCAACCAGCCTCAGCTCCATCGATTGGGCCGAATGCAGTGTGCGGAAAATCCAACGGGAAAATTGGCAATGTCCAGCGTTGCGTTGGGTTCCTTGCCAACATGGCACCGAACATGGGGGGGGTTTGGTAAAAATGTGATGTGACCTGATTTGTCGCTCCAGTCTCGTGGAAACAGTTTACGTGTGGCGATGATCGTTGCGTCCCAAGCGATAGCGGTTCCAGTTCCCGAGCGTGGAAAAAGTGGATCAGTTTTCCTGGTGGGCAAGTTCTGGGCTTGTACAAATGTTTCCAGGGAACCGGTTCCTAGATCCACGGGCTATGATACAGAGGAATTTCTTGGTACACGTTTGAAGATCTAGCCGCGTTAATATAGCCGCGTTTTATATAAAATGTTTGCATCATTCTGAACATGTTGCTATACAGCTAAATTTGTGGCCAAATTCTGATAACATTAATTATATTCTGCGGTATACTTATGTAACATAGAAATATGTAAATTCTTTCTGTCTTATAAATGAGGTCCTTCCAATTCCCAAATTCCCAAATTCTTCTTTTCCACCCCGTTGTCATTGATCGAACAACTTCAAACACTACAGCTCTGGCGGAAAAAAGAGTCCGGAAATTATAACTCGCCCTGGCTTTCCGGTCATACTTTAGCTAGCGGATCGTTGTGCATCATACAGAGGATGACGTGAACGGCAATAGTTAGACGCAATCCAGCTGTGAAAAATTATTACTATACCTGCTTGACATTGGAACCATTTACTGACGTTATAAGGTAACTTCTTTCCTACCGCTTACTAGTGAGGAACGAGTGACGCTTTCTTTCTCTCCTTCTTCTCGCTAAATAGGTCAGTAAAGCTTTATGGTACAACACTGCAACTGGCAGTTGTTGCGACATATTTCCGTGGAGTTGAGGGCCAGTTTTTTTTCGTTTATGATGAGTTAAAAGCGGAGAAAGATGTAAAAACACATAGTTATGATTAAAAACCCACATAATTTTATGAGAAAAACTTTTATCCAATTAAATAATTATTCGACTATTTAAAATTAATTTTGAATGATGATAATAGTAGAACTATCAAGCATTTTGAGTGTTTTTTTATTGAAGATCATTTTTCTGAACACTTTCAAAGACTTGGATTATGTTTTAATATCTTTCTGAGCTATTACTGCAGAATAGATACGTCAAAGCCACTGCTCACTTTGATCCCAAAAATTATTGTGACCAGTCAAAATGGCTGGTCTGGTTGTTCTAGTGTTAAATATTTCATAAATTGTTACCTTTTTAATTTTGTGTAAATGGTGATTTTGTGAGGATGAATAATCATAGTTTGTGTCAAATACCCAAAATAAGATATCTAAAGGAAAAGGGAAAGCATTTAACACTTTAAAAAGCATACACATTACTAGACTGTTAAATCACTACTAGGGGTGGGAAAAGGGCTGTTAACAACCCATCTTTTGTCATACTAAACGACGTCCCGAGCTGTTCACAGAGAGTTCGTCCAAAGGCTAGCTGCAATCGAATGATGCAACCCCAATGTTGCCTGATGATACTTTGCTGCGTCATGCAAAACTTTTCCTTACATATGGCACGTTACATACCTACCAATACCGGCAGCACAACCGTATTTCTTCTTGTCAACTTTTACCTTGCCTTTTTATTTCTTCACATATACTATCATCATCATCATCATCAACGAATGAATGCACTATCCTGTTCCACCAAAATTGAAGCTACCCAACATTAAGCGCAACCCGGTACACGAGACAAAAATGACCATTCGGTTACAATCGTGCATTTTCTTTTCGATTTTTATACGTACGTAAGAGGGCATAGCGAAAAAAAAATACAAGAAAACGGGAAATCCACGGCAACAAAAAGGAAAACATTAATTACACAAAAATCGACACGAAAAATAGCGGTTGATTAGTTGTATGGAGAGTGGCAGTGCTATTGTCACACATGAAAGGCGGAAGCGATCTCTATGGTAGAAGATGAATGTAAAAATGAAAGGTCTGTTTTTTGTGCAAATTTGTGGAAGCTTTACAAGCAAGCAAATTAATCATTTGTATATTAATTATGATGTTGTTTTTTTTTATGTTTCACAAATCTCTGCATCTCTCTGCATTAATATTTCATTGGAAATCTCTTAAATAAGGGTTCGTCGCTAGTGTTAGAGATTTCATGTCAAGTCTTTTCCTTTTTTTACGAAGCTTAGCTCAATATAAGTGTAACTCAATAAGTATAACTGAATATTTTATTTTATTTTTGATACAGAACAGTTCCATAAGGGGTTTGTTGGCAAAAACCTTAAAATCTCCTAACGATCACCAAGAAAATTTAAGCAGTTTCTACCTTGTTTCTTCTATGTAACTAAAAAAATTGCCTTTCCTAACGAGGGTAGTTCTCCACAAGCTCCCTATATTTAAAAAGAAGCAAGATTGTGCCACCAGCAATCTCGTGTTCGGTTGACAGACAGACGCTCTTGGTAAATCCCTTGCTGGAGGGAACGCTGCCGGCACGCATTTAATCGCAGCGAAACCAATTTGCTTACCCAATTCCCTCTTTCGTTGCCGTTGCCGAGCCCAAACTGCATGGGCGGCTATGTGAGGTAGCCCTTCCAAACTTAAAGCATTCAACAAAAAAAAAACATTAAACAACCATTTATAACATTTCCATTACGATCACAAGATCATCACGCTTGAGCTTCATGTAGTTTTAGACAATGCGCTCAATTTTAACTTACCCACCTTTTGCGTCTGGTAGCGTAAAGGGCATTTATTGTGGGGTCGTTTTGCAGAGCACACACCTCGATTTGCGATTTCTTGCATGCAAATATCTACCAGTTTCAAACATATCGCCCATTACGCGAACAAACAATGGCAATAGAAAAACAAAACCCCAATTCCAATTCCATTTAACTTAATAGCGGACAATTCGTTCCTCCCGAAACAATTACCATAGCTACGTTCCATTCATGAATTAAAGTAAAAGTGATCGAACATCGAACACACGTTTTGGACATAACCCTCCTCAACAAGTCACATGCAGGCATGCAGCACAGTGGGTGACTCCAAAAAATGGGACCACCGCATACCTTCGTGACGGAAGTATTAACACGAACGAGTATAAAAAAAACCCGTCCTGTATGACGGAAGGACACAGCAAAGAAGGACACCCGCCACCGTTTGCTCTCAATTTGCATCCTTACAATCGATCCGTACGATAGGGAACGGTAAGGCCGCACATGACAGACATGATGGAATGGTAATTTCCACCCACCAAGCGCGTCCAAGACGCCCCCAAAAAAACAGCAGAACGAAAAGCACATTCGAATGCAAACACGCAAACGCGATAAACGCGATGACATGGACGCCTCCACCCGCGCGGGGGGCCTGAAACGTTTTCAGTATGCTTGTGCAAAACCACGCCGCGCACAGAAGGTTGATTATTTCATCATTTCGCTGAAAAATACACTTGACATGCGCGCTCTCTTGCTCGAAAGCAGCGAAAAAAAAAGCGACTTCAAACCCCGTTTATAGTACGACCCAGTTGCTGGGCCACAAGTTGCGTGTCTTGTTTCGGGGGGATGTTACACAAAAACTGGGGCTGATTTTTGTTTTGTTTTGTCTATAACTCCACAAGAACTTCACCGGTGAAGGTCTCTCCAAGAAAAAGGATTTCCTAATGGCCCCCCCAATGCCCAGCGAGTGATGGTATCTTCGTTGGGGAGGGCACGCAGTATCATGCGCTCACCCACCCATCAACTTGTGGGGAGATGCCCTTCGATCGCCACTGTACATTCACCGGTCAAATTCTCTAGCCACAAAAAATTACCCGCGCTGTCAGATACGATCAAAAAAAAGAGAAACCACACCATGCGCGAACAATGCCGAATCGAAACACAAACAATGAAGAAAATGTGGATGCACTTTGTGAAGAAAAACTGCAACTGACCATGTCTAAGGTCCGCTTGGGCTCTCAAGGAAAAAAAGAGCTCTCCGTTCTACAGGACGTCATAATTCACGTTCGCTCTCTTTTATCAGCTAATATGCTTTTGCTGCCTTTTTGGGACCACAGGAAGGTGTTATCGAGTGGAACGTGTCTGTACAGCACAAATCAAGGAAACTCATGCCGCTAATCACGACCAGAAGATCTAGTCACGCACTTACCGTGCTTTAACATGGGACTGCTGTGTGCGCCTTCCATTCTAATCGCATTCTTTCGGCAAGCTAGCTATTCGGGGTGAAAACATACCGATAAAGCCTATCGGGAAATAAACGTTTCGGTGTTTTATCCACCACAAGCCTTGGGTTGATACAACACGTGCTCCTGTGACTGCACAAAATTCTAGCGTTGCCCAATCAACTTACGCAACGCGATAAAAGGACAAAGAATGGATTGAGGCCCACAGGCGTTTTTTCAGCGGTTGCTGTGTGCGTTATCGATATCAATGAGGAAAACCATTCCAACCGTACGTACATAATGTGATGTGACACCAATCGCTGTGAGGGGCGTGCGCACTTACGCAATCGCAAATTTGTGCAAAAATGTCCCGTTCGCTTCCCGTTTGCGTAAAGCCCGCGCTTGTGTTCAACCATTTTGCTCATCTCGGTCTGTGTCTGGGTGTAACAACAATGCGTCGCCCCATTCCGAATGTCGTCCAACCTTACGAAGATGCAAGTAGAAAGCGGACGAAGGTATCGCCCGGTATCACACCAAGACACAGAGTGTGCCAATCCACACGGCGACAACCGGAACGACCTTCGGATCTTTCGGAGACCCGGGTGACAATGATCGTTCTAAATTGGACCGAATTATCCTCAATCGAGCGATCGCGGACGAACGCGCACCAGCTGTCCAGTATAAAACCTGTACTGATAGCGATCGGGCGCGGTTACTTGCGGCAAGATGTCCATCCGCACCGGACGGATACGCGTGTGTCTCTTACCGTCATCGGTGACCCTGCTGTTGGCACTGGTACTACTCCTGCCGCCAGCACCGACCGTGGCCTACCAGTGCTTTTGTGGTGAGCGGCGTGCCCAGAACGAAACCATCTATCCGGACATACCGATCGAACCGGGCGAATGGCCCTGGCACACGCTCATCTACTATTGGGCCGGTTCGCGGCTGGATCCGCCGGCCAAGATCTGCGAGGGTGCGCTCATCGACGAGCGCTTCGTGCTGGCCGCCGCCCACTGTCTGACCGTGCGCGGGAGCACCGACGGTGAGCTGCTGCCGGCCGACCAGCTCGTAGTGCACGTCGGTGTCGTCTCGGTGCAGCAGGACAACGAGCGATCGCGACGGTTCCAGGTGCGCAACGTTACCGTGGAGGATGAGTCGGATCTGGCGCTGATCGAGCTGCAGCTAAGTGAACCTCGCACCGTCCCGAAGCTGTTGCCCGACGTGAGCCTCTCCAGTGAGGAGGGCAGTGGTGGTGAGGAGCTGCTGCCGGAACCGGCGCCGACGATCGACAGGGGCTGGAAGCCCATCCCGGTCTGCCTGGTGGATGCGCTCGATCTGACCTCACTGTACGGGACGGAAATGTACATACTCAACCAAAGCCAAAGGAACCGGCTGGGAGGTTACGAACCGGTGCGCCTAGTACTGGACGAGTTCCTGCTATGCTCCGGATCGACGCTCGCCATGAAGTCACGGTCCATCAATGGAACGACCGTTTCCTTCACTATTAAAGGTAAGGAGCGCCACACGTCACAAACCATTGCACCCCGGGGCTCATATCGTCCACTCTCTCCCTCTCTCTCTGTATATTTTAGATCTCAACCTACCCAGCAACGATCGGGGGACGGCACTCTACTTCAAGCATCAGGGCACGTGGAGTCTGCTCGGATTTACCGTGTCACGGGCCACCCGTCAATGGACGCCCGGTTCCGTCTGTCTGCCGAACGACATCATTTCCTTCGATTGTCTCTATCCGGCACTGGACTGGGTGATGGAAAACTTTGCCGACACCAACAGCTAGACAAAATGGGCGTTCTATTGTGTCGGTACGGGCGCGGTATCGGCCCCATCACTCCGGCCCATTTCACCAAACCACCCATCAGTGAGACAATAAATAACGATTGTGTCCATACACCATCTGGCCACGGCATTCTCGATCGCCCGATGATCTTCCGCCTTACTTTGCGCACTTCCGCTCCGGGGCACTAGCTATTTAGGTTGGAATTTCTCCAGAGGCCCTCCCGAAACACAAAGGGTCAGCATTTCGACTCGTGACAGGTTCGGTATGTTTCAAACCACTCTCCGTACGAGTTTTCGCATTTTGGTTTGTTCCGTTTCCGAATTGTGTTTCACCAAAACGGAAATGCAAATTTCTCTTTCAATTATTTGACCGTCCATTGGTTCCCTTTTTCGTTTTTCGTGAGCTCTTACGGACGTCACTGTGACTGTGGGGAGTGTGTGCCGTCTTTAGAGACTGGTCGAGATTTTAACGCTGGCACACTGTAACTATTATTTTCATTAAAGTAACTTTAGATGTGCCCCCGGTGCGAGAAAGTAAAGATTGCAATGTCTTAGTGCAGTTCTCACGATCAAGTAGGGAAGATATGTTTCGGAAATTGTTGAAGTCGTTGATCTCCACCAAGTTATCAGTAGTAAAGCTACTTTAACCATTATCGAAGTTAATGCTTTAGTTTTGCTAAAAAAATATATCTTTTGTACGCATGAAAGTCTACTCGCAGCCATCACAGCAAAACCCGGAAGACAAACAAAACCGCCCCTGTTGTTAGCGTGGTGCCATAAACCATCGATAATGGCAAAGGCAGACGACCCTTCAGCCATCGGTTTCATTTCCGCCGTTTGCGGTGTGTGTTTTTGCCCCAGCTATCCACACCATCAGAACGCAGTAGAACAAAGCGCAAACATACCGGTGTTCCACCGGATGTAGTAAAGCTACCGAAAGTTGGCTTACGAACGGTACGAAGGCACATATTTTGCGCTGTAGCAAATTTTGCCACCCTGCCAGCACGAAACGGAATGCGAAATGATAACGCACGAACCTTTACGGTACGAGCGCAAGAATAACGCACTTGTTGGACTTCTTATCGATAAGTGAGAACATTCGCCAACGGACAGAAAGTGGTTTGTGTTCTATGTGTGTTTTTTTGTTGTTGTTCGTCTGGATGCTTCCGTGAAGTTTTATCTCCACACCGCACAGGACTGTATTGGCTCAGTCGGATGTCATGTTCGAGCTTTTTTTGTTGTTGTTCTTATCGCCACGTTATCGAACGATATGCACTATCGAACGTCGTGCGCGAAGGTTTTTTTTTACCCTCTTAATGCGTTTCCTGGTGGATTTCCCACCGGGGGCATTAATGAGAGCAAATAAATCAACCACGTAGAAACAGCGCATGAAGAAGCGTTCGGTCTGGTTCGATGTCTCCTCGCTGGTGGTGGTATTTTTTTGTTTGTTTGTTTCAATCCATTTTCCACCACCCATCTTCTTCAACTTCCTGGCAGACTTTATTCGTCCAACCGTTACGTCGTTGGGGGTTGTGACTCACCAAACGGCCTCATACCGTCTATCTTGCTATCTACGGTCCGCCTTAACCTTCCGCGTTTGCATCAAACCCTCGCCTCAAAATGCTTTCGCTCTCTTTGATGCTTCTTTCTGAATTTTGCACACACATTCATCATCTCGTATCGCGTACTTTAAGGCTTGGAAACAAAACCAAAAAAACAAAGCTCGCAAATATACTCCGCAATGCAATGTATGGTTTGCGATGAGTGCGATGCGCCCGGAACGATCTGACGCAAATAAAAACAAGAGGCACCGCGAACGTGTTACGCTTCGATGCACCAAGCGCCTTCCCGTAAACGGCAGAAGGCTATTAAACAGGTGCTGGAAAGAAACATTATATTTGTTCTCGACGAGTGACAAAGAAATAATGCATTTGCAAGGTGTTTCCAGACTCTTTGTGGAGAAGCTTTGAACGTTTTGAAAAATAATAACAGATTAGTTATCTGACTAATCAAATATGATCATGGTTTTTTCTATATATTTCTCGCAAACTTGTTGACTCATTTGACCAGAATTCCTAGAAGGGTTTGAAACTATGTATATACATAATTCAACACACATGCCGGAAACAACGAAACAAAGCTGTGATTTAAATCATTTCAAATTAATGATTTTTGTTTATAACCCAGAAACGAAGGTAGAATTAGATAAAAATCAATCGCATCCTTCTTGGAAGGGAGCACGAATGGGGAAGAAAAAACCAAATTACTGACCCTGATCCGTCATCGTTAATGACGTCGATAATTTCACACACTTAAAGTGTGTATAACATCAATTTAATTTTTATAATTTACTTTATATACAACTAGATAGATATTTTACATTTGCTTGCTTCGTGCTGACTTGAAAAGGTATCTTTCATACCATTTAATATTGCAATTTTCAGGTACAGGCAATTTCACTCACCAATAAAGCAAGGTTTATGGTAGGCCACAACCAACACGGTGCGGCGTTTGCAAATATTACCCTAAAAGGAATGAAAAGTGCCTTTTGGGCTTATGGCCTTCAAAAACTTGTAACCAATCACGCTCGAGGGCAAGTATAATGTAGGTTCTAGAAGAATGATTTTCATATACCATCCAAAATAGCTGAAAGTGTCCTTCAAACTTGTTCCGATCACAAGACCCCACAATAACAACGTATTATTATTGTTTTCTTTAAGCCCAACTTAAGACAATTAATAAATGTTACATCTGCTTGACACTTACCGAAATCTTTAGTTCTTCGACACAATCGTTGAAGCAATATCGCAGGTTCGTCACTTGCCGTTCCGCCGCTCGACGAAGTCTATTGATCGAATTATTGCTAGTGAATAATTCTTGAAATCTATACACCCTACAAACACTTCTATTTGTTACACACTGAACACTCCTAACTTTTTGAAGATGAAAAAACTTTCAAAAAGCCTTCCTTTCTGTCTGAGATTTGGATTGTACCTAAACACCTATTGCTACCCTACAAAAGCAAGAAAAGTAATTAATATTAAATCGCTAAAAAAATCTTCTCTACCCTACGCTCTGAAACATTTTTCATGCACGCACGGGGTTGGAACTTCTCGTAGCTGTCGATCAAAACAACACGCTGTTGCGGTTGTAAAAGTCACCACTACCATCGTACGGGAACCGCAACAAACACGTAGGTTTTTTTTCCCTGTCGCTTTACGATCATTCATGACGGTTCTGTCACCAGCCACATAGCCTCGTACAGACTCTGTCGAGTGATGGTTCTTTTTTTCTTCGACGCTACCTTCCCCAACAGAACCGGAGAGTTGAACGTGTGAGCAAACGATGTAAAACAGATCGTACAAAAGGGAACGTCATAAAACAGGGTTGTTGGATTAAGAAAAGCGCTGGCGGCTCTCACTCAAACACCGATCACAGGATAATCGGGCAACGCACACGCACACAAACACGACACTACAAACATCCGTGTAACGCACTGTTTAGCATAAGGGTAGCTTTCAAGTGGCACATACACCATCAAAACACTCGCGTTCGCGATCTTGCACCAGATCAATTGATCGCATAGCCAGATCAATGCTTAGTTTCTTTCTCAACGCGCCAGCGTCCTGCATGGTACAACCACATGCTGCCAACTACAATGACGGAACAGCATATCTTGTAGGCATAGCAACCCAGCAGCGCCATAAGGGATGATTCACGAATGAGTTTGTTTGTGTTTGCCAGAGAGTCACAAAACCATCGACGCACTGTGCATGAGGTTTTTTTTAAATTTTTCTCCATTGGCGTCCAGATCACTTTCGAAATACGACGATCGTACTACTGCTGCTATTGTCGTCATCGTCATCGTCCAAAAAACGTCACCGGAATGTCATCAATGGGCCAGCGGTTGGCATAAACAGATTCCCCAGTGTCGCAGTTGCCATTGTCGTGGTGGTGGTGGTCCGTGGTCGTCATAGTCACCGTTTTGGGTGAAACATACTGGAAAACGCACACTACTATCGCGTTGGCCGAGACACACGCAACAACACAACACTTCTTGTACCCCTCGTCCGATGGGGAATACCGTTTGGCGCATTGGATTTTTCAAGAGGGATGCAAGATCGTACTGCGAATACGGGCTTAATGTTTGTCAACCATTCGTTTGCTTAATCACTTCCTTCTTTCGCCACTTTTAACTCTGTTCAATGTCAAACGGATTGGATTGTATTCTATAACATTTTTCTACACCGCGTTTAATAGTTTTTGTAGCATCGATGAGTTTATAACAAAATCTTCCGACATCGATGAGCTTCGCGTATTTTTTGTACATACGAAAAATAACCTTCACCGCGACTGTAAAACGTTCCGAGCACTGATTCGTTTTGGCAGCGAATATGTCCAACTTTGCTAGGCAACGGCGGTTACAAATCTCTCGCTCTGGTACAACATAACAAACACACGACATACGAACCCGTAGCACTACTAAACTAGCTCTGACGCGACCACTACCGACGTACGTCCGTCTCTCTAGGTGGCAAAGTATCGAATGAATCCGCACCGAATGAATTGAAACAAGTGCAGCAAATGCGTGAGCCGCCCGTGCGGAATGGGAGAGGTTTCGATTGTTTTCCACTTGTGTGCAGGCCTGTCAAACTCACTAGCAAATCGAAAGAAAACGCACCAATGTTTGTATTTTTTTAACAGTATCGTTACTTTTTATCTGAATGTGTGAATATGACAACAATATTTTTTATTATCGAGCAACAATTGCATTATATATAGAATTATAAGTAAACAAACAAATTAAGACAAATAAGCAACTAATAAAAACTGAAGTATGGGTCAAAGACCATACCACTGACCATTGGATTATTCATAATTCCTTACCTATGCGAAAAAGGTTGGTTAAAAGGAAACAAAATAAATAATTACAAGAAAAGGGCTGAAATTATTAGTTTGATTTTCTATTGTATAATGTTTTAAGAAATCAACAATTAGAAACACTTACAGTGGAACGCCGATTATCCGGGCATGTCGGGACTCAATGGTGGTCGGATAATGGAAGAACACGGATAAAAGTTTCATATAGTTTGGTTGACAGATATGCGTTTATACAACACAATTCAATGGTCTGGGACTAAGTATCAAAACAAAGATTATTTTATTCAAGATTTGTACATACAGTTATTAGATATTCTTAAATAAGTCTGTGATTTTCGTTTGGATTTGATTTTGCATCATGCTGATAATATTTGCTCTTATTTTTCGAACAGCTAATTTATCACTGTAACAAAAACCCTTGCTGTCCATGAATTCTAACAACCCATCAGCATACGATTTTGCAGTGTTGAAATCTGCAGAGTTCATTAGAAAGTACGCATGGGTATAAACGCACAAAAAAGCACATTTGAATGTATGTAAACATGACAGGATACGATATGAAAATGTCATTTTTGAGAAGCACGGATAATGGGACAGCCGGATAAAAGGTACCCGGATAAACGGCGCTCCACTGTAATTCTAATACCAGACAATGCGAGCAAGTTTTGCTTAAATGTAGTAATATTATTTTGTTATTTAAAACATATTAGGAAAAATTCTTGAAAAAGAAAATGACCCAAAATACCACTCCAGCAAACATTATCTTCTTCATTATCAGCACAACTAACTCAAGTGGGTTAGGTCTGCCATTTCTGTGATTTTATTTACTCCTAGCTGGATAGTCAGTCCTGCGTACGGTGTGAAGACCGGCGCCGCTACCATCATGCCACCGGGCCACCCCTACTAATAAACCAATCAAGGATTCAAGGATCTAGTTGCATGACAAACAAAGCTGGCCGGTCATTACAGCCAAGTTTGACATACCTGTTATAAGCGCATGTAGCTGAGAGATAAATAGTGAGAGAGGAGAGAGAGTATGAAACCTTTTATGCTTCAAGTAAAGGAAAAACGTTGTCGATTTTATGCTGGCGAGCGTTATGGAGAGCGCAATTACACATCGCGAGCTATCAACATAGAACACCCGGCGGGAACAGCTATGAAACGAACAAAATTTACACGAATTCTATAATTTAGTTACCAATTCGAAGAAAGAAAGGAGGAGTATTTTAAACAAAAAGCAAAAATGTAAAACGTTAAATAACGCAAATGATAGTTTAAACATATTTTTCACTTTAGTTACACAATGTCCAATTACACAAAGCTAGGGACTCTATTCAACACACAGTTGGATCTAGGATCGAGATTAGACATAATACTATCAAAAGGAACTTCTTACAAATTTTAGTGGCCTTGTATACGAGGAATACTAATAATAATATTCCAACATATTCCAGTTAAGATTACAGTGTTACGCATAGAAATTATTGTGAACACAAACTTTACCAACAAGATTTGAAAAGAAAACATACCAAAAATCATTTCTTAGCAACAATTTCGCATATTTGTTTCTGGGCGATCTTCACCAGCTTGTCTAAAACCATTCCTCTTATTAGTTCACTCATTATCCACTTTCGATCGAATGGGGTAGAAGAAGGAGGAGATTATTTTTGCTTGTTTGCTCAAACCACCACCTTTGCCAAAACGAATTGGTGCTTCTTTCGTAGATCATCCCGCCACCGGTGGGGCTTTTGGGTTGGAAGCGCACCGGCAGCAGCATTGCTATGTTTTCCCTCCGAATTCGTTTCACTTTTTCCCGCTACATTGCCTCCCGCCAGAGAGAGTTAGATGGGTGTGGAGCTACGGCCACAGTGATACGGAGATGCGGTGCATCGTCTTCAAGCCGATCGGGCACAACTGACCCGATTAAACTACGCGCGGTCAACTCGTTAAATGAATGCGCAAGCATTAAAGCACATAAAACCCGGTGTGCGAGTGTTACACGAAGGCACCGACCAGAAACTGAGCCGAATTCCTTTCAGAAGCACAGTGCACAGTGACAGGGAAAGAGTGCGACTGGGGCGGAAGATGTGAGGAGGATCAACAATTAAGATGCAACCACATGGCTTGCAGTTACCGGTCGGGAAAATCGCGAGGACGAGGTTAAGAGGGGGAGGATCGGTGGAACCAGGAAGGAACAAATGTTTCATTCATGACGTAAGTAAAAGTACGAATTTTCACCAAAAAACTTAACCAGGAAGCGCTGGCTGTGGACATTCGAAATTCGGATGCGCGCCCCAATAAGCAGGAACCGGCAGGCTGCTCGAATGCTCATGCGCATGCGGTTGGAACTTGTAAAGTTGTAAACATTAATTGTCCTCTGCCGTTGGGCGTGTGTTCATCTTCGTCTGGTTTTAGGTGATTTCGATATTTGTGACCGCCAGTGGAGATGAACCAATAAAATTGATCTGCCTCGTTGAGCCCATGTGGTTCCTGCTCACTTTCGATTCCCGAACGTTGTATTATATTACTCCGCAGATACACGCACACAGCCACACGTGGTAGTTCACGTGGTGAAGTTGAGCTACATTTTTTTTTGCTTTAACAACCTTTCGTCACATCTGAGCTCGGCGTCGGTGCGCATATGGTGAAACAGTTTTAACCGGCTGTGGTCGAATTTAAATTGATTACTTTCCCCGTTTATTGGTACTAGATTGGTAGTGTAACATGTTTTAAACTTCCCTTGGTCGCTTTAGTCTAGTCTGGCCTCAGCTAGGTTTCCAAAACATTAATTTGTACCATCCTGTGCCATAATTTGGAATTAGTATCATAAAATTGGATCAGGTTGCGCGATTAGAAAACTCTACATGGTAATGGACTTCACTATAGCGCGATCATTTTCCCCAAAAATATGGCGCCACTGAATTCGACACTTTTTATTTTATATTTAAATTGCATATACGATCGCACAGTGTTAGTCAGGGATAAACGCTCATATTCATTATTATTAGTGCGTAGTTTTAGAATTTCAAATTATGTAAAGCCTGTTAAATAAGGTTGAGCACATGAAGATCATATCAAGGGGTTTTTTTCATAGGTTTTATAATTTAATATAAATTATTATCATTAAACTTTATATAAGCTCAAGATCTCTGGAATATACGATAAAACAATTACGCAGTTTGAGGGCAAAATGTTCTCAAAATTACGTTTTGCATTTTCCAGAATTTTCATTCAAAATTAATTAAAGGCATACAAATTATTATATGAACAAAATAATTATATAGCATTATAAACAGGAAAGATTAAGCTTTAGTAGTCGAAAACCTGCACCTTTTCAATAATAACAAAAATAAAGAATAACATCTTGTTAACTACTTCTATAACACATTCTCCTGTGTTTTCATCCACGCATCCATTCATAACAATAATAACTTGAAAAAATTTCTTTTATTTTGCGAAAACAGTGTGAAAATTTCGTCGCAATTTTCCAACACACGGTAGCCGGTAGCGTCAATTTACACGACCATTTAGAAAGGAAGGGAAACTACCATTCGCCAAAACGCACCGCCTAAATGTGTCCGATTAAAGTCACCGCACCGAAGGACACGCGGTGGCCGGTCCACGCTTTCGAAGTGAAAAATTGAAAGCGTCGGCGGATGGAAGGAAGAAAAGTGTAAGGAAACTAACACTTGTTTCCATTTCTCCCACCCCGTTCGCTACGTCCGGTTTGACGATCGATTCCTTAACGCTCTATTTCTTACCGAGCCTAAGCAGCTCGGCATGGCACGGTGATCTCGTGTTGTCCGGTATTGGCCGTTTACAGGGCGAGAGGCAAGGTTTAGGATTTTCCTTTCCGTGTTTTGCTCACTCTTTCCCTTTCCTTTCTTCGCACTTTGGACAATGTTTGGTGATCGCGCCTTACTATCAAACTGATTTCATATGATTAGAAACTGTGAACTGCGAACGTAGCTGGTGGTTTAAATGGCATGAAACATTTTTTTTTGTCGACCACGTCCCAGCTCAAGGGAAAAGAAATGCCAGCTAGTGTACAAAAAAATGCATCTTTTGAAACACCATATTTTCACATTGTAAACAACTTTTGACGGGATTTGTTTCGGAGAAAGGTATGCAGAAGTGATATTACATCGAATGAAAATGGATAGAAGTATGGAGAAAAAAAATTTAGGTATATTTCAGAACTTCTCTATTATTTAATGTTTAGAATGTTTTATGTGCTTCAGATCAATTAAAGAACATTTTGAACTGAAACATGAATGTATGAAACATGTATGAAAAACAATTTAAAAAAATATAATCACACTAGAAATAAGGACTGTTAACAAAAACCACAAATAAAATTTAAACTTTAATCTAGAAAGATCGCTATACACCAGTGAAAGCCGACCAGTTCCTACATACCGAGCAAAATGTGTAAAGGAAAGCCATGGTGAGTAGATAAACAAGCGCAAGATTCGAGCGCTAGATAACGACGGTCGAAAAGAGATCGCGAAATGATTTAAAGCTGCTATTCGTCCACCAATAAAGCAAACATTGCAAGGTGGTCGTGGAAACCGCGGATCGTCTTCCATCTATCTCGCACAAGGCGCATCTGTACATGCTTTGATAATCATGCAAGCATGCCATGCTCATGATCTCCTCCATGAGGTGAAACTGTTGGAGAAAATGGATGAAAATCGTCAAACGTGTGGATGCTGCACTTTTGCAAAAAATCAAAAGAAACAAATTAAAAAAAAAAAACAAATAAGCATCGAAAGAATGTCTGCAACACGACACAGTAGTAGTAGATATTATAAGTTGAATAAAGAAAAAATGTACATTACATAATAAGCAACAAGATGAAGTTATTAAAAGTGTAAAAAGGTACGTTCGAACTTTCGAAATTTCACGAACCATGATCAAATGAATGTATTAACTTCAGCCGCGAACAAACCTCCTCTAAAATTGGAGTTGATCGTCTCCGAAACCGGTGAACCATGCAATAATGTTTTATGGAATATGTAAATGCTGATTAGAGCAATTTGTTCGACAAATTGGTTTCCGCGTAGGGCGAGTGTAGGATGAATTCCGAAAACCAAACATCGGCTATTTAAATGAGGCTACATGGTTCAAGATAACCGGTCAGTTTGTTACAGTCGATTAGTGCGTATGTATTTTTCTTTCATTTAACAACACATTTAATAGCTACGGCTAGAGGCAAATTATGGTAAACAAAATTTGTGTGGAGGATTGTTTCACAATGAGATTTAAAAATAAAAACACAAACCAATACCATGTGTATTTTCATCAACAAATTATAATGTGTGCATTTTCTTTACGTATGCACTACTTTATTCTTGCACAATTCAATTACGCCAGGCAGTGATCGCGATGAATTCCCACACCTCGACAAAGCTCACTGTCGAAGAAAAATTCCATTTCCATAATATTGGAAACACAGTGGAGTTAAAAGCAATGGAGCGAAAAACCGGGGGCAAAAAGGATTTGGCTGCTGCTTTTGCCACTTGCCATGATGAAACGACCCATTGGCGCCATCGGTACCCAAATTTGTTCCCACTTACACTTACGGCATCGGCGGGCAGTGTATGTTGCTTTTCGATCGATCGATCCACTTTTTCGTTCGCGTTGTTTTGTGGCCGGTGTGAACCATATTGCCCAGCGCTCGGTGCAATAATTTAATAACCTTCTTTCCACAAATAATGTGTTTGCGCATGCGTACCAGCGGTAAAAAGTTGGACAAGAGAGAAACACATCGAATAGAATACAGTTATGCGTAGTGAAGTAACGAGAAGGTGTGGTGGCAGAATTAGTTTTTCATCGAAGTTTATGTCCATAAGAAAAATTTTAATATTTTAACAGTACCAACTGAAGCTGTACCTTACATTCATGATTTAAATAATGCGTTATTGTTAGGTCTATCTCTTATTTTGATATTTTATTTCCATTGGAACACTAAGAGATTATAGCATTTAAACAGAAGTTTCAACTTTTTATTACAAACTCAACTGGAGGACGTTAGAATCCTTGAATTGAATGGGAGCAATATGGAGTAGTGTATTATGAGCTATGTAAACGTAACTTAGCTTTCACAAGCTTGCAATGGAATAAAATAAATAAAATAATTTATATAAAAGCAAAATTTGTTTAGATTTAGATTAGTTTTATGAAATTCAAATAGAGCTCTCAACTCATCATGAAGTTACGGAACGTGGTGAAGTAGGAAAATATAATTCTATTAATTATAAATATTTCTGCTATTGTGATGTTAATGTTAACTGACATAAAAATGTATAGTGACTTACGAGTTCATACCCAATTAGGATGTAGTTTAGATCTATTTTTTATTCAAATAGAACGGCCGTTATTGCTTGTGTAGATCTATTAAGTAATATTAATAAAAATTAATAAATAGTAAAAAATATTTCAAGACAATGCAAGTATGTTTTGAAAACATCTTAAAATTTGAAAGAATTTAATTTCTTTTCAATCGTCGTGTAAGTAAAAGAGAGCATCTTGCACAATTAAAAAGATTTTAAAATAAGTACAAAAGTACGGAGCAAAAGCTATTTTAATGAATTATTAAACTCGTTGGTAATAAGTCTCAATAATGATAAGTAATAAGTGCAAATTTGACCAGCCCATAAACACACAAACATGCATCAGGTTTGAACTGCTTCTCAATAAGTTTCCATCGCCGGAATATCAGCTTTGACCATAACTTCCTTCCCGGTTTCATCTAAGCCTGGCTACAACCGTTGGAGATCGAGGGGGGCCTTATTTAAAGGAGGGCAAAGCCACAACGGCCGCCGTGGGAAGCACCACAAGACACATTCGGGCACATTCGGGCTATAGAGGGTTTAAATTTTTAATGATAGGTCCTCCGCATGGATTTGTAAGCATGCGAGGTACAGGTTCAACATGGCGAAGGTTTTTTTTTTGTGTGTGCGCATAATTAAGGAGAGAAATTTGCTAAACGACCTCTGCATTGCTTCCTCGCGGAAGGCAATGAGTACCCGAATGTGGAAAATGAAATCTCCACTCTGCAATTCTTATTCCACTTCCCGCAATACCTTGACCTAACAGGCACACAGCACGAGAGATCATGCTGCGATCATGTGTATTTTCCCCGTCAAATAAGACAAAAAATCCCTCCAAACGGCACATGTGGTGTATCAAATGTGAAGAAGCCTTACTGGGTATTTAAAGGTTTTTTTTGTTTTGCTTTTTGCAGCTATCATTACCATCTTCACGGTGAAAGAATTTGCGAAAATTTGCCTACCCAAAAGGGTGCCTACCCATAAGGCCTACCGGAACACTTTCCGTTAGGGTGATTAGCACCTCATAGTCTTTGGAGAGATGGCCATCGCTGGGCAACGTTGGATCATTATTGTTTTATTGAATTTACTTAAAAGAAGGCATTGCAAATGAAGGTGCGATGGTTTGCTGCTGGAAGCTGACAGGTAATTAAGAAGTGCCTTTTTGGGCGTTTGAAAATTCAAAGGCTCCACTTCATCTTTCATAATTACAAATTGAACAAATAAATGCGCTAACGGAGAAATGAACAAAAACCCATCATTCGTCACTACGCCATCCTTTCTGCTGATGCTGACCAGTTTTATTCCACCCCCGGGCAAGATAACGCATACGATTTCACACTTTTCCCGCTTTTCCTTTCCTCGGTGCTTGTGCATCGTTGCACAGGAATGCGAGCAAAAGGAAATCAAAAAAACCAAACGCAACTGAATTAATCTATGCCACCCACCCGTTATGCCTCATTCACGCGGTCAAACGGTCGCGTATTGAAGCGCAACGAGTGAAACGCACGCGCAGCGGTAGCGCAACATAATTTTGGGCTCGGTACGCATCGGGAAACTGCATCCTTAGCGTGGACCACGTGGACAGTGAGGCATCCCGCGTCGCTTTCTGTCGATGTAACGTCAATTAAAACACTTTAATCCAATCTAATGGGCCGACGCATGCGGCTCGTGTGGTGAAAATGGGATGAAAAATGTTTGCTCTAGTGTGGTGGTGTCGTCCGCCAGCTGCATCTTGGGCAAACGGATGCATGCGGTATGGGAGAAAGTTTGAAGAATGGACGATGCTACCCTTTTCGAAGGGTTGCTGTGAAAATAAGATGAAATTTAGAAACCTTTTATGTGATAAATGCATCGCTAATCGCATGTCTGTTTGACGTATGATAGAAAAATGTATTTTCTATTTTGCATTATGGAGCGTAAGGTTTATGACAAGGAAAACCATGATGAGGATGTCAAGAGCATATCAGCCTTTTTCGGAGCAAGAGAAAGAGTTTCCAGAGAACAAATATGGATTATGCGTGCTGTAGGCCTAGGCCTCTTGATTGAGGTTGTTGTGCCGATGAAGAAGAAGGAGATCTTTACATGACAGGATCTCAATGCTAAATTCCTTTACGATCATTACCCTGTACGACTAACGAGCAACGATAGATAATATAAAAACGACAACTCTTGTCAGCTTTACCATTCTTGCAGACAGGAAAATGAAGTCATTTTTTACTTAAGATATAATAAAAAAATTGCTTGGTTCAAGAGAAGTCTAAGCATATTTAATGCGTATATCAGTCCGCTTTTATATCTACAAGATTTGCAAGATTGCGAATAATGGTTTATTTTTAATAAGTCCACCAATATCAACAGCCACATGGGTGATATCGGACTGAACTGTTTTTTTTTCAGACCAGAGCTTTAACATACGCCCACATGGAATAACCCATCAGATCTAGGTCCAGATCTAGCACAGAGTCCCGCATAATAAAGATATATGCTTCGGTACTCATTTTCAACAAAAGTTACGAATTGTACTTGCGGAATTTTCGTTCAGTTGATCTTCACCATGCCGAACATAATAACGCTGACTGAACATTTAATTTGATATTTAAAGTTGGCTTCTTCGTAGAGCCTTTCTATTGCGCACACATAGTGACAAATGGCATTCTAATCGTTCCACAAAATCTTTCAGTATCGAGGAAACAGTGAGCGAGTAGCCATCTCACAACCATTTCTTATATTTGGTGTATATTCTGACAAAATTTCCGTTCATATATTGGGAACTAGTGCGTATGACTAACCTGGAATAAATACAATTTGAATAAAAAAGGAAACATTTGTGCCACAGGTAGACTTAATATTAAGGTTAAACCATGTTTGCCCTTCAGTCTCCGGCAATTTCTTCTCTGTAATGGAAGCTGTATATGTATTTTTATGCAATGAATATTGTAAATAATATAAAAATTAAATAATAAATTCAAACTAACATCTGTTATCCACACAGTTATAGGTAAATCTACCTAAATTTTCGTTTGATAAAGTTCTCATTATATCCGGAATGTTCTGTATCTGAAATTTCCGCATCTTTTCTCCTCTGTCAGTTATTAGTGATCAAATCAGGCACACCTGCCTAAAAACATAATGATTATAACTAACTTTTAAGTTTACGAAGAAAAAAAAGTAGCCAAAAACCATTTACCGTACTTCCGTCCGGTGGGGTGGGCAAGGCACGAATAAAATCAACTTAACCAATTTTCTCCTGGATGAGACCTTCAAACAAAAAAACAATAAATAAACCCTCCGAATTTCTATTTACTTTGACCTGTCCATCAGAAGCACGCGCACACCACCTTCGGATCCGACAGCACTGCGTAACCGCATTCACAGGTGCATGCAAAATGGTGTCTCACAAAAGGGTTGAGCGGCGATCGATCTGGCCCGGCCTCCATTTCCTTGCGCGCTCTTGCTACCCAGCTCCACTGGGCAACACAATTAAACCATGGCCGTGTCGAGCAGCGTCTTGCCTGGGTCGATTTTTTCCGTCTCTTACGACCTTTCCATGCGGTGCCAGAAGGGAAGGGAAAGTTTTCCATCCTTGTGGCCGACGATGATGTTGATGAGCTGCCCCAAACCCCAATCAACAACGGCATCGGCAGCATCCTCTTCATCGCTGAACTTTGCACTCCACCTGCTCAAGCACAGTTCGATACGAATCTATTCGCGGAGATGCTCAATTCGACCACATAGGGCGTGGAATTGAGAGAAGAGGGGTAAGGGTTGCCAAAAAAAAAAGGAAGGAAGTAGATATAAAAATCTAAAAACCGATCGAGGCCATGGGAATTGATGGGCCAGAAGAAGCGTGCGCTTTGTGCATGGGCGTGTGTGGTCGATATATTGCGGCGCAATACAGTTTGGTGGAAAATTCCTCGCTCACACCTTGGAATTAGGTTACACGAGATTTTGGTTTGTTTTGGGCAGCTATTTTACCTTGGGTAGCTCAGTGAAATTGTGAGTTTTCCATCACGATCACCGTAGTGAGATGTTTTGATGCGGTTCAACTCACTAGCCGAGTGATCGCTATGAGTAAACTGGTAGCAGCGAACGAAATAGAGACCGAAAAGGGACCTTTTCGCATCTTTTGGATCAATTTACCTCGACAAAACAGTACTGAGGGGAGTTATACGAGCGCCTCAAAATTATTTGTATTGTAAGGTTAAGTCTATTCTAATGTACACAATGTGTTCCCTGAATAATACTCCAAAGAAGTTTGAAGTCACTCAAAAAAACTTTAACTATTCATTGGTTAACATTACATTCGATGTGTATCCTTCTACAGGATACTAAAAATAGATCATTAATTTCAATTAACTTGGCAGCCCCACTGCCTTTCTGGCTTCCGTTGTGATTTCTTCCCATTGCTCCACCGCACAAAAGAATACACATCAAAAATGACTTACGCGCTCCTATCACTACTCTCCACCAATTCACCAAACCCACCAGCAGCAAGAAGTTTGATTTCGTTCGATTGCACAGCCATGAGAAGATTAACGAAAGACTTCACCTAAATACCGCACACAACCGGGCCTGGCTGACGCCGCCACCGGCGTGGTAATAACAGTGGAAGCGTTACCGAGCAATTATAACTGTACTATCGTGTGTACCAACACCACGGAGTGGCCCCGGGGCCTAACCATTTTCGGCACAAATTCCGGCCCCACTTGTGACCCGGCTGGGGGGCCGGCGGGCGTGCTGGGTGCTTCGATAATAAAATAATAAAGAAACATTGTACGTGGATCGAGGTGCGTGAGGTACTCCTAAAGCCGAGTTAAAACTAACAATAAACACACACGTTACCACTCGATTGGCAAACGATCATGTCGGTGGCGTTGGAAGGAGCATGAAATTTTATCAATAGAAAACCAGCAGCAGCACCGGCAGCGGCGAACAAACAATAGCAGACTTCCTCCACTCCGGAACGGATTGTTTTCGGGGTAGTTTCACATTTTGAAGATTTAGCTGTGTTCTGGAAAAGAAACAGAAATGCTACAGACAACGTTTACCCTAATGATTAGAAATTAAAGTCTGGTTTCGCAAATACGTAAATTCCATGGCGATACTCAGTCAATCTTTGATGTCTCAACGACTGATTGGACGAAGCAATTCGTTGATTATGTCGAGGTGGGGCCGCTCTATTCCCACGACAGGACCTTAATCAAATCGCATCCACATCGTTTCCCGCTAGACTTGCTACGGATAAATGGAATTCAAGGATATTAACAAACGGTTAAGATCATCCAAGGTTCTAGTTCTCGCACAAGGACGAAGATTGAAAATTGATGCTGCGGTAGAAGCTGTAATTGAATCACGAAGCGATTAGTTATCTCAAAGTTTAAACTATTGACAAGTAATTTGCAACATGTCCCCAGTTGAATGAGAAATTAGTGAAGTTCATTACACTGACTCTCATTCTGCTAACTTCTTGTAGCAAGGCTCAAGATTCTCAAGCAGTTTCACCCATTATAATAGTCCTATATCCGTGACTGCCGTGACAAAGATTAGCAGGTTATCTCTAAATCTAATATGTCAAGTAATATGGGTCTAAATCTAATATGTCAAGTGTTTTTGTTGGTTTAAGTAGGGTCTAAATCTAAGTTGATAAGTAGTAGTAAGCTGCATGGATTTTCATTTTTACTTTTCCAATCTAAGGCAATTATAATTTCTATCACAATATGCTCTTGATCTGCTGCTGGAGTTCTTTAGTACTGCCCTCACCTTTGCCAGAACCTTTGTCCAGAAATACGGGATCAAACATCCTTACGCTTCCCGTACTCGGCAAAGAAATATTTACCAGTATTGGACAAAGAACCCAAAGTGAATAATGTCACTGGAACTGAAAAATTAAACAATTTCTCAATCCTAACAAAGAGAAGTTTCCCTAAGCTATACCACGCGTTTGATAGAAACAATGTTTGCATCAATGTTTTGAATAACCAAATTACAACGGCGCGTATTATGGAGTACATAACAAGAATTATGAACCCAATTTATGCAACACAATATGTTCTACAAATTATGCTTGACATTATGGCACGAAATGAATGGAAAAAGCTTACTAGGTCATGTCAAAGATGATGTGTTACCTTCAAACAATCGAGAAGAGTTTTAACATATTGACCGACTTCTCGATTCATCTAGACGTTCTAAAACACTATGGCCATCGAATTAGTTTCGCACGCCTGATAGCAGCTGTTGGGCATTAGTAAAAATCCCTTCCTAGGGTACGTACCTACTGTGCGGCTGCTAATGATTGCTAGAGCTAATCTTTATGGTTTCTTTATTAAATTAACGGCCTTTTTTTCTTTACATTTGCAAATTCTTCTGTGTGCGGCCGATAGCGCAGATGCGCGAATTATGTTTCTGGGTAAACGGTTAAAACTGTTCGACCAAAACCGACCAAACCTTATCGCTGGCTATCCGTCTGTTCCCGGCCCACACTGAAACTTTAATGTTTTGGTAAGTTTTGGCATCATTAGAAAACAAATGAATTTCCCCGTTACATGTTGGCACAGTCGGTCGCTCACAAACCTCCGCGCCGCAGTTACGCCTCGTATTAAGGACGCATTATCATAATCCGTTGAGTTAAATCATTTATCAATAGTTTCATTATTGAGTTAGGAATGTTCCCGCCCATCTTCCCGTGTGCCGGTTAGCGTGTGCAAACTGTTCATTTTTGTGGTATGCTAATACGCAAATTGTTACAAATTGTAATCAATTATAAGGTAAACTCGCATCTTTGAAGCGTTGCAATAATTACAACCTCGGAAGGATAACACTTGATGATTTAGTTTAGCAAAAATCGTACGTTTTGCAACACACACATCGATGAAAATATTAGCTTTCCTATCCATTCCCTTCCAGTAGATGAAATTATTGATCTTCGTCTTTCGCAAAGCAACCCGTTAATAGCTGAGCTTCGGCCAGCAAACGGCAACAGCACCGGAGGACAAATTAATCTACGCTCATTCCAAACATTCCAACCACATTTCACATAAGTGCAATTAATGCTAATTTTGAGCTCACCGTGAGTAGCAGAACAACATCCATTTGCTTTACTGTTGGACGTACGAAAGAAGAAACAAAAATTAACCGACTTTGCACAATCGCATAATCAAAACCATCGCCTACGCATACGATCGCTCGCGTGTGGGGTGTTGCCAAAATTGGAGGTATCAAACAACACGACCCAAAATGCATTCGCAGCGCAGAAAGTAAACCCCCCCTGGACAAACCAACACACAAAAGCTGGTGGCGATGCAACCGTGGGTCATTTGTCGTTTTGTGTTGTGTAAAATGGAAAGAATAATTTGCTTTGGGAAATTTTCGCTCATCATTTTGCTTGCCCCTTTGAAAGAGCAATCTGTGTGGCGCACTCGATGTAAGGCGCATTTTCTTTTAATTTTCCACTAAAAATAGAATGTAGCTCGTGTGCCGGTGGTCATTTAGACGCTCCCTTTCGACCATCCCATATTGTCTAGTGGTTAGGATATCCGGCTCTCACCCGGAAGGCCCGGGTTCGATTCCCGGTATGGGAATAAGAGTGCTTTTTTTATTGTTTGTGCACCATTATGTGTTTTTTATGTGCTTTATGATCACAATTAAATTCAAACGGTTATTTGCACATGTTTTTAAATCATTAAAAGCTTTTGCAGAACCTTGCGTTTAACGTTTCCGCCATCCTTTACTTAACTACCTGCGAATTCTACAATGTGTAACATAATCCTGCGCTCCATCGCTAACGAACGGATCAATTAACTGTCTAATTGCAGCAAGCTATGAATAATATCCACGTGCCCACCGTAATCAAACGGCACAATCAACCGGAGCAGCTGCAGCTTTATTGGTCAGCCTTTAAGCGAGTGTTGCAACGGGCACACAAGCGATCTTCCCGAAATGCTAACCACCCTGCAAGGGAAGTAACGCAAAGCTAGCGATCTAAACAATTCAATGTCAAATATGACGAACCTTGCACAAAACGGCGGAAGAGTTTCTTGCTGTGATGGTTTTAGGTTTTTGAAAGGTTGGCTTATCGAACAATAAGATGGATGGTCACGGTACGGTGACGACAACCAAGCTGTGCGCGTAGAACACAACAATTCGAAACGATTAATTTAACTCGATGATGTTGCTGCTGCTGCTGCTGCTGCATCCATATACCCCCAGGCTGCGTGTTTTGTTAATGGGGTTGGTGGTTTGTCTATTCAACTAAACAGTAGCTGCAGAAACAATGGAGAGTAATAATTGTGTTGGAATGTTAGCAGCTAGGTTGTTTAGAGTTCAAATTGCAAATTGCGACTCATTGTCAGCATAAAACGGGTTATGATTTTGGCAACGGGGTAAGGATACTAGTTGCACACTATTTTCTATTCACCGTCAAGGGGATGATGATGTCACGACTTTTACCTTGTGCCTGGCAAACAGAAAAATATATCCATTTTGAGGCATCCGGGCTACTCGAGGCACCAGACCAGCTTTAACAATGATTAGTTTGAGTGGAACTTAATTTAAAGTATTGAAGGTTATAAGTTAAGTTTTTAATTATAAGTTAGAAACATTTCGTCATGAAGTTCAAAAAATGGAATGATTCCTTTAAATCAAATAGCGTCCTTGAAATCAAAAAAAACGGTTGAGAGTCGAATCTAAAACTGGGATCAGATTTGGGTACTGATTTAGATGTACGACTCTGAAAGAAGATTTAAAGCGAATATCATTTATGTGTCCATTATGAATCATGATTTTCTAATCAAAGATTCATAAATCTTTAAAATTTCATGAATTTTAACTAACCATCTGACTTGGTAAGGTTTAAATTTATTTAATTCTAAATCTGGAAGCTACCCGTGAAATCCGGAAATTTAAAATCGAAACACCAATAAAAATTATCTTGAAAAATGTGAAACATTATTTTCTAGGAATGGGTGTTATATACATACGCAATGAATCGAATCGACTGCGATTGGAAGAAATGAGGTAATGGAGGGTAGACACCCACTTTTTGATAAGCTTACCATACGCATGCACATCTGCAATCGCTTAACAGACATGACTTTACGCAAGGATAGATTAATGAAGCACCCTGACTATATCACTGGAATTAGTCATTTCTAGCTTAATACTTACATTGATTAGAATGTACTCATCTCCACTACCTGTCCGCATACAATCAGATGAAAGAGATTCAATAAAACGAGAAAGACCACCCGTGTGAACAACAAAAAACCGCATCCGTCCGAACACCCAAAGCAAACGCAACCGCAACGGGAATTTTTTTCGTCTGCCTTCAAATTAGCTTCAAGCTGGGCTGAGTGAATTTCGGTGCAGTATGGATGAATTTTGCTCTTCTTACGTCGTTCGGTAGCATCGAATGTGCTCCAGTTTCGGGCACCAATTTTGTCTCACTCCTCTACTTTTTCGCCTGAAGATCAACATGCACCTTCCTTTCCTTTTCTACCCTCAAAACACGGTTTGATTACCGTACGCGACGTAAGAAACGTCTCGTATTGTGTATAAACGATGTGCAAATTGAAATGAAAACATCATGTCTTACCATGGCCTCACGTGCAGGGGCCCGCAGATTTACATTCATCTTATATACTCACCTGATCACCCCGTGTGCCGTAATGCAAACATATGAAACAATCGATCGATCGCGATGAATTGAAATGCCGCATTGACTCGTAAAACTTGGATAACTGTTATCATGCTCTTTGCTGCACAACGTTTCGATTGCTACATCACATCACCATTTCGGTCGTGTTTTCCTGCTGTTTGCATATATCCCCACAGTTTTCAATATTTGTTTCTTCTAAGTTTATTCAGTTTGAAGATAACTTTCTTATATTTCGGCAACGCCAATAATGTGCATAAATCAACAAAAATAGAAACGTAATTGCTTCTATTTTAAGATATCCCATTGCCAGGCAATGGACTGTACTTCTGGTTTGTAGCGCTGATGGGGCTCTAAAATATGAAAATTTAGGAAAAATAAGTCAAACAGAATATTTGAAACGTCGATTAAGTAGTAGCATACTTATCAAAGCATAACGTTGGGCATCCTGAGCTCGCACAAGATCCGATGGTGTTAGGATAGGTGATAGGTGGACAGGAGCCCCTGCCATGGCCGTATCAGCTCCACTGCTCGGAGGCATTCCGGGTACGATCATTTCGGGCACCCAAACAGTATCCAGTGAATAGCGAATCAATTGAAACAGCGCACCATAATCATGCTGAATTTTCTGTGCTTCGTTGTCGTAGGAGAGTTCCAGTGCAACCTGACAAATGGACCGAACATGTCGTTGCCGTTCGACACCGCAAACACGAACGACCAGCGTGTGCAGAGCGTCGATCAAAGCGATATCCTCAAACGGGTTGCCTTCCTTTAGGTTAAGCAGTTTTCGCTCATGTTTGCGTCGGTTTTTACTCGAACGGTGGGATTTGCTAAAATAATAAAGAAGGTGCTCGGAATGAATGCAAAAATTCTTGTACTAAAATGTACGAATAACATTATTACTTACCCTGAACGTCCAGATGTTCCGGTGTGACGTGAAGAAGCAATAGTGGAACTATCCGAGAACAGATCGCAGTCACCACAGTCCGCATCAGCATCGCCATGGTCCTCACCATCTGCGGCGGATGTTAGCTTCCGGTAACGTTCTTCCCGTACCGTCACTAATCGCTCCTTTTGTCGCAAGAACTGTTCATTTTCAGCGGAAAGCGTTTCATCCAGTGTGGTTAGATATTCCCCTAAACAACTCCGAACTTTAGCCTGTAGGTCGGGTTCGTTTGCCAACAAGAGCGCTCTTTCGTACCGATGATCTTTCACCAGGCAATCGATCGCTAGCCTTGTGTCCTTTAAATGATCGTAAGCGATCGTGGCTGCGGCATCGTACTCTCCAGCTTCCAATAATGCCGGTACGAGCGACCGCAAAACAGCGTCCGCCGGCATGGAACCGGTCGTGGACAGACGTACTACACGACACCAATCCAAGGCATGGCGGGCAGAAGAGATCGCCTGCTGTAGATCACCGGCCCGTTCGTACATTAAGCTAGCGTCCGCGTGTTTACTTCCTTTGCGTAGGTAATCGCCGTACAGAGCACACACTCGACGATAATAATCCTTGTTGGTACTGGTTTTGTAACATCGAAGTGCGACTGAATATAGCTGATGGGTAGCCGTCAATTCCAACGCCTCCTGGAACCGTTCCTCTTCCGTCTCGTAACGAGCGATATGTTCCAGCGCACGATCGTAACGCTTCAGGTGGCAATCGATGCGATACTTGCGATAATTCTCATCCATACGCTTCAGCTCGTTCAGGAAGGGAAGATACTCTTTCGGATCCTTCTGTGACTTGGTGGCCACAAACAGGACGAGCCCAAAATCGTACATTCCAAGCGCCTCATCGTACAGCACGTTTACCTCGACCAAGTAAAGCAGATAGCGTAACGCTTCTTCGGCCGGTTCGGACGTGGGTTGGCGTTGCTTCAGTGTCCAGATAAGTGCAAGGGCTTTTTCCAGCTGCCCCTGTTTCACGTGGCAGGTAATTTTCGGAAGCGTTAACACCGTCGGATCCACATCCATGGCCGCTAGTAGGCGTTCACAGCAAAAACGCACCTTTTCCTGCGTTGAGTAACCGACCGGCAGGGTCGGACCCGAACCGTTCCTAGAGCGATAGTTACTTTCGTACTTTTGACATGCGTCCTGATTGGCTAGATCCGATATGAACAGATTCAACCAGTTAACATTTGTTATCTGGACCAGAAAGTGGCTCGTGAGATGCTCCAAAAAGCCTGAAGGATCGTGATCAACGAGCAGATTCAAATCGATGCGCTCTTTTCGCATAATATCGAACGCTTCGTAGTACTCGAGCGCATCCAGATGTTTCGCAATTAGGCATAGGGATAGTACTCGGGGATTGATCACTTCCAAGTTACCGCGTGGCAATTGAAACACGGTTCGTGAAGCTTTCGGCACAACCGTTACCAGCTTGGAGCCACGTTCAACTCGTCGCTCACCGATGATCGGATCACGATCGTTCGCTGCAACATCGGAACTACCAAGAGCTATGAATTTTAGCTCGGCAATTGTCGTGCAAAGTACATAACTTTCCGTAAGCAGAACGGACGTTATATCGGAAGCCAGCAAGGTACCATTGCGGTACAGATGCCGTCTGTTTTGTGCTAGTGCATAAACTGTTCGCTCGGGATGGTTGCGGTCAACGTACAGCTGTTCGCAGAATACGGGCAGAACGCTATGGTTGTTTGTTTTTGCATCCAACGCGGCATCTTCTGTGTTAGTTAATACGTCCAATTGTAGTACGCGACCAGAGAGCAACTCTACGAGTATATTATCCTTCCCGTATGCTTCTATGCAACCAATTGCGTCATCGTTGTCTATCTCCTTCGGCCATATTTTCTTTAAGGTTGGCCCGTCTGTAGCCGGTAACATACTGTAAACACAGCAGCGCATTTCACTGTGATCCATAACTAGATAATTCGGGTTTAACCAAAGATTATGTAGTGTTCTAGGTTTGCCTTCATCGGAAACCCTCATTCTACTGGCTGCAATCTTTAGCAAAACGGTAACTCCAGACAAAATGGTCCGTCCCGTATCCTTCGTATACTTCGTGTCGTACAAAGTAATTTCGCCTAGTGCATCGATGGTAAAGAATGCGTTTGGACTTACGTCCTGTCCCGTCGCTTCTGACCGTCCTGATGTACGAATAAAACCGACCGCATTAATAGAATGTTCTTGTTCCAGTGTGTAGCCACACATCGGTGGCGGTATGACGGCATTTCGAAACGAAGTAAGCAGCAATCGTTTTCCATCGATAACCGCTACCATGGCTTGATCGTCCTCCGTAAGACCCACGGAACGATCAACGCGAAAATCGAAACGAATACTCTCGTACCGGTCGGATGATAACAAGTGCAATGTTTTGCCGGCAGAATGTCGCGGATCCCACTGAATGCTGGAAATGAAAGCACCTGCCGTGTATGACATGTCTTGCTTTAGATACCAATGATAGTTCCCGATCACGTACAGGAACACGTTGTTGGTTCCTTTTTCCGTATCTTCCCAGTGCACAGCTAACACGTCCGAATCTGGACTCCAGTGAAGGGAACGTACTTTCTCTCCGGGTCGAGGATCCAATGTGAGTGGAATTTCCCGATGGCGCAAACCATTCTTTTCGAACAGTGCAATAACATACCCCGTCTTTAGGTCTTGCGGGATTGCAATCCATTGGCCCGAGGGACGCCAGGCGAGCGAGCCCTGCAATCCATAGCACTTTTCCGACGTGAATTGTAAGGCTCCTTCCTTATTGAACACCTTGAATGCTCGCTGACCGAACGGTGCTAAATAACCGACCGCAAAGTATTCTCCATCCGCTCGCCAGCTTATATTCACCGAATCATCACACTGTTCGTTCTCCTGACCAGTGTTCGCATCATTTTTGGGTATGGATTTTTTAGCAGTAGCAGCAGCTTTCCCCTCCGAACCATGGAATTGAGTTTCCTTCTTGCCCCAACCCACGCTCATGAACTGTCGATCACCGAACGTGTCTTCCTTTAGCTGTACTTCATTGATCGGTTCGTACTCACTACCGATCATGGTGACAACGTTTAGCTCACCGTCCACAAACACCACCAACTCTTGATCCGGGCTCCATTGCATCGCTTTAATGCCATGCTTGCAGTGGGTTACTTCCTCCACCTGTCCACTCGATAACTTGTACGACCAGACATTGCCGCGGGATGATGCACAGCAAAGCTCATCGGTCAGAGCGAGATGTTCGATCGCTATAATGTCCTCGTGTCCATCACTTTGTGAAAGCAATGGTTCACAGAAGGGACGTTCCGTGTCCATAAGCAGGGGACAACAAAACACACCACTGTCCTGGGCGAAGTAAAATTTGAGTTCCGCATTCTGATCGACGGTAAAACCGGGGCGGACAGCAAGTAGCTTATTTTCCGATAGATCGTAGCTTTGATGCGATACACGATAAAGATTCCTCATTGTGCGGCCGTTTTCACGATTCTATGCTCATCGAAATGTTAGAACTGCACTGCAAATAAAGGAATCTTTTTATTAATGTTTTCCACGAGCACGTTTCTGTTTGGTACCTGGTGTTTACAAAATTGTTTCGGTAAGTTGCGGCAAACTGACATGACAGAATAGCCTTCGGGAACGGTTTGTTACTGACGTAAACAGCAATTTACAGTGAGGGGTAAATAAATAGGCCACATCAGATACAACTGATTATAAACAACAGAAACAGGGTTTTCATTAACGCCTAAAACGCCTAACGCATAAAATTTTATCACGTTGTTGTTATGTAATTAGAGCTTATTTCATATAATTATAATCGAGGTGTGCCGGTTTCGATATGTAGATTCAAGTGAAAACCCTTCAGAAACGTTACATCGGTCTGGTAAGGGCCGATCAGTCAACGTCAAAACAGAGCTGTATCACCAGCAAAATTAGGACTGATAAAGGAAGCAGGGAAATTAAACGTGAAAAAGTCAATAATAGCAATGGTGTAACAAAAGTACCAGCTGGAAGCGAAACAATTAACTTATCGTTCGCGTACGTGGATAATTTCAAGATCTACGCTTACGTACCGCTTCTTCCTATTGCAAGGCGCCAAAGAGAGAAAAATCGTGTTGAAAAGATGAACGTAATTCGTGCGATACAGATGTACATTGATAAAATGATCTCGGATGCCGGACCAGGCATGAAATTACTCATGATGGACCGGGAGACGGTAAGCAGCATTCAAAGCACGCTATTCTGATAGACAATTGATTAATTTGCACACTTCCCAACCAGATAAGTATCGTGTCAATGGCCTTTGCCCAGTCGGAGATGTTGCAAAAGGAAGTGTTCCTGTTCGAACGGCTCGATTCCATGCGTTCTAATGAAAAGCTGAAGTATCTGAAATGCATCGTATTTGTGCGTCCCACGAAGGATAACATCTTCTTGCTGCAGCAGGAACTTCAAAGCCCAAAGTTTGGCTCCTATTACATATGTAGGCGTGTTGTAAGTTTTCCCCCATACGTACGTTATTCATGTGTGTTTTTGGACCAGATTTCAGCAACATTATCCCACGGACGGACATAAAAACGCTTGCCGAAAGTGACGAAGGAGAATCCGTGCAGGATTTTAAGGAGATTTACGCCGATTATCTGCCGGTCAATCCGAACCTCTTCTCGCTACACATCCCAACTTGTCTGCAGGCGCTGAACTGGAACCCGGAAGCACTAGAGCGCTCCACGCAGGGTTTGGTCAGCGTGCTACTATCGTTCAAGTTCCGTCCGGCTATTCGCTATCGGTCAGGGTCCACCGCAGCCCAAACGCTCGCAAAAAAAGTTCACGAAACGATCAACAAGGAAACGGCACTGTTTAGCTTCCGGCCACCGGAAGACGGTGCTGCACCACCACTCCTGCTCATACTGGACCGACGAGATGACCCAATCACACCGCTACTCAACCAGTGGACGTATCAGGCAATGGTCCACGAGTTACTCACAATCAATAAACAGCGAGTGGACCTATCGAGAGTTGCAGGTGTACCGAAGGACCTAAAAGAGGTGGTCCTCTCGACGGAGCAGGATGAATTCTACGCTAACAACTTGTACGCAAATTTTGGCGAGATTGCCACCACGATCAAGGTGCTGATGGACGAGTTCCAGAAGAAGGCAAACGATCAACGCAAGATCGAAAGCATAGCCGATATGAAAAACTTTGTCGAAACGTACCCTCAGTTCCGGAAGATGTCCGGCACGGTTACGAAGCATCTCGTGTTAATCAGCGAACTATCGGTACAAGTCGGTCAGCAGCAGCTGTTTGAGGTTTCCGAACTGGAGCAAGAAATAGCCTGCCGGGCTGATCATTCGACCCAGCTGCAACGAGTAAAGCGGCTCGTATCGGAAGGCAAGATCAGTACGGCCAATGCACTGCGTCTCGTATTACTGTACGCGATGCGTTATGAACGGCACGCAAACTGTGACACGTCCGGTTTGCTAAAGTTACTGCAGGATCGTTGCGGCCGGCCGCATATTGCGCCCCGCATGCTCGAATACATTAGCACCGTGGCACGGCAGGAACTGTTCAACACAGTCAAGATAACCGATGCAGTTAAGCTGACGCGTAATCTAATTAAGGAGCTGAAGGGGGTCGAAAACGTGTACGCCCAGCACGAGTGTGTGCTGAAGGGAACGCTCGAGGAGATCATCAAGGGACGTCCGCTCGATGCGCAGTATCCGATCATGGGCAATGAGGTACCGTTCCGGAGACCACCGGCTGAAGTGATCGTATTCATCGTCGGTGGTGCAACGTACGAAGAAGCACTCGCAGTCCATCGATACAATCAGGAAGGCTACCGGATCGTTCTCGGTGGCACAACGATCCACAACTCGGAATCGTTCATCGAGGAAGTGCTTGCCGCTACGGTTGGAGTGCCATTTAAACATTCGCGCTCGCTGCAGCAATTCCACCATGCACCGGCTGGGACGGCTTAGAGGGAAATGAGTGCTGCTTCCTTTTAATACTAGCAAACGAGATTTAATAGGTCATATTTAAACTATCATCGTTGACCCTAGTGCTTAGTGAATCCTTTGAGAAGAGTCATTCCTATGAATCTTCAGTGAGAAGACATACAAATCTTGAGTCTATTCTCAAAAGATTCACGAATCTATGAGGATTCTTGAATTTTTGGGAGTACATGAATCTTCAGAAACGAGATTCAGATTCATTCACGAATCTGACTCAGATTCACCCAACACTAGTTAACACCATTCCTTACACATTATTCTGATTGTTGGTATGTATACTACTTCCCGGCAGGCCTTGGTGTGTGCGTGTGCGCGTGCGTAAGATGTGTATGTAATAAGTAGTATCTTTGCTCGCTTATTTATTCGTCCGAGGAAAGCCGTATCTAGATAAACTGAAATAATATAACTGTGAAACAAGATTTAAAACAAATAAACTCTACACCGCATTTAAGTGTAACGAACATGCGTGCGCAGCTCTTTATGGTGATTTTTCTTCACACTTTCAGCAAACCGCTTTAATTTTGGTAATTGTTTCATACTACTGCTGCTATAAGACGTTGAAAATGATCCAAGTAATAGGGCGTTAAATGTTACTTAGATCGTTGTAAAGCGTTCGGTTATAGCGACTCTATCCGGAAGCCGTAGCAACGAGCACACAACAATGGCAGTGGGAACCATAGTGGACACTACTGCCTAATTATCGTCATCGTCATAGTCGCCCGGATCATCGTAATGTATGAAATTGCCATGATTTCCTTCACTAGGAAGCTAGAAACGAAAAGGAGCATTTCGAATTACAAAATATAAATACACCTTAACAAACGGTCAATTTTACGTACCGTCACAATGCCATTCAACACGGCAAATCCTACCATTGCAACTGCCGCAACCAAACCAGATAAAATGTAGCGTTTTCGCCTTTCCTTCGGCCCATCGTCCGGATCTTGCTGATGGCCGGTATGAAACTTGGTATCATTCCCACTCTTCTTCTCTGATTGTTCGCCAGAGGATGACGAAGAATTTCCATCATTTGGCGTTCCAGTGCCGGAACTTTTCTGTTCACTACTATTGCTGCTCTTTGATGCAGTAAAACTGTTGTATCCTTCCTTTGCAAAGTAGGTTGCCGTTATTCGTTCCACATATTGCATAAGCTTCGGACACTGTCGAATGTGGTTCTGGAGCACGTTATTTGGTAGAGTAAGCTTTAGTAAAACCGATAGATAACCATAAAGTATGCCATCCACTTCCGTGGGGCTGTCACCGACAAACCAGCGGTTATCATCGAGCTTCGTTGCAATCCAATTTAGGCAGGTTTTAGCATTATGTTGGAACTACAATGACCCAAAAGATTTATAAACGGCGAATCGAATTGAACAGCTTGCATCATCTTACCTCAGACACGTCGTGAAATTCGATCGAATCTTCTAACGAAAATCCTGCCAACGATTGCGTGATATCGTTCGTGCGCAGCACATACTTTCGGGGGCAATAAAAATTGAATGGAATTGGAATGCGTTTCGCATACACCGTACGGGTGGTGTCCACGTTCTTTGGATCTCCCCACAGCATGTACATAAAGTAGGGATGCAAATTTTCCTGCACATACTGCATGTGGCCGTTGATGCGGGTAGCATGCAGGGTTACATCCCCCACGTCGACGGTCTTGTTTGCCATCGGTGGCCCTATACCGGTAGCGGACAGATGTTCCACTATTCGACCATATCCGGCAATCTTCTTCCCGTCCGCTATCATGTACGGTAGCATACCATTCGGTGAGCTGAATGGATTCCCATTAAAGTTGACCGTTACTTTGGCATTGCAAAATTTTAGATAAGCCTGCAAAGAGAAAACCACGAAAAACCGATATTCGCAAGTATTCGATTATGTTTCGTAAGCAACTTTCGGTTGGAATGTGTACGGTATTGCTTACCAAAAGCCGGTTACATTCGTAATCGATCGATGGTAGTCCCCATTCGCCGCGATAAACAAATATTTCCATCCTGTGGATAAAGTTCCGCTCGAACCACAATATGCCGTTCGGTTGCCAGTCTTGATTTTATGTACTCGCGTATTTTTTAATAACCAGAAATGTGTGTTTACGCGTTGTGCAATTCTCATTCTTCGGTGAACCGTTTCCAGAAGGCGACCGAATCTTAGCTGTCAAACAACTGTCACACGAAACAGTGCGAAGAGAAAGAAGAAAGTTCTGCTCCGAGCCAAACAAACAAACAACGCTAGCTGTGTCCCGCTGGTGGTATTTTGTACAGAAAATACAGCACTTCGTTTACAGACCGTGATAATCTGGGGCGTGTTTTGGAGTTTTGAAACCTATTCATCATTCAAAAGCACCATGAACGTATCCATCGAACGGAAGCGAAACGATTGCGTTGGCCTACCGAAGGGTTGGCAACGGGAAGAGGTACTTCGCAAGACAGGCCTTTCTGCTGGAAAAGTCGATGTGTATTACTACAGGTAAGACAATGTGCCGTGCTTTTCAAACGGTTTAAATCGCGTGCAGTTACTGGTTAGTTTGCATTGGTTGTTCAAAATTAAGTTGCTTCATTGGCACTCGCGGTGTATCGTCGCTGATTGAGGGTGAATTTAAAGTGCTGGATCGCTCGAAGCAATCGGATTGGAATTGGGCTCTTCCCTAAGATAACATTCCTATCAACCGACACACTGGAGTTAATTCAACCTATTGCGACCAAATTATAAACGAATTGGCTAGAACCAAAATTTCAAGTTAGCATAACGGAACTGTCCATTGGAATGGGGCTCCCGTGATATCTATTTATGCTACAACTTTCATCCAAACTCCTCTGTTCCCCCTTAATCACCTCCCATTGCATTCATTTCGCACTGGAAGTCCATCGGGGAAGAGAATCGAAAGTAAACCACAGCTTGCCCGCGCACTCGGCGATACGATCGATCTGTCCACGTTCGATTATCAGGCTGGACGCATTATTGCACCGCTCTCGGTGGGCGCTGCACAGTTACTGAACACACACCAGGGTCCGGGGTATCATCTGCTACAGCATCCAAATAGCAGCGCCCTGCGCAGGAAGTTTCCCCCATCAGTGCCACTCGGTGGAAGTAATTCACTTAATGCAACACCGATCAGCACCGGTTGTGGTGTGAAACCACCATCTCAGTACGATTACAGGTAGTTTCCATTAGTAGGAGGTCGCGTAAAAAAGACCATGGCCATTGGGAAACTTGTGCCTACATATACGTATTGTAAATAATGAATTTTGGTTTGAATGTTTTCTTTCTTGTAGGATTAGCGTTATTACTACGCATGCTTTTTATCAGTTGTGAGCGGGTTTAAATGGTGTTTGGTTGTGATTCCGTTTGGGGTACTAATTATTCACTTTCCTTTGTACGTATTGTCCAGCCGAGCGATGCGAGCAGATACATCGCTTATTCCACCGATCAGACAGACGGCTTCGATCTTCAAGCAACCGGTAACGGTCGTGAGATCACAGGAACCCGACAATACCAAAGTGAAACGCGAACTCCAGCACGGTAATCAGGTGAAACCGAAGCAGCTGTTCTGGGAAAAACGTTTAGAGGTATTCTTACAGCTTTGCGCGTTCCACACATTCCTCCATTAAAATGTATCTATTCCTCGACAGAATCTTGGATCAAGCAATACACACAATGAAGAAATCGGTTCCATCGAACTGCCGAAACGATTGCGACCAATAGGGCCGGGGATACGTGAAACGACGGTTCTGCAGTCTTTAGCCACCGCCCTACACCACAACTCGCTCCCCGTAACTGGCCAGACGGCATCGAAAACGTCCCTGAACACGAATGCCGGTGTGTTCATTAATCCGCACCAGCCGCTCATGACGAACGTGACCATCACGGAGGAGGATGTTAAGCGACAGGAAGAACGCGTACAGTACGCCCGACTACGGCTACAGGAAGCGCTGCGTGCCTAAGCTTTTCCGCACACAGCCTTAGGAGAGAGCGAGTACTGACATCCTCGATCGGAACAGCGGAACCTCAACAACATCAACCGGTCGCTTACTACCTACACACTATTTTAACTGCTAGACGTGATTCTTACTTTTTACTTATTCGTACAACGCCCGCATGATGGAAATACACAAATATACTTGGAATTTTTCAAACAAATATATCCACCAAGGTTTTCTTGACGCTTATTTGATTCTATCCCTTCAGGAACGTTTCAACCGGACGATTGCTGCCTAGTAAGGGGTTTTTCGTTGTATCTTGTAATACAACTCGTTGTAATACCCTCGTCAAGAACTGTATGTTTTAGCATATTACATTAGTTTAGTAAGGTGCATTACTATCTGATAATTCACCACAGTCAATATCAATACACAGGACTAACTATCCTATTTAATACATGTCAAGGAAATCCAGAAATGACCATTGAACTCACAAAGGTAGCAGCATAAGAGGATACCGTGTGTTATAACATCTTATATTATATAGGCATTTAAGAAGCTGTTTTACTGCTTGATTCGCTGCAATTCTTCATAATTTTACCATCAGATACTGCTATTTCAAGAGCAGATGTTGTTGTAGTTATGCCCTATTGTTTACTTCTCTGTTTATATAGAGCAAATTTTATCAAACCAAACAACCATGAGTCTGGAGACGCAGCATATTGTGCAGCATAGTCCCAATGGCCAAGATGCCATCAAATGCTAATAGGCAAAATACGTAATATTGCCATAAACTTCAGGAAAACATATTTTGAATGAAAGGCTCGGTTAAATCATAGTCAACAATCGTCAGTTCAAATCATACCAGCCAAGAGAACTGGCTGCCATCATCTTCTTGATCATTGTACTTCACCGAATATTTCGGGTTTGCGATTGCAGTCCATGTTTGGAGTTTTTGTAGGACGAGAACATTTTTAGTAGGGCATTTTGTTTTGCAGATCGCCTGTGCTTCAACAATCCATTACACAAGCTGAGCACTTTATTTAACTTGATTTACCCGTAACCTGAATAGTTGTGCCTGGCAACGAGGGATTGGTTCGGATGTAAATTTGTACCGGTCCTGTCCAATGAAGACTGGTGCCGCTTCCAAATATATTACCAGGCACATCTGATAAAATGGCACCGTATGAAATCTAAACATGCATGTGCCTGTTAAAGGAAAGGTTCGACTCATATATACTGAATCGGTAGAAGAAGTCAGAAAAGCTCATGTGTAACCAGTGCTAACTGAATGGGAATACCTACTTGACCTTAGACATATGAAATCAGTTGTAGGATTCCAATTGTGAAAGTCGTCGACTTTCGATCAAATCATGTGCATTGCGTACGAAAAGCAGTATAAGGAATAGGGGTATAATGTGACGCAAGATTCTTAAGAACCGCTTAAGTGTAATTTGGAGTACTAATGTTAAAATTATATGTCGCATATGAGCTGCAAAGTCCAGGTGGGAGCTGAACGCAAACAGGACGTGTACATTTCATTCGTGATAACTGACCAAGGTTCGGGACTAATAAACTACAACGGCCAAATATCTAAAACACGATGCAAGATGTCCAGATCAGACAAATGGCTATCTCAGACTAAGAGATAGTTAAGGCTCACTATCTGTAAAACCTTAAAATAACAACAATAGCTCTATGTGACTTGGCATATGCTTTGTGGAATAGTTTAGACAAATTATTAAACTAAATGAAATAAAATCAACGTCCACCAATAGGAATGAAAACCTCTTTTTAAACATCTTTGAGTTTATGCACACAACGGAATTGCATAGCATAGAATTGTTGCATAGCCCTGTAACCGGGCCGATTAGCTAGTATTTGCAAATAAACCAGATTTCAGATAGTCTGCAATATGTGTTCAACCGCTTTCTTGTACAGACAATTATAGCCTTGAATAACAAGTCTTGTACATTAGTTAGAAATGGTATATATGGCTTGGATAATATCGTTCAAAGTGATATCTTTTCTCCATCTATTTCCATTGAAATAAGAAAAACTTACATTTCCTTCGTAATTATGTTCGATTTTCACCGTTTTTGAATTTTCCGCACTATGGGCTTTGGTGTAAAACCCCACTCGCATGCGATGCTGACAGCTGTCACAGCAAAGCGTGTCAAAAGTGACAGCCAAGTGTCAATAGCGAGTCATAACTTTTGCGATTTTCTACCAAAATAGTTGGTGCAGACACCATTTGCGAGCATAATTTCCAGAAGCGAGGATAAATTACGACTACATCCCGGCCAGGTTTAGTCAAAGCAAGAAAGTGAAAAGGACACGGTCGGTGGTACATTATCCAGTTCGTGTTTTTGTGCCCTTCCTATACGCATCGATTGGAGGGAAGCATTCAAGCTACGGACCTCCCGCCGTAAAACGTCAAGCAAGTTTGCGCAAAAGGTGTGTGTACGTGCGTATGTGCGTTACGTTTGTGGTCCGTTTTTGGAACAAGGAAGCATGCACCGCGCGGTAGTCTAGTGCATCAACAAAAGTGCATTTCCTTTTTGGCAAGTAATCCCTCAACGGTGTGCAGCACCACAAACGCGATAGGTCGTTTGTGTCGTGTGCGTGTTTTGAAGGTTAAGACGCGAGCGTGTGCGGCGGGACGATGTTCGATCGATCGATGGAGCGAGAAAGATCGGGTACGCGTCAGGCGGAAGCACGCAACAGCACGATGAAATCCGGTCCACCGTCATCGTCATCCGCGAGCAGGAATCAAAGTACACCGTCAAGGTTGAGTTCCTTTGCGGGCAGTGCGATGGGTTTGGATCGGACGCTCAGTACACCACCGGTTGCTGAATCGACGCACATTGGCAGCACCAGTTTCAGTTCTGCCTGGAACGGTACCAGCATCGGTGGACAGTCCAAACGGAGGCCCACTTCACCGTTACTAAACAACCGCACACTGTTCAAAAGCAGTGGGAATCTGACGGGAATTGGCCGTGTTAACTCACGGTAAGTAAAAGTGCGAATGTTTTTGACGGAGGTTGACAAATTGAATGTTTTGAATATGTATTTGTTCGTTGCCACCTTTCTTTTAGCGTTCTGACTGATGCGCAAAGTCCCGGTTTGGTGAATCGATTGGTGCGCTATTACGATCGGAGCCAGTCCCAAACGATGAATCGTTCCCAGTCTCTGTCGAGCGTTTACAACAAACCGGGACAATTTCCTTTGGTGCAGTTGCGCAAGCAGGAGCTGCGTTACGCGAACAGCAATGCGTCCCGACGGAATGGAAACTTCAGCATGGTCCGCATAGCACCACCGGAACGTTCTCTCTTTCACACGAACAAGCGTAGCAGCATTTTTCGCAGCGGTTCATTGCTCCTACCAACCACAAACGAGTCTGCCAGCGAAACGTCTTTGTTTGGTGGTTTGGGGTCGGCCCGAAATGGACCATCCGGGGGCGGAGGAGGTGATGAGGCCGACGTTGAAAATCGCGTAATCACACCGTGTGCCGAGCTGGAAGCGACTCCGACCCGTAGCGTACTGGATGCGCTGAAGGAAATATCCCGAAAGCGCATCAACAGCGAGGAACTGGACGCGGATCGCATCAAGAAGCAGTGCCAGGAACTGTCGGAGCTTGATGCGGCCGGCAGTGGGCCTCCATCGTCGACGGCAGCCGTTGCGATTGGAACGCACGGGATGGCTACGAAGCGAACCCGCGAACAGACGACGGAAAGTAGCCCTTCGTCACCGTCAGAACTGGGGCCCGGGTTGGGTGGTGTGGGCCGTCTGCCTAGCTCCGGTGGTGAACAACAGTCGCAAAAGAAGCGGCTCTGCATAAAAAACAATGACATCCTCAGTTCGCTCAGCTCCAGTTTGGTGACGATGAACACACCGAAGCGTATCATGGTGCCAAGGGCGGAGCGACGCTTTAACGCGAATCATGCCGCTTCGGTGAGCATGTCCAGTCCGGCAATTGGAACAATGCCAACATCCTCTTCCACTATGGTCGGACCTGCCACTCCAGAGAAGTTTTCCAACATGGCACTAAACACACCGGAAACGCTGAGGCGAAGTGAAAGTCCGAGGGCACCCAATGGTCTTCCAAGCCGGACCAGTTCGAATATTGACCACTGGAAACAACCTGTCCGCGGTGCTAGCAATGAAACGATGGATCAGGCACCAACGCAACACCGTGTTCCACCAAAGATAACACTCTTTAACCGGCCGTACGAAACAGCGATATCAACCTCGACGGCGGATAAATCTGGCTCACCGTCTGCTAGAGGCACCAGTCGTATAATAGCGAGCGATGGCGAGGAGGACGAACACGGTGAAGGCAGTGGAAAGGTGCAGTTTGTGAGGCCGAAGGAAAAATCACCCAACGATGTAACCCTGTCCGGATTCGGTTCGAGCGGGTTTAGTTCTTCACGCGATCCGCTCAAGAAACCGGCCCCATCGAAGCTAACCGTGATGTTGAAGTGTCTAAGCGGCGATCTGGACGACTATGAGGAGGAAGAGGAACAGCAACAACCACCGCAGCCACGTTTATCGCAAGCACTTACACAATCGCGCTCCGGGTTCAGTATAGGTAGGCCCACGGTATCCGCAAAGGATACCGTAGATGCTATACCCAAGGAACTTCCAACGATCGTTGCTTCGAAGCCCGCAAGCGTGACAGAAACGGATACGGTGGTTACGCCCGTTAGTACACCGTCACCACCTTCGTCACGAACAGTCACGAACGGTTTATCGGCTCTGATAAACAATCCAATCAAAGATACTGGACTGGGAAAGATAGCTCCTCCCGCATCCAAGGAGCCCACCACGGAAACGACGGCTGCAAAATCGAACGAAGAAAAACCCCCCGAAGTAACTGTCGCTCAACAATCGGAAGCTGCAAAATCGTTAACGTTTACGTTCGGGTCTGGCAGTGCGACGTTGGCTACCATTCCTTCAACTCCACCTCAAACGACCACAAGTACTGGATTTACGTTACCGGTTAAACCCACCACAACTGCTGCCTCCGAACAGAGCAGTACGGTTGCTACGGCAACCACATTTACGTTTGGAACACCGGCACAGACGGCTACCGCTCCGTCAAGCAGCAGTCCACTCGCTGCTTTAAGCAACTCGAATTTGATTTCCTTCTCACCGGCCACGGCTGGAAAGCTTCCCACTCCCGTACTTCAGTTCGGTGGCAGTCCGGTAACATCATCAACGGTAGCCACCACAGCGACGTCAACCGGTACGCCAACGTTCTCCTTCACGGGTGGAGCTTCCAAAACAGTGGCCCCAGTCTCAACAACAACAACAACCACATCACCACAGATGGCATCGAGTGCCAGTTTGCCCACCTTCGGAGCTGGTTCCACGTTCGGTAGCTTCAAACTCCCCGCTTCTCTCACGGTAGCGTCCTCGTCATCTGGTCTGCCACAAACTAATACCAACAGCACCACAATAGCGACGACATCGGCAGCAACAGTAGTGCCTCCTGCGTTTAACTTCGGTTTCAGCGGTGCTGCCAACAACAAACCCGCAACAACATCCGCGACAATCCCAACGTTCGGCGCCGGACCCTTATTTACCAGCACGGCGATCAGTGCGGTGGGTTCCTCTGCCAGCACAATCACACCTGTTGTTCCGGTTGCTGGTAGTGGTGCATTCACGTTTGGAAGTGGTAATAACACAACAAATGCTGCCCCTGTCAGTGCGTTTACGTTTGGTGCAGCAGCAACAGCAGCGCAGGCCAGCCCTACGGCGACCGGTATAAAAAGTGCAGTTTCTTCCTCCGTGGCGCCCACAACAACATTCCCAACGTTCGGTTCACTGGCCGGAAGTACAGGACAGGCAACAGCGACAACGGCTTCAAATACCAGCGGAACTGTTTCGAACCAGATGCCATCGCAACCATTCATGTTCGGTGGCGTGAAACCGACGCCCTCCACAACTGCAAACATATTTGGGGCTACCACAACCACCACCAGCAGCGCACCATCCGATGGTAGTAATAGTGGTGGTAAGACGAACCTATTCGCTACCGCAGCATCTCAACCACAGCCGAACGCTGCATCGTCCATGTTCGGGTCGGTTGTTGCTGGCCAAGCAACCACAGCTGCAAACACGACGACTGGAACTTCCATCTTCGGTGCTGCTATTGGCGCAACAGGAACTGGAACCACTGGAGCTGCATCATCTCCGTTCACGTTCGGTGCCAGCAAAGCGGTCGCTGGATCACCTGCACCGACGAATGGTGCTCCTAACAATGCTCTTAGCGCTACTGGGTCCATCTTTGGCAATGCTGCTACAATAAATTCTCCAGCAGGCGCACCAGCGCCTACGGGTGGAATTTTCTCCTTTGGCGCGACAAAACCAGCGGCAGCACCAGGCACGACGCCACAAAGTATAGCTACACCACCCCAACAACAACAACAGCAGTCGAATGCGCCGGCAACATTATCAAATTCTCAAGTTATACCCACGTTCGGTGCTGGTACTGGTACGGCCACCAACGCAGCTCCATTCACATTCGGTGCGGTGGCAAATAAGACGCCAGCGGGTACTACTCCCGGATCCGGAATGTTTGGCGCGATGTCAAACAATACCACTGGAACAGTCGGTGGCAACACATCTAATTCTGCCGTGCCCACGTTTGGTGCGGGCGCTATGAACGGTACCGGTCCAGTTCCGACGTTCGGTAGTGGTTCCATCTTTGGCAATACATCACGCCCGGGAACTGCTATTCCAAGCGCCCAAAATCCAGCGGCCGGTTCTATCTTTGGAGCAACACAAACGAACGGACCTCAGAGTGTATCGAACAATGCAGCGGCAGCTCCAGCTCCAACGGCTTCATCCGGAGGTTTGTTTACCTTCGGTGCGACCAACAGCGCTGGATCCAATAATAACAACACCTCATCCGGCACGTTCGGTGCAACCGGTGCCGGTGTCACCGGCAGTACCTTCGGCGGCTTTAATGCAACCGGTGGTGGTCTTGCGAATGGTATCGGAACCACCAATCAGACGACGACACCTAGCAAACCGTTCACGTTCGGTGCGACCAACAGCAATGCCGGTGGTACGATGCAACAAAACAATCTAAACGCCCAACAACAGGCAACACCCAGTGCACCGGGCGGTTTCAACTTTAACCTTGGTTCGAATGCGGCCAAACCGTTTAACTTCACGGGTGGGATCGGTAGCGTCAACACGAATGGAAATGTGTCCTCTCCACCAATGTTCGGATCACCGGTAGCAACGGGCGGCAACACGAACCCAGCGGGCAATAATGCGTCACCCTTCACATTCGGCGCAATGGTTAATGGAGGGAATTCATCCACCGGCAACAATACGTCGGCCACCCCGGGTCCATTCACGTTCGGTGCATCGGTAGGACAGCAGGGACCGGGTGCAGGTGGTGGTATAACGTCACCGTTCAATTTCTCCGCCGGTAATGTTGCGGCCGTTGCACCGCAACCACAGCAACAACCGGGCGCAGCGTTTAACTTTGGCGGTAATATGGGTGGTCAGCAGCAGCAGCAGCAGCAACAACAACCATTCGGGATGGTGGGCGGTGTTTCGCCAGCATTTGGTGCACCACCCGCGTTCGGTGGTCCAGGTGTGGTGCCCGGTGGTGGAATTATGCCTACGTTCAGCATTGGTACGAACTCGACACCTAATGGACCGACGGGTGGCCAGCGGCGAATAAAGGTGGCGACGAGGCGCGTTAAGTGACCGTAACAAGGGTACGTTGTTGAGCACACGTTGTTAAGGGTTTACCGTGGGTAAGTTAAGGGGACAGAGGGCCCCCGGAGGAGGCAAGTTAGGTTTTTTTTTACCATGTAACGTTCCGGAATGCCTCGCTGCTGTGTCTGCCTGCCTTAATCCAGAGCCATGCACTCTGCGTCTGTTTACAAACTTCTCACACTATCAAGTTCCGGCGTATCGCAGTGACGTTCTTTCGGTACAAAAAAAACAATAGTCCCTTTCTTGTTAGTGTATCGTTTCCATTGCTTTAGTACTCACGATTCTTCTATTACCAAATATATCCACGGTTGACCTCCGTTTCATGTCGTTCATTCGATGATACGAACAAAAGTTGCTAAGGGTCGTCTTCATTCAATTGGTCAAAATTGCAGGGTGGTAGAAAATTTGCGTACGTACGTGTGTGTGTGTGTATATGGAACAGGAAATGACTTTGTATAAAAAGAAAGGAAAGTTTAATAAAATTACAACCATAACCTCCAGTTACGGAACGGAATTAACAAACCTATACAGTAAAGTGAAATGTATATGAGTTTTGGATTTTTCTGTATCTTCTTTAGATTTAAATATCTATTAAACCATTAAGAAGACGGGTTATGATCGTTGAGCCACAGCCGGGGGGGAAAAACAAAAGGTTAATAGGATGAAAGTGTAATAAAACAGATGGTGTAATTATATAAGAAAAACAGAACAAAACATATTAAATAACTTTTTTTGCGGTAATAGTAAATTTTGATCTTTTAACATCACGCAATACTGTTTTTTGGTTTTATTATGTTTGAATATTGTAAGAACTGATTTACATAAATCGATCCTTTTAGAGCTTTACCTTCCTAATCTGATGTGAAAGTTGTGCGCGTATTTTTAGGTAGTCTCTTTCTAAATTTGTGTTATCAAAACTTAAGATTAATGCACGATGCTATTTTTTGAGTTTTGGATATTACACACATTGCAGTCCCTAAAGGAAATGCAATATTGTTGCTAATTGTATTGTTTTATCGTGTTTAGGTGGATTCAGTTACGTTTAATTTGATCGCCATCGCATTTCCACTCGTCGCCATTGCCTTTGGTTGTTCATGTACGTTGTCGCTGTTTGGCACAGTTCTTTATAATCCGCTGGAAGTTCCACTGCAGTGCCAGCCCGATAAGCCGCAGGGGTCCCAACAGGTAAAACTGCACAAAGCACAACAATGGCCCACGCCACGGTGCCATACCGACGCACAGAATACTCAACACCCAGCTTTCCAGTCCCATAATGGAGAAAAACGAACCCTTCAGCGCGTCCTGCACGATCCGCTTGCCGACGTGCTCCGGTTTTGCTAATCCGCCCGATCCGGAAATAATTTTCGTTTCCTCCGGCTTGGAACGATTTTCCGCCTCAAACCCGGGTGTATCGGTATCGGCCGGTAGGGCAAGCGTGACACTAACGCCACGATGCCGTGCTTCCATTGCGATCGTTTCGGCTAATCCACGAAGGGCAAACTTGGAGGCAGCGTACGCACCGTAACCATAAATTCCCATCAGCGCTGCCTGGGACGCAGTAATCACGATGATACCGTCCCCGGCTTCCTTCATCTTTGGCAAAACGTAGCGGGTCGGGTAGTAGGTAGCGAAATAGTTCACATCCATCAGTTTCCGGGCGTCCTCGATCGAGGTGTCTTCGATGGTGCCGCAAATGGCCATACCGGCACAGTTGATAAGCATGTGGATCGGTCCGACCGCTTGCTCTAACTCGTGCAGCGTGTTTTTCACCACATCGTAACTCTTGGAAAGATCAACCGATCGGAATTGTATCAGTTGTGTGTCACGGATGCGTCTCTTTTCGAGCTCTTCTTTCGCTTTTTCTGAAAATAACAAATAAGACAACACTTATTCAATGCGGGAAGACACAATTACACGTTGCTTACCCAAAAGGGACACGTTTCGTGCTATGATAGTAACGTGCGCCCCTAATCTGACGCACTCGATTGCTGCCCACAGACCGATCCCACTGGAACCGCCCGTAACGACCACATGTTTGCCCTTAATCAGTCGGGACTTTCGTGTGAGAAAGTAGAAAATTAACCCATGTACCAACACAATGCCGGCAATGGTCAGGATGATTTCGGTGGAATGGTTCATGTCGTGCAGAACTCGATGTCTGCAATGCCGGAGGCTATAAAAACAGAAAGAAAAAGTTTAAATGGGTTTATAAAGCAGAAAAGATATGATATCAGGGACCACTCCTTACCTCAACCGTATTCGATTGATGGATGCTTATTTGGACCCGCAAGTCGATTGACAGAAGATTAGTTAAAAATGCTGATAAGAGATAAAACGTTGGCCGTACTTTACAGAATCCAGGCTGAAGTGCAGTGCAGGAGCGATAGATAGATACGATAGTTTTCGATTTTTGAAGAGGAATTATGCTTTAATAATTAAATTGTTCTAGTCGAGTGTTGCCGGAATTGTAAAGTAAACAAAACACCGTTACTACACTGTAATCTAGATCGAACGACACCGTTGTAATGCCAAGGTTCGTACACTTGTTCTAAAATTAAAATATTTTTATAAAACTTTATAAAACTTACTTTAAATTAGTTAATTCAATTGCGTGACAACGATCAGAATAACTTATTGTACTACTTCCCTCTTATCAAATACCGCAATTATGGTGTTTTCTTTCGATTTATTACAGGGTTTGGCGATAGATAGGATGTGGCGTGCAAAACATATGGAACCGCGCTAGCGAATAAGATACAGCGTACCATTGATAGTGAAACGCAAAACACGTTATGGTATCGCGTGACCTAGATATGGAATCGCGTGCACAATTTAGTGAATATCAAATCGGCGGGTCGGTTTTGTAGCTGGGTACATATTACCCCGCTGAAGAGTTGAAATTTCAAAATAAACATTTCAAATTAATGTTGCATGAAATATCGAATTTTGGAGGCGCAAAAAAGGAATGTAAATTATTGTTTAATGACAATAGAACATAAAATAATTGATTTCCACCGTCAACCAACAACATTGAATATCATATACAACTAAAGCATTCAATAATTTGAATTGGATCTTTCATACATTGTATGTATAGACAGGATTTCAAAGCACGGATATATGCTGTCGTTAGGTAAAATTCACGGGTAAGCAAAGCGTCTAAAGTTATTCCAAGTGTGCAGGACAACAACTTTTATCCTGCGTTCAGGTTTCTGTTTAACGCAAATCGTGCGTTTCTTTGAGGTGTCGGTTAACATACCTGTAAAGGTACGTATTTGAGCAAAGAGATTAAAACGATGCAAAATTTCTAGTCTATTGCAAAATTTTGCAAGTCTATTGCATTATTGTGTGTTTTCAGGTGCTAGGGCACGACAGGCATCATTTCGTACTAGCTTAATTGTTGTGACTCGCAAACTGCAAGCGGATGCAACATTAATTTGAAATGTTTATTTTTAAATTTCAACTCTTCAGCAGGGTAATATGTACCCAGCTCCAAAACCGACCGGCCGATTTGATATTCACTAAATTGTCCACGCGATTCCATATCTAGATCACGCGATACCATAACGTGTTTTGCATTTCACTATCAATGGTACGTTTTATTTTATTCGCTTGTGCGATTCCATATGTTTTGCACGCCACATCCTATCTATCGCCAAACTCTGTATCTAGATCACGCAATACCATAAAGTGTTTTGCGTTTCACTATTAATGGTAGGCTTTATCTTATTCGCTTGCGCGATTCCATATGTTGGGCACGCCATATCCTATCTATTGCCAAATCCTGTACATCTTGCGCGAGCAAATGGCAAGATCACACTACAAAGGTGGGTAAAATGTCAACTTTGACAGACTTGCTATGAAATCGCTACGGGGCGAAATTATTTATGCTTCTCGCTTTTGATCCAGTAGTGTTCTCACTCTCGCGTGGTGCAACTATGGGCGAATGCAAGACATTTAATTTTTATTTTACAGTTTTTTCACGACACAATACAATGCGTACTCCTTTCAAATGTGTATTTTTTCTAACATTTTATAGAATTTTAAAAATAAAGAATTTATTGTATGTGCCTCATAGCTCAAATATGCAGAACTTTCATTCATAACCAAGTGCAAACGTAAAAGTACAAAATTGAAGGCGAAATACATGCAACACGAACCCACTGTGCGATTGGTTGCCTTTTTGTTCGCCTCGAACGCTGCGCCTATTGTGTCGATTGTGTTCCCGTTTTCTTCCTCCCGTGAAGAAGTGCAAATCGACTGGCGGTGTGCGTATGTGTCGTGTATGCCGCTTTTCCTGTAAAATTGTGCTATGTAAGTGAAACTGTGCAAAACGAAACTAACAGTAGGTGATCCTGTCTAGTGCGGGTAGTTGCAAACATTCGTGCGACGTGCGTGAAGAAGCATTCCAAGACCGCGCACACAGATTCCGCGAAAAACCACCGGGAGCGCCCCGAAGGCAAACTCACGAGACACGGGAGTCATTTTTGGGCGTTGGACATCCGGCCAGATCTTTGTCAGCCGGGAGGGGTGCGTGTGTGAATGTTGGTTGTTTGGTTGGAAAAGTGATTGCTGTTAGAAAAAACATTCTGGCTCGAGTGATCTCGGTATCTCTGGGGTATTTGGCAGTAATTTTTGGCCGTGTTGCTACCTTCGGAACAGGGCCAGGTGTGAGTCTTCTCGATTAAAAGACGCGTGTGTATGTGTGTTTATCTCGCTGATTCTGACCTGTGTTGTATTATTTTTTGTTCGTTACCACCAATTCCCACCGGCAAGAACAGATAGGTGAGGCTCAACAAAGAGGTGCAATCGTTGTTTAGTATGCTGACCGAGAGTGACGATGAAGGTAGCTGGGTGGCCCTGTTGCACATCTCGTTGTGAAAAGTTGCACCACATGAAAAACCCCCCGTGAAAGTGCGCCGAATGTATAAGGGGAGGATTTTAGTCAGTGTGATAAGTGTGGTGGAAAGATAAAAAGTGACAGAGAACGCACACAATTAGGCCCCAAAACAGTATTGTGGCTGGTTGTTTAATCTCTTCAGCTTCCTTTTTCCGGAAATCCTCACACTTCTCTCTGCTGTTGCGCTTGTGTGTGATGGCCATTGACGGGTGAAATTGAAAACAATTCCCTTCAGTGTACGGCCTACTGTGACGTGACGGTAGAGAGATGTAGCTTCTTCTCTCATCCATCCCCCATTCATTGATCATCAATTGGGCGTGTTTGTGTGTGTGTGTGTTAATGTGTCCGTATGCTTCCCGCGAGCATAGTTTATGCGCGCGCGTCTGTATGTGTATGTGTGCGAGTTTCTTTGTTGTGTTGTTGTTGTTGCGCGAGAAGTGGCGCTCGTGCCGCTGCACCTCTTAAATTCCACCCACAGCAACCCCCAGTGTGTATGTGGGTGTGCCGTAATACGTGTGCTCAAGGAAAGGGTTTTTTGCATAAAGATAAAACGGAAGAAAACATAAACAAAAAAAAAACGGCAACCGGAAAGTGAAAGCACAACCGGAAGTAACCGTGTCGGCAAAAGAGGCTTTTTTTTTTGCTTGAAAGTGACAGTGTGCGCGGGAAAGAGAAAGGAAAGACGACTTGACGATGATTGATAAAGATGTTAAAAATTTCTAATCGAAGGATGTGAGGAGTTCTTCTTTGTTGTTGACGGTGATTGTGTCTGGTCTGACCCCTCCATTCTCACGAAACCTCAGCTTCCATGCCGCCGAGGGAACAGTGATACAGGAGTCCATATCCTGAGTTTGCGGTGTGTGTGTTCCCGTTTGTGTCCGACCGAGATTGTGCGAACGAACGAGAAGCCTTTTTCCCGGATGTGTGCGCGTTACGTTCGGGAGAGAAAGCCAAGGCAACCGGAGCGCCCAAACCACCACCAACAATCACCGTCCGGCATCTAAGTGCGGTGGTGCAGTCCGGCAAGAATTTCCTTTAGGTTTAGTGCTTTAGTTTAGGTTTGTTTATCTTTTTTTATGGTCGTCTAATCATCCCCCTAATTGTCTAATCATCAGAAAACGTCCCGAAGGTGAAAAATTTCCCCGTCATTCAAAACGCCCCTCTATTGAGGGGGGGCTAGTGTTCTAAGTGTATGTACGTGAGTGTGTGAGTTTCTATGTGCGTGTGTGTTAAGAAGCATTAAAGGGTGAATCGGAAAACGTGACGTATCATCGCACAGCAAACACTCGCACGCGATGGCCGACAAAGTAACGAAATTCGAACGGATGGCCATGACCAAACCCGTGCCGATGAAATTGTTCGCTGCCTGGGAGGTGGACCGGACACCATCGAACTGCATTCCAAGGTAAGGGAAAGTGCCGTAGTAATGGGGTGGGATGCAAAATGCATCCGGGCAAGGCAGACTCCCAATGATACCAAATGGCGTCTTCGGGTTGCAAATGCACTGGCGGAACAAGACACATGAAAGCGTTTTCGTCTCATTAGAACCAACGGGAGCTCTCTCTATCTCTGTATCTCTCGCTCCAGCTCTCTTTTCCATCCCTGAAGTAAAACCGAACTGCAGCGACTGAAAACTGCAATTGTTTGGGTGTGTATGCAATTGCGCCACCCTCCATCCCCAGCAGCAGTAATCTGGCCAGCAGCTTTCTATCTACTCCGTTTTATTATAATATTACTAATCATTCTCTCAAAAAACCGGGTTGCATCCTGGTCCGGTCACTTTATGCTCTTATTCGCGCGCGCTCTCTCTCGCTCTTTCTATGCTCCAGAGCTCAGATTGCTCTCAAGGGGGGAACATTTTCCCGGTTTGAAGATGGAGTGCAAAAAAAAAAGAGAAGGAAATCAGTTTCCATCCCAACCTGAACTCCTTCTCCCCATGGCTTGCTTGGTCCGGGAGGCTAGTAATAATGCGCTGTAATTATATTGCGTAGTAGCAGCATTACCAGCGGCACCATGAAGTTGTTTGATCAGTAAGAGGATTAAAAGAGTAGCCCAAAGATGCTTGATTTCATCTGGAAGTCCTTGCCTGTGAAGTCATGTGTGGTATGCATTGTACGATTTGCTCTCTTTCTATCTCTCTCGGCATCTCTCCCTTTGTAAGAATAATTGTGCATGATGTAGAATTGACTTTCCACTAGGATACTTCTAGTTTGCCGGTGGAAAATCCCGCTAAAAAAAAGTGGAAATGAATGGACGGGAGTTTTAGTATTTTCTTGTCCTTCCCCGTGAGCTTGATTAATAAGAATAAAATAGTTATTTCATCACGCGCACGGTGCGATCACTTCCACATCACGCAGAACATAGATGGCCCCGGCACGAATAATAATAATGGCTATAACCACTATGCCCTTCCGATCCGTTCTGTTCTGTGCTGGTTCATTATGAGTACGCCTGTCGTGCCACTGCTGCCCCCATAATCATCAGATGGGGCGTTGAATCGTTGAACCCGCCAAGAATATGTCGTTGACCCAGATACAGCGATTTTCACTTTTGATATTCTGTGCCGCAACAAGCAACGAAAGTCAAGCCAAGCGTACTAAATAATGTTCTGAGCAAAGAATAGAACGGGTCGGGATGGATGTGTCTAGTGTACTTCAAGCAAAAAAAAGGACACCGAAAACACACGCTTCTCCCAGCGTGTGTGTCCCATTCGTCACTCATCGTGACGATGATTATTACACACCATCTCTGCTGGGTTCTCGCGGGCAGTGGACGGGAAAGAAGCACGAGACGTGTGAATGGTTTTCCACTCTCAATCTCCATTTTCTTTCTGATGATGGGCCTCTACTCGCTTCCCCGCTTACACTGGCGGTTCATAGTTTATCGTGAGGAATGGGGATTTCCACGAAAACAGAAACCGGGTGGTATTTTCGGTGATTTTTCTTTTTCATTAGGAGGAAAATGAGTTTCCTGGAAAATGGAGAATGACAGCCCTTTCGGAAAGGTTGCCTGACTTTCCGACCGGCGGATTACCCGGTGACTGCTAGTGTGCCTGTTCCCGGTTCCGATGCTGTTGACCTCAATCAACAAGGACTGGTAACCGACGAATGCCGGGGAAAATATTTAGGTCTTGCCTTGATCAATGTTGCAACTGCTGTGGCAACAGAACAGGTGTCATAAATTGAGTTTAGTATTCTTTCGTGAAACATTATCGCCATTTTCTGTCTTGTGAGTTTGTGCTGGGTTGCAAATTATGTGGGAAAGGTGAGCTAATGTTATAATTTAATAGTTAATATCTTCTATTTTTAAATTATAGCGTTTTATTTTTGTAATAAACCTAATCATTTGAATGCTAATATGTACAATTGAAGCAAAGGAAATGTATAAAAGTATCGATCACTATGGCATATATTGTAACGAACTAAGACTAACTGTCATTTCAAACAAACAAAGTCGTATGGAACTTAAATTATATATGCTTCCCTATCAGAACCTAAGCAAGATAGGTTGTTTTTTTTTTATATAGTAATTATCTTTCAACTAGACCGTTCTGAACAGATAGACAGACCTGTATGATTTGATTTACATAAAATATTGAGTCGTAATCCTTGACCGCAGCTGCGGTTCAGAGATTGTTAATATTTGATGAATCGATTCAATATATCTAATGGGTCTTCTCAAAAGATCTATTAGGTTTAAGATTATAGTCAAAACGGTCAAACAATTGAGCGGAAAAATTAAACCATTCCACAATATAGCAATTTAAAGAAAAAGGATCCTTCAAAATGAAGAATTTCTTGGAGCAGAATATATAAATATCACCCAATATTTTTGAACATCTCGAATCGAACATATCAGACAAAACTGTCTGCTTCTTTTCTGTGAGGTACGACTGGGGAATTCAGGTTCCTGGGTCTTTCCTAATTTCTCCTCAGGTTAGAGCATTTGTTGCTCAACTACCTCTACTAACAATAGTATCGGCAGCTAGTGGCCATATGTCCTAGACGAACCTATCGCCTTGGTCAATGTTGCGTTTGTCTGCATTTTTTTCCTTTCTGAAAAAAAAACCTTACCAAGACATTGTTTCATAAAACTGTATGCGCTTATTCTTGTGGCATGTCTTGTTCTATCGGACAATAAAGCTCTCCCTCAAGGATTATTACTCCCTAAAGAAAGGTACTTAAGACATAATTTCCAAGGAATCATAAGAAAACAAGACCCCCGCACGATCCATCATGTGTTCGCAACGGTTAAACCAAACATCGAACGGCGCACGGATCCCAAAAAAACATTTTATTGCAGAGACGATACACTATTTATAAAAATCTGCCAATGGTCGTGGACCAGCGAGATTGCGTTTCATGCCATTTGCACCCGAACGCTGTCCGCCCTTTCTTGTTGCGATGTTTTATGGCCGTTTCATGACGTTTGTCAGCAAATTAGTGTGTTGCTTGCCCATGGAAAGTGTTATTTAATTTTTAATCCTAATTCGTGTGCTTGTATGCGTGTTTTGTTGGAAATATGTTGCTGGATGCCGATATTACCGGGCAGGAAAAACGTCTATACATTTTTTCCCATTTCTTACCAACGACTTGTGTGTATCTCTCACTCTGCTTTCATCTTTTCATCAAAAGCTTGGCAATAGAATACACCCAGCACGATGAGGAGATTATATGGCTTTGCGGAAAGATGTGATAAAAATACTGTATAAACAAGCCCCAAATTCCCGAGCCATGCTCCGTACCACGCTCGCGTGCAGGAGATGCGTACCGTGGTAATTTATTATAATTTTAATTGCATCATTCTACCGTTGCGTTCCGTTGCGTAGTTGAGTTTGATGGTGTGTTTATAGTTGTACGAGCTGCTGCTGCTGCTGCTGCTGCTGCTAGTTCTTTCTTGTAGTTTTGATTTGGGTTTTGTTTGGTTTTCAAGTCCTACTCTGGTCTCTCGCCGGTACGGTAGTGAACTGGCGGTTGAATCCGTTGGACCTCTAGAGGACGGGCCGACAGACAGAAAAAATCATCAAGAAACGTAAAATATAAATACCGAGAAGATTATGCTCGGGGAAGGAAAAGTTCAAGTTCGTGTTGCACCCACGGTTTTCGACCGCCAACGCTTGGGAGCAATAAACCATGTCTATGACACGTCACTGGGGTGTAGACGGTAAAAGTTCGTTCGACCAACTACAACAATCCGCACCGAGATGAGTATCGCCCCGGCGGTTTCGGTTTCGGGAAATATCGAGCATTAATCTCGCCGAGTACGAGAACCATCGGGGTCCCGGTGTTACACCACGGTCGCTCCGGTCCGTTTGGCTTCCGTGTGGGATGCGCTGAAGGTGAAGATTATTTCTTTGTTTGCTTTCGATACAGTTTCGTGCGGTTCTTTTCCCTTCTGCTTCTCACGCTTCTGTAGGGTTTTTTTTCGGCTAATCGACTAGCCTGCAACATAAATCGTACCTTAAGAAAAAAAAAGAGCTACCCAGCGCATATCGCGGGGTTGGTTCTTAGCGTCTGAAGAATGTCAAGTTAAATTTGGACGAAGAAAAAAGTGTTTAAAATTAAGGATGATGAATCGTTCGTCGTTGGTTGATGTGTGTCGCGGTGTTGATGCTCATATGCTACCGTACAACGAATTCTTGTGCCAGCAGCGCATGAAACCTTTATTGGAATAAGTCAAAGCAAATCCAAGACCTTTGACTTGGCGTTCTGTTTGTCATCCGTAGCCCGATCCCGGGTTCCGAACCGAAAGAACCGAAGAAGCCAGCAAATGTGTTTGATTAATGCGTTACGCTGAGATTAAACAGCCAAAAGGGTTCAATAAAGTTCATTTCCAACTCCCGTCGGAGGGGTGACACACTGATAATGGAAGATGCATGTTTACGAAGATAGTTTAGTTTATAGTGTTTGCGTAATTAAACGTTAATTATAGCAAAAATTCTGAACGCCACGTGGTTGTTTACTTTGGGTAACAAATTGACGCTGGTTTTATGGCGTAACTTTTGCGAACTTCAACTCATTTGAATTAACCCACCAAAAGGGACGGGCTTTTTGAGACTGCAGTGAAGTTCTTTTCGGTCCCGTTCGGTCAATGTTAGATCGATGTAAATGTAACAACAACATGAACGTTCATGCAATGCGTCACCGTTGGACAGCACGACAGCACAGCGTGCAGCATGGAAGGTGAATGGTCGAGCAGCATGACCCTTACCCTCCATTCGGATGCCCGGTTCCAGTTTGTTATGATCAATACTGGAAGCATAATTGGACTTTACGGCCTGGTCCGTCGACGAGAGAGAAAGCGGCACGGGAATGTGCAATGTATAAAAGTAATAATATCGGATAGTTTTCCCTGCAAGTGCCTGGTGGTGTTCCAATTATTTTGCTTTCTGCACTTCATTAGCTTGTTCTGCTGAGGAACTCTGTGCTGAAATGCAGCGTAAGGGCAGCTCTTTAAAGCTCACACTGCAATAACAGATATTCGCTAACTATTTACGCTAATCTTCAACGGAAAACATTCCACGAAGTGTCTCCTTAGTGAGAGTCTTACTTTTACAGTTGTGCCATCGTAAAATGGCTTGTTACGAACATTAATTTGTTTTGAGCGCAGCTTAAAACTCTTTAAAGGGGTAGTAAATTCAGCCAGTTGCAATAAATGGTTGTTTTAAGCTAAAAAAAAATTAATTGGAGTGTCTACTTACTCGTAAACCTTACCTGTAGTTCAAGAGAAGCTTAAGATATTTCCGGCGGAAGTCCATCTGATGTAATGGCCAATAGGAGTTGCACAATATATTAAATATAGTAGTATTTTAGGATTAATTACAAATATCAAGTTTGTCGAAAATCTTTTGGTATACTCAAGCTGTCAAGCTGTCAGAATTTACTATATAAACTTATAAACAAAAAACATATACCAAGACGATTTTCTTTGATCATTGGAAGCAGAAGAATTTGGAACATATAAATCGGAATCAATAATTTATGATAAGTTACACGAATGCATCGAAAAACCTTCTAATAATAATACGTAAATAGTCTAAACAAGGTGCGATCCGAACGATGCCTGGCGAGTCTTGAAAAGGTCACTAGTTCCGCACCGTTCGTAACGATCTGCGAACAACTGGCGGTCGTGCATTTGGCACGGCACCGTTTTATTGGGTTAGCGTTGTGGATTTTGGCATTTAGCTCCGGCCACCGGACACGATGTGCAACGTGTGGCCTGTGAGATGAATCTCGCGCGGAAGAGACACTCACAAACACACATAGGCGCAGGTTGACATTATTTGGCGCTAATAAAGCAAGGTGATGATATGCCGGCTGCGACCATGACCACCGCATGGTCATGTTTGGATTGTTTCCATCACGAAGCATCACGGTTAGCAGCAAATCCTATTCAACTATCCTTTCCGGCGGTTGGGATTTCATAATCTCTGCTACCCATGTGAGTCAGTGCCAAATTTTGCCAGAACGGAATCGGACGGTTTGTGGGTGCTCTTGTTTTGTCACCCACCGGCCAGGGCGACATTTCAACATTCGCTGCAATTGTTGTGTCGTTTCGCGGGGACTTGGGGAACTAAAAAACGCGACGACGCAACCGTTACACAACCCGTGCCAATATATTCGTGCACAAAATGTTTCGTCCAAGCAGAGAATAAACACCAATGTGCCTTTACACGAGGTTGCGGTGGTCCAATATCGGGCCAAAGCTTCAACCGAAAGGAATGGGGAAAACAGAATATTAAAGTCGTTTTTCTTGGCACTGCGCTAATGTGCCGGGCAGCTCTTGTAACCGGGCCCGGTGTTTGCCCAATGTTGAGCGAATGGTTGGTGTTGGTGCCCAGTGATAGAATGGGATATCCGCAAGGAAGCGAAACCGGAAGCACCCGGTTTCCTACCGACATTCGTTCTGGGGCGACATTCGTCGCGTTTGCTTTTTTTCTCTCTCTCTCTCTCTCTCTCTCTCTCTCTCTCTCTCTCTCTTTCGTTCCTCTTGCCGTTGTGGGTGCAATCTCGGGTGCCTGCGATAGTGGAATAGCGGAACCGGGCCTCTCCCAGTACTGTTGACAGGTCTGTTTTTATTATGCTTCTTCGCGACCTTAACCGGTCGTACGCCACTGAACGACTGCAGGCCGCTTTTAACCGGAGGGCACGCGACTCGTGGTGACGTGCAGCTTGTGTCGCACCTAAATCCAGGTTTCGCAGGGTAGAGCCGCAGGAAGGGTCGGTTGGTGGGAAGACCACCAAACAAGTCCAGTAGTTTGATTTTGATGCAAAAAAGTGCGACAGAATAGTTGGAAAAAGGAATTCGTTCGGGGTTAGACAAGAGAGAAAGAGAGAGGAAGTGGGACACGGTGTGGTAGGGTTTGGTGAGGTGAAATCGATTTTCTACCCTGTTGTGTGGAAAAGTAGAATCAAGAAGCTTGGTGAAATTTTGGCCAGGGACAAAATCCGTTCGCGTCGTTGGAGTGAAGTAAAAATTCATTGCACCCCCAAACGCTTTGTTTTGTCTAGCAGGTGATCAACTTTTCGCGTTGGTCAGAACTCAGAACTCTCCGCTGAACAAGAATAAGCGCTAGCGGGTCAATAATTGGTCACCTTGGCCTTCCGTGTCAATCACAAGATCTCAAGCTCTCCCACTGATTGAAAGAAGCAAACAAATATGTGATGAAGCACGGCCAAGCACGCGACTGCACCCTGCGGGGTCTTCCTTGATCTTGTCTTGTTGTTGTCTTCATAGTACTCTATTTCTATATGCATCTGTCCGAGTCTGTGGATCTCTGTCACTCGTTGTAAATCATTCTTCCGCTGCTACAAAATTTTCGTGATTCGTCCCTCACAGTGACTCACCAAAATTTGGAACAATGATCTCGTTCAATGCTCGACCTTCTCACTGCCGTAAGCCCCAAATTCATCGACGCCTGCGTGTGTGTGCTTGTACGGAACCGGTTTTGCATGGACGTAAGGTCGCACCCGCACGGATGCTTCCGTCTCAGCATCCGACGTGGTGTCGGAAGATCATGCTGGTAATGGTCGAGTGGATGCAACTCATTATGCAACAGCATGCAGTCAATCATGAGATCTATATTGCTGATGATACCACACCTTTTTTGTACCACGTTTACGGTCGCCTTGCCCATCGGACCCCGATGTCGTGGAGTGGTTTTTTCCCACAGTTAAGCAAACAAAGATTAATTCCATCTCCCTTGCTGTTGTTGGGCGACCTTGCTACTACTGAGTGTCTCGAGAGAAAGAATAGCAAAAGAAAGATCTCTAATCTTATCATTTAGGTTAGCTTTAGATAAGGGCTTTGCTGATGATAAACAATCTACTTGTTGGGTTGGTTTTAGTGTTTTTGTTTTCTTTCGTAGGTTGTTTTCTTCTTGGAACTTACTTGGAATACTTAAAGAAGGAACATTGAAAAGTGACCTATTATATTTCACTTTATCTGTCAAGTGTTTGCCAGCGGGTACTACGAGATATCGCACCGGTGGTTGTGTATCATCAACTGAGCGCATTGCAAACCGTTCCGCGCTTCGGTGGTTTTCGATCGGATGCAGTGATCCGAGAATTTCCAATTTCGATCACTAGCTAGCCTCGTACGTAATGGAAATAAAGGTTCTTACGGCCGCCTCTTCCAGCAGCTTCTCGCCGAGGCCATCTCGTCAAGCCAAGGGCACTGTTTAGTCGCCAAATAAGGGGTTTTGCAGCGTTAGTCCCATCGCGAATGGGTAAGCCAAGGTAGTGATTGGAGAGATGGGAAGCGAATTCCAAACCCTGTTCATCACCCTCTCTCAAGTCAAGTAAGGCGCGATGCGGTGGAAGTGGTTTTGTATTTTTTTTTTCGCATCCACCACGGAACATAGACAACGGGGAGACGGCGGGCTCGCCGTTGGGTTGCTTTTCCTCATTAAGGTATAATAAGGCAACATTTCCCCGTTCTGATGGATTCATTTTGTCTTTGGACTTTGAACGGAATGACTCCGACGGCGGTTGAATTCTTTGTTCCGGAGATGCCGGTCGGCGGAAGGACCTGATCGATGGCCCGACCGTGATACGTGCGCTTTGTTTAACAATGCGCCATGCTTTTACACGCTTTGCCCGAATGGTCTTCAAATCCCTGAGCCGTCGCTTCCCGCTCGGTTACGGTTCGGTGCGTCACCGCGGTTTGGCTACATCTTGCCACGGCTCCCCGGCACACACCGCTTAGCGTTCTAAGTGCGGGAGGTTTTTGCTTACATTGGACGCTCGGTAAGACGATCTTCGGCTTGAAGGTAATGAATTGTTGTTTGTTTTAGCTTGAACCGATACCACCGTGCATGTCCCGCAAAAACCCTCAAATTTCATAACACAAACACACCGCACCGCGGGCTGCTGTGTAAGCCCGGCACCGGAGATCCTACTTGTTGTTTGCTGTTTGCGTTCGATTGTTTTGTAGTAATCGACGGATGGAATGTATGGAGCGTCTCGTTTGCGTTTAGACGGGCAGCCGTAGTTCGAAGCATTCGCAAACGGGTTACGGTGACGAAGCTGGTCGTGTGTGTAGACCTTGGCAGTTGGGGCGCGTTGGTAAAGGTGCTTTTTTTCCCCCAGCCGAGCACCGATCGCTTCGATGCGCTGCAGCTGAGGAATTGTAAACATGTAAACAAATATGCCCTGTTACGTCGATGCCCCACTCTGGTGAGGCCATACTTTAACCGTAGCGGGAAGAACCTCTCATCGGGTGCGGTAAAGCGCCGGTGACTCTTGTGTGAAACATGGCCATTAGAACTTTAGCATTCTATTCCGCCTCAGTCGCAGTGGATGCGTGAAGCTTGAAGGACAACGTATGGCAAAAAGGTTTGTGCAATTGTTGGATCGAATTGTAGCTGCGCTGGGGTGTATATCCTCACCGGTTGATATCGGGTTGATATATAACAAAGCATTCCTCGGCTAGAATCAGGCAAGCTTTTCGGAGTGGTCTATTTCCGGGATTGCCAAGTTTTGCTCACGTCATACGTTGCCTTGTGGATGCCTTGGTGCTACGGCGCCGTGTCCGTGCGTGCAGCTGGCTTCATTGTGTGTGAGCCCGTTCGCCCACCGAGATCTCCGCTTCCGCTTTTAAGACGCCGAGCGAAGTAGTGGAGTAGTGCTCCGATGGTGGCGACAGGTGCCTGGCGTATGTTCTAATTTTACTTAGACCAGCAATTTGCTTCTTTATCTATGCGGCCGGTGATGGTCGTGCATTGGAGGATTGGAGCCAGTAGTGCGCCAAGAGCAGGCCTGTGCGCGCGTTGAATTATTTACGGCCCGCACTATATACATTGTGCCTTTGGTGTTTGGATGTTCTCCCTCGCTGCTGTTGCAAACCGAAACCACCGTTGGCGGTAGGTAAACCTCCACCCATACACACACACACGCCGAGAATTGCACCTTTTGGGCCACTACAGCTACAGGTTTCATTAACGAAACGGGAATATGTTGGTGTTGCCTTTTGCGATGGGTTTTCATGTTGGCGTATTCTTGGCTCGGGGCTCGGTATACGCCCTAACCTTTGCCGTGGCAGTACCTTCTAAACTGCACCGGAGCTTTTGGTTTCATGTAGACCACGCCGCGTGTCTGATGCAACTGAATGAGTTTCTAATTGTTTGCTGCCGTCAGAAATTGCTAACCACCGAACATGCCTCAGGTGGAACGGAACTGTAGCAGGAATTATACCATGCTGCAAGGTTAGCAATATTTCAACGGGTTGGTGTTTTTTTTTGTTTTAGAAAAGATTTTACAGGAAGCCTTTTCCACATGTTCCTGTTCTTTGTAGATGGTAGTTCCTATAGACTTTTGGTGTAGTACACCGAACATTGTGATTCCAATTCCAATCTGAACTACGAATCCCTTGTAACAAAACCCCGACCGACTGCACAGTTAAAATGAGTTGTTTTATTCTGATAATACTTCCAACAATTTCAGAAAGGAGTTGACTCTCTATTTCAGGGATTCCTGGACCTAGATTATTAAGTATCTAAGATGTTCGGTCTACATGCTCATAAGAGTTTTTGTCCTCGTATGTTTGGACTACGAATCCCTTGTAACAAAACCCCGACCGACTGCACAGTTAAAATGAGTTGTTTTATTCTGATAATACTTCCTACAATTTCAGAAAAGAGTTGACTTGCTATTTCAGGGATTCCTGGACCTAGATTATAAGTATCTAAGATGTTCGGTCTACATGCTCATAAGAGTTTTTGTCCTCGTATGTTTGGACTACGAATCCCTTGTAGCAAAACCCCGACTACTGCACAGTTAAAGTGAGTTGTTTTATTCTGATAATACTTCCAACAATTTCAGAAAGGAGTTGACTCTCTATTTCAGGGATTCCTGGACCTAGATTATTAAGTATCTAAGATGTTCGGTCTACATGCTCATAAGAGTTTTTGTCCTCGTATGTTTGGACTACGAATCCCTTGTAACAAAACCCCGACCGACTGCACAGTTAAAATGAGTTGTTTTATTCTGATAATACTTCCAACAATTTCAGAAAAGAGTTGACTTGCTATTTCAGGGATTCCTGGACCTAGATTATAAGTATCTAAGATGTTCGGTCTACATGCTCATAAGAGTTTTTGTCCTCGTATGTTTGGACTACGAATCCCTTGTAGCAAAACCCCGACTACTGCACAGTTAAAGTGAGTTGTTTTATTCTGATAATACTTCCAACAATTTCAGAAAGGAGTTGACTCTCTATTTCAGGGATTCCTGGACCTAGATTATAAGTATCTAAGATGTTCGGTCTACATGCTCATAAGAGTTTTTGTCCTCGTATGTTTGGACTACGAATCCCTTGTAGCAAAACCCCGACTACTGCACAGTTAAAGTGAGTTGTTTTATTCTGATAATACTTCCAACAATTTCAGAAAGGAGTTGACTCTCTATTTCAGGGATTCCTGGACCTAGATTATTAAGTATCTAAGATGTTCGGTCTACATGCTCATAAGAGTTTTTGTCCTCGTATGTTTGGACTACGAATCCCTTGTAACAAAACCCCGACCGACTGCACAGTTAAAATGAGTTGTTTTATTCTGATAATACTTCCAACAATTTCAGAAAAGAGTTGACTTGCTATTTCAGGGATTCCTGGACCTAGATTATAAGTATCTAAGATGTTCGGTCTACATGCTCATAAGAGTTTTTGTCCTCGTATGTTTGGACTACGAATCCCTTGTAGCAAAACCCCGACTACTGCACAGTTAAAGTGAGTTGTTTTATTCTGATAATACTTCCAACAATTTCAGAAAGGAGTTGACTCTCTATTTCAGGGATTCCTGGACCTAGATTATAAGTATCTAAGATGTTCGGTCTACATGCTCATAAGAGTTTTTGTCCTCGTATGTTTGGACTACGAATCCCTTGTAGCAAAACCCCGACTACTGCACAGTTAAAGTGAGTTGTTTTATTCTGATAATACTTCCAACAATTTCAGAAAGGAGTTGACTCTCTATTTCAGGGATTCCTGGACCTAGATTATAAGTATCTAAGATGTTCGGTCTACATGCTCATAAGAGTTTTTGTCCTCGTATGTTTGGAAGCATAATAGTTGGAGCTTCATAAACATGAACTTCATGAGATTTGTACGATAAATTCACTCACCTCACCTGACCATGTCCATTAGAATGACACTCAACGGTCCGGTCCGTCCGTAAAGGTACAGGATAGTCCCAAATAGACATAGATTGACGTTGATGAGTCTGTCGGCTGATCAGATAGATCGAGATATGCGATTGAGTGACTTCGCCCGTAAGATAAGAGAGTTGGTCCCGTGTAAGAGGACGCACTCGGGATCCGGATAGGATATTTGTGAAGGGCCTTTCGTGTGGAGATCGACGTCACTACCGCTATACCACCATGAGACTTCGAAAACTTAGTCTAAAATATTATTCTATGATTGACACAGCTTAGGAGATCTTTATGCCAAAAAGGATTTGCTCATTCGCTGGCTTGTGAAATTAGCTAAATTAGAAGAATACTAAAGAAGAATGATGTAAAACTCAGTATTTTTAAAGTTCTTAGTAGTACTTCTCTCCTTTAAAAGTACCTGCCACATGAAGAGGTGATTCAACCTCTCGTCACTCGCAAAAAAAGGGAAATGATATTCGACTGGGGTTGTGTATGGCTTCAATGTGCAGCCGTACGAGCAAAGGGTCCTGTGTGTGCGCCATCGGACATACGGGACCGTCAGCCGGAAGAATGTCACGGTGGATAGAAAGTTATTAAACTGTGGCCTAGAACACCCGATGGCGGGCCCATGGGAAACCCGACGCCCGGGGTTTGCTTCATGCGAAAAGAATTTGCAATAAAAGTTGCAAACAAACGAACGAGCATATTACTTCCATTCGAAAATGGTCCAATGGGGGCAAGTGCCGTCGCCGGTCGCTTGCTTTCATGTCGTTATGGCTGGTATTCTTCTGGTGTGGTTCTTCTCCTTCTCCCCTGTTTGGTATGTTTTTTTGTTTGTTTGTGAGCGTCATCTAGCCTTTCGTCCTAGTCGGTCGGCGCACCATGTGCACGGTCCAGTCGCAAACATCATCGGGCACCGGCAGAACAAATTTGCCACAAAACAAAGCTATAAATATGTAGTTTCGTACGTACTCACCACGAAACCGTCGCACGGGATGTTTGCAGGAAGTGAACGATGGTAATGTAAGTGGTGTACCCCGCCCCGACCCGCCCCGACCGTGCATGTAAGACCGAGGCCTTCCTTTTCTCGAGCGCCACCTTCATCTTTATGCTGCGCCACCAACCTACTTTATGAATACGGCAAGCGCAGAAGCGAAGCGTATAAATATTTCAATCGTGCCTGGAATGTGGTTCTGTCATTACGTCTGCACCTTGCACTCGTCATGGTCGCCCGTGATACGGAGAAGCGATATTGATTTGCGTTGTAAAATGCCGCGAAGGAAGGGCGAGAAAAGCGTCCCGTTTTCAATGTTCGGTAGCTGCGGTAGTTGTTATGTTATGTCGCCAAGAAAACATGTTATCAAGACGCGACACACAGTAAACAACGCACGGTAAACACACCGCAGTGCTATTGTGCGTGTACGCTTTGTATTTCTGCACCAAAACAATACCCGGTGTGTTTGTGGCAACGAAACGTTGTTGTTAACGTCCGGGATGAAGCGTTCACTCGTGGCGCAGGTTTCTTGTTTGATATTAACGATAAAAAATGAAATGCGTGTGTAATTCGCCTCCCTTTATGGATAAGTTTGGACCTAAGCGCCACTCGATGACCCTGTCCAGGTATTACTTTCACCGTTGATGGCAGTCACGTCCCACCTTTGGTCAAACGGTGGCACCCCGAGAAGGTTGTAAAAATTCACCTAAAAACGACACACGATTTCGGAAGTACACTTTTTTGAATGAAGCGTTACATAAATTGATTACGAACCAATTCGCTGGGTCAAACGGTTTCCGATAATTTCTGCAATCATCTTAACGCTCACACTTGGCAATTCAAGACCGCAAGGGGCTAAAAGTGTCGGTTGCCGCGGTCGTGCCGCAATTTGATTTACTTTAACGAACGTTCCAATATCGTTAGCCCCCCAAAAAAAACCTGCTGATCGTTTTGCATCATTGGGGGAACACATTCCGTTTGCGCCGCTTCTCATCGAGCGTTTTTATGCTCCCAAACGACGGCCTGCACGTGTGGCACTATATTTGGAATATGCTGTGTCTGTACTGCATAAATAATGAGTCACCACTAACTTGGGTCGTTGGGTCTCCACCATCATCCTTACCCCCCCCGACCAGCATGTCGTTAGTGCATGCTAGTTGTGCCTGGAGTGAAGTGATCGATAAGTGTGGAAGCGCGCACCCCAAAATGGATGGATTCTTTTGGGTCCTTTTTTACCTCTCTCTCTCTCTCTCTCTCTCTCTCTCTCTCTCTCTCTCTCGCTCTCTCCAACAAAAAAAGGGTTCGACCCAAATCAGTTTCCATCATGGGTGCGGTTTTGTTGGGACGTACATTAGAGTTTGGGGTTTTCGGTGAAGTTAGCCGGTGTATCCTTGTTGGCTCTTTGAGTTATTGAAATGCTTAGCGGCAGCTCTTTTTTGTTTTGGAAGGTGAATGATTTGTAAGTTAGGTTTCTCACAAGAGCAACAAAAAAGTAATTATTCTTCCGGCTTGTTTATTTGCATTATACACAAGAATAGCACAGGGTGTTTGAAAAGCAAGAACCATTTCTAATTTGTCCGATGACAATAACGGGATGTTTCAAATTTTGGCAGCTTATTGGCAGATCATACCATAAGTTAGAAAGGTTAAGCTTTCAGCCGGAATCAGTCAAATAATCCAGGTATCATCGGGCTGTATCATTCGGAACAGATTCATAAGGGACATAGCATTTTCATGTACAGGATGACATAAGGGATCATTCTCGCGGGACCTCAATAAGAGAAAGATCGATTAAAGTTTAGAAAGGCAACTTAAATTTAAGGAAGGAATTGGAGGAAGGAATTATCCAACGATAATTTGTAGCTCCGAATGGTGACCGAAATTGTGAAACCGTCGCATGCAACGGTGTGGACGCTTCCAACTGGATTCTTCGTGAGTGGAACTGTATTGCGCGGACAAGGCCTATAAGCATCTCTGAAGTCGTGGACATGACGGCAAATGACGGTACGAGGGTGTGGAAATTTCAGCAAGGTCTGAACCCATTCAAAGCTTGCAAAGATTAAGCATTACTGGAAACGAAGTTATCAATTTTTAAAAAATCCGCCAAGAACTCCCAATTTAAACCCACTATTGGAGTTAACTCCTTGAATTGCTAGTTAATTCAACATCTGAGATGGAATCTGTCTCAGAATCTAGTAGATATCGGCAAGAAAATGATATTCTGTAGGTATTCAAAATTATGCTATTTTCGGACTATACTCAGAAGAATTTTGTTTATTTGCAGCTAAACCATACGATCTCAGCGAAGGAGTTCTTATAGAATTTCCGTGAAAAATATCATGTAACGCTCGAATCTTTTTGATCATTATATTTTAGTTTGGTACGAACAGTCGTTTTAAATGCTTGCCTTCATTTGTAAAATATGGGACACTAAAACTAAGTTTGTCTACTTATAATTTGATTTCAAAATAGTGCTAAAGTTGCAGCAAACAAGTTTAATTTAGTTTTGGAAGCAAAAGAAACATGTATTATTTTAAAAAAACACACATACCCCAAAATTATTGGACCCACCAGTTTGCGTGTTTTATGCATTTTTTACATTGTAGATATTGCATAAAATTATGTAATACAAAATAAAAAGTGAGCAAAACTTGAAAAATTGAAACAATTGCCTTAACAGTCACCCTGTGTTGATCTGTAAATTATTTCCTGCTTCACCAAGCGCACCTTTTAATCAAACATGCCGGCCGACGATTCTATTCCGATTGACGCAGAACGTGTTCGATCGGACATCAGACTGGAGACAAATTACACTCGATTCGAGTTTTTGGGGTCGATGCTCAATGCCAATTTGCTATTGCGCGCCCTTCATGTGTACCCCGTTCTTATTGACTTATTGATGGGTATTTCTGTTCCACTCGGCAGTGTTCGACTTCCCGGCCTGCATCTCTGCTACGATGCTACAAAATGGTTAGCCCAGTCAACGCAACCTTCCTTCCTCGTCAAACGTGTGTTGCATCACCTTTTTACGCGGCCTGGCTGTGAAAAGCCGTCACACTACCCGGGCCCCGGGGCATTGTTTACCTTTTACCGTCGTATTGTTTCACATAGTTTTCGCGCCTTCTGGTACAGCCGCTGTGCTCTGCCATCCAGGCGTAAACGCTGTGGCGCTTGGGTGCAGCAGCAGCAGTATCAGGCTGTCAGTCAACCGGTGAGTGGCCGCATTTTCCACTGCCTGACTCTTTCACCCGTGACGCGCTTTGGTTGGTTGGGAAAATGATTCGCTACGAGGTTGTGCTATTACTTGCGCTACGACCCTACAAGCCGACAAGCAGGAGGGGGGGACTTGATTAGAAGGTGGTTAAAGAGATATAAAAACTTCCTTGCAAAAGAATCGCAAATCAGCTGAATAGCGTTTTGATAACGCTTGTATACGCTCGTCGACGCCGGTTCCTTATTTGCTGCTTCATGCACAGCAAAACGGTCTTTCTTATCATACGACCCTATCAGCTTTGATTTTCCAACCGACTGGTTCCAGCCGGTAATCGATCAGATCTCCATCTCCCCTGCATGTGTGAAGACGGTACTAACAAAACAACAACCATGCACCGAACTCCTCCGGCCAATGCTGTACAGAGGCTCGATGCATCAGGACTGTTGTACAGCTGTAAACGACGCCCGGTTGTTGTCGGACGGTTGTATTCGCCGTTGTTTTACCGACGTCATATCGCGCCGTGCCGGGTGGCAGCCAGCGTCTGCTGTAAGACATGATTGTAATGGGCTGTTAAACAGGGGCGTGTTTTATGCCGAGTGTGTTACGCTAATAGCTAATAGCACCATTACTATTTGCGTTCGATTTTGCCGCTTCGATCCTCACACGGGAGAGCATCCTTTTTTTTGTGGTGCCGGTGTGTACGGCAGCATACTAATGGGAAAATTAATCGACCAAATAAACGCATTTGATGATAATGATTGCTTGGGAAATGGCAAGGAAGCAAAACAAAAAAATAACCCAGCTTGAACTTGTTTTCGCCGAACGGCTGCGGGTTTTCTTGGACATTTGCTCAGAAGACTCCACTCCACTTAGTCATCGTGGAAGATTGAGATTTTGACGAGGAGGTTCGCTTGTTTGCTGCACAGGTCGAATTTCGGACGAATCTCCGGTGTGGGACGAAAATAGCCGGTGAAAACTCATCCTCGGACATAACGCGTGGTTCGGGAGGAATTCCCGCCACCCGCGGTGGTCCAACCTCAGGGTGGTGCTAAAAGCAAATATTGCTTCTACATTCCATTCCGTAACGGTAGGTCGCAATTTTCTGGGCGTGAGAATATTTCCCGACCGGTCGCTCATCCCCGAATCCCCGAAAACGGTTGTCTCAGTTTTTAATTACTGTGACACACAGGTACATGAAGGCGCGTGGGATTAAATCGGAGTTTTTTTTTGTGAGGAAGGTGAGTGAGTTTTTCTTTTGTGCTCGTGCGCGTTGACTCATGGATGTAAATTCTTACGTGCGTGTTTCGATTTCGATCGGTTGCTAACCGAAGCAACGGTATATCAGCTCGGAACAATGTTTCTGAGAGCTCTTCCCACGTTGTTTTGGGGCGAGGTGAATCATGATACGGGCAAAAATCGCATTACCGATGAGACATCGCCGGTATCTAGCCGTGACAATGAAAATCTCTTAAAACCCCCCCGCAAACACACACACAGACACATGCAGCACATCGCAATGAATCGGCGAAATTAAATGGCCATTGACAGAAAAGTGAAAAGTTAAAACATTTTAAATCCATTCGCGCGAAATGCAACGGCGTCGCATCGGCGCAGCACCAGCGGACACACCGCGCCAGTGGGTGAAAGTTAATTTCATCCGCACAGCAGCAGCAGCAGCGTTATCTTGGACCGTACTGGCGCATGCACACTGTACTGCGTCGTTGTGAGCTAAATTGCCCCCATTCGTGATCGTGCTTGATATCCGGTGCTTGGGATCTGCTCGATTTACGACAGATTTTGCACGGGGTTTTACACATTCGGTCTCTCCCGCTGTGCCGCACATTGCCCTTGTTGGCTGTCGAGCGCTCGAGCGCCCAACGCGTTTGTTGATGCGTTTGCGTTGGGAATAAATTTGCCTTGAAGAGAGGTCGCGACTGACAACTGCCGACCCGGGTCTGGCCGAGTGTGTGTCGGGATGGGTGAACATTTTATGTGTGGGTTTGAAAGTTAATGGTGGGGAAATGCGTGAAGTGTGTACGCCGGACCCTTAAACTGGTGGAATGGTACCGGTCTTTTTTTTCTGACTGGTAGAGAAGCTGCTGCCCGGTCATGTGCGCGACTGTGGAAAGTGAGGTTAGTTTTTTCAATCATGTTTGGCGTAATTGACGATGATTGTATTTCCGATGTGTAACAAACGGTCCGGATCAAACATGTTTGATAGTGGAATCTTGTTGTGTAACTCAAAGGATTAGATTTTGCAAAATCATAATCTCCTCGAGCTGCTCGACTTATTGACTAACTTGGCAACGGAGGAGCGTAGAATGTAAATAGTTGGGTTAGAAATGTTTTTCTAATTTTTATCTATGATCAATATTTAAGCCAGAAAGGTTACTTACTGTTGATATTACGTTTACAGTTCTTTACATAAATATACGATAATTTGATTTTTTTAGGAAATAACGAAAAGCTTAAAACGATAAGTATTGAATGTTGATGTTTGAAGGAGAGAATATTTGTATTCAAATAATCAAATTTGCGTTCAAATGTACAAAATTCATACTATTCATCCATACACAAAAGAACTAACATGATGAGAATTATAATACACGCAGAATTTCTATTGGATAAATATAAATCAAATTGCGCGACTAGCCGACGCCGAGTAGTAAATAGCCTGTACAAATGTAAATAGAATAAGTTAAGCGCCCTAGAATTAAGTTTAGTATTAGGGCTTTAGGTTACATTCCTTCCTTATAACAAATTATAATAAGATTTAGTTATAAGCTAGTCAATGTGACCAGGGTTTTTTTTCTGCGTTTTCCCTGCGGTTTCGAAATTCAAAAGATAAGCGTAAAGCTGGTACATGACATGTCATGAAGTATAGTTAGTTAAAACCAATATATTGTGTAAAGGACTAGAAAAGCCCAAACCAATATTGAAATCTAAAACTGAATTTGTAATTCTTAACATATGTAAATAAAACTGAACTGAACTGAACTGAACATATTAGTCATCGATGGGCATTCCGTGATTCACAACTTTAGTCTGACTTGATTTTCTGACGTAAAATCGCAAAGATTTTGCCATAGAGTGGAGAATGCTGTGAGCATATCGGCCAGAAACCATGGAACCTATGGTTTTGCCTATGAATCCACGTTTTTTTTAATCAATTCGAAACAATGGCTCGGACAATTTCCTTAAAGTTTCTAAACTGTTATGTTCTATGTTATTTTTTGCGGGAATTTGATGATTTGTTGATCAAAAGCGAAAGTGGCACAATTTTATTTTGCTTAGTTCCTCACAAATTTATCATGTTAAATATGATTTCTCCCCAACTTTACACACGTGATCAACTTGAAATTGGTGTGGAAACTCAGCAAATGTTTGACAACATGATGAGTATTATTCTTATTTGGCTCAGTGTACTTTTGTCGAAATATTTCATAAGTGCAGCGTACATTGCGTTGACATAACACATGCCAGTTCTAGCATGCATGCAATAGGAGAAAGAGTATATTTTCTGAATGAACTTAATCTTTTCGCCATGTGGAGGCACTTGGTACGGACGAGCGATATTTCGCACATGGCTGCAATGGTGTTACCTCATTTTAGGGCACCCAGTTTTATAGCTTCCTCCACGTCCGATGTGTTGTGATGCTGTCCAAAAAATACTTCCCGCAATAGACACGCATTTCCGCGGCTTAGCTGATGTCATTCGTTCAGAATGGGTTTGCAAATTTGTACGTCCACAGATGCTTCCGTTTCTCACACCTGAACAAACAGATGCCATGTCCATTATTATTTCAGTTATTCTGTGTTAATTTGTGCATCATTTGCAAAGCATTATCAACGTACCATCAACTTAATTTGCCTTGTATGGCACCGCAAACATAACGCCGGTGAAGATAACACCGATGCTCACTAATAAACGCTATGTTTCACACAACTTGTTGCCACGAATTCGTCTGGGTGGGAGCGATCGGGGCTCCGGTCTACTGTTTGCCGAACAAATGTATCATCAACAATATACGAAACAACGAAAACGGACCGGATGTGTTTAGATAGATTTAAATGATTCGCTAATTGATGAACGCCGAACAGATGACGGCGCACACATGTGTGTCGTGTTTGGATGGCGGCAGTGGAGAATTTCCCTCCATCGGATGCCGTACTTGAAAGTGAAACTCACCCAGAGCGTGGCCCTGCTTCTAGAGGGCGGTGTGTGCGAATTGTTGTTTTTGTCACGGGAATTTAATATCCAACCGCTCAAAGCGGTCACGGCCCATAACGTTCTACTACTACTGCTGCTGCGTAGAAAGATGTTCTGTAAGCGCTCCGATTGCATACGCATGCCAACCACGCGCGTCGTATTTCTGCGTCAACAAACAAACCACTCCACGAGTGGTTAACCCCGCACACGTCGTTCCCCATCATCGTCATCAGCGTCATCAGCAGCCGTGATGTTCTGACCTGACCGCCTCCTGACTTGCCGATATGGTTATCTCGCCGACTCTCTCCAGTTCATCCCGATCGTTGCAAAGCGTTCCCCACAGACTGCCCATTGCCACGCTGAATGGTGAATAAACATGTGGCGAAATGGCTTGAACACACACCGTCCATAAAGAGGGTGAAATATGTCCAGAATGGTGAGATACGGCTGTACAAACCTTGGACCAACTGTTATCCATCCTTGGGATGTGGGGAATACATTCTTAATTCCGTGCGACATCGGTTTCGATGAAGCGATTAATGATTTGGCCAACGTGTGACAGGTCGCAACCGCTTAATCTTCGTCTGTCACTGTCAGTAATGAAGTGAAGTGTATTTGAATACGTAGATTTTGTTGATTTGTCGATGGAAGGTTAGCGTATAACATCGAATTCTCGCTCTGACACCTTGGAGGCGTCATTCACTGGTGCTCTCGGTCGGTTGATTTACAGCTGCATTTCCCCAAAGGAACCAAGAAGTTGTACGAGTTCAACGCTCCAAAACCTGACTGGTGGGTTTTGTGATATTTAAATTCATAAATTATCCACAAGGGATAACATTTTAGGTTCGCTCGATGCACCGTGTCCATGTTTTGGGGAATGTGAATTTCCACACACCACAATTAATCATTGGATGCAGTCGGACGAGATCGTCCCACCGAAAAGGATGGATGAATTAGGTGCAGGTTGCCATTCGACGTGGAAGTGGAACGTTAAACCCTTTGAGAATTGATGGGGTTTGCGCTAAAAATGGTGCAGAACCCCTTCGGATCGATCATGGTCGGTTAGTATGCCACCAAAGTTGGATGAGTTTGGAGTACAATGGAGTTTGCAGTTTGCTGCCAACACGTTCTAGCGATACGTTTTACATGGATGAAATCATGCTGTAGGGGAAAAAAAGGCTGTTGTACGCACGTGCCCCCGGTTTTGAAGACGATAAAAGGTGAACCAGAAGATAACCCGCTCCCGAGCAGCAGCAGCAGCAGCAGCAGCAAACGGAGCGAATGTGTTACACAAACAAATACGTCAGTTCTTCACGCGCCCGTCGACATAACACGGTTTGAGGAAGTGAACAAGTGCTCTAGTAGCTCTGTTGTGGCGCGCTGCATGTGAGATAAGAAGGTGGTGCAGCCGAAAGTAAGCAAAAAGCTCAACGAAACCCACCTTAAAAGCATAGCCTTCCATTGATTCATACTTCTCGGCTTCTTCGGGGCGCTGGGAAATGGTATCGTGCAATTTTCACGCATCTTTCTTCCCCCGATGCCTATGGCGGTTTTCCACGGTCCTTTCAGCACTATCTGGTGCGCCCACATTCACCCTGATGCCTTCGAACATTCCGGTGCTGTAATCGATTTTTTCCTCTGCCGTTATTAAGTGAGCAGATGCGAGCAAAAAGCTGCTTTGGGTGGGAAAAGAAGAAGCTCGGCCCCCCCAAACAACATTCGGATGCTTTCACTTGCATGTTGCTTGCACGGACGACGGAGATCGACGGGGCGGTCGGTTAGAAATTATCACAAACACCCGACCGCGCCGAGCTTCCGATGCGGCGTGAGCCGTGCAGCGAGCCGTTTTGTAGAGAAGGAGGATGGGGGAAATCTCAAACCATAATAATCATAAAAAAAATCGAAAGATACATGCATCGATCGGTTGCAAATGCGTAACAGCTCGTAATATTAAATGTATTATTTATTACACAACGCACGCTAACCGTGCCGTGTGGTACGAAATGTTTCGAAGTTGCGTCGAACGTGGAAGCGATGCGATTATGCTCCACGGCAAACGAGATTGGGATTGCAGCGTCCGCCAACCGGTGGTGAGCTCGTGGCGATTCTTTGCAAAACACTTTCCGATCCACGGCAAAGAATGTCTCAGAATGGAACAGTGGCGGGGACAGTTAGGTGGGAACAGGAAAGGGAAAACGGGGAGGACCTCGATGATTGAGATTGAATGATTAGCTGTGAGAGCGTGGTGGAATAGCAATGAGGCAACACCAATCTATGCTTGCCCTACTTTTGGCGGCCACGGGTTTCTTCTTGCCTGGTTCTATGGCCTTCTGCGGGCGGAGAGAGATGCCTTTGGACATTTCCGTTCCGGCAAAAAGTGGAGCAGAGAACTGTAAAGTATTGTCGTTCGAGAAGAATTGCTGTTTGCTGCGGTGGGAGAGAAGAGGCAGCAGCCCGTCCAGTTGAATAATAGGGGTGGTTTGGTCAATTGCTCGTCCCTCGCTGGGACCATCCGTAGAAATTGGGCAAAAGCTAGAATGTACGTGTGTGCTAGAATGATGAATGAGTTCATAAATACTTCCTCCTCACCAGGGTCCGTACTCTGATGGCCACTGAAGGTTAGCTGGTGAGCAATCTGTTCTGTATCCGCTTCTGCTTCCGGTACCGTTGAGGAGAGGGTCAGCGAGCGAGTAAAGACCTCCAGGCCAGCAGTCGAAGGGCAACCGGATAATCGTGCTCATCTCCAGAATCATCTCATCTGATTTGCGTACGGGAATAAAAAATGATAGATTGATGAGTCTGGATATTTTCCCCATTTCGAACGAGGTAGTACAGAACAGCTTCTTTAAAAGGAGTTGTATGCCAAGTTTTCGATATCTCCTCTCCTTTTATTAAGGTGATGATCCGTTTTTTTTTGGTATGTTGGCCGTATGTACTTGTGCTTCACCATCCAACAGCATGTCGCATGTCACAGCGTCTTCTCGTGATTGTTGGTTTTTTCTAACCGTTTTGACAGATTCGCTAAAGTGGTTACGCCACACGAATTTCCTTGTTGTGTTCCGTTGCCGCCATCAACTGGATCTGGACGGCGGTGGAACGGGAGTACGCTGGTTGGCGAAGGGAATTCCGCACGGAAATGAACTTCAAGCTTGCAGGATGAATAAATTATTCATCAACAACTGCGTCTCTCGACCGACTGCTTGTTCACTGTCGTCCGGCACCACCCAAGGGTCGCAAGCAGTAGTTTGGCTCCCCGGTGCGGGTAAATTGTGGACTTAACTTTCCGATTGTTCTGGCATGACCTTGCTGACTGATGCATACTGTGGCAGGTTGTTATCTGAAAAGACCTGATTTATGGAGGGTTTTTTTGTTGTGGTTATTGCTGGCATCTTTTCTCTGGACATTTCGATTTTGTATGACCATTGTTGTGCAAATGTTAGCGCTATTCCTGCAGCAATCAACTTTAACTTAGTCATAGTAATAATATAACCAGTTATAATTACAGACCCTTAGTTTGTCGCAGCATCTTTTAACTCATTGTATTTATTTTTCCATTATTTTACAATTGTTTACATATTGTTCTCTAACTGCAATCACCCACCAAATGTGGTTGTAAATTATTCTTGTGAAAAGTTTAGGCTTTGTTTATGCAATTGCATATTGGAATATTTGTTTATCTGGCGTTCTGCTAAGTGCGCAATAATTACTATCAATCATTCGTTCCCATATTCGATCATACAGAGACCGCGTGCGCATTAGCATTAGAATATGGAGCGGACGTTTTGCTGGTGGCAAGCAAAAACACAAAAAAAAATGGTGCTCGTAACAGATCGTCCTGATTTGGTTCCGTTTTGGCTGTGAAAAGCAACAGCAGCACGCGCCCCGTAATGGTTCCCAGCCCATGAAGGCGATACGCGTTTTGCGTCTAAATCAATTGATAATCGATAAAGATAACCATAAGTACGGTGTCGTGTGGTTTTGCATACATAATAACGTTCGCATTTGGTTCGTTACCGACCCAAGCGCACACAATTCGTATGGTCTTATTCGAAACGACACATTTGATTGATTGATGGGCGGAAAAGAGGGAAAAAAAGAAGGTCCATACTTGTATTCATATGGCACGGGTGTCGCATAATTAAAGGTAGTAATTTGAATTGGATTGAGCAGAATAACGTACAATTTCCCCCCCTCGTATACAAAGCGCAAAGTGGCTGCTCCATACCCATACGTTTCGCTGTGTAACGTAAATAACTCATCATTCACGTACGCAGACGCGCAGGAGACCGGCCATTTGTTTACATCTCCTTGAGTTTTCTTGACTGTGGGGCCATGATGCTGGGGCATGATTTTCACTGCCGGTGGCAAGCACGGTATTCTGTGTGTGTGTGTGTGTTTTTTTTTTGTTGGTCAGCGTGTCAACATTCCTCTCTTTCTACGATTTCAAGCCAAGGAGCCGTAAATGTTACCGTTTCTAACATGAACACACTACACGCACCAATGAACCAATGAGCAGCTGCACAGGAACCGATCGGGCCAGGGTTCTTTTCGGGGACATTATAAGATAAAAATATCTCGCGAAAGTTAACGCGTACGGTGCACGGGCACGGAAACAACGTGGCACCCGGTGCAGCGTAGCGAAGGGTGTTGCTCTCTGCATCGGTGCGGTGCAATGTAGCGTTGTTGGTGTAAAGGTTACGGGGGGTTGAAGGTGCGTGCTCTCGGGGCTCGTGCGATGCTGTGAAATGGGGAAAAATTTTGGGGCAAGGTCGGTCGTAATACGGCGGTGATCTTCACATCCGTCAAACGGACAGTTGGCAGGTTGGTAGTTTAGGACAACAGCAAGTAGTACCATGACGGAAACGCACTCAAGTGCGAACGATGGCTGCACAGATTCTACAGACCTTTGTTGTTGATGAGGTTTTTTTTTTGTGCAGAATGCGACAGATACCTTCATCTTTTGATTGATGGTAAGGTCTCATTCGGTAACATAATGAGGGTTTAATCTTTAGGTCGCAATGAACTCCTCTTGCGGAATATTGACCCAAAACTAAAGCACGACCTATGACTAATGTCACATACAAAGAGATACTTATTGGTTCTAAGGGCCAGGAATGTCTTGATCAGGTAGTTGTGATCGCTTGACTTATCGCTAAACTCACACTAGTGTCCTCAGTCATCATATACATCAGCGATTTTGAAATGGAATCGTCGAAGATCGCCATCATTTTGAGGATCACCTTCTCAATCCAGATTCCTGGATAATCAGATGGTATAGATGTCGATGGTTCAGGACTTTCCTGAGGATCAAGCAAGATCGCTGGAAACTCTCAGATTGGGTTTTGGGTTAAAAATTACATACACATACACAGAAAACTACATTTATGTAAAGAGTCAACACCTGTGCAACAGGTCACTTTCACTCAAAACATCTTTCGCAGTTTCTGTAGTCACATACGCCTTTGAGATAAGGATTCTGATTCTGAAATTCCCTGCGATCGGTTTTGGTTCGGTTTGTGTTGAATGATGTTGGAGCAGACACACATGATCTCTGTATTGTGAGACGAATTGGACAGATAGTTAGAGCTAAAAATCTCTGAAATCCAATTAAAATAAACTTAAGATCACAGGATCTCGTGAGCTAATAATGATACTAGAGTGACACCGAAGGAGTTCCAGCCGATAATGTCCTTAGGTTTCGTATGTATGGATAGGCGATACGTTCAGATTTGGGTTCCAGACATTAACGAAATTTTATGCAGAGAGGGAGAGTAGAGTCAAACTATTAGCTACAGATAGTTATATGTTTTGTGTGACAAAAGAGTTGTAGTTTTTAAACTACAAAATTGCATACTTAACAAGCCTTTGCACTTTATACTCACAGACATTTATTTATTATTACTGCATTTATTACACATTTATTACTGCACAGACAGATGTTCTGTCAGAATGATTCTGTAGCAGTTATTGTTATTGTTGGTATTGCAAATGCAATGTAAATAATGTTCCTGTCCCGACTCTGCTGCGTTTGGCACACCTGTTTCCTATGCCCTTTCACAATGTTGCCGACCTTTAAGACTGTTCCCGTTGAAAGCGTCGTTTGTCTTGGCCCATGTGTGAAATTGCAAAAATAAATCGGTACGACAATAAACAACCACCAAATGGCAGACTCGCGGAGGGGAGGGAGGGAGATGGCTAAGGGAGCGCAGCAGAGTGTTGATCTCGTGACGCTACTACCGCCACCATCGCAATGTGCCTTTATTTTCATCTCACGATTTAAACGCTTATTATGTCAACAAGCACAAGATAAATCGAACGTTTGAATGGTGTCCATTGCCGAAGGAGATAAGTTTGTCTATAAAATGAAAACAACAAACAACAGAAACAACACACACAAACGTTAAAGTTGTACAATTTACTTGTACAAGTAACTACCATCTATAAGAATGGTGATGGAAAAGTAGCATAACATAAATACACCTTTTTGTTTGGCCGCACCAAACAGTAGCGGCGCTCGTGGCAAAGTATTTGGCAAAGACAAAATAGCATCACGCTAATGAACATGTCAATGTGGCTGCGAGTGTGTGGATTTTGTGGTTTCGTGTTTGCGCAATGATTTGGTGTAATTAAGTTTACTGCGGACAATTAATTTGCTTACGTTTCGGAAGCATTGCTTTCGCGTACAGCCCGACGCCTCTGCCGCCAAAAACAACACACATCTCCCGGTAACGGTGCCAGATTATTTCAGGATGACACCGCACACGTCACGACGGGAAGGAGGGGGTGGATGGTGCACGATGGCTGTGGTGGTACAGTAATTTTAGTGGCTCATTGGTTAATTTGGCAGAAGAGCGGACGGTACGGTTCGTGCACCGGTTGCTACTGACAGGTCGAGACGGACAGGTGTGCGTATAGACAGTAGAAAGGGTGGGTAAGCTATATGTGCTAATAGGGGCAGACGTGCTAGCAGCAAGGGTGAAAGTAAGGTTAGGTGGTTAGTAGAAATAATTGTTCACTAAGGTCTGCGGTTCGTTTCCTGCGCTTGCAATACGTAAGACATTAGGTTTTTTGTTTCCAGTTCGAGTTGAAAGTGTGGCTTTTGGATGCATGTTGGGGATCCGTCCGGGATGGCATTATTGGAATTGAAACAAACTCTGCTGCTCGAAGCTATAGTCACGAGCTATAGTTTGATCAATTTTCTCGACAACAACTAACAATTTTTCTGCTTCAACAACGAATTTCCAACAAAGTTTACTAAATTGTAATGCCTTCTCTTGGTAAAGATATTGGCAACAATGTTCGACTGAGTGCACTTCTGATGTGATGCCATTCTACGACGCTGCTGGTGGGATAGCCGATAACCCGTGATATGTAATTAATATTCACATTCATGCTCAGTTGAGCCTGTCAACAATGATGGCTTCATTGTGATTTTCTCCCTGGTGCCCTAATGGCAAGCAATACACATTATGGCACTTCCGCTGGTGGTGGCGGGGGTGTGTCTTCCGGTTTTGCAACATACAGTCCAAGGAAGTTGTCCGGTCCGGGATGTACGAAAGACAAAAAGGTGTCGTGTCCACCGTTTACCATTGCATCTACGTCACGTACCATGCAAACACTCAACATGGTCCGTCCCACACAAAGAGCGCGTACGGACGTGATTTGTTGTGTGGTGCTTCTTTTCCCTTTCATATAACTAATGTCCATCGTCAGCGTTGGTACACCTGCAAAAAGGTGCAGGCAAAAGCCAAAGAACGCAAAAAAGAAACCGGTGACGATGTTCTAGCTTTAATAGGGAAAGGTAGCTTTTGGGTGTATCATGTCCATGTTATCAGCCTGGGAGGGTATATGACGATAAGCTGATGAGGTAAAGATAAGGTGGTGGATTCGGAACTTTCGGTGACCTTTTTTCGTCGGGCCGTGCGAAATTGGGAAAAAGTCACAAACAGCAACCGTGCGGATGGTGTCCGCTAGAGTGAGTTTCATAATGCGAAGAAGGTGTGTTCTTTTGGTGAATGGGAGTTAATTCTCTAGGGATTAGGGCGAACTTCGGGACGACTTGGGCTAGCTAGCTATGTCGAAGATATTACAATTTGTCACGTACATTTTGGATCCGATGGATTGAATGTTTCCGAATGACGGACGGAATTCTGTTCGTAGACAAATGATAATTTCACCTCAACTCCATGACGAAACAATGGGCAACATCAGCAGGAATTCTGAACGAAAAATCAAATATTGAATGATGGACAATTAGTTATCTTGGTGTTTTATCTTCGCCCGTCATATTTGCGGGAAACCTGTATTAATGTATAATCTTATCCGTTTCCATTCGTATCACAAATGTTGGTCTAAACATACGAACGGTACAGAATCGTTAATCCGCACACGATATGGCTAACCACATGCACCATGGATATTCGGCGTCGGTGATACAGACCGGTGTGGGGTTGGAGAATTGTTTGTACTAGGTGCTCATAAATTATGCACTAAATCGACATTCATTTCGTCGATTGGTCATTAGGCACACGCGCTCTCCGGCAGCACCGAAACGGTGTGACAAAGGAGCACAAAAGAGAGGACATGGCATGGTAAATGTGTCACGATTCCCATGCGTCACGAATGGGTCAGCTTCACGTGACGAAGGGAAATTTCTGTTCTATAAAACCGTGCACAACCGTATCCTCGTTTTATCGGTCGCAGTTCCATGGTGGTGTTGATTTATCCACACTTTTACCTCAAAAAAAGGATTCCGTTTTATAGCTCGCATGGTTATGAAACACTTAATGGAAACACTGCAAACGATGGTATTCATGTCTATTGTTGCATACATAATTTAAGATATGAATGTACGTCATTTACACGGAGCTTGTATTTAGAATTATTTTTGAAATTTATTTTATTGTTGTGGACTGTCACTTATTGATTTATTTTTTTTTAAATCCGATATTTCTTTTTAGATTATGCTCGTTAAAAATTACCCGCCTGTCCCTGCTTACTCCCCTGTCGTCCGATCTGACGTCACTGTCACTGGCGGTTCGGATGCAAAGTTCAAAGCGAACGCTCCGTTCACACGAGATTCCCGTGCCACAATCGCTGAGCAGCGGATACAGCAGCAGCACAGGAGGTGGAACAATCGGCACTGGCGGTACCGGTGGATCGGGCGGTGGTTCGCTTGCCAGCGTTGGTCAGCTAAATTCACCGCCACTGCTGGAAACGGAGCTGGATCTGCACTTTAGCTTACAGTATCCACATTTCATCAAGCGCGACGGTAACCGGTTGCTGATATTGCTGCAGCGGCGCAAAAAGTACAAAACGAGAACCATTCTCGGCTACAAAACGCTGGCCGAGGGTGTCATCCGGATGGATGCCGTGCTGCAGAAGTCGATGGACATGACGGTGGAGCTGAATGGGTCGGGTAAGGCGGGTCGGGCCGGTCTAACGATAGCAACGCTGCGCGCCACCCAGGTCACATCGATTCCCGTCGATCAGGACAACAAGAACAACAACAGCCTGCTGGTGACGGATCGCGTGAACGAGTACTCGGACGAGGACGAGGAGCAAGAGTTCAGCTCGGGCGATGAGAACGACGAAGGGCTGTCGGGGTACGCGGCCAAGCGCAACTATGCCGGGAAGCGCGACTCGTACAAAAAGTTCGAATCGGGCGAACAGGACGGTGAACAGGAGGACGGTAATATGTTGCCCTCCAACCAGGCCGATAGCGATAGTGATTTTGACAACATGGGCAAGGAAAAATCACGGGGGAAAATGAGTCGGGTAAGTGATGAGATATGGGTTAAACTGCCATCGACAGTCTCGTAGCATTAGGGAAATGTTGCTAAAATACTGTTTTTTTCTTCCTGTCTGTCTTCTTTTAGCAACGAAACTTCAAACAACGCATCATTTCACTGCTCAAGCGCTTCAAGGTGCCGGAAGAGCTGGAAGGTGATGTGCGGGAGCGTGGTCCGGCACTGCGCGGCAAACGCGACCTGGACGCACTGTTCCAGGAGCTGGAATCACTGTCGTGCGGCGAAGGGGACGATTCCGGGCAGGACATGGATAGTCTTTCCATCGGCTCGACGCCGAAGCCATCGTTAAGGCCATTCTTTGAGAACACGGGCAAACCGGTCCTCACACAGCAGCATTCCTCGATACAGCTAAGCTCGATGCAGAAGGGTAGTGGTAACAAAGGTAAACGAATGGCATCCTTGCCATGCACTGCCCGCCATTGTACCGAATAACTGCGGCCGATTTTGTTGTGCGTTTTGGAGCAAGTTGTTTCTAATTGCGCGTTGCCTCATCCCTGTTTGCGCATTTTCATCCAATACCGCCTGTTTTAGTTTATTGCTTTGCTGCATAATGATTTCCACCAAAAAGCTACATCATGATATTAGTGGTGATACTACACTAGTTTTAGTACCATATACGCTACATATCGCTTATAGTTTTTCCAGTTATTATTTACTTTATTCATAAATGCATCGTCTTTTGATAGCTGGCGGAATCTGATAGAAATAGATTGATAATTCTAGTGATACATTTATTATTAAAGCTGCTTTATTATTATAATATTCATTTTAATGCTTTCTTTTTACAAGTGTCATTTAGGAAAACTTCGCTAACGCTAGAACGACCTGCTATTAATTTTGACTGGTTTATAATTTGAAATGTGAACTATATTGGGTTAATATAATTCCAACAATGCTCTGATAATTATTAAATGTACTTCCTCCCAATGATTGCAGCTCAAACGACTGAGGAAGAAATTTCACTTCAATTTCAATTCTTTTTCGAAACACGTTTTTCGTTTTCGAAACACAATGTTTGGAAAGCACCCAATTTTACACATTTCTCAAAACTAAAAGTTTGTTCAAATAATCAGAAATACTACTATTTCTTAAAAATTATTTTTTTAAATTTTTAAAATCAATCATTTTGGCGGATGTGGTCATTCTAGTGTTTATAGTTATTTGCTATTTGTGTTTTATAAACCGCATTCCGGTGTTGTAGTAAATTCAGTTTAATATTTTGTGACACAAACACGCTCGCCGGTGGTTTATCAGTTTTCTAGCGTCGGATTTAACAAATCAATTAAAATGTTTTGTCTCTATTAGACTCGCCATCTTTGGAAAAATTGACATTCCATTTACGATTCATGACTACTACAACCAGGACGTGTTTATTGCATGGCTATTGCGTTTCTTACGAATTGTGTCATTTTTCCTTAATTTGTTTGCGTGTTTCATTTCATCAAAACATTTCGCGACCGCCCCATCTTGTATGTTTGCAAAATACTACATTCCCCCTCGGTAATAAGGTGGTACCCGGTGTTGGTCAAAATGTGCTTACTAGCCGTTTAAGTTAGTACTTTCGATTTGTTTTATTTGTTTTCTTTCATTATCTTTTACGTTCCTTTCAGATTTTATGCCAGAAAAGAAACCCAATTTAGAGAAGCGTGACTCGCTCGCCGAAAAGAAAAGCAATTCAATAACAATTGCCAATAATCTTATTAATAGTATGAACGGCAACAGTATTAATAACAATCAGACTAGCAATTACAGTAACATCCAAGGTTTGTAGCTTTCAACAACAACCAAAACCAATCGTTGTGGTTCACGTACTCTATCTATCGTCTTTATTCACACTCTTATTCTCTCTATCCCTTCACTGTGCTACCCTTTACTTCTTCATATATATTTTACCCTCCCCGTTGTGTGCACAATCACTCTCTTACTTCCGTCAACTCACCGCACCGGGTTTGTTCGTACGTAGATGCATCCCTACAGTTCACGAATTATCTTCCTAAGCTAAAGAGCTGCATAAACGTTTCACCATGTATTTGTTCACCTACCTACACTGACAAGCAAGTACCTTTTTATGCTCGCCAACGCAAAGCATCTACTGCATCGTTTTTCCGATTCGTGGTTTTTGCGCGGCATCAGTTTAGTGTTGTTATGTTTTTCTTTGTTTGTTTTGAAGTTAATTAATCGACTACTGCTAATGATTAACTGTGCCTTGATTTGTTTGTTCCAGCTCGGAAACGTTTAAATTTTGGCAAGCATTTACCGTTTATTATGATTTCTGTTCTGGTTCTTTGACGCGATGATGGTCCTTTGCCTTTGTTAAATTTTTCTTCCTTTCAATTTTCTTACGCTATAACGATTCGTTCGATATCACTCTCACTGATTTCACAACCTTCTCTAACAATTCGATTGTAGCATTCAAATTATTTCCTACGTAAATCTGTTCATTAGCTGACACTGTAGAATATCAAAATAAATGTGTATTTAATGTTCTTCCCCAGACCGATCCGGAGAATGGAAAAATGATAGTTCCGGTAATGAGGGTGGTGCTGGCAATACGGACCCAGAAGCACTCAGTTCCGATCCACAAAACACTGGCAGTCCACCGAAGGAGAAGGAAACGGCAGTTGAGAAGAAGAACCGACTGTTCCGTACCAGCAGCAGCACTCCGAACAGTGCCAAAAAGCAGAAACAAGTGCTCAGCTTCCAGATGGATCAGCAGCAGCAGCTACAACAGCAACAGCACCAACAGCAGAAACCTTCGCCGCTCGAAACGTGTCTGTCGCCGACTAATGTTGAACCGCGGCGGTCATTGCTCGAACAGCTGCAGCGAACATTTACCACGGAAGAATCGCTGCTACCGGAGGTGGTCACGATCGTAGGTCCGCCGGAAGCCTGCACCGTATCGCCGACACCGCGCTTAGCTTCGCTCATATCGTCCACGTTTCGGCCTACATTTTTACCCAACAATACCGCTGAGGTGAAGGCAATAACGCAGGCGCTTATGAACAAAATTCAGAAATAGTAAGACTCGTTTGCAAATTCATGTCTGTGTGTGTGGCCAATAGATATTGGTTAATGGTTACCTTTTTTGCTCCGTTTTTGCAGCTGTAATTCAACAGCAAAACCACCAACAACTGTGAAAGTAGTTCTAGTCGGAGGCGATTGGTTGCAGGGCGCCGTTTTGCGTCATTACGTGGAATTGTTGGGCATTCGGCCACCCGATTGGGTGAATCATATCAGATTTTACATTGTTCCTTTAGGTGAGTGGCAATGAAGGTCCTCAAGAAGGATACGGATTAATAAACCGTATCGTATAAATTGTTGTCTAAACGCGATTTTTCTTAACGTAGGATCATGCGCGGTCGCTCGTTACATCGGGATGATTGATTCGAGCTACATGAGCATGTTCGGTACGGAGAGTTGGCAGCAGATCTGTGATCGTACGGCCAACCTTGAAAGCGCACAATCGAAGAATGAATCAGCCGAGTTTATCAACCGAATACAGCGATATCTAATATCGGGCGGACCGTGCACGCAAGTTCCTATTGCCGAAGCGATGGTCAACTATCGCGATGAAGACTCTTGTCAAATATTTGTACCGTTTGTTAGTGTAAGTAGCAGCATTGATCTTTAATATGGGAAATGTTCATATTGTGAAATTAAACACACAAATCCCCGCGCTCTCTTTACGGCTTACAGGACGTTAGAATTGGCTGTTTAGAAGGGCCCCAGGTGTCTCTTGATCTCGATGAATCGTTAACGTACTTTTCGCAAGGCAGCGCCGACAGAATGCTGTCGAGTTCGCCACCCCAGAGCGGTCGAACGTCACCGCCAACATCGCAAACACCGGTCGCGGTTGCACAGCTGCAACAAAAGGAGCAACAGCAGCAACAAGCGTCATCATCTTCCACGCAGATGCAAGAGTCGCTCGAGCTGCAGGTGGATTATTGGCCGCTGGCACGGCCAAATTTCGATCCGAAAGAGAAACCGCTTGGCAAGGGCCAGGATCCGTCGGGGAAAAACAGTATTAAGAGCACTTTCCGACACCTGCAGGTATATCTATAAGCCATTGGATTGGAATGTTTTATTGTTGGTTTTTGAATGATTCCTTACTTTTTGATATCCTACAACAGGTTTGGCGACTACCGCAAGCTCCTAGCTTTGGCGAGTTTACAAATGGCTTAACACTAAGCTTTGCTACCAAGGAGAAAAAGCAGAAAAGTATGTATCTTTTGTAATAAGAGGTTACACGAACGATTGTCATGCTTGTTTAATCATGTTTTATGGTTTTTTTTTTGTAGTAATGAGATTGGGTAAAAAGAAGGAAAAAGATCGTGATGCTGAGAAAGAGCAGTGCGTTGAAGGAGTGGCTCGTTTGATATGTTCACCGAAACAATCGCACCCAGTCCCGTTGCGAGGTAAGTTGTTTTGTTTTGCACGACCAGTACTTATTAGTAGCTAACCTTTCGCTTCTCTTTCGATCGTTTCGCGTTGGAATTGGTTGCAGTGTACATCGATGGTACGGAGTGGACGGGTGTGAAATTTTTCCAACTATCTTCCCAGTGGCAAACGCACATTAAAAACTTCCCCATAGCGTTGGTCGGTGCCCCGCTGGCTCCGGCCGAAATGCTAACCTAGTCAGTTTCATCCTCCGTTTTGACGGAGCTAATACCCACTCCTACATCACCAGCAACACCATCACCGTCGTTTTTAGGCTCCTCACCTTCCGCCCATCCGACCCGCGCTGGCTTCGTAGCTTTCGGACCGCTGCTACCGACGGGTTGTCAACAGTCAATCGTCTCCAAACTGCCACCTTTACCACGATCCGCCGGCTGTGAACCACCAGTGAATACGTCGTTCCCGTCATCAACAGCCGGTAGTGCGGGTCATGGTCACACGAGCGGCAGTACCACGGGTACATCGCGTCTTTTACGACCACGAAGCTGGGCCGCAGTCAGCCGCTCGCGCGGGGATTAGGCGTGCTGCGTGCGTACCCATATATCCAGCAGGTTGTGTATCGCAATTGTGGAGATTATGTATTTTATAGTAGTAGCAAAATGTTTTGTATTTCCTGCGATAAGATTTCGTTCGTGATTTTCACTTTTGGTATGAAGGTGCACACGTTCGTTTGCCCCAGTTGCGTCAGTATTGCAAACGCGCATCAGTGTATACCATAAATTATAGTCGGTACTACTTTGCTTTCCACGGTATCTCATTCCTGCATGGAAATGAGTGCAAATGTACCAATGGGAGAGATATCTATTTGTTTTCAATTTATTTGATTTTGTGATAAGAATTTTGCGATTTGAGTGAGATACAATACATTTCACAACAACTACTGCTACTCACACGGCGCATATCATTATGGTGTTTAGCGTTACAATGTGTGCGGGAGCTCGCGCACTCCGCTTTACTGTGTGGCGTTTTGTTGGTTATGCTTCAGCAGGAAGAGCGAGGGAGATAGAGAAAAAAAACTAGTCTTTAGAAGCACAACCAGCAAAACTAAGAATGGCTAGCGATTAATCGAAGCGTGAAACGTGTCGTCAAAATTTCTCGCACAACAGAATGCTTTTCTGACAACGCGTTTGCATTTACCGTCAGGAATTGTATCATTCTAAAAAGAAAGGAAGAAGCTTTTGAGGTTTTCGTCCTGACAGGAGCGAATGCAGTGATGCAAAGACGATAGGTTTGCTGCAGGTGAGCGGAATTAGACCCATTTCATCAACCAGTCCATCTTTAAACATCACACAAGTGTATTGTATTAAAGAAGGATGAAAGGTTTTGTTTAACATCCAATTCCAACATCCAATACTAGGCACAAGTTGCTTTTATTAGGCAATAAAGAAACCTCACAACTGTGCAAGTAGTGGACAGGAGTCACACATGATTGGAATTATTTATTTTTAACGATACGTCTGTAAAAAAGATAAGGGGTCAACTCACATCATCACTGCAAAAACCCCCAATTCATAAACAGCTCCCAGTTTAAAGGGAATAACGTTTGGCCGAATTTTTAGACAACCATTTAGAGACTGCTTGACTTTGTCATAGAGGTTTAGTACGTAGTGGCGTAATGTATGGATGAGGTGTCTATCTAAAATTGTAAAAATTTGTTCAGTAGCAAAAAGGGCGGAGATGACGATTGTAGAAAGAGGCGGTACGCGTTTGCTGTTGTTGAACGCAAAAAAGAACCGTAACGACAGGCACAATTACAACTAATGTAATGCCGCTGTGTAATATTGCAATAATTAATGAGAATGCTGGGCGTTTTGGACGCATTACCGGCACGTAGATAAAACTAGCGATTAAACACGAACCATGTCACATCCGCTTAGCTTCAGTTTGAGACGGGGCGATGAAAATGGGTTTTGTAAGATAATAAATGTGGAGGAAAGTTTTGTTTTAGTTATTATTTGCATCATATTTCTCCATGTGCGATGTGGAAATAGGTGAACGGGAAAAGGGTTTCTTTAGCCCCGTAATGCCATCATTATCGCGTTAGATAAACTCAATGTGCTCATAAAATCAAACTCTTAAGAACCTATAGAAACACAAACCCGCATTCTATTACGTAAAGTTACAAGTAAAACCATCGTTGTTATTCGTAAGCGCCGACGTACACGACACGACACTCACAGCACGGATGGAAAGGTTGATCGCTTGATCCGCATCAAGGCCAATTTCCTGAATGTTGCAAGATAAAGTAAATAATAATATCAGAATTAAATGAAATACAGTTTAACCGTGAAACCGTGAACGTCTATTTATTCTGTGTAGCAGCAGTAGTAGCAGCAGCTCGTAAGTGCTCGTGTGCAAACTTCATTGTGCATTCAGTAAATGTCGTAGTTTAGAAAACAAAAGCAACAGTAATTGAGAACAGTCATTTTACGCAGTGAAAAGGTGCAAGAAGTTGTAAAATATTTTATACGATATTACGTGAAATTGCAGAAGTAGTAGAGAGAGAGAGAGAGCGTGGGAAAAAAGCAGAGAAAGGTAGAAAGATTGGACAGAGGAGTAAGTATTGTTGTACGTATAAAAAAGTAAGACAAAAGCGCAACGACATAAGAAAACATACGAAACCAAGACGTACATACAACGGACGGTGCAGGATATTTGTCGTAATGATAATAATCGAAGCATTTAGAGCAAACACGAAAGAATTGAAATTGATGCTCGTGATATTGACGTTACCCGCGAAAATTCTTGCGGCGAGGTAAAATGTTTCTAACTCCCGGGACAAGGCGAAGCTGCACTAACGATGGAAAAGTAGGGTAATGGTAGAAAAGTGCTAGCACCCTTCCCGAGGCTTCTTACTACCAACATTGCGCATAAACACAACCCACTCTCCCCCCACAAAACTGCACTGACACATATCCCTTGAATGAAAGGACATACACGCCACGCGCACGCTGCCCAACGCAGTGTGAAGCGGTGGTGCGCATAGATAAACCCAAGACAAACGAACGAAGCGTTTGTCCGTTACTTATGGCTGTGGAAAAAACTAATGCGGGAGTTTACTAAGGGAGAGATAATGCGTGTGAAAGAAAAAGAAAACACAATCCAAACCACAAACAATGTACTACATCAAATCATTAAATTGCCATTTCATAGCAAAGGAAACATAAACAGGCTCTAGACAGTGTAATTTAGCTAAACAGCGGCATATGGGCTGTAAGCAGTGTAGGCGAAGGTTGCAACACAAATACTGCTGCTTTCTTATTAGCTCTCATCTTTCTATCATGTGTAGATCATGCAGTAGATTATGCCAACGTTAGTGCAAGGTACGATGCATGTAATACGCATCCTTTTCGGGGTTTTATTTTTATGGCAAACGCACATACGCGCACGCATCCCTCCACGTAGAGATTTAGGTTTTTGCTGTTCCAACCTGACCTGTCCAGTGAGTTTTCTACGCCCCTCACTAGGTAGTGTGCTATGGCAATTGTTCGTGACTGTCATCAACACTTTGTTGTGCAGCTTTTCTGGCTGTTCGGTGTGATAACACACTAATGCTACACGGTTGTCTCCTATACATATACCTATCATCTTTTTTGATCGGGTGCGGCTTAGAATGATCGTTATTTGATGTGTAAAGTCGTATTAGACGCTTACTACCGACTTAGGTTTACTATTCTGTAGGCTTTGCTCCGTTGAAATGTGTAACTGGTTAACGTCATGCTTACTCCATTGCCAGAATTTCGTCCCTCGTAGCAGTGTGTATTTACGTGGCCGATAGCATTAATGTTAAAGGCTTCGAGAGCAGGCGCCATGTTGTGGAGCAATACGTAGCACAATTCATTCAATTCGATTCGGATTTTTTGCACATTCACACTAGAACTACCCCCTTAACAATAGGTTGGATAGTTTGTAAACAGTTTCGAAAACACTAGACTATGTTTTATTGTTTTACTGGAGCTCGTACAATAAAAGTCCTGCATAATAAAGCAGTGTTTAAACACACAAATATTAATGTGATTACGTGGAAGTCCGGTAGTTCTAGTGTTAATTAGTCTTTTTCTTGTCCTTCCTTTGTGAATTAGACGAAACCGACAAAAAAGCTTTTGATTTTATAGTTTTCCTTTTATTTTCATCCGTGCAGTATGTTTTATATAATAAAAACAACACAAAATACCATTTTCTAATCAGATACACTCCTCGTATAAGTCGTAAAGGATGTGTGCGCTTTGTTACTTCCCTGGTAAATATACTCTACACACAGTTTCTGCCTCCTTTCTCGTTCTCTCCTCGGTGGGACAGATGTCCACCGTGTTGCTCGCGAGTGTTATTAGTTTATCCCTGAATGCATCACACAGCACACACGAACACACTTATCTATATATTGGCATGGCATTGAATCAATATGTAAACCCCATCATACTCGAATGGCAAGCATCATATACACGTAATAAAGCAACCGACAAGCATACATATTAATCATACATACCCATTATTATGCCGCAAACATTACTCAAATCATAACCGCCCTCCACCCCCGCCACCCTCCTCATTACCGTGAATGGAAACAGGAGAAAAAAAAACAATAAGCGCAATAAATGTGAAACTAGTGAAAACTAAATACAGTAAAGTACGTTATGCTGTGGGTGCGTGTTTGCAAGGATGGGGACACATTTGAAAGAATCCTTTACACAAAACCGGGCCATATAGGATAGGGATCATCATCTTCGGTGGAGACGTATGAACGTCCGGACAGAAATGTGAGTTGCATTTTATTTGCACACATTTCCTGTGTTTGCAACAACCTGTGGTGGTTGTTAGTGGATCGTGCCAGAAGGATTCCTGAACGATAGCGCTAAAGTCGATAGCGGTTCGAAATAGTTTACCCGGTGGGGTGGTTCCCCATCCTCAGCCCAAGGGACGATAAATCAGAAACACAAAGCAGAGAGATAGAATGAGAGAGAGAATGTGAATGAGTGGGAGAAAAAAGAAGGGCAACAAATATCTCAATACTGTTTTATGCATGTTTTAAAATAAATTATATACATATACATATACATATATATATATAGCCAAAAAACGGAAACCCGAAAATAAAGCTATGAGTAAAATAAAGATAAATAAAGTTCAATAAATAGTTGCATCTCTCCCCGGCGAACGTAGTAAATAAATATCTTCTAGCAACGTTGGGAAGAACTGAAGGGCTACCTATATAAAGCGTAGGTAATGCTGTGGACACATCTGTGAAAACAAGCCGACGGGGATGTAGCTCGGTAAGGGGAAAGTCTCTTCATTCCTTCCGCGTCAAAGTACGATCTCATTCTTAGCCTTGTAGTGTTCGATCATGATGAATTTACATCGCAATCCATTGGATCCACCCATGCCGCCCTCGGGCAGGATGAAGGTTTCGTTGGGATGTCCTGCTGGTTGGCAGAACTCGACTAGATTACCATTGCTCCGGGAAAGGTCCCGCAGTGACCATATGGCGAGGTTTTTCGTTTTCCCATGGCGTGCAAACACGTAAAACTGAAATGGTAAATAAGAAGCGTTTTATTGAATGTTTTATAGGCAGGTTCGGGAACATGCACTTACGTCGTCAAATTGATCGATGAGATACCCGACCACTAGTGCCCAATGGGCACGATGTCCTTTGTTCAGGCAGGGTGTGTGGTTCTTGTCCGGATCGTAGCTGCGGTTCGTAATGGTTAAGGAAAGGATTTATATTTTGTACAAAATGTTGTACGGTTCAAACCGACAGCAAAAGACTCTTGGCTTTCCAATCCAGACCATAGTCAGGTCAGATAAGTCTCATCGGTTTAAACATTCATTGAAGACTATTGGAGATGAATTAATTATTCTAAACCTTTATAATAAAGAGAGCATAAGAATGACTCTTCTTAACAGATTAATCAAACGTAACGCTACAAAAAGAATCTGGTATAAATAAACAAAAAGTGTGTTGTGTCTTGTTGGAAAAGGATACGGAACGAGAAACATTGCGCCGAGGCGTAGCTTGACCTGGATGTTCGGATCATCCATCCAACCACCGACCAGCGTGTGGGTGACGGGTTTATACTCGACCAGGTGGCGGTTTTCCTCCAGCACCAGTTCAAACAGTTCGTTCAGCTGGCGTGCACTAAACATTTCACCATTGTTCGAGTAGCCGCGGCCAACGGCCAGTTCCAGTAAAGCAGTCGCTGACGGTGCCCCATCGAAGATCATGCTCAAGGCGGTCAATCCACAGGTGGGTCCATTCTGCAGTATCGGTTCCACGTTCTGTACGCGCAGTTCGCGTGGCGGTGCGTACTGGCATACGCGGTTCAGGAAGCAGGCCTTCTGTATCTCGGGATACTGTGTCGCCCAGACACATTCACCGGACGAAAGAATCACATTATGCTTCGGTTTACCGATACGGTTGCTGCTGTTATTGAGCACATCCAGGTTGAGTTCGGACAGGGGCGTCTTGGGCTGGGTGGGCGGTGGTGGCGCAGGTGATGGTGGTGGTGGCGGTGGCGATGGAGGAGGCGAAGGAGTGCTGTTCGACATTTAGTAGCTGAGTGGCACTCTCCGGGCACCCGCAAGAAGGTTTTGTTGCACGGATAGACAGAGTGAAACGGGTGCGTTTGAGGGTGAGCTAGGAAAAGGACGGGCGAATGGCGATATCCCTTTGTTGTGGTTAGGCCAGTACGCGCCAAAAAAGGGGATGGAAAATAAGGGACAACGGCGGTGTGTCGTGCGCTGTGGGGCAGTTTTATTTTCAGTTTTACCGAGCGCGGAATAGAAGAAATGAGAATGCAAACACAGTTAGAACGGGTACAAACGGGTGGGGAAACAATCGCACAGAACATGGGGCCGAGGCGTGTAGGTTTTGGAGTTACGGAACCAAACGGGAAAGCAAATGGAGCAGGAGCACGGAGTTGGGACATTCGGTTGGACCGTGGAACACTATTCTCACCTTATGGCCGTTCGCAAAAAAAGTAGAACAGAAGAACAACTACAGTGCCAGCGAAACAGCTGCGAGCTGGGGAAAATAAACGGAAAGAAACAAAGAATTGTCAAAAATAGATTTCGTTCTTCGAAAAAAATGGTAAACAAACGACGAACTGAGGTGAAGGTAGCTGGACATTCAGCGAGACATTTGGTGAATAAGGTCGGAGGTTTTCATTTTAGATTTGTTCTGCTTTTTGTGCAGCATTATTCAGTAAGATGTACCACAATGAATAATGCACAATAATAAATAATATGAACATGTTTTTTGATAAAAATTGTGTGAGATGAGCGATTAATTTTATTATTTTACAAAGTGTGAAGCGAAAAGATGAAACACGTTGAAACTGAGATGCAATATTTCACTGAAAGATTTCATATTTGAATAGAAATATTTCACATTGATGGAACACGTGAAAATTTTTTGTACTTGAAGTAATAACTTTACAACAAAACTTATCCGTTTATTTGTATCATTTATTAAACCATTTATTTATATTATTATTATTTGTTTTATTTGTATCATTTATTATTTGTATTATTTATTTATTATTATTGCCTTAAGTTACGTCAAAGGTGGCCTTTTATTAAGAGTGTGTCGCGCATATTTGTGACATTCATGTTAAACTTCGCGTAACCTGTTTCTTCTATATAGGAGTTGCACACAAATCACATAGCACAGGAAAGATCAGGGTTAAGTAGATGCCATTTCGACCGGACGGGTCAAAACGTCTTGTAAAGTAGCACAGAGAATAACAATCTATTAACACAATACTTGAACCGCTGCTGCAGTAATTATTTCAGTTCTGTTGCATAATTAAACACTTATAGAAGTACATTAAGCAGTTAAATCAACAACTGCATAATTCCAGTAGCTCTGCAAACAACCAAACGTACCAATAAAAATTCTCGTATTGATAAAGCGGAAACTTTAAATTCAATGAATTACTAAACTCAAATGAAACATAAAAAAACGCACAACAAGGATGATTACTACCCCAAAGGAATGGAACAAAAGTTCTGTCGCGAGTATAACACACAATGAACACACAACAGCAAAAAAACTCAAAACAAAACTGAAACACACTCATCCCTTCTCATACGCCAATAACATAAAAGCACACCCCGCAGGATGCAACATTCATCTCACCTGTGACACGGTGTACGGTTGATAGTACCCTTCCGGGCAACAAACTAACTCCAGCCGCTACAGCTCAGCGAAACGTAAAATCGAACCGGTCACTTAGTCTTCCTCTCGCTTGGGCAGACTTTTCCGTCCACGCTTTTTTTTTTACCCATTGCGGTTGTGCTTCCGACGCGAGTACATGAATCCCGCCGCGGGTGGCAAATGTCGTTCGGCATAACGGTCACGCGCAAAGTTGCATACTCCTATTGCGTGTGTACATCGATGACCTCGGGGACCGTTTTCGACTGGACGAAAAAGGTGATGGAATTTGGCATCCGGGTTTCGGAAAGTTGCAGAATCCAAAACCCCGGCAAAGTTTATCACAGTACTGCACCACCTTCTCAGGTTTACGGGGGGGTGAAAAAACGCTAGCACACTGTGGCAAAAAGAAGGCCTTTGGCCTATAAAAAAACGAAACGAACGACAACAAAACCACAGCCCTGAGACAACGGTTTGGGTGAATAGATTTTGTGCGTTCGTTAGAGATACGCTCTCTCTTTCTCTCGTACCAGTATGGCGTCGTGGCAGTAGCAGTGCCGGATGTTTCCAACCGTACAGTGTTCCGATTTTTCTTTTTCCCCATCACCATCCAAAACATCCACAGTCACTGCAGAAAGTCTAACAATGGCTGGAAGCTGGCCGAGTCCACCGGGTTGGTCCGGGGGAGGGACGGCGAGCGCCGGAATAGCAAAGTGTCGCCGGCGGACATTAGAAAACGCAGGTGCAGCAAACGGTAAACAATCGGAAGGTGCCTATTTTGCAGTTGACTTCTACGGTTATGGCCTTTTATTGGGATGCCGGGGATCGGCCGTCGGTTGAAGTGTTCATCGGGATGGTGCTTGAGCATAAAGCATCGACATAAAGCGACAAGCGCAACAAAAAAGAAGCTGGTCAGCAAAGGGACAGTCCCGAGAGCGTGGATCGCCAAAACGGATGAGAAGAAAGTCGATCAGCTCCCGGGCATCTCCCCTGTGAGACCGTTGCGGCCAAGTTACTGTGTGTGCGTTCCATTGTTTGGGATATACCTTTCGAAGCATAGTGGCGCTCTTACTGGGGGGGTGCCATGATGAAGAAATAAAACGAAGGACCAAAGGAAAAAAAAATACGCAAGGTGTCCACCAACATCATTGGACATTGGAGTTTGTTTCTGTTTCGCTTTGTACCGTTTGTCGTTCTTTGTTAGCAGTTGTTTCGCGACATTTTGCACACTGGCCAGGGCACGGGAAAGTTCGCTCGTTCGCAACGTTATTCGTTCAGTTTCGGAAAGCGCACAGAGACGGTCATCGTAGAACTTCACACCGCAGGGACGCGCTGCGGCTGGCTGCAGTTCATCGATAAGACCGGCGACATGATTCGTTCCGGGCCGGCCGATTGGTCGAACCAAAGCAGACCGGATGGCGTGCCGGGTTGCGGGTTACCCGCCTGGACGGTCTCGAGCTCAAAAACTCGAACGAATTCTTTAAGCACACACTTTTCATAGCGGTCGTGGCGCACCAGGTGTGCCGCGTCCAGGTGGATTGAGTTTCGGCGCTTATGAACTTCCGTAATTGAGGCTTTAAGCTAGCTTACCGGGACATTTTGGATTTAATAGTGCCTTGCCGTGTGAACTGACGTCCCGGGCAGTGGGTCGGTGTGTTGTAGGATTTTGGGTACGTTATTTGACGTCCGTGTAAGCTAGCTATCACTACTGAGCGGTTAATGCGCATGGTTTATATAAAGGTTGAATTTAATTTTTTAATACAAAAATCAATTCATGCAACTTCGATTTCGACTTCATGGCTTAAGCTGCACAAGTCGCATATTTCTGAAGTCCTCTTCGGACACGAGACTTGTACGATGCCTTTGGAGGATGTTGTCAATGCTTTTGTTATGGACGTTGGATTTTAGAAAACCTACGCACTATCATTTGTGTTGTTTAAATCGGGGTTTGGTAGGATTAGATATGCTGCCGATAGCGATAACCGTATCAATATGTTGGCTAGAACTCTTTGGGAAATTGCAAAGCTTATGATCTACCAGCATCTTCTTGGTATGAGGCTAAAAAGAGCACAGTGTGACGAACCTATAGGTGGTTTGATGCGATTGTGAGTGAAGGATTTCTTGGACAAGCTTCGTGAGTGCCACATGGTTCCTTTTACCATTGGCAGAGATTATCGATAATAGATGGTATTTATCCACAGTGGCCACAGTAGTTAGGAGAAAGAATGGTAAGGGGTTCCTATGTTTATTGATGTTGCCGGCGGTTGCAGGTTGCTCTTCAAGGGGATTTCTAGTAGTTGTAGATGGATTGATTGTAGGTAAAAGCTGCACTTTCCGTCACCAATCGGTATGACAATTAGTTTGATTACAAATACTGATATAAAATAAATAGTGAACAATGGAATAATAAAAAAATAATATAAGACGATGATAATATATTATCCGATCACACGATCGAACGATCCGACTGGTTACAACGATACTCTTCTGTTGATATTTGTAAGTGCTCGTTGACACATTTAGAAGGTTCTGCTCCGTTCTGGAGCACAGTTTGCATATAACAGATATTGAGATCCCGCAGAACTGGTCAGAGACAAAGCTGTATCACCGTGAAAAATAGTTTATCAGTATCATTTATTAACATTAGTACTATCGAAGCAGTAATTTTGAGTGGAACACTCAGTTTTCATCATGAACAATGGTTGGAGTTAATCCATTATACCGCAGTATTCTGTAGTATAAACTAACACACAATTTTAAATTTAATTCAGGGCTGCGAAGACTTTTTGTAAAATGACCATCAATTAAAAAAAGCTCAAAAAGCGTGATAGTTGTAGTATTTATACTTGAATTACTGTGTATTTTAAAAGAAGCGTCAAAGAATTGACTCATCCATGTTCGTCATAGAATATAATAGCTTAATGTGATACTAAGATTGTGTGAGACGTTGATATGATATCGAGGTCTATGTTATTGGGGACTTGAGAATAACATATTATAATTTATCTCTGCATAAACCTCTAAACCTTGAGCTTATTACCTACTAAGAAGTTACCTAACTATTTGGCACCATTTGCATCTCAGCAACCATTCCCTTGTAGCATTTTTTTCTCAACTGTCACTAACAAATAAGAATGTTGTTAGATTGCAAAAGATATGATGGATGTCGCTGATCTGCTATATCGGATAAATAAACAGCGCAGTTTGGTGGAGTTTGAAGTGGAGTTTAATAAACTGATAACTTTTGTTTTTCTCTGTGCAGATGGGGTAGATCCACCAATCGATGACAAGAAATTCGTAAAGAAAATGTTAAAATCAATTCAATGTTTAAAACGAATGCTTCATAACGAAGCATATTCATCATAGAAACTGCAAACCACAAAGTGGCATAATTATTCGAATCGTTGTATAAATCTGGAAAATAATCTTCCTTTTGTTAAATTTCTTTTAAATTCTTAGAGCTATGCACCATTTATTACTTGGTAAATTTAATGTAATTTTATTTTCTGTGTAAGCTACAGTTTCCATTCTTAGTTATCAGCTTTCGATGAATTTTTGTACCAAAACTGTTTGAAATGGTTCCTTAATTCTCAAGAAAGCTTAATGGAGACGCATGGTGGTTCACGTTGTGTCGAAGGTTTGCGCTTTTTTGGAAAATCCTCTTACTTGTTGCCATGCCAACCACCAACAAAACGATTGCTGAGAGCATTAAATTATTGCAAAAATATGTTTTTCGAAAACTTCTTACAGCATTGGGTTAGCGGAATTGTGGTTTAATATTGCGTTGCGTCCTGAGATCTCATAGACACCGTAAACAGCACGAAGCTTGAAAGCTTCCCACACTCGAAAGGGGGCTGGTTTGGTGAGATGAATAAAATGTTTGATTGTTGTTTGATGTCCACTTGTGCGTACGCGAGTATGCTTATAAAGGGAATAAATAAGGCACAAAGACGCACACTATCGTCAAACGCTAAACAAGATCAAAGGCAAATGAAGAAAAATAAATAGAATTGACTTGGACCAATGTAAAGCTAAACCCATCCCGACCATGCCACCACCACCCAGCTTCGATTGAAGCCCAGTTTGTTGAGAAGTTGAATTTTTAAAATCCGCCCATACACAGTTTGTTTTTGAGCGTTCGGTTGTATTTTCATTGTGTAGCTGGTTGGTGTGGGTTTTTTTTCTGTGTTCATTCTTCCGCCTTTGCTCGTTTATTTTCGGATCACGGTTCGGTTCAGTGTTGAAGCTGCAATAAATAAACTGATAGGGCATCTATGGCCAAAGCTCGTGCTCGTAGCGCGTTGCGTCCACTTGTGCGCTTGCACATCGTACGTTAAGCAGCAAAAAAACGGAAGCAGAGGCCAGGAAAATAATAATAATAAAAAAAACACACTCACACACACACACACACACACACACTCCCCAGCACCCAATACATTTTATGATGTTCCGAAAAATCCGATCGTTACAGTCAGTTCCTCCGTGCGTCGATATAACGCCCCAACACTAACGATAACTGTCGCTGTTTCATCCTGTGCCCGTTAGCGGGCACAAGGAAGGAATTGAACGTTTTATTGATGGCAATGTGTGATATAAAACTCCCAGAAGTCACCATACCTTCACCCGCATCCTTTCCCTCCTCCCCACGGTTCGTGCCATCGTGACCGTGGCGTAATCTTGTGAGCAAACAATTCGTTCCCATTGCGGAATGACGCTGTTGCCGTCTGCTGCTATGCCTGGTGCTCGGGCAGTGGCAGTAGTGGTGGCTGAACGCCGGCCCTCTTGCTGTTCCTCGTGAGTGTTTGCTCGTGAGCAGAACGTTGTGACTTCCTGGTTTACGATGGAGACGCCCGGTACTTCGTAATGTCGGGGGCACGCGCAACGGGATGGGCGCACGTGGCCGATGGCTGAGGGTGGGAAGTAATGTGTGCCATCGGTAGATAGCATTTGCCGGAAGCTAGGGCAAACAATCGATTGCTGTAAATGTTTGATTTTGGAATTCAAACATCACGCACCAGCAGATAACAAACGTTGGACCGTTGTCCTTGGCGGCTGGTGGTGGCCCTGTATGAGAACGTGAAAGGAAAGGCATAATCCGATATTACTGTCGTACGCGTGCAACCAGCGTGCAATGTGTGTGCTGGTATCGGGGATCACGGTGCGATTGTTTGTATGCGGTGTATTGCCAGCCCCGCTCAGACGGTCAGCGTGGGCAGCAGATTATGTTGGACGATGGGGACCAAAGGTACTTTATCGCACGCCGACGCTGACGATCAATAAAGTGCAAAAGCCAATGTACGCCCACCTACGGACAATTGCAGCATAAAAGTGTTTATGATTTCTTGCAACACGGCAACGTACAAACGCTCCTGGGGGTCAATTTCGGGACTGATTCGTTGGTTCAGTAGGTGCAATTGACAGAAGCAGCATAACAAGGGCATGGTTAAGCCCAAGGAGACGAAACGATGAGAATGATATTATCGATTGTTCCGTTGAAATTTGACTTTGAGAAATAGAAATTCTTGTAGATGAAAGTACAATCTAGAGCTAAATGTCGATTCTGCTTGGAATTTCCCTTTGTCCCTTTGTCGTGTGCAATTACTCTCGCCGTGTATGATGTATTTTGTTTGGTTTGATTGTTTTCCGATAAAGTATTTGACATTTTGCCGCCCACTGGGTTTCCTGGAGTTAAATAAACAATACCGCATATAATTGTACAAATGGTTTTGTTCTAAAATCATTCCAATTACATTTACTATTATCTATATCATAATCAAATCACAGCAAATCCATCTATACCATCATTGTGATCAACGAGTTCCACTGACAATACATGATGGCGGTTGGTCGAATCTATTGTTCTTCTTCATTGAATGTGGTTCTGCGTGGCATGTGGTGCAACATAACACACACACACACACGGGCATTTCCAAGAAATTTGAGATTATTTTGCTAAACAGAATTGCATTAGTGAGCAATGACACAATTCTGCGGAAGCTGATTCGATTGTATTAGCCGAAAACAGGCACAATTCGGCGGAAGCTGATTCTTTTGGTGGAAGTATTGGGCCGCGATAATATCGAGAAAACGTTCCAACACAATACAGTGTTTGATCTTTAGAATTACATCCAGGAAAGCTTCAAATGATGTGCATATAAAGGAAGTTAACAATGCATCAAATCTTTTATCGAAGGCTTCTGTTACGTATGGACGTAACGAAGAGCCAATATTTCAGGTTACAACTTTATTTATAATGCACCATAATTAAGTTACTTTCTTATTGCGGAACCACATCACATAATGTCGCGATTATTTGTCCTTATATATAAAGGGAGTCCCCGAGATAAGCGGGTTTTTGGAAATTTGACAGATGAGCTATTTAATAGCATAAACCCAAAGCAAAAAGGTGAAAAATTAGTCGAAAGTACCTTTTTTGTCATATAAAATATTTGTTTTTAACTTCTTTTAATGTAATCGTTCTAAAAATCGCCTGATTCAGCGAAACAATAAAGTCTTTGACTTTGAAGTATAAACAAAATTGCATCAGGATTCGAGTTACGCAGATTATCCCGGGGTTATAGCGGTCCACTATAATAGTATATTTCGGGTACTGCCTGTAGACGATTTCGACCTCTTCTTTCCTTTACAGGAATTCAATCTACCCCTGTACACTCCGCTGTGTTTACGTTATTTTTTAACTGTCTGTTATCGATATCCGTTATTTCTTATCACTCTCATTAGAAATCCTAGGAAGTACTATAGTCCCAACAGAAGAATCGTTGTGCTGAAAACAGGGATTGTCCTCTGCATCATCCATGGAATTTAAAATGCTACACTTCTTGAAAGATTTAATAATAACTTCTGCCTTTACAGCATTCACTGGAAGGTCCAGCGATATCGCACGTTTCCGTACGCTGCTCATACCCGATATGGCCAATATGAGTTACAGAATGTTTTAAAGAATGGGTCTCGTATACCAATGTTTTTAAAGCAACAAAAACTATCAAAAAAGGACGTTCTATGCACGCGGAAATTCGATATGTATTTTCTTTATTGGTCCGAAAGGTCAACGACCTCGAAAGGGCTACGTTTCTTTGAAATAATTTGCCCGTAGTTGGAAAGTCAAAATAATGAGTGGCAAAATGATGCACTAAAGCCTTTTTAACTGATATTCACGCCCCGCTAACGTGCATGCGTGCGGAAAAGGGTAAGTAGTTTAGCATTGCAAGTGAAAATGCGCACCACGGATTATGGTTTTATTGACTTTCGACGAAATGTCGCTTCGATTATGAAGCCAACCGGCGTTTCACCACAAACCACTATCATACCACCGTAAAAGATTAGGCTGCCATCGGTGCGGTGCTGCGAAATATGAAGTTCACACTAAACCAAACAAAACATGCAAGTGGGATTGCTGTATTAATACGAGGATACCAACTCAAAAACTCTTTATAAACGTTAGTATCAACATTTGAAAATGAAGGTTCTATTATTTGTTGTTAGTGAAACATTTCAATAAAAGCCATTAGTCAACAGAAACGTACAGGCAAGGAATCATGTTTTGAACTTTTTTTAATGGAGATTGTCATCGGTGTGTTGCCGTGTCGTGCACTTTTCTGGTTTAAACCTATTGTTAATTTATTTGCTGCACATTTTCCCGGTACGTGACGTGCTGGTTGTGGTCGTGGTGGATAGCTGGTGGAGAAAGTGTAGCCCTAAAATATATGCTGAGGCATTCACGGCTCATAGCAACACCAGAAACCAGGTAGGGATGAGCAATGCTTCTCACATTCCCAGGAAAAACATTCATCCACTCACACACACTCATATACACTTGCATTATGTATCGAAATGCATGTCATTTAAGACCAGCGCCATACGGCACATGCAAAGCGCAACAGCATCATGCAAAAGGGGAAAACCCTCGGCAACAGTTGTTGTAGCGAGTCTGCAGTGATCGGATCGGATCGCAGAGTTGCACTTGTACCACTCGATGTGGTTCAAAACCACGCGGGAACCTGTTAAACAGCGTTCCGAAATAGTTAGCAACATTGCTATACCCTCGGGAAAACTTTTTGACTTTGACGCGCTGGTCCGAGTTGTTGGTTCGGTCAGTTTCGCCTGGCTGTAGGGTAAATTGCTGTTTTTGTACGGAAGGAATGGCTAGCGTTTATGTGGAAGCGTGTGCGGATCATAGGGTTCAGCTGCTGCCGCTGCATTTTGTATCGCTAATGTTCGTGGTTTTACGGCGAGTCAGAGAGAAATTTTATTGTTAAAAACACCTGCCTTGAAAAATATCGTCAGCAATATCGGTGAATGGCATGCAGAGTCAAAGCATGTTTTTACATGATAATAATTGATTCATCGCTTACTTGGACATTGGATTACGATATTTGAGTTATTTAGGCTCTTAATAGTTGAACACTTTCCACAGAAATCGACTTAACATCGACGCTTTGTTTCCCCATTTTTATAGAAAAATTATTTCCTCTTTGTAAGATGGAGAATTCATTGCCCTTCAATTTTCAGCTGTTTATTTCTAAGACCATCGGAGGTACGTGTAATAGTAATGGGGAATATCACATTTTGTCCTAGAAGCAATTGTCCAAGAAGTAGTTGGAAGGTTTACTATCATTGTTTGGTATACCAAGCACTGATTAGCAGATATACATTGTGTCCTTCGTAATGTCACAGAGAAGTCTATTGAATGATCGTATCACCTTGTTTTAGATATAGACATTACGTCTAATCCTCTGTGTTTTTTTAGGTATACAGGCAGTCCCCGAGATAAACTATTATAGAGAACCGCTATATCCCCGATTCATGGTGAAATTTCGTTTATAATTCAAAGTCACAGAGTCGACTTCATTTTCTGCCTGCTTAATTTATTCAGCGAACCAGCCGTTTTTAAAACGATTACATTAAAATAAGTTGAAAATAAATGTTTTATATGACAAAAATATATATTTTCGACCAAGTTTTCTCCTTTTTGCTTAGATTTTGTGCTATAAACTAGCTCAACTGTCAAATTTCCAAAAAAACCGTGTATCTCCGAATCCGCTTATAGGAGGAACCGCGTATCTCGGGCAGTGCCTGTACTAAATTTAAAATATGACCACTTATCAAGAGAACTACAGATTTTGCAACTTTGAGTCTTCATTGAGACCATTATCGTTGGTTTCTTCGTTTCTCTTATTTAGAAATATTTCATTATAAATTTGTTGATTCCTGGATCGTTTTTGGATGGAACAAAATATTTGAATTAAAAAAAAAGCTAGTATGCTAAAATCTGTCTAGAAGATAACTATCGAACGAATAATATTTGTTGTCTTTTATACCGACAGCCAAAGTTTCTTTTCATATTCAATATTGTATGCTGGGGACGGCACTATCTGCGGCTCTGCCAACAAATCCTTAGTACAGATCCTTAGCTGTACAGATGGGGCTTTGAAAATTGTCTAAAAGTTGATCTAATTAGTTTCCAATCATAAGCTAACTAATGTTCAACGCTGTTTTATCTCTACGCACCGAAGTGTTGGTCAGGTTGGTCATAATCTATCGAGGAGGGTCTAATTCAATTTATTGCCAATATACTAAACGTTTATTTTTCGCTTCCGTGCGTCTAAATTCCATGCTACGTTCGCTGCATGCTGCATAGATAATCGTTGGAAACTCAAATCGCCGACGCATTGCAGTGATGAAAAGTTTCTACTGTTTACACTACAAGTTGCTTAACCACTGGATTTAGTGTTAAGATAATTTATTTTCAAACAGTATCTCTCGGAAAGGTGTGAATCGAGTACGTGTGCATCGTGCATCTCCGTTTGCCATTATAGATCTGGAATGTACCGGAAAGCGTGATACGACATTTGTGAAAAACAGGGCATTGATCCAGACACACATTATTCCTCGCTTTCTCCAGCGTGATTGATACCGGTATGAGCTCTAGAAAGCTTGCTGACCATACGTTAGCATGTGGAAGCGCGTTTTTCGTCTACTTGTTTCAACACACTTGGTCTAGTGGATGGCCCAAAAGTCATTAAAAATGTTGCGCGTGATCCAAACGCCGATCCTTTCTTCCTAGTAACGTTGACCTGAGACAGATCCGATCGGGGATGCATCTTACCGTCAACGCCGGTGTCTTGTTGTTGACAATGGATCGGCGAGCTTGGAACGGTGTCCATTTCACTCGATGGCAACCACACCGTTGCGCGTACAGCTAGCTGACCGCACCAATCGACAAACCTCTTATGCAGTGTACGATACCGTCGGCTATCCGGTGACCCGTACACCGTACGCGGTCAGGTTGCTGAAGCGAGATACGGTTGTGTTAGCTGTTTTTTTGTTTGTTCTAACGCCAAGCACAAAGCCAAAGCCTTTGACAGGTGACAAGCGGTGGTAAAGCTATGGACTGGCTTTTTATGCCGGCACGGTGCAATGTGACGAGATGCAGTGACCGGGTACGATGGCGATTGCTTGTCAATCGATCGGGTACCACCGGTGGACTGCGTCCTTGAGTGTCCGTCTGCCAGGAAACGGAGGAATGTATGTTACCAGTCCCCGGTTTGGAGTGACAGCCCTGTATGGCCCCGATGGGACATCGGGCGTGCTGATGTGATGCATGTGCAATCGTGTACGCAGGCTGCGTACTGGCGTGGCTAAACAGGAAGGCATGCCCTAGTGGATGTGAGTGATGAGAAATTGAAACTGGAGCGTGGCATAAAAGAATTGTGGCTGGATGGGGACCGGTGTCCGGTCCGGCTTTTAGTGTTCGTGGATTTGTCAGGTTTGAGGTTTCGTTGAGTGATAGCTGTTTTGCATTCCGTTCTGAACAATTCCAGGCAAATGTCTACCTTGTGGGTTGCATGGGGGTCACATCGTTTTTTGATAGTTTTTAGCTTTTGTTGATAATTTAACTATCTAGTCAGCGCGACAAGCATCATCGAAGAAGTGTGTTATAAATTGTAACGTTAGCGTGAATAATTCTAAATGATGGTGTGGAATATTATTTTATGCTGGCTCGAGTATAACGAAGGATAAATCAAGGATTAATCTCGGTGTTGACGGTCATTTAGTTCATTTTTAGGAACGATTCTATTTTCTTTAAAATTCTGTCAAGTTAGAACTGGAAAAAAAATATTAAGTTCCATTGAGTTGTTGTTTTTATAATTCGAGAGCATCTGATTTTGGCAGTGTCCTGAAATTTCTTTGGCATATGAAGAGCGCTCTTAAAGAAGATACTTTAATGTACTCTAATGCAATAAAATTTATGAATTTTATAAGGATTTTACAAGTATATAAATATTATCGTTAAAACAATATTTTCCAACATCGAACTAACGCCATTAAATCGCCAAGTAATGTAGAAAATAAATTAAAAAATGTACAGCAACCTGCAACAATTTCTGTATATTGGATAGGGAAAAATGTAATAATTGAAATTGAATGTAATATTAGCATAGCTTTCGATTAGCGTGGATATCGAATTCAAGTGGTAAAGTAGAACAAATTTTTAGTTGAAATCAGACATTTTTTTACGAATTGAACTAGATTGTTGTAAGAGTTATTATTATCGTGTATTGTTCAACGGACTTAAGTCTAACTTAACATATGAATTCATGTACATATTACGTTTTGAAATAGATTTGAAAACGTGGCTAATCTCGACCTGGAAAATGAAATTTATTCTGTAAAGGAAAATTCTCAAAGATTTCGAAAAAAACAAGAAAAAACAAATTCTTGGGGTTTGGATTAGGATTAGTCAAGGATACGAACGAGATCCGTATAAGAGTACGAGATCGAATAGAAAATTATTCGGCCGTTAGAAAACGAATCATGTTTCGCGAACCATGTCGCGATCCCGGCGACAAGTTGCATCGTATTCTAGATTATTTCACATATTCTAGCTTAAATTTTTAAATTGAAAATCCAGAAATGACCCCAACTTTATCATCACTATACCGTTGCCGCGCCCACAATTGTACTCTTTGACAAAGTAAATTGACAAGAATATCCATTTGATCGAAGCAGCTTTCACCAGTTGTTACCAAAAAAATAACTGATTTCATATTTTTATTTTTGTTAAATAAAAGTATTAAGAAATAAATAAATGTAAATAAGTGTAAATATTAGGAAATTTGAGGATTATTTTTGTCAACTTTTTGTCAGGTTTTTGTCAACTTTTTGTCGAAGATTTTCTACAAAATTTCTACAAAAGTTTGACAAAAGCTCACAAATAGTGACAAAGTGCCGTTTTGACAAATTTGTCAGTATTTTATCAGCTCTTGTGGCCCTGCACCTAATACCTACAACATTTGGCATTTGAACTCGAATGTTCTGCGTTAAACACCAACCTTCACACTGATAGCGGAACTGTTCGAAATCATTTGTAACCCGTTGCTATCCCCGTTTCCCATGGCCGTAGTGCGGAAATAAAACAAAAAAAGCATCCGAAATGATCGAAGTTCCGCGCACCATACAGTGGCACCCCGTCCCGGCAGCAAACTACACCGCAAACCGGAACGGGGCGGAAAGCGGTGAGACGATACGGAGAAGGCCGATGAAACAAGCCCGAAAACAAGCTCATTTTACGGTCCATTAAAATGAGCTTGTAATAACAAATCTTCAATAAACATGAACATTGTTTACGACTCGTACGGCAAAACGGCCCACTGCTGGGAGCTTTCCATCATTGAAACGCGAGTGACTGACACCGCTCACGTTACAACTGTCGGGTGCCGAATGGTGGGCCTGATCCGTGCGGCAGGATCCGAATTGCGGTACAAACCACCAAGCTGGTGCCAAGCAGGCCGTGCGAATGCGACGGGCCACGGGCAAAAACGATGATATCTTAATCTCGTATCTCCCAAACGCCTAGCCTTCGAGAGTGAGCGATTCGAGCCGGGTGATGGGTGATCGTTCGAGCAACGTGACCGTTGGTGGTAAAATCAATTTCCTCCCGGAGACAACGTTTGCAGGGCAATGGGTGCAAGGGCAACACTCGACACACTCGGCAAGGTTCCGATTTGCCGACGCTTCCCGAAACAATCCACTACAATCTGTGGTTTCGGTTGCGCTTTGCATCAAGCGGGGCGGGTTTGGAAGCGGGAACCGGGTACGGAACAGCGAGCAGAATATTGACAGTAACCGGGGCAGTCAAGATGCTGCCGGTCGCCGGGGCACTAACTATGGATCCGGGAAAAGTTTACAACCCGGCTCCTTGCGGCTTCCTTGCGTTTTATTCGCATCGGATTCGGGATGCTTGTACGAGCGGGATCGTACAAGCAAACACCCAGAACCCAGGAGCACCAGCACCCGGAGCACCCTGTGGGTTTTCTTTGTTGGCGGTTTTCGGTGGTGACTTTGGGCGTGTGTTTCGCCCCGCCGTAAAGCGGATGGCTGTGGAGCGAGCGGTTTGTTGAGTGGCTTCTGGCCCGGGGTTTGTCGTACGGTTGCTCTTTACGGTTAAACCACGAAACGAGCGTAAGAAGGCTGCAGCAGTAATGGTGTCCGGGGGATCCATGCTAGCCGACCCCTCCAAACCCGGCCAACAACTTCGACTTCCCGACCAAGGTAGCACACTGTGGTTAAGGTTAACGCAGTATAAACCTTTGGCTAAACTTTTCCCTGATTAAATGGTTTATTAGTTTTGAAGTTTTACACTCCCCCAAAATCTGCGGTCTGTCCGTATGGGTGTGTCTGGGATGAGGCCGGGGTTCCAGGTTCCCGAAAATCCTGGCCCCAAGTGTGCAACCCTGCGTGGTAAGAAACTTGCACGCGATTGGGCCACGGGACGACGACAATCGAGTGTTTTCCTGGGTAAAGAATCTACGACCGGCGAACACTGTCAAGTTGCGCCAAACGTTAAGAAATGCATCAGGGATAAAAACCGGTGTACCGGGGCAGGCCGACTCTTAACGTGCGAAAAGCGTGCTACATGTGTAGTATAAATATTTCTTTATCGCAAAACCATACTTTGAGCGAATGTTGCTTTCGCCTCTTGCTGTTACTTGCCATATTTTACTCAATTCATCTTGCCGTTTGGTGATGTTGTGTGTGTGTGTGTGTATAGTTTTTTCAATTCTTTTTTCCCGCATACTACCTTCCAAGCCGGACGGTGTGCACCGTACAGATTCGTAGTGAGAAAATCCACCCAGGGAAAATCCAACGAACCAACCACCGGGAACGGTTTTGCGATAAGGATAAAGTACCGTACCGGGGGCCTGTATTTTCTTTTGGCCCGTTTTGTTGTGGTCCCGGACGCGATTTCAGAAACTCCAACCCCCCACCCACGCGGTGTGCACGGGAGCGTTGTGTTTATTTTAAAGTTTATTAAATTTATGAGCGATCAAAGATAGGGCGCATAAAGTTTATATTTGCAATGCATTAAGGACGAAATTTATTGGCAACCAGGGGAACGCCCGTACCTTTTGGACAAGGGCCCAGTGAGACACCGGTAAGTGGATAACGGGCACCAATGATGCTGGATGCTTTCCCAACCACAGCAGGCGTGGAATTGCTGGGGCCGGTTTTACGGGTTCGGGTTTTCGGGGCGTTGGGGAAGGTCTGGGATGAAGGTTTTACGTCGGTACATCGGGGTAAAGCATGAGCTGGAATTTTCTCGCCCGCAATGTCAAGATTGTCCATAAAACTACGTTCCGTTTTGGGGTCGCATTTTGTACACCGTGAACACTCGATTGCGAGCGGATTGTGTGCAATCTGTACTCTGGAGGGCGATTTGTTGATAGGTGGTTAAGCTAATGTGACGTCTTCTAGGAGTAATTTGGAGCAGCTTAAAACCCCACCGCTTGTTGTACCGGCATATTGGATGGGACGCATAAAATGGTGGATGGGCTTGCGTACAGCGGGAAAGAGTTAGTACGCTGGTAGATATTAATATATGGGGAAGTATAAATCGTTTACTTCATCGTTCTACTGGTGATAGCTTCATTCCTTGGCATTGCTGCTTCAGGACATTTATGCAATCAATTAAGGGGCGATTGGATGTGGACATTAAAATCGCTAAACGTGAATTTTTGACATTTGAAGGAACGTATTTTTGTCATCATTTACTAGCCCTTTGATGCAAAACCTCTTTCGATTTTAATTTTTTGTAAGGATATACGGTCCAAGCATGCACAGGAACTGATGTAGAGAAGTCTTAACGTAACGTAATCGATGTAGGTCTGCTATAGGAAACCTCAGAATTATTCAAGGCTTTCATATTCCGACTTACAGACAGAGTTGACACTCGTGGTAAGCGATTCCATAATTGAAATCATCTCGAATTACACTTATCTTAGGTTAAGGTTTAAGTTAGGTCAAAGGATGCTGGTGGCCAACCGGATATTCTCTTTGCAGAGAACACTTCTCCTCCTAAAACACCTGTCGTGATGATCATAGCTGGGACTGTATAGATTTATTTGTAGTTTATTTATAGCACTGACATATACCTGTGAGGCATTGACGTTGTTTATAACTGGAGAAATAGAGGTGATTGTAGCCATATTGGCTCCATCCAGCTGATGCAAAATAAACATTAAGGGAAAACTTTAATTTCAATTAAGAGTCCCAAATAAAGCAGAAGAAGCCAAAGTAGTCATAATATCATTATCTCTATACTGTACTGTATGATTGCCTTCAAGCAAAATTTCAAGGAACAACATTCGTTCCGTCCGGGGGATGTCCTACGTTGTGATTTTTGGCGTTTGTCAAATTTTCTATCTTTTAAAAAGATTCTTGGCTCTGATAAGAGCCGTTGGGGTTAACAAATGGGGTTTCTTGTTTTGTCTGCAGACCAAGAGGTGTAAGAACAAAGAGAGAGTGGAGCCACAAATTTAGGCTACTTTTATATCCACTGGTGAGGATCTCATTTTTATTTCCATGCGCTTTTGGGGATCTCACTGGACACTTCCAATGACACGCTCGCTAATGACCCAATTTACTTTCTCACGTCAGACGCTTGCCCATGCGTCTGATTAATCGGGATCGAACAACAATCAAAGTGGCTATTTCAGAACGTATCTCGAAAATCTAAATCATTTGATACATCTAATAATCTGGAGTGGTTTCACAGTTTTTAACCATTTTTGCGGTAACATTTTCTGTGAGTAAATTTAATTTTCTAATCTAATATAATCTATTTGTCCGTGATAAAAATGTGATAAAAATGTTCTAACATCACCACACATCATCAACCTTGCAACTATTCATTCTAGAAATACAAACAAATGTTCACATGCTGGATTCCATTCGCAAAATGTACCTTTACCCGAATGGAAGTAATTACTTACAGCGTCAAATTTCCATTCCGTGGCCAAACAGCGCAAGAAACAGACACTAATGATCAAAGCACACCTGTTCCACAGTCGAGCTGGACAGATTTTGTGGGTGTGTGTGTGTGCAACGCGTGCTGTAGTCGGTGAAATGGAAAATTCAGCTGGTCGGTCCAATCGCGGCATACAGGCATCGGGTCGCGTATGCACTGAGTAAAATAATAGCCTAACAGAAGTGGCCACACAATCGTAATGCGAGAATAGAGAAGGCAAATGTTAGAGAAAAAACCCCCTCGGCAACAATTACGGTTTGACGATGATGGTTGTGGCTATCTGAAGCCCATTTGAACGTTCCTTTCATCTTTCTTCCGTACACAGGGGCGAAAAGGCAAAGAAGAGAAGAGATTGAAACAGAATTGGGAGAGCGATTCGTGTCCCTTTTTTGGTGTTCTGATAGGGGTGGGAGGAAAATATTACACCCACCGGGGTTGTAACCGGTACCGAATCCGCACAAAACTCCTTTTTGACGGGGCCCATTTTGCTATCACGCTCCGCCAGATAAGGGTATCGCTCGTGTGGTTCGTGGTTATGTGGGTGCTACCGAAAGAAGCTAGTGTGGGCTTAGCCCCATGGGCGGAGGATTCATTTTTTTTCGTTTCCTTAAAACGGGTCCACGGGTGATGTATTTTTTGCCCTGCTTTTTCCCTTCCTCGAAATAGAAATTAAAATTCGCTACGAAAGGGATATTGTCAAACGAGGGCTTCAAAAGCTTTCCAACGCCTACCATGATGGTGCGGTGAAGCTATACTGCTGCCAGCTGTGGTTTTGGATGAAAGGTGCCACATTTGGAGAAACCGGCTAAGCCACTTTCCCGTGTGGGCTAATGTCCACCGTACGCCTGTTGCACGATGCGGAAGAAGAACAGAACAATTCTCATGAGAATTAGCGCGTGGCACAGGTGTCGCCTGTTTGTATGCAACAGTGCATTACTGCAGCGATGTGGTCGCTTTTTAATACTCTTTGTTCGTCGCGGCTCTGTTCAATGATGCGGCCTTTGTTGCGAAAAGCTTGATCAAAAAGCGGCGCTATTGTTGCGTATTTTAATGGAAATGAAGCCTAGGATTGGAATGATATTGTTTTTCCACTGGTTTCATTTTGAATGGGCCGTGGAACACGTGTACACAGGTAGCTCATCAGATAGAGTCCTGTACTGGAAAATGGTTTTTACTTAATGAAAATAAAAAGTTAAATTTGCCTTTTGTTGTTTAGTATGTACAGACAGAAAGGCGCAAATTGCAGTTTTTAGTAGTTCTATTTTTCCCTTTTCAGCGCACAGCGACGGATTATCCATCATAGTGCTTCTGTTAGAAATGGTACGGTTGCAATAGCTGCATGTGTGGAATGTTTTTTTTTTCTTCTGCCCCATACACTTGGGTCCCTATCCGTCCGAAATTACGGGATAGCACCAGCACTCGTGCCAGTCCTCACGACGATACAGCTGTCAACCACGGGGCCACTTGTTTGTGGCAGTAACTAACGCAACTGCCGGTTGGTTAACCTTCTTTCAGACAAGAAAATCTATCCCAGGGTTGGTGAAAGAGCATCTACCGGTTCAATTACCGCAACCAACGTGCGTGCACTGCGTGGAGATTTTGCTGGAGGGAAAATGCATCCCAGAGCGACATGCAATTTGCATGCAACGCGTGTGTGTGTGTGTGTGCGGCGATTTAATGCACGGCGTTGCTGACTACATCGGGGCACAAGACACGGATACGGATATCGGTTTCGGTTTAGCCTTACCTTGGCAGCTCGTTACCCGGTATTGAGGGCTGAGCTTTCAATCGGCACCGGTGTCCGCTAACCGTACGTACGGGAAACATCACGTACGAGCAGAGCAATTAAATTTCAGCTTCGAAAACGCAAATCGAAACGAGCTTTACCATTTGATGGCATTTAGCTTCAACAGATCCATCCACGGATCACGGGTCGCGTCGGCAAAAGGATCGGACTAGCACGTCGTGCTGGAACTATTTCCGAAGCATACGGTGAGCAGTCTTTGTCGTTTCGGAGAAATGGTTCACAAATGGGAGATTTATTGCAAGACGTTGTAAGTTTTGTGGCAAAACTGAATGCTTAAGTGCTCTGTTTTATCTAGAAACAACCTATGTATATAGCAAAGAGCTTCTAGCAGCATTCAATATGCAATGCCAAGGGAATAGATAATTAAGATAGATTATTTAGGGAAAATCAAGAACAGCCGTATAGTTAGTAAGTGTACCGTAATGCTGGGTACGGAGAAAAGTGGATACAGTTGTGTTTTTATTGAATTTCGATTGAGTACCTTAATCAGAGTATTCATTGAAGTCAAACAGAGAATGTTATGCAACACGAGTTATATACTGCTTAAATATCATCACAAGCTAATGCGGCTCTCGTACACAATGCGCTTGCTAGAAAGTCCGCAGGGATGGTTAAATTTATGATTGTTTATTGCCGAACAAACATGTTTCGATCTGCTGTCTATTTTTGAGGATGACCAAATCGATTGTTGATACGAATTAATACCTAAATTGCAGAAGCTTTTTGAAATGTTAGTTGGGTAGCTTAGTTTTGTTTCCTAATTTAAGTACGTTACAGACATTAAATAACATTGTTATCGAAACATATACTAAAGAAAGCTATCAAAAATGTACTGCATTGATACAATTAATGTTACGAGAAAGATGGATTGAATGGACGCATCAATGTACGAAGCTTGGTACTCCGTTAATTTAAAGGTCCGATCAATCACAATCAGCACCAATATAATCAGTCCATATTCAACGGAGTTGGAATTATCTTTTCGATACCTCGTCTGATGAATTACCAGCACATGCTAATTACCAGTTATTTGCTAAATTTAGCATTGAAAAACTTCGTCATGTAAGTATAGCATGGATGATGCAGAATGTGTTTGATGCAAACATAATAGTCCACAAAGAGACTGAATGCAATTTTGAAGTGTGAAATAATTACATATATTACTTTGTTTCTGGCGTTATTGAAGCTTAGTATTTTTTTAATTGATGTGATAAATTGCACTGGCCAACTTTCATGACTAAAACATATTTCAACTAAAATTCATAGCGTAGAGCAACATTATAAGGATTTGCGTTGAGGACTTGATGTCCGCGTTTTTGAAGGACATGTAGCTAATCTTAAAAAAGAGATGTCATTATTAATCTGACGTATGGCAAGAAAAATAAAAACTTGGTCAGCTTACTCAGTAGAGTTCATCTATAATATGAAATAAGAAATAATATCAACGGTATTAATAACAAGCAATGCTGGTATGAACAAATGTTCTTTTCCTGGGCGCTTTTCAAATCATTCAGCTACAATTCAGTAATGTAGAAATGATGGCGTTGAATTTTTGTTCTGTTAGACGACATCATTTATCTTGGCTAAAATGGTAAAACAGGTAAAGTCTAATTAATAAAGCTGAAATCTCAACGACTGTAAAGAAATCAAACTAAAGAAAAGATCAGCTTTGATCGAGCAGTACGGGATGCTGGTTTCAGGAAGTAGTCTTATACGCAACTCTGTTGCTGTCTGAACATGGCTTCTTTTAGACTCAACTGACGAGAACACAGAGGTTCTTGTGCACCTGTTCTTGTGGTTATGGTTAAGCATTAAGATATGCTACATTTCGATCAGAGGACAATCACATTGTTTCACACCTGAAAAATTCATTCGTCACGTTAGGTACATGTTGTTACAATTAATTTTCATTTACCTTAATCTCGAGAATACCCAAATCTCGGACACGGGTTGCACGGTACATGCCATTGAAAATGAACTACCTCGAACAATAATCTTTTGTCTTTAATTGACGTGAGCTGCCATCATAACAAAAAAAAAAATAAAACATCCCCCAAATGATGTCTGATTGTTGGCAATGTGAATAAGGCATCGACCCATTAGGAATTAACTCATTCATGAATGTGGATGTAGGGGGACGGCGGGATGTGATTGAAAACAGTGCTCAAAAAAAGAATCCATCATCATCATCATCATCATCATTATTGCTCCCAATGGCCGCAAATGTACATTATTGGTTCGTTTATTTACGTGTGCCATTTTTACGCCTCGTTTAAAAAAAAAACGAGAATGGAATAAAGAAAATAGGGCGAATTTTTTACTCTCTCCGAAAGCTTATCATTTGTTGGTGCTGCAAACTTGAGTGCAACAGTTGCCAGAGTGAGCGAAAGGTCAGCAGCAAAAGCATTACCACCGCGCACGGTTACGAAAGAATGCGCCGTTGCAAGGGTGAGGGAGGCGCATTTCATTAATTCATTTAAATTATTGAAAATCCGAACGAGATTGAGTGCTTCTGCTCCGGAGTGGGGGTGTTGGTGTGCGGGCTGAATTGAATTCTAGTGAAAATATATAGTTAAAATGGTTTCACATTGCACTCCGGTTAATGAATGAAGCGTTACCCATTCGAGCACGGCGGGGACACATCGTGCAGGTGAATGATTAAAAAAGAAGCGTAACGGCGAATGGGAAATTAAAATATGCACAGAAGTGGGCAACACGCGAAACGAAACACCGCGTTAGGTGGGGTAACTCCCAATAAAAGGGTCATAAATTTGTGGATCGATAAATTTAAATTCCAATTCCGGCTCGCGAACGTCCAACAAAAATATTGCATCCCAAGAAAACCCAACCGGTCCCAAATGGTGACATAGATAAATGCACGAATTAATTGCTGCATGGTCGATGTGCTTTACATTGGCATCGGAGCCACGTTTCACAATGTTGTACAGAGCGCCAATGCTGAAAACCGCCAAACTTTGGCAAACAGAAAATTAGCCTCTGTAACATAAGTCACGCGGGTTACACTGGGGAAATAATGTATTGTGGAAAATGACATTTAAGCTCCAAGCCCCAAACGGTCTCGCTCATTCATTTGTTCGGTAGGCTGGGCTTCGGATTGAGCTTATGTCCAATGTAATCCATTGCAGCTCAACCACCACCAGAAAGGCGTTAAAAAAATCGCTTGTTCACCAGCAGTATCAATGGGCTTATGTTTTCCACCGAGAAAAATAAACAAATTCGTTAAAGCTTTTTTTTTCGCTTCCAATTACCCTTGAACGTTGACTCCAACGTCCATCACGTCACGGGAACATCCTGAATGCAATCCCTTCGAACAGGATGGTGGTGGTGAACACTTGTGATGGTGGTGGTGTTACCGATGGTGGGTTAAAATCACGCATGAGGAAAATTTATTTAACGACTGTTTCGGCACCAACCCCATTACCTCCTTCCTGCCCACCTTTAACACCCCTGCACTTCCTTTTCCACCCCTTGTACAGTGCATACATGTGCACTTTTCGTGTGCATTCTTTGGTGTCGTTTCGCAGTAGGCCACGTTTGAGATTGGATTTTACCAACCACGAAACGATGCACGAGTGAGCGAACTCACTCCGATCCGGTAGCGGCATAATGTTCCTGCATGGTATGGCAATGGACGGGAAGGATGTGAAACGTTTCCATCTCTTTGGTTGATTACAAAAGAAAAAAACCCGTGTACCGTGAAAAATCGCACAGAAAAAAGAGACGGTATATCGCAGCACAAAAACAAAAGCAAAACATCCACATATTGAAGTCAATAATTGAGTTCATCCCGCATTTTTAACCGGGTGAAAGCAGGGCCCACACACCGTTGGCCGGGCGTGCGTTCTTTTGTTAATTTTTCACGCGCCACACGCTGCCCACCGTTACCAGTCAACCGGCAGCTTTGCCAGTTTCGCCTTTTAAATCCTCGACTTTAAATCCTCGAATTGTTCCGTGGGGTATGACCCTCTCTGTCCGTTGCTTTCTCTTTCTCGTTTTAAGTCCATTGCTTTTTGTTGGTCATGCAATGAAATGTCAATTATTTTAAAGAGGGTGAAAATTTTTATTGCACTAGCTTGTTATTTTATAATCGTTTGCTTCTGGTTTTTTGCATTCGTGCGTCACACATTCGGGGCAGAGATTAAGTGTTCGATTGTTGAAATGAAATTTATATTTTTCGTCCGTCCATCCATCGCGGTTTTCTCTTATTCGATGGTCCTACGGTATAGACTTTTCAGGAATAATATTACTAGATACGAATAATATTATTAGGTAAAACATTACTATATTAATATGCCATGAGGCCAAATAGAAATATTCCACATCTATCTCCACATTATCAGCACAACTTGAAAGAAATCGGGTAATGGATCCATATTCTTTCTTTTTATTTTTAAACTGTACTATTAACACATTATAACTTTTCAACAAAGCTTCCAAATCTGCGGAAGTTTCTTGCCGGCGGGTCATTGTTAATTATTATAGTATTATTCTGGCATTTTGTGTCAGTCAATTTTAACTTTTTTGATCCGACTGGTGACAAATACAAAATTAGTGTGACAGCTCATAGTATATGATTTTTTTTTAGTCCCCCTTTTCACTCCTAATCCTCCACTTCACAGAAAAAAAACCCTTTTTCACAATAGGTATTCTAACGACGTAAAAGATCTGTTTTTTTTTTTAAATGTTACTTAAACTGTTCCACATCCTGTAGCACCGGAGCAGAATTGGAATAACTTAAATCAAAGGAGACTTCCTCTTATTTCCGTTAAAACGGCCAGAATGATTTTAAAACTTAGCAGAGTAATCAGTCCTACCAACGAAGGAACGGTCCGGATGGGATTTTATCTCGGTCCTGTTGTGTGATGTCGTGTGAGTATAATAAACTTACTTAAAACATAGAATAAGTTATCGACTGTAGACAATCTCCATTCATACGCGTGTCTATGACAGGAGTAGTACAAAAAAGACTAAACATTTACACTTTAGAGGTATGTCCTGCACGATTCGTTTTTGTTTTGACTCATCTCGCCTCCCCTCCGGAGCTCGTAAAGCTTTAAGATGAAGATCTCCCGTCCCGCAGAGATAAAGGAAAACGAGTCTTGCCCTAGATTCATCCGGTTAATTCCAGAGGCCGGTGTATTGCAAGCGCTGAAGCGCTACTAGTGGCAAAACCGTTTTCACCCTCATCCGGGTGCGCGAGGTGAGCACCAGGGATTTAAACTGTAATTCATTCATATTTCATTTCGCCTTTTTATTCTGCCCGTTTCCGCCACGGAAGCGAAAATAGCGTCCCGTTGATATCGCGTTCGTACCGGAACCGAACGGGGGTTGCTGAACAAAAATGGGTAGCAGAAAAAAAACGAGCAAGAGAAGAAATAAAAATCGCATGCACGTGCATACGGACAAACGCCACGGTGGCAGCAGAAGGGAAGCTGCAGGCTGCAAGAGGAGTGGCCAGCCTTTCGCTGCTGGAAAAGATGATAAAGCTTCACCCAGGGCTGGAGGAAGGCGAACAAGCATGAGATGATAATAATTATTTCATATCCGAGACGTTCGTTTCCTCCCATCCCGGGTCGTGCGGGAGTTTCGCGACGAGTCGGTTGCATTTATAGTGTGTCTTTTTTAGTATGTGTGAGTGTGTGTGTGGGTTTTTTGTTCCCCCAGCTCCCTGCCTCTTGCAGTCGTACGAAGAAAAGTAGGTAAAAGTTGATCGCTGAAATTTCATTGTAGTCAGGCGAATTTATGCTGCAAGCATTCCACATCAGGAGAACTTAAAGACAACGAACGAGCGAAGGTAATGCAACGGTGCAGCACGTATGTGAGCCGTGCTTTGAAGCCGTGGCCGTGCAACCAATATGCACCGTGCCAGTGGGAACGGGGATGAGCTCCAGCAAATGAAAAGATTAGAGCTATGTTTCTATCGGGGAGCAGCGAAGAATTATGCACTACAATCCGGTCCATCCGGTGGCTGAACTGGGACTTTGGATTGGGTTGGATTGGTGAAGCATTATTTTTATTCTCTCTCCCGCGTGCCTCGGTTAAGTTGAAACAGGTTGGGCTGAACGTGACGTTGGTAAGCGTGCAAGTGACAGGAAACATATTTAAAGATTGTACTTATTACGTTGTTTCTGGTTGCAGGTTGGTGGTTGGTAGGTTTGAGTTGCTCGTAATTTACAGCTTTTGAGCGTATGAAATCAAGATTAGATGGGAAATACTTTGGATTGAATGAACGAAAAATAACTTGTTAAACAACAAACAAAATCGGTTTGACGGATACTTTGTCGCAAAAATTAACAGTGCGCTGCAGTACTATAAAATCGTGTTAAAATATGTACGCACGAGAAAGAGTCCGTTGTCTAGTAGCAAAACCGATTCTACAAATTCTATTTGTTAGTATCTTCTTTCATAGAATTGATAGATTATTTAAATTTTCACCAGGTTGGTCAGTGTGCTCTGCCTGTATATACGTCTAAAACAATACAACGAATAACACGGAAGATTTGTAAAGTTACATGAAATGAGCATTCAAGCATCCAAGCGTATGTCAAGCGCTCGACTCCGAAGAATCAACGGAGCTAGCGAAGACGTACGAAGCTTTTGTCCTAACAGACGTCAGAAAATGGTTCCTTATTAAAGTTATTTATTTCATGAAATTATTTTAGACGTTTTTGAATTATTTCTGAAGCTTTTTGTGTTAGTGATTACACTTTTTTCTGAAGAAATGGATTGATTAATGCTAGTGAAAGTTTATAACTAGAAAATCTTGCACATTGTAAATTCGAATGTACAAATCAATGTGAAGGGTTTTTCCTCCACCAAGCAGCGAAAGGTCACCTTATCTCGCGTGAACTCGTCAGCCATGTTTTTTAAAAATTTATTTCATTTTTTTCTGTAAAGTGATAACAATAAAGTATGGTGGTAATTTAAAGCTAATGATCAATGATGTTAGCACAATTACCATTACAGCGCTTTCAAACTAGAACGAGGAATTTTTTAGAAAATTTCAAAATGTTTGCTCTCAAGAGATCGCTCATTAGCTCTCAGACCACGTTGCGCGAATTAGAGCGATCTTAATTTACGGCCAACCTTTGCTCGATGATGGCTTTAGGAAACATCGGATTTTCATGTTATCACAGCTATTCAACGGGTAACTGGAGTTTACAACTCCTGTTCGTGCTTACATTTCGTGTTCCTCCAGCAGTGTTTTTGTTTGGGAAAGATCTGTCTGGCAGAGAACATTGTTGTGCGGCCACAGCTAGGGAAAGGTTAACGTACGTACAGGATGAACCGTGCAAAGTGCTCCAAAATTGCGTAGATAGCGTTGTGCCATTTGCTGGTGGTAGCTTCAAACTTAACACAACTCTGTTGAAAGATGATCACAGGCCTTGTCATGACTAATTGTTGTTTATTCTTAAGAGTGCGTTTTTATCATTTTCTCCCAAAAGTGGTTTAGTGAAAATTACGATAAAACCGTCTAGTCAAAAGAGACAAGTTTTAAGCAGAATTCATGCTCCCGAGGGATGGGGATTAATGTAGACATTATGATTGTTTTCCAGGGATATTTTAATATTTATACAAACATAGAAAACGTGTCTAGAAAGACCTTTTTAATTTTGTTCAGGCGTGGTTTTGCACAACTTTTTCAATTTCCCAATGGCGACAAACAAACTCAACGACGCTGACAGCCACACATGCTGCAAACACAACTGCACAAACGCTTGCATTAGGTGCAAATGTGTATAGATTACCCGTTAGCAGCTTCGTTTTGCGCGACATGGTTGCAAACATTAGCGGCAGCTTTTGCTTCGGGATGGGTTGTCCTTCTTCTCACCCTACCGACGTCAAAGACAGATGGTAGTTCGAGGATATGTGGTGTGTACGGACTCATGGGAGAATTGTCTTCTGAGGGTTTTTATTTCATCCTGTCCTCAGCGATACTGCGTGTGGCTGTGTGTGTATGTGTGTATGTTTATACGTCACCAAACCTCCAAACAAGGCGCCAAGTGCGCCAGATAGTTGATACTAAAGCATCCCTTCCGTGTGAGTTTATTTAAACATTTTTCTCCATTTAGCTAGAGACCGTCTGCGTAAGAACCCACTGTCGGTGGTAAAAAGGTGGAATAAAAATACCCGACCCATAAATAACCATTAAACTTTAGCCAAAAGCCACTCGAGAGCATGGCCGGCTAGGGGTTTTCTTTGCATTTTCTTAGCACTCTGAGGGAACCCCTTGGCCGTAGAGTGGGAATAAAATGGAAAGAAAGAGAAAAAAACACACACTTACACCTCAAAACAGTGCGCCGTTTCTTCGGATAAGGAGCGGCAAACCACTAGACGAACCTGGCGATCGGAACCGTTTGCTTTAAATGCGGATGAAAAACTCCCCGTGCTTGAGTGGTCTTTAAAAGTGGCCACAAATTCCATCGCCTTCGCGTTCGCCGGGCCCTACACCCGGGGTATGCGCCCCGTCCATTAAACACTATATCGGGGTCTTCCGGCCTGTCAGCAGCGTCGTCAGCTCGTGAAAGTGGCCCGGAAATGGAATGTGACTCCTACGGGTTCGTTCGTTACAGGACCGGTACGGCACGGTACCTTATGGCGCTTCCCGTCTTCTCGGCTCAAGTACAGTGAGCAGTTTGCCGTTTCCCGACTGCGTGGGATAGGATGCCCTCGCCAGGTGGATGGGCGACCGGGAACAGGAAGGATCTAGTGGATGGGGAGGGTGGGAGGAGAAAATTAAAAAATGATGTACAACTGTATGGAAAAATTGTTTTCATTTCTTCGTTCCGTTTCGTATATCCTGTTTCCTCTTCGGGGCGCTTCAGTGCTTGGCGCTGCAGTGTGCACAATTCTTCGAGCGCTCGTGGGAAGTGTCCACCATCACCGGCAGGAGCAGACCTGGTGCGCCGCTGTGAGTGGAAGAACAGGATGAGCGCCAGTGCCAGCGGGGTGGTACGCCGGTAAGCTCTCGTATATCAAAATCACCCTCAGCAATGGCACTGTTGGCCACAAAAACGCGCCACCGGGAGTAGCTTGTTGATAGTCTTTTAGGTTCGTCCTGCTTTTCGTTCATACCATATTTCCTGCTTTTCGCTTTCCTGCCGCTGCCAACCATCCGCTCGTACCACTCGGCCCCGTTCGCAAATACCGGGAGGCATTTGTGCCGTACAGTGTCGGGGTTTCTTCGTCTGCTCGATTTCAGCCGTCGAGCTAAAAAACCTCCCCACTAGCCGGGTACTCTCAAGGTCCGAAACCGTGTGCACCTGGCCAAACAGGCGACCGGAAGCTTTTGCCACAAAAGCTTTCATCTTCCCGTGCTGTCTCCGTGCTTTCCTCCATCGTCGTAAATGGAAATCAAGCGAAGGTACATGTGGTTCGTGGTTTGCTTGCTTGTTGAATCGAGCGGAAGTACGTGAAAAATGCAAGAAACACAATGGAATATTTGAGCCCGAAAGAAAGGAACGACGCAAGTGACCGTTTCTTACCGCTTCGCACCAATGTGCCACCGGAATGCGGAAAATTTCCAACTCGCTTGCTTGCCTCGGCCACCAAACTTCCCCGCGTCAACCGATGGGAAATGGAAATAAGCACGATTGTAATCTGCAGTATTTATATGGATTACCGATGTTCAATTAGATTGGCGTCATCGGTTGGGTGGAAATCTCAACACGATTTCGATTTTTTTCCTTTTCTAAAAGTCACTTGTCGTTACAGTTTGAAGGAAGAAACGAATAGCTAGCTCAGGGTAAGATGGCTTCTCGGGTTTTATGTAAGCGCTATTATTGCAAATGAATAATAATGGTATTTTTCGTTCTTCGCGTTGAGAGCAAGCTACGGGGGTGGGTGAAAAATAGCGACCGGTCCAACGCCAACGCGTCTTGTTGGGAGAAATGTGCTTGCGAAGGAGCGAAGAGTTTTTTTTTGTTCCGCACTGTTCTTTTCCTTCAACTGTTGGTATTAGGCGGTCGATTTGTCTTGAGAGCCCGAGATTCGTTTGATCGCTTCGACGTAAACTAGGCTAGACGATTTTGTATATTACGCGTCATTTGAATGTTGTGACAATTATTTTGCTGATTGCATGGTTCAATTCAACGGATAAAGTTTATCAAAAAGTGTCGAAGAAGCTGTAAGCTTTACATATAAGATGTGACGTATTCGCTAACGCACTTCAAATATTTTTTGAGAGTTTTATATGTACTACTAACCCATTACATCCCAGTGCTTAAAATTTCATTCGTAGAAACAACCCATTTTTTAGGTTTTATTTATTAACCACTGGACGACCCGGTAGTTCGTTGGTAGTGGAGTCGGTTTTCACACAATAGGACAGGTCAAAAATCCCATCCTAATCAATCCTCCGTACTCAGGACTGTCGCTCTACCTACGTCTAAATAAAGTGAAAGAAAACCATAAATGGTAGTTCTAGATCTCTTGGGGTTGTTGCGTCGAAAAAGGAGAAGATGAACATATTAAACCAAAGCGTCCAACTTATTTTAATGGGAACAGATGATAATTTAAGAGTGTTTTTAGTGCCAGGCAGAGGCACACAGCGGACTAAACAGCCGCGAGGTATTTCGAGCTTCAAAAGGTCATCTCTTGAACCTGGTTTAATTAACGCCTGACGAAACAATACCGCTTGGGCCCCGTAAATAGTTAACATCATTGTTGCAAAGGACTCCTTAAAGTTAAGCGACTCCATGGAAACTAAAAATGATACGAAAGAGCACGAAATTTCTGGAAACGTACCCGAAATAGATCGTTTTAGCCAAAGCAAATCAGTTATTGTTCAGCGATTGGTGCATTATAATTAGTATTTATCTGCTTTTGTTTCGAAAATGTTATTAATATTAATTGTAATCCATCATTTTTGGAGACAGTTTGCTAAATATGATATTTTATGTACAATTTTCTTAAAAAGATTCTCAGTTTTTGTGTATTATTTTTTCTGCTGTTCACTCTAAATAGACAATTATTCATACTTAAGATATCCTAGCTCCAAGTAAATATCTGCTCCAATGCATAGACCATTTACAGTTAGCGGGATTATCGCTTAGTTCACTTTCACTTAAATAAAAAAAAAACTTTATCCCTTTCTGCAGCCGCTTACAAAATCGTGCCCAGATCAGCTGCATCCGGTTGGTGTGCATTAAGAGCTTTGCTTACTGCTGCACACCATACCAAAAACCCGTACAGCTCCAGCAGTCTCCAGTTTAATTCCACCATCCCGTAAAAAAAACCCATGTTTGCCCCCCAAAAGACTTGTATCATTTCTTTATGAGGGTGATGATTAAAAAGAAAATCTCTCAGCAGGGAGTTTAGCGTCCGAGAGCGATCCGAAACGATGCAGTTCCAACCGTCGGCCATGAGCCCAAGCCGGCTGTATCTTAAGCATCATCCTTGGGTACGATTGCACTCCGTACCCTTACACTTACCGACCTTTGCCCGCTTGCAGCGCTCCCCGGCCAACTGGGCTCGGATGTGTACTGGACCATGCAGCCCATCGGATACGTCCACTGTGGAGCTATCAGCAGCAAAGCGATAACGACACGACCGTGGAAGTGGAAAATTTATATTTATTGTTCTCCCGGGAGCCCTGAACCCCACTTGGACGCCGGGGCATCCAGTCTTCTTGGGTCTTCTTTGGGTTTTGGGGCGGTTTCGACCAACAGCCACCAACGATCCGATTGCTTTCCGTCAAGCTTTCCCTAATAGCTAGAGTGGGAGTGATAATTGATTAAGACTTCTGCTGCAAAGGACTTTGAATGCCGCCGCTTTACGGCGTCGAAGCGATAACGGTCTGTCGGTGATGCTGGACGGTGGTGCAACGGATTTCGAGACACGGCATCGAGGCGTCCGGAGGTTTCCATCTTCAAGATGGGAGTGCGTTACCGACACTGGATTCACGACTGCAAAGAGATGGTGATTTAGTTGCCCCTGAAGCAACGGAAGTGAAATCGTTGAAAGGAAATGCAGTATTATGTACCCGTCGGATTAAGACTCTTGTGTTGGGGCTTTTTATAAACGGGTTGTTTGCTTACGGCAGGGTGCAGAAAATCGAACAACAACAAAAAATCATTCCACCGAACGCTAAACGGCGAAGTAATGATTTGTTCGAATAGCCTCGGTAGCTCACCTACACGAACAAGACGCGACAGTGTAAGGCAGTGTAACTGTAACCGACACAGCTATCTCAGTGTTGCTATCGATCCGAACGCTTTGTCTCTGTCTGCATTCCATTAGCAAGGTTGCTGTCTTTGATCGTAAAGAAGCCGTCATTGCTTCCTGCTAGTAAAAGTAAGGATAAGCATGACAGGCATGGTCATGGATGGAGCATTTCAGGCTGATTAAAAAATTCAAGCACGCACTAGCACCGTGCCACGACTCCGACTCTTTCGCCGACTTTTTGCAAAAAAAAAATAAAAACAGGGAATAGGATAGAGTCTTGCCCTAGCATAAAGAAAGTTGCATGAATGTCGTTATCTTTGAGCTTGACGAAAAATTGATGATTGGTTCTGCCCTTCGCATGACGTGTTAGGGGAAGGATGGTTTAGTTCTGGTACATCTGGTGTGTGTTTTTTTCTTCTTCGTACCAAGAAAAGCAAGTTAAACTAGCAGCCGGGTACACGGGGTGAGGATTTTTCCTGCCGCTAGTGATGCTTGGCTGGGGGAAAAGTTTAATAGACTTTTCCGATTTTAAGTAAATTAGATTTTTCTCCCAGCCCGTTTCCTGCTCTTACGTGCACTTTCGTACCGAGCAGTCGGAGCTTAAGCCGAAGTTTAATGCCATTAACTTTCCACCGGAGTGAAAGGTCCGAACTGGTGCGGAGCGGGTTCAGGGTGCGAGGTGTACTGTCGGAAATAGGGTAAAAAATAGAAGACAAAAAAAAACGTAAAATAAAACCTGCTCAGTACCAGACAAACACGGAAAATGCCACCCCCAGAAAAGGCATCTAGCCTTTTGGTAGCTTTGCCTGTTCTTTTGTATTTGTACTTCAACCGGCGGTGAGATGGTGATATAAATAATTTTCGCCTCTAGCTCATGTTTTGTTGCGTACGGAATTTACCGGTACTTTACGGTGTGAAGCGTAAAGAAACGTTATAGGACGACACGATACTAACAAACTAACTTTTCTTTCAGAGATGTGTGTGTGTTTGTGCGTGAAAAGGGATAAAGCGTGTTAGAGGTCAACGCTAAGGTAAACCCTTGGAAAATATGCAGCTCACCAAAAAAACAGGACCGAAAGTTTCATTTTTCCTACCATGCTGGGTTTGTTAATTTGCGTAGTTTTGAAAGCTTTTTTTCCGGATCGTCCATTTGGGACAGAAGAAGAGATGTTTCATGATTGCTAATGGGGGTCGTGCTGGTTAGAAGCATGTGTCAGCTTTAAATTGTTTTATGTTGTTGAACGTACAAATTTTACATATAATTATAATCATTTAATAATTACATGTTAATGGCGACAAGAATTCCAATGTTGGACAACATTACGTAGGATTGATTGAGCTAGCTAAAGGTAGATGTACTTTCTGGTGTTGATTAATATAACATGTAACGTTTACGAGTTGATGATCAAGAGAATTGTTTAAAAAGAGCTATTATAAGAAAGGTGTAATGTCTATTATTAAGTTTAAAGCTCTTTCCATTCATTAATCTGCAGCCATTTTACATATTCAAATACAAAGGAAGATGGCAAATTTGAGTAAACCATATGCCTACGGTATGATGGCAGATTCGGTGAGTTTACTTAAATTTTATGAGAAGAACTCACTAATCACCTCGAACTATCACTAATTAACCGAACATTTCAAGAAATCGAACAAACGAGTTTTGACGTTTTAGAGAACATTTTAAAGAAGTTACCTGGTATCCGCTTGACTTGATTCTAGCAGCTGTGCAAATGTTGGAGCATAAATAAATAGCCTCCTATGACGTAGCTAGTTCTTGTTCACTTTATTCATTTCATTTTGTTCAGTTCCATCTCATAAACCTTACAGGGCTTCAACAAGTAACAGGAGAGCTAGAACGATAATATCAAACTTAGTGCTGCTGAAGTGCAGATGTTAATGAGTTTTGATTTTTGAAAGGGAATCAGAAACTTGGGTTTTCCTTTTCAAATCTCACCCTTATCTTGTAAAAATGGAATGGTTTATTTGATATAAGAATTCTCATGCGTCAATTGAAGGTTGTTTAATTTAATTACATTCGATATTTATCCATCTAGTCAATTGATCCGAAATTTAATCTTCAATCCAACTTTATCTAGGTAAATACTTCAAAATGGCTTGGAAAAATGTATGTTTATTAAAATAATACTAGGCGATAGCTATTAAATGAATAGTTTATTTAATTAATAATAAGCGATTTGCAGGGCTAATTAAAATCATTCTATATATAATAATGTGGTATAAGATATGCGAAGCTGCCCTACAGCGTTACCACTGGTATAACCTGTACAGTATTGGAGCGTTATAGTGGCAGCTAACAACGGAAGCGGCAGGACACACTCGGGCCTCTTTCTTGATTGATACGCCGAATAGATAGGACGCCGAATAGATACGAACATTTGTTAAAGTTAGGTTAATTCGGTTAATTAGGTTAGTTAGGTTTAAAAATATTAAATGTTAGAATAAATAACATAATTATATGCTTCTGCTGCTAACAAAATAACCAGAAATAAATGAATGATACTTTTATTTTGAAATGTTTGATAGTATTTTCAAATAAACATTCTAAATTGAAATCTAAAGAATCGATTTTCCTAAAAAGGGGCTCAAATAGTCAAAATCGGTATTTTGATAGTTGAACTTTTACTACAACATTCACTTAAAAGACATGTTCGTCAAGTGTTTTCTAACTACACCCCCACTAAATGTTTTCAGTTGCAGTCACAATTGAAGGGATTTTCTACAAATTGCACAACATTGGTTAAAATATTAACTCAGCGATTTTAAACTCGACAAGCTTTGTTAGTGAAATCATGTACTATAAGCTGGCTATCAAATTCCTGAAGGCCTCGGAATGTATTCCCAGTAGTCTGCCTGTAAGCTGCATGCGGTTTTGTTAATTAATCTATTTTGGAAACAAAGGTTTCGTTATTAAAATATTCGAATGAGTTTCGATTGAATTGAAGTCAAAATTCTTGTTAAACATTGTAATATCAAATATTATTAACCTGCACGAAATCCTTCACGGTACAATGGAGCGCCTCAGATTCACAGATTCAATTAATATGAAACAAACCATCCATTGTATTGCGGGTAACAAATCTTTGTTCATTACCGTACAACAAGCATTACATTTCATTATCAATCAATTTAATTAACTACCCCGTTTGCGTGCCCTGTACGTACACACATACACACTCGGAAGGGAAGGCGGAAACACAAATTGTCAATTATCAGTTTACCCATTATTGAGTTAGCAGTGCGATTGAACGATTTGTAGCTTTGATGTTGTTTTCTGCAGACACACGAGCGAGCTTGCGCCACAGTGAACACAATGGCACTGCCATTCGGGAAACAGGAACATGGTACGTGGGGTAAATTAGTTAGATGCTGTTCTGGGTTGTATTCTTGGCTTTCCATTCCGATTCAGTCGCTCCTTATCAGTGGGCGCGCTGATGGCGTTCTCCCACATGGGGGGCATGGGGATTTACAGAGAGTGGCGTACCGTCAGGAGCAGCTGAGTATCCATTTCGACAACCGGCGTAGTTGGGGTTCTTTGCCAGTAAGCTGCTCGTGTACTCGTGTTCGATTACCAGTACGGAGGAAGTCAATGATCTTAAGCGTCTCAATTATCGCTTCAGTCAGACTTGGCGATGTAAAGTTTTGTTGGAGAGCTGATTTTTGTTGCTGCTGCTGCTGCAGTTAGAGGTTCATATTGAGTTGATTCAATAGCAAACCCTTTCATAGCTGCCGATAGATACGATGCGGTCGAACAGTAAAGGGTTTTGCTTTCCGACCAGTTCCGAAATGTAACCGAGGAACGCTGCACAGGGAAAGCGTACACTCGAAAACAACATTATCACGTACCGTGGGCCGATGTATCACCGATGTGGTACAGAGACCCTTCCCAAACTACTGAACAGGAGAACCTGGTGGGAAAGGCAGACACCCCTTTTTTTGTCCCTGCCGACCAGAATGATCGGAATAGATGAATTCTTCTCCACCAAATCCGGGTTTGCAATGCAACATTGGTAAACTCAATCATTTGCTCGATGTGCGAACGCTTGCGAACGCTTATTTTGATCCGGGTTCGATACGGTGCCCATCCCTACACACGGACCATTGCGGTGCACGGAAGCGGAAAAAGCTTCCGGCAGCCGGTGTGTCGTTGGCAGTCGAGACGCATCCCGAATTGCGAATGCGATGTAAGCAGATTTGATTTGATTTTATACTTATTGCAACACCTCACAAAAGCTAGCCACCATTTGTTGGCGCTGGGTGTAACAACCATCAGCAAAACATGGAGCGGAGGTTTTGGAGCTTCTGCTGCAGCGTGCGCAGCGCGGTGGAATCAAATATTCCACCAACGATCGTGCAGTTTCGGGACTTGTGGGTCCGGTTGACTTGTGCAGGCGTAGTGCAAAACAAAAAAAAATACCTCGGTTGCCTGCCCGTACCGGTGGGGTACGGTTTGTTCGAAACTATTTCTTTATCACTACCACACGAACACTTTTCGCATATTGGCAAACGAACGATCAGATCCCCGATTAGGTATTCTGGACATCGTTTTCACAATCAGCTCATCTCTTCTCATTTTCCCGCTGCCCCGTACACCGCGAGCACACGCTCGCAAGGGGTTGGCACTTAATCGTAAGGATATTTCCATATCCTTCCCATCGTAGATTGTAATAGCGTGGCCGCTTGAGATGAGTTTCATTGGTGGGGGTGTTTTGTTTTTTTGCTTATCGAAGATGGCGATTTGTATTTCGTTGTTACTATCTTCATGCCCTCCCTATTCCCATCCCGCGAAACCGATTATTGCCCCAAAATTTCACCTTCACCGTTGGGGATGGGCGGAAGGTACAGTGCATAAAGTGGATTGTTTACGCTTGGTAGAAAATTGCGAGTGGTTCAGTGCTGATGTTTATGGCGCTCGTTACACTACCGTACCGAGATGATGCGCGGAAGTACTGTGTGTGTGTGATACTGGACGTGCGGGGTGGGAAAATTGGAAAACTCGACCAACGACTCGCCTTAAACAAAAAAAAAAAACACCATTGCCAATGGTTCGAAAGTCGGTTCGATAGTCGTAATGTTGCTTTGGGTTGCAGCAACAGAAAGGAACAAAAAAATCAACCTCAAGAAACAAAAAAAAAAAAACAACCCAAGGTAATAGTGATGGGGTTGCTTGGAAGTTGCAATTATCGTTGATTCTATTCACCTGATAAAGCGCGTGGCTGGCAGCAGCAGTGAAGCCCGTTTGCACCGTTTGTCGGTATTCCGTCGGACTGGATCGCCGCCAGGATGCCGGAAGTTGGCAACAAAATGCTACTACTTTACCGTGTTACGGATGAAAATTGCACCCCGGACTGTGGTTTGAAGTGGCATAAAGTTTTATGTTCATTCCCGGGCAGCCGTTCCCATCCGTGGGGTACGGTAAACGGTAACGGAAGGCCACCGTTTGATGGGTTGAGTTTACACCTTAACTTTTTGCTATCTGGAGCGCTGAATTAAAAGAGTCTCTTAAGAGTTATGAAATGTGCTGAGATGTTACCGTGCAGGAATTGGTTACGTTGCTGGAGAAAGAGCGTTCGCTGCTGTTTGGTTACTCTCGTTTTAGCATGTTTCTTTGTTACGTTGGTGCGTAAAAGATTTGAGATCATTCGCATAAAACATGCAGCGTTGCCGGGTTGTTATTGATGTGTATTAATTTAAAACAACTCTTGATTTTAACATAATAGTTTGATAGGTTTTGTAGCAATGGTTTGGAATAATATACTGTCGTTTTAATAGTATTTTCTCTGTCTTTCATTGGCCTGTTTACGATGCAGCACGTCATCGTGACAAGGTCCAATCAACAATTATTCTCCAGGATGCTTGGTTCCTGGCTGCTGCTAGTACTAATATTCATACTATGTCTTTCAGCGATCGTATGCCTGCTTAAAGCATTTCATAAGATGATTAATGACATATTCTGTAGAATCGTCAAGTTAAACTGTCACGTCAAACTAAAACGCTCCTTATCTCATTCAAGATAACCGACATGATTGTCTAATTGATTTTGATCCAAAATTGAGCATTCAAGACCTGTTTAAAACTGTTTAAAACTTCAATCGTTAGCATAAAACATAAAGAGGTGTTCATTTAACAGCGCTAAAGTTTCATACCTAGAAAATAATAGACCTAGAGAAGATAATAGAGCAAAATTCGTGAAACAGAAAGCTAAACCGATTTAAAATTAGAGAGATTTCCAATTGTAGAACAAAATAAGCCAGCGCGATGGATAAATTTCCGATTTGGAATTTTCACGGATATCAAGGAACCGGTAGAAGTTGTTAGTTATATTGTTTTTCTAATTTGTAATATTAAAAGTTCTAGAAAGTGTCCAAACAAAGCTCTAGGAAGTATCACTCGAAATTTAGTTCTAAACGTTCCAAGCGGAATTCTAACACGTATGTCTACGGTCTTCCACGTATTATTTTTGAGCATTTATGGAGTATCTTCAAGTAAATTTAAAATCGTCATGGGTTTTAAATTATATAGCGACACTAAATTACTGATAATTATGAGGTAATATCTGAATATATCATAACCTTTCCTAAAGGTTTCTATCGCTCGATATGCTATATGTTATCAAGAAGACTCCAACCAAGCGAATATTTTCATTCAGCCTATCAACCTTTTCTAAAATAAAGGTTACCAAAAAGGTTACCCACAACAATATTCGATAAATATAATAAAACTGCTTTCTTTTGTGTAATGAAAGCAATGCTATAACCTTTTCATGATTCGTTCCAATCTTATTTTACTTGTATCATTTAACGCGTAAGTATTTAATCACTGTATTTGAATAATTGCTAAACTTTCTTACTAAGTAAAATGCACTTTGAGGAAGCATTTAAAATTTAAACGAACTTTTATTTCTTTTGCACGCTACACAGCTCATGCATGCACGGTTACTTCATCATATGACGTTTAAAACGCTGCAACAGACGTAAAATGACGAACGAAAACGCTCACTGCACAAGGCCGAACCAGAGGAGGGAAAATGAGGGAGCGAATATTTATCACACCCACATTTGCCCTTCGTGAACAGGAACACAGACTCACACACGCGCACGCACATTCAACTTTCTGCTCAAGATTCGTCTGCGGGTACGTTTGCTGAAAGTTTTTGCGAGTAATTCCACATCCGAGCATTCCATTTTCCCACCTGATTCTGCGGGTTGTGGTAGCACATGCATTGGGAGGGGGGAAAACTTGTGGGGTGCCTATATGTGCCTCCACAATTGTTGGATAGTGAAAAAGTGAAGTTCTTCATTTAATTCCTCACGTCTGTTTCCATCCCATCGTTCCCGCTCGCTTCCCTGGCTATTGATCGCTTGCAGCCGGTTCGTACTGTTTTTCGCCACACCTGTTCCGTGCAGCACGGCCGAAGAGGATGAAGACGTCGCGCGCCAAAGACATCTTCATTTCCTAAGTGATTCAATATTCACCATGGAACGTGCACCGTTGGCAAATGCTGGATGGCATGTCACGCCGTGCCTTTCAACCCGCGACGCTGATCTTTCCCGGAAGGAAATGGAGGAAATGGGAAACGCGCGCTACAAAACTCCCCACTCCCGCGACCCGGATCGCAAACTTGGGGGTGAAGATTGTGGGGAACGATTTGACGAACCGTCTTCGTCATCGTGTGGAACGGATGAAAGCACCGCAAGGAAGTGAGCAGTCGCTTAAGAGCATCAGTTACTTGCGAATGTGGAATAAATCGGGAGAGAAATGGAAAGGATGATGTCTTGAGACGGAAAGGAAGGTTGCTGTATTTGTGGGCTGTGTGTGAGAAATGGGGTCTTGTTTTGTGCAACTTTATAAGGCAGAGACTGCGGAGAAAGCAGAAGGAAACGTTGGAAAAGGATAACCGTTACGAGTCGTACGTACGATTCACTGTCACTGGATCGTCCCGCACGAGCACGGCTGTGACCATCAAAAGACGCACAGTGCGGGTGGAAATTATATTCCAGCACGAGCACGAAGAAATGGCAGCAGGAACAGAAGTGTTTTGCACATCAATCAAAAATTATTCATTTATTTCGGGTGCAACGAGTGTCACCGCGTGGCGTATACAGTGTTGGCACTACTGTGTCGACGCCATTTGCAAAGCGTGATGCGTCCGCTGTTCGGATGGTGATGGGAGCCCCGTGACGGCGTAAGAAAGTGTTCGCCGACGTTGACGATGCTGCGAGTGCTGCGAGTCGCCACAATCTGTGGCGGTGGAGTGGTTGCAGGTGGAAGCAAAAATTATTTTGCACAACCCGTCGTCTGGTACGGAAAGCAAGACGAACCCTACGTCGAAGGTTAGGCCAGCCAGGATGCCACCGTGCCGGCGAAAAGGTTGAGGCGAGCGTACTGGTTGATTATGGGTAAAGGAATCGTTGCCTCTGTATCATAATTTATGATGCAACATGAACGATCTGTTGCAGGCTCACCCCGGCAAAGGTTTGTGTTCGGTTGCAACGGTTCGCCCGTTGCTGCCGTGCGGAAGATTATTTTAATTTATTGCACCACCATCAAACCGACACCCCGGCATTGGGGGAGGGTTAAAATAATATGTTTTATTTCCCCACTAATATGGTGCTGTCCGGGTTTGCTTTGCTGTGACCCATTTGATGTCGCCCGGAAATCGGAAACTTTTGTGAGATTTACCGTGACTTATTTGACCGTGGTGCCAATGTCCCGGAAGTGTGCCGTGTGTTTGGAAGCTTGCATTTAAAAGGCGAATAAAAAAAAACGTCCAGCAAAAGTTTTGTCTGCTAATTGACCGGAAGAGCAGTAGATCATCGGGGACCAATTCCATTAATGGGCGGGAAATCGACTGTAAACATTTTTCCCACCAACATTGCGCCAAATGATGTATGGTTTATCAATTCTTGTGTTCTTCTACCAGTATGGGGCATGTTTTAAACACACACCGAACGCAGTATATCAAATGGAGCCGATTGAGAGCGAACGAGAACTGAAAAGGAACACATATCACATGTAACGATTCCTTACCGTTTTGCGCTGGCTCGTAAACATCGTTTAGTGGCACATTTTGGGCATTTTCTCTACTGGCGTGGATTTATTTTGTTTCTTTTATATATGTTTTGTTCCAGTTTAGCAACGAAAAAAAAAAACAAGATACTAGTGATGAAGAAAACGATCCGTTTCCCGGTTTGGTCGTGCCCAAAGAGTGTACGGCTACCGGGAAGACACTGTCTCAGCTGTCTCGCTTGTAATCGCATATGCGATGGGTGGCCATTGGAAAAGCCATAAAGGTTGATAAATGGGAAAGTGTTTAGTGTTCGTTTGGTCTTTGTTTTTTGTTTTACTTTTTATTTTATTCGTTTGTTTGCTTTTCTGTTTTAGTCTCAAGTTTCTTTTGCATCAATTTTATTTTGCACCGCCTAACCCATACTAACCGCGCCCCATTGCAAAGGGGTGTCTTCCGTGGCGTGTTCTTTGCCATATAACGGATTGAATTGGCACCACATTATGGTGGACCACCAGTGACCAATTCCACAAAAAAAGAGGCAAAACCCCGTTATTTGCTAGACTATTTCCACAGCTTTTTTTTTTGAAAGAGAAGTAAATTAAAAACAAAATACCATCACCGCAAACTAACGACCCTTGCCGGAGGAGGTTGATTTATGTACCGTAATGACTACTGTGGAGTGAATAGGGGTGAACACATACATAAAAAACAGGGGGAAAAAAATCCACAACAGTACGTAGGTTCCGGAAATCACACTCTTAACTAGGGCACTATGGACAGATTGAGCCGTACGGAGCCCATCCGAAAGTAATTTCCAGCGATGGCGCGTAAAAGCTGCAAATCGATTGCCTCCCTTGTTGGGTTTGTATGGGATGGTAACAGTAGCCCACACTCAGACACACACATACATACACAATCCTACATGAGTACAAACGCATGAAAAGACACGCAAAATTACCACCAGTTTCATTTGATTACTGTTCTTAATGAAATTGCATCCTTTCGCTGTCACGATTGCTGATGTTTTGTGGAGCGACAAGAAAAATAAACCAATCAGTGGGTGATTGGAAACGGGCTGGAAAAATGGAATGGATTTCCCAACTGAAGAAATAGTTTGATGTTTTTCCTTCAAATCAAGTTCATTTTTTCATTCCAATTGGTTTAAGGGAATAATGCTAAGTATCAGTCAAATTAATTGCTAGTGTCGTTGTTGGCTTGCGATCATTACGGTTGTCTTGTTTTGGTTTCCAAAGTTGTAGTTATACGTAAAAGTTATTAATTTTAAGCAATTGAAGTTGTTAAAAATATACTTTACATAAAAAAAGATTTATTAATAGAGTTGCATTAATAGAAGATTTAGGAGAACAAGAGAATTCATTTTCCATACAATTTAGTATTAATGAGTCCTTCCTTATTAAATTAAAATAAAACCAGAACAACTTAGAGCTTTTAGTGGGAAATTCGAAGAATCTACTTCAATTCAATATTCAATTGTTGAAACCTAATAGTCCGGCCATTTAAATTTAAACGAGATCTGTGACCCTCCGCGCATTAGGAAATTGTGAAAAATAAAATAAAAAAACTTCTTTCCTGTACTGATTACTCTTTTTTCGAGTTACTTTTGACAATATTGTCCAGCAAAAGCAAGCACCTTTAAGTTGATCTTTTTCTACTTGTCTGCTTGTTAATGATTAGCCGATTTACAAAACTAAGTCAACCATACGGCATTGTATCATTTGGGCGCAAAGTTTTTAATGCCTTATGATGAGCTGCTTATGAAATTCACATCAACTAATGCGTTACACTTTCGAAAGCCATTCGAATGAATGCCTGCAGATTAGTCGGTAGATCGGGAGTAAAAACGGGCCCAACCCACCTACAAATGTGTCTAGCGGATTTGTGCGGTCGAACCGAACGAGAAGAGACGGACAGAAAGTAGCAAAAAGATTAAGGAAACAGTGGGATTGAAGAGAGTTGGAAGAGCGGTTGGAAACCAACATCCTCCCAGCCAGCTTGCATCGGATGTAACAAATCGGATAAATCTAATTAAACTTGATAACAGTTGTGTTCACACGCTGCGAGCATGCGGCAAAACCTCGGGTGTTGTGGCGAGACTGGTGTTCACGCCAACTTCAGGGCGTATGGCAAACAATCCCGCAAATCCATTGGTGCAGTTTAACTTAAATCTAAATCTCCAATTTTCCCAAACCCCATCTGTGCGATCGGGCTAGCGTAGAGTTTCTGCTGCTGGCAAGTACACCAATCCACTCGCGTATCTTCCGTATTTTCTGTTTCGTTCGCCCCCTTTTTTTGTTGCTTTGTTTCATCGTTCCTGTCAGTTGGTTTACCCTCTATCTGCACAGGATCACAGGATTCAAAATGAGCCGCGACGTTTCGGGCGAAGAGGCATGTGTGTGTGTGTGTACGCGATAAGCCGCCGGACGGGTTGGGCTGGCTGTCGGTGTGGTAAATGGTGGAACGGAGTAGCAGATGAAAAAGTTTTCGTTCCCCGTTGCTTCCATTTAGCAGTACGGACAGGATCATTCCGGGTGTTTTTTCTGTGTGCTCCGGCACAGTTTTCGCTCCTGTACAGCTTCATTTTAATTTTTCATTCTACGTCCATGTCGGAAAAAGCGCTGCTGCTGCTTACTATCCAGCGATCACTGAGAGTGGAGCAAATGATTCTAGGTTCCTGATAAGGGAAGATAACGGAGCGCGGAGTACGAAAAAAAGCTGAACGAAAACCAACACACCAACACCCGCCGACGTTGGATGGCAACTTTCCATTCGACCACCAGGCCCTGCATCCTGTGTGTTCTTGCACTCAAAACCACATGTACTGATGTTTTTTGGGGTTTTGTAAAGGAAAGCAGCACTGAGTGCTAGCAGCATGAGGGAACAATATCGGGGGGATGTTGGGGTTTTCGTATCCCGATTTTTCCCAGGCATTTTCTCGTCCAGGATTGAAGTAGCACTAGACGAAGACTGGAAACCGATGGAAATTAGTTGCAACTTTTCACTGGTTCGTTTCTACTGGTGGGATGTTATTGTTAGTATCGCTCCATGGTTCGGATATCAAACCGAGCACAAACTCTTGTGCAATTTCTGGCTAGGTTCGTTTCTTACACACTCACACTCGTGACCGGTCGTGATAGGTTGAACCGAAAAGGTTTCTCAGTCTCATCCAAAAACGGTTAAAGATGCAGAGGCGTGCGAGCATGAGCATGAGGGAGCGCAAGCGGGGGACATAATGCCTGGTTGGTGCCCACGCAACTGACTTAAGTAGTAACACACCGGGCAAAATTGGGTTTACCACACCGGGAATGGGAACAGCCGGGGAAACGGAAACTTTGGTAATTTTTGTCCAACCAAACAATGTTGTCTGCATAAACGTGTTAGGCAAAAGTTTGACAATGTGCCCCGGACATGGTAGTGCCGGTGCCTGCGTGATGAGGCGCGCCGGCGAGATTGGTGCCTTCGGAGCTCGACTTGTATCCTTCTTAAATTGGTTTTACTTTTGTCATTGGACGCCACCCCCCAAACCCGTGGGCTGTCTAATGAGATTTAAATTGTTTCCACATTTAGAGTGGAGCGGACTCACTTTCCGGCTACGGGCTAAGTGAAACGGTGTCCGAATGGATAAAGGCATCGTTGGAAGAATCGTAGCAAAAACAGTTTCCTAGCGATATGATATTTTAGGGACGCTGACACTGAAACAGTAGTCCCTTAACTAATCGGAGGTAATAGTTGGATAATAGCACAATGACGGCTATTGTTTAAACAAAAAAAAGATTAAAAAGAAAAAAGATAAAAAAAGAGAAATAGAGAAATTGCTATGGAGTTACGAACACTGCTGGAGGTACGTCGTAATACAGGAAGGAAATACAAATATTGAACAAATTCTTGCAATATCGACGAATTAAATCAATTGCACGTAGGGGATAAATTGGGCTCCTTCGTTCATAAACAATTTGTTGTTTCAAGTTTCAACGGCCTCATCGGTAACGATATTGATGCACCGGCCCTTCTTAGCTCCATCAACTTTTTTGCCCCGTCCAGGAGTCTTAGACAACGGGAAATAATTAAAACTACGCGGTATAGAACCACTTTCGGTCAAACAGATCCCGTTAATGTAATGTGTACAGTTTTTAATGCTAATTACAATGTGTATAAATTTGGTATTTCCCAACCGGCATTTCGCGAACGTCTCCGTTTCTGTCCATCAATGTCCAACTCGTCTTGTTAGGTCCGTTGTCTCTTTGTAACATTACCAACTAAGTATTCATTAAGACACGTGCATGTCCGATGATAGCAATGCATTGGAGTTCAACAAAATAAATCACGCTAAAAAATATTGAAATGTTTATACTCTAACAATCTAATATTCTTTTCTAACGGTCGTGCTTGTTCAGTAATTCGTATCTGTAAGACCTTTGGATAGTTGCTAGTCTTCAGATAACATTATCTTATCAGTTTTTCATTAGCTAATCAGTTTCCTCTTAAATCCACATTAAAATTGTTACAATGATTCAGGAACGAGTCAGAACAAAAGACCTAATATGTTAGTGTGAAACTTCGTGATAAATTTGGTAAAATCTCTAAGACATTATGTACTTATTGTGTACTCACCGCATTTAAGGAAATTGAGGAAGAGCTTGAGAGAATTTTTTGGATTGGTGGTTTTTTTTTTCATCATATCTTGCTTTGCAGATACGTTTGGTTTGGACTAGCATTTGATGATAACAATTTGACAGCTGTTGTCGATCGCTTATGTCGCATAACGCTAAGATCACTTTTTTTGAAGATACTTCATGTGGAGTGTTTTTAAACCGTATGTACTAGTGATTAGCCAGAACAAATAAAATATTCATTGACGATACAATCCTTTAGAACACTATTTGGAGAAAGAAATGTCTTCAAACGAATGTGAATTGTATATTAGATTAAGTTACCTTTTGTTATAAGCAATACGGCCTGGCCGTTCTTCTAGGATAATAAAAACACCATTAACTCTTTAGAAGTATGAAGATATTATGAATGCTGAAGAGTCTATATCCTGTGAAAACGCAATTTTCTGAATTACCGCACCACAACTCTCACGAACAATGCCCGATTGGTAATTTCGTAGTACGATATATAAAGTAAATGTTATCAATTTCTTTAACTGTTTGCCCAATAAATGCTTTCATCTATCAAGAAAATATCGTTAGCAAGGCATTTTCTAAACACCAACATACTGTCGCAAGTTAAAATCCAAAATATCTGTGTAATTTAAGCAGTCTAGATCATCCATGAATAAAAAAAGATTGATCAGGCGCTCCAAGGTGTTACACAGGTGCATAAAATGACGCTCGTTTTGAACGCTAAGATTCGTGGTGTTGGTGCTAAGAACTCCTACAGGTTCTTCTCAATATTCTGCAAAGCATGACCTGTAATTGTTTACAAAGTACATCCATAAGATTCTTCACTGTTGTGAATGGTGGTCATAAATGTCGTTTGAATATGAAAACCCGTCTACTGGAAAATGTGATACCGATCCATCCTTAATACGTCTTTTAATAGCAGTCAAGTATAAAGCTGATGGTGGCGTTCGCTATATCGGATTAGTTCAAGGACGGAGCTGTTTTATACCGATCAGGATGGTAGCAATTCTATAGAATTCTATTCTAAAATGAAGTGGCACTGAGAAACCGACACTATCCGCACACTTAACACCAACACCCACAAGGTTAAAATCCTCTACAACAGGCAGCACATTTGGTGGCGTACGCGGCAAAAGGATGCAGCCTGCTATTTGAACAGCATATTTCATACCGTTGTAAAGCGTGTTTCCCCGGACAGAATTCCCAAACGCTAATGCAAACATGCCGTGTTTGGTGCGTGTGTCTCGGCACTTTTACGTGGCGTACATCGGCCATTGTTGTGTTGAAATTTACACCCACCAAAAGTTAATAAAACTAGCGCAAAATCAACACCTAATGTGCGCACGGTACGGACACCGGGCATTGGGTTGGAATGGAAAATACGTACGTACGCTTTTCCCGCCCGATTGCGATGATTCGTAATGCAATATGATCCGGCCGTGGGTATTGTTGAAATTTTAAACAAGCCTTTTTATTGTTCCTCCATCTAACATAGCACTCTCCTGTCTCACTCTCTCTCACACACACGCACACACGTTCTCGTGTTTATCTCTGTGCTTGTTTTCACGTACAGTGTAGCTACAACACCACTTCAAATCGTTAAGCCATATCGAGTAAGCATAGCCCAAGTAAAAAAAAAAAACAAGCTGGTATAAGCTGGTATTCATAATCTGCTGAGAACGGATTGCAATGGAATGGGACAGATGGGATGTGTGCCACTGTTTGCACTGGTGCGAAGAATGGGAACGGCGGGAGCAAACGTGGACGCAAAATTATCGTACATATCTATTGTGTAAATTTTCACCGTTCGCTTGTGAATGCCTGCCCGGTTAGAGGCAAGCCTACCACGGCTGACGCTTTTGTGTTCTTGCGACCGACGAGTGGGAATTCGAACGACTGTTTGTCGGAACAATCTCCCAAACAAACTGTTTTAATTAACTAGTTTAGACAAATGCAAATAGCTGTACCGCAGCCCGAGAGCACGCGAAATTCATAGCGCATTTCCTCGCTTTTTATTTCTGTTAGTTGCATTTTACATTACACCATTTCCGAGACCGTTTGCACTGTGGAAAACCACATTTGTTGGACAAACATTCGATGCGTAATTTGTACCGTGGCATCATACCGGCACGATCGTACCGGTTCAAACCCCGAACAATCAATTACATGATGAAATTATAGGTTACGACAATTTACAGGGCCTATTATGCTCGTGCAACCGGGTGGTCCATCACGAAATGAAGGAGCACTTCATAAATAAGCCTGCACATAAATGTCAACTCGTAAGCGTAAGCGCTACTCACACACACCGTTTTCACTGGAATCCTTCGACGTTATCATTCGGGAGATCCTTTGAGATTGATAAAGTGCGCAAGGAAGTGTACATGGTCGCCTGCGGACAGAAACTATTCCGATTCCTGCGGTCGGTTGGGTGGATGGGCGGTGAGTAGAATGCGCTTTACACGAAGAGCAAAATAAACAACTCGAGCCCGGGCACCACATTAGCACATGAGACATTAATCAAAATAATTATATTTATGGCCCAGTACGTCCTCGGTGACTCTGTGACCGTGTATGTGCCCGCTGTGGAAAAGTTTTTCCACCCACCCCATCACGGATTATTCCGCTTCGGGGTAAGCGTAAGAAACCCAACCCCCTGACAGAACTGCCCTGTGCTTCACAATAAAACTTCATCAAAAGCGTTCAGATGACGATCGTTCTGCGTGAATGGGTCGCTTTATCTTCATCCGGCCATTCTGCCCTTTCCGTTCGTGGAAGGGCAGCGAAAGGAAAGTTTTCCTTCAGTTTCATGTTCCAGCTAGCCTGGGTATAACTTTGGCGGTGGAAAAGATACACTTATCGCTATTATTCCCATCATTAACACGTAATCTTTATATTTATGTTGGGTGCCAAAGTTCGCCGGTGCCGTGGCGTGACAAATGTGGATGTTCTTGTGTGTCGTGTGTGCGATCGGTGCGATAGGCCGATATTGGGATGTCGATGCTATACATCACCAAAGTGTGCAGGCTGAGTGAGCGATGAGTAGTTATGATTGCTTGTCGTTGAGAGTGGTAGTGTATCAATCAATTAATAAACTTTTACCATTGGATGGAGCGGTTCCGCTGCGAGAAATGGATCATGCTGCTTTGCCACTATTTTTTGGTGTTGAAAGGGCACTTGTGCGAGGAAAGGGTAAATTGTTAAAACATTGCTTCCACATTTAATGCGTGATTTTTTCGTCTATATTTTGCTGAAATTTTTTGTTCATTTCCATATCATTGAGGTCAGTATAATTTTAGAACATTTCTGTTTGTTTCTCAAAATAAGCACCACGCGAAATGGAATCGTTTCAACTGTGATAGTCTCGCTATGCGCTAACATTTGCAGCATAAATTATGCAGCGTTCGGCTATCTGGAAGGCTAGCGGCTATTGTGATACATCTCAACATTATCCACAGCAAAACCGCACCAAACACTCTCCACTCCATTAGTGACGATGAAAAAGTAATCGAATGAAACCACCCCAAAAACCTTCTTATAACCAGGCTGCAACAACAAAGCTTCAGCGTCGCATGTCAGTTGACCCGCTCGGATTCGTTTATTAGCCCGGGCACACTTTGCGCCACATCCGGCTAGCGCTAATTCGATACGGTAAATATTAACCGTTTTCCGCGGTACCGACCACGTGTGCTTGCTTGTATGGGCATGCGTATGTGTGTGTGTGGGGGGGTGTGTGCATGTGTGAATTTGTGACCGAATTGTTGCGATGTCACATACCATACCGCAGCAGGCACAACCGTTGCCGAACGGCGATAGTAACGGCGGGGAGGCAAATGAAAAGGCAACCGGGAACGGACACACAATTTTCCGGCCGGCGGATGAAAAGAGCGAACCGGTAGTTCCATTACGCTGAAACCGACGCTCGGACCGACGGGTTTCGGATCGCCAACGTTGCCTGAGGATCTCTTTTTCGCGGTACAGTCGTTTTTCCGGCCAGTCGACACTGGTCAGTCGATAATGCTGGTCACGTTTGAAATTAGCACAATTATGAAAATTTCAAAATCCACCGTAGCGTGGTGCGATGGTGGTGGTGTTGGTGGCCATTAGCTTAACTCGCGCGGCAACCGAGCGGTGGACAGGATTCGATCAACACGGAGCGTAGTGCGGTAAGAAAGTGGGATTTTGGGGAACAGAGGAGACGGAAGGAAAGCAAAACTATTTGGTTGTTATTACTGTTAGACCTGGCGGTCACCTTTGGTTGAAAAACATCAACCCTAATGTTTGAGGTGTTGTGCGGCGTTGGTAATATGGTCGGGACAACTATTTTTGAATCAAATTTCGTCTGGTTACGGGTGATGGCTATCGAATTATATGAAGGTTGTATGAATTGGTTGTATGGATGCCAATTGTCTTTCTAAATTAATCGTTTTATTTTGTAAACTGCAAACATACATAAGTAATCATTTTAATTTTATTCACTCTAATGCCAATGACAATATTAAATATAGTTTTAGCTGCAAAAAGATTAAAGTTTGATTTTAGTATCATGTTACATTAAATTTTCTGAGGGATAAAAATAAGAATCTCTGCGAAGTAAAAAAATACGATTTGGTGTCTTCATTAAAATTTTTTAACCATTCTCATTCGGCTCTCCCCGCTGTGGGAAGATCAAGTGGGTACATTACAATTGTTAAACAAATTTTATGAACGCTAGGCAACAAAATTCACTTTTACGTTCAGTTCGATTTGAAGCTCTTCGTATTGCAAATCGATTAACGGAGAAATTAAGAATTTATTACTATTTATCAACAACTGTTTCCTCATACGAAGGCCACGGCGAGTTGACGGACGATAATACGCCTAGCATAAAGGAATTAAATTTAGTTTAATTTGTTGTTACGACTTTGGGGGATAAAAGCAAACAAATGGATTTTTTCCGCAATTTTCCTTTCGTTAGGTTCTAAAAAAACTACGTCAAGCTTCTTTTGCAAGAATGGAGAAATCCCGACAGGTTCTGGACTATTCACCACTAAAAATAATACTGTCAGGTTGAATGAGACCTTCTACTCATTAATCATTTATGAATGCATTTTAAAAAGGAACAAATTCTTAAATTAAATTCATTCAAGATGATCATTTTTATGATACACAGCTAGTGAAACTAATAGGTCGATGTGTGCAAAACTTAATAGTTTATTCTTCCGCGTTGTTGGAATGTGTCAGCACGACAACCAACGAGCTATTTGCAACTATTCGCCGGTACAGTTACGGTGGCAACAATTTGTTGAACCACTCCACGCTTTCTTGTGCACAATAGGTGCACCCCCATTAGATGAACCGCCCGTTCCTGCTGGCGGGTGTCACTCGATAGTTTCACTCGAACATTACACTGCCCGTAATGCCAGACGCGTGGCGTGGTATGTGCATAGCTGCGGTTGTCGCATTGGTGATGAACAGTACGGAGGTTGTACGAGTTGCGATAATAACAATGGTAACGCTAGCAATAACAGCGTTGATCACACTAACAGTAATGCAGAAAATGGGTGAGATTCCGGCACAGTGACAGCTAGTAGTAGTAGTAGCTCCGGGCACATTCTATGTGGTCTTTTGTGTAAAGGCATCGAGACACGCGGACAGCGCGTTCATTGCTAATGCTAGCCCTTATACCAATGAGTGCTTTGCCCTGGAGAGCCACTTTCAAGTCATTTTACGTGAAGTGTGAAGTCAAAGTGCAAATAAGGAATTACAATATCGTGTCCCGGTTTTGCATCCGCTTGGCATTCGGCGAAATGGTGCAGGGTTTGAGTGCAGTTGGATTTGTCCGACTGCATTGTATTACCTTCTCACTGCTCGCCGTACCCGCATACCAAGCGTCTGGGACGGCACATAAACGGATGAATGGACCAATGTCAAGCATGTGCTACGATTGCATAGCTGGAACATGGTAGCAGATGTAAAAGTCTTTTAATCTATGCATGTGTAGGCGCACTGCTTGAACGGGTGATAAATTAATATCAGCAGAACAAGAGAACAAAAAAGGTGTAACACCTATGGTAGAGTCATGGGCGCGACGAACCGTGATGTATTTGTCATTTAATATTCATTCTACATAACAAATGCAATAATATTACATATTTATGATCCTAATAAATTTTATTCTGATTGTGATTGAAAGCTTATGATCGCATTCTATTTTATATGTTTATGCATTTTGATTTATTTGTATTTTTCACGTCTGTATTTGCCAAGATATGATATGCTCTAATATTTCTTATGCAATGTTTTATTTTTTGGTTATCAAAGTTGTTATAAAAGAAGTTATCAAAAGGACATGACATGCGATTTGATAAATCCAAAAAGCCAGAAGGGTCAGCTGTAGTATTTCGAAAAGTTCCATGAATTTGTTCGAGTTTTAGCACTAAGCATCTGAAATTGAGCAATTGTACAATGCAAATCCTGAAAGTGAATCCAGATTTGTCAAATAATCTGCTCTAAATTGTCATATTTGATATGTTGATATGGTTTAGATCGATTTTCCTTACCGCTAGCATATTCAAACGTCTATATTCAAAACCTTTTATTCACAAAAAAGAATGAACGAACACTTAATGGTAGGAAAACATGAGCAAAGGAAAAGCTTTTCACACTATTACTTTATGCTCGATTGTACCGGTCCGGGACCGGTCTTCGCTGGAACGCGCTGGCAATTGACCAAAATACGCTTGAACAGCACTGGCACTGAAAACTGTTGACCAGCGTCGGGCAACGCAAGAATGCATTCAACGGTGGCTGTTCGAGTTCACTTGGTGCAATTCTTCGTCAACCGGACCCGTCTCAATGATGCCCCGGCTGTGGGACCGGATCTTCGTGGAGCAAGTGGAGGAAAGTATGAAGTCAACGTTGGAGAGGCTGAGCGGATGTATTCGTTTGTGTGCTTTTTACCCGCACCCGGTTCCAGTGTTAGTTTGGTGCCATGCGAAGGGAACGATGTTTCGAACTGCTCATCTTTGCTTGCTGGTGGTTGCATCAAGGCAAGCAAACCGAGCGACGACTGTTTCATGGAGACCAAACGTCGAATGCTGCACGTCCAGCGGGGGGGTCTCCCAGCTGATAGGGAATGTTCGAGTGAAGATGCCTGGGGCAAAATATTCAAACATAATAGTGATAGAGGAATGAAGTGATAAGGATGCATATTGTCATAACAGTTTATTTCTCTGCGATAGGGAATGTCACGGGCAGTGACGGAAGGAATCAGCGAGAGGAAATGCACCGCATTGCAAGGCACCATCAACTTTATTTATCAAAACCCACTCCACGCAACAAACACATACACCGACCACACCGTAGAAGGACAATTTTCATGCCGTATTTTCCCATTTTGCTATTCATGGCCGTTTTTCTCTCGGTTTCATGGGTAGTCTGCTTCGGTCGGTAGGTCAAATGGGGCGTAGATAGTTCGGCGAGAAGCCGCTCATCAGCTGCAGTTCAATTTCCCATTTCCTCCCTTTTTCCTTAGGCTCCACTCCCCACGAACTGGGAAGCTGACTGTCGCTTGAATTTGAGAAATGGGCAAAGTTTTCGATTTATGAAATATTTCCATGAAAATTATTGTGCATATTAGAAATGTCAGAGAGCTAGGAAGATGCACGCCTTACGATGTTCATTGTGACACACACACGCACACGCACACATACAACCACTTACAAATAGATGCAAAGGAATCCAACACCTTCCTTGACTGGTGGAAATGTGTAAAAGTTTATTGTACGTTCTTGGTTAGGGGGAAAGTAGTGCAAGGGAAGTGAAACAAGTTCTAACGAGCAATGGAAAACATCCATTCAAAATGCTTTCCATCTACTGATGATGGTTCGATAATGGCGTTAGTTGATTTGCAGTCTGATGGAAGATTTGTTGTGCAAGTAGGACCGTTGTGTACCTGAGCGAGTTTTGTAATGGTGCCTAATGATGCTGTGCAAGAATCGTAGCTTTTGTACTTACGGGGCAGTTACATGCAAGTTTTGAAACGCAAAATTTGATATAAGTTTTCTTGAACAAACATAAATCGTTATTAAAATGTATTACGGTTTTATATAAAGAGATGAGAGATGTACATAAAAAGGTGATCTTAAATTATTAAAATGAAAATATCTTTTTATTCCACTAGTTTTACTAAGGCAATTGCTTAGTTTAGTAAACAGGCTATAATTTGAAGCATAAAATAATAATGGAATATTAAACACGTCAGGTAATTTAAAATAAAATAATTATAATTGCTATTGATAATTAGTAATGGTAAACTGGTTTTCAACAAACAACTACTTCAATTATTGTATTTATTTAAAGTTTTCGCAGGGTGTAAGGAAGAAAATGTAACCAAAATTACATTCTTATTGGTCTTACATTGTGTAATATATTTGATACGATCACGGTCGCTATGTAATATACTTGTATCGCCATGTAGTATATTTGCTGACGCGTTATATTATAGATGCGTATTGATCACTATGCGATTGTTCTTTCGGACGGACTACGGGACAGAGTCCCCCATATCACAAATAACACTAGACTTCTTTAGTTGAGCATAACGATCAACTACGACAGTAACCGCGTGTGCAAGTGGCTGCGAGCGACTATCTAGTCAACGGTCAATCTTTATTTTATATCATAATTTCGAATAAACATCGTGAGAACAAATTTGATGGAAATTTCCATTAACCTAGATATCGAACTAGTTGAAGTTTGATGCTTTTGTTTGTCTGAATTTTGATTGATTGGTTTAATTGTTTTCTTGAGTTCTAGGTCTCATTAATTGGGTGGCGTAGTTCTGTTTCATATAAGCTATGTATGGACGGATCATTTCCTGTTGTTAACTTGAACCAAGTCAAGCAATAGGGTCTATTGCTATATTGCAAAGGTTGCAACTCTGGCGTGAAGCGCACCTGTACTGTCTTGCAATGAGGTCGCGATGGGTTTTTTTGACGCTGCGTATTGATCGGGTATGGATTGGCTTTGCGTAAGCTCTTTGCGCGGTCGATGTTTCTATGGTGTATGTTTTTTATGTTTTGCCTATTGGGTTTGTACCTGCAACTTGTGTGCACTGAATGTGTACCTGTAACTTGTGAGCGATTAATGTTTGATCTAATTGCGCCTGCTAGGTTTATGCTATTTGCGTTAATTGTTTATTGCAGTTCTTGTTCTCGATAGAGGAGCATGGGGTGAATTTCAACATAAATAGATTTTGGAATGTTTTTAAGATTGTATAGCAGATATGCTACAATTGAAGTGCTAAAACACGGAATTGTACTACTTTTCGGAGATTAAAAAAATCGAAATTCTAAAATGTAACAACGTTACCGCGGAACATACAACAGTCTCGTATTTTTGAGCATGATTAAAGAAAACAAAATTAATGACAAAATAGCTCATTAATGTACCAAGTCCGTGAGGAGCGGGACCCAAGGAAAAAGGGAGGAAACAGAAAATTCGACGGCAGTTGATGAGTGGCTCGCTGAGTTATCTAAGCCGACTATTTGACCTACCTATTTCTGAAAGTAAAAGCACAGGTAAAGCGCTAAAATAAAAATATCTGTAATTGAGCTTGCGGGCTTTCTAACTTTTCTTTCATGAACAATTAAATTTAAGGTTATTAGTAGTATTGTGACCAACTGTCCCATTTTGATGAGCAGAGCTGAGCAGGTCCCTCTTTTGCTCACTGCGTGAGGTGGTGTCGTCAGCTGTCTGTGTTTTTGTGAGGCTTATATGAGTGCTGAGAAAAGGAGCACTTATTTGTACTGAGGCATTGCATTCTTGCAATAAGTTCTAAAAATATATTCTTGGAACAGCTATCTAATATTTGAGTAATTTTGAATCAGGTACCCAGCACATATCGCAACGCATCAAAACTGATCCATTTTTTTTTCATCACAATGAATCACAATGAACACCCGAATGCAGTAAAACACAATCAAGGAGCAAGAACCGCCTTTCATTAGTTAGATCACCAAACGAATGACCACAAAGAGTGCTGAACGGAAGCAGCTATCGATGTGGCCGGGAACAGCGAACGCGCACATTATTCGGGATGGATGACATAGCACGGGAGACACAGAGAGACATTCCACATTGGAGCATCTTCCGGAGCTTAAGAAGGTTTCGTTTGCCTGGCCTCCATGCGAAAGGAAGAGAAAAAAAAAACGCCTTGGAACCCTGGTCAATATTTACGACCAACCATTAACGATAAATTTATCATTGATCATTCGCACTTTGCTGAAAGCTTTAGCCCAACCGGTCCAACGGTTCAATATTTTCGCCTTCTGCTTAAGCGTCTTTACGTTGCTCGCTTTAGCCGCTTTTTCGCACCGAATCACTTTAGCGTCATCACCCATGGTCGCATGGTTCATGGCGTGAATCGTTTATCCGCCACCCGTGCAAACGATGTGCTTGATGCAATATTCGATTTTTATTTGACATTTCTTTTATGAGGAAATTGCCAATAAATGTGTATATATTTTAATAACTAATATCGCTATCATAAAACGTATATTTTACTTCAATAAAATATTTATGCCCACGGTGCATCCACGGTCCAGCGAGTGTTCAATCATTTTCCCCTCGTTTTCGTATTTTGGCTGAGTGTTGGTGTGTGTTTGCCTTTTTTTCTCGCTCCACTTTTAGCTTATCATTTATTTTCAGCCATCGGAAAGAAGATAAACGTGGCCGACCACAGGAAGCGAGCCGCTTGTTTCAGATTCCATTCATAAAATAAACGACGCATCGCCTGTTTTTTTTCCTCTCGTGGTGTTTGTTGGGTCGTGGAATTTTCCCATCGGCATTAGTGGACGACGACCGATGGGACCACTGTCCATGTCTTCACTTTTCCCCAACGTTCTGAACGTTTTCTGCTAGAATTGATATGCATAGGTGTCTGGTGGGAGATGGGAAATGTGTGATAAATTCGTTGCACGATGTTCTTTCCACATTCGTGGTCGATGTGCGGCGGTATTTTCCATCTGTACCAATCTAAATGCGTTCGTGAAAAGGATGTCGATCGCGTAGAATCGGCAAGCGGTTTTCCTTATTTTCTACCCACGGTGAAAGGCTTGGGTATTGTTACACCGACACGAAACCGGTTTCAAACGCTCCCAATCAAAGGCGGGAGCACATGTAGTTAACTATAAATTTTCGTCGATAATGGGTTTTCCACGAAATACCGCTGAAAGGGCCTGAGAAAGGAAACACATCAGCCAGTTGTTTGGTTGGGACCACCGTTATAAGAAAGACGAGACGTGGTCGACAGCATGTGTGTGTGTGGGAGCTGCTGTCTTTGCTTCTTCTACCCAAATGAACTGATCGTTGGACGGGGTGTGCTATTTTTGAACATGAACATCAGCGCAATACCGATTCGTGTCGTACCAATCGAAGAAAACTTGTAGCGTAGGCCGAGCTTACCGTCTGGTGCATTGGTTTAGGCAAGGCAGTTTTCCATCTCCTCTTGCTCGTTTGATGGTAAATTCCGGAAGAAAGCTAGACGTAACAGAAGCGATCCTTTAGGAATATGTAGCCTAGAAATGGGAAGAACAACGCGTTGTTGAGAACGTTGTGCCCCTGTAACATATGGGTGTGTTTGAATTTTAAAAAACACTCTCACTGACGTCATGTAACCATAACGGAATAGAAAGGACATATGATGATGAATGTTTGAGGAAATAACCACGAGTTACGGAGAGCCAGTGGTTAGATTAGCATAGTTCTAAACGAAAAACTCTCGCCCAGCCCGTCGGATTAGAACATCACGCTGAAAACTGTTCCTCTTGCTACGCCTTACAACGCAATACGACGGTTCCACTTACGCTTTTATAACTCGGTGCTGTGGTTTTGTAAAGTTTTCCGTTGAATTTTGCTCCATGCTGCGAGACAATGTTTGATTGATTCTGACTGAAGTTGTTGGGGTGGCCCAACTCCGTGCATCCCGTTACGGTTGTAGTTAAACCGACCAAGCTTAACGTACGGAGCAACTTCACTCGAGCTGCTATTCACTCGGAACATTTGGCGAGTTCGTAAAGTGCCCATGCAACAAAACTTTTTCACCGGTGGTTAGATTTCTAGCCAAAGATCGAAGGTAAAGTGCGCACGCTTATACCAGGGGATCAGGGTGTCATCTCGTCGCTCGAGGCTCAGAACCAAAATCAAAACCAACGTTGCAGTGTGCACGGCTAGATCGGGGGAGGCAAAAAGGTACGGTTTTCTCACCTTCGCCTTGGTTTGGGTGCAACTTTTCCGACCAAGAATGTTCCGATTTTATCCAGTCCGAGGTTAGTGGATGAAATTGTCTTTCTTTGCCCAGACCCGGTTGGTGGCGAACTTTATGCACCAGCGCGTCACCGATACTTACCGAAGGGAACGGTTATTGTCGAACGGTTGGCCGAACTTTATCGTTTCCGTCTCAACTTTTCGTCACTCTGGTTGAGGAATAGTTATATCTTTATTCACAAAGAGCTATGAAAAAAAAACTGCGGTTCTGGTTCTTATTCCGCGTTTGCAAATCTCTGTTTCTGGTTTTAAGGCTAGTGAAGGATTTGTTGTACCTTATCGAAAACAAAGCCGTCCGCACAAAGAAGTATTCGTGAAGTATTGAGCGACCAGGTGAAGCGATGATAATTACATTTCACAACTATCGTTCTTCAAGAATTGCGCTGTGCATGACAAACAAGGTGATGCAGTTTTTTGGTTCCGGAATCCGGAACATACCGCTCATTAGCATCAAAACCTATCGTTCGAATGTGGTCGTTGGTAGTGTTTTCATCGTTCCCCTTTGATTGACGGAATAATTTATGGGGGATAGTAGCTGACAGTGAAATGCGCTCATTAGTGTTCGTTCTCAACCTGTTCTGAGTTGAAATCCCTTGAAAAACATTCAGTAAACATTCATGGAAAGAAAGTTTCTTCCGACTAGCAGATGATAGCAGTGCTAGAAAAGGTAAATTTAATTGGGGTACAGATCACCATCATTGCAAAAGTTAATCAGCAAGGTTAAAATTATGGGGGTCATGCAAACAGTTGCCCGACATTGGTCATGGGTTTTGCGCTGTTTTCCTTATGGGTTTTGCTTCACCGCACTATTCGTATCTGTTCGTGAGTGCGTGAAGTATAATTAGTGATTTTTTGCATGGTTTGGGGGTTTCTATTTTGTATGTCTTCTTTGTTCATTTTTTCATTTTTTCTGTTTACTTTTCCGAAAATTTTGTCCAATTAGGATAAAAAACTGTTTGTTGGAACATATTGTTTAAATTTGAGAAGCTCCGACAATTGAACTAGTTGGAATAGTGAATAAGATCAATATGTATCGCATGCGGAAAATTATGAATTAATAAATAAGGTGCAAGTCTCTGTGCTTAAAGCGAACAACTATGGAGTCAGTAAATTTTAGCGCGTAATTCGAATGCAAAACTTTAAAATTCGCATTTTTGTTTACATTTCATTTGAAGTAATTTTCATATTCATGGCAATATTTTTACCAAGTACTGGGCGTCTCCATTGTAAGCGTGGTAGCAACGCCGGGTACTAGGCGTCTCCATTAACAAACGTTTCGCATATTTTTTTCAATGCTTTTTAAGTTAAGTTTTAATATAAAAAATACGGGGAAAACATGTTTTTATGCTTGATATTAATATTTAATATACTATAATATATCCGAGAACCCTTGTTCAAATATAACTTTTAGGGGCATGTTTAATAGACATTTTTTCACAAATGTCTTATATGTTCTACATCATTTCAATCATTGGCAGAAAGCATTTTCACAGTAAATGGATGGTTTTACGGTCTAAATACATAAATCAGTTTGAAGCATGTTTGTAGTCTAACTGTATGTTTCTAGTGTGTAGTGTAAATACTGTGATATTTAAAAAAAAAGTTTGAAGAAAACAACGTGGAACGTTCGAGGAAAAATTATTTTTATCATTAATCGTGAAGAATACTCGAAAATGAAATCAGTTTGTTCTACATTTTTGCAAAATGGATTACAAATCGTTCAGGTTATTGTTTCTCGGGTTAAGCTGTTTTTACTAAGGTATAGCGGTTGTTATTATGATTATTGTTATTGATTTCAATGCGAGCTTCTTCATCGCCTGACGGTTGAAACGCTGTAAAAAATAACTTGCTGACCAAGACTTTTAAAATTAAAAAAAAAACATACAACACTTTATTTTATTTTTATCTTGGATTTAAGCTTAATTTAATTTTAAATAAGATCGATAAAATATTTTTTTTGTAACATAACCGTATTCTCGCACCTTGCGTTTCGAGATTCTGTACAACAGCTTGTTGCAGTGTTACTGTGTTTAAACTCTTTTTTGCATGTCTTATTAATATTTGACCTCCTTGAGATGCTGTCGAAGTTTCTACTTCGTAATAGAACAGGACTTTTCGGCTTTAGTTCCGGTGCTTTGGTAAGAATAATCTTTTTGGGTACGTGAGTAATCCCGTTGGCTTAATTTCACTCCAGGAAAAAAAACGTGAATTGTGGCACGAAACCACATCAAACCAGAATATCGCAGGTCCTTTACCCTACCGCTCTCCACAGCGGAAACAGACGCATCTGAAGGCACTCCTTGAGGACGGTTTCCAAGTGCACTATCCCATGTAGAGACAAACTAACGAACGTGCATCACTTTGTTTGCTACTAAAACTCCACTCAAACTGTTTTTAAAGTAATGCCATGTTCTCAAAATTCGAAATAGTGGTAGTGTAAAAACAATATTGCGAACGATACACTTTAGTTTGATACTGCTCAAAATAAAAAAGGAAGCCTTCAATAGGAAATAAATTATCCAGGGCTTCAACCGAGACACAATTTGTTGTCGGACGCTCTTTAATCATATTGCTTGTTATTGCATATTGATTTTGAGCTTTCCAAAGTGCGCTCGTGAAATCAGAAATGTTACATTGCAATTGGAGAACATTAACCACCTCTTTTTATCATTTCACCACAGTAAGCGATGCATCATTCATTCGTTGGAAATAATTGAGAGAGATGCGTGAACCATATAAAATCTAGTTATATTTAGATTTGTACCGCAATGGCAATCAGTGTCATTTGCCAGCAACAACTGTACTATTAATATGCTCGTTAAAGTGAAATGTAGCAAATGTGGATATGCCCGCCGGAGCGACTATTGGGCATTAGTGCCACCTCGAGCACAAAAAGCTATTTGCAACTATATCAAACGCGGCGACGATGGCGGTCGTGATGATGATGGTGATTTTGGGGAAAGATATCGGGTTGGTAACGGATCGACCGAGCTTTGGTTCGATTGAAAATAACACCGCCAGTCACACAGACACACACACTGACACTGCGGTTGACAGTTTTGCAAAACCCCCACCGCTGTCACGTTGAACAGTTGAGACGCGTACGTCCGTCATATTGGCTGCTCGTTTGCGTATCGCGTGACCAATTAGTTACCCTTAAAACCGACCGATGGCTCCGGTTGACTGGATGATTTTAACGATGCAAACAAACGATGCTGCTGCGTGTCGGGATGCGGAAGCGATTCCCGTCAGCCTAACGGTGTTGTTTGGTGAACTTAATTACTTATGCAGTCGTCCGACGGTGGATCATTCGAAATGAGCTCGCGAACGCATGTCATCTCAATTGACAGCGTATTTATTTGAAGCAATTAGGCTGTTGTGGGTGTGCATTGGTTGAGCCTTGCTGTATTCGGATCGCACACTGCTGCACCTGATCAGATGTGCGTGGTGATAAATTAAGGATAGTTGCATATCCGGTCGGGTAAATGTTTGTAATTTTCCGCCATGTAGCTTAAAAAGTTCTAAATAATCATAATGAATTACGAACAAATAAATAAAATGTAAATCATGCCACGCTCGAAGCAGGTGCTTTAAAACTTACGCAATAATGTAAAAACATCGTACGTTCACTGATGATATTTTCATCCTATCCGTAAGCATTCGTTTTGATGTGTGCCGAAACAAATTCATCGTGACAGGCTCAGTGATACTTTTTTGCATGTTTAATTAAAAGCTTCTGCGGTGTGAGTAACGGCTGGTGTTGTAGTAACGGTGGAAAAGTACTCGCATATTAAAAACGACCCACGAACGAGGCACGGACAAAGTTTAAAGTTTGTCATGATCACGTTGGGACGAGTTATCAGCAATGCACCATCCCCCCAAAACCGAACCGTGCTGTGAAATGAATGTAATATCCCTTAATGTGCGTACGGTATGATTAATGTAGAAAATTTGAAAAGAGATGTTTATCGTGCTGTTAACATGGCTCGTTACGACCCCCACCGAACCGGTTAGAAGCGGGCGCAAATGCACCGCAACCGTCGGCAACCGTTGGATGTTTAGGGCCGGGCGGCAGCAGATACGGTTTGCATAAGGTTGGAAAAATGTAATGAAAATTTTCGGTCTGGCATCGTACGGCAGCTGGGAACACGGTGTACGCGCGTACCGTCCCACTCGCAAGAGCAACCCGCAAACCGTATGAATAATGTAACCGAAACATACCGAAAGCATGAATCAGCAAACAACCATCGAGCGGTGCGGATTTCGGGGCTTTAAATTGGCCTGCCACTTTGTCGCCCGTTAGCCCAAACCGTTCGCCCAGGGCCGCTCCGCTGGCTCGTTAGCATTTCACATGAATATCATCGAGTTGTGGGTTTTAATCCGTTTACAAGGAAACAAGGAATCCGGAGGGGTACCCAATTTTGTTACGGGCACATCCCGTAGCAGGATCGTTGCGCAACGATCTGTGGGCTGGGTGTGATTGTTGATTTTCTGGCGCTTCCCGAATGCTGGCTGGATGATGTCCCGTCAATAGGATGGGATCGGTCTGTTCGCTGCCGGGCGCTCACTGCCTTCACATGAAGTCATCCGTAAACAAAGGTTTACCATCGAATTTGCCACACACACACACATGTATTTGCTCACTCTTTCTCTCATTTTTTCTCTCTTTCACACGCCTTTATCTTTGCTCTTGTTAATCGATTTTCCAACAGTTTTGATACACCTACCCGATTTAGTGCTGCTGCACTGGAAACTCTGGTTTGCCGGAAAGAATTCATAGAGCAAATTCCGGAAATTCCACTCAACGTGTTCGATCGATCAGACAGTACAGCCGCGGAAGCAACCAGTAGGGGCAGCAGCATGGATCAAACAACTGCGCGTGGAACGTGTGTGTCTATTGGACTACATGCAATAGTAGCAGTAGAAGTATTCTCATTGCCTGAGGCCATCGGTAGATCATCCGCAAATGCTTCAGCAATGGTTTTTGCCCCAAAACACCATCCCAAACATTCTGAAGATACGCGAGATGGGAATGTCTTGCTGAAGAAATGGGAGCTATTTTTGTGTTTTGAAGTGTGCTTCGTCGAGTACTGCAACAAGTGGAATGTGTTTGGGGTAAAATAGTGACCCACGAGTGGTGCCGGCTGTTGGGGTTTAATTGTGGGTGAATTTACGAGATGAATAACAGTGGACAATTTGATCAATTTGGAAACCTGTATACCCGTATTGACGGTAGTTTGTTCTTCAACTGTCGTCGCTGAAGAGCTTACGCGTTACTATTCGTATGTAAGATATTTAATGTATTTTTTCGGTCTAATATTAGCTTCAGAGTGACTATTAGTGATCCCAAATATCTCTAGTTGACTAATTTGTGTGTACATGTGATGAAACATGATCTATTTCAGTATTGAATTGCGAGCGTTTGCGCGTTAAGTCTGAGCTGCAAACGAATTTTTAAACTTTTTGTTATTATCACCGCGATCAGGCCGTATATCTTATAAACTACATGTAATGTCTAGTAATGCAACAATTAATAATTTGCTAAGTAGTGGGACATTTTCTTCTATTTCTATTTGAAGCAGAAAACGAATTATAACATTCAAATATTTATTTTATTTTTCAATTAATTTTGGTATATTTTTGAACGGATTGGCAGACGAAGGCGCTAGACCGTGAGCGATTTAGAGGAGAATAAACTAACCGATAGCTTTACAAATATTTGTCCCATCAGTTCGTCTGTAATCAACTATACTTTTCATCATACATCGAACTAAAAAAAATCTTGTGTATCGATAATCGATAACTTACGAGCAACATACTTCGATTCTTACTTACTTACTTATTAGACCATTTCGCAGTCTTGACCTGCTGCAGGAAGAGGCAGTAAAAACCCGTAATATTCCAAAATGATTTAAAATAATAAGCAAATAAATGAGTATAAATTGTTTTCCAAATTGCAATTTATAATCTCCTGTGTGTGACATTCTTCAAAGCCAATTTATTTGTTGCATCAATCGCCTACTCAGCTAAAAGAACATTTTACCTAATGTTTAATGCCTAACCGAGGAATGGTCGGATGTAACGTAATCGTGTAGGAGCTTCCAGATAATCATAACCATCATACAGCGTAGAATAAATTTATCTTCCCGCCCACGAATTGACGCATTCTTTTGCCACATTGCACGCAACATGCCCCTGTCCAGCTTCATAAAGAACGGGTGTTGTCGTACCGAAAATTTCATTTCAGCTATCAGCTGTTTCAATTCCAGCCACAACACGGTTTCATAATCGGAAGACACATTAAGCCATTTGTCACAAAAACTGGTGCGGCTTCCGGTTGTCAGCTGACGGCAGACACGCAGCCCATTGCCCAGGTTATGGATGACAGAAGAGAGAGAGAGAGCTACATTTCTGAACAAATCGACTGTGACGAGAGAACATTCGACGTGAAGTACGGCCATTGTACGTGAGGTTTGTGACGGTTAAAAGAATAGCAAACCTGACTGTCACCTATCATCATCATCATAATCATCATCATCATCATTATCTTCATCATCAGCCACGTAGACAGCGTAGGCCTGCGATAAAATCTGTCAGCTATGCAAAACACTGTCACTATGCGGGTCGGCACCGGTAAGATTTTTCATACTCAGGTCGCTTCGGTCGCGGTGCTGAAGCGGGAGTTCGGTTTGTACGGTTTCCAGCCGCATTAGCATACATTTGAGCCTGACGTTTATGATAGACAGATTTCGTATTTCGTCAAACTTTGACAGCACTGTAGCATATTTTTTGGAGTTGGAAAATCTATGCATGCTCCAGTTTAACGACCCACCAAAACCACGGTTGGCAGTGATTCTGCTGCTTGGCTCTAAGCAAGGGAAAATGTTGACAAGAAAGACTGTTGAGTAGATTGGAACTGGAAGGGAGAAAAAAAAACCGGGCATAAAATCTTAGAAAGTATTGCCTCTTCTTCCCTCTTTTCAACCACTTCAATCCTTTGTGCCGAGGTCATCGACAGCGGTGGGGATACCCGAAAAAAAAAGAAGGAACTTTGGTAAAAATGTGTATGGCTGCGGCTTCGACGCGACATCGCGATAAGTTCGGCTTCTTTGCATTCGTCAACGAGGTAAAGAAATTTAAATTGCTTTTCGCAAGATTAAAATCTTCCTCTCGTGTGGCAATGCAACGAGCAGCAACTCGATAGTAGTGCTGGATGGGGCCGCAAATTCGGTTCTCCGCTTAGTCGGGTACCGCATTCCTTGGGTGTTCCTGGGTGATGTGAAAGTACGAAAAATGCGAAAAATCGAGCGATGAAAATCACGCCATGCATGTGCTTAAGATGGTGTTTCCCATACCCACACCGATTTAACATATTCATGCCGGAGAATGCGGCCCGTCCTAGATGCTTGCCCGTGAATGGATGACTTCAAGGTCCATTGCACGATGGACAACCATGGGAGCGTTTGCATAAGCCATCGTTCCGTGTTAACTAGATTCGTTCCGTGCACAAAATGGCAGCATGCATCGGAGCTGTGTGCACCAAGAAACAAGAGCACGCTTGACGAGCGACTTTTAAGAGCTTTCACACTAGGACGCTAAAGTAAAACGTGTAAGTGGAAATTTTAAATTAAGATTTGTAAGATTATAGAAATAGAAACAAATTCCCTGTAACAATCTATTGCCATACATGATTAATGGTTGGATTATTTCTAAGCACAAGAGCTCACCGAGTTTGATTAGTTTAACTGATCAAACAAGTTAAAGATGCTTCATTTTTCATTAAAAGATAGCAAATATATTCGTTATTTTTTAACAAAAGGAACGTCTGGAATGCAACCATATTTATCCGCCATATTGCCATCCGTTTTTGGGTGAGTGTCGCAATACAAACACCGCTGCGTACCTGTAATCTGCAATAATAAGCAATATAACATGAACTGACTTCAAATGTGTAATCAATGGTGGAGGTTTTTCTTCAACAATTCCTTGACTGAACTACGTCTTAAGAAAGCTTTCCATTATAAAAGCATAATACATCCGCCACACAAACAGCATCTCGCTCCCACACTACAAAGCTATGCTGTTGTGCAGTCATTGTGAAAGGAATTGATTCAATGTAGCTACATTTCGCTAGAGCGCTACTCGCAAAGACATGAAGGCAATATTGCATTTGCAGAAGCGATCGCTTTCTTTCCCTCTTGGCACCGTTTAAGGTACCAAGCAGTAGCATCAAGTACTTCGACATTTGATTCGTGCACCAGAATTACATCGATCGTGGATTTTGTTCACAGCATCAGCTTGTGCTGGCGGTGCACGTGTGCGAATCGGGACCAGCACGCTATAGGGGAGAATTCGTTCGTTTGCTAAAAATGTAACTAGTTTTCTTGTTTCCCACCTTACGAATGCCTGCAGCCGACAGTGGTACCTCGAACAAATTGCATCTTTCTGCGAAAGATGTGATTGAAATACGCTTCTCTCGCAAGGATACCTAATCCACATGGAGGCGAGCATGGTCGGTGTATGAATGTGCACTGCCGCGGTTCGAGGCGAATAAGGATCACGGTAGAAGAAGTGGCATTCGTGAAGTTTTCCAGCAGAAACGGGAAAGGAAAAATACTACCTTATAAAAGTCATGAAAGGATTTATTGAAAGTAAATATTTGCTCTTCTGCTACCGTCCTCCGTTTTCCAAGCGTTGAACGACCTTGCCTTCGCTTTTATGCAATCGGTAGCCCGTACTGCGATTTTTTTTTGCCGATGTATTGATTTGACTGTGAAACATCAAACGCCAACTCAACTACCTTGGTGTTGTGAAGATCAAAGAGTGAGTGTGGGTAAACATGGTTCCATCAGTAAGTAGCAATATGCGATCTCGTAAACGTTATGGGAAGATTGAAATTTATGTTTCAAGGTGTAGCGAAGGCAAACTAATGGTCGGACTGATATAGAAGTTGGAAGATGAGTCTTATTCGGAAGTCTTTGCTTGATATTTGCGCAATTATTTCGAAGCTGACTTACATGAGCTGAAGATATAAATTGAATGGATTTGGCCAGATGCTTTGGTCTGTCATAAATTAATTGTTGATACAAGGATGAAAAAAATCCCGGTCAAATGTCCCGGTCAAAATCTACTATTGCGTTTGTGCTGAGATAGAACATAGATAAATTTGATTGCTGACTAAATCTTTATTAGACGTTCATGTTCTTTTTACCGTTACTTAAATAAAATTTATGTTGGCTTCATAACAAAAATCCTTTGGAAATTCATTTCAGTGAAGATTCTCGTTTATTGTGCTCTCTATCTTTATACTGAATTTGGCGACTTGAATTTTTACTAATATAATAAGTGCTTGACCATTAGGTGTTAACCGCAGCGTTAATTTAGTCCTATTTTTAAGCCTAGGCTAAAGAAAAGTGAGGAGAATCGTGTTTTTATCATGAAAGAACAAATCAGAAAAGGTGAGAAGACAAAAGAAGGGAACGAAAGGTATTGAGAACATACAATGAGTCACAAATAATTAAGTAAAGAAATGAGATGTAGAGGGAGGAAAGCGTTACGATAAGTCCACGATCATATTTCAAATTATTCTACTGAACGCTAGAGGAAGCAAAATTGCAATAACAAAACACTGTTGCTACAGAAGCTTTTTTTAATTCTTTCCTCCTGTTTTTTAAGTCTTTTTTTTAAAACATTCCTCTAAAAATGTGCGTGGAGTACTCTTCCAATAGTTGTCTACACTGTTCTTTAATATGCCATATTTGAGTCTTGCGACAAATTTGTTACTCGATTGATACTTCGAAGTATTTAAGCTTCCGTTTGTTATCTTATTATCTTATGATTACTTTGAGCCATCATAAGAATTAAGTTACACAGCAAGGGAAAGGTAAGTATTTGTTTTATTGCACTGTGGGAACTTTATCTGTTGAAATATTTCGTTTAAATGTGATGTTCCAGCATCCAACCAAAAAAAAGTTCTCTCAGATTTAAGTAAAGTAATCGAAAAAAAAGAAGTCAAACTAAGATTTCATTTCACGACACTTTATTTTCGTGTATTTAAGACCAGTTGCAAATTCTATCTGTATCCTCAGGAAGCGCGCGTCGCTTCTCCACCGATTAGCGCTAACGCTCCCTCTCCCGAAAACACTCATACTCTCTCCACATTTATTGTTGCAACATTTGCTTGATTGTCTTGAATGTTTAATTTGAAATTTGTGATATTGGAGAATAACTTTGGAGTAATACTCGCTCCTAGATTAAATGTAATTCTTACAAAAATGCATTTTTGCGCTGCACATCGATTTTACAACCATGCCAGCAGCGAGCATCCGGTATGCTTTGCCTCAATGAATAATGATTTAATCAATGGTGAAGAAAGTTTACCACCGATTGGAATAGCATTAGCAGGCGAACAAACGGACGAATGTTTGTCCTGTTCACCTGCTCGCCCATCCAACCGGTGGCAAACAATGCGGCTAAAAGGATGAAGTTAGCCCTAATTTGCATTGTACGGTGAGGTGAGTACGCTTCTTTTTGTTTGCGACAAAGAAAAACCAGCTCTTTGCCAATCCAGCTAAGGACCGGAACTGAGGGCTGAGTGGTGAGAACACCCGACACCCATTGATGATGCTGGATGGGATGCCCCTCCGAGTTGCGGTCGGTCCGTGTCCGCGACGGAATCTATTGAAAATGCATCTTCAACCAAGATTACTTTGCTCACCGCAAGCTGTATGCAAAGCCGGGCGAAACGTTTAACTAAAAGATGGAAGTTGAGCCGAAGAAAGGAACGAGGGAGCGTTCATGGAAGAAAGCACGCAAGGGTAACGAGATAAAGGGGATAACAGAAGAACATTGCCGTTTGAAGCAAAGTATTTCCTCGGGCTGACCACACCTGTAAAGCTAGTGTTCGATCGCATGGACCGCTCCAAGCACCGGAATGCAAATGCACGGTTGCACTGCGGGCGTCCTTATCAATAGATGAACCGTCGTCGTTCATCGATTGAGTGTCCGTTGGTATGGATTTTTTTCCCCTTTCTGTTTTATGTAAATGTGCACGATGAAGTTTTACTGCATGTTTTTCACGGTCCGTGTGGCACTTGGCCCTTAGTACAAGGCAATCAAAAGTGCAAATGTGCAGATGCAAAACCAAGTGCAAACAGTGAGCGTGGCGTGACAAAATGGCCTCCAGTGGGGTCGAGAAAAAAGAAGATCGAAGGGCCAGTTCGGGATAAAATCAATGTTGGTTGGAATGGTGAATTGGCCCCAAACCTGTGAGTCGAGCAAAGATCGATCTTAGGATGATAAAATTACGCTGTAATTCAATAATAATACAATTCCGGTCCGATTGATTTTGTGTAATATGAATGAGGAGTTTCTGGCTTTGCTTCGAATGGGTACAAACAAATTTCCTTAAGCCATTATTTTTACGATTTTTGAACAATGGTTTATGGTAGAATAATGCCAACAATGGGTAGAATAATATAAATAAAATTTAAATATATGAGATATGAAACATATTTCATATGTTATGAAATATGAAACATTGGTCATTTTGTGGTCGGCTTGGTGGTGTATTGGTAGCTGCGCTGTTTTTCACACGACAAGACCGGTCTAAAAAACCATCCAGACCAATCCCCCGTACGCAACACTTACTATAAAGCTACGGGTAATGAAAATCAAAGAACGTCAGAAATGGCAAGCCTTGACCTCTGGAGGTTGTTGTGCGAAGAAGTAGAAGCAGAAGAGAATAAAATAATATAATAAATTGCTTTTCAGCTATTGTTTTTATCTTTCTCCTTTAGATTTTTAGATTTTTTAGATATTTTAGATATTTTGCATTTAGATGCATTTAGAACATTTTAGATATGTTGCAAAAAATCAGCACTGTAAAATTAAAGTTATCTTTAGAGAAAAATAAAGATTTGCTTTATTAAGAACACTGCTTCAAAGATTGAGTTCGCAATCTGAAACCGAAGTCGTACAGCTCTCGTTCAAAGAATCCAATCGCTTAATAAATAAACACTTCTCAGTTGACGTGTAATGGATTTCGTCAAATTTTATGCTGCTTCCAACCAACACTCAACCATGGCTGGTGGATTATGTTTGAATATTTCTATTTTGCATCGTCCATCAATAGCGGTCACCGACACGATATGCCGTTCGTCATGCAAAATGGACTGCAAGATGAGCAGGAAAGCGATTTGGTGCATAAAGTTGTTTTTGGGTTTGTTTGTGTTTTTGCTTTTTTATGCCCTTTTCACGAGAATCGCTCCCGTCCGGATCTGGTTCGGGTGCGATAAGCGCGCCGAGTGCCGAACAGTCACGGAACGATCGTGGGAACAGCGCTACGTTTTACGGTTTGCCCACTTTTAGCACCCGCTCGTGTGTTGACTCTTTAATCTCGCATCCACCAACTCGAGGTCCCGACAGGACGCGTGAACGACGGTGCAGTGTGTGTGAGTGTTTTTGCACGATGCTAAAATTACCACAATCCTATGGACGCTCGGCTGTGAGTGTGCGATTGGCTTTGATCATTGCGAGTGTGGCTACGCGCGGGAAGGCCACGTAACGCTACGCTTGTCCAGCTTCACCACTCGCGGCTGAGGCCAAAGAGAGTGCCACACACACATTCACCGCTTATCATCACCGATGCACTCGAATGGGTAGCTGCTCCAAAACCTCGTCGTGCGTGAACTGATGGCGATGTGGTACATACAGCCGTACGCAAACCGTATCGATGACCTCCGGCACAGGGCGGGTCCTCGCCTCGTCGAAAGTCGGGATAATCGGAAGTCAGACCCAGAGAGTCGGAACCTTAAGGGAAGGCGGCGATTGCAAGCGAAAGTGAGTCAGATACGATGGACTAACCGTTGCAAGCCAACGGAGTTCGGTGTTTTTGTGTGTTTTTAGAGTGTTTCAAAGCTCACTGCAGGTACTACAACTGGCTTGCGACAGGAGTGGCACGGGTGAGTGTAATATCGGGCTTGCAAAAGATAATTGTTTGCACAAGCTGATTATTTCGTGTCGGTGACATCCCCAATGAAATGGCGAAAAACAAACTGTGGTTGGATACATCATTTAGATGTTAGTATATTTTGGGAGAATGCAATTGTTTGGGTTTGTTTTAGAGATTTTCAATAGTGGAGAAATGTTCATGAAATTTGTTGCTGAGGATGTGAACAAATTCACTTAATTTTGTTATTAATTAAAATTAATTCTCCTTCTAGAATAATAAGCTTTAAAATGGATAACAATTCAATGTATGTATGTAATAATGTAAAGTTGAACGCTTTTCATAGTTGAACAACTGATTAAATTTGTTTTCTATACGAATGCTAACAAATTGCCAAAAATTGTACATTGAAAGTTGCCCCTTAAACGTAATATCAAGCAGTTAGTGTTGTAGTATTTACAATTACAATTAATACTACAATACAACACAATTAATACTAAACGTAGCCTATTGTTTTATTGAAAACGAAAAACAAAAGCATAACCTCAGATAATTGAAACCGATAGCAACGGAAATCAAGGAAAAGTCTGTCTAGAACATCAGTGCAATAATGACAAATGCTTAGCAATCGAAGTTAAAAGACAGTTTAGGACATTTGTTCAAGTGTAGACAGTTTTGTGCATTTAAACTTAATCAATGTAGTAATGATTTAAATTTATTTGATTTTCAACATTTAACAGGTTAACAAAACGAAATCAAAGTATATGTAACAAACCAAACATAAACGGTCTAGTTGCCCAAATTCAATCAGATGTAATAAAAAATATCAGCTGCTTATTAATTATAAAGCGCTTGATTATTAAAAAATGCTAAAAATAGCATTGCTACTTTCACTAATCATAAACAGCCAACCACAATTGTTGATAAGTGAGCTTTTGTAGAGTTGTTAGAGTCATTTTGCAGTCGCTGAATCTTTGGCTTTAACGGCTTCAACGTTGAATGGTATGTAATCATGTTAATGGATAATTCATCAGAATGATTACGGCCGTCTTTGGGGGTTCGGAAGCGTTGGCTGGTAGAATTGAACCTGCTGTGCATTATTACTGCTCGCGCACGATAGACGAATAGGCATCTTCTTGCAGAGTGAATGGGACATAGTCCCAAGTGGCTGATGAGAGCCATCAAAGCGATAAAGTTCACAGCTGAATGGTTAGGCTCGTGAACAAAAAACACTGCAAAAGCTTCCATGCGGCAATACTTCATCACTTACTTTAAAGATGGGGCACCTATTGCCTTTTTGAGGTGCCTTGGCAATGGAAAGGTTTCGGTGTGTGAGAATGTTAGAAGACAAACAACGCGTAAAAAGTGCGTGCACTCCCCTGCCTGCCTGTAACAGCGGGTTTTCATCGAGTTTGCTAAGGAGCCGTTTCATACATTCAAAAATAGATAAATGTAAGAAATGAAGAAACGATGAAAAGAAAGCGAAATGGGAAGGGAAAAGCATACACTGGTAACAACCATCTCATTCGACTCGCAAAACCACACGGATCATATTTTATGGCTCATGTCAGCACGAAGAAGTTTTGTGAAGCCGCTGGCAGTTGAGCACTGGACGAACCGCAAACCTCCCGCCGAGGAGCTCGCGCAGAAAAATGATGATTATCATCTTTCATCACTCGCCAACCAGTTTCTCGAGCCTTTGCTGTGCTCTTCCCCGTTGGGGATGTTCTGCGCTGTGGCGGGCAGAAAAGGGCTGTGCAAAAGCGACTCGTTAGAATAGCTGGGCCCGGGCGCTAGATGGCCTTGTGGGACGGGAATTGCGTTGGGTCCATGATTTTTGACATATTGCTTAGTGGGGTGTGTAGATAAATGGCATTAGATTTGGCTCGAGTGTGCCATAAATAGTCATTTCAACTAACTCTTTCCAGCCTGATGCGGTATCCTTTCGGAATTGTCTTTTGACGACGAGGTAGTCGCAAAAAAAACTTAATTCGCAAACCGACACATGGTAACCAGCTAAGCGAGTAAGCGTAAGAATATTTTGTCCAAAATAATGGCACGTGTCGGTAAAGCGTGAGTGTTGCGTGTAGCTAGGAAATGGATAGGAAGTTTACTTGAAAAATGTGTCGTGACTGAAAAATTGCGCTGCAGAGTAAAAGATTACCAAATAATTAGCCAGAATAAGTGCTTGTATTCACTTTCATGTGCGTTAATTTTTCTATAACCATTTTTTAATTACCACATCTCATCGCTTTTGTAAATAGGATAAAGCTGCCTGAAGTAACCTTAAGAAAAATCCGTACCTACAGAGTTGAAGTCGCAGAAGGTAGAATCAGGTAGAACCAAGAAATGTATCAATCTGGTGGAAATAAATTATATGTTCATATTAGATCTCTCGGATTCGTGAATCTACTCCTTTTTCCTTCCTTCCTTTCTGTATGTTCCCAGTATATTATCTAAAAGATAAGTTTCCGTCATTTTCGAGCTCACAACTTCAACACTGTTCGGTGCTATTGTGTGATATTTTACCGCACTTCGCTATTAACCTTTTATGGCCTCAAACAGTACGGTCTGGTTGCGATGCTATTTTTCAAAAATTTCTTTCAAAACAAGAACCATACGGTTACAGTTCAGATGCGTTCCACCGTGTGCCGGAGGTCAAGTTAACCATAAATTGCAGATTAGAGCGATAAATGCGATTGAAATCCGGTCAAGCGCAGTCGGTGGATTATTTTGGTGAGTGCATGGTTGAGCTTTGGGGAAAGTTTGAAAAATCTACTCACTCACACACACACACACTCCATTGATTCGGTACCAGACCGTGCGAGACTTCGGAACCGCCACTTGGATACGACGCCAGGTCCAACGCCCGGCGAATTGGGCTCCAAAAACAGAACGGAAATGAAGGTTTCTTGTTGCTTTGTTGTTGCCGAAAATGTTACACCAACCGCTTGACCCCCAGCACGGCACAACATAAACCTGTTGACGAAGGACATCCGATCGTAAAATGTCGTAAAGAAAATCGTTCAAAATCTTTGTCCACAATCGAGCAACAATGCGAAAGGGAACGAATGGAAGAGTGTTTTGGTGGCAATGGAAACCTCCGGGCTGTTGTGTAAACGCTGTCCGGTTACGGTTTATACGGGTTATATTTTTTTTTAGCCCAAGCCACAACCAGATACGCGCTCGAAACAATCGTTCGGTATTGTGTGCAAATATTTATTCGAACCGCTTGTCGCGCTCGCAATAAATAAGCCCAGGTCGACATGTGAAGATTTTTGTTCCGAGTGGTCGTGTCGGGCACGGGAAAGTAATCATGATCTTGGTCCATAAATTTCTCTATTTACGAGCTCGTTCATAAGCACGTGACAACAGGAGGGTGCATAATGTGTGGGTGGGTATCATAACCTACCCGAAATGGAAACAGAAGCAGCAAAAAAGCAAGAAAATCAAGCGTAAACGAAGCAAAGAACTTTTCAGCACCACCTCGCCCTCTTCCCTCCATCCCCTAAACCCACTAACCGTAAGAATTTCTCACTCACTCCGTTTGGTTTTCAGCTTGAAGTATCTCAGAGGATATTTTTGGTCATCCACAATGTTCAGCATTGGGTCTAGAAAGTCAAGCACTAAGTATCGCGACACGTCAAATAGGTATTTACGGCGTAGAGTGTTTGCACGGTGAAAGCATTAGTGGAACTGACAGTGAATTTGTTGACTTAATGCAAACATTTGATTTTCATGACGTATTAAGAAACCAAACGTGAATTTGGCAACCAGCTTATCGTCGCCAGTTTCAAAGGCTTTTGGTTTTTGTTGTATTAATAAGGTTTGAAAAGAAGTTGTCAAAATTCTCAGACGCGCTTTTTTTTTATTTCTTCAAGAATGGCTAGGCCGTAATGCTAGAATATTGTTTTCAAGCATATTTCATTTTCAATTATTGATTATAAACTGCTGAACATTTTAAATTACTTTTCATAAAAATGTATTATCTTTTGTTTAGATTACCTGTTCTTTTGTTAGCACAATTTCGTTGATATTTGTTTATAAAATATACAATTTTATTATCCCTGTAGATTATTTTGTTTAATCTAATACATATCATAATTGTTCTATCAAAAGAATCAAATGAAAATAAATTTTAACAATGCAAAGAACAAGCATAATTAAATATAAATAGCATTTTAATAATCTTATAAAACATTTTCTTTTTACTGTTTAAGCCTATTTAATCCGGAATAAGGAAAAATACCTCTTAAATTCGTATGAAAAATTTAAATTCAAAGGAAATGAACCAACAGATAAGGATAGAGCAAAGTATTTTCTCCAACTAGATCTAGTCATTCTATCATATCTTTCGTGATACATACAATGGTGCAGAGTACCTAAATTCAACACTATACATTTTATAGTTCTTAAAAGCATTCGCTTTCGAACGCCCCCTGACATTTTCAACCGGAACGGGTGAATCCTTATTTTCACGTTCTTCCGTATGCTACTTGGTTATAGTATTGTTTCTTAGTTTTTGCATCCCTTATTGCATCGTGCAGCACCAGCATACTTTGTTGCTGGCCATTTGGCAAGATCAAGTTGAGTGAAAAAAAGATACGGTGGCGATCCCGAAGGTGTTGATGGAGGCGCCTGGTAGCTGATGGTGGATGGTGCTAAATTGGCTCGCCCGTTGGCTGCAATACGAGGCCGAAGTGCTCGATCACAAGCAACCTCTGGATTCGGTACAGTGAGTCGATACAAGCGGTAGCAGGGTACATAAAACGCAACGGGAAGCGCAATGCAAAAAAAAAAACAACCTCGAACCCACACTATCATCACGAATTCACTTCCGAAACGTCGGCTGGCGCTGAGGAGATGCGAAAAAGCATAGTGCTGCTAGTTTTTGTTATTACCCACCGTGGCGATGGAATTGCGCGGTGTGCACTGCATTACGGCGAAGACAACTAACAGGGCCGGTACCGTACAATGAAATACTTTTTAATAATTTTTGCTTAACCCGGTACGCGCGAAAGCTCTTTAGTGTATTGCTGCGGCAAGATGTTCGCCCTGCAATCGGCTGGCCCGGCCAACGGGAGTGGTTTCTTGTTCGTCGTTTTCTTTTTCCTCGCTTTCGGTGCTACGCTTTTATTTGCAGCTGGCCTAAACGACGTGAAATAGCTCCAGCTGCAGTGCTTCATCAGCCGTTCACTTTGTGCGAGCTAGTGCTATTTTAATGGGTTTTGCGACATCGTTCGTTCCCATTCCGGTGATGTTTCGTAGCTGCTTACAGTGAATGAGAGGACAGGACATTTCGGTTACGCCGTCACACGTCCACAACTTAAGGTAGGTTGTGCCGGTTTCCCGACAGCGGCGTACGGCCAAATGCAACGTTCCTTTGCAGTGTGCCATAAAAGTCTTAATTAAAAAATTACATCTATTCCACATTTTGTAATATATTACCTCGTTTTAATGCACGTGGTGATGTTATGCCTTCATTTTGGTGTACTTTTTTACTCATTTTTCGGACGTGTTTCTTTTTTTTTACAGAGGCTAGATTCATTCGGGGCCGGTTGTTGGATGTACCGGTAGCAAAAGAAAAAATCCATTTTGCCGGTTGACATCCCACGGAGAGTACTTTTCAAGATAGGTAAGCACCGGAAAGGTAATGAGTATGCCGAAGTACTGTTTGAAAAGCACGGAACGAATGGAAGGAAAGTCAAGCCTTAGCAAGTGATTCTTTTAAGAGACTTATTTAGCAGTAACGAAGCGAAAGGTGAAGCGAAAGCTCCTAAGTGTTGCGTTGATAATTGAGAAAATAGCTTGATCTCGATTGTTAATTTTCAGCCTCATTAATATCTTCCTTTTCCTTGCAAATTTCGTTACACAGACCCAGCGTTGGTTTGTTGTGGTTGATTGGAATCTGGCTTGAGGAAGCGCTTTTTATAACAGCATTAACGAGCGTTGGTAGTGGAAAACAATACGCCCAAAATGAAGAACTTTTGCTGTAGATCGTTAGCTGCAAGCTAGTTTCTTTTGGTACACGTAAGTGGTGGAAAGTGTAAATTGAATGAGAAAATATAGCCTTGATTTGTGTGTAAAATATGTCTTCTATCCTCTAGGAATAAAAATGTGGTATACGCGTTACATAAAAGTACGTCCACAAGTTCATGTTTCAGGTCGTAAATTGATCCTCAGAACATATCTGTACGATTTATTTCGTTTTTTTTTGGATACACTTAGTCAATGAAGATTGTGTTGAAAATTACAAGTGCTTGTTTTATTAAAATGAATTACTTCAAATTATTTTTAAAGATATACTAATCATCTTTGAAATATGAATATCAATATTAACATCTGTAAAAATATCGATGTCTTATTAACATTTCCTATATTTTGAGGGCAGAAGATATTTGGCAGTAACGTGTGTCCAAACCGCGTCCTCTGTCCTTGTAGACGTCTTAAAAGGACTTTGGGTTGTCCGGTGTCATTCTCATGACGTGGCCAGCTCACCGGATCCTGGCGAGTCTAATCGGCTGTACGACAGTGAGTTCGCCGTACAGCTCATAGAGCTCAACATTGTAGCGGCTCTTCCATTGTCCTTCCAGTCTTACCATATCTTACTACCTTTGTATTGGTTTTAACGCTTTTTTGATTAGAACTTGCCACAATTTCAAATAAAAGTAACGCTTATTGACATAACAGATCAGGATTAATGAGAAGTTTGCATGAGAAGTAATCTTGCTGAACCAACTACCAGTTAAAGAGTCTCGTCTGGTTGACAGGCCATCTATAAAGCACACCATTCGCGTGCATTTTACATCTAAGAGAAGAAAAAAAACTAATCAAAACTTGATTTGTTTACACCCCGTGCCATCCACAGCTTGAACTCCGATAACTTCAAATGCTTCCTAATGGCACAATCGTACAACCAACTGTACAACCGTACACCTTCACCACACAAATTGACAGATAAACTAATTTGGAACTGCATGCTATAAGTTAACCGGATGCTACCGAATGCTTTCTCGCATGCACTCTCGGATGCCTCGACACACCAGATCCGAGATAGTACGAAAACTACAAATCTCATTACATGACACCTTCGCCCGATAGTGGGTCGTAGTTTGCTGCAGCCATTTGGCCATCCGGTTAGGTGAAAGTTGCGTTCTCGTTTTTCCCCAAACTGATGATGCTTGTCTCCTGAACCTCCCACTCGACAGCGAGTCTTCGATGGTTGCTTCCGGAAAGGAACAAATAGAATTAAGGAAGCTTGCACGGTGGCACACGGGCATGTGTCTTCTAGCCCGTTTCTTTGCTAATCATCCTTGACTTTCGGTCCGTTTGCTTCGTTTTTCCGCTGCTTGCCGGGAACCTTGCGAAGGTTTCAGGTTTCGCTCTGGAAGGATAGATGAAGAAAGATTTTAGTCACCAGCTATTATCGTTATCTAAACTACCGAAGCATGACCGGTTTAATTTCCTCCTCGTCCACCAACCGGTGGTGTCGTAGCATGTCGTGTCGTGTGCGGGTGTGCGGTCGCCGATGTGGGTTGGAGTTTGTGCGATGCACGCGGAAGGGTAAGTGTAAAAGATAAGTTCCATTTAGCAGCAGTAAGCTATCGCCCAGCGCTGGGACCGTACGGTGTGGCACAAACGTACACGAGCTTCCGACGCTCGCTCTTGTCCACTTCGACCGGAAAACTTGCGGCCCGATAATGGAGGCGCCCGGTTGGCCGTAGACGGATGGCTTCCGATCGATCAGCTTCACAGTGGCAGCGGCGGAAAAGAAAGTACAAATGCAATCAACAAATGACTTCTGCTCGCCGTAGTGAACTTATCTTCCTTCTTCCAGTCATTAGCCACCGGATTGCAGGGACCGATGGACACGGTGGGTGTGGGGCATGGTCGAGAACCGGGAACATCGGAACGGGTAGTGCAGGTCGCCAGCACATTGCGATGGGTTTCCAGTGGCTTCGAATCGTGTCTCGACGTATGTCACGTATGGTTGGTGCTGATCGAATCATCGCTTCTGCTGTACTGGCCATACCAGCAGGAAGCTTCATTCATGTTCGACAGCTCTCATGAATTCATCAAATGGATACGCTGATGGAGAGCTTTCATCGGATGGATGGCATCGCATGAAAATAGCAGGACAACATTGTAGTTTTTGGACGTTCCGTCTTTCCGTCCGCTTCCAGCAAGGGGTTTCCGCCAACCCCAACCCCCCTTAACCTGCTGAGCGTTTTAATGATGTAACAGCGTGTGATATCACACTGTCTCTTCATTCACGAGTGCTGAACTTTCTTCTCGGGCGATGGGTGGGCAGCGAAGCCGTTCCCTATCGTTAAGGCAAAGCAGCATGTCGGCGCGGCTGATGTGATTTATGTTGTCCATAAGCTGTCAGGCATGAGAAATGAATCGAAGTGCTTTGAGTCAGGCGACCGAACGGTGGTAATTTTCTCGATAGCTCATCGCTCACGCTGTCCATTCGTGGCAGCTCGTGTGTGAACTGGTTGTCTTTTGAAGAAACGGTCGCATCCCCAAACCAGCCATCCCACCGGCCACCGAAACAACCGGTTGCACTGAATTAATACGTTCAGCCCAACGTACCTATAAATATGCTTCCCTCACTGCCTACACGCAGTGGCTCGGTTTGCGCGGTTTTGCAAATGATGGCCGATGTCTGATTTAACAAATTAACAGCACCAAATGAGGAGGCAGTTTTGACATCGTTCGAAAGATAACGCACCCCGTTTGATGTTGTAATTATAAATCAATACTAAGTGGAAATTAATGGCTTTATTTATCAACGTCATTCGATCGCTATCGCGTACATTACCGATGAGTTTGATGAATGCTTGCGATGGTAAGATTAGAATGTATTTCACTATTTGAGGATCATTCTGGCATGATTTTTAATTTGCGGCTTTTTCTTTATATACGCAGCCATTGTTAACGATAAACGTGTGTTATAAACAATTTCTTTGCGGTCAACATTATTTGAACATTAAACATTCAATAACAATACTAATATAACAGGACTCAAGGGCCAACAACCGATAACAAGGAACCAAATAGGAGCTCCTTCGCTGCATAAGAATACATTAACTGACATAACTGAGCCTTCTCCTCTCTCCTCTTTTCTTTCTCCTCCTAACTATCCAGTTTTTTTTGTGTCTGCTGTGTCTTTCCTTTTGTTGTTGATTCTTTTACCAATTTCTTTTTGTTCGTTTTATCTACTTCCTCTTCTTTCTTCTCTCCTTGTTTCTTCATTTTTTTTCCTTTCCATCCTACCTTGTTTTATTTTTTCTTTTCACGGGATTTTTTACTTAACTGTTGTCAGTTTTCTTTAAGTTCGAGTTCGAGTAATGAGTTAAAAGTTAGGTAATAAATTGTTAAGCCCTTGAGGCACACAATAAATTACATATAAAATGAAATAATGCAGAATTTGTCACACACTCATACCTGAATTATGCTAGTCCCGTCTGTGCCAAGGACTTACTAAAGTGATATTTGATAATATGACGTGGAAAAAAAAGATATACCAAGCGCTCGACCATCGTAGCTAAATCAGAGCTGCCTTGGACCTCCAAACGAGATACGTTAGTATTTTTTAGTAAGTAGGAATTAAAATAGTTTCAGTGCAGTAATTATTAGTTATTAGTAAAGCAATTTTACAGTGCACCTGGTCGGGAAACTTTATGTATCTTTATTTACCCTTTTTCTCTGTACAATGTGTTTACATATATCTACAATATAACAACACGTTACTACCATCAGCTACAACGAACGGGGATATATACAATCGAAACGGAAATATCATCGGATTCACTGCAACACAAAAGGAAACAGAAAACACGCAAGCTTTTGCGATGGTAGAGGATGACACGAAAGTTCTTCAGCTCTGGTGCTTATCACCAAAGCGCGCATTAGATACTAAGTAGTGAGCAGCATGAGCGGAAGAAGAACAGATGCACTTGCAAAGCATGCGCCCGTTTGCGATTTTTCACATATGGGAAATATTTAATCAGACAGCAACCGACGCCTTCCACGGATGATAAATGCATCAAGCGTACCAGCATCGTACACGCCAACCTTAGCACCTGCTTCCTGTGTCGCAACAGCGTCGCGAGATGTGTGTCACACTTTCTTTTGTTAAGCGTACGAACAAACAATCAGCCTCTAGAACCTGCCGTCTCGTAGCAGACTCGTATCGTTATTGGTAGCCTCTGCCAAGGAACCAAAGGCGTTGGTAGTGCACATTGTGCGCTCATAGCTTCAAAAAGCAATGAACATAGGGGATGAAGGCGTCCATAATTCATGCAATGTGAAAAACTGCTGCCAGTGACAATAGCGTCAAGCAGGGTTGGGAGTCAGTTTCATTGTGCTTGTACGGTGAAAGCTTTACGTCATGCAACCGACAACGCCTGCTGGTAAGATAGTTGCGTGCGAGGTACACACATTATTACGTACGCTGATCAACACTAAATTGTGTCCCATCATCGTCAGAATGATCTTTAGGGGTTGTTTTGTTGAGCAGGTTGATAAATTTTGTAAAGAAGAATCCTGGTACTGTTTAAGTCACACATTTATTCAAAAAAGGTAATTGTAAAATGTTTAATAGCATCATGCAAAGTTAGTTGATCTTCAATGACATGAAATGTGTAGCGATAAACAAGGAATAATAAATCGTTCGTCCTAATACCATCTTTAACTATGATAAATTTCAAAGATCTTGTTTCATTGTCCTACATTGGGTTTTCCTCTATATTTCTGGTATGGAGTTCCGGTATTAAAATTCGAAGATCTTATTAATTAAATATCGATTTAAGATGTGAAGTAATCTTTTTAAAATGGTGTTACTGTCGGTTGAGAGTCATGTAATCTACAAAAAAAACACTAATTCAAGCAGTATTTTAACTATTTTGGAGATGGATCAAATATATTGAAATAGTTGTCTCATTTTGAAAAATAATATTATTGTAAATTCTTGGTCTACAAAATAGCATTGATTAAAGAAAGTAACAGACTTTGACGAAGTTCAAAGTAAAAAAAAATGTAAAAATATTAACAAGTTTAGTATTAACAAAAACGATGTTCTGTCACTTTTGACATTTGCATGCTATTGTATGCTTTTCAATTCACCACGGAGAGCAACACGCAACATTCTCAATTGCTACATGGTAGCTTTCTGCAATTCGTTGTATAGCTGCGCGGTTGGCTCTCCAGTTAATGCTGTGCAAATATGACACAGTAACGCTGTCATTTCTCGTTCAAACATCGTCCCGTATCACAAGTCCGTACCGTATCACATCTCATTCTTTTCAGCTCATTCTTCAGCTCGAGACAGATTCTTTCTAAAGCTGTTTGTTCGATTCTTGTGCACAACGGGCAAAAAAAAAGACGATCTAAATGCTCGTTCACCGTCCCGAGGCTAATTTTCCAATGCAAACCCGGTTAGCCGGCGCAATGCTGCATACCATTCATCATTACAACCCATACATGGGTTCGAGTGCAATTAAAGCAAGCGTTTTGTGTGTTTGGAGCAATACCAGCTCTCAAGAAGATAAATTGTCCCACGAAAGGACACCTCACAAAACCAGCATCACTGGGGCTGGTCTGATATGTGGGAATGATGAAAACAGCCACTGTATAGCGTTTGCATAATTTATGCACTTCCTTGTACGCTCGTTACTGTCGGCATGGGCACATCATATGTGAAATGTTTAAAGGTAAAACAAAACGATGGGCTGCTTTTCACTGCTGTGTGGGATCCGTACTAAAGGGAAATAATGTTTTTGTTTTGTTACTTAAAATTAAGTAGCAAATGACGAGTTGACATACGATGGACATTAATGGAGTATCGCATCGTCCGGTGGCATTCAATCCGTTTTTTTTCCTCGCTGGAAAGATTCTGCTCCAGTGCATCTTCGTGTGGATTTGTTTGCGGACGGGGAAACGTATTTCCTTTTTCTTTTAGTGGTTGTCACTGATTGAGCACACATTCCAGGTTGCCGGATGTGACAGCAACACTAGCCGGGCGTCTAGCATAGCAGCAATTCGAATGACGTATCGCCTAGCGGTACCATCGCCATTCACGGGTATCAGCACACGCCTAGAAGACACGTTCGCACGCGGAACTGATACATGGCCGCTGAAAGCCACGCTCCACTGTCTACCGGTTGCAACAGTTGTCGCTGCACCAGTGTAGCGTAGAGTTGCAGGGCGGATGCAATGCTTTTAAGCTGCCTTTCAGTCTTCCGTTTTGTTAGTGATGTGTATTTTTGTCTTTTTATTTTATTTCCCATTTCACTGCTAAATGACTTCCCAGGTATCTGGCAGCCGGCGGTTTGGCGTGTGTGAGCCGCGCTGCTCCAACACCCAAACGCGTCTGAAGCGCTGGATTGTGTAAACGGGCAAATGGAAAGTGGCCATTGCCTGGTCGGATTAAGTGTAAACATAAGCTAGGCGTTTGTGTCATACGCTTGGGTGTCGTTTTGCTTGGCCAGTTGGCAGCTGGTACCCTGATACCATGTTCCGCTGCCATGGGGTGGTCTGCCTTGCATCGCGGCTTTTGCTTAACGCAACGGGCGTTGATTTAGTGGTATGCTAGGGTTTATTTTTTGCCACGCATTTGGCCACCCCTACCCCAGCACAGAGCGCCCCTTACCTACAGAGCGAGCACCACTTCCGAACGAGAATACGGACGTTATCCAGGCGCTTTCCATTAGAGCGATTATAAGCGGTGTAGAAATACGAATACCGTGCACTGTGAGTTAGATACTGTTTGCTCTTCATTTCATGCAGTCTAATCCACCTATTAGCGAAAAATAGCTAACTTTCAAAATGTGCATGATGATTTTGTGTTGGAAAATGAAAATATTAAAGTTTACAGCAAAATAACAAGCGTAAAGATGATTTGTTTTAAAGCTGCATTTATAAAGATGAATAATGAAGGTTAGAAATTTTAACCATATTCTCCACCAATTGATTCAATTTCCATAACTTATGTATCAAATAATTTTAGGTCCAATTCTTGTATAAACGTCTGGAGTTCTGGATTTTTTAAAATATAAAATTGTTTCTAGTTCTTGCAAGTTTGTTTGACAAACTAGCTTAAAGTTTGATTTTTTTCAGAAGTGAAAGGATTTTTAAAACTCTTTATTTCCAAATATTTTAATTTCCTAAAGATATGTCCAACTGTTTTGTACGAAATTTTATACAGTTTTAAGAGCTTTCAATATCGTTTGATTTATTTTACTGTCTAATCGTATTACTAACAACTGTCAAACTCAGGTTGTATTCATAAAAATGTCTAGAGTTTTCCATTTATATTATTTAATTTTCCTATCAATTTGTTAAAAAAACGGGCTCAAGCTCAATTTCAACAGGATTATCTAGATTTTCAGAAGTCTGTTTCTTTATCAAATGATGTAATTTCCTGGAAGTTGGTTTGTTTGTTGGTTTGTATTTTAAATTTCTTTGAATCGTCCAGAACTATAAAAGTTTTTTATGCATAAATAATAATTAAAACTTTAACCACTCAAATTGCATTCCTTTCAGCGAACTCTCATAAGCAGCGTTTCCAACACGCATGTGCTTATCCTGCTCGGTATCCATATCCGCTTGTTTAGTGGGGCACACACATGTGGCACTGCGATGCAATAGATCATGCATGGAGGCGGCTTGAAAAAGGACCATCAGGATCACCAATTCCTGTACCGGTAGCCTGATACACGGCCCCGACAGGTTCTCCGCCGGTTTTGTTTGGTGCTTTACGGCAAACGGGTCGCCAAGGATCCAGGCATCGCGCAATCCTCTGTTTGCACATCGTCGTCTTATCACCGTCTCATTAGTGGGAAACACGTCTGTTTGCCTCGGGGCAGTACCACCGATCCGGATTTTATCCTTTTACTTTCTCCACACCCTTTTACTGGTACTCCGGCTGCTCCTTCAGCGCGGTCCGTGGACAAAAGGGTGAATTCCTCACACATGTTCCGTGCTGTGACACAGTGCCAATATGTGGGACCAGTGAACGACTTGGTGTTATCTCGCCATCATCTCATCAGACGATCGCAGCCTTTGGTTTTGTTGGTGTTTGGGTGAAATTGCGCAATCAGTTCATACGCGGTATAGCGCATAGGCTAGGTCCAAAGCAACGCTTGGAATCTCGTGCTAGGACTATCTCTGATGTGAAAAGTTTATTAAGCACGCTGAACAATTGGCCCAACGGATTCTGTCGCGGATGCAGAGCGAACAACTTCCCGTGTTTTTTTCCCCCATTTGCCCGACAGGTGCATCGCAAACGATGCGCTAAGGGAGATTATTTTTAGCATGTGTAAGTACCATGACTGGTATGGCAGCATGTGTAGAACGTTATCACTCAATCTAGGCCACGCACGATGCATGGTCAATCGTGTTACGAGGACTTTAAATAAATAATCCTTAGCTGAGAGCATGATTACGAATCATGCGAGGGGTTTAGAATTGTAATTGATTAGTTAAGTGATTGTGTTTATTGATGCAAACTGATGTTATTCTGTATTATTGCACATGGATGGTTTTTATATCATTTGGTTATTGAGTTAATTAGTTCCTATTTAAAAAACAACTAGTTTCTTTTTTATCTCTATTGAGTTCTTAACTAATGTACACCCTGAAATGGAATTATTCAATTCAACTTAAAAATGTTAATTAATGTATTAAAATAAGGAAATCATATTGTTTAAATCTTCAATTGTTAATTTTATAGCCTGGAAATGGATAATATCCTTTAGTACAGTATTTTAAACAAATGAATAAAATACATTATTCAACATTTTCAATCCAAAATCTAAAACCTTGTATAGGTTTTGTACAATTGAACAACGAATAATGCCCGTGTGCAGTTGAACTTTGGAAAAGCTTAAAAAATCATAATAAAAACCGAATTAGGATTCGTTATTAATTAGGATTAGTCAACGACGTCAAGAGGTTCTATTTCTGGTTTTCTTTGACTTAACTTACTCCTAGCTACGGATTCCCCACTGTGTTTGAGGGATTGCTTTGGACGGGATTTTGGACCGGTCCTGTCTTGTCGTCGGCATCGCTACCATACCCTGTTGATATTATTATAACACTGGATACTCCTCCCCAAAAAAAAGCAATATCGTGCAACTGTGCACCACGCAATGATGCACCTCACTGTTTTGTACGCTTTCGATAAGTTTGAATACTGCCATAAGAGCAATCGAAATAAAGGGAGCAGGAAACAGCAGCAAATAAAAAAAAGAGAACTCGTATGTTTATCTAGCCGAAACATTGACAGCCTCAACCGGCCGTGGGGCTTCAAATGAAACGATCGTTTAAACGAGCAGACGTTGGCTGGATGATATTCGAGATGTATGTACGTATATATAGCAGCGCCACAGCCACAGTGCATAAATAAATGTTAGAGTTTAGTACACTGCACGTCCACGATGAGTTATGGGCTTGATTTACTGCAATAAATCTGAAATTTATTTGATGGACCCATTTGTTTGTACGGGCGCCACTTTTTTCCCAACACAAATAAAAAGGAAATCGGCTCCCCAGGCTTATGTGGCTGCGTGTGCAGTAGTATGTGTGCTATCTCGCGTTCAATATTTTTACATTCCCAACCACCATCACCTGTTTGATGTAGTGCTGGCACCGGATCGAACCGGAAGCTTTCGGTTGGACGGGGTAGGCATCAGCATCAGTGATATTATACGGTAAAGCAAAAAAAAAATACACAGTGCTGCTCGTACGCCCGATAAAGTCATAAGCTCATTCGGGTCAGAATTTTCCAAACGCACTATTGAGGGACGATGCACCAAGGGAGGAAGCTTTAGTTGCACATTCTGATGGCAGGAAGCTTTGGCACGATTAAAACGAACAGATAAAAATGGGACAAAATAACGATCCGTTAAAAAACCCAAACGATGGTGTATAAAAATAGGTTTTTACGGTGGACGAACTGGAGATAAAAGCCAAAACAAAACATAAAAAAAAGCTTCAACTATACGAAATAATCTATGTGCCGTTCGATTCGAGCAATTATTTATTTTTTTCTCATCCCCGCTTTTACTCTCTATTGCTTTATCGTATGGAACCGTTAGTAACCGGTTGAATGGGATGGAATATCTACAGCGGCGCAGCAAACGCCGTAATTAATGTGCATCAATCAATGGGTTGCACTTGTTAGATTGCACTTTTCTTGTTGTCGTTTTTTCGTTTGCTCTTCGGCGATCAAGGTAATAGTCAGTGACATAACAAATAAAAAGCTATGCAATGGCTGACAAAATTCATTGCATGGATTGTAAAATTTCTAGCTTTCTAACATGCAACATAAGCAAGTTAAATTAAAATCGACATTTAAATTCGTGTGCGTGTCGCTGAGCCATTCTCCTGTTGCTCTTGCAGTGGAATGTAATCAAAATATTTTGACGGTTCATATCACCGTACAGTGCAAACGAGGAACTTTCCGTGCACCTTTGTTAAGTTATAATTTTTAGCTCGGCTAAACTCATCGTCAAAAATATTTCATAGAAATTCCACTGGATTATTGTGGTGAAGCAGCGAGCATGTGATACGCAGTCTTCTGTCACATGATCCCCTGGCCGCGTGTTATGCAAACAAGAACATCCATGCAGTTTACAGGTAGCAACACGGATGGGTTGTGTAGAAAAATAGAAAAATATGAGTGATTTATTAACAAAACCGGCATAAGGCAGGCAAGCAGTACCTTTAGAGACAGCGAACGAACGATTCTTAAAACAAACCCCGGTAAGTGATGGGGAAGTCGTGCTAGGACAAGGGAAGGCAGATGAATCTTCATTTAACCTGCGTGATGGAGATAAACTTGGAGTGAAAGGTATGTAAAACGGAAGTCGCACACTAACCAGGTCAACTCAAGTGAACGTAAAGAAAATGTGCGATAGAATAAAGAGCAATACTTTCGGAAAGCATAAAAAACTAGCTTCGTCAAGGATGGCAAAGAAAGGCAATATCTAGCGACGGTATCAGCGTCATTTGTTGTTTTTTTTCTGTTCATGCTACTGAGCGGAAGTCAACTTCCGTACGCTGATGAGAAAGTTGCAGAAAAGGTACAAACAAAACAAACGCCGTAATAAAATGGCATTCAAATTTCGCGGTTAGCATGAGGCTTTAGTTTGCATGAATTATTCAGTATTTATGTCAATCGTTTTGTTTGCACGGGTGGCGTTGCTGTTAACCTTTGCTCATGATTGTCTGCTGGAATTTAATGTTGAGCAAAACATGTTTTCCTTCGCCACCGTTTGCGATGAGATATCAGGTGGGTTTTGTAGGCAATCCTTCATGATTATTATTACTGTTTAGAATTGTATATTAAAGATATCATTCTAGCAAGTTCTTTATATTAGGACAATACAAAAATATGTTGGAACTTCAATTAAAAATGGTATGAGCAAATAATAAGACCTGGATAAGAAGGATGTAGAACCATCAATTATAAAACACCCCCAAACATTGTGCAGGATCGTGTAGAGATATATAGGGCTCTACGCAAGTTAAATCCTATAATATGATCATCATGAACGATGAACTGTGGACATTATTTAGCCTGAAAATTGTTTCACATTAATGTATTTATCATTCCTACGTTTCTCTTAAAAAAAAACCGTCTGCCTGTTGAGCGCTTGATTTCAAATGAAGAAAGGATAGGGAAATTGTGAGCAGAATCACCGAGCACTGTACTGCATTTTAAGAAATCTGCAGTTCAAATGTGCCGTAACATCACCCTGCAGTTCATGCTCATCAAGGTTTTTTTCATCAGCACAGCACGAAACTAACGTGCAGTGTCACTCCGCGGATCATCCACACTAACCATTTCCATCAGCAACCTCATCATCCTCATCAACCATTGTCGTCGTGATGCTGCGAGTTGGGCGAAAAGTGCTTGAACGGTTTCCTCGTCGTTCACGGCACAGAAATAGCACCGTCAGTGTGAAACGGGCTGACAGCAAAAACGCGAAAGCGAACGAAATTTATTTGTTTCCCAATCCAAGGACAACTGTTTGGCGGTACCGCTGTTTGGTCGGAAGTTCGGTCTGCTGAATTGCCAAGGGGGAATCCGACAATTATCAAACTTGTTTCGACAACTTCATGCACCGAGTCGGTTAAAGCTTTGCTGTGGAGCGTGCTGGAAATTTGGAAACAGTGCAATACATGTGCGGGAGAAAAACATGCACATAGCTTCGAAACCTCGTAGCTTGTGCTGGCTAATGAATAGCAGAACATGTGCAAAGTATTCGCTTAATTTGGGGTACGGTGCTATGGAGATGTTGCCCAATGCCGGTGAGCAGATGTTGTGTATGTGAATGAAGATATAAAAGCCTGCTTTATTCTAGCTTTAACTGATCTGTAAGGTAGTGCTTCAAATCCCATAAAACAATAATCTATGAAAATGAGATTTTGTATTTCTTGACCTAAATTAATTGACTAACAAACATCTCCAACATGTTTAACTAACATGTGGCAATTAAGCCGGCTACAATTCCTCCCTGCGATACAAACTTGTAGGAGTACCGATCATTTGTTGGTTATCAATCTGTCTCGGTCTGTCGCTGCCATTTTATCTCTTAAACTTATCCTGCGAAGATTTGTCAATGAACTCCCAATGGATAAAGCAGTTGTATTTGATTTCTTTAACAAAAAATCATCACCCTATGGTTCCATTTTGCCAACGTAATCAGAACGAGCAGATCGAACTTTTACACACACAGACACACACCTGTCAACCGTACGTCTTCCATCTAGCGTCTGGCTCGAATGTGAGGCAGCGAAGTCGTATCGGTGACGGAAATTCTAATGATTACATACCCTCCATCCCGCACTGAGTGGCTTTAACTTGAACATCCTCCATAGTGCTGCACTTGAAGGGTCAAAGTATAAGTAAAGCAGAGGGCTCATGAAGAATTGGTCTCAATTTTATGCTTAGTGTAGCCATTTCGTGCAAACACTTTTAGTTGGAGACAACAAAAAATGCCAATCTTTGGCCCCGTGCCTCGAATAAGAAAACCAAAAGGAAAACAAATATGGCCGATTCCAAGCATTGAGCGCACAAATAAAAACCACACACCACACTGCGGGGTAGGCGAAAAGAGCAGAGAGAAAAAAACACAGAGTGCGACGATAGTGCGATCGTCGACAAGAACGAGTCATTATCGTCTACGAACGAATTGCGGAATAAATTGAGGAAAAACCATTTCCATTCGGTGGGCATCATTTAAGCAGACTACACGCTAGTCGGTATGATCTCGGCTGCCTTTTTTGGGATGGGGCGATAGCAGGCAGGCAAGTTAGTTAAGCCAATGAGGAAACGATGGCCGAAGGGTGTGGAGTTGATGTCTGACAGCTTCCTGCCTCCCTAACCAAGGAACGCCCTGGCGGTGGAGTGGCTCGATATGAGTGGCACGAATCCAATTTGGCGAAAGCGATAGAATGCTGCCGACAGTTACAACCTTCGGACAGTGGACAGGTTAAAAGGAGAGGGGGCGATAAAGGGCGATGAAAGGTGGTTTCCAACTAAAAAAAAAAACAAAGTATGGCAAAAAAACACAAGAAAAGCGGGAAAAGTTCTTATCATTTGTGCCGGCTATTCAGTGGCATTGCTGATTAAGCAGGAAAACTTAATTGAAATGGCAATTACTGTGATCCATTGTATACTCGTAGCCTGTGGTGAGCAGGAATGTTGGAAGGTACGTGTGGTTGGTAAGGTTTAACCGGTAGTTGGTTGAACGAGACTTTTCCTGTGTGTGTGTGTGTGGTTTTTTTCTAATGTTCCATCAGTGTTTGCCGTAGCGTTTGATGCTTCGGGTGACTGGGAGATCGATTCGAACTTTCATTACGATGACAGTCTGATGAAGGAATTTTTATGGGATATGGTGTAATCTGTTTCCAATGCAATGCATTTAAGCTGGAAAGATTTGTTGATAGAGGTTTGTTTATTCATATTTCTTATAAGCTATATTAACATGTAATAAGAAGTGCATCGCTCCACAAAATGTACTGTAGAAGGTCAATGACGGAACCGCTACACTATCGAGCCCTGCGAGCTAAAAGTTGATCTCAGTAGCACACAGTGTGAGGGTATATGTGTAAATCTTGTGTAACATTCTCAAAGAAGTGTCTTGCAACATTGCAGCATTCAGGAATTTGATGCTTTAGTCATATTAATGGGATTTACTTGTCTTAATACACTGAAATCGTACCGATTAATCTTTTAACTGCAGTAAAAACATCATTCGGAAGAAGGCGCGGGCTGTTAAGAAGTAATGGAAAAAAGGCTGAAAAGAGTTTCAGGGGCACATTCGCAGGATGTTTGTAATATTCCTCTCGTCCTTTGATGCTCTAAACATGGATAATGTGAGCTTGTTAAAGTGAACTTTTGATTTTTATTTTGTAAATGTTATACCCGATATTGGTATACTGTAATTTCAATTTCACGTTAAAGCAATTGTTGAGAATGCCGCGAAAGTCCAAATTTAATTCTGTACGATATCTTTAGTTTTACAGAAGAATCATAAAATTAGTGGTTTATTTCGGCAAACAGTCGCGGTTAAAAGAGACCGAGGGCGCGTCCTTCGGCTCTATTTATCCCTTTTTCCCAGGGCGCCATCGCGACCGCCGCTATAATAATGGCTCGTTTCTGCTCTCGAAGCTCTACAACAGCAGACGGCTGTTGTAGGGCGTAAGCGTTATCAAAACAAACGCATTTACAACAGCAATGTTTGGTAAATTTTTATTCAAGTAAAAAATTCAGCAATTGATTTTATCGGCCAACGATTTTCTGCATATCTGATACAAGCAAGTAATATGATAAATGTTATAAACATAATACGCAATTATTCGCAAAAATCTAATCTTTACGAAGATAAACTTTTTTGTCCTATAATCCATTCCGAGCATTTGGCTGAAGTTTCATCTGCGACGGTAGCCACCAAAAATTACCATCCTCCAAATCGCTGGCACCAATGTAAGGAAGAAATTGAGCTGCACAGTAGAATTGTTTGTGTGTTACTAAATGAACACACATACTACACACAACTACATCAACATTTCCCATGATACATCTCTAAATTTCGGTATCAATTGAATGTCATTTCCATTTACCATATTATACCACCATCCGTCATCTTTATTCCACCTCGGTATGTTATTTGTCATGTTACAGTTTCCCCCCCAACCCGATGGCGTGAACATTTTTCCACTCCAAATCCACTGGACGAGCAGAGAAAGCAACATTATTATTTCCCATCGGCTATTGCATACGCGCGCGCACCCGTACCGGCACGTAAACATGTTTCATGTGCACAAGGTGTCGGTCAACGTATGGACACGGTTATAATAATTGTACGCTCGTTTTTCACTCACACTTAACCGGTAATTAACGGTAAATAACTGTTTGTTCCCGGTGCTTAATTGTTCCCAGGATGCAGTTTTCCTGCAGGTGGGAAGCGGTTCGGCCGGTAGTGGGAGTCACAGTCACGGAAGTAACGCCACTGCAACTGGAGCACACTTGCGCCAGTCGTACGCGTACGGTCGCTGCCATCAGTCATCAGTTAATTTGTTTGCCCACTGGCCGATCGAGGACAAATGAGTTGTCAGGGCGTACAGGTTCGCGCTCAAAATGAGTGCTACGTGCATTAATTTGTCCATCATTCTACCATCCCACCCAGATACGCACAGCTTCCTGGTGTTTGGTCTCGCGGCCGTTCCGTGTGGGTAATCCTGAAAATACATTTGTTCGCTCAGGCGGGACAGGATTTGCAAGGGTGGAGGAAAATAAAACAGGAAAATAAAAAGCTGACTCAAAAGCGAGTTGATTTATATTCCTGCCAGGGTTTGGGGGGAAAAATGTAGCTTGGTAAAACAAAAAAAAAAAAAATGGCACAAATATGCACAACCACTCCCACCCGGTAAGCATTTCCTTAACGTTGGATTGAATCGCGCTGGTTCTGTTCTTTATCCCATCCTTTCCGCTCAAAGCAGATGAGCCGATGTGATGGAGACAAGGCAATGAGCTGATTTAACACCCATTAACTGAATTAGCCAGCGATTTATCATTTAATGAACATTTTAAATCTCCACCCGCGCACTCGTACACACGACCGTCCGGAGGTGCAATCGCGTTTAATGCTTCATGAAATATTCTCATATTCCCAAACAATATTTTGTCCTTGCTTGCTTCGTTGCAGGGCCACTGGCCGGCCGCGACCAGGCATCCGATGCTTTGGTTGTGTCGTATGTTGCTGATCCCATTCATAATTTGGCTACTTCCAACGGGTCGGAAAAGTGCATTATCTACCATCGTCTGCCTCCAAAGCAGTACCTCAGCAACCCCGTGCGCGGTGTCGCGTGGTGTAGCACTGGCAGCATTACTTTCCCTCCGGATGGGGGCTTAACCTAGTCCCGGTGTGATGTGGCGCGGTGTGGTGGCTTCATCATTAAAGCAGCATTCATGTGGTATTGCCTTCCGTAACGGTGGCGACTATCGGTAGATCGGTTGCGATAGTTCGGAACGTGGTGTCCCGATGGAGGCGCTTACTAAACGATAAGCACACCCACGATCCCGAATCGGTGCTATACAGTGCACATGTCTAGTGCAATCGCGCCATTGTACTCCCATCGTTCCCCTTCCCCACACACCCTTGCTCGGATGAAAGCCAATTAGGGGTCCGTGGAATTAATGCAGCTATCTGCTCGGTACACCGGTGTGGTACACTTTCGAAGCAAGATAAATTATGCACCGGCCGGTATGCGTTGACGGTGTTGGTGGATTATTGAATTTTAGCGTAAACTATTTCATTTCTAACATTGTGGAAAATCACACGAAACGGTGCGTGGAATGTTGTGATAGGTTGAAAATGCAAGTCAAATTTCCATTAACAACATTATTGGTGATTGCACTAGTGGGTTAGATAGAGCAGGAAGCCGATGGGCCACATCATTCTCATAAGCTTATAGACAGTGTTTAACGGCTAGATCTACTATCGTTCCATACACAGACATGTGTTTAATGGAATGGTTTTAATGAGTTATGTACAGACAGTATGTTAGAAAATAAGATTTCAGAATCTCAGAAACTTCTTCAAGAAAATAAATTTGTAAATTGAGTTACAAGGTATCTGCTGAAACAATAAACTCATCCATAGGCGAAAATTTCTACGATCTCCATCTAAAAGCAATACATCCAATATAATGTTTTGTAAATCGATACCATGAATTTTTGTGATCTTTTGTGTTGCGGTGATGTATAAACAATATAACCATGTGTAGTTTTTCCCACTATAATGTTGGTTTTTTCATTCTAATGTCTTAATCTTTAAAGGGATGACAATTTGATGTTGAATTTTCCAGTTTTAGTGGTGAATGCTAGCCAATAAGCTTATTCAGTCTACATAAAAATAATTAGAAAAGCAAGTGGTCACAAAATTTTAATTGTACATTACATGACAAGAAATGAGTTCAATCGAATCGTTGTATAAATTGAGTTTCGATGTTAATCATACCTGTAAATGCCTAACAACAGCTATATAAAATTGAAATACTATCTTATGAATTTGTCTCTTATAATGTTATGTTTTTTTTTTTATATTAAACCAATTCGGCTAGAGCCATAGGCCCTTATATCGTAATATCTGTTGTTTAATCTTGCACACCTTAAGTGGATTTAAGCTTGGCAACGAACGCATAGCGATACTATTAATTTCATTCAATTTGTTCAAATTGGCATTCATTTGCTTGGCATTCAAATTTTTGTTCTACAAACACAAGCAGGTTTCTTGCATATTTTCTTCACACTGAGACGTCAAATATGTTAGGAATGTGTTGTTCAATCACCAGCGATGATCGAGTGCTAACCTTTAGTGTAAAGATAACGAAATGGTAATTAATTTTAAAATCTCACACTCCATCTAGCGTGCGCTCATAAATTGCGGCCTGCCCCGGGTAAACCAACCGGAAAACCATTCAGCACTGTTTCCATTATCTCACCGTGCCCAAACGTGGAAAAGTCACATATTTTCATGCGTGATTAAGCTGATGGTATATTTTTATGACCCTTTCGTATGAACTATCGCTGCAACTTGATGTTATCGTTTGATCTCTTTATGTTCCGTTTTACAGTGTCCATCCTTCACCGGCGTGCGTGTGTGCGGGGCGCTGTAAAAGCTGCTTAAAATATTCCACACCCGAGCGGATCTGATGGGGTTTTGATTATTTATCGCTGATAGAATATAATGATCTTTCAATCTTGTTCAGATAAAGGTGAACTTTCCCAGTGCGCACACACACATGAAAACCTGTTACGTGCCACTTAGATAAGCCATTTACAAAGCGGGGTCCGTTTTCGGCCGGGTTCAGCGGTGTCTAATCGTAATTCTGACCCCGGTGCTTTGGTCATTTTTTCTCATCTCGATAATTTATGCCCAACCCGAACCATTGGCGAAACGCCAATCCCTTCGGGAACGGTTTGGGCCAATTCACCAACGATCATTTTCTGATTGGATGAAATTGATATCCAGAATAGCCTCTGCGTCCCATTCGCTTTCCATTCTCGCTTCCCTTCATCCGGCCCAGAACGGGTTCGAGAAAATGATGCACGGTGATACAATTCCGAAATAGCCGGTGGCTATCGGGTATCATCATTATCTTCGCCATCAGGGCCTGGTCACCGTGTCGGAGGGTTGGATCATATTTGCTGTAGTTCTGGAAAACCAGTCCCCGAGGAATCTCGTCAAAGGAGCACATAATCCTTGGCCAAAAAATCACTACCACTTGTGTTTGGGGTTGTGCTCTAGGGTGAGAAGATGATGCTCGTTTTGTCCAGCACCAAAGACACTGTCAGTTCTCGAGCCACCGAGTTGCCAAGGGATGGCTCGAAGGATGACCCTGGTCCCGCGTTGAAGCAAGGAAGAGTGTGTTCGTTTCAGGCAAAAATGGACGGGAAGAATCAATCATAAAGAGCTATTTTTCGGTGCGCCCTGTAGGCATCTCGTGTTGCACACGAATGAACGACACTGGGGTAGCATAATCGAAGTACCAGTAGGATAGCAAATTTCTGACATCAGGTGTCACACACTGCTTGACGAAGACACCAAGAAATGCGGACGATGATGGAGATTTTCACTCCCGGCGCAGGTCGTACACAATGTTCGTTGAACAATTCATTCGCTACGCTCATTGTCTTGTTGTTGTTGTTTTTTGCTTCAGTTTTATGTTCTCAGCCCGGCATATTTACTATTTTCCTCCCCCATACAAACACAAGAGACGCTGAAAACGAAAAGGTGAATGTACGGATCGCACCGAATGTGGAGGTCGCAGGTGTTAGGTGTTATTCTCTGTGTTTGTATTTTTGCATCTTCGCCGGGATGATTTCTGACGAATGGAATCATTTTTTGGAGTGCGTGTTGTCAAATATTCATTCGATTCCGGAACGAACGCTGTCAACACCCGAACACTTTCGACACGCTCCCGGTTTGGGTTCCAGTTTTTCTGCTCGTTATATGCCGTCTTTGCTCTTTGTGTGCCGTGTCTTTCACGCCGTCGTATAGGTTTCGTTCTCGACCTCGATGCTTTGACGAGTTTGTGAGGAGCTCGTTTTGTCATCCGTGACAGCCTGTGAAAAGGGCTTCTGTTAACCAGTCGGTAACCATATGGAGTTGGATTTGATATTCAAATTATGAAATGAAAAGCAGGTTAATCGAGTTTTAGCCTCACCGTTGCCCAGGGTGATCAGATGGAGGGGATGAGATGAGTAGCTTGGGTGTTGGTTTTCCACCTGAAAGTTGGGACTGGAAGGACAGCTTCGATAATTGAATTCGATGTTCAGAACGAGCTTGTGGCAGGTGGCCCAACGGCACAAACGATAAGCCAAGATAGATACAGGAAACTTCAAGGTGTCACAGCTGATAAAGATATGCAATTTATGAAACGCTAAAGATAAAGATTTTTTGTGTAAGAAAGAAATTGGATACAATGATAGTTTGAATTGAGAGAGTTGATAGTTGAAGTTTAGAAAATAAACAAGTAAAATGTTAGAAATTAAATGTCAGTAAATTAAAAAAAAATGATTTCTTAAAAAAATCCAATTAAGAACACAGATTCAGAGTTATATTAATGTATTTGTTAAAATCTTTTGAAGACTATATGAGATTCTATATATACTATTTCAACTCAATTTAAATAATTTTTTTAAAGAAGTACACCCTTTACAAAGTGGGTGAAGGTGGTTGAACATGAAAATATCATCTTGAACTTTATTGTTTAGAAGATTTTATACGTTTGTTGCATCTTCGCTAATCTTTCGTTTTGCACAGTTCATTCATTACATTTATAAATCTGTGTGAAATATTGATATTGTAAATAGTAATCATAGGTATAGAAACAAAAAATTGAATGGTTATCTTGGCTAATTTACACTACCAGTGAATTAGTAAATTTTATCATGCAATAATTGTATTAAAATAAGCGGTTTTAACAAAGTGAACATGAGCATTGAATCATCGATAGGAATAATTAATCATGAATATAAAGTGAGTAGATTTACCAATCAGAAGCCTCACCAAAAATATCAGTTTTTATCTAGTATATCCTGAGATGTCCTGTGATGTCCAAATATTTCCATCAATCAAGTGAATTGATCCATTAGGACAAATTCACTTAAACAGTAGTTGTAATTACGTAATAAATTACAGAACGTCAAAAGATAAAAAAGTGTAGAGATAGTATCGTTTGGGATTAAAAGAAAGTAACTAAAAATTTTCAATATTCTGGAATTGATGAATACATTTCGATTAGCAACACCGTTTATTATAATTTTCTGCTAAAGATTGTTACATTGCATTTATTATCTGTGTCCTATAATCACACTACTAAAATCTGCTACCGGAAAACTAGATATTGAATAGATAAATGTGGTATTGTTCATAAACCACAAAAAACCAGGAGAATAAGAACATGTTTCAATAATTACATCAATGTTTGTACTATAAGGATAATGCAGCAATGTATTATGACTGTTGTTTACGGTTAGTGCGTGTAATTATAGCTATTTAATAATTTGCTTCATCGAAATGTGTTCTATTAGCCACTACTATTTTTTATAATTAAAAAAACTTGGACAAAAAAAAGGAAATTGCACCATGTGAAGGAAGACTTGTTCGACTACCTATAAAAACATTTGTTGAGAACGAGGTTTACACCTGCTGTTGTACATCCCTGTTGCCGATTATTTATTCATTAAATTGCACGGATAGTTAGCCATTTAACACGCAAAAAAAAAAAATTGACCCAGGAACAAAAAAGCAAAAAAACAAATAACAACATTAAAATACATATGTAGAGAAAGGGATTTACTTATGACTTATTCAAACCATATTGACTTTCACAACCAATGCACGTTTGCACAATGAATTGAGTTGTAATCTAGCTGTAGCACATTACCGTTCCATCAGTAATAGTGGATAGGCAGCAATGGAAGCGTTGGATAAATTCTACCAGTTCGAGCGATTTATGTGTCCGCTCTGCAATGCAATCGGGTTCAATGTGTTAAGCAAAGAGTGGAAAAAAAATTATCGTACCTACACGTCGATCTTTCTGTGCGGGCAATACTTTATCTGGATGGTGTGGTCGATCATCATAGCGAGCGATGCATTTGAGCTGCTGAAGTCCCTTTCATTTCTGGGGTTCTTCTTTCAGTGTTCGCTCAAGATGTACTACACAAGCGCCGACGCCGCACTGTACGGGACCAACTTTGACGGACTGAAGCAAACCATCTATATAGGACACATCAGCGGAACTACCGAGCAGAAAACTGTGATCGAGCGAATCATCGGGATAGTGCTGCTTATTATGAAAGTCACTACCGTACTGTACACCTCATCTTTGTTCATTTTTGTACTCTATCCGGCCTATATGTACTTCGTGGTAGGTGTGAAAGTGCCGATCTTTCCGCTGTACGTACCGGGGATTGATATTTACTCGGCTTACGGTTACGGGATGACCAATGCATGCCACATGTTGATTGCGGTGTATGGTTGTCTCGGTGCAATCACATCTGATATCGCATTCATGATGTTCGTGCTGCATTTCGTAACCTATGTTGAGCTGTTCAGAATAGAGTGTGAACAGTTTCGGGATGATTTGAACGATATTAATGAGCGCTGTGAACGACACACGCCGGAATATAAATCCTTCTGTCGAGAGAGGATGCGTGGCTTGTATCAGTACCATCAGAAGGTAATCTTGTACATCGAGTCGCTGCAGGAGTGTTATCAAAGTATTTGTGTGGTGCAGGTCGGGAACTGCAGTTTTTCACTCATGTTTAACCTGTTTCTGGCGCTGACGGTAAGGATATTGCCGAGACCCTTAGTTGATAAGTAAACGATCAAAGTTGGTTCCAAATTTTTAATCGCATTGCAGACCGATTGGTACGCTACGTATGGCTTCATGTTCATATCCTGGTTTCAACTGTTTATTTACTCCTTGCTCGGTACAATAATGCAGCTGATGGTAATTATTTACAAAAAAAACATCGTGGTATATATTCTGAATTAACGACTCTTGTTTGATTATAAATGTGTTGATTGTGCAGAACGATCGAATGATGCAATACATTTGGAACCTTCCCTGGTATATGCTGCCGGTCGATGAACAAAAGCTTTTCAACTTTATGCTTCGTCGAAGTCAACTACCCGCCGAGATGGTCGTCCAGAGCGTCGGCCCGCTCAACATGGAAACCTTTACGGACATAATGCAGAAAGTTTACTCAGCCTTTACCATGATGTACAGCTTTCTTGTGGATCTCAGATAAATCGTCAGTTATCTCAAATCATAATTCTAGAATTGATGTTTGCGTGATTTCTCTTTTTATTCGAAGTAGATTGCAAAATATCCTTGTCATGCGGAAGGTTAAATAACTGAAATACTTCTAAGTAAGGCATTTACCGCAAAATATGAAAAATTGTTTTAAATTGTTGCTATTCTGTGTGATTCTGTGAGCCTACGACTTCTTGCTTCTTTTTATTGCTCGTACAATTTCTGTGAATCAATTTCAGTACAATCAATTTCAGCGAAAAACAAAACTCTGATCAAAACTTTATTCATGCATGTTTTGTTGCTTTGGAACCACTGGAAAGAAACGGAGATCAATTGGAAAAATTGTTTATAGATTTGTTGTTTCGTGGTGTGTATGGTGCTTGCTGCGATATTTGTCACGCAGCACATATATAATATCAACCTTGCAAATTATGGATGATATACTGAAATAAGGATATACTAATTTTTCGTGAAGTACGGTTGTAACCGTTACCACTACTCCCTCAGAGTTACTCATGCAGGTAGTTATCATGTTCATGATGCCAGTGGAATCTGCTAACCATGATGAAAATGAAAAGATTTTTGTTGTTTACAAAATTTACAGTACAGCTGTCAGAAGATTTCCTTCAAGGAGACCTGTTGAGGCGGTGCTTTTATCTGAAAAAAAATGTTGCAATTGTTATCCAAGTCATATTCAAACAAATAACTCAAACCTAATACTGCTAAACGATCTGCCTAAGTTTGAACAGGTCAACGGTAGAGAAATCTGGACTAGTATCACACTGTGATGGTCGCATGCAGTAGAGCTCATGACTGCGGCTCCGGCTTGAGGTCACTTACACAATTGGAATGGTTAGAACGGTTGGAAATTCTGCACTGAAATGTTAGTATGAGTAAAAACATAGGGAACATGATAGTTAATCTGGCTTTAAAAAAATAGCTTACAAGCATATCATCTATATAAATATTCTAATCCACTCAACAGCTTCTCGCCACAGCTCCTGACACTGAAAAAAATCCTCGAAGTGAAAAACTGCACCCCGTCGATTCTTCATCGGGTGGTTATTCTTAATGAATCAAACTGTTATGTTTTAACGCTTTTTTGGCTTTTTATTTGCAATATTAAAAGTAGATTTACTATAAAGCATGCTAATTATACTCAAGGAGCTCCAGCAGTATATACTTTAGCATTTGTACCTTATTGGCAAAGATGTGCATCAAAGTATTAAATAACTAATTTCATTGATACGTGTGCTAATTACCAAGATTCTCTTAATCATTAGAAAAAAAATCTTGCATTCTGCGAACTAAAATCTGCTAAACTGTCTACAATGAAGTACCCCAACAGGGGCTGTGAACAAGGTTCACACGTGCCATTGTTCATACTTTGCATACTTTGTCGATTATTTATTCAATTAATTTCACGGATAGTTGGGAATTCTTTGTTCAATAACAAAAAAAAGTTGCAGAATACAAATACTGCTATACATCACATACCTTGTAACGAAATGAATACACGTATGTTGATTGGTGTTATTATTTATTCAAACCATATTGACTTTAACCTGGTGCGAATGAATTGAGTTATACAATCTGCAACGCATTGCCATCCATCAGTAATAGTGGATAGGCAGCAATGGAAGCGTTGGATAAATTCTACCAGTTCGAGCGATTCATGTGTCCACTCTGCAATGCAATCGGGTTCAATGTGTTAAGCAAAGAGTGGAAAAAAAATTATCGTACCTACATGTCGATCTTTCTGTGCGGGCAATACTTTATCTGGATGGTGTGGTCGATCATCATAGCGAGTGATGCATTTGAGCTGCTGAAGTCCCTTTCATTTCTGGGGTTCTTCTTTCAGTGTTCGCTAAAGATGTACTACACAAGCGCCGACGCCGCACTGTACGGGACCAACTTTGACGGTCTGAAGCAAACCATCTATATAGGACACATCGGCGGAACTATCGAGCAGAAAACTGTGATCGAGCGAATCATCGGGATAGTGCTGCTTATTATGAAAGTCACTACCGTAATGTACACTTCAACTTTGTTCATTTTTGTACTCTATCCGGCCTATATGTACTTCGTGGTAGGTGTGAAAGTGCCGATCTTTCCGCTGTACGTACCGGGGATTGATATTTACTCGGCTTACGGTTACGGGATGACCAATTCGTGCCACATGTTGATTGCAGTGTATGGTTGCCTCGGTGCAATTACATCGGACATCTTGTTCATGATGTTCGTGCTGCATTTCGTAACCTATGTTGAGCTGTTCAGAATAGAGTGTGAACAGTTTCGGGATGATTTGAACGATATTAATGAGCGCTGTGAACGACACACGCCGGAATATAAATCCTTCTGTCGAGAGAGGATGCGTGGCTTGTATCAGTACCATCAGAAGGTAATCTTGTACATCGAGTCGCTGCAGGAGTGTTATCAAAGTATTTGTGTGGTGCAGGTCGGGAACTGCAGTTTTTCACTCATGTTTAACCTGTTTCTGGCGCTGACGGTAAGGATATTGCCGAGACCCTTAGTTGATAAGTAAACGATCAAAGTTGATTCCAAATTTTTAATCGCATTGCAGACCGATTGGTACGCTACGTACGGCTTCATGTTCATATCCTGGTTTCAACTGTTTATTTACTCCTTGCTTGGTACAATAATGCAGCTGATGGTAATTATTAACAAAACATCGTGTTAGACATTCTAAATTAACGACTCTTGTTTCATTTTAAATGTGATGGTTGTGCAGAACGATCGAATGATGCAATACATTTGGAACCTTCCCTGGTATATGCTGCCGGTCGATGAACAAAAGCTTTTCAACTTTATGCTTCGTCGAAGTCAACTACCCGCCGAGATGATCGTCCAGAGCGTCGGCCCGCTCAACATGGAAACCTTTACGGACATAATGCAGAAAGTTTATTCAGCCTTTACCATGATGTACAGCTTTCTGGTGGATCTCAGCTAAATCTTCGATTATTGCAAACCCATGTTACGTGAGCTATTCTTGTATCATTTTCACCTACGCTAGACATGACTATTCGATAGTTTTTTAAATTATATTACTCGTTCAAAATCACGCGTGCTACGTGGCCTGATTATTTACAACCTCTTCATCGTTGCTTTTGCGCATGAGACGGAACTCCATGAACCATCGGCCAGCCTACCATATCCTGCTTCTCATTCTTGCTCATATTTTAACCAATTTAACCTGTCATTTTCAGTGAACGATCACATAGGTAATCGCTGTGTAGGCAGGATCCTCGACACCGGTAAGCGAGAAGCTTTCGTCGCTACCTTTTTCCTTGGTCGGCGTAACCGGTTGTGGTTCGACCAAACACATTTGTTTTCGAAGTCGCAATGTCTAGAATGGTAAGGATGCACTGTGAAAACTTACGAAAATATTTATGGTAGACAGAGAGGGATAGAAATAGTATGAAAGAGAGCAAGAGGAGAGAGTAAAAAGATGAGTATACAGGAAATGGAAACTCTTACCAGCAAATGTGTAAACAGTAGCAAAGAGCGATCAGTGCACGAGGTGGTGTGGTGACTGAGGAGGGAAAAATTAAAAGTGAAAAAATGTCATAAACAGTGACGTCTTTTATGTGCTACACGTCTGGCTCCTGAAATCTTTCAACATTTTGTGCACCATTTTTTGCTGTTATTGTTGCGCGCTTTCATACAGTTTCTTGCTGCGTTCCTTAGCAAGTGCTTCGCGTGTGTTCTTAGGGAACGGGACAGTAGATGGACGCGTGCGTTTACCGTTCTTTAGAGTTTGAGTTTTTTTGTTGTTGTTGTTGCTGTTGGTGATTTTTTTTTCTGTTTACAAAAGACGCTTTGCGGGAGCATTTGTTGCCACGAGCTAAACTTTTCTTTTCGTTTCATGTCGTACCTGTAAGTGAACAGAGTTGCCTGTTATCCTTTCATTTGCTCGCTATTCTTGGGAGTTTTGGTTGTTACTGATACTGCTGTTATAGCGTTCTAACACCGTTTGCTTCCGTTCGCTGGCAGGGATCAGGGATGATGTGATGACGTTCAATCTTCCCACCCAGCCCGGGAGCAGTGTAGCCGAGACGAAAACACGAACGAACAGCGCTCGGCACACACCTTTCCTTTCTCGGTATGACACACACACACACAGTGGCACGTACGCGCACTAAAAAGCAAAAGAACCAACCATGATGTGTTTGATAAAATGATAAAAAAGTAAACGATCGGTCCGGATAGGATCCGCAGGGGATAGGGTCGTGCGAAGGTTGGAAAAAAAATGCAATGAAGGTGGAGAAAAAAAACGAGCTTTTGCTTTGAAAAATAAGATCTGACCCACGCAGATTGGAGGCAGCCGGCCATATTGCACGGCAATGGGTTACTGAGCAGGCACAGGATGGTGGGAGGCACAGATACGGCCACATTAAATAGCGTTCCCGGGGCATATCCTTTCTTGTTTTCCTACCTTGCCACACCCCGACGGTTCGACCTGTGTTTTGGTCGTTTATCAAACAGTCGCTCCTTGTTTCAAGCCACCTAGATGAAGGTGTATGTAGAGGGAAAGAAGATAAAAGCATACACAAACAACAACAAAAAAATCACCACCTCAAGCAAAGGGGTGAGATCGGATGGATGGGGATGGAGGCAAAGAATGAAATTAAAAACCGGAACCGGAAAATCCTATTGCGGCGGGCCATGTTTTCATGGGGCTTGTTCCAGTCAGCCGAGATTCGCTGTCACTTTGCTTTGCTACGTTTTAATATTCATAAAGCATACAGGCAGGTGCGGGCATTGGGAATGCGGTAAAATTGTCGGGTATATTTGCTGGCGTAATGCTATTTTCATGTGAACTTGAGGTAAAAAGTTGTATGGGAGGTTGCTGCTTTGTTTGTTTGCACTGTGCACTGTGCATTTTTCTTTCCGGGAATACATTAACATTAACTATGAATTTGTAGGAATGCGTCTGTCACATAGTTTTGTTTGATGCAAATGCTACAGGTAATGCAGAAGAGTGACAATTTGGATCGACTTCACTAGTACAAGCGAGCTTCATATTCTCACACGTCTAAAAAGCTGTAACATTGTAACAGAATTAATATAAAAGACACACACGTTTTGAATAAACCAGAATTTTCCATTTAGACACAGTGACTTTGGTTTGGTGGTAGGATTTGAGAACGGATGTTTGCCCTATGTACGTTGCACTTGGTCTGCTCCGAAGTGAACTTTGGAATGAAACTTTTCCCTGTTTTTTTTTTGTAAGAAGTAAGTCTTAAAAAGTCATCTCTGAAATAATCTGTTGAAAGTTGCAATCTAGTCTTAGTAGGAATCACGTTTCGCGTCGGCGACCCGAGTACCTCCGTACGGCAAGGTAAATAAAGTAACACGAAACAATATTTGTTGTACCTCTAAAAAAATGTTTGTTTGGGTTGTTTTGGGAAAATGTTGTTGTTTATTAATTAATTAATTATTCAATTAAAAGTGTAAAAAAATAGACCCTGTATTTAAAAAAGGGCATATGTAAGTTCCACATATTTTAAAAGGTGTCGAAAAGAGAAGGATGATTGGATACCCAGATTTCCAGTTTTACCGACTGTTTTGCATGATGTGAATAATTATAATTAATTTAATCCTTATCTTAACGCTACATATTTCTACAATTAACCAACCATCTGGTCGACGAACTAACCAATCTTGAGTCGAATCGAGTTGCACGAAAGTAGGCGAGGAAATATATAACGCTCAACCGTCGTGGCGAGTTCGAAGCCTGTGACGGTTCTAGTAGTTTTGCCATCATCAATACTATTTTATAATTAATGTCTTATTCACATAGCTCCACTTTGGTGAAATATGTCATGAATTCTTAAATTCTTACTTTTCATAATCCATTTTAACGAAGTTTTTATTCCAACACCGTCTCATTTATAAACAAAACAAATATTTCCACCATGATTCACAGCATACTGCAGTGCTCAATGCTCTCAAACCCCGAACAACTTACCATCACGGTGTATTTATTGTCGATTGTCGAAAGCAGTGGAAAACTTTTGCACTTATACCCGCCAGCTATTGGAGTGGGTCGAGATTTGTTGTACCAACGGCAGTGAAAAACGATTTTCTTTCGCTCGTCAATCGTCAATTGGTGCTTATTTAAGCGACAAAAAGTAGCGCGCATTAAAATTGTGTGGCGAGCAGAATCTTAAAAAGTGCTTTTGCCAAAACTTTTCAGCTTTGTAACTCAACGCACAGTGTTGTTTGGCTGTTGTTGTTTTTTTTTTCTTTTCTTTGTTTGTTTGCCGCATACTTTCGGCTGGCTAGAATGTGCGGCAGAATGACAAACAATTTTTCTACCCAAAACAAACGGAATCCATTTAATTCAATTAACGTAAAGTTTAGCGACTTCGCTGCGAAGCGGATTCAAATTCGTGGTCCGTTGAAGCAGTTTCCGCAGTTTGATTTTCTGCACGGTTGGACACGCTTGAGCGGTGCGGTCGCACGAGCACCCAAAGTAAAGAACTATGTTCACGCATTCAGTTACAATTCTATCAATTATTTCTCCCCCTTCCGTCCTGGATCCACCGCTCCGGTTGATGCCTTTACTCTCGTCTGTTTTAAATTCGGCAGCGGCCAAAACAGAAGAAACTCCTGAGGTGGAAAGCAGAAAACTGATGGACTTTGTCGGTTACATTCAGCACGGCACTTGGTAGAGCGGTGGAAAAATCAGCAGAAGGAAGAAGGAATGTGTGTATGTGCGGTGGGAGTGGTCTTTGTTTCCGTGAAAATTCGCCACGTGGCAACGATGGACATGGCCGCTCAAAACTTATGTCCCTCGGAAGGCTGGTAATTGAATGTTTTTATTAAAATTCTTTGGGTGAAGTTTTGAAGTGCCGAAACCACAGAATCCTTCCCTTTTGCTCCCCAGACACGCACACACAGGAAAAACTAGAACCACCGTCAAAATCTACTATCATTGGAGGAATTTTCGATCGGCTGCAATAAACGGTGCTTGGTGGTATGCGATGCTGCACATGGCCTATGCTGCACGCCGAATCTGCCGATGCTGAAGGACGCTGCGGTTCTGAGGTATTAGGAAAAGTGAGTGCATTCCCGGAAAGTGAAATTTATCGTTCGATAGTAAAATGGTTCAATAAAGGTGGAAAATTGAGGAAACTTTGCCTTTCGGAGCGACGTGTGCTGAACTCCGGAGAGGCTAGTGGGGTAGAAGCAATTTTGGCTGTTATGAAGAACCGTAATGACCGAGTAGTTTTCGGTTTTAATAACATGTTTCATTAAAACCGTTAAATTAGTCCTCATAACAATACAAAATGGTGAAGGATACTCTGTTTCGTTGCAGATTTGATCATTACGTACTGTGTTTGACTCATAATGGAAATAGAATCATATAAGAAAGAAGCCATAAACCAGAAAGAGAAGAGGCCATAAACCATCTTTTCTTTTTGAAAAGATAACAAACTCTGCATTTTGTTTCAATTTATTTGTTTAATAGAAGGTTGTTTACTGCACAACAGTTTTTGTGAAGTAAAAATTCGACCGTTCCCGGTTATATATTCATGTCAAAATTCCTATTTTTAACTTTTTATGGATTTTTTTTTATTTCTTCAAGAACGGCCAGGCCGTATTGCTAACTTTTTATGGATTTCTTCCATCAAAAATAAATAAACATCTTCGTCTATTTTGAACATTGATGCATTTCAGTTTTGCATTATGTACAAGCCATGTTTTTTTGGTAAAACTTTGCAGAACATTATATTTACCAAGTTCGGTCAATATTTCTATTATTTTTAAAATTTTCACACAACCTGTAGTATTACAAAACTTGGTCCGATGGTGTATTGGTAGCGGCTCCGGTCTTCACACGACAGGACCGATCCAAAATCCCATCCGCAACATTCTTCCGCACGCAGGACTACGGGCCATCAACGCTTAAATAAAGGTAAAGAAAGCCAGAAATGGCAGGCCTAAACCTTTCTCGTATGGCTGTTAAGCCTATCAAGAAGAAGAAGTGACTCCCAATATGGTTAATCTATACCGGTTTTGTTGCATTTGCCACATTTCATAGTGATCCCATTGGCTTGACTCTCATACGCTTGATACATCTTACGAGTTAGGTTTGCTGATATTAAGCAACGCGTGTTGTGTAAAAGAAAACACTTGATATCTTTTTCCGTTTCGAATTGGCAAATTTGTCTGTGTATGTGATTCCACCCGTTGCATCGTCGGTCGCTATCGTTCCGTTTTATTTTTATTTCCCCTTGAAACATAATTCCTGTAACGATTATTGGTATCGTTTCGACCGGCGGGTGCGTTTAATAGGCCAAGCAATGGTAACGATCGCAATGCATGCCTTTATTATGATCGAATCGTCTTTATTGTATTATCAGAAATAAAAACCAAAAGTTAATAACCACCAGCTCGCTAACCCAAAGTAGATAACAATTTAAAAATGGCGCTGGCACTCAAAGTGTTTAAAGCTTAGTGAGAAAGAAAAATACTATATTGAAATGTTGTGCGATGCTTTTCTCCGTTGAAAAGATGCTGTACTAATCATCTTTGTTGCTGCGATATATTTGGCATCCGACATAATTACAAATGCATTCTGCGTACGAAGCGATTGCAATATTTGCCCGCACGAAAACTTCTCCTTTGCGTTAATTACGAATTCGGATGACAATTCGTTAGCGTGCGCGAAATGCGCGTTTTGCATTTGCGATGATTAAACGTTTTCGCTCATTTACGAACAGCTCGTAGTACGCTTTTCCTTTCGGCGGAAGGCTCGAGCGGCACCGATACAAAAGCTTCTTACACAGCATTTTAAAATGAACTGTCATTTAATTAGCAATTTTAATTGCTTGCTAAAAGCACTTACACAGCGCGGCAGACGTCAGCTAGCTTCTGGGTAGCCTTTTTTTCCCCACGACGGCGAGCAGTGCGACACGTACACAGTGCAGGCCAGTAAGAAACAGTAAATTATCTACCGAGACTGATTTACGTCTGCCATCGAGAACAGCATTTTGCATTTCCTTTGTCGCGTTCCGTTCGTCGTTTTGTCCTGCGGGGTTTTGTTTTTGCTGGTGCTACTCAACTTTTTGCTTTAATACGCTCATTCAACAGATTTGTTTCTGACTTTGCCGAGACAGCTTGTCACCGATGAAAGGCGCATGGTGTCAGCCTTGTCCTAAACGGGGCCTTTTCTCGATGCACCTGCAACGGTGGCAGTGCGCAACCGGCCGTACTGATCCCGTGGAGCAGTACTTGATTCGTACCGTTGGGTAAGCGATGGTACGAAAATTAACTTTCTCATGGCGGACGCAAACTGTTGGCGGTGTTTAATTCATAACATGGAGGCACGAACCTTGATGAAGATGTCGAGCAGATGTAAAAGCGGTTAAAAGTTTCCATTGGATACGTCAGTGATAAATCACTTAAAGTTAACATCGCGAAGTGCCTTGCTATGACAGCAAAATATTCTAAGTCAGCTTAGGAATTGCGGAGCAACAATCATTTAAGACCTAGTAAAGGCGTTTTTTTTTGTTCACAAGAATATTGATTCTCCACCTACCATTTAATGTACGGTAAAACTGTGCGTCGGATTATTTTATAACTGTGAATTATTTTTTAATGGAGGCAAATTGTGATACACAACTGGCATATTATTTCTTTGATGGCTTCGATTAAAATATGTGTAAAAAATGTAAAATTCCTATTTATGGTGGTCTGTGTTTCTTAATATCGCCGCATCGTAAACAATCACAACAATTTATAGCTTACATCAACAGATTGTTTACAATAATTTGCACAAAATGTAACGTCAAACAATACAAAATTCAGATTATTTTTTGATTCTTTTGACAAAAAACATGTAATCAGAATACATGAATCTGAGGTTAGTTAACATGTTTAACTATAAAAATTAAGAATGGTTCTCCAATTGGTAGATGTTTGTTAAAAATTTACAACCGCAAATGAACAAATTGGAGTTGCTTAAGTTCTCGTAACCTATATTTAAATAGTACTGATTGCAAATTTGACCCACGGAAGCGAATGTTCAAGCAACTTTAGTGTACCTCAAATATTTGATCACCGCAAAGTCCGTCTACTTCATTCCCGATTGCATACGAAACTTAGCCCAACTTTAACTAGAAGCAAGTGACGAACTTAAATAAACCCCATTTAAACGCTAACCGGAATCGTTTTTAAGGCGAATGTACGCCCCACGAAACCAAGTCAACGCCAACGACTTGTTGAAAGTTTTTCCCTGAATGTAATTAAAAGAAAATACGGTCTGATTATAGTTTCCCTTGCGTTTTGTTTCTCAACGATCCACCAGGCCAGTCAGTTTGTATGCATTTTTTCATCATTTTATTCCTTTTTTTTGTTCTTTGACTCATGCTTTTCATTGGACGGGTGAAGAAAGTCCTGTTCTCAGCAAAGAAAGTAGGGTTAGTAGGAAGTAAGAACTTTGCACCGTAAGTTCGGGGCAGAAATTTAGAATTTTATCCATTCGCACCACTTGGAGCCACTGTTCTGGTGGTGATTCCGTGGTTGGGAAGGCCAAGCCGTCAAATGGTTGCGTTGAAGTTGGTTAGTCACAGGTTGGTCGGTTAGTTGGGAAACTACGTGCAGTGCAATGCGGAAGGCAAGCGAAATAGGTTAATTACTAATTCCGAAGCACGAGCTGGCATGCTGGTAACCGGTGGATGCGCGCTGCTCCTTTACGTGAAGATTAGCCTGTAACAAGCAAGGATCACTCAATCCCACCGAGTCACGATGCGCATCCTCGTAAGCATTCGGTCTAGCTGCTGAAAGCTGCATCTTAAACTAGGAAATAGTGCTGTAAAGAAAGGATACGCAAAACCAAAATCCACATCGGTTAAAGTGCTCATAAAAAAACACAGCGAATGAATGAATTTCAATCTAAAATAAAGTAAGGAACGGGTTGGTTTTTTTTTGTCGCTGGTTTCGCCCCTTTTCATCTCCAACCAAAGCGAAGCAATAGGAAAACCATATTTGCCGCGACGGTGGCGTCACACTACTAGCCGGAAGCAATTAAAAGTTAAACTTTTTCAATTAAAAACTTGCTACCGAGCGGGAAAAATGTCCGATTTCAGGTTCGGCGAATCGCGTTTTAAATGTGACTTTTTTGTTGCCGTTTTGCGCAATGGGGTTTGGAAGGTGATAAAGGCCGCGAACGCAAATGAAAGGCCGATCAAAAGCGTAAACCGTCCCGAACCCGGTTGTACCTTTGGATCTGACTGCTTCCAGCACTTGTGCAGCCAGAACGCCTTGTCGCATAGATTTTCACCCTCGGGATAGAGACATCGTTTGCCCATGTGCAATGCAATGTCGTGCATCGAGTTCGGGAGGGAATCGTGCAGCTTTTCCAGATGCACGTCACCGTTGTCGTCGACCACCTTGGCCTCGTGGAACAAACAGTTCATGTAGCATTTGAGCTTCTCGTCCTCGTGGATCTCTTCGTCGCTGAACTTCTTGATCGCTTCTGTAAGTGTTATAAGTTGTGACGTGTGTACGGGTAAAAGAAATCGAAAATTAGGCTTGGAAAATAATCATATGCATAGATAATGGGCTAATTTAAACTTATCCATTTAAAACTACTCCTACTTTAGTGATCATATAAAATTAAAATTATTATTTATTTAATAGCGATCATATTAAAAATTAAACTTCTATTATGCATTAAAATAATCTTTCTCGTTGCTACTTTAATACATTTTCATTATTACATTTAAAAAAATGCAATATCTTTTATAAAACAGAAATTAATCATTTTTAGCAATGCGACCGTTCCCGCAGTGTTATTGAAACAAATGGAAAAGCCCAATTTACTTTTAAAAGCTTCGTACGTTTTGGTACATTATTTCCTTATTTGTTGGTAGAAAAACCTCAAGAGGTCTAGTCCTGTCATTTCTGGCTTTCGTTGACTTTATGAACCCGTAGATGAATAGTCCTTTACCACTACATTCGGCGATACTTCGATCACAAAACTCACTTCAATATTCAATATTCCCTTGTTATCGGTTTAGAACAATCAATTTATTCAATGCCCTCAACACTCAAAGAATTTCCTACAGAACACAGCAAATCACAGTAAATCAGCAGCATCTGTAAAAACAGCACATAATAACTCACCCTCTGTGACACCTGTTTTTCCAATGCAAATATCATGCAATGGTTTCAACGCCTCGAGCAGCTCTGGTGGTGGATATTCGGCATCTCGGCGTGGTGTACTTTGCGCAAACACGGTCGAACAACACATTAACCCAAAACAAACGAGAGTTATTAGCATCATCTCTTTAATATCAGAAGAAACTTTAACGATTGTCCAACTCTCCCCGAATGATTCTCAAACAAAGACTGAAGCAAACAGTAACGAGCCGAGTCACTTTTTATAGAGCTCGGTTTCGGAAAAAAAATCAATGCACTAAGAGTCGTTCAATTTCAACAAACAATTAAGTGACATTTTCTAGTTGCACGGTAATGATGACACCAGTACATTGGAGGAAAGCTTTAGTTAATTACCTCCATGCCGGCTGTTTACCGATGACCATTAATTAACAGCAAAGGTTGTGGCACTGTCTCTCTGATATGTGACCTCTCCCATTCCGCCACCGACAATTAGTACGAAGTGACCCGATTTTTGGAGCTTCAAGTTTGTTTTCTGTGTTCTGTGCCGTTCCTGCCGTACGTCATGCTGCTTCCGGTTCCGTCCTTTTAGCATCGTCGCATAACAGACGTCGCAACGAAAAACAGGCAAACTCGGCGAACAACTATCGCTCAATCATTGGTGTTGACAAATCAATCACGAGCAACATGTTTTTCCATTATCCCATTAGGGTGCCGAAACTTTCGGTTGCTCGGAGTGTTCGAGTCGGTGGGTAAAGACAACATTATCGCCGTTTCGGTTGGGACGGCTGGGCGACCGAAGGTCATGTGCATGGATGTGGGGACATGGCGAAAAATTCTGCTAGCGGAGGAAGAAAACTGTTTGCAACACTGCTAAACATCACATCACAAGAAAAATAAACTTAATGCTTCATTAAGCAACCCACAGCGGTAGAGCCAAACTTTTCCTTCATTGACTGCCAGAAGCTTCCTAAGCCGGTGTTTGTCCGCACTCGTGTGTGTGAGTGGATGTGTGTTGCATGGCAGAATACTTCTTAGCGATTTCGCTTCGTCACCGTGTTTGGTAGAGTGACGATGAACAAACCTGGCGGGAAACGAGCCGATGACATGGTAGAAAAAGTGTAGACCCGGACCATTTTTTCTCCCGTCCCTTCCCTTCCGTTCCGTTTGTTTAATTCGATCCGGAATCGATGCTTGTCCATCTCGCCTTCTGCCTAAAGCTTCTTCCCATTTTCCCGCCGCTCTCTAAAAGAGATCGGCAGCTTTCGTTGATCGAGCGAACGGCCGGGGTAATTAAGTTCATGGCTGGCAATAATTATGCGCTTCGCCCGTTGCCGAGTGGTAAACAATTAACTCTCGAAATGTGTCATTAATTTTGCCCCTGTCTGCACGAGTCTCGTGAAATGCAACCGTATTGCGTTGATAAGTAGAAGAAGTATGATTTAGGGCGATGAAATAGATTGATAGTTAGATTAGAAAGAAAGTAAAGTGAATACCATTTGCAAATAAGAACACTTTTCACGCTTAGTTCAGTTGTGGGCATGAATTAAGGACACTCTTGAAGCTTTATTTTATATTACAGACGTTTTGATTTTAAATCCGGAATATTTTGCCACTAAAGCTTTTGGAATCACATTTTTTCTGTGATGACAGTAAAACAATTCGGGTTTTAACTTCTCATCGAACAAATAAACATAAATAAAACATGGCTGTCCACAATTTTTGTCACATTCTAGCGCGTCCCTCGGCGTTGCCTTTTTGCGCCTTCAGTTGTGGTTTTCTTCTATGAGTATTTATGCAATTACAAATAATTTCGGCTGTTTGGAAAAAAAATAAAATGAAAAATCAGTCTCCGAGGATAACGAATAAAATGAAGTAAGATTTTTTTCGAAGAATTAAAATTGATTTTGGGGCGACCCGGTGGCATGATGGTAGCGGAGCCGGTCTTCACACGAACGGACCGGACTAAAATTCCATCCGGACCAATTCCTTCGTAGCAAGGACTGACTATCCGGCTACGTGGTACAATAAGTCGATACGGCCAGGAGGCCGTTCTAACGAAACAAAAAAAAACATAGATGTACACATTTTCAACATGCGCAAACTGTGAATCAAAGCAACATTTGAAAAATAACCGAAAGCAGATAAGCAGATCGAAAGTAATAAAAACATTTCTTCAGCCAACTTACAAAATCCGCAAAATCAAACGAAAGAATTTCACCGAAATGACAACTTCTGCGTATCTTCTGCGTCCTTTCATTTAGTTTTTCTCCACCGAACAGCCTCACGTCCCCCCGGAACACAGTGTGTGTAGCATTGGTGCCGGAACGGAAGTAACCCCTGTTCGGTAAAACATCATAAATCACCGAAATGTCGTACCTTGTGCTACCTGTGAATTGTTCGTGCGGACAGGTTGAAAAGTGGCTGCCTACGGGAGGTATGATGCAAGGTTTGTGGGGTGAGGCTTCAGGGGGGGGGGGGGGGGGGTCATGTCGCATAAACATATGACACCCGGCTTTCGGTGAAAGCTGATAGTGATGATCCACCTAGGGGGTTTCAAAGAACAAGCAACCCAAGGTACAAAAGAGTTGAATGTTGAGGAAGCGTAAGCGTATTCAATAAAGTTAAACTCTCTCAGGATTTTCTACGTTTCGTGGCGATCCTTTTTTTCTACGCTGTTTTTTGTTTTGGATAGGGTCTTGTGGGAAAGAAGGCTCGTGGAAATGAAAGCTCGAAAGAAATCCTCACCAAGCTCGTCTGCGCTTCCTTGCTAGCGAAGGAGAAAAATGGAAGGCTCGCTGTCGGAATGATGCGCCCCTTTTAAAGCGAATGGACAACAACTGACCGAGCACCGGGCGTTCGTTCTGCTAGCGTTTTGTTAAACACACTCTAATACCCACCACTAATAGCAGGGTCCTTTCAAAGTCACTTACACCGACACTCACACCCACCCACACACGCATACACGCTGACCCAGAAGGGGAAGAAAAATTTAGCTCATAAATTTAATTTTCTATCTCATCCTTTCCTCCATTAGCCTTTCCACGGCAGCACAAGTAGAGGCCGAGGTATTGTTTTTTTGTTATGTTGGTCTTACTACACAGTTGCCCCTGCATTTTTTTTTTCGTTGAAGAAGAGTAATTTCGTGCAAATGTTCCACGATATCAAAAGGTCAACCCAACTGACCAAAACACGAGGCGCGCCTCGGGATGAAGCTGATGAATGACGTTTTGGGAGAACCTCAGCTGGGGCGGTCCTGGGGGCGGTGGTGGTAGCGGTAGTGGCCAACATCCACATCAAAAGCATCGTGCTACAGTTTTGATGCTGGGGTTATCGTGCGCCATCGCTCATCGTGCCGGGCCTGGGCCGGTGCTCGGTGCGCATCACTTTTATTTATTAGGGCAGCAGTAGGAAGTAGTTGGAAAGAAGAAAAGAAAGCAAAAGTTTAATGTGTCCTTTACTGCCTTATCAAATTTACCACCGAGTTCATCGTTTTCTTCAATTCTAGTAGAGTTTTTTTGCGTTGTATTCAGCAGTGGTTGTGTGTGTGTGTGTGTGTATTCAGGGTTGCTTGCAAAAATAAAAACTTCCCTTCAAAGAACCAGCTCTACTTAAGCAGGCCCTTTTTTGCCCACAACCGTGGCATGTGGCAATGGCCAAAGATTCCTTTGGTTTGCTGATTTTAAGATGACTCGGTGCGCATCCTTTTTGCGGTATCATCATCCACCGTGCCATGTAGAGCTATGCGAATAATGACCGATGCGAAGAATGACAACGACGTTGATGACGGCGGCAGCCATGGAAGGCTGTGGGCCAGTTTCCACGACGATGCTTACCGTCGGTCCGCTGAGGTGAAAAGATTACGAGTTCGCATGCTTTTATATCCTCCTACCAGTAACGGCACATCACCCCTTCGCGCTGTCCTGCCTCACACGCGCGAAGTGCAACCTTCTTCTATTATCAGCCACTTTTCGTACAGCGTTTTTTTTGTGTGTGCTCTCCTTTCGCCAACCAGAACAGAACAGAAGCGAAGCCATGTATTCAACGCAAACAGGGACCAAGACACTGTGCGGGCACTGCCTTTCAACAGGACGGTTATGATTTATTGAAGCTATTCTTTGCCATTGCGTGGCCGTCGTTGTCGTCGTCTCTCATCGCCTTCGTCACTCGTTGTCGTGATCACAACCCTGCCCGGGACACTCGCAGCGCCCTTCCCCTGGACAGTGGTTTTAGCTGTGGTCATTCTGACCCATCCTGAGCTAAATGGCCCGACTCCCTGCTTTCAGGCTTTTACACGAAGTCACCTTCAACCCTCCTCACCTTTTTAGCGGAGAGATTGAGAGTTTGAGTTTCACGGTGGTTGATTCATCGCACGGTCGGATAATTTATTCTTATCATTCGCTCTGCCTCACTACAGCGCTGCTCATTTACCCATCCGCACGCGGGACCGACCCGGGCAAAAGTGTGGAACTAGTTTTCTTGAATCATAAAATATAAATTTGAGCACATTTTTCATTCACGATTTCGGTCGCCGCAACGCTGCACGTGCGAGGTGGAGGTTTTTGCAAGTGGGACTTTGTTTTGTGGGCATGGCGATAAGCGTAAGATTTCATGCAAAACATTAGTTACGCGATTATAATAGCGTCTTTGGTTTTGTCGTCTCGATTTGTTTCATTCTTGGCTGCGGGGTCGGTTGAGTGTTTGCGTGCTGATAGAGCACAACACCGGCAGAGTAAGCTTCGGAGTAGTTCACCCGTTACCGGGCACCAGGTGCCGGTGCATTGTTTGTCGTTATCTGGCACTGTACACTGGTAGTAGCTGTTACTACTGCAGTCGAAAAGAATTATGGTTGTTATTTGATGTACAATAAAAATCTAAAGAATGAACAGATAATTTCAAGACAACGTATTTCAAGATAACGTACTTTTTTCTCGTCATCATTTTTAATTTCTTCTTTGTTTATTGTTTACTATTGTTAAATAATAATTTTAACTGAAACATCTTCTTCTGCTTTACGCATCTGTGAGACATTCAATGATACCGGAAAGCAAAAATATCCCTTCACTTACTATTCCACTGTAATAAGCTTACGCATTAAATATGAAAAGTTTCGAGAGCAATAGCTTTGGCCCAAAGATTCAGGAGGCCTTTTAGAATCTTAAGAATTTTCGCAAAATAACGAAACCGGTTTCAAAACCATTCACATCAGAACCTTTACGAGGTAAAACTGCTATATGAATGGTCGACAAATATATTACTTATCGTACCTCTTATTAATCCTGCCGGCATTTGTCTACTTAGCCACTAACAGTTGCCGATCCTTGAATTGGAAATTGCATTTTAAACTAAATTTTTTGTCAGTTATTGAAGTTGAGGAGATTTAGTCATCACCATGCAAGCACCTTAATGTGCCGTGTTCAAACAATTTTACTAAACCCAATGCATCTTAGCCATCGTTGAGTGAAATTAAATAATGTTCGTGCAGCCGTGACCCGCTTGTTTCAGCCACCTCAATCTGCTTCATATCATGCCCCACGGTAAACATAAGGTTCGTTGCTAACGAGCCTGGAAGCATTTGTCGTACCATGTCGTATAAATTGAGCCCGAAAGAAATTGCAAAACAAAATACCATTAGTGCAATCAGCCCCTAACAACAGTTGTCCATTGCCGGAATGCCCGAATTTCGCAGCAGAGCGGGCAAGGTAGCCAGGAAGAAGAAATGAAAACAATCCTTTCTTCCCAAGTCGGTGGAAATATTTCCTAACAGGGAAACTTTGCGTACTGCTAGCATCAACTCTTGCGGGCAATGGAATATTCCAAGAGCACCTCGGGAGCAAAAGGGTACTCGCCCAAGTACTTACTACTCTTACGATGCTTTACCACTTCCAATCCGTACACAAACTATCGTCAACTCTCGAGCGAAGAGTCAACAAAACTCGGTTCGACAAATTCCACCCGCCCCGAACGACCCGGAACCAAGGTGAGCATGGCGTAAAATATGTTTTCTCTCGAAAGTAAAGTTCTGGCAATGCTGCCCGCCTTGTATGAGCTGTGTCACTGTGTACACACTCGCTTGGAAACTGCAACCGGAAAGGAAAACGCATAACCGGAACCGGCAGTGGTGAACCTGGACGCCGAACCTGTTCTTCAAAATTTGCTGAGACGATCTGAAAATCTTCACCGAAACCACATCCTACCGCAGCATCGCTGCCTGACTAATAGTCGTTTTGTTGCGTTGCCCTACACCCGTTCCGGTCTTCCTTTCGCCACCCCCCCCAGAACGACCTGTCTCATCGAGGTTGAATCATTTCCGGGTCCGTGGTCTGCTGTCGAATGGGATGAGTTCTATGTTTTTGTTTCCTATTCCGCTGCCACTGCCTCTGCGCTGCGAAGCCACATTCAGAGGTCGCAATCATCAGAGACATTCCGCACCAACCGGTACGCAGTACGGTGCCTCGAAACTCGAAGCTGCTTTAGATGGTGCGGAAAAATTCAACCGGTGGCACAGTTTATGAAAAGTCATAAATTTTACTCACCCACCCTCTCACCCTCGCTGAAACCCCCCCCCCCCCACACACACACACACACATGCATACATGCATCTGCACATGGTGCACGCGTCAGAACCGCACACTTGAACGATGAAGTTTTCGCCCTTATTCGTCCACATGCTCCAAATCTTTCCTCAAATTGGCCCGTATCCACCACGGCACTGCGTACCTGTACTCTTTCCAAGTTTTTTTCCGTTGCTTTTTGAATTGGTACAGTTGTATATGCTGGTGGGTGGTGCTAACACCAAACGCATCCATCGGGCAAGTTGGTGCTTGTGAGACGCCCTCTTCCCCAGTGCCTTCATCCCGGCTGGGCCTGTCCTTTCACCTACCGGGGTAGATGAAGAACGTAATTTTAAACTCAATTTGAAACACATTTCCGGAGCATGTTTGGTAAAATAGCACACACCACCAGAAACAATAAACAATGGAAAATTGTGGCAAAAACTCGGAAGGCACCGAAACCGACATGTGGATTGCTCTAGGGTACGTTTGGCAAAAGATAGGCGCCTGCACCTTCGACTGTGGTTACATCACAATGTAATGGCCACACGGAGCAGCAGTAGGAGATGCGGTAGGTTTTTTTATATTTAAGTTTTGCTTTTACTTTGTAAAGCTCATCTACGGATGTCGTATCCGTAGATCCGTAGATCTGGTTTGAATCCCGATAGCGCTCGTCGCAAGGTCACTATGAGTCGCAAGGTATGAGTCTGGATGGAAGTAACAATATTTCCGGTGAAAGTTGCTTGAATTTCTAATCCCCAATATTTGGTACATTCGTTCTATTTTCTTTTTCCAATTGAAATGTTCGAAACGCGAGCTTCATTTGTAATTTGTATTTCATTCTGTAAAATAGCTGTTTTGAAATTCAGCCTTTAAATAACAATTTGGTAAGGAAGATAATCTGTTGTTTATAACATACAGAGTTCTTTAATCTAAGGTTTAACATCGACTCACATCGGAAAACATACTTGCCATCTTTTTGTGCGCGCCAAAATATATAATACCGTAATACACAGATGCATAGATTATAATATCAAAAATACAAAAGTGGCCGTAACTCTTAGTTGCATCTTGTCAACTAAAACAATCCATTAGGGAACCATTATGGTAATTAAAAGTAAGGATTCATTAGGGATTTCAAGCATCTCAAAAAGGTGTTTACATTAAAGCAATAAACAGAATTTTCAATAGTTTTTTTTTGTTTCATTAGAACGGCCTGGCCGTATCGACTTATTTTTACGACGTAGCAGGATAGTCAGTCCTTGCTACGGGGGATTGGTCCGAGTGGGATTTTGGTCCGGTCCGTTCGTGTGAAGACCGGCTCCGCTACCATCATGCTACCGGGCCGCCCCAAATTTTCAATAGTTACGCCAAAAGAAAGTTTTAGGGGATTGTTTTTAATACAAATTCGTAATTTGGAATATATCAACTGGCATTTTGATTCCGTCTCTAACCACGAAGCGTGAAGGACGTATCGAGAACCGCTCCGTGCTGACGAAAGCGACGAGAATTGATAGTCCCAAAAGGCATCGACCCCAGCTGCACGCAGCGCGTGTTGTGAAAGTGTTTAGTACGATAGCGAAGCGATCTGTGCGTAACCGTAGTAGCTTAGTTGTATCGTCTAGTGTTGTAAGTGTAGGTAAGCTGAGCGCCCGCTCAGTAAAGTGCGTACGCTCTGTGCTCTGAGCGCTCTCTCACTTCCCTACACCTGTCCTGACCCGGTAAGTTGTTTCCTTTTATCGTGCTCTTCCTTTCTGTCTGATTGGACAAACCACTCGGTCGAGCTCCGCCATGGAGGTGGAGCCGATGGAAGGATCGGATGAGTGCTTCACTACAGTGAAGCGCAAAAGTTCCGATCCAGGGATTCTTGCGTCGAAGAAATCCCTATTGGCAGAACAGGCTTCCTCTTCGCGCAAGCCGATAATACCAGCAGATGCGAAACCAAGAAGCAGGGCATATCCTGCTACTTTCAATGGGGTGCATGATGTTTTCTTCATGCCCAGAAACAAACCCCTGGATGCTAGATCGATCACGGCATCGATCTTCAAGAAATATCCAGGGGTTCTGGACGTACTTCGGCTGCGTCCTAATAAGATTAGGGTTTCCGCTAAGGACCGGATGCAAGCCAATGCCATTGCGGCTGATCCGGCCTATACGGAGGACTATCGGGTTTATATACCCGGTGGATTGGTGGAAGTCATCGGTGTTGTAGATGACTTCGAATGTCCTCTAGAGGACATCCTAAAGTACGGAGAGGGGGCATTTTTGCACCAATCAATTCCTCGGGTCAAGATCCTCGAGGTGAAAAAGCTTTACGCTTCAAGTTTGGTCGACGGAAAGAAGGTGTATCGTGAGACTTCCTCGCTCCGTATCACCTTCGAAGGCACAACCCTACCGAATTCCCTCTATTTTGAGGGACTTCGCGTGCCAATTCGTCGACCTTTTGTGACAAAGGTGGCAAACTGCACCAAATGCAGTCAGATTGGGCATTCAGCTCCTTACTGCTCAAACGCAGTAAAGTGCAGTAAATGCAAAGGAGCGCACTCTACCACAGAGTGCATTAAATCGGCCGAAAAATGCATTCACTGTAAACAGGAATGGCATGAGGTTGCGTCCTGTCCTGTCTATCGGAGAAGACAGGCGGAGCACAAAAGATCCATTATACACAGTGCAAGGGGTTCGTACGCTGATGTTTTGAAGGCGACCCCAAGCGTGAATCCGTTCGACACGCTATCCCTATTAGCGGAAAAAGAACCGTTGCCCAATCTGGCTCCTCTCACAGGAGTCAAAAGATGGAACACCCCCAGGGTGCCGATCAGAAAGGCACCAAAAAGAAAAACCTTTTTCCCCAAAAAGGCACCGCGTCGTCACGGTGAAGCATCGCCCCTCCCCACTCGTGATGATCAGCTTCCCCCCCGTCCACGTAAGGTCACCAGTCCAAAAAACCTTGCGTTCCCAAATGAACCTAGATCCTTACCCACCCTGACAGAGATTCTTCAATCTCCTTTCTCTGGCGATTCCTTTCCTCAGAGGAATGGTTAGAGAGTGGCTAAATCAATGGCCAGGACTTAGTATGGTGATACGCCTGGACGAGTAATGTCTTCCAATGGCTATCATACTTCAGTGGAACTGCAGAAGTTTTATTGGAAAAATTGACCAATTTAAAGTACTTTTAGGGCAACACAATTGCAATGCATTCGCCCTAAGTGAAACTTGGCTCTCACCCGTAACACATTTAACCTTCCCGGGATATAATATAATACGACAAGATCGATTTGAACCAGCTAGCGATAGGCGTGGTGGGGGAGTATTAATTGGTATTCGAAGTAGTCACAGCTTCAACAGAATACCGCTCCCCACACCCGAGGTAATGGAATATGTCGCAATCCAGGCAAAGCTAGGCGATCTTGACGTTGCCATTGCGTCAATTTATATCCCCCCGGGAGCCAACTTGGACCCTGAGAAGATCAAAAAGGATCTTGAAACCCTGATAGCGGTTTTACCAAAACCGTTTTTTATCCTGGGCGATTTTAATGCTCACGGACAAGATTGGGGCTGCACACATGATGATAATCGTGCACCAATCATTAGGGATTTCTGCGACACTTTTAGTTTGACAATCTTGAACTCTGGTGAAGCCACTAGGGTGGGGTCACCTATGGTACGAAATAGCGCAATAGACCTATCTCTTTGCACGTCATCGTTAGGGTTGGATTCAAAATGGAAGGTTATCCAAGACCCACTTGGCAGTGATCATCTGCCAATAGAGATCTCCATTATCAACAGGAGTCGTTCAGCCGATCAAGTACCCGTTGAATGTGACTTAACGAGGAACATCGATTGGACGAAATACGGTGAACTTATGTCTGCATGGCTGAGCCGTGTAAACCCCTGTTTCTCCCCAGACGAGGAGTATAAAAATCTCGTTAAGGCGATTAACGAGTGCGCCCTTGGCGCCCAAACAAGGCCGCCCCCCCAGGCAAGGAAAATTTATAAACCTCCCACTCCCTGGTGGGACGCGGACTGTCAAGCGGCATTCAAAGCAAAGAGGAAGGCCTTTGTCCATTATAGAATCACTGGCTCCACAGATCTATATGATAAGTATAGAGGCCTGGAGCGCAAGTGCAAAAACTTGCTTAAGGCAAAGAAAAGGACCTACTGGCGGAGGTATGTGCAAAACCTCAGTCCCTCAACTTCGCTTAGTTCACTTCAGAGCATGGCGAGAAGGATGCGGAACAGCAGAGCATCTAATGAGAGCGAACGAGTGTCCGGAGAATGGCTTGAACCCTTTGCACAAAAAGTCTGTCCAGACTTCGCTCAAGCACTTCCTTTTATCCAAAGTGCATCTGGTAGTGATTCCTCCATGGATTCACCGTTCACTATGGTCGAGCTTTCTCTTGCTCTCTACTCCAGCAACAATTCATCTCCAGGTTTGGATCGGATAAGGAACAAATTGCTCCATAACCTACCAGACCTGGCGAAGAAACGCCTGTTGAGGTTATTCAACATTATGTTGGATCTCAACACCGTCCCGTCGGAGTGGAGAGAGGTGAAGGTTATTGCCCTCTTGAAACCTGGCAAACCAGCATCAGAGCAAGACTCGTATCGACCGATTTCGATGTTATCGTGTCTACGAAAATTATTTGAGAAAATGATTCTTTTTCGATTAGACAACTGGCTAGAATCTAATGGTCTCTTGTCAGATACCCAGTTTGGATTTCGCAAAGGCAAGGGTACCAACGATTGCTTGGCGCTGCTTGTATCAGAAATTGAGTTGGCTCATTCTCGAAAAGAAATGATGGCCTCTCTATTTCTTGACATCAAGGGGGCTTTTGACTCAGTGTCTGTACATCTGCTATGTCAAAAGTTAGAAACTGTGGGTTTAAGCCCAAAATTAAACAACATCGTTTTTAACCTCCTTTCAGAAAAGGCGATGAATTTCGACAATGGCCATCTGAAAATTCGGAGGGTCAGTTTCTATGGACTTCCACAAGGGTCCTGTTTGAGCCCCTTGTTGTACAATTTCTACGTATCAGATATTGATTCATGCCTAGCGCCTGGGTGCAGCTTACGGCAATTGGCGGATGACGGTGTTGTATCAGTCGCCAGCAACAACATCGCCGACCTTCAAAGTCCTTTGCAATCCACACTAGATAACTTAGAAGTGTGGGCAAGAAACCTAGGTATCGAGTTTTCCCCTGAGAAAACGGAGTTGCTCATTTTCTCGTTTTTCTACGATACCGAGAGAAATAGACGCAACAACTTGGTTGACCCCAAATTCGACTTGTCGCTTTACGGCAAAACGATAAACATTGCCCGATCTTTTCGATACCTCGGCGTTTGGTTTGATAGCAAAAATGTGTGGAGGACACATATTGACTATCTAGTTAAAAAATGCACTAGAAGAATCAATTTTCTCAGAACGATTACCGGATTCTGGTGGGGTGCGCACCCATCAGACATCCTTAAACTATACAAGACAACGATATTGTCCGTCTTGGAGTATGGTTGCATATGCTTCCATTGGGCAGCCAAGTCGCATTTGATCCGTCTAGAACGGATTCAGTATCGTTGCTTGAGAATCGCGTTGGGTTGTATGAAATCGACCCATACAATGTCCCTCGAAGTGATGACTGGAGTGATGCCGCTAAAGCTCCGTTTTGAGCTACTTTCGCTTCGCCTTCTCGTACGCTCTACAGTATCAAATCCATTGATAATCGAGAACCTTAAAACACTGCAAGAGATAGGCTCTAAATGCAAAATCCTGAAAGTTTACACGGATTTTGCCTCTTTTCAGGTCCACCCTAGTACATCGCAAAGTATAAACCGTACCAGCTTACCAGAGTCCTGTAGTTCCTTTTTCAATGTAGATACCTCGTTGAGAGAGAAAAATAAGTCTGTCCCTGACAGTCTTCGCAGGACGGAAATTCCCAGCATTTTTGTGGAAAAGTATGGCCATTTAAATAGACACCAATTTTATACTGACGGATCCTCATCAGAGCACGGCATTGGTTTTGGCGTATACAACACACTATCCGAAGCATACTTCAAATTACGCCAACCATGCTCGGTGTACGTAGCGGAGCTCGCCGCAATCTTTTACGCCTTATTAATTATAAGTGCTAGCCCTCCGGACGAATATTTTATTTTTTCTGATAGCTTAAGTGCTATCGAAGCACTAAAATCCGTGAAGGCTATTAAGAGCCCAGACTATTTTGTGAAAGAAATACTGAAAGTCTTAGGCTCCTTGTTTGAGAAATCATTTCGTATTTCACTCGTTTGGCTGCCTTCTCATTGCGGCATACTAGGGAATGAAAAAGCAGACCAATTGGCCAAAAGGGGCGCTTCGGAAGGTGCTCTTTTTGATAGGCTCATCCTACCTCACGAGCACCTTTGTGCCCCACAGTCGCTCTGCATGGCACGTTGGCAGAGTATGTGGGACATGGATGAGCTCGGGAGGTTTTTGTATTCCATCACTCCTTGTGTTTCCTTGAAGCCTTGGTTCTCTGGCATCTCTGGAGATCGAGCGTTCATTCGAATGATGTCTAGACTTAGGTCTAATCATTTCGCATTGGGCGCACATCTCCAGCGTATAGGACAGGTCGACTCCAAAGTATGTGGCTGCGGTGTCGGATTTCACGATGTGGATCATCTTTTATGGTCCTGCGTGGAATACGAGGCTGCAAGACCCTCCTTGTTGGACGCAGTCCGAAGTATAGGAAGAGTCCCTGATACCCCAATTCGAGATCTGCTGGGGGGCTCGGATGTAGCTTACCTCAAGGTTATTTTTGATTTTTGCCGAGCTAATGGTTTGTCTGTGTGACCCTGTCTTCCTTATGTTTGTGTTTGTGTTGTATGTTGTACCTCGCTTGTATGTATGAAGATGTATACGTGTTTGTATGACCGGAAGTATGAATGTGTTTGATGCGTGTAAGTTGTGGGTACGAGAAAGCAAGTCGTTCGCTGCAGAACCACCAGAGCGACCTGCCAATGCGGACAAAATCATGGAAGAAGAAGGATCACAACCCAAATCACGATACAGACCCTCGCAAGAAAAAGGACCACTCTCTAGGATGACGGAATATACGCAGCAAAACGACCGAGTACACCCGGGATAAGGTGACCTTTCACCGTTTGGAGAAGGAAATGTCTTCAAACGAATGTGAATTGTACAATAGATTAAGTTACTCTTAGTTGTAAGCAATACGGCCTGGCCGTCTATGAATAAATAAAAAAAAAAAAAAAAAAACTGGCATTTTTATAACTTATTCATCTTTTTCCAAAGCTTTAGAATTAAGTAAAATAATTAATTTCACTTAACTTCACACCTTTCCTCTGGTGCCTGGTGTTTTTTTTGCTATGTATGGTTATATTGCATACATATTTATATATAAAAACATCTTTAAAACATTTGTGTTATTTATTTTTGGATATTTGTTTATTAACTCACGATTCTTCTGAGTGAAGCAAATCTCTCGAACCCATGCCTGGCATAACAAAACTATAATATTTAAAATCACATGTCATACACCACTGGTGGCCGATTATTTGTTCCACCGCTCATCAACTTAACACGATGCACAGTCAATTTAGTCCCGACAGTTTGTGGAGATCGTGCCTCGAATGCATACAGAGCCACTTTCCGTGTCAACGTGACTCCTCCGGGAGCTTAGCATAAGCTAAATAGCTGATTCATGAGCGTAGCTTTATACACTCCCTGGGCATGTATACGTCGGTGTGTATGTGTGAAGCCTTTTTTTTTTGTACGTCATTCAACAATCGCACACGGTTCATCGTATCCATTCAGGGATAATAGCAAACGGTATTTTGTTTTTCATTACCCATTTTGGGGTTTTTATTGCCCACTTTCAGATGGCATTCGTCGTTTGGCGCTCATCATGGATAGCACACGTCAGCTGGCGGAAAGAGTTTTTCCCACCCTTCGTGCCCGTACCATCGCCGGTGAGCGTGAGGCACTGACCGGTACCGGAACCATTAGAGAACGAAGGGTAAGGTTTTTATTTTTCAGGCGATTGGATTAGTGAAGCATGATACGAATAGAGCCGGCTCAAGCTTTTGCAGTAGAGTAGTTGAATGAAGCGAACAAAAAAAGCGAAAATAAATACAAGCTCATCTGCCTCTCTACCCACGCAGCAAGCAAATACAGGCTGGTGCCTGTTGCGGCTAATAATAATCAGTGCGTGCCGATCGTGCCAAACGAATGCAGTGCCCGGGAAAACATTTAAAGCTAGCAGCAACAAACATGCCTAAGCCTAACAGCCCCAGCCAGCCGGCTGTAATGCTGAAAATAAAAATCAGAACGGATAGCGCGCTGTTTCGGAAAATTCTTTCCCACCCTAGCAGATAGCGATCTGGCAGTGCTTCCAAACAAATTTGGGTTCACAGCTTGTGTGTGTGTGTGTGTGTGTGTGTTGGTGGCTGTTATGGCTTTATGTTTTACGGTTGATATTTATAAGTGATTATAATCTTAATGCCTTAGCCGGTACTCATGTTGGGGAGGGAAAACAGAGCAAAACAAAACGATATCATTCTTATGCTGCTAATGCTGTGTTTCGATTATTGTTAGTAGATATTCTCGCATTTCGAAACGATTCAAAGAGTGGCCTTTTGCTATGTTTTTTAGGCGAATTCCTTGTACACAATGGCAGTATGGCAATGCGGTCAGCGTTTGGGTTTGGTAACGTACAACTACCAGCTGGCACAAAAGGTTCACCAATCGATATAACCACCAAAACCGCCAGCATTGAAACTGAACATCAACCGAGTTCTTGTGTCCCTTTTCTTCCTTCCAGCAGTTAAATCTTGAACTAGGAGTATTAAATTAAAGTGGAGGACAATTTGCTCAGGGGTTTATTAACGATGATTATGCCTCAATTGCGTTCGTTTATCACTGGTGCAAGGAAGCATTTGCGAATGGACGAGCGAGATTCGCGGTTCGCAAGATCTGCAACGTTACAGACACTTTTTTTTGTAATGCAAGAATAAGAATGAAACCAGAACCCTCCAAACAACGAGTGATAGCCCAGCGAACAAGCGGATTTAATTGACTAACGGCACGGTGCGGAATGTTCGGACACATTCATCCACGCTTCGGTCGGACGAGAACAGCTCAAGAAATCATTCCGACCGGCCATTCGATGGTAGCGCTTCAAGGAAGTGTAATTCAGGATTGGTGTTTTATTTCGTTTATTTTCTAATGTTGTTTCCCCCTTCTGTTCCCCAGCAAATGGTGCGAATCCCACAACCCGCACTCAGACAGACATCGTTCTTTTCTGCCAGAACAACGAAAGCAACGACGGGCAGTAGGCTTGGGTTACATTTAGTTTATTTCACAACCATTATGGAAAAAAAGATTGATTTTTATGGTCCCTCCATGTTTGTTGGTAGGAAATGCTACTTTTTTGTACTTTTTCTCTTTTAGAATGATCAAAAGCAGCAACGATTGGATGGGATGTGGCTTAAGGATGTAAAATGGAGAACCTTCAACAACCAACAGCGGTTCCGAGCGGGACACAAATGATGAACCCAAAGCACAAAAAAACATCCCCAGTAAGCCAGTAAGTGTGCGCCCTAATCGACAATTTTACGGTTTGTTTCGAGCGGTTCCCGGATTGCGGTTCGTGCTGGTAATAGAGATGGACTAAACAACCCCTAAAACCAGCATCATCGTCGTTGAGCAACGGTTACAAGCGTGCCATTCTGTGGCTTTTTAAATGACGGTCGTACAACTTTTCTTTTGAATGGATGGATGGTTTTTTTTTCTCTTCGGATGCTTAAGTGACATTTAACAACCCTTTGGCAAAGGATTATTTTGGCGATGTGAGTTGTAAAGCAGCAACACAAGGAACCGATGAGGGCTCAAATTAGATGTCTATTAAATGGCTCATTCCGGCGAGTGATGGATTTTGAGGTTTTATTATCAAGCCATCGTTGAAAGTAACTGATTATGTTTGATTTGCTGCATCTACATCTTAAATACACATCCAGCCCAAAGTCTGTATCAAAATAACAAACAACAATAACTCTTAAATAAGCATAAATAAATACTCACAAAAACTATTTTAAAGAACTGTTGGTATAACTATATTTACAAGCGCTAAAACTCATTTTGTCACGTAAAATGTTTGTCGTAAATGGTTTTGGACAAAAGTCTAATCATTGTTTGTTTTACATAAACATATATATCACAGACCGAGTATATATAAATATTTCATCCATCAGCGGTCCGAATGAACAACAATGAATATTATTTAACGCTTGATTCAGATGTGACGGCTGGCTTCGAGTATTTGATGACAGAGGTCGCTACAAGCATCGATCCAGCAGGGAAATTAATTGAATTGAAAATCCTTGATCGCAGAGTAGCAGTGAAGGAATAGGAGTAACGGAATAAAATAACTAACCAAAATTGTAACAAAAACACAATGAGGATATTTTTAAGCTTTTGTTTTTTATTAGTCACTTCGATCTCCTCAATTTGGTGTTAGTGGAGTTATGCTATATTACGTTGGACGTTGCTGGCCTAGCTTAACAAACAGCATTATCAACGTTTAATCACCACTTCTAAAAGTCGGAACCACTGCACCGAACCACGCTATGTGCAGAATATTCAAACAGATTTAAAAGTTCTAGAAGTGGCTCCACTGTCATTTTATTTGATTTAAACAACATCTCCCATAAATTTCGCTTATTTGGCAGGAAAACAGCCACATACAAATACAGCTGTGTGAGTAGAGCTTTGTTACGGCATGTCTCAATTTATTCAGTCTCAGTTTGGAAAACGTCAAAATCGAATCTGATGGCAGTAACAATTTAAAAACGAACGTTGATTATTCGAATGTTTTTAGAACATCACAAAACGTTTATCTTAAAATTGTTTTGGGTTAATAAAATAAATTTGAAGATTCTATGGTTAACGATTATGAATGATTGCAACCACAACAAAGATAAACTTCACGATCAAGAGATCGCTCATAAGCTGCCTCAAAAATATCGATCTTCAAACACGGGCCAGCTCCGTAACACGGACCCCTTTCATAAAAATGCTAGATTGTTAATAACTGATTACATATAAATAAATATTTTATGGTTTGCGATGATCGTCCTTTAAGAATTGAGTTTTTTGGCATTTCATAATTGGAATAGAAAATATTTCTCAACAAGCTCAAGTTGCTTTCAAAGTCCTCTATATAATGTTGGGTTGTCGACAAATAATCGTCTGTTTTATTAATACACCACTGAATGGAACAGTGTCTTCCATTGGTAAAGATAATTTCGACTACGATTGTTTATTATAGTAACTTGAATTTTAGAAACAATCTTGTTTGTCCCTCATACCAATGTGATTGGTAGTGGAAGCACTATTCTACACCCTGTTGGAAAATGAATGGAAGATTTTTGTTGAGTGAAATATAATGACAGTTAATGGTTAAACAGATCAAAAATATAATTAAAAAGAAACATAAAAACTAATTACAATAACACAGTTTTTTTCTGGTTGTAACATTAGCAATACCATCGTACAAGGAAGGATCTCAACGGCCTTAGAGATCACTTCTCCAGTGAAATTAAAACAATGTTGCGGTTGAGTCCTTAACTAATGTGATGGTGGTTTTCCTTCTGAAATATTCTTCAGAAACATTGAAACCGTCTTAAATCTATTCAAGATTAACAAATTGTTGTAATTTAGTGGAAGAGGATGGATTCTAAAAAAAATCAAGTACACATAGTCCAATGCGCATGAAATAAAGCAATCAGCATGCAACAGTTAATCGTATCAGAAACATCCACAACCCGGTTCCCGGTCTGTAACGTGCATAATGAGATAAGCTGCTGAAATCCAGTACACCAACCGCCAATAAAACGTTTAAGCAGCAAGGAGCGATTTCAATTACGATTTTTACATAAAACGTCAAGACGACCGCACCGACGAACCGTTACGACCGCGGACAAGTTATCGCCCATCAAACATCGATGCCACCGGCCGCAACCACCCTTTGCGCGAAGCGGCAACCACAAATCGGTCACAGGGGACAAATTATTCGCGTGCCCGTATGTTTTGGCGTTTGCGTCGACCGGTAACGGCGGGCGCTTATCTACCATCTTGCGTGCCCAGGCCAATGCAACCGATGGGCCGTCAACGTGGTTGCCATGATTTCGACCACGAATGTCCTGCGGTGAGGGGTTTTTTTCCCCATGGCAACCGAAAAACCTCACGGTCAACCGATAAACACGCCCATCTTGTTGATTTGGGAATGTGTGTGAGTGTTTGTGTGCGGGCTGAGGGAAAACGAGAAAAGAAAGAAAAACCCACCTTTGAAAATTTACTTTCCACAACACCGTACAATCATCGCCTACCGAAAACACAAAAACACATACAGGCGTTCAACAGGTATTCCGCGCACTCGTGGCAATAAAGTATGTATTTATAAAATTTAATAATAAGATTTTTGCCCTCTCTCGTACGCCACTCCACCGTGCCATCCCTGCTACTGTTTTGGTTTGCGGGTAGGAATGTTTCAACCTGACAGTGTAAAGAGCCGAAATGGCTTAGGGCAATCACGATAGAACTTCCCACTGTAGCAGGCGCATGTGTAGGCATGTCTGTGCGTGTGTCTGGTGGTATGTGAAAACTTCCACCTATTCCTGTGCTGCCGTAGTACTGGTTCGACAACAACATCACCCCGGTGGGTAATAAAAAAATTCCATTCCACTAGCATGCTGTCGGTTACGACGAATGATTTCTTGATTTGAATTTCCATCACTGCAGGCCACATTTTCCTTGCGGCAGGGCACAGTTTGATGTAGTGATTTTCTATACCCATTTCCATGAAACCATGAACCACGGGCAGAAGGAGCGTGTACAAATATTTACATGCGACAGACAGTGCCTTATAGATCCGCTATTGTTCTGATGCCTTCAACTTTATGCTTGAATTTCTTTCATTTTGTTACATAACTGTGACTTATTACATAAGTTTATTTGTTTCAAAAATATAAGTTTAATTTCATTTTGCTAAAGAAAAAAAAACATGTCACTATTTTCTACACGTTTTTATTAAAAAGTTTTCTCACGGTTCACGGAAAATAACTTACACTCGATTGTGCTTACACTAATGACTACCATTAAAATCCTTTCTTCTGAAGGGCCTTGATGTCTTGATCACCGTAATAGTCCTCGCTGGAATGAGGGAAATGGAACGTTAGGCTAATATTTTCAAAATCGCAAAAATCGCACAGTCTAAACACACCACACAGTGCACCAATAATATACTCAACCGATGGTAATAACCATTATGAATGAATTGCATTAGGTAGAAACATTCGGGCGAATGAATGCTTGCGTATGAAGGTATGAAAAAGTAGTGATCAGAGTGTAAATAGTTACCCATAATGTCATCGAACGTAACAAACGCAAACGGTTAAAAGTTGAGAAGAGTTAGAGAAACAAAACACACACACAAACACAGTCAAACGTCACACGCTTACCCGTTAGTAATCGAAAGTTAGATAACAGAGCGAAAATCAAACGCCAGAAATCAGTACCGCCAGTGTGGAGGGGAATAGTGCAATGTTACCTGTTAACAAAAATAATTGTATTCGGGTGACGAATACAACCGAGCAAGAGCAACAGCAGAAAGAATTAAACGTTAAGACACCGAAAGTTGAGAACGATCGAGCGGATGAAGGTGATGAGAAAGAAGGGCAGTCCAGAGTAAACGGGGTGAGAAATAAGAAGGGTGGTTTGGGGTTTTTTTTAAGTGGTTTTAAAGATTTTTTTTATTTATGTTTCATTTTCTGTTTGTTTTGTTGTTCTAGGCTCTAAACTAAGCGCTTCTCGGCTTCTCCACACGACAGTCAGACTTTCGCCGCCTAACAGACTCCGGTGCGTGCCAGCAAAACACAGTTTCAAACACAGGAACGAGTGACCGCAGACGTTCGAATCAAAACCGATCCGATCTATCCGTTTTTTCTTGCGTTTCTTGCAATAGGAAAGTCTTGCCTTATGCATCGGGCGTCCAAGTGCAAAGCTACCCCACAGGGTTGCGAGCGAACGAGTTCTTCTAACTATTGTTTCTGTCCGGGGTGGAACAAAAAAGTGATATTTTTCTTGCCTTGTAGTACCCATGGAGAACGAGTAAAACACAATACACTTCCAATAAAGGATATGTCGTTCAAGGGTGAACCACAAACCACGCGGTTTTGAGGGGCATTTGCAAAATAAATAAATTAGCAACAGAATTAGACAGCATCCAGCATGCTAGAGGCATCCTTGGATAGATCATATAAAGTGGAAATCATCTGCTTCACAGTGCACGGACAGATCACGGGCACAACTCAACAATACATTTCTGAGTTTGGCTGTGATGGGCGTACATTGAAGTGATTGTATAAGTGCATCGAAAAAAGGTGATAGAACTCGTCCAGTCTGATGTTTAGGCATGTTTTAAACCACAACTCAAACACTTCAATTGTTCGCTCTGCAATTCCTAATATCCGGAAGTGATTTAACCCTTAACTATTCCGTCTGAAAGCTGAACGGGAGTGCGTGTTTGTGTGTAGGTGGGTCCTTTTGCACATCCTGGTACTACTTTCGATCTATATGGTAGTGTGGCTTCCCTGGACGATTTGTTTGAGCGTCTCCTAAGGCTGTTGATAGAAGGAAGTTAAGTGTTTGAGTTTATCGCATCGTGTTTTCCCTGTGTGCGTGTCCTTCTAACGAGTATTCATCGTCTGTTTCCTCTCTTTCCATCTCGTCCATGTTTGATTTGCTGCACCCTGCACCCTGCATAGTTCTGTCGAGCGGCGATCGATATCCCTAACAATTAATCCTGTTTGATATTCGTTTTGTTCTTCCACATCTGAACATCCCTTTTTCGACGGTGTCTAGTTCTTCTACAACTCTCCTCCTCTCGACCTGTCACTCTGCTCCATCCCTGTCCCTATCTTCCCTTCTCATCTCTAGTTGCTCTCCTTGGGAGCTGGACGGTTCGACTTAACGCTAGCTTTGGTGGAGGCAGGCGCACCACCGGACTGGAGGGCTAGACCGGCAAGGAGTTCGCTCTTGCGGATGCTTTTCAAGTCCAAATCACCGTAGTAATCTTCGCTGTTGGGTGTAAGGGTGGGAGATTAGATGATGGTTAGAGAAGAAAGAATTAAAGAATTATACACGAGGCGAGGCGAATAATCGGGGCGCACATGGGTTGATGGGCGATGATGTGTGTTTGGAAGATGCATTACCACACTTTTTCCGCCGAAGCGATGTCAGGGGAAGGGGGGGATATATAAGAGGGGAGTAAGAGGGGATGGTTTGAAGTTCTATGTGTGACGCAGAAAATTGTTTAGTCAGTCGAATCGAATTGTTAGTTGAACTTTGCTCGTCGAATGGAAATGAGATGAGAGAAGGTTTTGTTTTGTTTGATGTTAAGTTGTCAGATACGATGGTTACTGCTCTTCTGCTTCCCGAAACACGTGCCCGTCCGGTTGGGCCGGTTTCGGGAAGCAGTAGAGCGTTTGTGCCAGTGAGAAAGTTAACCAAATTATTGATTAAAACGCCAAACGCACACAACCCAAAACACTAGGCTCAATGGGGGGAAAAGGATCCAGGGCACCGGGAACGGTGTAGAAACACCTTCAAACATTGAAACCAAAAACACACAAACGCAGTATCATGCAACAGTGCGATGCTTACCATCCGGGAACGTCCTCGGGATCTTCGCAGTTGCCAGTACCGTCAGCATCACCGATCTTGAAGACGGTGCCGATCGGGCAACCGTACTCGCGGGCGACTCCCTCCAGACAGATGTAGTACTTGCGGCAGTCCTCGGGATGTGCATGTCGCGAGAATGATCCAGCATTGGAGATCTCACCGGCGGCCGGGCAGGCGAATCCATTTGCTACTTCTGCGGACGAGCGTGCAATGGGGGAGGCAGACTTTCAGATGCTATTCCGTGCACACACAGGGCTCTGTTGCACTTACCTTCGTTCTTGCACTCCGGCACCTGGTCGGCCCACATGCAGACGCGTGCATCACGATCGTAAGCGAGTCCGGGCGAGCACTGGTAGCGCGAAGCTTCACCGTTCCAGCAGTTCCAGAACACGTCGCACTTGGCCGCATCCGGGAAGATACCGTACAGACGCTCGCAGTGTGGTGTGGAGATCGGAGGTTCTGCAAAATGTAGAAAACGGTGAAATTGTATGCAAAAAAAGACGTACAAATGTACACTCGTAGAGACGGTGAAGATTTGCCATATTTATCGTATTTCTATTAGACAAAACACCGTATCCATCTAAAACGAAGAAGCACGACTATTTGCCCTCTAGACAATTGTGAAATTATTTTGAGGCACTTTAAAAGGTTCTGTTCAAGCTAATGTGCTAATAAGCTTTCAAACTAATATGCTAATATAGTTTTAAGTTGATATACTATCATCGTTTGAACAAATCTGCATTTGTCAAATGTCAGTTATTTTAATTGATATTATTTTTGCTCAATATTCTGAACGTTGGGTAGACAGTAAAGTTGAGTAAAGTTTGGACAATTGAGTTTTAATATTTAATAATAATATTTAAACAAATTTCTGGTTTCAAATTCGTTTCAACGCACTTTTCGTCAGGCTCATTCTCCTGCACAGATATTCAGCAGAATGTCTTTAAACTTAATTTATTGATTTCATCCGTTGCTTTCATTTATAAAGCAGGACCACACCCAAGTAGGCAGTGCACTGTATTGCATCAAATCTTGATATTAACTGTATGGCCCCGATGGCCCCCGAAAGAAAAGAAGACATGAAGGCACATTTCAACATTCGTGTGTCGAGTTCGTTGGACACCATTCGCTTCAATATCAGCAATAACACCAGGCCACAGCTTAATAGTGTGGTTAAAATTGTGCGCACATGTCAACACATCGTCCGATGCCGGGTCTGTTCCATCCTTGGCGATGTTGCATGTGTGAGGGTACCACAGCAACCGTATGTGCACGCATGTGTGTAATTAGCCCGATTGCTTCGGTCTCATATTGCAATATCTAGGGAGCAAACAAAATATCCTCCGCTGCAGGGTAGATATCCCATCAAGATTTAGACAGGGCGCAGGACTTCACCCTGCTACTGCCTTACGGAGATGCCCCTCATTAAACTGGCGGTCAATGGATTTTCCGGCTCAGCAAACGCTAACCGTGCCGTGGCCAACGATGGCCCGTGGCGGGCCCGATAATTACCTAGCTGAGTGCGGTCACCGCAGTCCACGTTGTGCAGGTAGTCGCAGTTCTCCGTCAGATATTTGGAGTCTGTCGCATCGAACGCGAGACCGTTGCCGCACGTCTTCAGCTCGGCCACGTTGTTGTCACACTTCCAGTACTTGTCGCAGGAGCTGTGATGCGGGTAGAAGCCGAAATCGTCCGGACACTTGAAGCTCTCCTGAGCGACGGCTGTGAAGAAGAGAAGATTTAAATGTCAGTACGGTTAGTTCGATGCAATTTTGCGTCATTTTAGCATCAGCATCAGAGGAAACGAAACGAGTTCAAAATGGGAGCAAAGTTAGCTTTTGCTTCACTGTTGTTCATTTAGGAAAACTCCACTCCATCAGCTCTTTTATTATCTCATTTCGCTTGCTTTATTACGTTCTTTTGCAGCAGCTTCCTGAGTATAGTCGAGCACAATTTGAATGTTACGTCACGGTTAAGGTTGCTAAGCCAAAAACAAGAAACGATTCTAAACCATCTTACAGTTTCTTGCAACACCTTGGTGATATGATTGGTGTCATTTTTCAAAACAATCAGGCGTCCCTTTTGGCACGCTAGGCCGCAATAAATATTCTCGGCCACCTGCCCCACTCGAATGCGCCGACCGTGCGGGTCCACGGATGATGGATCGTTCTGCCAGCGCAACGTCAACGTCCCAACCGCAAACGGGTACGGTTCCGTGATCAGGTGAATGATTTGTGACCTGTCGGATTTGGATGGTGGGCAAGGATCTCATTTTTTAGATTCACTATTTCCATCACCGTATTTGCTACCGGCCGTGGGTTTATTACGTTTTCTTGCTCTTCCTAAAAGGACGCACCCAGCAATGGAAAGATCTATCATTGCTCCGTCCCTTGTTTTTGTTCCTGTTTGGTTTCATTTTTTGTCGGTAACTGTAGAAAGAAAAATATTAGCCTTACTGGCCGGTGATCGATATGCTTTGAGGCTTTGGGTGGGATTGTTGTTTTTTTTTTCGCGAGTACATCTATTTGTTGCACTCGTTGCCATCCAACCGGGCCAATGATTAATGAACTCATCTGCAAATGGCAAAGAAAGTGTTGAGCTGTCCGGTTGGAGATTAAAATTTGACACGAACTTTAGATTCCAGCGAATCAGTAAAACCTCGACACCACGAAAAGCGATGCCATTTAGCACGGAGCAATCTCCCAGGAACACTTTGGCCAATCATAAATCCTACCGGGGTTCGGTAATCAGTTGCCCGCACCCAGACCCACCCGTTCCATTCCACCGCTGCCACGTGCGGGGTGTTTTGTGCTGCTGACTGGGACAGCTAGCAAAACCACAGAAACAGAACGCGAACGAACATAACCGTCCGTGACCGTCCCGCCAACGGGGGGGCGTTAGGGGTTTATTAACTTCGATGACAGCAACACCACGATACGCCGGACGGGCTGGCTCTCGCGTCCATTTGCAAACCCCAACCCCAACGCCCAACGGTTGGTGGGACCGGTGGTTGGCTCCGTGGCACCAAATCGTTTTGAATCAATAAATTTTCCCAACCCATCAGCGTTTGGTCATCGTAAATTTCGCTCGTGATAATAATTACACCGTAATTGCCATTATTTTTATCACCGCAAATGATCTTTAATTTATGCAATGGACGGTGCCCGCCCGGGCTGAGAGTATGTGGGCGTACGGCTGTACCGGGTTGTGTGCACGTTCGATTAACAGTTTGTCATCCCGATCTCGAACGGGATGACAGGCCACACCGATAGCCTCAAGAGGTTCTAAAATAGTTACGCCTGTTATTGTGGTCGGCATTTGTCAGGGATTCAGCATCCAATTCAAGAACGTTATGAAATGCTGAGTTAAATAATCGTACCGAATTATTGTTATAGTTTTGTAGAAACAGTTTTCATAAAATAGCCATACATAACTGTATTTATATTTTGATAAGCATTTGCACGTTATTTGTATATAAAATTGGATGATTTAAAGATTTAAAGTAATCAATTGAGTTTACTGATGAAACTTAAAATGCAATTCATAATATTTTTGTAATTTAATGTCAATTGATCTTGCATTATAGTTATGATTTTCCTATCGTCTAGTTATCTGCTAGAAACGTTGTACAACATTTTTACGATGATACAATTGAGAGAAACACTGTTCACCGCAATTGAAAGCCATAATAGAATTAAAAGACAGAATTTAATACAACATTTACAACTGTATTGAAAAATAAAGAAAATATTGTTTTTTGTTTGTTAACACTGTTTTCTAATCTTTGTACAAGTGACACAAGTTATGCAACTAGTAACACAAGTGATTATTACTCATGTTTACGGAGCGTTTGATCGAAATATAAGTTTATAAAGTTTTTCTAAAACCTCCAAATCTTCATGTTCGGGTGATGATATAATCCACAATTAGCGTCCCACGTCTAACTTTTAATCTTTCCAAAGGCAGTTGTGTAGCATTCCCTACATTCCTCAAATGGTAAAAACCAAAATAATCCCATGAAACCATAAACAAAACCAACGGACCCTCCAGCATGCAACAGAAATTAAACCATGTACGAAAAAAAAACCGCTCATTAAAAATCTCCCGATGAGTTAAATAATCATCCGGTTTGGCTGCTTCGTTCCATTTCGCCATCTCGCTCTTTGTGTGTGTGTGTGTGTGTGTGTGTGTGTGTGTGTGTGGTGTGTGTGTTTTAAAGACTCCTGCCTATTTTAACTTATCACTTCTGAGCACACGGCAAGCCCCGTGTGACGATTTTGGTCACGGCGCGTGTGAACCGCGATGCGTAATCGCGCACCAGCTAACTATCACACACAGATATCTCATGTGGTCGTGATTAAGGGGCGTACTGTAACACCATACCGTACGCCGTAACCGAATTTCGTACGCTGCTAACGGGGCCACACGAGCATTAATACGTATCGTTAACCAGCGTTGGTAGCTGCGTTTTTCGGGCTTTAATTCCATTCCCTTTTTCCCATTCCGGCCGGCAAAAGGGCTTCTGCTTTCCGTTGCCTAATCACACTTGTGGTTAATTAGTTTAGTGGCACGCAGCAAGTGGCCGTACGATCGATCCCATTTGCTTTAGCCACCGTGCGCACAGCTAATTCGGAGCCAAACAGGCGCAAAATACGCGGGCGTACCGTTCGTACCAATGGCATAATATACGTTAGGCAATGGGGTACAGCTTTCGTTTTCACTCGCCCGTTCGCCCATTAACGTGTGCGATCTAATTTGATCTTTGCTTGCAGTTGTGCGGATGGTGTGAGATGCCTCAAATAGACCGGTATGAAACCATCCCCTAACAGCTTCCTTACACACGCAAGCTGGCAAATTGAGGCATGGAAATTTGCTTCACTCTACCCACTCTACGGTGGAGGGCATTCACTTTCTTTTTATAGCTTTAAGGCAAAAACCAGAAACAAAGCCATGAGCACAAAAAAAAACACAACACAAACAAAAAAACCTTCAATTTCATTTTGTGGCTGATAGATTTTCCTCCATTTTTCCAATTACTCTGCCTTCAACCGGTTTTTCGTTTCGTGTTTATTTTGCATATACACCCGACAGGGGTTCATTGACCGCGAACGGTTCGGTTCGGTGATTTATCTGGCTGGCTAATAGAGCGATCGCGTGCCAGTTGGCCAGTGGCTGAACCATGGCGAAGAAGCAAGCAAACGGAAGCATCACGATGAGGAAGCGTCCAAAGATGAATGGCTTCAGATTTCGGCTGTGCTGAAATGATGAGCTGATGATATGCAATTCAATCGAACACTGGCCGCGAGTTTCCACTTGAGCAAATTTGTAAAGGAAAGTGACTGCAACTGCAGTGTTTAGTTCACTTCGTTTTTGTGGTTAGTTAAAAATACGCGATGAATCAATGATCTTTCTCTGTTTCTCTCTCCTTCCTGGATACGCTAATTGTTTTAAATTGGCCTTCTTCTGTATCGATGCCACTCGAGATGGGCGCTGCAAGGGAAGCAAAACCCATTCCTGCCCGCCGCACCGTTTCCGTTGACCGTGAACGGATTGGTATTATAATTGCCCCCTCTCTTGGTTTTGTAGGGCCTCTTGGGCCGCGCACATAATGGGTACTTCGTGATGCGGTGTGAGCACCGCCTAATTATAGCTTGAAAGTGAAATCGTTTTGCAAATCGCTTTGCAGCCAAGAAAATCGGAGGGCCTTAAAAACAACCACCCAAAAACATGCGCCTGATCATCACTCTCGCTTTTATCTCACGTTCGCTCGTAATGCCCTGAGATTGGTGGCATTGAATTGCGAATAGAAAGGATGCCCATAATCCTTAACGGGGTTGGTAGTAACGTTGTACAGAATAACAGCAACAAAAATGGCGTACGCCATTTACGGTGCTGGTACGCGATCTACAAAAAGCAAACCAATCTCTGCCCAAGCATAAGTCACCTGGTCTGATACGGTAATGAGGTTTCGTGAAACGATCCACGTAATAGCATCCCGTTTTCGTTCCGAGTCGCAACAAACGACGATAACTACAGCAACAAAATGTCCCTCCGCTCAAAATCCACTCCAATCGAGATTAGATCTGGGCGCTACACAAAAAAAAAACAGGCAAAGTAACCCTTTATCCGGGACCGTTGAGCAGGATTTGCAATTAAAGCACAGCACGAGTGGTATTGGGTGGTATGGGTTCCGAAGGCCTTGTTGTGGTGATATTGTGCGGGAAGTTATATCAAGCGAGCAAAATACGCACACAAAAAAAAACCAGGCCCAAGAAACCGAATAACGAAGGCCTTTTGATTCGCTGCACAAAGCGCGACATAAAGCACGCTGATTATCCACATTGTTATCCGGGATGTTATCAGCGCTACCAGCCGCCCTTAGGCAATCCCGGAACATTGGGGTGGGTTTGCTGTATCCTTTTACCCCCAGGGAAGGGTTGTTTTTTTTTTTGTTTGGGTGCAGATTGTAAGAAAATGTTTTTCCAGGTAGGTTCCACGGGCGGGCAATGGAAAATCTGTCAATATTTATACCGAACCGAACTCGTTGGCGAAAAAACCCGCCTGCTGTGTGGATGGGAAACTTATTTTGCAAAACGCCATATCGGCACCGAACGGCAATGGTTTGTTTGCAGGAAGGCTTACACTGCCTGAAGCCGCCACTTTATTCGGAACATTGTCTTTTCTGCTCCAAAGCGGCCTGTGCGTTGTAACACGTTAAGCTTTTCTTTCGATGCCACTGGTTGTTACAACACGCGGAAAAGGAGGGAAAACAACATATGCATTGAGATCCCACAAACACAAACAAAAAAAGTGTAAAGAAAGAAAACAAACCATCGGCACAAAACCGTTCCCGTACGGTTTTCGGTAATAAACGTTTTATTATCTTGCACCGTCGATCGGATCGGATCCGTGCAAGTGACAAAACCGGTGCCGAATGATGACGATGCCTTGTTGGAAGATTTGATTTCAAAAACGATTGTTTGCGTTCGGTACGCGGATGGGCGCGTGTGCCAGATCGCAAAATGGCCTACGGGAGTAGAGCAAAATCATTGAAACCGAGCGAAAGCGGTTGGTTGGATTTTAGATAAACGGTTACCAGCATTCCGATGCGATGGTTGCTGTTGCCGATGGTGGGAAAAATAAATGGCCCACAGGTGCGGGGTTTTGAGGTTTCGGATCGTTCTGAGAAATGCGCTTGAAGCCGTGTAAAGCGTGCACGTGCGATTGGTAAATTAATTTTTGATTCTCTTATCGAAAAATGTTGCCTGTTTGCTTATCATAACCAATGTAGCTAGAGAACGGTTGTTATTTTGAGAAGATTGTTTAGAACAACACGAAAAAAAAACAGAATTCATATTTCTGACAAGATTTGGTGCTCTTTAGCAGTAGCTGCACTTGATGTAAGCAAGGTCAATCGGTTCCAACACGTGGATGAATCGTTCCGCTGTTGAAACGCTGACATTTGAACTGCGGATCATGAGCGCTAGGGTACATCACAACCAACAGCAGCATAACTCCAACTGCACACGGTATAATCCGGCGCAGATATGCGACTCCGCAACCCCTGGAATTAATTATTGGACGCGAAAATCCTACCCAAAGACCCTACCGGCGCTCGAGGTTAGAGGTTAGAATGTGTATAACGCGTACTACACACATCACAACCGCCACATCGCTCCGTGCTGTCTTTCCTCGCCTCTCGATGGGGAATTTATGTGTGACATTTCAATCGCTATTTTACGATTTGCGAATCGACCGACTGTGTTTCGGTGCATCTTCGGTGCCCACGTTCGAACAATACTGGGGCTGAGCGGTTATGGCACGCGTTAATGGGTAGTGGAATTTAATTAACACATAAATAACCCCTCCCCGAAGGGTGTGTGCGTACAGACGGCTCATGTTAACCTGTCCCAGCACGGAGTACTTTAAGAAATTATGTACACCGCGCTGGCCTACTGGAAGCTTCATCTGTGTGTCAGCATTGGCGTAGGATGTCTGTCGTATGTCCGGGTGTCTGTAACATGACTCTGTCACGGGACGGACCGTTTAATAAATCTCCTTTCCTTTGGATCCCTTTTCTGTACACCCACCCCCACCCGGCACCGGGGTATTGTGTGCACGTCATTAAAATGCACCATGTCGGCATGACATCCACGCCCCGCAGCTGGATCACCAGCATTGATCTTTTCGGTCCAAATTCCGACCGGTTCCGGGATACCCGGAAAAAAAAGCCTGGCCGAACCTGTCCAAATACAAAAACCGATGCAAAAGTGAAAGTGGTTGGCTGGGTATGCAAAAAATAAAAAGACAACCACTCCGCACGCCAGAATCCGCTCGAATGTTAAAGATTTGCAAGACAAAAAAAAAATCACCCCCACCAAAATGGCGCACTGTGCGCAGGAGTGGCTCACCGGACGAAAGCGTGTACAAGACCTTCCGCATACTTGCAGGTAGGTGTTTCTCGAGAGTTTTGTTAATGAATTGCAAAATTCGATTCGTGTCTTTACACGAATCGGTATGGAGGGATTGCCGGGAGAAAGAAGCAGGGCTGCTCGATTATCGAAGATCGAAATTCGATTGCGCAACAGTGGCCTGCTCACGCCGGCCCACACGCCAGTTCGCCCGCTGGCGCTGGTTTGTCCGAAAAAAACAGAAGAAAACCAGTCCCGGGAGATTCGATAACGGTAGCCAATGGATGGAATGTGGTTGCAGTTGGTGTTTGTTGTGCTGCTGGCTGGCAACTCCTTCTCCTCCCGTGGCACGATGGTGACACAATCGCACGCGGTTATGTCACATCACCTCCACCTCCTTCGTTCAACCCCAGCGCAGAAGATGAAGTTTGGCCCCATCTCGTGATCCTTCCCGAACGCCCAACCCAATCCCCCATCTCCCGCACAGGCGGTTCACCTTCGCCCCCTCCCTTTTACTCCCCTCAGCCTCGCCCGGCGAGGGTTTTAGGCGGTAGGTGAGCAAATAAAATCGATTATGAAAGGTTCCAGTGTCGGAATGGAATTTGAATAACTGACAGCGGAATTGTGACACCGGTTTTTGGGATGGAATCGTTTAAAATGCGACCACATCTTTTAACTTGCTTCCCAATGCAGCGACCGTTGAATGAATGAATGTTGCCAGACCTTTCTGGGCCAAGTTCAGTCTGGTCGGCGGACCACCATCATCCAGTGCAGTGGCTAGTAATTACGACCAATGGCCAGCAGCGCCTGGTGTTTGTGCGTTTTTGTGCTGAGGTGCAGTTTCGCATTTCACCGCACGGCTACGCTGGCTTGCGCAATTAGTGTGCGCTTCCGTTGGCATTACTTTCTAAATCGAACATCCGTCACGAGCCACGATGAAGGTCAGGCCCGCTGAGGCCCCCAGTCTTGTTGGGTGGGCAACAATCTTGCTCCCGCACTACATTCGCTCGCTTGCAGATCAAGTTCAGGCCAGTCGATACGCACGATTGTCGGTTCCTGTCCCGGAGCCGGAGCTGAAAGGATGCCTCGAACTGGTCTTGGTTCGCCAATTACACAGCGATGGGGCTTTTGCGATTATGGGGCACCCATTTAGTACGCCGCTGTATGTGCGCGCGTTCCACTTTTCCACGAGTGACAATACGGCTAGCCGTGAAGGTGTGCGCTAAAATAAAGCGAACCCTACGCATATCTAGAGCACAATTGAAAGTAGTGAAGAATGATGGGGATTTTTTGTTGTTGTTCGAGCGTGCCCTTTTGTTTGAATGGTAAAAGGACTCCCCCACGCCGAACAAAACCCAGACATTAACGGTTTGGTGAAGGTCAACTATCGATCTGCAGGTAAGTGATGTGTGGTACAATTTTCGAAAGTTCCACAGACGCCACTCGTCGCCGTGTTCGTTCAATGTCAATGCACACGGGATGTGCTTCAGAGCTTACCGAAGCTGTCGCCAACGCTTTGAACGCTTACTGTCCATGCACTGCAGGAATGCTTTAAGCTCGTGGAACAATTAACCATTTGTGGCCAACCTGGACGTTGCGGAGCATCTCCACAGGCTTGGGCCAGATTATCGAGTGTTTCGAAATTAACTAATTTCGTCACGCATTTTCCGAAGAAAATGAACACCCAATGTCTGGTTTTGGGGTGGGATCTGTCAATGAACCCGAAGTGTTCCATCCATTGCTTCCATCCATCACACGTATGTCACACGGTTTTTTTTTCTTTCTCTTGAGTTGCTTCCACTAGCAGTCCACCATCCATCCACGCACATTCGGGCCCGTATTCTTGGCGATGGATACGCGTGGTCACACGGACCGCACGATACGTGAGCGGAATGTGATTGCATTAGTAATCGCTGTATCCGTGGTCAGCTACCGAGAGGGTGGGAGCTGGGAAGCGCAGCTACATTTTAATACTCCGAACGCCGAAGTGCAAAGGATCCGCCGGTGGAATACTAATCGGGGCGATTATCTAACGGACGATATACGGCCGGTTTGTCCATTGGCGAAGTTGTTGAGCAAAAGTAGACAACAATGCAAGCAACTCAAGAAAAGGAAAAGAAACTACCATGTCCATCCAACTGTCCCGTACCAGCCACCAGGATCGGTACAAGATTTTCGACTTCGAATTAGTCGCCGATAATCTCATTATTTGTGCTGATTTCATTGAACCTGCGGGCAATGCGTTGTGTGCTACGCAATCGTGAAAGAACACGGAGTGAAATTTTGATTCGCTTTAATTTGTGACTCGACTCGACGCAGTCGTGCTTGGAAATCACAATCGCACTGACTGATGGCTGTACCGTTCAGCAATACCTTTCCCGCTAGTTCCAGTTCCTCTACATCCATCGAACGATTAGCTCGGTGCACCATGATTAATTAGCCTGCGGACGAATATGTCTGTGGTGTGGAGTGAAGCTGCATCTCGCACCGTCGCACCAAAAGTCGCACCGCCCGTGTAGGTGTTTCGCAAGTGTAATTCAATTAAGCATCCTTGAATGGCGAGTGGATAGTTTCCACCCTCGACCTAAGACAGGACAGGAGCGCTCAAGGACTTCTGGCAGGAAATGGTTCGTCGTGGTCGTGTGCATTATCTCCGGCTGTCTCCGGCTAAAGAGCCGAGCCCGTCTGTCATCAATCCGCAACGTTTCGCAAAGCAAACCCGGGCTGCCGGGTCCCGCAGAGATTGTCCGATCAATTCCTGGTAAATCGGGCCGCGGATCGTCGAACTATAATTAGAGTAATTGAACGCATCGCACGGTTCGGCAGACACGTGAGGTGGGTGATGGAAATTGGGATGGATATCCGTCTACTCCCGGATAGCCGTCAACCGTCAACTGGGCTTATTCTGGTCTGGAAGCAATTACCGTTCGATGACGCTTCGTTGCACCGTTCTGTTTTGCCTTAGAACTCTCTCTCACACCCACCGCCGAAATCGATTATCCACGTCAACGCCGGATGTGGGATGGAATTATTCAGTGCCGAGTGCCGACAACCTTGACCGTAGTCCTACCGCTTCGCCTACCAGACGCATGACAGAGTATCGCGCAGTATTGCACAATCTGAATGCCGATGCAGCATCACGACGAAGCATTGGGGGTTTGTCAATCGGTAATTAACCGATTGAGAAGTTGAGCTCCACATTGCGCCGTGTTGCGAGGTATTCAGCCCAATCGATAAACGATGGCCTTCCGCAGCGAAGAATATCGCCTTTCAAGGACATCCAGCTACCATGAATCAAAAGTGTCGTCTAAGGTGTTTTTTTCTCTCTTCTGCGCATTGCCTGTGGTGTGTTATCTAGGGCACTCAGACACACACGCACACAGCTGGCTAATGCCGTCGACGAGAAATCGGAGAAGCCGAATCCGTCCTGATGCCGTGGCGTAAAGGGTGACGCGTACGACCACGCCCGTTCGCTCCGGAGGATTAACAAATCCGGCCAGCCATTCTCGGGTGCGTGGTGCAAAACCGATCGGTAGATGAATAAATTTCCATCCCTCAACGAGCGGACAGGGGACGGGAAAGGAGAGAACCGGCTGACCTCGACTCATATTTCGAGAAAAAGAAGCCCGGTGGTGCACCGAATCTTTCATCACCACCAGCATCTCGCTCTTCAGTGTATCGAGTCTTCTAGATAGCGCCAAGATCGAGCTCGATCTTACTGTGGGGCGACCCTAGCGCAACAAAACCAGTTCCAAACGAAAGCGAAATTGCTTCGCCCGAGATCAACTCGCACTCGCAAGAACTCTCGGTTGCAAGTAGAGCAACCGTCAGACGCGACACAGCTGCGATATGTGTGTGTGAGTGTGTGTGTGGCGACATGATGGAGAACTGTTGCGTTACGGTTTCCCTTCCCAGCGCGCAAGATGGCGCAGCCATCATGGAAAGTGAGAGCAAAACCGCCTTTTCGCTGCATGACGCGCTGTGTATGACGCGTTGGCGTGCTGTTGTTGGGGCGAAACACTCGGCCACTTCCTGTTGCCGTTTCGCTCAGCATCGCGCACCGTACGAAAGCGAAAGCAAAACTCCACATCGAACCTATTTGTGCGGGTGAGCGGCACATTCTTGCGGTGGGCGATTTTCGTTGAACGGGCAACAAAAAAAAACAAAACGGGCAAAGATCAACTGGAATGCTGCGCGAGGTGCTTTGCTTGAACGATTGAATAAGCGATCATTCGAGCGTGGGGTGAGCCTTTTACACGGAGTGTATTAATACCTTTACAGACATGAGGAAACCCTTTTTGTTTTGGTCAATGTTTTGAAAGAAATGCCCCACATATGGCACCGTTCCTGACGCCACCAGCTATCGCACTAGTGAGTTACTTTGAACTTTTCGTTTCCCGCTGCGAAGCCAGACTCCAGAAGCTGTATTGGAAAGAACGCTTATTTCGCTTGGGTACGTACCGGCTCCGAAGAGTGCAACCACGAACACTATGCTATACTTCATTTTGTCACTGTACGCTTTTTTTGTGATCTTCCGCTCGGGAATGTTCGCTACACCACCCCAAAAAAAGGATCGCAACCGTTTTATTCCTGACGCAAAACCCGCGCTTTTGTGCACCGCAAAATCACCGCAAATGTCACTGTAACACGCACTTGTCGGGTGTACACTAAACTCGTCCGTTCTTACACTCGTGGTTTGTTTGTTTTTTGCACCGAAACTAAATCACCAGCAAACAAAAAAGGCACACACAAATTGCAGAAGTCGTCGATCCTGGCCAACGGTTTGGTTTGCGCACGAGTCGTGTCGTGACTGTTGTGCACGCTGCGAAACTTCCAACAAAACTGTATTAAAAGGCAATTTTACAATCGGTTTTTATACCCAAGGTAGGTGGAGGAGCGCATTTTCAGGTTCTTCTTGGGTGTCTTCGTCCGCCTGCCGGCAGCCGCCGCGTGCCTTCTCGCTTTGGTACCGAACCTTCCCCTTCTTCCGCTGCCTTCCACAGCCTGCCTCGCCCGCAAGAGTGGTGCCTGCTGGTGGTTTGATGGCCCCACTCCTTCGACATGGCGCGCTGATCGGCGATCGCCAGCTCCACCGAACCGCGAGTTCGACAGAAGGAGAGCGTTGCGGTAATGTGTTGTACCGCAATGTGTCGCGTACGTGCAGTGTGCGCGCAGTGGCACGGGATTGGGAGGCACCGGGTGCCCTGCTTTTTGTCGACCCTTTTCTAGCTGCGGGCCCTCCCCTAAGTGCCAGGGATCGTCAAACGGCGGGCGGGTTAGCATTTTGTGAGTGTGTGTATCTCTTTTTGTTCCTTTCTCTCCTAACGTCTTTCCTTCACGTTCCTTCTGGTTCTCTTCGACACCATTCATTCCGGCCCGGTGTAGAAAGCCAACGAACGGTTGTTGTTGCCGACAACTACAACGCTCCGCAAACGTTCCATTTCCATTCCACCCAGGCCCCTGCAATCCGCACCGCGCTGTGCCCCGGTTTGCCGTCGCACGTTCGGTGCAACTCCAATTATCCCAAGCCTCAAACATCCCAGTGTCACTAAATACCTTCAAAGCTCCGTTTCTTTCTAAAACCCATGGCTCGCAGCATAAAACACACGATCGAACGAAGATGATCGCAGCTGCAAATTGAAAGGGCTACCTTTCGTACCTACGCTACACACTGTTGTAGGTCGCGAATAGTGCGATTAGCCCGATCGCGTCGCCTACCCACCGCACTAATCTCATATCCATCGCGGGTGGGTGCATCTGCGCACTCACCACCAACTCCATCCGGCCGTGGTGCTGCGGATGGATGGGAGGATGGCAGCATAATTAGGAATTAAGCGGCAAAAGGCCAAACACCACCGTCACCACTTTCGCGTCTTATTACCACCACCATTTTGACCGCGCAGATCGGTCGGGTTCGTTGGTCTCTATCTCGTTGCAGTCACCGCGCTTCAGTCCCACACTCCCGCTGCGCACGTTTCCGTGTGGTTGATCGGTGTGTGATCTTGATACCCTTTCTTTTTCTTCCTTTCCCTCTTTCTTTCTATCTTCTGGACCCAAAAGCGATCGTGCTGTGGTAAGCATTTCCCTGTGCGACCTTCTCTCTGTCGCAGCCAAACCGTTTAGCCGTTACCGATTACGCTTCCAGGGGCATCGAGGGTCGTGCGATTCAAGGTGTGAAATTATGAAACAATGGCGAATGCGATCGCCGAACGAAATGCGATCGCCGAACGAAATGCGATCGTTTATAAACATCGCTCGAGTGGAAAATGAAGTTTATCGAGGATGCTTTAAAGCAGCTAATAAGCATGATTGCTGTCGAATGGAAGCACTTTGCGTTTTTACGTTTAAATTATAAGAAAGCGATGATGCTTGTGGGTAGCGCACATGGTTAAGTATTTTAAATTGTTTACTAATGATGTATCAGATTATTTTGTGTGTAAATTAAATTGTTTAAAAAATAATACTCAATATTTAATAATGCAGATCCCTTCAGATTTATGATGATATGGAAGAAAATTTGAATAAAGAATACAATAAAAGTAATACGTAAGAACGAAATCCCAAATCTTTAAGCCAAGCTGACCTAAGAAAATTAAAAAAATAAAAAAGGATTTGCTATGTAACGTTTTTTTCGATTATCGATAATTTTTATCAAAAATATAAATTAGAAAATAATTTCGATAAACATGACGACATTTTTTTTTAATTCATCAGTAATGGTTAAGTTGAGTAATGAAGTGATTTTGCATCAAGTAAAAAAAATAACATGAAAAATTGTAAAACACATTAACATACTCTCACAACTATAACGAAATGATGTAAACGTTTAAAACTTACAAAAACTCAACACATCTAGCTGACATAACGAATATGATCTTGAAATAAAAAACCAACAGAACATATTAACACCCTGGTAAAACAACTTTCGTTGTCAAGCCGGCAGTTCGGTAACAATAAAAGTGGAGCAAAAATGAAATCAATGTAGTACGTACAGTGTATTGCTAGCAAATGTTACTGGTCAGCATTTACGAAGTACTAAATATCGTGGCTCTGAACAACCTCTGGGTGATGTAATAAATGTGGCACATTTTCGTATGATTTGTCACCAATAATATTAAGTCAAGATATCAAATAACAAGTAGAGGAAAGATTTTGTTCTTAAAAGTAAAAGCTAAAAATGCGAAATGATATTCATTCTTACGATTTTCTTGAAATTTTTCTTTGCTAATAAAAGGGTTAATTGAACTAGTGCAATATACTTTTAGGCAGTTACAAATAACGCTGAGTGGGAGCCTTCAAGATCCAATTCAATACCATTTCCTCCACCACCAAATCACAGACACAGGAAGTTCAAAGCCCCAACCACAGCACCAAGCGCAACCACAGTTTGCAAACCCCCGGCAAAATGAGCTCGGCGATAAAACCGCAATCTTTTAACGCGGAGAAATGTAGAAGGTGCATTGCCATTGCACGAATGAAGGGTAATGTCGGTGTTTGGTGACGCTTGGCAGCAGCAAAACTCAACCACAGTGGATGGTGGATTTGTTGCAGCCACCCTCGTACATACACACGTACCCAGTTCGTTCACATTGTTTGACATAATGCAGCATAATGTAATACGTTGATGTAGCGGGATGGATGTGATGGTGGCAGGCGGCTGTAAGGACCACGACGGTGGAGGCGACGAAAAATTTCACTTTCATCGATCAGATGACGAACTGCGCCATCATCGTGTTGTCGCTGCATGATCGAGGGCGTGTGAGCAAGATGGTACGGAAGACGACGGGTACGGTTAGATAATCAGTTTCAAGGTGCGTACGGGCATGGTCCAAAACGCACCGAAATATGTTCCGAACGGGGTTGACACCGGGAGAGGCTGTGGTTGAAAACAAAACCAGAAAACAAAGTAAACACAAAACGGGGCCAGAAAAAACTCGTTTCCGCGCACACACACACACACGCGCGTATCGGCCACCGAAATAATACGATCCCATTCCGCCCAATCCCAGTCCCTTGCCGACGCACCGACGAGCAGGAAGTTTGAAAGTCCGAAAAAGTGGAAACCAGAAACATGTGGTGTGAGTTTTTGGTTGATTTCGAACAACAAGCAAACCGTTCCCGGTCGGAGTTGGACGACATTGAAGTAATTGCAGTGCTCCGGCGCGTATGTTACGTGGAACATACAAACATGCCAGCCGTATGTGCGGAGTCTTTTGTAGCAAACCCTACTATGGCGAGGGAGAAAGAAAAACCCTCCCCGCAATCATCTTTTGTTCCAGCGTCCAGCGGTAGATCAACTGCAAAGCATAAAACGTGTCCACGGCTACGTGTGACAGTGGCCGGTCGCCCAGGGAATGTTGGGCGAAAGGCGCAAGACTTTGGACACGGGCAAACCAGATTCCTGGAAGTAGGGCAATGGGTGCTGAAATTGAAGCACAATGCGCCGGTCGGTACGCTGAAATGCTACAGTCGATCAATTATGCTATTAGCACAGTAATGAGCGTTGGGACACTGGGCATGGCGCTTTTGGTTCATTTTTGCAGCAAACTGTGCACGAAGCTGTATGTAAAGAGGCTGCTTAAGTAGTTTTGACTATGTGTTATAATTTTACGATTTAAAAAAAAGTGTTTCAGAAAAACTGTAAAAGCAAGATAGTATGATCTTCACAAAGACAATCTAGCGTAACCATCCTGACCATCGAAATAATTCCATTAGAAAATGAAAACTAATAGCTTAACGAATTTCCAGATGTTTCGATATTCCAGTTATATCCAAAAAAGTGTTTATTATCCAAGCATAACATTATAAACAAGCAAATAATAAGCAAATAAAGCATAATCTATGCAAATAATATATGTGTTATATGTATGTGTTTTCACTTTAAAGACGTGTTCTTACTGTGTTACCTTATGTCTTATGTCTTATGAAGACACAAAATTGATGTAATATAGAATAAATCTTACTTTCCTACCCTGAACACCTCACCAGCCATTAAAATGATTAAAAAAACAGTAAAAATGTGTCAGTGACTTCAACGGTACGTGAAAGCACGAACCTTATCAGGCAAGCATCCATCGTACGCCCGCCACAGGATGTGGATGCCGTTAAAAGGGTCGACGTAACGCGATCGCACTAGATTTACCAGTTAAAACAGTGCATTCAGTCACTATTATACAATTGTCCACCGGGTTCCTGTTCCATTACGTTCGGGGTCCCGCCGATTGATGATTTTCTAGAAAGCTTCAAACAAAACAGTTGCATTAATATTCAACCGATGGCACTGCGGATGCCCAATGTACGCCCCGGGAATGCCCACTGCCCACAGACCCGAAAGGTGAACGGACCCCGGCACGCATTCACATTTGCATCGCCGTGGTCCGGTTGGCTGGTGGGGTGTTCTATGGTTGAGACCGGTAAAGAGGAGAGAAGAAAAAAAACAACACCAGTAACACACACTCTTACGTACCGACTCCGGCTGCGTGGATTGAAACATCAATTTCACGCCATCAACCACGGATGTCGGCCATAAATCGGCAACCAATAAAACACCCTTCCCGTCTCGCGGGCCGAAAAACGCATAAGAATAGAATGTGCGTACACACATGCCGTCTGACCGTTCGAGGGGTTTTCCTCGCCACCTTGCTGCCCCGCACCCAGCGCGTGGGCTTCAAAGCTTTCGCCGTAAAACTTCGGCCCCGCCACGGAAGCTAAAAAATGGGTGAATGTTCGCAACGTGTTCGATTGCTTGCGAGACGCAACAAAGTTGGTGGTGCATCATCATCGTTGGGCAAGAATTTGGAATCGATAGCCGTCGAAGCGCAACCGACCGCCGACCGAACAGAACGAACGGTCGGGGAAAGAAACACGCCGACACGCGTTTAAAGTGCAACGCATGTAGCGAAAGGAGAACGTTCGATACATACACAAACGCACTCTCCGCGACGCTGTACACGGTTGCAGGCGATGATCGTACACGACAAGCGGGCCGCTGTTGCGCCTTTACGTCATCCTCGAAAGGTGTCAATCATTTGCGATATCGTTTGCCAAAATGAGGCACAAATTGGGCGTCGGAATCGGTGCGGGCGAGAAATTCGATGTTTTGTTCGCGATACCGTTCATTTGGTGGTGGGTGCGCTAAACAAATCATTCCAATCGATGAACGGCATCATGGAATGTGGTTTTGTTATTGGTGTTTGTTGTTTTAGGAAATATGTTATCCGTTCTATTGATTGATGGTCGAATGTATCGATTGTATCGATTGTGAAACTGCCTATGGAAAAGAAAATTACTCGTCTGGCATCATTGAAGCAGTAGACGGTTTATATAGCAATGATATTTATCAATAAACTTCTGAATGATCAGATATTTTAGAGGCAACATTCAAAAAGGCTTTGGAGATTCATCAATATTGCACCCGCACAGGAGATGAGTTCGGAATACCGAACTTTAAAATTAAAATTCTCTTAAATTACTCTCAATCTTTACGGTAACGATAAACACTTCCTGTAAATCTAAAGGAGCGTCCAGACTGTAAGCGTAACATACGCTCGAATGGTTTTCGAGTAGAAAATCGGCGTTTCTGGCAACCAAATTGACATAAAATTGCGTTTTAGGATGATTTGGCAACATTGAACGGACCGTAACAAGTGTGGACGCAAAATCCCCCGCGTAGCGTAACAAGAATCTTTTTTATTGCTGAAATACATTATTTTCGCACAAAGATCATGGGAAAAAGTTTAATTCAGTGCTTAGATCAACCACCAATGTTTAAAAATTGTTTTCGGTGCAAAACAACTCGAACTTGCTAAATTCGAGCATATGTTACGGTACGGATTCGACATTTCGCTATTCTGGTTTTGTTACGCGTAACAAGTATAACATAACAAAATTTTGTTACGTATAACTGTTATGGTCTACAGTCTGGACGCTCCTTAAGATGTAAACATCTGTAAGGTATTATGCAGTGTAAGGTATTATGGATAGCTGTCCAGCCATATATGCATCGCTAGTTTAAGGCATAAGTGTCTGCGTTGATATGCTAGATGTATGCAACATACACGAATAATTTTTATGTTGAAGGTGTTAGTTAGAATTCTACTACCATATTTCGAAAATCCCTCTGAGAATCTGAGACTCATGTCTAAGTTAAACTGTACTTTAGGAATGTGTTGTACTTGAATATTTTACAAGGTCCCTACGATGCTGATGTTCGAAAGTGACGGTTGATAGAAACATTAGGATCTTCTGTTCTGGGTTCTGGATATCCAGATAGCAAACACCTTGTAAAATTGATAATATTTTAATAACTGATGCCCCGAGAAGTAACGAACCAATATCAATTTTTCTTAACTTAAAGAACAAAATATTTCAAAAATGTATTTGAGAATTACTTAAATGAACTCGTAAAAATCATCACTTTTCGAAATCAATACTAGGTATTTGTGTCCTGTGACTTCTTGAGAACTCGGTGAGACTTGTCATAAAGAATTCTTCTGAGAGAGAGAAAACCGCATGAATTTTTACTGAAGCGTCATTCGAGTTATGTCTCGACTAATGAACTAATGAGGTCATTAATTTCCCAAAGATGACAAAGACGACATGACAAAGGATATTATGAAAGGCCTTAATATCTAAGGGAGTAATATCTTAAGTAGCAGTTTGCAGTATTCTTTGGAGATTCAACCATGAGGTTCAGAATAAACTTCGGGAGTTAGATTGAAGGCATTAGACTTAATTATTTAAATTGATTTGTGCGATTACGCCAGTTGCACACTAATTTAAATATAAGATAGGCAAATGGTTAGCAGTTGCGAATTATTATTGTTTTTAAATTGTAATTCAAATTGAAAGCAGAACGTGTGGAAGCATTTTAGAAAGCCTCTTCTACTCGTTTGCTCTTGTGCAAACATCGTATTTTCTCGAAAGCTTTTCATCAATTAATATCGCATATTGATTAGCCTCGACGTCCATTTTGGCACGCTCTTATCAGAAGTACGCATTAGCAAACACGTGTTGATTAAATTACAATCATCATCAACACGCCGTGACAAATCGAAGTAATGAAGAGATTTAGAACCTTACCCACCCTTTTACTGGCCGCTGCGTCATAATGTCCCTTCTCTACCGCCATGCGATCAGAACTCGATGCCGATAAATGTTCGAGAAAGGCTACCGATTGCATTACCTTACCGAGCCGCCACTTTTACCGCGCGTGTGTACGTTCGAGGCGGATTCGTGCCGTTCGTGTGAAACATTTCACTTCCCGGGCAAACACACCACGCGAGATGGCGCAGAAAAGTGCAGTTGATTATTTATCACGCTAGTTGTGCATGCACGTGGTCACCGTGGTTCGCAATGGGTTGGTTTTTTGCTTCGGACACGGGCACCACCACAACCACCACCACCACCACCACCAAACACTGCCGATCATTACCGTGGCACAAAACCGCCAGTATACCAATAACCCCCTGGTACCGTGTCGGTACCGGAGACATTAAAAACGTCCAGCATAGTCAGACGGTGTCCGAGGCACACATACTTGTGTGAGGGAGGAATGTAGCAGAGAGTGCTAGAAAGGTTGATGTATGGTAGTGGTGCGATTGGTGTTAGTGACGAAGCTCGTATGCTGGCGATCATAGCCTGCTGCAAAACAATAAATGCGTACACAAGGCGATTGGGGTGAGAGCAGGAGAAAGGTGGAAAATGGGAAAAATGGGGGGTGGATTATGGGATTGTAGCTAAATCCGTTGTCCCTCCCGCCGTGCCAGTGGATATGTGCCACGTGCTTCGTTCGTAGATCGACTTGCATGCGAGCGGCATAAGCACTATTAATTGATTACAAACTAACACCAATTAGCCTCTTTGCTGTGCGCACCTTCCACGGGCGGGGCGAATGCCTGGGGTCGGATTTACCGTTGCTGTGGAACATTTTAAAGCTTCCCTTTCCGCCGCAGACAGACCTTCCTTGTTTTATTTGCACCGTGCAGTATGGACGCGCCAACACACAAAATGGCCACTCCAACCAACAGCGGCAGCAAACATGAGAAATGTAAATTTCAACCACGTTTCCACCGACGTCCCGATAGCAAATGTGTATGCCTTTTTTATCGATTTTCTTCGGCCCCGAGCCCGATTTCCCGCAACGCTGATGGGCGTTTTGTCGGTTCATGTTGGCTTCCTGAGGGTCGAATCCGTTTCGTACGCTTATGCAATAATTGCACTTCACAGTTCCGAGAAGAAAAACGGCTAACGAGGACTACCAGGCAGGGCAGGGACGGCAGGCTGTGTGCACTTATGTAGCACGGGAACTGGAAAGAAATTTTGAAGAATCGAAAGGTGGTTGAAATGCGTCACTACGTACGCATATATTCGTTCGCAGAAATTAATTTCGAGCAGAATTCAACGGAACGAAAGTATTTTAAGCTTTATCCGAAGAAATATTTGCACTGTTGCATGTGAAAGATGCATTCCGGTGAATATGCAAAGAACGCTTTTTAAAAAGCTTTTAATTATTCACAACCGTTAATGCTACTGCCAACAGTATGGAAATTGTAATTAAAATTCCTTTGAAAGTAAAACAAAAGGTTACTAAAACTGGGGGCCCTGAATGCCAGAAAACTTGTTAATTCTCCACCGGAAGGCTAACAGGAAACGGATAGGAGTGGTCTAGGTGCTATAAACTCGCCGTAATTGTATCTCGCAGAACCGCATCAGCCGATATGCTCCAATTAGGCGCGGGGAGGGGGTTGGAAAAAACTTCACCGAAGAAATCGGTGGGTCTGTCACCGTGGCCTGAAGTTCATGCCAACACTGCTGATGCCCTGAAGCGTTGCAGCGTTCCATCTCAGGAGAAGGGCACGAAGCAGAAGAACGGCAAAAAACCGTACAAAACACAGAATAATACATCTAAACACTGGGCTTGCTGGGGTTTGCTGGGTAATCTTGAAATCGAAGGGCCCCGTAATTTGAAATCGAGAGCACCGCATGCCCGTCAGTGTTGGCAGCCAGCATATCGCAAGCAAGGTCAGTTCCGACGAACCATTCCGGCACAGGGAATGAGGTGTGTTTCAAGCCGCTACACACACACACACTGAACAGATCACCTTTCGTTGCGAACCTGGCCGTGTGCGGGATGTGAAACTCTAGCCCTGTCTTTCTACCTTTCTTTTCTTTGCTGCCACACGTTCCGTCCGAGCTCCTGGGTAAGCCGGGCCGGGCTTTGTGCTACCTTCAATCAACCGCGGAAGACATTACGACACAAAATGCTACCAATCTCGGTCAACTGCTCGGGTCGACGGCGAAGAACCGGTCGTCCGGCGACGTCCGGTACGTGGCCACGGTCCGGTCCGGTTACTGTCGCCAACCCGTCACTGGGCCAACGCCAACAGTAACCGTGCCTCGGGGACTACGTCATCGAGGCGTTGGTGATGGTTAATAATTTTCAACGCTCCACTCAACTGTGTGTGTGTGTGTGTGTGTGTGTGTGTGTGTGTGTGTGTGTGTGTGTGTGTGGGGGGGGGGGGGGGGGGGTTCGGGGGTTTCCCCTTCAAGCAGCACGATCGCTGCTCTGACGGCGACAGGAAGGACTCAGTAGGGCAAAGCTATTTTGCCGGTCGGATGTCTTCATCGCTCTCGAACCATGAATGCCATATACCCGCCGTAATCGTGGTTAGGACGAACGAAACTCCACCCGGGGAGTAGATTTCCAAGCCTCGAACCTACTTTTTTGGGAAACGTTTGCGTACAGCCCGGCACTGGCGTACAGCTCGAGTAAACAGGCCTCTGCCCAGTGATGAGGAAACATCTCCACCAGGGTGAAGTTTGACAGACGGCGACGAATACCGGGAGGACGTGCACTGCCACCGGCACAACACTTTACCACCAGATACCCCCCCCCCCCCCCCCCCTCACCCTACTATACTTGGCAGACCAAAAAACTTCACGGTCGATCGGTTGACAGTTCGCAAACAAACTGTCCACAGAACAGTGAACTGGGGAGAAGAAAAGAATGAAAAAAGCGGTCCTCCGAACATTGCCGATGGCGAACAGTGCCGATCCAGTTCTGGGACGGTTTTCGAGGCAGCATTCATCAATCATGGTGCCCCCCGTCGGATGTCGGTGATGTCGGCGTGTCGAACGCTAATCTGGGAAGGTTTTCGGATCGAGCGCTTGTACCGTTTGTCATCGGGCGTGTTTCGCTGCCCTCGGGGATAGACACATTCAGGCAGCGGTGAAACGGTTCCCGCCTCATGTAGGTGAGGTGCGTGGCTTTGTTGTCTGCGAGATGTTTTGCTTTTGTTTTGATTCATCTACCACTCGTCATTTGTTTTCTAGTGACAAAATTTGCTTCACGTCTTTCGGCTCGGGTGGCGCTGAACATCAGCCCACCGTCAGAGACCGATGATGATGGTATCGGCGACGCACTGGCGATGGCTATCGGTAGATTAGTGCAAAGTGACGTCTGCCCCGGACCGTGCCTCAGCGTGAGCTGCTTGGATGTGCCGTACTGCTTCGAACTGGCCATCCGTCCCATGTTCACCCTCCGGGCTGTTTTGCGGCTTTTTCGGACTGGCCAGACACCGAACAGGCCACGCACGAATGGTTCGGGTTTGCTCGCGCTAAGCCATTAAAACTTATTAGCATAAGTGATTTCCGTATCGGTGCTAGTTTGGTCGCATATTACGCACGCTAGAACCGGCCACGGGCAGCAAAACTGCTACGCAAAACGAGGGGCAAACGAAGGAAGAAAAAAAACAGCAACACACACACAATTGTGGGGGGTTATCGATAATCCCTCTAGCGAAGAAGGCGGTCATGTCTAGTCACACAACACAATGCTGCTGGTGGGATGGCAGAGCGCGATTGGCGATCTACTTTGACCCGCGGTTAAGACATCCTGATCGATACGGTTTCGGGTCGGCCGGTCGCTTGTCAGGTCGATCACAAACACCGGTTCCCTGTACACACACACAACAACAAAAAAATAGCCGAGTCCGCTATCTTCCTGGTGCCGCGTGCTGTGGCAAAGAGGTTGGACGAAGCAATTCACACTCCGGATGACTGGACACCGGTGCCGATACCTGTTTTTCGTGCTTTTGTACTACGACTGGATATTCTACATCGATGACCTTATATGCGGCATAATTTGCGTGCTCGCTGGCCACGTTTCATATTGCTGCTGCTACTCCTGATGCTTGTACAGGGTCATTGAAAGTCCTTCGTCGGTATTTACCTGCCGGTTGTACCGCGGAAGCCACTCTTGCCACGGGGTGAACGCTGTGCCAGCGGAAGCACAGCACATTCCACACGGCACTTGCGAGAAATGGTCAGGAATAGCTGGAATGGGATGGTTTTGGTGCATATAAATTAATTTACATCTACACAAGATCAACGTGGCCACGGTGGGGTGCGAGCTCTGGCAAAAGCTAAGGTTTGCTTGAGTGCGATGTCACGGAGAATATACGCCGGAATTTGTGCTTTGATTTGTTATGTACGGGGAACTTGATTTATCCAATAACGTGCTGCGATGTAATGCTTTCGAATGATAGTTGTCCACTTATTACGGCACATCTTCTGTGACAATTTGCTTTGTAAAGGAAGTGAATTGAATTATCCAAACTGATTAAGGAATACTGTTACATCAGGAAATCAACAATAGCTATGGGAATTGGAATTAAATCAGTCATTGTAGGAACAGTTGCAATGTGTTGTGTTGCAGAGTTAAAGTATCTATACAAATTGATTTTTAGGGTACATCCATATAAAGTAAATAATTTAAAGCAATTTACAATCGTTGATAGTTCTTGTCTGAAGACGCCACTACCATCCCAAACGACCTCGATCTCGATAATTCGCAAAAGGAAGCAAGTAAGCAGCTCATTGTTTCGTAATTAAAAATAGACAATACTTCAAATTGTTCGAATAAGTTTAACCGTGCTTATCAACTACGTTGACTACTTTGCACAATATATTTCTTAAGTAAATTTGTGAAATGATTTAAGTGAAGATAATCTATTTAATTATTAACAAACTCAAAAAGCTACGATCAATAACTGCCTCCAAATGATTCCGCAGTTCATGACTTCTTAAAAAATATAATATAAATTAGTCATCTTAAACAAAAAATAATAGTCGTAAAATTCTTTTAGGTTATCCTTGGAATAGGGAGACGCGGCAGCCTCAAATTGAGATGGAGTTATAGCGTTGATACTTCTTCTAGGCACCGGCGTTCCATCGCGAGCAGTTTAGAGGATTCCTACAGCAGTCCAAGACCGCAAAGTGGTTGCAAGGCCGGTTAAGTTACCAAGTAAGTAATAGAAATCAAATTCTTTCTTCAAAAAATAAAAAAAACGAAAATTTTACCATTTTCAGATGTAATAACTTTTCTCAACAAAACGCAAAGTGCTTTTAGTGTAACTTAAATAAAGCTCATAAAATCACCCTTTTAACATTATTAGCAAATAATTATTAGTTATTTATTCACATAAAGTTCACTCTAGCTTCATTCTTCGAATGAAAGAATATTATTAAATCCTGCTAATTTTTGTATGGTACAGATACCTCCCAACACATTTACTAGGGTGGAACATTACATATAATTATATAATCAAACGATATAATTTCTGTAAAACTTATACATGTTAAACTTATACATGTATACTTATACATGTTTTACAACCCTAGCTGAGGTCCCGCTTCCCGCAGGGGACACCATTTCCCATCTTCCCAACGCGATCGAACGGATCTGACCCGTGATGGAGCTGCAGCGAGTCGTTCAAATTCACGATAAAATAACGACTTTCTCTACTAACGCCCAACATAAAAGTAACATCAAAAAGAGACGCGCGCTACCGTACGCCCGGCACTTAGGTTTTCTTGCTGCACTGAAACCTCGCGAACCCGCTGGCGGTCCCGTGCCTGCTCTCGTAAATAATAACCTTGGACCGAACGGAGTGAGTTGAGGTTGGAAATGGTGACGCATGAAATACATAACTAGACCGCCCATGTGATTGCGGAAAACAATTTGTTAGAGGTTAAACACACATGTGACGGACAGGTGTAGAGCATTGGAATGGTGTGGCCGGCATTCGTCATTCGTCGTACGAGGGTTGCGCGACAGGAAGGCGAAAAACAAAACAGGGAGTGTGCTAGAGAGAATACGACCGATAGGAGAAACGAAACGGCACACGCTTCCTAGCTGGTTTTATTATTTTGCCTGCACTCCGTTTACGATAAAATCCAATTTTCAGCCCTTCTCTAAACCGCCCGTGCGGTAACGTGAGATGGCATTATGAGTTGCCAACAATAACTCAACACACACACACACACACACTGTGATTCGTGTTAGTTGGCAAACTATTTCCGCATGGCAAGTTGTTTTGCCTCAGATGACGGAAGGGATTTGGTGGTCCTTTCCAATCGCCCACCCAAAACCAATGGACCGTTTTGTCCCTTTCAGGCCCTTTTTTTCTATTAGAAGATCTGTTAGCCGGAGACCACATCGGGCATTGGAAGCAACAGTTACTGTAGTGAATGGTTTTGGTAGGAGCAGTCAAAATGCTACCGGAATACATAACCACCCAGTGGGGAAGGAAATGCTCCAACGCAACTAATCATGCAATAAAACGATTACAAATCACTCTAAACACATCCAACCTAATCTACACAGTGCAGCTAAATCACTCAGCACTAACCATGATGTAAGATGTCAAGTTGTAAAAAATATCTCCATCTGCAAACTCTCCATACTGATGAGGGGGCATTCCTGACCGTCTGATTTGGGGATCACAATATTTCAGCAGCATTAAATCAATTTGCTGTTTTTTTTTCATCGTTCTTTTCTCCCGTGCGCAAGCACTACTACCAGCAGGCTCCAGCCAGTTGTCCGACCCGGTATGTGCAATGTTTGTTAGCGTTCGGATTATCGAGCAGCCCGGCACGATTTTCTCGTCCAAAGTCGAAGTAGATCCGGTCGAAATTGACGTACACTGCTACTCACGGCTCCGGCTGGCAGCTGAGCTGTTGCCTTCGGTCTCCGGTCTCTCATATCCTGAGCGTCTTACGTACGCCGGAAAGGATGCTGCTGCAACAGAATTCCTGACACACATACAACGAGTTAGGTGTAAATAAATGATGGTCCCTCAATTCTCTACCGGATGTCCACCTCCCAGGCTGCCTTCATCGCCCATAACTTCCTGGACAGCCCCGCAGTTTGGGGCCGGTTCGATGGCTCGGGTGCTTCCTTACACACTTCATTAGTGATTCTTGTAAAGTAAGCAGCCTCCGGAAGGGAGCCGGGCAAATTGAATCATGTACACAACATATTCACATTCATGACCATATTCTAACACTACCCTGCGGCATGCGGGCCCGGCCGGGCGGGTTAGTTGAATTCCAATGGACGGCAAGTCGGGAACTTGGTGGACCGGGAGCAGCTACATCAGCAGCAACAAATGCGACGGTATCCGGTCCGAGTCCGGGATGTTTTGGTCCAGTGCTGCCGGGCGTCGGGCCTGTCCCGTACCTCACCGATGTACTGGTGAACCTTTTACCATTATCTTCACCACAAGCTTCAATAAAATCCCAATTGGCTAGGTTTTGGATTGAATCAGTCGAGAAACATGAGCATTTGCCCGGGCTTCAATTCAATTGTGATTGATCCGCACGGCAGGCCACCCGGTGGTTGGGAAGCGGAGTTTTCTCGGCAAAACTTGATATCCAATATCGGGCACCAGGGCTACAGGGCGTACGGTGTACGGGGTTCGATACTTGTAATTTGTTTTCATCATCACACACACACACACACACACACACACACACACTCGTATGCCGTTTTTCCGAAAGTGCTCGTAAGTGTATACCGCAATCATATCATCGTTTCGAGCTTGGATGTTGGTCGAGTGTAAATTGAGAAATTATTACTGCCACAACAACGGCTGGAGGAACGTTGCCCCGTCGGATGTTGATTTGAAGCCCTAAGAACAGCAGGATTTACGTGTCTGGAAGGTTGCTTTCACTTCTGCAGTGTCGTTACCAAGAAAGCTTTGTTCTTGGTGGCCTGAGTGCCTGAGTGTCCTCAAATAATACCTCCCATTTGTATGTTGAAGACGGATAAAATCAAGCATCACGTACTATAATGCATGAGTTTATTGATGCAGTGAACAGATCGGCTAACTACTAGCATAAGTCTGGCTGCACATTAATCTGTATCTGCACGGTTGATACTCATGGAAAGCCCTCCAGTAATCGATTCTGCCACTCTAACGAATCTTATTGTTCGCTCGCTGCCGAAGACGGTTCGATGTGCGGTGCGGCAAATGTTCGGAGCCTTTTCCACCGTCACCCCGAAGAGAATGCACGTGAACACCGACGTACACAGGCAGCAGATGCGCCCCGTAACCCATCCATCCCAGTTGTGACCACGCAAAACCCGACCAAGCGGTCTGCACCATAACTCATTGCAAATTCATCCACTTTGGCGGTGGTTATGAAATTCCTGTCCCGGATCTTGGGCCACCTTTTAGAACAGAACATACACTCACTCACCTTGAAGATGTCACATCGAGTTCCCGCATCCCTCTTCCGCCTACCTCCACTGTTTGTCTGTCCAATCCTCGCCGCACCACACCCAAACTAAGCGAGGGGGAAGGCCAAACTAGTAACACCGCACGAAAGAAACCGCTTTCGTCCGCGCGACACCGTGCTGTGAAACATGCCTTTTCGATTGGTGTGAGCAATGTGATAAGCATTTACATTTGTGTGGTGCCGATGGTGCCGATTCTTGGGTGTTGTGAAGGTTGCGATACCATTTAAGACCGGAGGGCAAAATCGAATCATATTTAATAGGACAATTTAGTTGCAGTTTGGGACAGTTCCTGCTCTCATGTATACTGTAAGTAAATTCTTATGTAGTGTTATGTGAAAGAAAGATAAATATTGCTCTTGATTATAGATTGTAACATGAATTAATAAAATTGCTAGAGCCGACATCACACAGATGTTTAACCTATGATAAATATATAATTTTTAATAATTAATAGTAGTAGTATTTAACACAATAACGATCACTCAAATACATGTTTAACTGATGCTTGTTTTAAATTTAAAAAATGCTGAAATGTACAAAATTCTTGTGAATTTACAAGATCTTCATTGAATTTTGAAAATAAATAGATCTGAAATCCTTTCAACTTTCGTTAGGTTTGCTTTGAGAGCTGAAACCTTTTTGCTTAAAAATCTTTTTGCAGGATAAATAAAAATATATTAAAGGATAAATTTGTAGCTACTTTCGACTCCCGGATTTACACTATCCAAAATTGAATGAAACGCGATTTAAAAAAAAAACAAATTTTCATCCAAAAGCTAACCTCAATCTTCGGTTGCTTGGATATCGAACTCGTTTTGTTTCTGTAACGAAGTACAGTTGCCTGCCACGCTCATAACAATATATGATTTCATTTAATTCTTGTGAACTATTGTGGTTTCCCGGCTGTCTGGCCAACATCAAACAGCTCAGTTGCTCACGCCATCAATTGATAAATGGATCGCCATTACAAATTGCATCACAGCACCACTCCCTGTCAACCGTGCTTTCCACCAAAACAAACTCCACGAAACTGCGAATCGTGGAAACCACCACCACTACTCGAAACTGCCACCGATGAGCATTTCGAACGCTGTCCATTATTCAACCCACGGTTCGGTCGCGGTGTTATAATCGTAAAAATTAAATGAATAAATTTTACATCGCCCACCACCGGCTCATCCTGTCAACCCGATACTGGCGCTTCCTCGTGCCGGTGTCCAGCACCGGCACATCGTGTCGATTCGGCACACCGTATTCCAACTCCGGTGTGGTGCCACTTGCAGCCGGGCGTAGGGGATGGGAACGGGACGAGATGTCAAAAAAAAACCTACCACCCCATGTAATGGGGCACGGGAAAAATGTAAACAATACCCGTAACGGTTATTGATATGATAAATATTCGACACCCAGACGATGGCAGCTTCCTGTCGCGGGGTACGGAGAAACCCTCCCCATCGTTCGCCAGTGTCAATTGTTATGGGCCGAACGCAGTGGGTGCCATTGTTGTAAGGCGCTCGGCAGCCCCCATTAAAGCGCCGTCATCAGCACAGTACCATGAAAATGGTCGCTTTGTGTGGCGGTTGGCAAACAAGCATTAACGGCTGTTCGTCATCATTAACGCGCCACGATCCCTTCTCGGGGGACATTTTACAATAATCGAATTCGGCGAAAAGCACAATCAGGAGAATGCATCTTGAAGGAGAAATGATTTTCAATCTGCAGTTATTCCTTCACTTTTCTGCAGCTTACTATACGCCTCACGCTTGACGGCTTGGCCAAAACGTTAGCTCGCACGAACGTTTCGCTAAGGTGATGGAGACGAGCGTTCTGCAACCCGCACACACTACGAACAAAAAAAAGTGTCAAATGAAACCGTCAACAGTTCCGCACTCCCAGGCAGAAACTCCCTGTTCCTGTTATCGCAGTTTCGTTATGACGCCGCCGGCAGAAAGGTTTGAATTTTGAAACGGTCGTCTCACGGTGTAGATGTGTCCCCGGGCGTTATCTAACCGCGTGACAGTAACGTGTTTACCTCTTCGTCTCATAATGCCGGCAATCATCGGTTAAGATGGACGGCGTGATTAGGTGAAAGTTCCGAAGGTGGCAGAAGCTGGGACGGGAACGAGCGAGCGAGCGCGCGCCGGTTAATGTAATGCTGTAATGTTTGCACAGGGAATGACGGTGACATTTCGATGCAAGCGTTCCTACATGGTTTCGTAATTCAATGTCAGCATGCTGGAAAGGGAAGCGACAGCTGTCCAACTAGCCCAAAGACCTACCTTTGCCTACCTTTCTTGTGCGTGTGCTGGAGATTCTTGAATGTAGGGATTAACAGTTTTCGTTGCCTCATTGAACGGCATGATCATAAATTTGATTATTAAAAACTTTGCATTCCAATTAGCCGACTGGGTAAATTTTACGATTTTAAGTTTGTAATGGGAAGACTGAGGTTGTAAAATTAGATGTCGATTCCTGGAATTCAAAGAACCTTCCAATCGCATGAATGAATCCTCGTCTCCACTTTAATGTTTCATGCTTCCATGAAGATTTACTTCTTTCGAATAACTCATGAATTTCTAAATATTTATGAATTTCGGTGGGTTCCATAGGTTCATGATTTTACGCATTCTTAGATTTAAATTTTCAAAATAAAGCTTATTGTTTCTTATTATCATTCATGAAGAACGGCCGGGCGCACTGCTTAGATCTGTTGGAATCTGAACAGTGAAATGGTACGATAGCCTGGTTGTACTCGGCCGATAATAAAGCTTATCAGAATAATCAAATTTAAGAGAAATATTTTAAGAAATAAAAAAAACAAAGGTGCTGCAGGCCTTTGACAACATACTGCAGGAAGTTAATTATTCGAATGGCGGAAATTGAAGAATATTGAAGAATTGAAGAATATATTAAATCCAAGAATCCTTAGAGTATTATGAATCATTTATGAACCTGTTCACTGAAGTTTCATATAAATGATTCTGAAGGAATGAAAGCAATTTAACATAAATCTTTAATATTTTATCGACATGGAGTTAAAGTTTTGGAAGAAAGTGAAATAATTTGAATATATAGTAAATTCTTATGCTTTCACTAGCATAATAAAAAGAAGACGAAAAATCCGTTTCAAGTTTATTTCCATAAGTGTAATCCTTACTTGATTGCCCTTTAATTTCCAAAGCTATCTATTTTTAAGAGCGAAAACACTAATAGAAATTTCCATTTTGCGTAACTTCGGGGCACAAGCATAACCTTTCGAAGAAAAAAATAAGTTGGTTTATCATCTTACCTTTTAAGCAATTTCAAAAAAGTAAGCATATTTCCCTGAATAAATTTGATAACCTTTGCTCATGGCTTTCCAACCCCTTTGCTCATCATCTCTGGGAATGGTCGTTCACCTGGTATGCGTTACCTCGATGTAAGCAGCGAACCTTTCGAGCATTGCATCAATCAAATATAACCTTCCACACTCGTTGCCACGAACCTCCTGATACTCCAGCCCAGTATGCGTGTATGTTTCTTTTTTAACCCAAAATTTCTTTCGTTTAGTGTCGACAAGTTTTCACCTTCCAACCCAGTAGCTGAAGCACAGCAGATGGGTTAACGAGTGCAGGATATTCACCTGCCAACGAATTACTGCCACATGCACTTCCTTCGGTGCATGGGGCTATTCCAAGAATGTTACCTTACCGCCCGTGCGAAAATCACGCTAACCAGCAGAAAGGGCGCCGAGAGTGATCCAGTTGCTTCCGTTTGTTTGAATGCGATTCCAAATCAACTGAAATAAGCTGGAAAAGCTTCCCTCTGACAGCGGCACATCCAATGGCTGTCGGGTGCGCGGGCCAATGGGAAAGCATCGGTGCAAAACTAAACGCAAAAGGTGCTATGGGCGATGCAAAACCTTTCCTCGCCGTGGTCACGGTCCGGGCAAAAGCATTCCCGGACGCAGTGCTTTTCCGTCACACGGCACTTCCGAAGCGGAAAATCGTACTCCATTCTCTCGCCGTGCAAGCGCGCATTGCTGGTAGCTGCTCGTTAGGGAAACGCAACTGTCAGTGTGGTGCCACATTTACGGTGCGGTGCGAGAAAATGTTCGTGGAAAAGTTGAAATAAAACGAACTCCAAATGCCAACACCGAAACTGTCAAGGGTGGTACGAGAGCAACTCGCAGTAGGGTCGTGGAATGGCAATATGTTCAAGGATCGCGCGATCGTACGAAGGGAAGAAGCGTGGATGTCATCGAAGGGATTGTCAATAGTGTCTTGCTTTTTATTTTCCTTCGTGTGAATCACTTCCTCCCTCCTTCCGTTTTTCCACTAAACCGATAAGTGCAACTAAGGACTGTTGGTTGGAACGCTGATTACTTTTTTCTCGTTCACCCCATTCACGGGGCACCGGGGACGCCGGTTCAATACCAACCCGCACATGGTGGTGGTACACGATTCGTTTGCGTGTTTCGAAGTTGTATCGGTTTTCTATTTGTTGCTTGGCTTCCGCTCACTGATTCATCTGTCACGCGGTGACACTGATAGAAGTACGCCTGAAAACCGGGACGGCCTGGGAAAAAAGAAAGCACAACGATCCGGATTAAGCTTTCGCGAACTTCTACGCAACGCTTCGACTGTGTGCAGCGTGTAGAAAAAGGATATTGCACCATTTCATTTGTATCCTGGGAGATGAAAAACTTTTTCCATCAATTTTCTCCTTTTCGATTCTTGCGTGAGAGTTCCCAGGATCCCGTGGGCTATGGTGCATTTCGTGTTAGTTTTGAAACTGGTAAACGAACGGCATTGCACTTGAAACTGCTCTCGGGTTGGGAAGGAAAATGAGATGGCAATGATTTGTGCACCATGTGCACGATTAGGATGGGAGTGTGGATGTCAATCTACAAAAAGTTATGGCCTGTTTAGAGCAGGTGTTCGGTGATGATGAAGGAAGGAAGGCTTGATCGGTATGCTGTTACGATATCTGTTGCTACATGAAAAGCTTTTAACGCATTCGATCAGCTGAACAGGACTTTACTTAAGTAAATTATGAAAAAGTTTATTGTATTGTATTGTGGTTATTTCGATAATTACTGTTTTAAAAAACGGTTCAACCTTAAACCACAAGCCGGATCATTGAAATCTTTTATGATACTTTTTGAAAGGTTTTTAAATATGTATCTCTACAAATCCAGCCTCAAAATCCCTTAACATATAATCGATCTACTCGAAATCGTAAAGACCCCTTTAGTAAAACCGCTTGTTACGTTTGGTAATTGTAGTGTTCCATTATTCCGTCTTTCCTTCCCAGTAAAGGACTAAGATATTTTGAATATCAAATCATTTTTCTGTAAACAATTTATTTTATTTTGTTTTCATCATTTGAATTAGTAGTTAATTTTTTTCTTCTTGGCGTTATGACCTACTAGTTCATGCCTGCTGTTATTGGCTTTCTTTGACTTAATTTTTCTTGTGTCCGGTTAGTCAGTGCTTTCTAAGGGCAATCGATCCGAAAGGAATTTTGTCTCGGTCCTGTCGTGGGATCAGCGCCATTACCCAATACACCGACGAGCCAAGTGAGCCAGCCAAATGGCTAATGTATATCGTTTAAATTAATTGTTTCTGATTTCTAGGGAATGTTGGTAGGGTATGTTTTTTAAAAAGTAATCTTTCACGGAGCGCCCCGGGGCGCCCGTCTCCTTGCAACTATTTTTATATTAAACTATGCATGCTGGATCAAAAATGTTAATAAATAACGTGCAACAGGCACTTCTACGCAAATGCAGCTCCTACATATCACCGAATCAGCATGGTTTTGTACCATGTCGCTCCACAGCAACGTCTCTTGATTTCTTTGTTTCAACGTGTATGCGCTCTTTCGATTGTCGATTTCAAGTTGTCACGCTTTATACTGATCTGAAAGCAGCTTTTGATAGTGTTATCCATGAAATTCTCATTTCTAAATTGCTACATATTGGATTCTCTCACGATATAACAACCTGGATCAAGTCATACTTATTTAATAGGCAATACAGAGTCAGGATTGAAAATAGTTCGTTTGAGGTAGTCGTCTTGGATCGCTAGTGTTCATCTTATTTATTAATGATTTAATTTATTGCGTCCCGTCTGACACGTGTTTATTGTACGCCGATGGTGTCAAACTGTTCTTACCTGTAAAAAACTATGACGACTGCAATATGTTACTACAATTAAGTAATAAGTTTATTGCTTGGTGTTCTGTAAACGATCTGGAGCTTGCCTGTGATAAGTGCTTTGTATTGATAACTATGATTTTCACTTCTCTACTGATGCGATAAAATATGATTTTTTAATATTATTTAATTTTGGGATTTCAGTCCAGACAACGTCAAGGATTTAGAACGTGCGATTATCATTGTAGATATAGGTAATTTAAGTTGTTAAACATAAATTATGTAGCCTGCGCAGGAAAATTGCTCTAGCAAATAAATTGCAGATATATTCCTAGAGTCATATTTTTACAAAAATCTTTAAGTTTATTCGCTTCCCAAACAATAACTGCCAAACATGCTCTTCAATATTGCAGACAACAGAAATACAAACGCTATTCATATTGGCAAAAATCTCAGACGGCCGAAAATACGTACCAGTAATTCCCGCCGGAAATGTTGTAAACGTTCTCTCGTGGGTCTAGCTCACGTGAAGCAGGAATCCATCATTCTGCTACCATCGGATAAGCCAGATAGTGGTAAAGAGAACACCGGGACAGGTGTTTCCTATTGCAACGATACACCCCCCTATTCGTAATGACCATCGTCCGTTCCATCCGAAACGGAAGTCACCTTGATTAGCATTGTCCCGGCGGAAGGTGTACAAAACTGGCCAAAATCCGTCCAAAGTCCAACGAGTTTCGTTACCCGACACGAGCAAAAACCGAACAAGAAGCCGTAACAAAAGCCAAGGCGAAGACGCAAAAAGGGCAACATAAAAAATTAGCATGAATTGCTCACCCTGGGACAGATACAGAGGGTGGTCAAATCGGGATCGGCAACGGAATGAATCGAACCATCAAGGAAATGAAGTTCCATGTGTCATTTTTCATGTGTGACCGAAAGAATGCCGCCCGAAACGGTCACGGATGGGGCTCAAGCGATGTGACATAAGAAGCCGCCATCTTCGTTGGCAAGGGACGAACTCATGGGGAAATGGGGAAGATCAAAGGGTACGTGACACAAGCGGGCAGATTGTACGATGCGGAAATGGAGCAAAACGATGAATCCAATCAATCATTCATCAACGAACAACAATGACCAAACAACAGCACCGGGCACCAAAGGAATAAAAAAGAAGGACGAATTCTCGATAGGATTTTGCGTTTTGCGGTTCATTTGGGAGTTGCCAAAGGTTGCCCGGAAATTATCCCATTATTGTTCACCTTACCGGAGCCGGTGCGCAATCTGTCCGGCTGACGGGTGCGCATGTATGTGTAATGAACGGGAGATGTTGGAAAGCATGACATCAACAATGGTCGGATTTCGTTTACCGCTGTCGGTTAAGGATCGTCGAAAAAAATCGGAAAATGGGCGAGTTCTATTAGCGTCCGATTGGAACGAAAGGGATGACAGGGATGACGGGATCGGTTGAATCGCACACCATTTTACGAACCAGAACCTCTGTCGTTGTGTGTTATGGTGGTAGGTTTTGGCGTCCATAAATCTTCCCGAATCATCTTACCGGATATCCGGCCGACGTGTGGACGGTAAATGGACATTGGAATGGGAATAAATAAAAAAAAACAGTTCACCGCTTCAAATTATTTGTTTAAACGAATGTTTTCGAAGCTAAGGTGTGTGAAGCAGAAACAGACAAAAATCCGCTTCTTAATCCGACATTTTTGAACACGACTGCTACAAAGTTGGTTGGTTTGGTTGGTTGATTTCCACCGGATCGATTTGGAAAGGCTCAAATATAGTCTGATCAGCGTATTTAAAAACAAATAAGCTTCCGATGCTTACCTTGCGGATGAATACAGCTACAGTAGTGTGTTCCGGTACAGAAGCGTTTGATTTCAGGTGCAGTAATCTCATTATTAAATGAATGCTTACGATTGGAATTTCGCGCTACGGTCTGATGTAAGCAGTGGAGGATCAATCCCCTTGGAGGCCTAGGGCGGAATTTTTAAAGGGGGCCTATAACTTTGCTACGACATTATCGGTGTTATAATATAATATATAATCGTTTGTATGCGCTAAGGAGCACCATAACGCCACTACTTTTAGCACATTTTTTACGATTTACGTACATCCTGAGTAGTCCAACGCCTTTTACGATTTTTCGCCCAAGGTACATTTTTTATTCGGTTTACTTCTTCGGTAACAATCCGTGAAATTTCTTAGAAACCTGTTTCGCTCATGTTGATGTATAAGACCATGAACAACACAATTGTTTTCGGATTTGCGATACCAGGAAAACATGTTTTTCAAGAGGTAACACCTGCAGTATGGAATAAATTTGCCCATCGCTATTGCATTGCATACTATCAAACCCGTGAGAGCGATCGCTAGTGTAAGGAAGATGGATGAAACGGAAAGCATCCTTCATCTCGCTCAAACTTCCCGTCGGCTGCTTCCATACAAAACCAGCTAATTTCAGATTGCCGATACCAGAAAAGCATCCACGGAAGAGGTAGCACCTTGTACAGCAATTTTGCTTGAAAACCGCCGAAAGTTGTGCAATGTTTAAACACTAACTTTTCCGTTAATCGAGAAAAATTTCTTCGAAAACTACCAGTTTCCGAATGTATAGTACCAGGAGAGCATCCACGGAAGAGGTAGCTCCTGGTACTGCGCCGTAAGGTATGCAATGTTTATGCACAAACTTTGCAACCAACTTGCAATGCAATGCGCCGTAAGGTATGCAATGTTTATACACGAACTTTGCAACCAACTTGCAATGCAAGTTCGGTGCATGCAAGAAACTTGCAAGATGGCGCCCAACTTCGTACTTGCATGCAACAAACTTGTACGCAAGAACTTGCATACAAACTTGCATGCAAGAACTTGTATACAAACTTGCATGCAAGAACTTGCATACAAACTTGCATGCAAGAACTTGCATACAAACTTGCATACAAACTTGCATGCAAGAACTTGCATACAAACTTGCATGCAAGAACTTGCATACAAACTTCCATGCAAGAACTTGCATACAAACTTGCATGCAAGAACTTGCATACAAACTTGCATACAAACTTGCATACAAACTTGCATGCAAGTTTGCATGCAGGAAATTGCATGCAAAAACTTGCATGCAAGTTTGTATGCAAGTTTGTTGCATGCAAGTACGAAGTTGGGCGCCATCTTGCAAGTTTCTTGCATGCACCGAACTTGCATTGCAAGTTGGTTGCAAAGTTCGTGTATAAACATTGCATACCTTACGGCGCATTGCATTGCAAGTTGGTTGCAAAGTTTGTGCATAAACATTGCATACCTTACGGCGCAGTACCAGGAGCTACCTCTTCCGTGGATGCTCTCCTGGTACTATACATTCGAAAACTGGTAGTTTTCGAAGAAATTTTCTCCGCCAACGGGAAAGTTAGTGTTTAAACATTGCATACCTTTCGGCGGTTTTCGACCAAAATTGCTGTACTAGGTGCTACCTCTTCCGTGGATGCTCTCCTGGTACTATACATTCGGAAACTGGTAGTTTTCAAAGAATTTTTTCTCGATTAACGGGAAAGTTAGTGTCCTGGTCCTGGTGTAATTTCGTTTATACTTTAAAGTCACAAAGTCGATATTCTTCTTTGCATTTAATTAATTACATAGAAACAAATGTTTTGTATAACCAAGGAAGATATATTTTATCAATTTTTTACCTTTTCAATTAAATTTTTTGCTATAAATTAACTCTGCTGTTAAATTCCCAAAAATTACACAATCAGCACAAATTGCTTGGGGCCCCCAACACGACGAGGCCCTAGGCGACCGCCTACTCCGCCTACCGTTTGATCCGCCACTGGATGTAAGGGAGCAAGAAAATAAAGCAAATTACATTGCGCATTGGCTATGTAAATTTGGTGGACACTACAATTAAAGTGCTTTCAAATGTAAAAAATGACCTAGAATAAAACAGAATTCCACGTTGGAACAACTTCGAACAAATAAATGGTCATTTCATTTTTTGTTTGAATCATGATTGGATTTCTGTAGCATAGTTCAGCTTCTTCCTGCTCGTAACGATCAACTGAGTTCAATCGTATAACATGAACATGAAAAGTATCGAAACCATTAGATTAGATCCTCTGTTTGTGTTTTGTCCTAAATAGTTAAATATTTCTCATCTGAGGACCTGTAGAAAGGCTAGCGATCTTTGCTTAAATGTTATGTTTAAGGTAGGGGAAGACTATATCTGACGTACATGAGGTGCCTCGCCGTGCAAATAAATTCAAGATGATGCACTAAGTTAGCCGTTAGATAACTGGTGTATTTTTATGTCATAGAATGAATTTTACACTTGCAAGACATCGTTTTTTTACGGTTCAGCAGGCCATTCGTGAACAGTAACGAGTGCGATAGAATCATTCTTTCAAGTGGTTCACCTTAAAATGCTTTACATTTTACATTTTACATTTTTTTCATTTTAGCACAAGTATTGGCCCGCATCTCCACCTGTTGGACCGCAAAAGGTACGAAGAATGTGGTTGTTATTGGCTGTGGGGGGCCTTGTTGGTCGAAATGATCAACCAGATAATCAAACACGAACGAGAGCAGCAAAAGAGGAGCAACAAATTCAGCAACAAACTGTATGGAGACTAAAATCGAATTCCCCGTCTTTCGGGCCGCCGTGCATACAAATAATTAACCAATTGCATTCGATGCAGTTCGGGTAACGTGGAACATTATGGGAGAGGCGAATAGTCCAATCTGTTTTTTTTTTATTTGTTCGTTTGTTCAACGTTTGCACAACGCGATCACGATGTGTGTGAGGCTCCGGCGTTACGGCAGCGATTACGTTTTGGGCGCCATGCCGTACAGGGTGGGAACGGTTGTTGTTTTTTTTTTTGGCAACATAATGCTACTGGCTCGATTCGATTAACAAGTAGCTCAACCAGCTTGATAATTCGGACCAAAAATTTCCTCAGCAAAAATACGAGGCAAAAAAGAAAAAAAAGCGGTGCAAAGCAAACGAACAAACAAAACACATGCTAAACACAGCCCATTGCACAAAATGCATTGCTTATTATGCATCGATGCATTTCGGGTCCCATACCGGCATCGAGCGCTAGCAACCAAACGCCGGTCGGTGGCACGACGGTGAAGAAGCCTCCGGGGAAAGTGTGTGCCTGCGAGTGAGTGTTTGTCCGCGAATGCAAACGAGCGTGAAAATTGGGTCAAACAGCGATTGATTGCAGCTGGGTTGATGTGCCGCACGTTACTATTATTGTGTGCGCGAGTTATTTTTTGTTTTGTGTGTTGTGCTGCTGCCACGGTGACGACGACGTCACTCCTCCCATAGGTTGAATGGGCACGGCACACGTCATAATTCATTTGCATTTTAATGTAAATGAGCTGGAAGCTTGATTTCAAATAGCACTAGACAAATTAATAATATCACAACGTTGCAAATCATTAATAACAAGCACTGTTTGTATGTGTGTATGTGGTAAGCCACACACGCCGTTATGCATGCTGCATGTTATGCACCGCACGGTGTGATCAGAAATTAAACGATCAATTTCCGGTCTCACATTGTTCAATTGGATTATTGGAGTGGATTTGGTGAATGCGCGATATTTTTTTGGTCAATCCAAAATGGTTGTATTTACAAACTTTTTAGCATGTACCGGTTGCGAAGCGTTGTACACAAATTGGTTGTAAAATATATCAATAGTTAAATAATGCTGATATAATGGTTACAATTTTCTGCGGTAGAGAACAAACTAGAAAGATTCTTTTGATCAAGTAAATAATTCCTGATCTAAATTTTGCGTATTTTGATTAATACCAATGTTTGGCAGAAGTTGTAATAACATTGTTTAGGTTTTTTATGAATATTCTAAGTATAAATAAATTATACTACTTTACAATCTCTTGACAGGTGATGTTTTTTGTCTTCTCTTTCATTGCAACAATTAACTTTTCATTCGCAGTGATCTGAAGTTGATATTGATTTTTTCTTGCAATACTTCATGTTGCAAAGTTGCGGATTTCGTCAGTAAATCTTTAACAGCCTCGCGGACATGAGAGACGATTTTTTAGAGACGGATATTTATAACTGGTCTTTTACTCGTTTGCAACAGGAATAGGGCTCGATCCTCGCATTGCATTGCTGGTGGCGCCCTCTCCCGTCATTTGTTCTACGCTCCGATCCTCTAGATGGGCAGATTTTGCCAAAAACTTTGACACTTTATGCTCTACTTTTCCTATGAGTCGCTGAGCAATTAAAAAGCTCTAATTATTTAATTTGTAGCTGTAGCATCCAGCATAGTTTTCTATAGATTGTAGAGAAAAAAGCATACAAATGTCTAACAAACAATAGTCGTCTAAGTGTTTTTGTAAGTAACCACAGTTCCTTAGCAAAAGGTTCCGAAAAGCCCTTTTTAGTAAATAAATATTCACCACCGTCTGGCGGTTAGCCACTCCCGGCATTCATGTGAAACCATCGGAATGTGCAGTACATGTTGGCAACCGCATGTCACTTACATTGAGAGTTCGTTGCTTTACGGTCTAACGAAAAAAGGCAGCAGCTAAACAAAAAAACGCAACGAAAAATATACACAAACTCCTTGCAAGCAAATGGTTTCAGCCTGCCATTCAAAGCATCACCCTTACCATAACCGAATGCATTCGTGAATACATCAAGGTCAACCATATCATATGATTTATACGCCAACGAAGATGAAAGCAGACATGCAGAGCAGAGCAGTACAAGCTTAAGCCGGTGCCGGTAACAAAGCGTCCATAACCAACTGGTAAGTCTTCTTCCAGAATGCTTCAGACACGGTCACCTTTACTGTTGACGTCGGCTTTTTGGTCGAGGAGATGCCGTTTATGTGCTGGATGCTGGAGATTCCAGAAGAGCTCTTGTTGTTGTTTTTGGGTGGGGAAGGCACACACCACACAAAACGCAAGAAATCTGTGTGCATCAAACCCGCACCCCCGGGCACGACAGCTCGATGGTGGTAAGAATAAATTTGCATTTCATTTTACAAACACACATACACACACACACACACACACGCAATCATTCGTACACACCTCAATGCTTTCGTCTACAGTGGAGAACTGACTGAGTTGCTTATGATGAACGATGGCATGTGGAGATGGTGTTTGCAACACCGGCCAGATCGAAACACTTAGACACTCCGTGTCCCTTCCACCTTCCGTTCTGTTGGCGAGCGAGAGAGAGAGAGAGAAACGACCTTGAGTGGAGCTGCAAAATCTTTGCCACTACCGGCTTAGGTCTATCGGTTCTTGGTCATGCTGGTCGGTACCGGTATGAATCGGTCCAAGATGCTTTGCAACGCTTCACCTCGCTTAATAAGCTTATGTCACACGACTCACAGGCGAACCGAAAAAGGGAAAACGGCACAAAATGCATCATGCAATGGTAAGACATTCCAGAACGGATGAGGTGTCTAACTGCTGTACACAACTTGTTGCGTCGTGAAACATTTTGCTTCTTCTAAGGAAATTACTAGCTGCTCCCGTACATCCAGATGGATCCTTTTGGAGAATGGGTTGGACCGCAACCGTGGGGCAGAGTATCGCAGACCGGGAAATTTGTGGTCTGAAAGTGACCGTTTTGCATTTTGCAGCCGAAGGCCCTAGCGTCGTTGTAAAACGGCTGCTCTATGGCGCGAACCCACGGGCGAGGAGTACCCTCCATGAAGTTGGATGTGTTCTGGCACACGTTCTAAAGTGTCGTACCCCTTTAACCTAAATCCGTTCGGCTCGGCTATACCCAGAAGGGTTAACCTGGAATGGAGCAGTAAAAGACCTCAATTTTATCCACGAACCCCGGGAAGAGTCGGGCGAACGAGCGTGGTCAGAAGGTGGAGAACAACGAGCGGACTAGCGACCGTACACGGAACGCGGACGGCAAACAGTTAGCTGACACAGTGGGAAGCGCGTAATTGGATTTTCGCTTGTCCTTCTACGGCAAGTCGGCCGGCATTGGTTTTTCCCCCCGGCCGATAGTGGCCTCGCGTCCTCGTACGAATGATGGATGCTCGCTGGCTGACGGGGGTCAGAAATAATCGGGGAAGACGGTGGAAGCAATTTATCTAATAATCGTTTGTAACATCGCCGCTGTTCCGTTTCCGCAGGAAAGGATAAACTCCGAACAAGTGGAACACTGGAACACATCATGGGAGACGTTCCGCGGGAAGTGAGTGTGTACATGTGCGAGGGTGTATGTTTGAAGTTGCGTGAAACATGACAGGGTTCGAATATTAAGCAAGGTGACGTGATACACCCGGGAGCGGTTGCACCATAACACACTGCACGGGCTGTCCCATCCGATTTGAAGGTTGCGTGCTGGCTTATTTTCGGCAGGTCTATCGGGAATCGTACCATCAGGGCTTAGAATCGACGGGGGGACTGGGCCCGATGTCGATGCCGGCGACGATTGTAAGTACCGCAATCCCAGATCGACCCCCGAACGGTTGCATACGGTTCGATTTTAGCTTTCAGCAGTAAAACCAACCGGCACGAATCACGCCGTCCAGGCGGATCGTTGGATAGGATCGGAAGAAGAACGGCCCAGCGGGTGGAAGTGACATTTGCTGCGCGTTACATTGGCCGGGCAATTAAAAGTAATGTTTTCATTTCAAACATTTACGAGCGAAAGGGAACAGGGCGTCGGGCATTTCTCTGGCGTTGGTGTAGTTTAAACACCGTGAAGCAGAACACGGCTGCACGATCGTTGTTTTACTGCATTTTGGACATTTTGCCGGTGCGGAAATGGTTTGTTTGCGTTTCAGCGTCTTAAAGCAAATTGATTTTTCTAGCTATGTTGTCGTCTGTTTACCGGTTGGAGACGTTTTTATCCTTTATAATATTATATTTCGTGTGAGTGGAGACCTACATATATAAACTTATTGTAAGTTAATCTTAATGGATAATTAATTTCCACAATACGATACATTATTCTTTTTTTGATGGGTTCTAGACATACAAAATGATATTTTATTGCTAACCTTTCATGCGGATTATGGGGGAGCACTTTCTTTTCCAGATGAAAATAGTCAATATTAAAGCTGGACTATAATAAACAAATTGAAACCTGGATTTTATATTTGTAGTTATTCGAAACAATCAAGCGTTTTATTGTTAGTGTGATAAAAGTAATATGCTCCAATTGCTTTTGGTTTGAAGTTGTCACCAGTGAAAAAAAAACCTTCCTCTTGGTGTAGCGCCCTTTGCTGGCCCTTAGCTTTAAACCAATCGATAATGCACTAATGATAAAGTTCGCCACGGAGTGAGGAGTTTTACCAAAATATTCCAATGTTGATAATCAACTACTGCTTGGTTCAATTGTTATTAAGGAGCGTGTTATTCTATCGATTACAATTTAAAACAAAAGCATTATGTTGCCTGCAAAACGCGATACGGAGTAACACAATGCGTAATCTGGTGTTTATGCACTCTCGTTGTACGAACGAAATAAATTCATTACGGTGTGTCCGATACTCTCAGCGATGTCTCGTGGATGACTACATTAATCCTGCTAATGAAAGCGTGCCAGCGATACACCAACCCCACAGCCCGTACGCCGGTACCGTCGATACCTTTGTAAATAATGTAGTGCTGCTGCTCCTGGTCACCCAATCATCCCATCCACCAAGCTTTGATAGTGCGCCGTTTTGGCACAGGGTGCACAGTTTTCCCAGCATCCAATCGATGGTTAGGAACATGGTCCACCGGTCGGGCTAACATCGTGGCTCATCGGTATCGTTCAACCGGTCGCCGTGTAATTGGCCACTCACTCGCTTGACTGCCCAATTTCGAATTCAATTAAATTATTCCGTTGTTTTCTCCCGCCTGCACACACCCTCCCGGTACTCGGTATCATCCCGTTCCACGCACATCCACACGGCCAACGTCAGGCCAAAGTCAAACGTGGTATCGAATGTTAAAATGGTAGGGAAGTGTATAAATGTTTATGCAAACACTGCGGATTGCACCAGTGCGCGGGAAATGAAATAAGGCTATCGAGGCAATATAATGTTCCTACTGCTCTTTCCTTTTTTTCGAATATGGGAAAGCAGCTGTATACCTTTCACCGTGGCCTGTTCGTCCTCGAATGATAGGATCATGTAGCTGTAGGTCCTGCAGCATCAGCCACTCACTGGAACGAAATGCTGATATTTGTTCACTTCCACACACGCACACACCTGTACCATCCCAGGGTCACTCTTGTCGATCGATTAACGATGATCATGCGATTGATGCTGCACTTGACCTGAGAACCAGGGTTGGCAAAAAATGCGCACTAACAATAGTGTTACTTGTGCGTGTGCAATTACACAAAACTCTGGAAACTTTAGGCGACCTGGTCAAAGACACTTACATTGATGATACCCTTCTACGTGAGAGAAGGGTCACAAGGTAGCAGCTGGAGGTAGAAAGGAGATAAATAAACTTTCGCATATGGAAATTGCATACTGGCATCGCTATTGACCCAAAATTCGGTGCTAACAAGCTGTTACGAACAAATGCATCTTTGACCGTGCCGGTAATGCGAGCTGGTACGCTCTATACACAAGTTTCTATGAAACCTTGGTGCAGTGAGTGGTGAACGGATGGATACTAATGGTAACACCATAATTAAGCATCACATTCCAACGTGCGAGTAATTTACCAGACCGATTCGTTTTCAGCGGCAGTTGAATCAAGCCATTAATAATGTTTTGTGGTTTTAGAATGCACAAGTGGCATCACACCAACGGGGGAGCAGGTGTGCCGTAGATTCTGTAGGTGGAATGGTTTGAGCATTTAATATTGATTAAGCTTGATGTGAGGATGTGGGCAATTCAGCGGCGGATCGAAAGGTAGGCAAAGAAGGCGGTCGCTTAGGGCCTCACCGTGTTGGAAGCACCAAAAAATTTCAGCCGATTGCGCGATTTACAACAAAGCTAATTTATAGCACAAAATCTAATTAATAAAAGATGTCCTAATCTAATTAACCAAAGATGTCACCTCTTGAAAAACATGCTCTCCTGGTATTAATTTTGTCACAAAATTTGTCAGCATTTTGTCAACTCTCGTGGCCCTGCACTTAATGGAATGAAGAATGCTATAAAACATAGTCAATTGTAGAATAAGTTCAGTAAGTAAAAACTCACCACAGAAATCAACCAGCAATGAATAAATTATTTGACTCTCTCTTGGGGTTTATTTTTTTGCCTTCATCTTTTTTTCAACGAATGAATTGATCAATTTAAATTAATTGTGAGATATCTTTTCGGTTTTCCAGTTATGTGATTTTTGGCTTTATTTAGGAATGCGCTCTTCAATGCGATCATAAGTTGTTTAATTAAGCATATTTTGTATTTGTTTGGCCTTGATTAGCTTTCACTAATTTCTTATCCGCTTAAGCGGATTATTAGTTTATAAATTTAGCAGAGTGTGTGCTAACATAGATGGATCCCATATATGTATTTACTGCATAAAGGTATATAATTATGTTTTTCTTCTTTTCGACTGAAAAGTTGATGAATTAAAATTACAAAAGTTCTTTCTTTTAAGTTGAATGTTTTTGATTTTTGCCCCATCTTGTTATTCGTAAATTTGGCTATTTATGGTTGTTTGACGACAAAACGACATAACAAATTTGTACCGATTATAGCATTTCTATATGTGCTAGAGTAGATTTTCAGGAAATTGATTATTGGAAAATATTGCAATGTTAAATACTGCGATCATGATGACCCCACTAACAGCTCGAATAATTGTTTAACGCTTTTATTGTGATTTTATTCCAACTAAATATTACACAAACTAATTGGGAATTGAATATTAGTATAGCATTTAATATCACGTTACCAAGTAACAAATATCATTCCAAGCATTGCAATTGCAATACGAATTGCACAAAGCTTTTAGAGAAAATTTTCATTAAATTTATATTTAAATTTGTAGCACCCGCTTACCTATTTTCGCTTTAAATTTTCTAGCACTACATCGCCTATGGTATTCCGGGAACTATTATTGAACTGGTAGCAGTGGCTCTCCAAAGGCACAGGCACCGAATGCGACACGACGAATTGATATTCAATATGAAGGGAAAATTGAAATAATTTCACGCTTGAAATTCTGCTCCTTGCACACATAATTCACCATACCCGGCGTGTACTTTACCATTGCAGCGAAAAATAATACAAAACTCCCGAAACGTTCATGCTGTTCCGATGCGTCTCGTTCGTTCGTTCGTTCATTCGTATGTTCGCCGATGCACGGCCATACATTAGTCGGGTGGAAATGTCCTTTTGCACCAAGCCAGGGGGGCACTGTACTGCCACGCTACCCGTGCTGAACGTTTCGTTTGCCCGTTATGTGATAAATTGCTTCCGATTGTGAATTTTTCGCGCGAAACCGATATCCATCACGAAACCGTTTCGATCTCTGCTGCCGCTACGTCATTATTGTTGCTTCTTTGCACTGTTGCGTGTGTTCGGGCAACCGTCGTTGAAACATATATCGTGTTCGGGCCGAATTGCGTATGCATGTGAGGGATTTTATTGTATTTGAGTGATTTTTTTGTTGCTGCTGGTGGTGCTGTTATTTCACATATTACTTTTTTTTTCGTTCGTACAGTTTTAAGAGCAACATCTATTATTTTTTGTTGACAGTGCAGGCACTTACTTGGGCACGGGCTAAGGGTAAGTGAAAAACAACTAAATTGTAACTACAGCGCATGGGAGGACCAGAAGTTTGTTACCCTTTCAAGCTGTGACGAGATCGGCCCATTGCATGTTTGGAATTCAAATGCGTCCCATCAATCGTTTGTCATTCGATCGGACATGCGGTTGGATTAAAACGTTATACCAAACCAACCTGCAGTTGACTATGCTGTAAGCTAACTTTCACTCATTTTATTGTACTACCGTAACATCTTATCCTCGCTCGTCGCTAGCACCCTCTGCCCGTCCGAGCAAGCGTCAAAGAGTATTGACTCGCAGCCCGCATCAACAAACTCTCGAGCAGTTCTTTCGCACATAATAACACGACAATATTTAATGCGAATGTTTACTATCAGAACGTCCGCGGTCTCCGTACGAAGCTCGACGATTTTCGACATGCTTTCCTGGAGTCCGATTACAACATTTGCGTTCTATCCGAAACCTGGTTGGATGAGTCTATTCCCTCATCACTGCTATTCGACGATACTTTTATTACCTATCGATGCGATCGCAATAGCCAAAATAGTACCCGTTCACGCGGAGGTGGGGTGCTTATCGCATGCTCTTCGCAGCTTGCCGTCACACCGCTCTCCTCGCCATGCGCGTCCTTAGAATCGGTGTGGGTGCGCATTGATCAGCGAAATTGGCACTTATACTTAGGTGCCATCTACATCCCGCCTTACAGCAGCACATCCTCGTCTGTCATCGAAGCATTACACGACAGCATTGGCATTGTACTGGAGCGTATGACTCCTGCGGACAGGATAATTATCTTTGGCGACTTTAATATGCCAACCATCTCGTGGCACAATGAACAACCTGATTCAAATCAATTTACCCCTTCTTGTTTCAGGCAGCGTGATACGGAATTTATCGACGGTTTACATTTCAATAACCTACAACAGTTGTCAGGAATATCTAACGAGCATGGTCGTCAATTAGACTTGATACTTGGAAACTCGGCTGTGGCACTGGAATGTGGTCCTGTTTGCCGGGCTCCACTGCCGCTGGTTGATGAAGATGCCCACCATCCTGCCATCGAGATGACTATCAAAGTCGATCCGGTTGCCTTAGAGAGGCCCTCCCTCCCCGGCACTTCACGTGCGCTGAACTTCAGGAAGCTTGACCGAGCAAAATTCGTCCGACTGATCAACACACATGACTGGAGCTTCCTGGAGTCCAGTCCTACGATCGACGAGGCTGTTGCCAATTTTACGTCTGTTGTCTTGTCTTTCCTCTCCATCTGTTGTCCGTTTCGTATCCCTCCTCCTAAACCATTGTGGTCTGACGCTCACCTACGTGCACTCAAGACGGACTTTAAACGAGCGCGTCGTGCTTATCGTTTGCACCGCTCCCGTTACCACTTGCGCGTGCTCAAATACGCAGCTTCTGCTCACCGCAGCTACAACAGGTTCCGTCTACGCACTCATATCGCGCGCATCCAATCCCAATTACATTCCAATCCTAAATCCTTCTGGCGTTATGCTAATGGTCGCCGTGGCAACTGTGGTATCCCCTCTACGATGACCATGGGCAACCGCTCTATATCCTCTCCCCTGGCAATTAGTAACTTGTTTGCGCATCACTTTGAAGGTCAGTTCGTAGACCCAGCTAGCTCATCCGCGTCCCTCTCGTCGGGGCTTACGGGCGTTCCTTATGACGCCATCAACCTGAACTCCGTCACTATCGAAGAACCCCTAGTTCTAACCGCACTCACCCAGCTGAAGCGCTCCTTCTCTCCCGGTCCGGACGGCATTCCCTCATCAGTGCTGATTGACTCCAAGGAGGCGTTTGCCCCCGTATTAACGCGCCTTTTTACTAGGTCGGTTCGTTCGGGAGTTTTCCCCTTGCTTTGGAAGTCAGCCTTCCTGATTCCAATCTTCAAGAGAGGATGCCGTACTTCTCCTTCCAATTACCGAGGCATCTCAATCCTATGTGCTACGTCTAAAGTCCTCGAGACTGTTATCCACTCCTTAATCTTTCCTGTTGTCTACCCGCTTATCCCTTCTTCCCAGCATGGTTTCATGCCTAGACGCTCCACCCTGTCGAATCTTATGTCTTTGATGCTCGACCTGTTCCCGCACATGATTGCCGATAGACAGGTCGATGTCATTTACACAGACTTCAAAGCTGCTTTCGATTGCTTGTCCCATAGGCTGCTCCTAGCGAAGCTCGAACGCATGGGTTTCGGTGGTTCACTTCTCCTCTGGTTCTGTTCCTTCCTGAAGGACCGTTCATACAGGGCAAGGGTTGATGGTGTTCTCTCCGACCCGTTCTTTGGCAAGTCTGGGGTTCCTCAGGGTAGCGTCCTGAGTCCTTTACTGTTTTCACTTTTCATCTCGGATTGCGTCAGATCTCTCCCTCCTAACGGATGTCTGTTGTATGCCGACGATGTCAAGTTTTATCTTCCTGTGTCCTCGTCTCACGACTTCCACTCCCTCCAATGCTACGCTGATGCATTTGCAGGTTGGTGTATCTCTAACGGCCTCATCCTTTGCGTTGACAAATGCTGCGTCATATCGTTTGGCCGCTCTCCCATGAAGCAGCTTTTTAAATATCAGCTTTCAGGCTCACCTCTCCCACGCGTCACTTTGGTCAAGGACCTTGGTGTATGGCTCGACGACAAATTGTCTTTTGAGCCACACATCAATTCTGTCCTCGAGAGGGCCAATAAAATATTGGGCCTCATCACCCGCGTGGCTTCTGAGGTCCGTGATCCGTTGTGCTTGAGGGCGTTGTACTGCTGCTGGGTCCGACCTATCTTAGATTATGCCAGCGTTGTTTGGTCTCCTGTCGGTGTCACCGCAATGGATAGATTGGAGAGGGTACAGCGGAAGTTTACTCGAATCGCCATTCGGCGGTTCTTAAACAACCCCAGTGCTGCTTCCCCTCCTTATCCTGTGCGGTGTCAATTGTTAGGTCTGGCCGGGCTAAAAGAGCGCCATGGTCATGCGCGCGTGCTATTTATTGCCAACATCCTTTTATCCAACATCGACTCCCCTAACCTTCTGGCGGCTATCCCCCTTTATATCCCATCCTACCGCTTGCGCTTACGTCCACCCCTCTTCATCCCTTTGCGACGCACGCGATTCTCCCAAAGTGATCCTTGGGTTCGTGCGCATTCTGAATTCAATTCCGTGGGTGATTTGTTTGACCACAGTGTATCTTTCTCTACTTTCCGTTCCCGTGTTCTGTCTACTTCTTCCTAATGTGTCTCGTCTCCTCAATCCTATTTTTCTTGTCGTTATTTTTGTTTTGTTTGTAATCAAAGACGTCATTGTACAGCCCTTGAGGCAAGCAATTAAGAAATAAAATAATAATAATAATAATAATTATTATACGTCAGTCACTTGAGGATTTTATCGAAATGAAACATTCTTGCCATTACACTGGTCTACCGCAGTTGACCTTTCATGCTGCCGTTTCGATACCGTAACAACAAAAGCAGAAAGCACACCCAGCAGCAAACGATCATCATAATTCACCTTCGCTAACCTTTTCGATGAATGAATCGATCGTCAGACAACCGGCAGCATGGCATTTGATCTCGTCATCCGGGATTACTTGAAAGAATAGTGCGCTACGCATGGTGTACGCCACCGCTTTTGTAGTTCTTCAAACAGGTCTGCAGATCGGAATGCTGGTTAGATGTGCTAAGGTGGTAAAAACCTTTTATTGAATAGCATTCGTTTCGTTTTGATTCTGATTTTATGTAATGTCTTGCTAAAAACATAAAAATACTGCTTAACAATAATTAAAGATATGTTTAGAATAAAACTGCCCAAACGTAACACTCTTTAAGAAAAAAAGCACTGTTTTTAATGAAATAAAAAATCAATATAATAATACATTAATTGTTTAAAAGTAATAATCAAATTAGATTCAAAAAAAAGTATTAAAATAATGCATGTCTTGTGTGTAATTTGTAGGTAAATGCTAAATTTGACTGAGAAAAAAAAACATAACATCACTCAATATCTTCTGAATTACGTAAGACTTTGTCTAATCTATCCATTCAGAGGGGGTAATAATCGATGATTATTATGGAACATTTGAATACTAGCAAATCCTACTACAATACATGCATCATTTACGGCAGAGCACCAAGCCTTAGCATCATGAACACCCCGGTACAAGATTTCACATTACCTATTCGCCACCGTGCGATCGTCCACGAGATGACTTTTATGATGATTTGCAGCATTTATTCACGCGGTCGGGATGCGTTTCGTTCAATCAGCGCTATACCCATCATTTTAAGGTGACGATGGAAAAAGAAGCATTCCGTTTTGAAAGGAATGTATTTGCCTAGCCCACATAGCACGAGCCAAACGACACACGACGGAACTCGTATGGCCCTCGTATGGAACTCGTACGCGAAAACCTAAGAAAGCGATCTTGTGCACGACGAAGAGCTGCCAGGCACACCGGGGCCGATAGTGCAATCGCGTAAATTTTTGTAGCGATGTGCAACGGTGATAGAGAGTAGCTGTGTGAAGGAGAACGGACGGGTATGTTGAGCTGGCGTATGCTGCGGGGGCGAACCACCATCATATCGAAAATAAAAGCGAATCCATCACAACCTTTCCATCGTTCAAACGCTCGTAGTACCGCCAGTTTCCTATAGCCCCCCTTATGTATGGGCTTCCCCGGCTGCGAAAGTCCCTTAATCCGATTCGCAATAGTGAACGCATCGGTGAAAATCGTGAATCAGCAATGCATGTATATGTATCGTCGTTAAAATTTCGGTAAATGCATGCTCCCGGTGGAGTTTGTACTGCCGCCATTTTGGTGATGCATCTCGCATTAGAGATGCACCGAGCTTTGGGTGGCATTGTACCCATGCGTGTATTGTTGACGTAAATAAAACATTGTATGTGAATGTAAGCGCATATTACAATCGCATAACAGTATGTGTATGATGATGATCTGTAGAACTTAAATCATTCGTTAGCGTTATGAGCATGCTTTTCTCATGTAGCATGTGAAAAGAAGTACTGTTGAACGATGTTTATGCTTTTGGATTGCGATTGTAGGTAATTTGGAGTGTGCTTATCCATAAAATCATTCCTATTGGGCTCAAGTACTCATGATCGCATGAATCGCCGATGCTCCAGAACCGCGATGAACTATTGGAGAACTAGCGTATCTATTTCGAAGAAACTTTTGTGGAAATATCCCATGAAGTCTGGTGTAATGATTATTGCTTTTAAATTTTATTCATTCTTGTACGCAAGTTTTGTTATTCTTGTTATAAATAGATATTTTGTTATAAGTATGCATTTTGATTTCATCATGAGAATTTTTAATTCCACATTCCTGCACAGAGCTATGGCAAAAATGAATTACGATTTTGATGGATAAAAAATTGAGCGGCGATATATTTTATGTTGCCAAGTACATATCTTAAATTAATATTCACTCTATACTAAGGGAAAATAACTTCCAACGCACCATCTTCGACATCCTACGCAGGAGATTTTAATGAACCAGCTACGGGTAAAATTAAAGTGAGAAGACATAGATTATCAGTAGACATACGTTTAATAAAAAACGATTCAAATTTAACCTTCTTTTAACAATTGTAGATTTACTTTCAGAATGTATGATACTGATTGAGATTGTTCCATATAGTATAATGTTCCAACACATTGTACATTGTTATGCTTCTAAGAGCAAATAATTTACAATTGAATTATAATTATTACTCTGATAACAATCGACTTCCTCGAACCATAATAACATTCAAATTAAAAAAGAGATATTTATATGAATATATACCCAGTGAATAATAAATTACGAGAATACCATCACGCACAGAGAAAGACAGCGTAAAAGGCATACATGCGGTTATGAACGTTACGATAGCTTGCCTCGTAATGTGAGCCCGTTCGCCATTGATCTTTCAATTAAAACCCATTTACATTCATCGATGAAATTACGGAGCAATTGATCGCTTAAGAAAGCGTAAACGATGCTGATTGTTCAGCTCGAAGCACCCGAACCCGTACCTCTCGCGCACAGTCCGCGTGCCGAACCGAGCTTCAAAAGGATTCCAAAGCTCCATCGCGCAGTACAACAATCCCATTCTGCACCGGTAAGCAAATTACCGCGCAAACAATGCTACACTGAAGTGGCTTCAATCAATTCCAGCTTTCGCTAAGCAGCCTCTCATTCATGCAGTAACTTCCTTGAAAGCGACCCATTCTTGGCCCGGTTCACCTGACCCGGCTGCGCCGCGTCACCTACACCGGGCAGTGAACGGCGAAGGGAACGGGCATCTCCCATGCGGTATGGCTGTATGGCGTCCGTGTGGTGCAAGGTTGACTGCTGCTGCACCCTGCTGCTGGCTGCTGTACGGTTTCGTTACCGGGAAGGTACGAGAAAGCTGGTTTTCCTTGACAGCGTCACCGGTGTGTGTGCTCGCCAAGTCCCAAAGAGAGTAGCGTAGAGTTCACTTCCCGATAAAGAGACACTTCCTGGCCTCCGCGGGGTCATACGCTGTGGACCACCGATACAATTATCTCGGAGCCGTGCCGGTCGAACTCGATCGAGGCGGTACGAAACCGGAACGGAGCACTTTAACCGCAACAACTTGCCCTGGCCCTGGAAGCGGTGGACACGGTGGAGGTCTTTGGAGGTTATGATGTCGTCCATTTGAAGTTGGGGCTGATGTTGGGACGACCATGTCATCGAGGCCATCAGTGAGCATTTCATCGTGTACCTAGTTAAACCAGAGTCTTCTTAACGGACGGATGCTGGCTAACTGCATTATTCGCTCGGCGATAGTACCGTCGAATCCGAGCGGAAGCCTGTTATACCGCTGTGCCGGGGCGCCTTTCTAATTTGTCTCCAACGTTCCCCTGCTAGATGCCACGTCCCACAAAACAAACAACGGTTCTAAACAACATTCGAGTGACTCACCGGTTCGGTTTGCCATTCGAAATGACGAAATGTGTACTATTGTCGGGTGGTGTCGGGTGTCGTTTCATACCGCTGCGAATAAATGGCTCCAGCTATCATGTTGCTTCGGTCGAGGTTAAACGCCCCGAGAGTCCAAACCGCACGCCATGACTCACAAAACGGAATCCTACGGGGTGAGGCTGGGGATCGCTCGCTTTGCAGTAGACACCCTGTACGAAGCAAAACACACCACCATTCCTCCCTTTTAACTGCCCGTAAGTATTGGGTGGTGAAATTTTGACCATTTGCGACCAAAATCGGGCCCTGCTTCGCCAAATAGTGAAAGAAAAACGCCACAACTCGTACACCCAGTTTTTGCTCCAGTTTTGGGTTCAGTTGTTTGAGTTTATGTCCAGGTAAATTATGTGTTTGAGTTCCCCGAACGGGTGGGGTGCACCTAAAAAGGTGGAATAAATCTACTGCAAGTAAGTAATGAAATCGATCGCCAAAGTTAAAGACCTTGTACTGGTGTGCCAGAAACAGACAGTGCCCAAAAGAAAATTTAAAAAAAAACCTCTGGGAGAAATAATAGAGGAGAATGAACTGGTGCTCCTATGCTGGAGTGACTTCAGTCGGAATGGAAACGAACTGCTGCTCTTTCGGCCAGGCGTGGGCGAAGGGTATTGATCTCCGAAGCTCGGGGTAATTGCAATGTTTACGGTTCATACAAAAACCAAAGTACAATTTTGAAGTTGAGCCATAAGTTTGCGATGTTGACAGCTCGGAGACGGGGGAAGATTTTTTGAATCAGCACACGTGTTGTGGTAGGAAAGTATGAACGTTATGTGGTAGCTAGATAAATTGATGAACTTTCGAGCTCAAGGGACTGAGAGATGCATTGATGAGTTTGTATTTGAAACTATTGAAACTTATGTTTTAACTACCACCAGTATAAATTCAACTCCTTTGCGAAATAGTTGTTGCTAGCTTTGTATTAGAATCCCATGTTTGTTTTACGACAAAACATTCTAATTTGGTTCAGCGTTCATACCAGGTCGTGGAAGATTTTTTCACACAATCGAAATTATTTACGGGCTTTCTACACATTTGCAAAGCGTTTATGGAGTCAGTTTCGAATGATTTATAAGGAATAAGTTTCTGCTACAATCTATCGTATAGTGGTAACTGCATTCAGACTATTCTGCTCTTCAACTTGTGCTGATCTGAGTTTGTAGATCATCTTATACATTCATTGGAACCTTACGGAACTGGTAACTTGTACCTATGATTCTGTCTCGAAAATGTTGCATCTACTAATCGAACAGAGACCCCCTTCCGGAATACTAGGGGCGAAATCTTTTCCGCTAGGGTCACCCTTAAGTTTCAGCTCGAAGTGAGAATTTAGTCATATGACCCAATACTTAAATCACTTAGGATAGTTATTTTAGATTTAATATTATTACATTATTTGAATGAGCTGTATAATCAAAATAATTCAGCCGAGTACACTCGGGAAAAGGTGTCCTTTCACCGTTTAGGGGACTTGTCTTTTAACTAATCTGAATCCAAACCAACGATAAATTTACCAAATGATATACAAAGTAATAATTTTCAGCATAATTATAACTAAAATGGAACAGTGAACTTGTTGTAAAAATCTTTGTGCAAAACCAATTTGAAGTATGCATGTTCCTGTATGATTGATGCATTTGACTGCAACATGCAACAATGTGGTTCGATTTATCCATGCATGTTTTATGTGAGTATGTTGATATTGTTTACATTTATTTAATTATTTATTCTATAACGCAAGTTAAAACCAAACAGCAACACGTTTCATTCATCCCATGCATCAGAGGTATGAATAAAAACATCGTTCAACAGGTTTGTTGTTTGTCATTAATTTTACCTCACAGCTGACTTTAATGAAATGCGATAAAAAATACAATCCACTTAAGACAAAAGCCGATTGGTACAACACCTGCCTATCACTACGCGCGTGCGCAGTGCTTTGCAATCCGTTTGCAACGTACCGTGTTTGTACGGTTATTTTATTACCCTTCTGCCGTAAGTGTCGTGTACAACTTTTCGTTGCCAAAAAAAAAAACGGTGGTGCAGAAATTGATCACTTTCCGACCCAGCAGATGGCGAATGAATCGAAACTGTGTGAAACGGTCGTCTTAAGTTGGGCGGGTTGAGAAGCGACGAACGTTCCGCTTAAGTGGCCCATGCTGGCGAATCATCGAAGCGCGTGAAAATGCGATCAAGGTCAAACCACTGGCAGATCGTCCAAACGCAACCTCTGATAACCCGTTCGACATAGTGAACGCGTTCGATGCGACATAGGTGTGAGTTTTACCTCGGAACCTCAAGCTGTCGACCGTTTAATCGAAGCGCATAAGACGGGCATTTTTCATTGTTAACACTTTGTTTTTCATCACAAGAGTTTGTTCCGGTTACAAACCGTAAGGAAGTATTCGTACAATTAAAAAGCCTCCATCAGTTTGGACAGTTTGAGATGAATAGATGCCTACGATTGTCACAGTTTTATCCCATTAGTAGCCACAGCATCGAGTGCTAAGTGCACTGCCACACTTAAACCGCCAGAAGTAAATGGAAGCTAAAGTTGATCACCGGTATGAAGGTCAACGGTTCGGGTTTCGAAGTCAAATCGGAAGCTTTGGTCATGCGTGTCATATTTATCGTGGATTAACTGCCTACCAGTAGCGCCACTTTAAATGTGTTGAGATTAGTTTTAGGAAACGCGTGGGTTGTTTAATGTTGTTTATCAACGCTTGGTTTCTCTGGCGACTATTTGCGTCTCTTGACAGAACCTTTCAAAATGACCAAACAACGTTATTGGTTTTTGTGAAACCGTCCAACCACTGAATCATTTTACGAAATCTCATTATTACTAATTATTGATCAACCATTCGAAACACATTTCGTTCATTAAGCTTACCATGTTAAAAAGAAGAATACAATAATACTTATCAGTTTTTGTGGAATTATAATTAATTTTTCAAACTAGCAAGTCGTGAACGTTTCTTGCTTTCTGTTTAAATTACTATACCGTAATTAAAATACACCCACTTAAATTTTATTTAACTAATTTAACTGAAATATGATTATATCACAATGTTGCAATGTTTCAAATGTGTCAAATCAATTAGCTAATTACGAATACCAGTCTTGTAGTTCAAAATTCGTCTCTATCTTTTTCTAACAAGAATACTTTTAGTTACTCCATTACATCACCAAAGATGGATGAAAAAGGATTGTACGATCAATATCACCGATAGAGCATGGTATTTTACATGGAAAATTGTGCCATAGAATATGCGAAAAAAACGTATTTACAACATTAATGACAGTTGTTTTTCTAAACAACAATTCATGACAAATTTCCCCTCATGTTACTTATTTGAAGCATGGGAGTTTTAAGTCTTTTTTTTCATTCGGTAATTTGTTTACATCATTTTGGTCCTGCTATAATTTTATAAGTTTTCATACGTTCTACTGTTTCTAGGTGAGAAAGGATTCCTTTGTTAGCCTTTTCAACTTATTAATAAAGCATATGATTTAAGCTTTCGTTTCAACAAACTAAATGCCAACAATAGCTCATAAACAAAACGGTTGAAGGTGTTTTGTGTTTGCAGTTTTGTTTCCCAACTGCAAGCAACAACAAAAAAAAACGAGATCAGACGGTTTTACGTTTTGTAAGCCACGCGTTGACTTTTACTCGTCTAAAAATGGCAAATATTCATTCATTCACTCAATTTTTGGTCAATGTCATTTGCGTGTTTACATCTCGCGGATCAAACAAACAGTAAACAACCCCCGAAACACGTTGACATTGAAAATTATTGTTATCGTAACACGTTGACTTTATCACGACTAGGCTTTTCGGGTTTTTTTTTGTTTTGCTGACGATTTAATGGTACGGATGGTGAATATTTATAGAAACTACAAAGTGTACCGTTACGGTGGAATTTGTTGCTTCACCAGACACACACACACACTCACTCGGTTGCAGTGAGCAAAGATCATGCAAATATGTAGAAATGTGTGAGAGAAGCTACTGTTTTTTTTCCTCTTTCGACCGAAAATACATATCATTCATGGATAATTCAACGCACAAACAACAACCGTTTCGGCAACACGGTGTAAAACGCCGTCTTCGCTAGATGCATCAAGATGTGTGTGAATGACAACAAAATGTTTTTGTCGCAGATGTTTCACGCACCAGTGCACGCGTCAGTGTAGCTGATTTGTTTTTGCGTAACCTTATACAGCACGCGCATCGTTACGGGCGCCCAAAAGTTAACTTCGTTTGCACACCGCTAATGGCAAAAGGAAAAAAAAGGGTGGCAGCTAAAGTTCAATGGGGAAGCTGATTCATGAGCCTCATCCCTTTCTGCTTCGGTTAAGGTTGTGCAATTTCTTCGCGCATCGTTCAAATATTGGAATTCGATCAGCTCGGTCGGCAGTGCCTCGCGTCTGGGGCACGTGGAACCCCACTAAACCCACCCCGGTAAACATAATCAAAGCGATTTGATTCCCGATTTCAGACATTCCGCTGGTGTTGCCGCTACTGTTGCCGCTGTTCCACACACACACACGCACAACCCGATGGAGAGCAAATGTCCGGATGGGAACGAAAATATGGATGTCGTTATGGCGTTCATCACCATCGCACACACTCACACACGCTGGCACGCGTACACCCACTGTTGCCGGTGACAGCAAACAACACAGCCAACAACAGCAAACTTCACTCGCACAAAACACAACGCGAAGCACAATGGCTTTTTGGCGCACGGTAAAGATGGCGCCCGGCATTACACAAGACTGACTTTGATCTTTCCACCGTCCGCCTAACCCTGTTTTCCAGCATGTGTGCGTGTATGTACGTACGGTGTGACGGGAGTAATGGCTGATGTTTTTGTTGTTGCAGCAAAGCATAAAACTTATAAACACCGACATCAAAAGGATTTTTCAAAGGATTATACCATCACCTTCATCCACTGCCCACCCATCTGGCTGGCAGGATACTGCGAAACACTCCTTGTTTCCTTTGTGTCTACGCTAGTGCCAATGTATGTATGCCTGTGAATGTGCTTATCAAGATTCTCCTTAACGCTCTCGAGGCCGGCACCGAAATGGGAAATGATGTTAAGCGCTCTAGCTTCAAGATAGTGCAAATGCCTCGATCACATCACAAAGGCTCTCGTGGCGATGAATTCCGGGCAGCAGCCAGCAGCCTGAATGTGGTAGGCAATGTTGCCGATATGGGTGAATTGTAGCAGCCACAGCTTTGATACGGCCAGAAAACCACCAACCGTTCCATTTCTAATCATCCCGGTTTCTTCGAAGCCCGGCACCGGCCACGTCCCTTTGATTGATAGTAAAATGAAGAAATCTAATTTTCCCAGCAAATATCGCATTTTGTGATTTGCAATACAACTAGGCGCCGCCTCGCTCGTCTCCTGCCGTTTGTGGGGCAGATCCTTTCCGAAGAGCCGATACTTCATACACCGTAGTCGTATGATACCGAGACCAGAGACGGGGTTGGGGCCAGTTTGCAGGAAATTGACGTTTGATTGAGGTTATGTAATGAAATTGAATCCCTCCACGCTTCCGTACGCTCCATCCCGCTTCCAATGTTCTTCCGGACACATTGCAGTGCAGTTGGTGTACTATTCGCTTTGGACATAGACACTGCCTGACACCTGATGAGCAAACGACGGCGAAGAGAATGTGATGCACGTGGCAAAGAGTTAGCACCAGGATGATATGCTGTAGTTCACATGATAAGCACATCCCAGCTGGATGCAGTATAGTCAAACCACCAACCTTACTCCTTCCTGCACCGGTGTATGATCGAATTATGAATGCTTAAAAATCATCGATAGTTATCTCACAGATCACCAGGGCACAATGCACCTTAGCTTAAATGGGCTTTTTAAAAATAAAAAGAGTCGGTTTATTTCTGCTTTGCAGGAATGTTTCCTCTTTCCTGCCTCTTAAACCTCGCAAGTTCAAAAGCCGAATAACGAATAAATTTCAAACTTCTTACCACGCGCTTTGTGTTCGAAAATATTGATTGTGTACTGCGGGTAGTCTACCTTCAGGCGTTTAACAACTCTTGGCCGACAGGTACAGGGTAGCTCTGTATTTTTTTATTTTCTAAGCAAATACAAGCAGAAATGATGAGTTTTAAATTAATTACAACGTTCGCTTATAGTCCTTATTCAAATACACTCACTGTCCTCTTGTGCTTAATCGAATGTGTTGGTGTGTGTGTGTTTGTGAAACAAACCTCAGTTTCCTTCCGATTGCAGCCGTTCTTCCGCATGATTAACGTATGTTTGCAGTCGTCCATACTGCCAAAGCAGCAGCAGTTTGTCGAAAAAAAGGTGTTTGCAAACAAGAAACCACCGAAAATTTAAAACACAGCCCCCACCTTGTCTTCCCCTCACTGTACCGCTAACCCATCGTCGTGACATCTGCGAACATTAACGGCAAACCGTGAGAGTAGGCAAACCGAACACACGCATGGAGCGCTATCGATTAATGCGCCCCGGTGCCGCTGAGAATCAATTTGTGTCAATCAATTTAACCTTTCACATACAGAGCACAGGCTCCGAAGTACGATGCGGTGAAGTTGTTTCGTTTACAAATCCGGGCAAGCGTGCCTAATCAAATTCCGGTCCACGTCACCGGGTTTTCTCAGGGCTGCACCAAGTACCAACCCCCGGGAAAACGGGTGGCCAATTAAACTTTTGGGCTGCGCAATGACATCCGTACTGCCGCGTTGCGAATGCAGGTGTAATGGCATTTCTTTTTGGTTTCAGTTTTTTTTTTTTGTTGTTTGCTTCATCTTCCGCACATTAGCAACCCGCCAGTGGAAACAACATTAAATAGAATCCGCTCAAATAAATACTAAGTTCAACTGTTTACGGCGAAACTTGTGAATAACTGCGTCCTTAGGCAAGGAATGTTTGCACAGTGGATGAAAATGTGTTCATCGTCATATGGACTAGATTCGTTTTCTTGTTTATTTGAATATTGTTGTAGGAAAACTAGTTATTAATGCAAATTACGAGTTCATGAACTTTTTAATTTAAAAAAAAGAAGGTACATAGTAAAGCGGTTCAAAAACAGCATCAAATAAGTCATATTTTGAAAGGACTATGTTTTAAGTAAGTCATGAAGATTCCCTATGCTCTTATTATCATTAATCCTGATAATATTATTAATAAAAATAACAATAACAATATTAATAATTGCATTATTACATTAATAATTAATAATTGCACAATTGTGAACGATGTATTTAATCCACCGTCCCCGTATTTAGGATAAACCAATCTTATCTTTGTCATCACCGCCAGAACTTTGTTTTTCAAAGGTTTCTCTATTTGCTATTATCGAGACCATAAGCTCCTCTTTTTATCGAGACCATAACTCCTCAAATAGAACGTAAACTTGTAAAAATCGAAATATTTTTTAAATTAATATTTAAAACGTACAATTAATGCACTGCCCAAAACTTGAATGAAGTAGCGACTAAAATTGGCCACATTCTCTTCCTTCAATAGCCCATTGTAATATTGCTTCCGCAGAACGAAACGCTTACAGCTAGGGTGAGGGCAAAGGTGCCTTTTCACACTCTCACACACACCATACCCAAACCACCACCATCACCCCCATTTGACACTGCGAGAATTCAGCTGTCGCTCTTGCCAAATAAATCCCATCCAACGCCTGAACCTCAGTGACAAACCCATGGTAATTCACTGAAAATTTCTCCTCGCAAATGGAAAATGTAACACCAACGCTACACGCTAGAAGGTGTGTGAGTGTGTATTCGAGGCAATGGTTCCGCGCAGTGCCATTACTTTCGCGCGCGCAGTCGAAAGTCTCGCGAGAAAATGGAGGTAGATTTACTTTTGATCGAAATTACTGGCAAATATTTGCACACGTTTTCTCGATTTGGTCGATTTTTCACGACCGGTCGAATGGGAGGCAACTGCAGCGCTTGGTAACGCTTAGGAGATGCAGAAGCTTGCTCATCCGTTGCACGATAGCCATTGGTAATTGTGTTTGTCGAACAGCTAGACATACTGCCAAACTGGAGCAGTGTAGTTTGTCATGCAGCTTTCCCCGGGCTAGTGTCTGCCGCATACCATCCTAATAATGTTGTCCCCGAAATGGAGTTTTCCACCTACGGAAGTTTTCTATTTGACTATCTACCTTTCACCCTCGCTGCGTCGCTGGCGCAATCGTTTGGTTGTTTTATAAATTTTCTCAGCACGACGTAGAACATCAGCAAACCGAAGCCGATATTGACCTTGTGCATCTCGGTTGGGGCTCGGGTGGTAAAAATCGGACACCATCACTGCGAACTCTCATGCATCATCGCCACCGTGGTTCGGCACCGTCCGGGAAAGCTGAGGTGCAGATGAGAAAATTCACACCGTCATCTCGTATTCGCACCGTGACCACACCCGGCGGCGTCTATTTCCATTTTGGGCCGCCGTTTCTGTTGTGCAAGGCTGCCCGCCGGGCAAAGCTGCCAAATGCTGCCGGCATCCATCGTGTGCTACGTGGTGGAAAATATGAAAAACCTTGCCAACGGCTAAATCGTCCGATGTACGGAACAGGAGAACCAACAAGGAAAAGAAAGAAAGTAAATTAGTTGCTGTTAATTACATTTTTTATCACTTTAGATGATTATTTATTGATGCTTGTGTTTTCGTTTTCGCAACGAAAGGTATTTTCCGTTCACGGCGTTCCCCGATTGGCCCGGGCTGCCAAGATTCTGGTTTGGATTTTTTGCTGTTGTTGTTCGTGTGTTCTTGGCCGCGACGACTCGACGGCAAGAAGAAACGAACCCGGCAGGTTGGAAAAGTACGAAAGTAATTAAGAGCGAGTGTCGATTGAGTTTGAGTGCAACTTTCTCTGGTCCAGCAATTTTTTTTTTCGGGAAGTAAGCGAGAAATGACAACGTGAAAAAATGATTATTCGTAAAGTTTGGCGAGTTTGGGATTTCTTGTGCACGGTGGAAAGAATGTAGGAGGTTGCGCGCATCTGTCTGCGACCCACCTCCATTGTAGGGGTGAAGATAAGTGCGACAGGTGCAAAGTTCCGTCCGAAACGGCGTAATGATTGATGGAGTTGTGTATGGACGATGTTCCCACGCAAACCGGCACATAAAGCTGCCTTTCGAATGGTAATGGACGAACGGAATGGAAAAGCGGACAAGAAAACCCCAACACAGAGCAACGGAACAAAGTTGAAACCCGACTTGGAAACCGAAACCCCTGTGATGGCTTTCTTTACTCGAGCGAGGGTTGAGTGGGACTTGTTGATTGTTTTGCGTTAAGATTACTTCATTAAATTCACACCGAAGGGCAGATGAAATGGTTTCGCTCTGGCAAGCGGTGCTTCATTAAGCGGCAATTTTGTTTCGATTTATGATGAGATGGAAAAACACGAGGGTTTGTTGAAAATAAGGGGTGTTTGCTTTAAAACTGTCTCGAGTGGTCATTTGCATTGTTGTTGGCTGTTGAAGTAATAGCTCATTCATTGTCCTTTAGGGTTTTCTTAACGGTACGGTGCAACAAAGGAGGATTGCGCTGGTGAAATGTTGATGACTTGATTACGCTTTTTACAGCCGGAAAGTTAATGCAACTCGAAAAAAAACTGAACTTTTCATTCCAATTATTAACTTTTTTTATCATAATGTGCGCATAGTTATGAAAACTTTTGTTTGAATAAAATACTTTTCATGTATGTTTGTCTAAAAACGTTGACCTTTGCAAAAATAAACTCGCTTTGTTTTGAGTGACTAGCTTAGCTTTATGAACTTTAAAAAAAAGCCATGATAATAATAATTATATGTAAGTCGGCATGTATGCTTTAACACGTCAGAACGACACACAACCATATCGCGAATCAAAAGCTACCATAATATCGCAATCTGGCATAAATTACTATTCCTTCGACCGAATAATTTCGACCACATCCACTGCTCCAGATACAACAGCCAAAAGATTTGTTCCCTCCGAGAATGTACGCCTCGCGAGAATGTAGTAATTCTTCAGCCGAGTGTGAAATACTTGTTCAGCACAATGCAGCAACCCGAAAAACGTTGCGCGGTACAGTGATAAACTTGACCGTGTCTAACCTCCTCGGCAATACTTTTCCTTCCTGAGCACCTAATGGGCAAACACACGCCCCGTAACCACTGTTACGCTAACCGAAAAAATTTTATCCCGCTTGAAGCGAGTAACGAGAAATAAATTCTTTGCTTTAAATTTAAAACGTGATTCCATTACGGGGTGTGGAAAGTTTCGGTCCCTTCCTACTTTGGGTGGCCCCTTAAAAACGAGGGAAAAGGCGCCTGATTCCGCCCAGATCTGTGACCTCTGAACTACACCCAGAGAGCGCGATACAGGATCGGAACGTAATAAAAAAATAAGGCCATTGCTTTGGCAGTTCCCATGCTTGAACACTTCCGCCACTAGGGCATATCCTTCAAAAGGGGTCTGTGGATGCTGCCGTTCTTATTCGCCCGCTTGCCCATGTTGCCAATCACGTTGCTCAGCCGCTTAAAACTACAAAACCCACGATCTGGCTATCCCAAAATGTGCTCAGAGCTCTTGTCCCAGTTCCGGTCCAGTGGACCATCATGGTGCCTTTTCGTTTTGCTTTCCCGCTTTCCTAAAGAGTGAAACGCAACTCCGCGTATAGCCGCACAGCCGTGCACTGTACGCTATTGTGAAGCGCACCAACTACTCTCCAGAAATATAATTCTTTCCGACGGGTTTTGCCAAGTACGTCCCAAACCATACGTCCCCTTTCGCCCTCGCATCCCTCCCGTACTCCTTGTTCTGGCCGTTGTGCTAACATTCCCGGTTTATAACCTCACTTTTTTGTTATTTGATAGCTTTTGCCTACTTTCCGACGTATTTCGCCGTGCAAACTAGCTACCAGCGTCACTAAGGTATTTGTTTAGTAGTTTCCGTTTCCTTTCCATCCCTTTCCGTTCTTTTCTATGTTTCTTCTTCTAGTGCATCGTACGTGGTGGGTTAGTCTAGTAACCGGGGAGAGAATACGCTCACGCGGTCGGTCGGTCGTTCTTGTACCGTGGCGAGCCTTCGCATAACCGGTCACTTATACTCATACATACACACACCCAGCACAAAGCACGATTCGGATTTGCCTTTTTCGCAAACCCGTGAGAGTTGATGCTCTTTAGCAAAAGCTTACTAAAGGAGGCAGGGCGCACAAAAAAGTGAAGACGAACTTAAACTACGCCCAAAACTCTTGAGCAAAACTTTCGAATACAATTGCGGAACTAAACGGACACTACGGATGAACATTGAGAAAAAGCGCTTTGCTGTTGTGTTTCTTTGAGCTTGTTATTTAGTTTTGCTCTCTTGCTTCCTTTTTGTTTGCTGTGTGTTGTTCTCAGTTTTTTCTTTCAAACATAAAAAAGCGATGTGGCAGAATGAAAAACCTTTCTCCTTGAGTGAGAGTTAGCATTTTCTGATCTTGAGCCGCTTTGCCCAATTCCTGGTCGGATCCGCCTTTAGAATGTTTTTTTTTTATTTTTATGTTATACTTTACTATCCACCAGTTTTCAGTGACACCTCTTTATTGTCCTTAGCTTAGCTTTTAACTTCGCTGGGTAAGGGTTTTGGTGTGCTAATGTTTTATTTCTTGTCAAACTTTCGCTCTTAAAGTTTAGCGCGGAATTGGGAAAATCTTGCGGGAACAATATCGCTTGTGTAGTGCAAAATATCGCCACTATCATCCAAAGACACAACACCACACGAAGTGAATTTCTATTGTTTCGAGTGGAAAAAGTAGGACATGCTGGTTACGGAGAGACATTCGCTAACCGGTGTGCAGCCGGACCGAGGAACAGGTTTTATTTGTGCCAATATACCGACAAAAACATCCGCCAACGTACCACACGATGCACGGTGGGTACCGCAAACGAAATGTTGGGAAGATTTTCTTATTTTTGTAGAACACATAGTAGCACGATCAATGAACAGGTTAATAATTATTAATTCATTGCGTTGTTCATCATTGCTACGAAACAGAAAATTTTGCACAAAATTTGAACTTTGTCATAATTAAATCTACAACTACTACTCGTTACTACAAAGCTTCCATTTTCCGTACGCAAGTAAGTACTAGACCGTCGAAAGCGGTGCTAAAACCTTTGTAGGAAAATATTTAAATCTTACGAAAACTTTTCATTTTTGAAACAGATTAGATCTTGAATATAGATGGGTAGAAAACTAAACACAATGTTGATAAAGTTTCTAAAAACTAATTCAATAGACTAGTTAAGATGTGTTTTGTACCAATCTCAATAAAGCACAAGAATATCATTGATGGAGACGCCTGGTGTATTGTAGTAGATCATTGTAAAGTGAAACATTTAAGCATTAAAAGTTGCACAATCTTACTCGAATATTAATTGACACACAATGACACACGAAGCTGACTCTGCTCTCCCGATATCAGCTATCACGTTTGGAACGCCTCATCATAGCAAGCGTTTCTCGATGGTTTTGCTCACTGTTGAAACGTTTGTTATGAAGCGTTGCAAACATGTCAGTCAGCTTTGCGGCAACACATTCTATTTGAGCTGGTTATATTTGACGGGATTCAGGAAAAAGCTCCAACGCGGCCAGACATAAACGTGAACCCTATAAGCAACAGCAACGAAGAAAAGCTCGGAGTAAAGGGTTTAATAATTTAGGCTTTAAGTCAAAATAGCATAGTGTACAAATTTTAGGCAAATATCTTTATATGTTTTTAATGCCTTTCGTTTATTAACAAAATTTATTTCAAATCTTAAACAAGTCATCATTAGTTTTTGCACTTTGATTTACCATTTTCTATTTTCTTTCGTTAGTTGTGTGTTTGCAATAAGTCTTGACACTGACACCGCAAAATTTTACATGATTTTTGATTTAATTTTATTTTCTTCATGTTCCGATAAAGAATATTCCAAATTTGCTCATAATTATAAATTTAGAATTTATGATACTTTCTGAATGTTACAAAATTCTACTACAGAACATTTGAAAGCAATTATATTTTTTTTACTTTAATAAACTCTAATTAAAACATCAGATATTTATATTTGAAATTTGCTTTTTCAAGCTCTTAGTTTGAAGTGAAAGCTTAAAACCCAGGCACACTCCACGTTTTCCCTTTTTTGACCTTTTGTCAAGGCAAGTGGCCGATGTGCATTGTAGCAACCATCCGAGTCCGGAAACCACCAACCTGAGCGAATAAACTACGTGGGTCGTGAAAGCGATCGTTTCTTTTTCGAAGGTGGTGTATTTTTCTCTTCTTTACACCATACACATCGTCCTCGGCAAATGGCAAATGACCAACGGGAGAGTGCTAGGCTGGCAAAAACGCCACTCCGAGCAGCAGAAGTGTTTCCGGTTGCGGTAAAGTGGCTTCGGCGTGGTTTAACGTACGGACAGCAATTGTCTTTTAAGCAGGAACGAAAAATTCATTCTTTTACTGCAAAAATAAACAAACTAAAGCAAAGAACAAACCAACAAGCGCACGAAACATTCCAACACTTCCTTCCGCAGGGGCCGGCACTACTCATTATGAAAACATAAATTCACAAGCACAAAGTTGAATGCAGAGTGATTTCCGAAAAGATGCAGCTCGGTTTGGTTTTGTCTGTTTTTTTGTTTCGTTGTACACATTTTATCCTTGCCGCTTTTTTCCGCTCGATGAAAAAGGAATTTGTACGCCTGTAACTGTGGAGCATACAATTTGTGCACAGCGAGAACAATCGGTGCTGTTGGATAAATGGTCGGCGCTGGGCAGCATACAGCTACGCTCGATGGTCGGGTAAGTGGTGTGAATTAGCTTATTATACACACGTATGTGCATGATCGTAAATAGTTTAACATCTAAAAATGGCAGCATGGAAACGAGAAACTCTTTATTGTGTTTCACCATGGTTCCGCTGAAAATGGCGAAAGCACACAATACCGGTATAGGTTTGTAAAAAATGAAACCGTGTCCGAATCATTGGCTTTCGGACTTTTTGATTCCAATCAAATAAGCTCTTATTCCAGCGAGTCACAGAGCAAATATATTCTTTTTTTATATAAATTCTCCGTTGTGGAGTTAATTTCAATTATATATGTTGTAAACAAATTGATGTAATATTCACAATTTTGGATTCGATGAACAATCATATTTTTCAAAAGCTTGATGTGCTATTGTGAGTTGAGTCGGGTGTTATGTCGATATATTATTTCGTAATAATAACTGATTATTTCCAACAATGAATTATATGCACACATTTTTCAAGAGGTCGAGACCTACTATTTCTGGTTTTCTTTGAATTGTTTTTATCCGAAGCTGGACAGCCAGTTCTGTGTACGGGGGAATGATCCGATTCGAAGTTACTGTTTGAAATGCAGGCGTTGTGAAATTCAGAAGAATCAAATATTAGTTTTTAAACTTCACCTTCACTTAAATTCCGTTGTATCTCTATGTTTGATAGTGTTGCTAAACGTCTACGATAGGGAACACTGTGTGCTTGTTGCTAAGTGATCGACACTAACATTGGTTATTAAAAAATTGTTTTGATATTTTCCTTTATTTTAATTTGTTAACAAAATGGCTCTAAAGTTGGGGGAAATAAGCATCGAAAACTTTGTTTGTCTATCCAAACAAGAAAAGGTTTCCTTCAGGAACATATGTACTTTATAGCTTGGTACTTTAAAGTATAATTCTGCCTTGAAATTTGACATTCGTGAGTGCCCGATGATACTGTCTGATACTTTCCAGCAAATGAACAAAACATGAGCATGCTTAATAGTATTGTTTTTGAATACGAAGTTGAACGAAGCAATGGCATTCTAAACAATAAACCTCAGTTTTATGAAAGTTATCAAATAGAACAGAATTGTGAGAACCAAAGTTACAATATTTTAAAACGTTTCCAATTAAAATTAGCATTCCATTTACCAATTAGAAGATATTCATGGAGACGCCTGGTACTTCAAGTCTACTTAAAAATTGAGAGGTAAAACCCGGTTGATGTGTTCTTAGTGTTTAGTTTACCTGTATAGACAAATCCAAAGTCATTAGATTTTTGAATCAGCAAATAAACAGGATAATAATTCTTAACTATTGAATTGAACCATGTCCTCTTTTGGGCAATAGTGCAACTCTCCTCCTAACTAGTCATTCCAACCTTAACTGTCCTTTAACTTTGAAGACATTAAGATATTGAGTTAAAGGTACTGTTACGTTGAGGAAACTTCAATTTAAAAAAAATCCATTGCTATTGCTAGCCGTATAATCGCCTACCCATGATTGTGCACTTTCGTAGTTCATATTGGAAAATTTAATCAATCGCTCCTATCGAGCATACAGCACCGAATCCTCAGAATGATTCCTAATCCCTCAAGAAACTTTGTCTTTATCACTTTCTTTCACTTTCTCCGCGTTTAACACACATACACGCGGATGTATCGGGAACCCATTTCCGAAACGATGGTTCGTTACGGTTCGGTACCAGCTATTGCTGGCAGAGTGTTAGGCTGCTTAACACCGTTCGGAATGTAATCGAAGGCATGCGCCCCCAGAAGGTGAACGCTCCAGCGCAAGCATGGTTTAGATGTCTGGAAAGCAGGAATTAAATTATTCATCCCTTGGCACACTTTTCGATAATTCACTTTCCGCTTCTTTGTTGCGCTTCTGCAGAGTTCCTCCCCAAGTCTTGCCCATGGATCCTGTCAGCGTAAGAAGAAGGAGAGCAATGTGATGCGGGACAACGAAGTTGCCGCGGATTGCGCCTCGATTGGAAGAAACGTCATGTTACCGCCCGGGAGACATTCGTAGCAATGCCAATGATAGATGTGGTACCGCCGGACGTGGACGAGTGTTTACAGAGGTGAAAGATAGGATCGTGAAAAGTACCCGTACGAAAGAAAGAGGAGAAAACACCGATAAACAGGACTAAAGCAAGCAGAATGAAGAATTTTTGGCAACAACTTTGGAATAGTGCTCGGTTTCGGTAGTGTGATGATATACCTACATCTTGAACCAGACTGGTCATTTGATTCTTCCATTCGAGCTCGCACAACGAACGGAAATTTCGGTTCCTTGGGATGGCACACTTCTCGACACACTTATCTTATCACACTCCAACTTCCGTCCTGAATCAAGGAGTGAACGAGTATTCGATATGGGACCCTTCAACCTCACACTTTCGCTCGTTTGCACTACTTGACACCACACGTACATCACAGCAGCAGCATCTTGTTTGGTTTAGTAAATGGATTAGCTTATTCCGTTTCCATATTTAATGCCCAGTCCATTAACAATATAAATGTGATTATTTTGCTGTAATTTGATTTCCGGCAAACCTTCCTTTTCTCGCTGGTGCTCTATCAGTCGTTGCCATTTTGGCGTTGATCTTATCCGGTCCATCCTGGGCAGTGCATTTTGCGAGTGAAAGTGGATGGTCGTTTTTTTTTCAACCACGCTATCTCACCAAGCGATAGAAATTGGAGTCATCGCCACCCCATTGCAAAACCTTACGAGAGTCCGGCTTAAGAGCTTTGCTGAAGAGTTTTTTTTTGTTGTTGTGTGCTTGTGATGTGATTTTCGAAGAGTTTTGCTGCCTGTCTCCAGTTTTCGCCATTATGTTGATGCTAGCGGTTCTGCAGAGCGTTAGTAAGGATGGTTCAGTGCAAGATTTATTTCACTGTTTACGAACTATCTCCAGGGGATTTCTTTTTGGTTTTGTTTGAAGTGGAGTAGGTGTGATTAAACGATCTGCTTTGCAAGGGAAATGCTGACAAACGGTCCCTTTCATTCACACCGTTACCGTAATGTTGTGTCTCAACGGACTGTATTGTGTCAACGTTTTGCCAAATCATTATCGCCAGAGGTCGCGCTCTAAATGGCATTAAATGAAGCATGAAAGCATGTCAAAGTATTTGATACTTTCTGCCGATTATGCAGCTTCTACCGTTTGACCAAAGGGGGCGCCACCGTCCGTGCTATTCCAAAGAGTGGCGTTCGACGATCGTGTCATTTTCCGTTGTACACCGCAAAAAGTAAAATAATAATATTCAAACTGCTTATCAACATTAGAGCTGTTACAAATATTACTACAAGAAAGAACAACATTGCATATTTACGCATAACTCGATACTTCTTCGAAAGAAAAAAGAGCTTAACACTTTATTGAGATATTTAATTACGAAAAATGAATACTACAGAATTTGAGTACAGTTAATAAAATGTTGGATTTCGTAGGTTTTATTTAAAACGCAATCTTTTTCAATCGCTAATTACTTTCTTGAGGAATGTAGCTAATTAAAGCATTTGCTAATGCTAGGTATAATAATGTGCATGAATGTGTGCAGTGTGCCTAATTAGACCTTGCAAGCTTTGGCCTCAAAGGATACAGGCCAGGGTGTCGTCACACTCGCAGATAATTTATTTCCGCACCATACAGTACCAGAGCCTATCGTGTTGCTCGGCTTGGTGATTTATCTCGCATCTACTATCTTACACAAGGATCACCGCCCCCCCCGTGTGTCACCGGTGTGCCGAGTAATTCCCTGCACTGGGCGAGGGTTTAACACCAAACAGAACCGTCCACCATTTGCGTAGACAACCCAACGCAACACCTTTCCAACACATTTGTACTGCAAACATTGACCAAAAGGCTCGTATGTGTGTGTGAAGTGCACGCGGGTGTTATCATAAATCTTCGCCGAAGCGCATCATTATCGCACACACGCAGACTAGGCGAACCGGCAACCGGATGGACCAGCTTCAAAGCATGTTTACTTTTTATTAGCCCCACCAAAGAAGCTAATGACCTGCTGATCAAACAACTACAGCAGCACACGACAGCTCCGCGCTACTAATGTTGGCCCCTACCGGGGAGATTAAGATTGTCTGAAGACAAAAGCAACACGAACTGCTTCGAGGAACGGTGGCAAAGGCGACCGAAGGGACGGCGTTGGGGCGAGGCAGCTAGATAGGACAATTATTTCTTGATTAGCTCCTTCATTCGACAGCAGTTTCATTAACTTGGTGACCATTATTTCAGCACGTGCCAAACGTTCCTCCAGTACGCGGTGTCCGTATGCCACACGGTACGGAGTGTTTGCTTTCGCTTGCGTTCTTATCGCACTGTTTTACTACATTTTCCATTTTCCAACACACAATAGCACCACACTGGGTGATGGTGATGGAAGTGCCAGTAGTAAACGACGCACTTCACCCAGCCCATTGCATGATGAACTGTGCTTTAATGATGCATTACGGGTAATTCTGAGCTAATCTTGGCAAAGTGTGTCTAACATCCATCGTGCTGGAAGAAAAGTGGTAATAAAGGGATTACCTATAAACAACATAGGAATGAATTAAAACTCAATTTTCCGTATCGTGATGAAAGTACCGTCTTTTAAAAATGGATTAATTGGAGAAGATATTGAGACGTACTTATAAGTTGAGTATTGGTGTTAGCAAGAAAGCGTTATGAATAGACTCTTCGTGTTAATCTCATCTACTGCATCGATAATATTTATCGATTTATTTATCTTTGTAGTAGTGTAGTCCTCGCCGGAGATTTTATGCCGATGATCATTTGGCCGACCTGATTGTGGTCAACATTAGCTTCACATCTACAACTAGGCTAACGTTCGAGACTACCACCAAACTGAATATGTGTTTATCTTTACTATTAAAGACGAACACAATTATATTCAAACCGTATTATTATTTTTAATTTAAGAATAACGGCCATGCCATATTGCTTAGAACTAAGGATAACTTAGTCTATGACACAATTCACATTCGTTTGAAGACACATCCTAATCCTAACAGATAAAAGGCACCTTGTCAAGGTTGTACTGGGTCGTTTAATTATATTTAATATCCAAGCAAAATGTATACTACATAATAGTCTACTATAGTTAATTTTTTCAATAGCTTTATTTTTGCCGAGCCGAACAGAACATACAAAAAGCACACTGTAATTTTCCACTCTACAACAATACCGTCAGTCTGGCGACTAGTTTTAATGAATTCAAATAAAAATATCATCCACATCCCATTCATCTGTTGATCATCTCCGTGCAGTGTTCGCTTTACTCTTCTTCTTTTGGAACACAAAAGCCATTCTCATGCATAACGCAACGATGGTTAAATTCATTTGAAAGCTGCCTCCCCTGCTGTTGAATGTTGGTTCGTCGTACGCGCAGTATCCACCAGCACCAGCACATATGCATCCCGAGACCCCTGTAGTCAACTGCAATGATGTTTTCTTTCAATTTAGCTTCACGAGCGTCAAGTGAATTACATTACAGTTTGGGTAGCAATTGATAAAGAAAAAGGAAGCGTACACCATGAGTGTGCCGAAGCACGATCTATGAGGCTGCGCCATACTTTTCCACCGTTTCATTCGCCTTTTTTTTTTGCTTCTTTTTTGAGGCCTTCGTGTTTCCATTTTATTTTTCTTCGTCGTGCACCATTATAATCAACCGCCAAGAACGGATACGATGTCGTCGTATCAATGGGAACGGATGCTATTGTTATGGTTTTGCAACTGCTCGCGACGATGCGCTTCAAACAAGAGAGTTTGCCATCGTAAGACGACCGAAAGGATGCACAAGAATGAAAATGGTAACAAAACAACATATACACACACATAGAAAAAATCACCGAAGCAACAACCGACCTCGCATCTGTGCGTCCTTTACCACATTGGCGTTTGGTAGGGCACGATCATTGGAATTCTTTTCTCTTGCATCGATGCCCAGGAACGGGAAACACCTCCTGGTGTCTACAGAAAAAAAACAAGAAGAATGCGACAGAGGATAATAAAAATATGGTTAAACTTTTCAATGCATCCCACAATCGTGACGCGGCTCCCGGGCATCGGGCTGGATCGGTTGGCTCTGTCTTCTGCATACATGTGCGCACATACCCACACTTCCTATCGGGTGCTTGCACGCGTCATTGCAGACGGAGGACTTCGTGGCTTTCTGTATGGTGGCAAGGATAAAAAGCTAATAAAACGTGCCCCGAATGCATCCTTCCGTTTTATTCGGCGCTGCTTCAGCATCGTCCGTGACAGTGACAACGCCATGACGACGACAGTGATGAGGACGATGATGTTGATGGCGCCTGGTGTTTGCTTACTTAACCCACAGAGAATGAAATTTGTGTCAACGAGAAAGTGCTATTGTACGCCTGGGAAGCAAAAATTTAATTGCTTCCAATCTGTTCATGAATTTGTACCGTCTTTTTTCTACTAGCTTTCGGTAGTGTTAATTACAACATCAATTATGTGGATTATTTTGACGTAACGGTTTTCTAACAAACATAAATAGTAGTAAGCATAGCATAGTAGTTTCCTATGTAAGGAAATGATTGTCCTGATTTTTGAGTATATCTTAAGTATCCATGAAGGTTTTTGAGAAATATAGAAATAAAATGTGAAAAGAGATTTTTAAAAACAACTTCAGATATTCCATCATAGAACATTTTTTAAACTATCTAATATGCGCTGTCCTAAAACTAAAGTACAGTAACTTGATGTACAGTACTGTAATATTAAGTACAGTTATTACTTTGGGCGTATGTCAGGTTTGTGAGCAATTTTATATCTATATTAGATTCTTATGTAGGTATATAACACCGATATCGGTTTTTTTAGAAACTATTGCGCTTGAAAATAATTTGATCGTTGTTACTTTCGGAACTTGTATAATCTGTAATTTAATCTGTGTAAACAGATGAACCTGGTGCCGATTGATGTCATTTCAACGTTTACTACCAAGCTAATGAACTTTACACGAGATGTGGAATGCCGGGAATTTGATTTATTTTCGGTAATTATTCAACAGCAATCCAAGGTAAAGCAACAAAATGAAACATCAGTAAAATGATGTTCTGTGACGATCTTAAAACTTGTTAAGTTCCTAATTCCACACTCATAGCTTTAGGTAAATTTAAATATCAACGATGTATTCATGAAGTTCAGAGAATCAATGTACTTTAATAAATTTAATATGTATACGTAATGTATTCTTACGAAATGTATGACTCTAAACTTTTTTTTTACATCAAACTTGCAAGATGCTTTTTTTTACTTATAGGGCGCACCAAATGATCACTAGCATAAAAGTGAAGCTAACGCAAAGGGCATCCACTGCCAGCAAAACCGGATCGAACGACAATGATGATCCTGCCAGTGCTGGTGTGTGTTTGGGAAGCATTTTTCCGAACTGTTTTTTTTTTTATTTTTTCGGTCTCCCCAAAAGGGTAGCAACGGTTCTTGCATAACTGAACCGGTAAAAAGAAAACAAAAAAAAGCAAAAGCCTGTATTGAAAATTGCGGCCTTTTGCGGAAACATGAAACCCGGAGACCTTCACTGCAAGACCCTAGCGGGCACTTTTCCTTCGCTGGTGAGAGTTGATGCTTTTTGTTTTGTTTTGCTTTTCGATTCGTTTTGCTCTACTCCCCATTTTCCGTTTCGAATTTCTCGTCCTGTCACGGCTACACTTTCAGTCAAAACTATCAATTTTCGGGTGGAAAATGGTGTCCCGCCCGCACGTTGCACCGTGCCGGAGGCGAGGCAAACTGCCCGAAACGATGATTGCACACAGCGTAGGGTAATGTGCCTAACCAGGCTTAAAATCAAAAGCGAAGAAACAAAATCCTACCGTTGTTCGACTTCAGGAGGATCTACGTGGTGGCCAGGCGCTACAGCCTGTTCGGTTCCAAGCATTCTCGGGCCTAGCGATGGAGCGGCGAGAACGTGGATTTTATTTCTGCACCGTGTGCCGTGAAGCGGTGGGCGTGATGTTGGTAATGGCAATGGTGGCTGCAGTGAAAATTGCATATATGCTCTTCCGGCCTCCGGATGCGAGCGCTCGGGCGTCCATCCTGCTGCATTCAATCGGTGCGGTCTATCGTGCGGCTTCCGTCTGACTTTTCGCACGGTTTCTCTCTCTCCGTATGCTCTGGTTTCGGGGTAGTGTTTATCTGTATCGTTTCTTTTTTCTTCCTTTTAGGTTTTGTTATTGCCGGATGCCACCCGAAGATGCAGAAATAATTTCCCATTTTCCGGGGAAAGAGTTTCAACTTCCATCCACTCGTTTCGCTTCCTTACCGCTGGCAATGCCCCGCTGCATGCGCCCGAACTGATCGCTCGAGCTTTCGTATGCAGTCGAGACGCTGGCTTACTTCCACTCACCCAAACGAGACGGAGATCGAAGGCACTGGAAAACATAGGAAAAACTCCCTCCGCCAGGAAACTGGATGCCTTTGCATCGGCATCAAATTGAATGCCGATCGAAGCCAAAACAGAGTGCTACCAAACCTCGGAACCGGCTTGCAGTACGACTGCGTACGGCCGGTTTATGTCTGCATGCAATTCCCGTCCCAGTGTTTCACCAACCGCCGATATTGTTTGATGGCAAATTGCCACCAAGTTCGACGACCACCACCCATAAACCTCATCTCCCATTCTCTCTCTCTCACTTTTACCAACCACAGAACTCTCACACATGACCTACAGGGTATAAACAACATCGGGTAGCTATTCGATACTTTCTCGTACGAGCCGTCAGTGATCAGGACGAGCACCACGCTAGAATCGGGTCCAGTGCGGTTGTTTTCGTATCATTACGATGATTTTGGCATGTGCAGCTGAGGCCTGTTTCTCTGGATCAAAGGGAATTCGCTGGAAATGTTGGTTCCACTGGTTCGGGACATCGAGCGTTTCTTTCAGACACTATACAATGCCGTGTGGGGAAGGCAAATGATAACAGTAACGCGTTTTAAGTTCTGCTGGAACACCATTCATTTGAAGCGGTTTCCTCTTACATTCGGGGCTCGGTGCGGCGTTAGTAAACTGCAATGATAAGTGCACTCCATTATGCTGTTGTTATTTGGTGTTTTAATAGGTTTCTGCCAGGATGCCATAAAATTCTTCGCTTGAAAAGTAAATTCAAAGAAATATCATCAAATGATTTGCTATTTGAAAATTTAATTTCAGAAGAAATGTAAAAAAACGGCCTCCAAATCAAGCGAAAAGTAAATAATTTAATAATTTAATTATTAATTTTATTTATAACAGTATTTATAAATATATTAAGTAAATAGTAAATACTAATTTTACAAGTTATTTGACTTAACTAAATCTTACGTCCAACAACAAAACCGAAAATAAAAATGTGATGAATATATTTTGTTTCCATTTACGTTATCCGACAGTTGTACAATATTAATGTTGAAATGCCATTTTTTTCTATTTGTTTTATATTATATTTTACGTAAGACTTCTACAACTTTTTTATCCAATTTTAGTCAATAATGTACGCATGGAGAAATTATTCTTGCTAGTGATTTGATACTAGAGATCTCATACTCAGGCTGATCCGCCCATTGGCCAGGAACGGATCAAGATGGAAAGCTTTGGGCCGGATTCTGCGACCCAGATTTCCTTTCTAAGCTTTTCAAGTCAATATATTTATCTATTTATTATTATATTGTGGCGAAAACGTGTAAACTCTTCTTCATCACTACCATCACGAGCAGTCCAGCATAAATTTAAACGATAGACGCCGATTACCGTGCAAATAGACATGTAGCGATTTTTCTGAGTGAGACATTTCGCAATGCTATTCAATAAATGCGATGATAAGTTCATATATAAAAAAACGGGTTGTCGTTTTCAACGGGTGTATGAAAAAGTTCAAATTTGGCTGTCATTGATTCTAAACACAAATAAAAAAAATTGTGTAGGTTGTGTTTAAAATAATAGTTTTTTTGTAAGTTACATAACTAATATTTAGTTTGTAGGTTATAAACAAATTTATTCAACAATGAGAAGAATAAGGACACGCATTTGGGCAAGACAGAGCCGATTGATGCGTTCGATTTTGCATAAGGAGCTGGATAACGAGCCGGCTTGTAAAACAATGTAATGATTTGACAGCCTCTGTAGGCCCTACATTGTCTCGAAATGAGATGTGGATTTTTTTGCAAGATACGAAATTTCGCTCTTAGAAAAATCACTGCATGTCTATTTGCACGGTTAGATCAATTAAATGCAGAGAAGAATATCGCCTCTGTCGATAGTTGCGCGAGTTAACCATCATATGTGTGAGTCCGCATCACGCAGATCTTTTTATCTCATTAGTATCTATCATCCATACATTTATAAGTTTAGATTATAGTTAGGCTAGGTACTGACAGAATAATAAATCGGAGAGTAGTCATAATACTGTACTCGAGGTGTCTACATCTACTTCGTTCTATCCGAAATATATTAACTCGCGCCATCTTGTGCACCACCTTGCGCGTCATCTTGTTCGGCTCGTACCAGGTGTCATCTCTTAACAGTGGAGGATCAATTCCCTAATAGAAACCATAGAATAATAATAGAAACCATGCTTGTTTTCACTTCCGCAATATTCGCAAGCTATTGCCATTGCGATACTCGTGGTGTGGTATTGTTTTTTCTCCCCGATTGAACCGTGAAAATGTCCTGCCTACGTGTTTCGGAACAGTATTGTGGTGGAGCATTGTGTTTAGTATTTCGATTGGCACAATTTCTGCAAGTTTGCAAGCCGGTAATGATGTTATAACCGACACAATCTGTCAGTGTACTACGACATAGCTAGCATTGTCATAGAATTAGAATAAAATCATATTGCAATCATTAGAACTCCCTTTTCCGTTTGATATTTCATACCTCATGGTTTTTGGATCTGGTCTCGTTTTTTGCATTGAAAACTCAGTTAATTTGAGAAAAATTTGTGAGTGCTTTGTGGTGTTGTTTCCTTATAATTTGCTACTGACTATCAAATTGTACCTGAAGAGCACGTAGTGTGTTTCATACTAATGTAAATGTGCAAGTATAAATGTGACAAAATGATCGCAAGTGTCTTCACAATGACCGACGAAATCGGCCCAGAAATTCTTGGATTTCTTGACGCACGGACAACCGACCTAAAATTGGAGCATCAAACTTCATACGCGAAAATCAAGCGAACGATCGAAATTCACATTAATATGTGCAGGGCCACGAGAGTTGACAAATTCGTCCAATGACCAACTCAACTGGTCAACTGTGAAAACCACTATACCGTTGCCGCGCACAAAATTGTTTTCAGATTTCCGATACCAGGAGAGCATGTTTTTCCAGAGGTGACATCTGCAGCTTGGGACAAATTTGCCCATCACAATTGCTATTGCATACTATCAAACACGTGAGAACGATCGCTAATGTAAGGAAGATCAATAAAACGGAAAGCATCCTTCATCTCGCTCAAACTTTCCGTCGGTTGGTACGAAATTCCATTCTAAACCAGCTGTTTTCCGATTTTCGATACCAGGAAAGCATTCACGGAAGCGGTAGCACCTTGTACAGCAATTTTGGTCGAAAACCGCCGAAAGGTATGCAATATTTAAACACTGACTTTCCTGTTCGTCGAGTAAAATTTTGCAGCAATTTTGCTCGAAAACCGCCGAAAGGTATGTAACGTTTAAACACTAACTTTCCCGTTGGTCGTGAAAAATTTCTTCAAAAACTACCAGTTTTCGAATTTATAGTACCAGGAGAGCATCCACGAAAAAGGTAGCTCCTGATACTGCGCCGTAAGGTATGCAATGTTAATACACTAACTTTGCAACCAATTTTCCGCCGTAAGGTATGCAATGTTTATACACTACCTTTGCAACCAATTTTGCGCCGTAAGGTATGCAATGTTTATACACTAACTTTTCATACAAACCAGCTGTTTTCAGATTTCCGATACCAGGAGAGCATGTTGTACAAGAGGAGACATCTCCCTTCCCCCTCCCCCCTTCCCCCTTCAAGATGGTGACCAATATGGCGGCCAAGATGGCGGACAAGATGGCGGACAAGATGGCGGCCAAGATGGCGGCCAAGATGGCGGCCAAGATGGCGGACAAGATGGTGGCCAAGATGGCGGACAAGATGGCGGACAAGATGGCGGACAAGATGGCGGACAAGATGGCGGACAAGATGGCGGACAAGATGGCGGACACAAGATGGCGGACAAATGGCGGACAATATGGCGGACAAGATGGCGGACAAGATGGCGGACAAGATGGCGGACAAGATGGCGGACAAGATGGCGGACACAAGATGGCGACCAAGATGGCGGACAATATGGCGGACAAGATGGTGGACAAGATGGCGGCCAAGATGGCGGACAATATGGCGGCCAAGATGGCGGACAAGATGGCGGACAAGATGGCGGACAAGATGGCGGACAAGATGGCGGCCAAGATGGCGGACAAGATGGCGGACAAGATGGCGGCCAAGATGGCGGACAAGATGGCGGACACAAGATGGCGACCAAGATGGCGGACAAGATGGTGACCAAGATGGCGGACAATATGGCGGACAAGATGGCGGACAAGATGGTGGCCAAGATGGCGGCCAAGATGGTGGCCAAGATGGCGGACACAAGATGGCGGCCAAGATGGCGGATAAGATGGCGGATAAGATGGCGGACAAGATGGCGGACAAGATGGCGGACAAGATGGTGGACACAAGATGGCGGACAAGATGGCGGACAAGATGGCGGACAAGATGGCGGACACAAGATGGCGGACAAGATGGCGGCCAAGATGGCGGCCAAGATGGCGGACCCAAGATGGCGGACAAGATGGCGGACAAGATGGCGGACAAGATGGCGGCCAAGATGGCGGACAACATGGCGGCCAAGATGGCGGCCAAGATGGCGGACAAGATGGCGGACAAGATGGCGGACAAGATGGCGGACAAGATGGCGGACAAGATGGCGGACAAGATGGCGGACAAGATGGCGGACAAGATGGCGGCCAAGATGGTGGACACAAGATGGCGTCCAAGATGGCGGCCAAGATGGCGGACAAGATGCCGGCCCAGATGGCGGCCAAGATGGCGGACAAGATGGCGGCCAAGATGGCGGACAAGATGGTGGCCAAGATGGCGGACAAGATGGCGGCCAAGATGGCGGACAAGATGGTGGACAAGATGGCGGCCCAGATGGCGGCCAAGATGGTGGACACAAGATGGCGGCCAAGATGGCGGACCACATGGCGGACAAGATGGCGGACAAAATGGCGGACAACATGGCGGACAAGATGGCGGACAAGATGGCGGACACAAAATGGCGACCAAAATGGCGGACACAAAATGGCGACCAAAATGGCGGACAATATGGCGGCCAAAATGGCGGACAAGATGGCGGCCAATATGGCAGCCAAGATGGCGGACAAGATGGCGGACAAGATGGCGGACACAAGATGGCGGACAAGATGGCGGATAAGATGGCGGACAAGATGGCGGACATGATTGCGGCCAAGATGGCGGACAAGATGGCGGACAAGATGGCGGACAAGATGGCGGACAAGATGGCAGCCAAGATGGCTGACAAAATGGCGGCCAAGATGGCGGACAAGATGGTGGGCACAACATGGCGGACAAGATGGCGGACAAGATGGCGGACAAGATGGCGGCCAAGATGGCGGACACAAGATGGCGGACAAGATGGCGGACAAGATGGCGGACAAGATGGCGGATACAAGATGGCGGACAAGATGGCGGCAAATATGGCGGCCAAGATGGCGGAAAAGATGGCGGACAAGATGGCGGACAAGATGGCGGATCAGATGGCGGACAAGATGGCGGACAAGATGGCGGATAAGATGGCGGCCAAGATGGCGGACAAGATGGCGGCCAAGATGGCGGCCAAGATGGCGGACAATATGGCGGCCAAGATGGCGGACAAGATGGCGGACAAGATGGCGGACAAGATGGCGGCCAAGATGGCGGACAAGATGGCGGACAAGATGGCGGCCAAGATGACGGACACAAGATGGCGACCAAGATGGCGGACAAGATGGCGGACAAGATGGCGGACAAGATGGCGGACAAGATGGCGGCAAATATGGCGGCCAAGATGGCGGACAAGATGGCGGACAAGATGGCGGACACAAGATGGCGGACAAGATGGCGGATAAGATGGCGGACAAGATGGCGGACAAGATGGCGGCCAAGATGACGGACAAGATGGTGGACACAAGATGGCGGACAAGATGGCGGACAACATGGCGGACAAGATGGCGGACAAGATGGCGGCCAAGATGGCGGCCAAGCTGGCGGACAAGATGGCGGACAAGATGGCGGACAAGATGGCGGCCAAGATGGCGGACAAGATGGCGGCCAAGATGGTGGACACAAGATGGCGGACAAGATGGCGGACAACATGGCGGACAAGATGGCGGACAAGATGGCGGCCAAGATGGCGGACAAGATGGCGGACAAGATGGCGGACAAGATGGCGGACAAGATGGCGGCCAAGATGGCGGACAAGATGGCGGCCAAGATGGCGGACAAGATGGCGGCCAAGATGGCGGCCAAGATGGCGGCCAAGATGGCGGCCAAGATAGCGGACAAGATGGCGGCCAATATGGCGGCCAAGATGGCGGACAAGATGGCGGACACAAGATGGCGGCCAATATGGCGGCCAAGATGGCGGACAAGATGGCGGACACAAGATGGCGGACAAGATGGCGGATAAGATGGCGGACAAGATGGCGGACAAGATGGTGGACAAGATGGCGGACAAGATGGCGGCCAAGATGGTGGACAAGATGGTGGACACAAGATGGCGGACAACATGGCGGACAAGATGGCGGACAAGATGGCGGCCAAGATGGCGGACAAGATGGCGGACAAGATGGCGGACAAGATGGCGGACAAGATGGCGGACAAGATGGCGGACAAGATGGCGGACAAGATGGCGGACAAGATGGCGGACAAGATGGCGGCCAAGATGGTGGACAAGATGGTGGACACAATATGGCGGACAAGATGGCGGACAAGATGGCGGACAAAATGGCGGACAAGATGGCGGACAAGATGGCGGCCAAGATGGCGGACAAGATGGCGGACACAAGATGGCGGACAAATGGCGGACAATATGGCGGACAAGATGGCGGCCAAGATGGCGGACAAGATGGCTGACAAAATGGCGGCCAAGATGGCGGACAAGATGGTGGGCACAAGATGGCGGACAAGATGGCGGCCAAGATGGCGGCCAAGATGGCGGACAAGATGGCGGATACAAGATGGCGGATACAAGATGGCGGACAAGATAGCGAACAAAATGGCGAAAAATATGGCGGACAAGATGGCGGACAAGATGGCGGACAATATGGCGGACACAAGATGGCGGACAACATGGCGGACAAGATGGCGGCCAAGATGGCGGCCAAGATGGCGGACAAGATGGCGGACAAGATGATGGACAAGATGGCGACCAAGATGGCGGCCAAGATGGCGGCCAAGGTGGCAGACAAGATGGCGGACAAGATGGCGTCCAAGATGACGGACAAGATGGCGGACAAGATGGCGGACAAGATGGCGGACAAGATGGCGGACAAGATGGCGGACACAAGATGGCGGACAAGATGGCGGACACAAGATGGCGGACAAGATGGCGTACAAGATGGCGGATAAGATGGCGGACAAGATGGCGGACAAGATGGCGGACAAGATGGCGGACAAGATGGCGGCAAAGATGGCGACCAAGATGGCGGACACAAGAAGGCGGACAAGATGGCGGACAAGATGGTGGACAAGATGGCGGACAAGATGGCGGACACAAGATGGCGTCCAAGATGGCGGACAATATGGCGGCCAAGATGGCGGACAAGATGGCGGACGAAATGGCGGCCAAGATGGCGGACAAGATGGCGGACAAGATGACGGACACAAGATGGCGGATAAGATGGCGGATAAGATGGCGGACAAGATGGCGGACAAGATGGCGGCCAAGATGGCGGACAAGATGGTGGACACAAGATGGCGGACAAGATGGCGGACAAGATGGCGGACAAGATGGCGGACAAGATGGCGGCCAAGATGGCGGACAAGATGGCGGACAAGATGGCGGACAAGATGGCGGACAAGATGGCGGACAAGATGGCGGACAAGATGGCGGACAAGATGGCGGACAAGATGGCGGATAAGATGGCGGACAAGATGGCGGACAAGATGGCGGACACAAGATGGCGAACAAGATGGCGGACAACATGGCGGACAAGATGGCGGACAAGATGGCGGACACAAGATGGCGACCAAGATGGCGGACAATATGGCGGCCAAAATGGCGGCCAAGATGGCGGACAATATGGCGGCCAAAATGGCGGCCAAGATGGCGGACAAGATGGCGGCCAATATGGCGGCCAAGATGACGGACAAGATGGCGGACACAAGATGGCGGACAAGATGGCGGATAAGATTGCGGACAAGATGGCGGACAAGATGGTGGACACAAGATGGCGGACAAGATGGCGGACAAGATGGCGGACAACATGGCGGACAAGATGGCGGACAAGATGGTGGCCAAGATGGCGGACAAGATGGCGGACAAGATGGCGGACAAGATGGCGGACACAAGATGGCGGACAAGATGGCGGCCAAGATGGCTGACAAAATGGCGGACAAGATGGCGGACAAGATGGCGGACACAAGATGGCGGACAAGATGGTGGCCAAGATGGCGGACAAAATGGCGGACAACATGGCGGACAAGATGGCGGCCAAGATGGCGGACAAGATGGCGGACAAGATGGCGGACAAGATGGCGGACAACATGGCGGACAAGATGGCGGCCAAGATGGCGGACAAGATGGCGGACAAGATGGCGGACACAAGATGGCGGACAAGATGGCGGATAAGATGGCGGACAAGATGGCGGAACTGATTGCGGCCAAGATGGCGGACAAGATGGCGGACAAGATGGCGGACAAGATGGCGGACAAGATGGCGGCCAAGATGGCTGACAAAATGGCGGCCAAGATGGCGGACAAGATGGTGGGCACAAGATGGCGGACAAGATGGCGGACAAGATGGCGGACAAGATGGCGGCCAAGATGGCGGTCACAAGATGGCGGACAAGATGGCGGATAAGATGGCGGCCAAGATGGCGGACAAGATGGCGGATACAAGATGGCGGCCAAGATGGCGGAAACAACATGGCGGCCAAGATGGCGGACAAGATGGCGGACAAGATGGCGGACAAGATGGTGGACACAAGATGGCGGACAACATGGCGGACAAGATGGCGGAAAAGATGGCGGCCAAGATGGCGGACAAGATGGCGGCCAAGATGGCGGACACAAGATGGCGGACACAAGACGGCGGACAAGATGGCGGCCAAGATGGCGGACAACATGGCGGACAAGATGGCGGCCAAGATGGCGGACAACATGGCGGACAAGATGGCGGCCAAGATTGCGGACAAAATGGCGGACACAAGATGGCGGACAAGATGGCGGACAAGATGGCGGACACAAGATGGCGGACAAGATGGCGGATAAGATGGCGGACAAGATGGCGGCCAATCTGGCGGCCAAGATGGCGGACAAGATGGCGGATACAAGATGGCGACCAAGATGGCGGACAATATGGCGGACAATATAGCGGCCAAAATGGCGGCCAAGATGGCGGACAAGATGGCGGACAAGATGGCGACCAATATGGCGGCCAAGATGGTGGACACAAGATGGCGGACAAGATGGCGGACAAGATGGCGGACAAGATGGCGGACAAGATGGCGGCCAAGATGGCGGACAAGATGGCGGACAAGATGGCGGACAAGATGGCGGACAAGATGGCGGACAAGATAGCGGACAAGATGGCGGACAAGATGGCGGACAAGATGGTGGACAAGATGGCGGACACAACATGGCGGACAACATGGTGGACAAGATGGCGGACAAGATGGCGGGCAAGATGGCGGACAAGATGCCGGACAAGATGGCGGACAAGATGGCGGCCACTTTGGCGGCCAGGATGGCGGACAAGATGGCGGACACAAGATGGCGGACAAGATGGCGGACAAGATGGCGGATAAGATGGTGGACAAGATGGCGGACAAGATGGCGGCCAAGATGGCGGACAAGATGGCGGCCAAGATGGCGGACAAGATGGCTGACAAGATGGCGGACAAGATGGTGGACAAGATGGCGGACAATATGGCGGATAAGATGGCGGACAAGATGGCGGACAAGATGGCGGGCACAAGATGGCGGACCAGATGGCGGCCAATATGGCGGCCAAGATGGTGGACACAAGATGGCGGACAAGATGGCGGACAAGATGGCGGACATGATGGTGGACAAGATGGCGAACAAGATGGTGGACACAAGATGGCGGACAAGATGGCGGACAACATGGCGGACAAGATGGCGGACAACATGGCGGACAAGATGGCGGACAAGATGGCGGACAAGATGGCGGACACAAGATGGCGGACAAGATGGCGGATAAGATGGCGGACAAGATGGCGGCCAAGATGGCGGACAAGATGGCGGACACAAGATGGCGGACAAGATGGCGGACAACATGGCGGACAAGATGGCGGACAAGATGGTGGACAAGATGGCGGACAAGATGGCGAACAAGATGGTGGACACAAGATGGCGGACAAGATGGCGGACAAGATGGCGGACAAGATGGCGGACAAGATGGCGGACAAGATGGCGGACACAAGATGGCGGACAAGATGGCGGATAAGATGGCGGACAAGATGGCGGCCAAGATGGCGGACAAGATGGCGGACACAAGATGGCGGACAAGATGGCGGACAACATGGCGGACAAGATGGCGGACAAGATGGCGGACAACATGGCGGACAAGATGGCGGATAAGATGGCGGACAAAATGGCGGCCAAGATGGCGGACAAGATGGCGGACACAAGATGGCGGACAAGATGGCGGACAACATGGCGGACAAGATGGCGGACAAGATGGAGGACAAGATAGCGGACAAGATGGCAGCCAAGATGGCTGACAAAATGGCGGCCAAGATGGCGGACAAGATGGCGGACAAGATGGCGGACACAAGATGGCGGACAAGATGGCGGACAACATGGCGGACAAGATGGCGGACAAGATGGCGGACAACATGGCGGACAAGATGGCGGATAAGATGGCGGACAAGATGGCGGCCAAGATGGCGGACAAGATGGCGGACACAAGATGGCGGACATGATTGCAGCCAAGATGGCGGACAAGATGGCGGACAAGATGGCGGACAAGATGGCGGACAAGATGGCAGCCAAGATGGCTGACAAAATGGCGGCCAAGATGGCGGACAAGATGGTGGGCACAACATGGCGGACAAGATGGCGGACAAGATGGCGGACAAGATGGCGGCCAAGATGGCGGACACAAGATGGCGGACAAGATGGCGGATAAGATGGCGGCCAAGATGGCGGACAAGATGGCGGATACAAGATGGCGGACAAGATGGCGGCAAATATGGCGGCCAAGATGGCGGACAAGATGGCGGACAAGATGGCGGACAAGATGGCGGATAAGATGGCGGACAAGATGGCGGACAAGATGGCGGCCAAGATGGCGGCCAAGATGGCGGACAAGATGGCGGCCAAGATGGCGGACAATATGGCGGACAACATGGCGGACAAGATGGCGGACAAGATGGCGGACAAGATGGCGGCCAAGATGGCGGACAAGATGGCGGACAAGATGGCGGCCAAGATGACGGACACAAGATGGCGACCAAGATGGCGGACAAGATGGCGGACAAGATGGCGGACAAGATGGCGGACAAGATGGCGGCAAATATGGCGGCCAAGATGGCGGACAAGATGGCGGACAAGATGGCGGACACAAGATGGCGGACAAGATGGCGGATAAGATGGCGGACAAGATGGCGGACAAGATGGCGGCCAAGATGACGGACAAGATGGTGGACACAAGATGGCGGACAAGATGGCGGACAACATGGCGGACAAGATGGCGGACAAGATGGCGGCCAAGATGGCGGCCAAGCTGGCGGACAAGATGGCGGATAAGATGGCGGACAAGATGGCGGCCAAGATGGCGGACAAGATGGCGGCCAAGATGGTGGACACAAGATGGCGGACAAGATGGCGGACAACATGGCGGACAAGATGGCGGACAAGATGGCGGCCAAGATGGCGGACAAGATGGCGGACAAGATGGCGGACAAGATGGCGGACAAGATGGCGGCCAAGATGGCGGACAAGATGGCGGCCAAGATGGCGGACAAGATGGCGGCCAAGATGGCGGCCAAGATGGCGGCCAAGATGGCGGCCAAGATAGCGGACAAGATGGCGGCCAATATGGCGGCCAAGATGGCGGACAAGATGGCGGACACAAGATGGCGGCCAATATGGCGGCCAAGATGGCGGACAAGATGGCGGACACAAGATGGCGGCCAAGATGGCGGATAAGATGGCGGACAAGATGGCGGACAAGATGGTGGACAAGATGGCGGACAAGATGGCGGCCAAGATGGTGGACAAGATGGTGGACACAAGATGGCGGACAACATGGCGGACAAGATGGCGGACAAGATGGCGGCCAAGATGGCGGAAAAGATGGCGGACAAGATGGCGGACAAGATGGCGGACAATATGGCGGACAAGATGGCGGACAAGATGGCGGACAAGATGGCGGACAAGATGGCGGACAAGATGGCGGACAAGATGGCGGACAAGATGGCGGACAAGATGGCGGACAAGATGGTGGACAAGATGGTGGACACAATATGGCGGACAAGATGGCGGACAAGATGGCGGACAAAATGGCGGACAAGATGGCGGACAAGATGGCGGCCAAGATGGCGGACAAGATGGCGGACACAAGATGGCGGACAAATGGCGGACAATATGGCGGACAAGATGGCGGCCAAGATGGCGGACAAGATGGCTGACAAAATGGCGGCCAAGATGGCGGACAAGATGGTGGGCACAAGATGGCGGACAAGATGGCGGCCAAGATGGCGGCCAAGATGGCGGACAAGATGGCGGATACAAGATGGCGGATACAAGATGGCGGACAAGATAGCGAACAAAATGGCGAAAAATATGGCGGACAAGATGGCGGACAAGATGGCGGACAAGATGGCGGACACAAGATGGCGGACAACATGGCGGACAAGATGGCAGCCAAGATGGCGGCCAAGATGGCGGACAAGATGGCGGACAAGATGATGGACAAGATGGCGGCCAAGATGGCGGCCAAGATGGCGGCCAAGATGGCGGCCAAGGTGGCAGACAAGATGGCGGACAAGATGGCGTCCAAGATGACGGACAAGATGGCGGACAAGATGGCGGACAAGATGGCGGACAAGATGGCGGACACAAGATGGCGGACAAGATGGCGGACACAAGATGGCGGACAAGATGGCGTACAAGATGGCGGATAAGATGGCGGACAAGATGGCGGACAAGATGGCGGACAAGATGGCGGACAAGATGGCGGACAAGATGGCGGCAAAGATGGCGACCAAGATGGCGGACACAAGAAGGCGGACAAGATGGCGGACAAGATGGTGGACAAGATGGCGGACAAGATGGCGGACACAAGATGGCGTCCAAGATGGCGGACAATATGGCGGCCAAGATGGCGGACAAGATGGCGGACGAAATGGCGGCCAAGATGGCGGACAAGATGGCGGACAAGATGACGGACACAAGATGGCGGATAAGATGGCGGATAAGATGGCGGACAAGATGGCGGACAAGATGGCGGCCAAGATGGCGGACAAGATGGTGGACACAAGATGGCGGACAAGATGGCGGACAAGATGGCGGACAAGATGGCGGACAAGATGGCGGCCAAGATGGCGGACAAGATGGTGGACACAAGATGGCGGACAAGATGGCGGACAAGATGGCGGACAAGATGGCGGACAAGATGGCGGACAAGATGGCGGACAAGATGGCGGACAAGATGGCGGACAAGATGGCGGACAAGATGGCGGACAAGATGGCGGACAAGATGGCGGATAAGATGGCGGACAAGATGGCGGACAAGATGGCGGACACAAGATGGCGAACAAGATGGCGGACAACATGGCGGACAAGATGGCGGCCAAGATGGTGGACACAAGATGGCGACCAAGATGGCGGACAATATGGCGGCCAAAATGGCGGCCAAGATGGCGGACAAGATGGCGGCCAATATGGCGGCCAAGATGACGGACAAGATGGCGGACACAAGATGGCGGACAAGATGGCGGATAAGATTGCGGACAAGATGGCGGACAAGATGGTGGACACAAGATGGCGGACAACATGGCGGACAAGATGGCGGACAACATGGCGGACAAGATGGCGGACAAGATGGTGGCCAAGATGGCGGACAAGATGGCGGACAAGATGGCGGACAAGATGGCGGACACAAGATGGCGGACAAGATGGCGGCCAAGATGGCTGACAAAATGGCGGACAAGATGGCGGACAAGATGGCGGACACAAGATGGCGGACAAGATGGTGGCCAAGATGGCGGACAAAATGGCGGACAACATGGCGGACAAGATGGCGGACAAGATGGCGGCCAAGATGGCGGACAAGATGGCGGACAAGATGGCGGACAAGATGGCGGACAACATGGCGGACAAGATGGCGGCCAAGATGGCGGACAAGATGGCGGACAAGATGGCGGACACAAGATGGCGGACAAGATGGCGGATAAGATGGCGGACAAGATGGCGGAACTGATTGCGGCCAAGATGGCGGACAAGATGGCGGACAAGATGGCGGACAAGATGGCGGACAAGATGGCGGACAAGATGGCGGCCAAGATGGCTGACAAAATGGCGGCCAAGATGGCGGACAAGATGGTGGGCACAAGATGACGGACAAGATGGCGGACAAGATGGCGGACAAGATGGCGGCCAAGATGGCGGTCACAAGATGGCGGACAAGATGGCGGATAAGATGGCGGCCAAGATGGCGGACAAGATGGCGGATACAAGATGGCGGCCAAGATGGCGGAAACAACATGGCGGCCAAAATGGCGGACAAGATGGCGGACAAGATGGCGGACAAGATGGCGGACAAGATGGTGGACACAAGATGGCGGACAACATGGCGGACAAGATGGCGGAAAAGATGGCGGCCAAGATGGCGGACAAGATGGCGGCCAAGATGGCGGACACAAGATGGCGGACACAAGACGGCGGACAAGATGGCGGCCAAGATGGCGGACAACATGGCGGACAAGATGGCGGCCAAGATGGCGGACAACATGGCGGACAAGATGGCGGCCAAGATTGCGGACAAAATGGCGGACACAAGATGGCGGACAAGATGGCGGACAAGATGGCGGACACAAGATGGCGGACAAGATGGCGGATAAGATGGCGGACAAGATGGCGGCCAATCTGGCGGCCAAGATGGCGGACAAGATGGCGGATACAAGATGGCGACCAAGATGGCGGACAATATGGCGGACAATATAGCGGCCAAAATGGCGGCCAAGATGGCGGACAAGATGGCGGACAAGATGGCGGCCAATATGGCGGCCAAGATGGTGGACACAAGATGGCGGACAAGATGGCGGACAAGATGGCGGACAAGATGGCGGACAAGATGGCGGCCAAGATGGCGGACAAGATGGCGGACAAGATGGCGGACAAGATGGCGGACAAGATAGCGGACAAGATGGCGGACAAGATGGCGGACAAGATGGTGGACAAGATGGCGGACACAACATGGCGGACAACATGGTGGACAAGATGGCGGACAAGATGGCGGACAAGATGCCGGACAAGATGGCGGACAAGATGGCGGCCACTTTGGCGACCAGGATGGCGGACAAGATGGCGGACACAAGATGGCGGACAAGATGGCGGACAAGATGGCGGATAAGATGGTGGACAAGATGGCGGACAAGATGGCGGCCAAGATGGCGGACAAGATGGCGGCCAAGATGGCGGACAAGATGGCTGACAAGATGGCGGACAAGATGGCGGACAAGATGGCGGACAAGATGGCGGATAAGATGGCGGACAAGATGGCGGACAAGATGGCGGGCACAAGATGGCGGACCAGATGGCGGCCAATATGGCGGCCAAGATGGTGGACACAAGATGGCGGACAAGATGGCGGACAAGATGGCGGACATGATGGTGGACAAGATGGCGAACAAGATGGTGGACACAAGATGGCGGACAAGATGGCGGACAACATGGCGGACAAGATGGCGGACAAGATGGCGGACAAGATGGCGGACAAGAAAGCGGACAAGATGGCGGACACAAGATGGCGGACAAGATGGCGGATAAGATGGCGGACAAGATGGCGGCCAAGATGGCGGACAAGATGGCGGACACAAGATGGCGGACAAGATGGCGGACAACATGGCGGACAAGATGGCGGACAAGATGGTGGACAAGATGGCGGACAAGATGGCGAACAAGATGGTGGACACAAGATGGCGGACAAGATGGCGGACAAGATGGCGGACAAGATGGCGGACAAGATGGCGGACAAGATGGCGGACACAAGATGGCGGACAAGATGGCGGATAAGATGGCGGACAAGATGGCGGCCAAGATGGCGGACAAGATGGCGGACAAGATGGCGGACAACATGGCGGACAAGATGGCGGACAAGATGGCGGACAACATGGCGGACAAGATGGCGGATAAGATGGCGGACAAGATGGCGGACAAGATGGCGGACAAGATGGCGGACACAAGATGGCGGACAAGATGGCGGACAACATGGCGGACAAGATGGCGGACAAGATGGCGGACAAGATAGCGGACAAGATGGCGGACAAGATGGCGGACAAGATAGCGGACAAGGTGGCGGCCAAGATGGCGGACAAGATGGCGGACAAGATGGCGGACACAAGATGGCGGACAACATGGCGGACAAGATGGCGGACAAGATGGCGGACAACATGGCGGACAAGATGGCGGACAACATGGCGGCCAAGATGGCGGCCAAGATGGCGGACAAGATGGCGGACACAAGATGGCGGACAAGATGGCAGCCAAGATGGCGGCAAAGATGGCGGCCAAGATGGTGGCCAAGATGGCGGACAAGATGGCGGACAAGATGGCGGACACAAGATAGCGGACAAGATAGCGGACAAGATGGCGGACAAGATGGCGGCCAAGATGGCGGATAAGATGGTGGACAACATGGCGGACCCAAGATGGCGGACAACATGGCGGCCAAGATGGCGGACAATATGGCGGACAAGATGGCGGCCAAGATGGCGGACAAGATGGCGGACACAAGATGACGGACAAGATGGCGGACACAAGATGGTGTACAAGATGGCGGACACAACATGGCGGCCAATATGGCGGCCAAGATGGCGGCCAAGATGGCGGACAAGATGGCGGACACAAGATGGCGGATACAAGATGGCGGACACAAGATGGCGACCAAGATGGCGGACAAGATGGCGGCCCAGATTGCGGACAAGATGGCGGATAAGATGGCGGATAGATGGCGGAGACATCTTGGCCGCCATCTTGGCCGCCATCTTATCCACCATCTTGTCCGCCATGTTGTCCGCCATCTTGTCCGCCATCTTGTCCGCCATCTTGTCCGCCATCTTGGCCGCCATCTTGGCCGCCATTTTCCGCCATCTTGTCCGCCATCTTGTGTCCGCCATTTTGTCCGCAATCTTGGCCGCCATCTTGTCCACCATGTTGTCCGCCATCTTGGTCGCCATCTTGTCCGCCATCTTGTCCGCCATCTTGTCCGCAATCTTGTCCGCCATCTTGGCCGCCATCTTGTCCGCCATATTGGCCACCATATTGTCCGCCATCTTGTGTCTGCCATCTTGTCCGCCATCTTGTCCGCAATCTTGGCCGCCATCTTGGCCGCCATATTGGCCGCCATCTTGTGTACACCATCTTGGTCGCCATCTTGTCCGCCATTTGTCCGCCATCTTGTGTCCGCCATCTTGTGTCCGCCATCTTGTCCGCCATCTTGTCCGCCATCTTGGTCGCCATCTTTGCCGCCATCTTTGCCGCCATCTTTGCCGCCATCTTGTCCGCCATCTTGTCCGCCATCTTGTCCGCCATCTTGTCCGCCATCTTTGCCGCCATCTTGTGTCCGCCATCTTGTCCACCATCTTGTCCGCCATCTTGTCCGCCATCTTGTCCGCCATCTTGTCCGCCATCTTGTATCCGCCATATTGTCCGCCATCTTGGACGCCATCTTGTCCGCCATCTTGTCCGCCATCTTGTCCGCCATCTTGTCCGCCATCTTGGCCGCCATCTTGGCCGCCATCTTGTCCGCCATCTTGTGTCCGCCATCTTGTCCGCCATCTTGTCCGCCTTCTTGTGCCCACCATCTTGTCCGCCATCTTGGCCGCCATTTTGTCAGCCATCTTGTCCGCCATCTTGTCCGCCATCTTGTCCGCCATCTTGTCCGCCATCTTGTCCGCCATCTTATCCGCCATCTTGTACGCCATCTTGTCCGCCATCTTGTGTCCGCCATCTTGTCCGCCATCTTGTGTCCGCCATCTTGTCCGCCATCTTGTCCGCCATCTTGTCCGCCATCTTGTCCGCCATCTTGTCCGTCATCTTGGACGCCATCTTGTCCGCCATCTTGTCTGCCACCTTGGCCGCCATCTTGGCCGCCATCTTGGCCGCCATCTTGTCCATCATCTTGTCCGCCATCTTGTCCGCCATCTTGGCCGCCATCTTGGCCGCCATTTTCCGCCATCTTGTCCGCCATCTTGTGTCCGCCATTTTGTCCGCAATCTTGGCCGCCATCTTGTCCACCATGTTGTCCGCCATCTTGGTCGCCATCTTGTCCGCCATCTTGTCCGCCATCTTGTCCGCCATCTTTGCCGCCATCTTGTGTCCGCCATCTTGTCCACCATCTTGTCCGCCATCTTGTCCGCCATCTTGTCCGCCATCTTGTCCGCCATCTTGTCCGCCATCTTGTCCGCCATCTTGTCCGCCATCTTGTCCGCCATCTTGGTCGCCATCTTTGCCGCCATCTTGTCCGCCATTTTGTCCGCCATCTTGTCCGCCATCTTGTCCGCCATCTTGTCCGCCATCTTTGCCGCCATCTTGTGTCCGCCATCTTGTCCACCATCTTGTCCGCCATCTTGTCCGCCATCTTGTCCGCCATCTTGTCCGCCATCTTGTCCGCCATCTTATCCGCCATCTTGTACGCCATCTTGTCCGCCATCTTGTGTCCGCCATCTTGTCCGCCATCTTGTGTCCGCCATCTTGTCCGCCATCTTGTCCGCCATCTTGTCCGCCATCTTATCCGCCATCTTGTACGCCATCTTGTCCGCCATCTTGTGTCCGCCATCTTGTCCGCCATCTTGTGTCCGCCATCTTGTCCGCCATCTTGTCCGCCATCTTGTCCGCCATCTTGTCCGCCATCTTGTCCGTCATCTTGGACGCCATCTTGTCCGCCATCTTGTCTGCCACCTTGGCCGCCATCTTGGCCGCCATCTTGTCCATCATCTTGTCCGCCATCTTGTCCGCCATCTTGGCCGCCATTTTCCGCCATCTTGTCCGCCATCTTGTGTCCGCCATTTTGTCCGCAATCTTGGCCGCCATCTTGTCCACCATGTTGTCCGCCATCTTGGTCGCCATCTTTTCCGCCATCTTGTCCGCCATCTTGTCCGCAATCTTGTCCGCCATCTTGGCCGCCATCTTGTCCGCCATATTGGCCACCATATTGTCCGCCATCTTGTGTCTGCCATCTTGTCCGCCATCTTGTCCGCCATCTTGTCCGCCATCTTGGCCGCCATATTGGCCGCCATCTTGGTCGCCATATTGTCCGCCATTTGTCCGCCATCTTGTGTCCGCCATCTTGTCCGCCATCTTGTCCGCCATCTTGGTCGCCATCTTTGCCGCCATCTTGTCCGCCATCTTGTCCGCCATCTTGTCCGCCATCTTGTCCGCCATCTTGTCCGCCATCTTTGCCGCCATCTTGTGTCCGCCATCTTGTCCACCATCTTGTCCGCCATCTTGTCCGCCATCTTGTCCGCCATCTTGTCCGCCATCTTGTCCGCCATCTTGTCCGCCATCTTGTCCGCCATCTTGGCCGCCATCTTATCCACCATCTTGTCCGCCATGTTGTCCGCCATCTTGTCCGCCATCTTGTCCGCCATGTTGTCCGCCATCTTGTCCGCCATCTTGGCCACGATCTTGTGTCCGCCATCTTGTCCACCATCTTGGCCGCCATCTTGTCCGCCATCTTGGCCGCCATCTTGGCCGCCATCTTGTCCACCATCTTGTCCGCCATCTTGGCCGCCATCTTGTCCGCCAACTTGTGTCCACCATCTTGTCCGCCATCTTGTGTCCGCCATCTTGTCCGCCATCTTGTATCCGCCATATTGTCCGCCATCTTGGACGCCATCTTGTCCGCCATCTCGTCCGCCATCTTGTCCGCCATCTTGTATCCGCCATATTGTCCGCCATCTTGGACGCCATCTTGTCCGCCATCTTGTCCGCCATCTTGTCCGCCATCTTGTCCGCCATCTTGGCCGCCATCTTGGCCGCCATCTTGTCCGCCATCTTGTGTCCGCCATCTTGTCCGCCATCTTGTCCGCCTTCTTGTGTCCGCCATCTTGGTCGCCATCTTTGCCGCCATCTTGTCCGCCATCTTGTCCGCCATCTTGTCCGCCATCTTGTCCGCCATCTTGGCCGCCATCTTATCCACCATCTTGTCCGCCATGTTGTCCGCCATCTTGTCCGCCATCTTGTCCGCCATGTTGTCCGCCATCTTGTCCGCCATCTTGGCCACGATCTTGTGTCCGCCATCTTGTCCACCATCTTGGCCGCCATCTTGTCCGCCATCTTGGCCGCCATCTTGGCCGCCATCTTGTCCACCATCTTGTCCGCCATCTTGGCCGCCATCTTGTCCGCCAACTTGTGTCCACCATCTTGTCCGCCATCTTGTGTCCGCCATCTTGTCCGCCATCTTGTATCCGCCATATTGTCCGCCATCTTGGACGCCATCTTGTCCGCCATCTTGTCCGCCATCTTGTCCGCCATCTTGTATCCGCCATATTGTCCGCCATCTTGGACGCCATCTTGTCCGCCATCTTGTCCGCCATCTTGTCCACCATCTTGGCCGCCATCTTGGCCGCCATCTTGTCCGCCATCTTGTGTCCGCCATCTTGTCCGCCATCTTGTCCGCCTTCTTGTGTCCGCCATCTTGGTCGCCATCTTTGCCGCCATCTTGTCCGCCATCTTGTCCGCCATCTTGTCCGCCATCTTGTCCGCCATCTTGTCCGCCATCTTATCCGCCATCTTGTACGCCATCTTGTCCGCCATCTTGTGTCCGCCATCTTGTCCGCCATCTTGTGTCCGCCATCTTGTCCGCCATCTTGTCCGCCATCTTGTCCGCCATCTTGTCCGCCATCTTGTCCGTCATCTTGGACGCCATCTTGTCCGCCATCTTGTCTGCCACCTTGGCCGCCATCTTGGCCGCCATCTTGGCCGCCATCTTGTCCATCATCTTGTCCGCCATCTTGTCCGCCATCTTGTCCGCCATCTTGGCCGCCATTTTCCGCCATCTTGTCCGCCATCTTGTGTCCGCCATTTTGTCCGCAATCTTGGCCGCCATCTTGTCCACCATGTTGTCCGCCATCTTGGTCGCCATCTTGTCCGCCATCTTGTCCGCCATCTTGTCCGCCATCTTATCCGCCATCTTGTACGCCATCTTGTCCGCCATCTTGTGTCCGCCATCTTGGCCGCCATCTTGTCCATCATCTTGTCCGCCATCTTGGCCGCCATCTTGGCCGCCATTTTCCGCCATCTTGTCCGCCATCTTGTGTCCGCCATTTTGTCCGCAATCTTGGCCGCCATCTTGTCCACCATGTTGTCCGCCATCTTGGTCGCCATCTTGTCCGCCATCTTGTCCGCCATCTTATCCGCCATCTTATCCGCCATCTTGTACGCCATCTTGTCCGCCATCTTGTGTCCGCCATCTTGTCCGCCATCTTGTGTCCGCCATCTTGTCCGCCATCTTGTCCGCCATCTTGTCCGCCATCTTGTCCGTCATCTTGGACGCCATCTTGTCCGCCATCTTGTCTGCCACCTTGGCCGCCATCTTGGCCGCCATCTTGGCCGCCATCTTGTCCATCATGTTGTCCGCCATTTTGTCCGCCATCTTGTCCGCCATCTTGTCCGCCATCTTGTCCGCCATCTTATCCGCCATCTTGTACGCCATCTTGTCCGCCATCTTGTGTCCGCCATCTTGTCCGCCATCTTGTGTCCGCCATCTTGTCCGCCATCTTGTCCGCCATCTTGTCCGCCATCTTGTCCGCCATCTTGTCCGCCATCTTGTCCGCCATCTTGTCCGCCATCTTGTCCGCCATCTTGTCCGCCATCTTGGCCGCCATCTTATCCACCATCTTGTCCGCCATGTTGTCCGCCATCTTGTCCGCCATCTTGTGTCCGCCATCTTGTCCACCATCTTGTCCGCCATCTTGTCCGCCATCTTGTCCGCCATCTTGTCCGCCATCTTGTCCGCCATCTTGTCCGCCATCTTGTCCGCCATCTTGTCCGCCATCTTGTCCGCCATCTTGTCCGCCATCTTGTCCGCCATCTTGTCCGCCATCTTGTCCGCCATCTTGTCCGCCATCTTGTCCGCCATCTTGTCCGCCATCTTTGCCGCCATCTTGTGTCCGCCATCTTGTCCACCATCTTGTCCGCCATCTTGTCCGCCATCTTGTCCGCCATCTTGTCCGCCATCTTGTCCGCCATCTTGTCCGCCATCTTGTCCGCCATCTTGTCCGCCATCTTGTCCGCCATCTTATCCACCATCTTGTCCGCCATGTTGTCCGCCATCTTGTCCGCCATCTTGTCCGCCATGTTGTCCGCCATCTTGTCCGCCATCTTGGCCACGATCTTGTGTCCGCCATCTTGTCCACCATCTTGGCCGCCATCTTGTCCGCCATCTTGGCCGCCATCTTGGCCGCCATCTTGTCCACCATCTTGTCCGCCATCTTGGCCGCCATCTTGTCCGCCAACTTGTGTCCACCATCTTGTCCGCCATCTTGTGTCCGCCATCTTGTCCGCCATCTTGTATCCGCCATATTGTCCGCCATCTTGGACGCCATCTTGTCCGCCATCTTGTCCGCCATCTTGTCCGCCATCTTGTATCCGCCATATTGTCCGCCATCTTGGACGCCATCTTGTCCGCCATCTTGTCCGCCATCTTGTCCGCCATCTTGTCCGCCATCTTGTCCGCCATCTTGTCCGCCATCTTGGCCGCCATCTTGGCCGCCATCTTGGCCGCCATCTTGTCCGCCATCTTGTGTCCGCCATCTTGTCCGCCATCTTGTCCGCCTTCTTGTGTCCGCCATCTTGGTCGCCATCTTTGCCGCCATCTTGTCCGCCATCTTGTCCGCCATCTTGTCCGCCATCTTGTCCGCCATCTTGGCCGCCATCTTATCCACCATCTTGTCCGCCATGTTGTCCGCCATCTTGTCCGCCATGTTGTCCGCCATGTTGTCCGCCATCTTGTCCGCCATCTTGGCCACGATCTTGTGTCCGCCATCTTGTCCACCATCTTGGCCGCCATCTTGTCCGCCATCTTGGCCGCCATCTTGGCCGCCATCTTGTCCACCATCTTGTCCGCCATCTTGGCCGCCATCTTGTCCGCCAACTTGTGTCCACCATCTTGTCCGCCATCTTGTGTCCGCCATCTTGTCCGCCATCTTGTATCCGCCATATTGTCCGCCATCTTGGACGCCATCTTGTCCGCCATCTTGTCCGCCATCTTGTCCGCCATCTTGTATCCGCCATATTGTCCGCCATCTTGGACGCCATCTTGTCCGCCATCTTGTCCGCCATCTTGGCCGCCATCTTGTCCGCCATCTTGTGTCCGCCATCTTGTCCGCCATCTTGTCCGCCTTCTTGTGTCCGCCATCTTGGTCGCCATCTTTGCCGCCATCTTGTCCGCCATCTTGTCCGCCATCTTGTCCGCCATCTTGTCCGCCATCTTATCCGCCATCTTGTACGCCATCTTGTCCGCCATCTTGTGTCCGCCATCTTGTCCGCCATCTTGTGTCCGCCATCTTGTCCGCCATCTTGTCCGCCATCTTGTCCGCCATCTTGTCCGCCATCTTGTCCGTCATCTTGGACGCCATCTTGTCCGCCATCTTGTCTGCCACCTTGGCCGCCATCTTGGCCGCCATCTTGGCCGCCATCTTGTCCATCATCTTGTCCGCCATCTTGTCCGCCATCTTGGCCGCCATCTTGGCCGCCATTTTCCGCCATCTTGTCCGCCATCTTGTGTCCGCCATTTTGTCCGCAATCTTGGCCGCCATCTTGTCCACCATGTTGTCCGCCATCTTGGTCGCCATCTTGTCCGCCATCTTGTCCGCCATCTTGTCCGCAATCTTGTCCGCCATCTTGGCCGCCATCTTGTCCGCCATATTGGCCACCATATTGTCCGCCATCTTGTGTCTGCCATCTTGTCCGCCATCTTGTCCGCCATCTTGGCCGCCATCTTGTCCGCCATATTGGCCGCCATCTTGTGTACACCATCTTGGTCGCCATATTGTCCGCCATTTGTCCGCCATCTTGTGTCCGCCATCTTGTCCGCCATCTTGTCCGCCATCTTGGCCGCCATCTTGTCCACCATCTTGTCCGCCATCTTGGCCGTCATCTTGTCCGCCAACTTGTGTCCGCCATCTTGTCCGCCATCTTTGCCGCCATCTTGTGTCCGCCATCTTGTCCACCATCTTGTCCGCCATCTTGTCCGCCATCTTGTCCGCCATCTTGTCCGCCATCTTGTATCCGCCATATTGTCCGCCATCTTGGACGCCATCTTGTCCGCCATCTTGTCCGCCATCTTGTCCGCCATCTTGTCCGCCATCTTGGCCGCCATCTTGGCCGCCATCTTGTCCGCCATCTTGTGTCCGCCATCTTGTCCGCCATCTTGTCCGCCATCTTGTCCGCCATCTTATCCGCCATCTTGTACGCCATCTTGTCCGCCATCTTGTGTCCGCCATCTTGTCCGCCATCTTGTGTCCGCCATCTTGTCCGCCATCTTGTCCGCCATCTTGTCCGCCATCTTGTCCGCCATCTTGTCCGCCATCTTGTGTCCGCCATCTTGTCCGCCATCTTGTCCGCCATCTTGTCCGCCATCTTGTCCGCCATCTTGTCCGTCATCTTGGACGCCATCTTGTCCGCCATCTTGTCTGCCACCTTGGCCGCCATCTTGGCCGCCATCTTGGCCGCCATCTTATCCATCATCTTGTCCGCCATCTTGTCCGCCATCTTGGCCGCCATCTTGGCCGCCATTTTCCGCCATCTTGTCCGCCATCTTGTGTCCGCCATTTTGTCCGCAATCTTGGCCGCCATCTTGTCCACCATGTTGTCCGCCATCTTGGTCGCCATCTTGTCCGCCATCTTGTCCGCCATCTTGTCCGCAATCTTGTCCGCCATCTTGGCCGCCATCTTGTCCGCCATATTGGCCACCATATTGTCCGCCATCTTGTGTCTGCCATCTTGTCCGCCATCTTGTCCGCCATCTTGTCCGCCATCTTGGCCGCCATATTGGCCGCCATCTTGTGTACACCATCTTGGTCGCCATATTGTCCGCCATTTGTCCGCCATCTTGTGTCCGCCATCTTGTCCGCCATCTTGTCCGCCATCTTGGTCGCCATCTTTGCCGCCATCTTGTCCGCCATCTTGTCCGCCATCTTGTCCGCCATCTTGTCCGCCATCTTTGCCGCCATCTTGTGTCCGCCATCTTGTCCACCATCTTGTCCGCCATCTTGTCCGCCATCTTGTCCGCCATCTTGTCCGCCATCTTGTCCGCCATCTTGTCCGCCATCGTGTCCGCCATCTTGTCCGCCATCTTGGCCGCCATCTTGTCCGCCATCTTGTCCGCCATCTTGTCCGCCATCTTGTCCGCCATCTTGTCCGCCATCTTGTCCGCTATCTTGGCCACCATCTTGTCCGCCATCTTGTCCGCCATCTTGTCCGCCATCTTGTCCGCCATCTTGGCCGCCATCTTGTCCGCCATCTTGGCCGCCATATTGGTCACCATCTTGAAGGGGGAAGGGGGCAGGGGGAAGGAAGATGTCACCTCTTGAAAAACATGCTCTCCTGGTATCGGAAATCTGAAAACAGCTGGTTTGTATGAAAAGTTAGTTAATAAACATTGCATACCTTACGGCGGAAAATTGGTTGCAAAGGTAGTGTATAAACATTGCATACCTTACGGCGGAAAATTGGTTGCAAAGTTAGTGTATTAACATTGCATACCTTACGGCGCAGTACCAGGAGCTACCTTTTTCGTGGATGCTCTCCTGGTACTATAAATTCGAAAACTGGTAGTTTTCGAAGAAATTTTTCACGACCAACGGGAAAGTTAGTGTTTAAACGTTGCATACCTTTCGGCGGTTTTCGAGCAAAATTGCTGCAAAATTTTACTCGACGAACAGGAAAGTTAGTGTTTAAATATTGCATACCTTTCGGCGGTTTTCGACCAAAATTGCTGTACAAGGTGCTACCTCTGCCGTGAATGCTTTCCTGGTATCGAAAATCGGAAAACAGCTGGTTTAGAATGGAATTTCGTACCAACCGACGGCAAGTTTGAGCGAGATGAAGGATGCTTTCCGTTTTATTGATCTTCCTTACATTAGCGATCGTTCTCACGTGTTTGATAGTATGCAATAGCAATTGTGATGGGCAAATTTGTCCCAAGCTGCAGATGTCACCTCTGGAAAAACATGCTCTCCTGGTTTTGGAAATCTGAAATCAATTGTGCGCGCGACTACGGCATAGTGGTTTTCACAGTTGACCAGTTGAGTTGGTCATTGGACGAATTTGTCAACTCTCGTGGCCCTGCACATATTAATGTGAATTTCGATCGTTCGCTTGATTTTCGCGTATGAAGTTTGATGCTCCAATTTTAGGTCGGTTGTCCGTGCGTCAAGAAATCCAAGAATTTCTGGGCCGATTTCGTCGGTCATTGTGAAGACACTTGCGATCATTTTGTCACATTTATACTTGCACATTTACATTAGTATGAAACACACTACGTGCTCTTCAGGTACAATTTGATAGTCAGTAGCAAATTATAAGGATACAACACCACAAAGCACTCACAAATTTTTCTCAAATTAACTGAGTTTTCAATGCAAAAAACGAGACCGCTTTCAACACGCACGACAATGTTTTAGCAAGACTGCTATGATAGGTTCTTCACTGAATACATTGTTTTTAAATCAATGCATACTTGATTTCTTCAAGTACCTTTTTTCGTGTTCTTTTTGTAATTTAGATTAACGATTTCGCAGTGATGATCTCAACCGTATGGATTTAGAATTGGAAATTTCAAACAATTTCAGTCTAACAACGATGCAAATGTTACCGAGATTACAACACTGTAGTTTGAACAGTATTCTACAAGGGGATATGATGAAATATTTGGACAGTGTGGGATGGGTGGACATAAGCTGGACCTACAATCCAGCTTCGATTAAGTAATAATCAAGAAAGACCGAAATGGTATTCCAAAAACCATGAGGTATGAAATATCAAACGGAAAAGGGAGTTCTAATGATTGCAATATGATTTTATTCATGTTCTATGTCGGTACACTGACAGATTGTGTCGGTTATAACATCATTACCGGCTTGCAAACTTGCAGAAATTGTGACAATCGAAATACTGCTCAAATCGAAACACAATACTCCACCACAATACTGTTTCGAAACACGTAGGATGGACATTTTCACGGTTCAATGGGGGAGAGAAAACAATACCACACCACGAGTATCACAATGGCAATAGCTTGCGAATATTGCGGAAGTGAAAACAAGCATGGTTTCTATGCTAGCAACTAACGGTAGGATCATTTATGAACGAATGAAAAAATCCCGTTCAAGATTGTATTGGTAGCGCAGCCGGTCTGCACAACACAGGACCATGGAAAAATTTCATTTGGACCACTAAACCTCCGTACGCAGCACTAACTATCCTACGGGTAAATAAAGTAAAAAACAAGATTAGAAATGCTAGGCTTAAACATCCTGAAGATGTCGTGCCGATTAAGAAGAAGGAGTTTGAATACACTGCATACTTCTCTTGCGTAGCCGTGTAACCGGGCCGATATAGCTAATCAAATAACAAATAAATTATCTAACTAAGGATATATAAAATCTAAGGATATTTTCGATCAATTTTTAATTAGATTTTATGCTATAAATTAACTCTGCTGCTAAATTTCCAAAAATCGCACAATCGGCACAAATTGTTTGGGGCCCCCATCACGGCGAGGCCTACTCCGCCAACCGTTGATCCACCGCTGCCTCTTAAAACATGCTCTCCTGGTATCGGCAATCTACAAACAGCTGGTTTGTATGGAAAGTAAGTGTTTAAACATTGCATACCTTGCAGCGTTTTTCGAGCAAGATTTCTGAAAAAGGGGCTACCTCTTCCGTGGATACTCTCCTGGTACCGGAAGTTGACAAACTGGTAATTTTTGGCGAGTTTTCTGTCTCGATTGACACGGAAAAGCATCCTCCTGCGTTGCATGCTCTCCTGGTATCAGAGCTTGACAAACTCGTCATTTTTGGCGAGTTTTCTGTCTCGATTGATACGCAATAAGCATCCTCCTGCATTGGATGCTCTCCTGGTGCCATAAACTTGACAAACTGGTCATTTTTGGCGAGTTTTTTATCTCGATCGACACGGAAAAAACATCCTCCTGCGTTGGATGCTCTCCTGGTATCAGAGCTTGACAAACTGGTCATTTTTGGCGAGTTTTCTGTCTCGATCGACACGGAAAAAACATCCTCCTGCGTTGGATGCTCTCCTGGTATCAGAGCTTGACAAACTGGTCATTTTTGGCGAGTTTTCTGTCTCGATCGACTTGGAAAAAGCATCCTCCTGCGTTGGATGCTCTCCTGGTATCAGAGCTTGACAAACTGGTCATTATTGGCGAGTTTTCTGTCTCGATCGACACGGAAAAAACATCCTCCTGCGTTGGATGCTCTCCTGGTATCAGAGCTTGACAAACTGGTCATTTTTGGCGAGTTTTCTGTCTCGATTGACACGCAATAAGCATCCTCCTGCGTTGAATGCTCTCCTGGTATCAGAGCTTGACAAACTGGTAATTTTTGGCGCGTTTTCTGTCTCGATTGATACGGAAAAAGCATCTTCCTGCGTTGGATGCCTTCCTGGTATCAGAGCCTGACAAACTGGTCATTATTGGCGAGTTTTCTGTCTCGAAAAACACGGAAAAAACATCCTCCTGCGTTGGATGCTCTCCTGGTATCAGAGCTTGACAAACTGGTCATTTTTGGCGAGTTTTCTGTCTCGATTGACACGCAATAAGCATCCTCCTGCGTTGAATGCTCTCCTGGTATCAGAGCTTGACAAACTGGTAATTTTTGGCGCGTTTTCTGTCTCGATTGATACGGAAAAAGCATCTTCCTGCGTTGGATGCCTTCCTGGTATCAGGAGCTTGAAAAACTGGTCATTTTTGGCGAGTTTTCTGTCTCGATTGATATGGAAAAAGCATCCTCCTGCGTTGCATGCTCTCCTGGTGCCATAAACTTGACAAACTGGTCATTTTTGGCGAGTTTTCTGTACACTTGCGTACACCTCAGAGTTCTGTTGCGTAGCCCTGTAAACGGGCCGTTAAGCTACTCGCTATAAAAATTTTAGTTGTAGGCGACGCATAACGTTTCCAAGGTAACATTATTCCTCACACCCATGGATCATTTTTGATTTCACATCTTTTTTTTAACCTTTTTTCTTTCAACGCCTTCTTTGATTTCTTTCCAACAATTTATTTTTCCATGCATTTTACCAAAAGGATGTTTTTACTTGCATCGACGTCCACAGACGCGCAATTTGGGAATGTTTTTAATTGTTGCCCTTGGGTGTTCGCGCGGTTTTTAGCAGCTGTCATTCTGATTCTTTACAAGATTTTCCTAAAGATTTAAATTTTGGACGGTGATACAGGGTGAACTGTTTCTTAAACGACAAATCTGGTTGAAAATCCTGTTCGAGCCGTATCCCCGTACGCACGACTCACTTCATCTTCCATCAGCACAACAACCTCAAGAGGTCTGGGCCTACCATATCTGGCTTTCTGTGACTTTATTTACTGGATAGCTGGATAGTCAATCCTGACTACGAGGGATTGGTCTCGGATGGAATTTTGTTCCTGGTCCGGTCGTGTGAAGGCCGGCGTTGCTACACCATCATGCCACCGGGTCGCCCCTAAGCTTTCAAATGCCAAGTGAGCGCAGGACACACTATCCTGATTCATACTAATTCAGGAAGACCAGAAATAACCGTTGAACCCACAAAGGTAACAGCATAGAAAAGGATACCATGTTTTACAGCATCTTATAAAGATATTTAAGAAGCTGTTTTACTGCTTGATTCGCTGCATTTTATCATGTTTTTTACTAACAGATTTACGAGAGTGTTTCAGGAGCAGTTAATTCATCTCTGTTGTTTACTTTCTTGTTTATATAGAGAAAATTTTAGCAAGCCAATAACAAGGAGACAAAGAATTTTGTGGGGTAAAGTCCCAATGGTCAAGATACCATCAAATGCAAATAGGCAAAATACGTAATATCGCCATAAACTTCAGGAAACACCTTTTAAATGAAAGGATCGGTTAAATCATAGGCAACAATCAGTTCAAATCACACCAGCCAAGAAAACTGGATTTCTTTATCATATTGATCATTGTACTTCACCGGCTATTTCGAGTTTGCGATTGCAGAATTGTTGCCGTCCATGTTTAAAGTTTTTGCGGCACGAGAACATTTCTAGCAGGGACATTTTTGTGCAGATGTGATCTGTGCTTCAATAATCCATTACACAAGCTGAGTACAACTTCCTTAAGGCTTTAGGCCAGAGTTAAGGCTAATTCTGTGTTTTTTTAAATTTCATTAAACCGTAACCTGTATAGTTGTTCCCGGAAACAAGGAATTGGTCCGGATGTCTTTTGGTATCGTTCCTGTTGAATAAGGCTGTCGCTACTACGAAATACATTACCAGGCATATATGATATAATGGTGCCGTACAGAATCTAAACATGTATATGACTGTTATTGGAAAGGCATGAGTCAAATATCCTGTATCTGTGAAAGAAATCAGAAAAATATGGGTAATCTTGTGGAAGCCTACTAGACCTTATGCACATGCAGTTTTCTAATTATAAAAACTTCGACTTTCCACGAAATTTTGTGCGATGCCTACGAAAAGCAGGAATACATAGTAAGCAACAAGGGGTAGAATCTGACGCAAGAAATGTAAAGAACTGCTTAAGTGTCATTTAGAGTATTAATGCTTAAATGATATGATGCATATGGGCATCACAGTCCAGGTGGGAGCTGAACGCATATAGGACGTGTAGTATATTTTTACGATACATTACATTCGTGATAACTGACCAAGGTTCGGGACTAATCAACTGCAAGGACTAAATATCTAAAACACGACGCTAGATGTCCAGATCAGACGAATGGCTATATCAGACTTAGAGATGAACGAAGCTTGGTGACTTGAAATATGCTTTGCCGAATAGTTTTTTTAAAGAAACTTAAGATCTCCCGGGATTTGACAACTTATTAAATTAATATTTACAACGCCAATTTATTGGGAGAAACACAATTTAAATATTTAAACATCATTGAGTTTGCATACATATCGGGGTTCTGTTGCATAGCCCTATAACCGGGCCGATTAGTTAGTCGTAGCAAATGCATTTTTAACTCCGTTTTATGTACATTAACAAACATTACGTATCGGGGGTAAAGGAAATCATCAACATCTGTTTAATATTTCGAAAATAACACATTGGGATACGTCGTGAAACAACAGAATCACCCAGCAGATGGTCTAAGCACTACGTAAACGCCCATAAAAGTGCTTTTTAACGCTCCGTGTGCTTGGTAGTTGGTGAAGTTCTTTGTGATCTTTAGTTCGCTGTTTCACACTCGGTATCGTTAGCGACACGTATCCGTCTATTACACCGGTCATGCCTAGTTGGCCCTGGTATAACCCTACCAACATAACCCGGTGGAGGTCATTCCAAATGACCAATGTCATGAATATCTACCCGTTGCAAGAAAGTTAGAAGTACGTACTTCTCCGCTCGTATTCTGCGCTTTGCCTTCTTCCTTCTCTAGTCTACCATTTTCACTGTCGTTACGCTCTTGTACGATGCGGATAACTACTTGCCGGCGACAAAGGGCCAACAAGTTTTACCGTCAAGCGTTCCCAAAACTGCAGGGAAATTTTACTCAAGTGCTAAGTGCCGGGTAAACAAAATCATCCCGCCTGCAATCGTCCACTCTTTTGCCGGTGTTCTGTTTCCTCACACTGGTTTTTTCTTTTTATTTTCATCTGTTATCACCCGTTTTTCGAAATCATCTTCATAAGAGAACTCGGAGGGGTGCAATCCGAACCAGCGAAAATCCTACAACAAACGCCCATCGTTAGTGCCATTTTCATTCATTCATTGTTTCGTGGCGCTTGGAGTATTGGTGGCGTTCGAGAGGCAATAGCGACGAGTGTTGGCGTTGTGTTCGCTGTTTGACGAGAACAAAGCATCAATGTGCAGGAGTATGCTGCCGGAAAGGCTGAAGCTCCCACGTTAGGGAGCCTGGCCGCAAACGAAACACCTGTAAGTACGTGAAAGTTTATCCGAACCTTGTAAACAATAATCATATTTTCTTTGTGCAGTCGGGCGGGTTTCGAGTGGCCTGAAGGAGTGTTCAGCTACCGCGTGGATGTACCCGGTGTAAGGTGCCGGTGTCGGAGGTGTTGTTCTCTCGCACACCACACTGTATAGCAATTTCTTTCAACGTAAGCCAACAAAAGTCGCACGATGAAAAGGTCAAAATGAGCTTCGGCAAAAAGAAAAAAGGTTTACAATGGCCACTGTCATCCCGATGGAAATACATTCCAACGAGACATTTTAGCCCGTTGACAAAGCAGTGGAAAGTTTTGCGTCGGTTCGTCACATCATGCAACGGGCGAAAAATAATTGGATGCAATCTGGGAATAATTTTGCATCACGATGAGGGCCATTTAGGTGTCTCGATCGTGAGTTTTGAAAAGCGCTTGATAATTTTCAGCAACAAATACAAAATGTACGGTGAATGCAGAAAGATTGAAAGAGTCGAAAGAGAAGAATGGAAGCATGGCACTTTGTATGGCAATATGTCACTGCACCCTCGCATGTGCAAACGCACTCGGGAGTGATGAAAATTAGATGAATGTTTGTATTTATTAAATTTGTTCCAAGAATGAAAGTTTAACTAAAAACAACGAGTAAAGCAACGATACGAAAAAGATTATGCAGTTTATAATTAAAACTAACGATCTAACTGGATGCAACCAAAACGCAACCGTTGGACATGAAGAACTCTCACACGATGGTGTCTCTTGTTTAGATACTTAAACCTTAACAGAAATATATAAAGATTATCTAAAAAAATCATTTCTTAGGTAAGACAAAATTACGTCTTGTATAGGTAGGGATAATGTCTATGATAGTCTATGATGGAGCCCTTTGACCCATTGAACGGTGAAGCTGAACGGGAGACAAAATGAAAACCATTTACTGATTGCAGAACTGCGAAACTTTCATTCTAAATTATTTTCAAAACTCATTCTGTAATAAATATAAATACTCTAAGGAAATTTGTCATCGATTAATCAATCAATTAATCAACCAATCAATCAATCAATCAATTAATCTGATCATTAATCTGAATAGTATGATAAAACAAATACAAATTAAGTGCATAATCGGAGACATTTCTTGATTCTTTTCAAACTGTCAACGTTCAGGGGTAGTCCTGGATTTCTCTCCCTCTCTCTATTTTCCTTTTTTTCTCTCTCTCTATCACTCTATGTTTGTCCCTCAGGTCTTTCTCTCTCTCTCTCTCTGTCTCTTCACGCTCTATCTCCCTCGCTCTATGTTAAGCATGCTGGCACAAAAGCTTTCTCGATCCAGAGAATCTGTTGGGAAGAATTGTATGTTATTTTATTATTGTGAAACTACAAGAAAATGTGTTAAGCCTGATAAAACCTTTTCGTTTTGCAAAATATTATCAGTCAGCTAACAATAATGTTATTAGTTTCATTAACTTTAAAATGTAGAGCCGAACAAAGAAACATTATATGAATGCATAAATCTTGCGACCTAATGCGCGGAAAGCATAATTAAACCAACGCTCGTAGGAAATATTTCTATGGATAGAAAAACACTAGCTCTATCATAATTCTAGCCTAACCTAATGGTATCTGCACTTTCGCATCAATAAAACCCACGGCAACATAAATTCTTTGCTATTACGAACGATGTTTCACTGTCTTAAGTATTTCATTTCGCTTGCCTACCATCCTACTCGTACCCGGTCGACAACAACAATGTTGCCGCCTTGCACATTGTAAGCGTCTGCCTGTACGCCCGCGAATCCGTTTCCCTCGAGTGGGAGCCCACTGATTAAATCAGGCCTCACGGCCTCTGCCACGGAAATGGTCCGCTGGGAAAAGGATCAATAATTTATGCGCTAATTTTCGCTACTTACTACGGTAAACGATGCCGGTCGCGTGATTAGTGCTAGTGCGGCGCTCCATTATATTTGTTCGCTGGTCGGCAGGCTACCTGTTCGCCTCTGGTGGCAGATATTAATCCCCTAGATTTATGACAGCAGATTGCATTAAAAATGAATCTCATTCGACGCTTCCGTTTCGATGGCACGGTTCGGCAACTGTTCGGCTCGATCTCACACACGGCATCTCGGCACAGCGCTGCTCCCAGGAGTCGGCTTTAAAGTTAATTAAAAGTTCGCCTGCAAAATTTATATTACCTTTGAGAGCCGAAATCAAAGCGCACGGTCGCTACCTTCCTTATCGATACGGACAGGGCAGTATATTTTTTCCTTCTATCCTCCGTTTTGTCACCTTCACACGCACGTCGGGCCACATTCAGTGAGGCAAAAACAAACAAAAAATCATAGGAAAGGTGCACTGGCTACGGAGGGCAATCGTTTTGCTATATTTTATTCGGTTCCTTTCTTACGCGCGAAAGGTTAAAGGTTCTTTGCGAATCGATGTGTTTTTATCATTGCCAATGGGCTGATTTATGAGTCCTCTCGAGCATGAAATCTGTTTCCCCTCATGCCCTGTACATCTTGGGAATGGGAAGTTACGGCCAGGGGTGTAGAAAGTTACTGCGATGCTACCCCCGAACGCTTGAGTGCGTTTGCAGAACTGATCGAGATTTTGGGTCAGAGGCTTCGGTGTCATCCGCCTTGTGTGAGTGCTGTAAAATGGGACCCATTTTCAATTATCTTTCCATCTCACCTGGTACCGGGCGCGTTACGATGGTACGCTGGCAAAAGAAAAAACGAAGAGGCCACATGAGAATGGCGAAGAAATCGGCAAAGGTCAGAAAGGTAAACTCAATCTGCCAAGCGAAACCTACGGAAGTGGATTTAAAACGGAACAAAAAGGTAAAGGTTAATAAACATAAAGCAAACTTTCGAAATGTAAACAGTTCTGCCGTGAAAGCATGTTTAAAGAAACTGTTTGCCTTTGCTTAGATGCAAAAACAAACTAGCTAAGGGATGAACAGTTTCGAACGATACATCGTGCTTACAAGTACTAAAGAATTGCATTAACGAAAAGTTTCATAAGGAATTGCAAAACAGGATGGATGGATGCAAACTAGGATGGCTTTTAGTAGTGAACAGAAAAAAAGATTAATGCTTCACAGTCTTTTAAGTGTACCTTTGTTGAAGGATAATTAATTGTGAAAATAACCAGTCAAAGCCATTTAAGTAACATAGCCAAAATCAAAATCCATGTTTATGGATAGGTGTACAGCCTTCTTAACGACTTTACATTGATTCTTGTACACATAGTGCATAGTACATTGGCAGTACATAAAGTAGTCAAGAGTCGTTTGTTCAGATAATGCTTAGGCAGTCCAATGGGTAATAATTATGGACATCAATTTTATCAAACAAAATCTTTAAAATTATAATTATAATCAAATTAGTTTTCAAATCTTAAAACTCGTCAAATTAAATTAAAATTTGTTAACAGATTAATTTTGAAAAATAACTACGAATATGAAATTATATATGATTAAACTAATTATTGTTATAATTATAATAATTATAAGTATGTTTACATATAAGTATATGAAGCTTTACAAAACCTTTTGTTATTCGTTTTTTTTCTATTTTCATTCTACCATGTTTAGATAATAATCTTTCCTATTCTTCAAATGGTTGTTTAAATCTTGCTAGTTCACTACATATGGAATATTCTTTGATACATTATTAATAATTGGGTTATCCAAAAAGTGTTGATTTTTTTTCGTTTTGGATTCGCTAGGCAGTGTCACTAATTTAGAATTATACAAAATAAAGATAAGATACAATATCAAAATAAGGTAGATTGAATATCTCTAACATCAATCTTTTATGTCAGTTACCTAAGAATAAAACTCTCAAATAATACATTGAATGTATTACCACATCAATAGCATCCAAACTTCGTGTATCGTGTTTGTTATTTTTTAGTGTAAATAAACGAGTTTTAACGTGTAATTGTGCGGGTGCGTTTTTATCTAAAGTGACCACACAATAGTAAATGCAAAAATTGGATGTTAAATTCATGTTTTTACACTTCTTACGAATATCAAAATTACGAAAAGTTCAGAAAAAAACTAACACCGCCGCATAAAGGACGCTTGTAATGTTCCATCGAATCTGAAAGGTGACCTCAAAACACAACACAACGTTCCAGTAAAACCATTCGTCCCATCGCATCATCAAGCAACGTGCAACTACAATCACAGCACATCCATTCGTGTTGCCTGGCCCCTTCCAAAACCATCTGTTACGACACTTAAATCTGTCATGAACTCCCCACAGGATACGAGGATACGAAAATATCCAAACGCATAAAAGCAGTCCCCGTCGCAACCTTCGCCCATTCCCTTTATTTGCTCATCAGCAACGCACCGGCATCAAGTCCCATAGCAGCTCCAACTCCTGCCCGACTTTTCGCTGCAGTTTTGTTAATGTACCGTAAATCCAGCATCTCCCGGTAAATCCCGGTTACCCGGTCGGTCTCGCGCGCACCAAACAGCAACAGCGCGCCGCTTTGTGACGAAAATGTTTTAATCCAATTTAGAGCGAGAAAATGCATTAAAAAATTTAATTCAATTCTACACTTCCTTTAGCGATCTGGCTCAACCCAACCGCCATTCTGCAGACGGCATAGCACACGGCCCGTTCACACTTAACGTCCCCCAAACCCGTACCAACACACACACACCCCTACGATGCGGAGCATCAACGGTGGGTCCTCCTTTTCACTTGCACTTGCACGACATCCGGTACAGGACAGATGAAATCGCTTGGCAGAAAGGATGCGAATGTTGTGCGTTTTCTGCGCTTTTGACAGATGCTTCCCGGCCCGGTTCCGGTATTCTCGCCTCCCCCGTTTCGCTCATGTGACAAACACAGCCAACTGCCATTCCAACATAACCGCTGGTGCTCCCATCCCATCCCCACAAAGTTCAACGTACACGCCAAAGTGATGGCAGACGGTACCAGCCATGGAATGAATGTACGCGGGTCTTATCCATCGGACGGATCATGCAAACAGCGGATAGAGCGGTTGAGTTGCCTGGCAGTGTGGGTGTGCCGTGTAGAGGAAATTTTGAATGACAAATTTAATAAAAAGATTTTAATGTCTTTTCAACGTTGATTCATTTACCGAAGGGGCTGGTACCGTCACAGCGAACGGTCCCCTACCCAACAGGACGATGTGCGAACGCGTGCGAAACCATGCGCGAAGGTGTTGGTAATGGATGGGTTTGGGTTTGATGCTGAGGTTTTGTAAGGAAAGCGATGCTTTATGTGTATGTGTGTGTGTGTATGTGAATTGATGAAGAAAAAAGGAAAATAATGCTAAAAAACCCTTAGCTTAATTCCTCACCATTCCATAAGTCTGGGCTCGCTGACAAAGTCGTGATGTCGTGTTGTCTACCTCTATTCTCCAATACGGAAAATCTCTCCCAAAACCGTTCCAAATCCAAAGCTCAATGGTTAGGCACAGAGGAACCAATTTTAATGCCATTTTTATTTCATGTTTTTGGATACAATTTTGTACCATTCCTAATAAGCACCAAACGTCATTCGAATGTGTTGGTGCGAAGGATGCGAAAAAGCGAAACAGAAACAAATGGCAACGTCTAATGCCAGCAACAGTCAAACAATCTCTTGGGACGAAAAATCCTTCCAAAAGCTTGTTTGTATTATGTAAAAAAAACCTCACACACACACACACACACACACACACACACACACACACACACACACATACAACCACATTGAGTCAAACTCGTATGGATTGAGGTTATGGTTGTTTTGGGCGAACAAACCTTCTTTTCACCGTTGACGGCTTACGACGTACGCTCGCGGGTTTGCAGGCGATGGTTGGAGAAAATGAGAGTAAAAATTATTTCACATCTGCACATGCCTGCCCGTTCCGTAATGCGGCTTGCGCAAGGAACGCTTCCCCTTTCCAGTTCCTTCACCCTTCCAAATCCTTTACACCTCCCCGTGACGCCCTGTCCCTGGGCTGGCAAGCGATGGGAAGAAATAAATCCATCCCGTAACCGATTTTACGGGTGGGTAATGAAATTTGTCAAATGTTTTCATTTAGCACGGCTTGTGCGGCTGCTATGCGCTGCTAAAAATTGGTTAAAATGCTTCGTAATGGCCTAGGTGCGTGGATGTGGATGCGTACATGTACGGTTTTGGGCATGCAAACCGGTGGAAGTCAAGCCAAATGGCAGAGCAAGTGAGCGATTAAATTTATCACCCAACGGCACCTAAAACTCGCCGGCATCCAAACGGGGCAAGTGTAGAGAACGAATGAAGGACTAAGAAGGGGAAGGATGTAGGAGGTGAGAGGGGAAGGGTAGGACGATTGTTGGTGGCACATTAAGCCGCGATTGCTGCTGACAGCTGCGTATAGGCATCCTTCATCGCAAAACCGGAAGGGCCGGAAAGTGGAGCGGAAAAAGTTTCTAATCAGCCACTCCGATTAGCGGAAAATGTGATGGAATGAAGCGCCTTCGCTTGACACCAACGGTGATGGCAATCGGGATTTTCAGGGGATTGTCAGATTTCAGTATTTGTATTGGTAATTTAATATATTTTTTTATTTAAACTAATCCCTGAACAAGTGGAAATGAACAAGCAAACTTTAGTAAGAAGGCATCTGCAAATAAATATGTATTGCTTTGAGAAATCGTATGTTCTGTGTGTAATTGCAATTTTTCTCAGTCAGAATCATTGGCCAATATTCTCTTGCTAATGAATTAGAAGATCACCGAAAAAGCATTACATTCCATTTAACATCGCTGTGCAACATTAGGAAGAATACAGTGCAGTGAAACTACCGCGCACTTGTCCAAATTACGGCAGCCATCGTATTCATGGTTGCATCGTTTGATTCAAATGTGTGATGTCTGTCAGATCAAAGCTTCGATCCACTTTAAATTATCAGCATCAATGCACTTGATCAGCATCAATGTACAACCGAGTGCATAATGCGAAGCGAAGATTAATTAACTGATAACAAATGCATTCTATGGCTCCTTCCAATGGGCAGAATGGCGTAGAAAATTATTTGAAAGTCAGCTATCAGATTTTATCTTTTTTTTAATATTTACTCTACATAGGTATATTAACAGAATTAAAGAGCAAAGTTCAGCAACTAAAAATGACTAACAAAAGGCTCGAAAAGAAGAAAAAATGAACAAATATTGTTTCCGCATCTCTTGGCGTGTTACACAGTCCGATACTAAGTCCGATCATCTAAGTAAACATTTCGGATAATTCAGAATGTTAGTCTAGTACTGGGCTGCTAGATTCTTACCCGATAATTATTTGAACTTCTGATACTTAGAAGAGCTACGTATGATACGTATAAACTTAGAAAACAGCTCATGAAACAATTTCTTCATCTTTTCACATTTCTTCGTGTTTTTTTTCTCTTAGTCAAACATCCACAGCTTGAGCAACACAAAGTGATGGTATAACACAAATTCGTTTAATTCAATCTCGTTTTTTGCACAAACGCCTTTAAAAAAACTACAAGCACTCAGACCCCTTCAACACTCCTTGCTCCAAAATGAGCACAGGTTGCAAGAGTTTTCTCATCCCACATAAACTACATCGTAATGCCGTGCTAAAAACCCGTGCATTACTAATTCGATATACCAGGTACGTACGCACCGGTGCGTCGGTGAGTAAGTGGCATAATGTGGGGACCGTATTTTTTAGTTCCCCCGTATCTCTGCCGAGCATATGCGTTGGCACACGCTTCGCTAGGATGTACACGCCGGCGTAGCACTATGCCGGCACACGGTACCGTAGTTGATTAAGCCAAAACGCGTCGTCTTCGAGCCGTGGGTGCGCTTTTCAGGATAAATTTTCTATAATTTGATGTTATGTAATTATGCTTTATGCGAAGCCTGTGCACAACCATTAGGGAAGATACTTTGACGTTCCCGTCGTCCGTCCGCTTCCTCCCATGCCAGTAGGGGAAGGCTCATCTACCGAAGCTCACTTTCTCCTTCGATCAACTTCTGCTAGTTGCCATAAGACGGAGCATAAGTTTTTCCGCCCCCCCCCTTACCCCGGTGCTACGGTGCGGGCGGAGCAAGATGCTTTCGGTGTGCTGGCTGGCTGGTTTACCGCACTGTATCCGAAACCGCTCGGGGTTTGCGGATTGCGGAGCGAGCAGGAGCGCAACACTACGTACAAGTGTTGCTTAATCCACTTATGTGTCTAAATGGGTACCATCATTTTGTAAAATTTATATAGAAATGTTCCATTTAAGTTTTGCTGCCCGTTTTTTGTCCACCCATTTCTACCGCTTTACCAACACCAGCTTAACGTTATGTCTCGGATGCTTTCTCGGTGAGGGGGGAGGGGGGGGGGCGTCCATCGCCATGACCGTCGTGCTTTCTTGTCTTTCGTCAGCGAGCAGCTGGAAAAAGTTTTCCCCTTTTTGCTGGAGTACCCGCAGCAGAGCGCTTCTTCCCGCACTGCTAAACCAAAAGTAGACCAGTTTGCTCGTTTTCCGAAACTTTGCCCCACAACCAAACAACACCAGGCACACAGGAGACGCGGCAAGCAGATCACTTGAGCGGTTGGTTTCATTTCAGAAATGAAAGGACCGAGGTAAGGGTTTGCTGGTGGTTTTGCAATGAAACGACAACGCCTTAAACGACCATGGTCGTCCAATGGCGAAGGACTCCAAAGCCACCAACCGGTGGAAGATGTGTCTAAGCACGTCCTGAGTTATTCGCTTCAGATGGAATGAAGTTTATAAACATTATTGTTGATTTCTGTCCTCTTCCTGTGATCGACGACTGTACTTGGCGGTACCATTGCAGCGCGTTGGCTCACTCGCCCATGTTCCATGCCCCGGAAACACCGGAAAAACTAAAATGTTGCAATGCAACTTTCGCTTGATCTTCTGGTGGTTGTGCATCTGGTTCTAGTTTTTGAGCAAAAGAGCAAGGATAGCTGCAACAAAGTGTACGCATACGTTGCAGGAAGGCAGAGCGTAAGGGGATGGTGCTTTGATTTAATGTGAAATTTGATATAAGCCAGAGAGATTTATTCGGATCATTTGCACGGACGGGTAGTGATAAAGCGGACACGATGCAAACACCGTCCCAGATCTTCGAGTGTCTAGATAATGCACGGTTCAAATCAGGTAGTAACGGAGGCAGAGGGGGTGCTGAAATGTGGCCAGATAAAGACACGAGTTGCTCTCACGAAATGAGTCGTTGCGAAAGTTTCTGCCAAGAATGCTGCTCGCTCAAACCCCATCGTACGCAAGCAAACCAGCACTGATCTAATATATCTCACCCCACCAAAAAGCTATCCTTGCGATAGCTTGGGTAAGAGACGAACAGGCTTACATTTGTCATGTATCCCTCCAGTCAAACCACTGCCGGGCGGAGTGTAATTAAATCTATGGAATTTGTGTTTAAATCAAGTCTCATTTAATCTACGAGCTGAAAGTGTGGGTTAATGCATCACATGATTGTTGTAAAAGGGATTGCTTTCCATCTTTCCTCTCCACCGTTTCACCGGTACCCTTTTTGGTACAACTTTTTGCCGTTCATCTTTCACCAAAGCACCGAAGCAGTGCGTTAAAAACTGTTTATGAGCAACACCGAAACACACATGAGCCATGCAGACAAATTTTCGGTTCCTGTTTTTTTGTTTTTGGTTTAGCATTTGGTCAAAACTTCGTTCATTAACATCTGTTCTGGTGGGAACAGCTTATGGCATGGTTTTGATCGAGATAGGTTTTGTCTCGGATGTATTGCACATCTAACAGGGAAAACTATGCATGAATAAAACACGGACGTACCCGGTTGGAACCACGTATGCCTCCAGGGAATGGTCTGATGTACGCTAATTACGTGTCCCTGTGGGACCCTTGTCAGGATTGCAGTTGACAAAGGTTACGCAACACTAGAGAAAGGTTTTGACCAGACTATAGCTAAGTTGTGTAAACGGGAGTAGCTTTTAGTGCTGCTAGACACTCGATACTCGATCTAGACACTCGAAGACACTTTTAAATGTATACAAACTGATCGTATTGCATTTATGATTTTATTGTCATGTGTTGTTTATGTTTAGCGTTTAATAATATTGATATTGTTGGCATAAGTGATAGTTGTTAGAACTGTGCAATAATAACTAAGAATTTAATGCAATTTATTTAAGAACGGATGATTTTTACTACAAACCTTGGAGAAGCTTTTTTTGTAAAATGTGGCTAAACGCATGCATTGTGAACAACTCATACGTAATAATAAAAAACCCTTTCCTTGTGGTCTTACACCTGTAGGTCATCAGGTAGAATCATGAAGGGTACACAGTTATGTTTTCCACTAGTTCGGCGTCCACTACACTGATCGTTCGGCGTTTTTTTATAAACCTCATTTGGAACTGATAAGATTATTTTTAGAGTATCAATTCATTATGACGTGTCTTTGTGTGTACCTAATATTTTGTTGTTTACCATTTTGCCAAAGTTAAATTAGAACTGTGTGCCAAAGCTGTACAATTAAAAAATTTTTTCAAACGTTCATTGGCTATCTAAATCTTTCTCTCTCTTTAACTTCCTCTCTTCATAAAGCACACTGATGTATTAATTATGAATCATTCTTATTATTTTATTTTTCTTATCATTTTCATATCAAAAAGCTACAATTTCAGGATATGAAATGTACCAAATGTTTGAGATTTATCACCAAATTTAAATCCTTGAGTGTAACGGCAAGCGAAATCTGGTTAAAGAGGCAATACAACTCGATTTACAATCATTCATTGTATGGTGCTCCATTACAGAGTTTTATTGCTTGAGTATTCTCTCCCCGACCTGGACACTAACGTAGGAAACTACATGGAATGGATTCTACCAAACATAGAACCGTAGCATAAGGTTTACGAACTTTTGATCACTAATTAGTTATAACACTGTACGATTGTTTGCATAAAGCTTCATTTCATGTGGTTTGTTTGGGCTTTGTTTCAATCATCTGCCAAAATTACAGTTCAATAGGTTTATTTTGTTTCGTTCGAACGGCCAGGCCATATTGACTTATTTTTACCACGTAGCCGGATAGTTAGTCCGTGCTACGGAGGTTTAACCCGTATGAGATTTCGAATCGGACCTATAGTGATAAGATCGGCGGCGCTACCAATACACCGCCGAACCGCGCCTTAAAGTAGGCGTTTATTTAAATACAGTGTGGAATATTAATATAAGTCAAGGATTCTAATTTTTTTAAACATTTCCAAACAAAGTGTACGAACAGGTCGGTTTTTGCTCGAAACAAGCAAACAAAGAGGACCCTCGCCATATTAAACAAATCATTTTTTTGCACGTACAACAAAACATCAAACTGGCAATTTTCTCCTTTAGTAAACCACTGGGCGTCTCCATTAACTGTGTAACTAAAGTAGAGCTGTTGGCAGCGTAGTGAATATGTGTACTTGCCGAGATACCACGAAGCATATGTCGGTTTCGATCGCACAAGACTTTCGAGATGCATAAAAAAATAGATGTTCTACTTATTTTTCTGTTGCTGAGACAATTGCAAGCAATTAAGTCAATTTCGTTATGATTGTACGGATATACAAACCATACCGTTCCTTCCGGTTTGGTCGTGTAACACCGGAGTATACCATCTCCTGTCCATGCGAAAACAAAGTATTTAGATCCCGTCGTCTCTGGACATGTTTTAACCGATTGTTACCACTAACAGGATCATATTTTTCGTATCGCTCTTGTGCTTTGGTGGGAAAGCGCACCGAACACCTCCAGCATGACACATGTTCCAACGAGGATTACCCGGAAACTCCATACATCACTCGAAAACATGTCCATTGCAGGTCAGAATTAGTCGCGTTCACAGCGGTTTGTATCCGCAGGTAAGCAAGCACAACAAGCCAACCCGTTTCCGTGGTACAAGAGCGGTTCTGTCAGTACGGTCGGATGGATTTGAAGCCGAGACACTTTTCCAGACTAAAGGCAATATAACCTATCGAGCTGCTTGCAGTTTCGCATGCCGTATCGCCCTGTACGTGGCGCTTCATCCGGCGTGGTGCGCTTCGGCATGGGCGGGTAAATTACGTGACGCTGTTATCAACAGCCTGCATCACGTAACCGACCGCTAGACCGATTGTTGTGCCAGCCCTGCTCAAGTGGCATTCGTACGGTAGCGTACTTTCTTGCCCCCGAGCCAGATGGAGGAAGTTTTGCGATGGGAAGGAACCTCCATTAGGTGCTCTGCCGGATTAGGGTGCATGGATATTGAAAGAGAAAGGCGTTTTGTAAACGATAAACACCGGATTGAAGGTGACATTCCATTACGACCGTAACACTTGCCGGCACACGGCCGGTTGCGAGTGTGCCGTGTGCTGAGTGGCAGATTTAATGTGTCACATTTAGTGGCAGGTAAAGGTGACGTTTTAAGCGACGCCAGATGGATGGTATATTGTGTGTGAACAGTGCGAACGAAAAACAATTAGAATTTATTGCTAACGCGTTCAACATTACTAAGAAGAACAATTAAAACCACATTTCATTCGACTTACTCAGTTATAGAAGTAGTAAATAATAGAGAACAATGTAAAACGATTCCTACCAAAACGATCATTACTTCTTCTTCGTCTTCTGTAACGGCACTGTAGCTGTTCAATTTTGTTGATCCAAATTAGTATAACAGAGAAATAAGTTTCTTTGTTTTTTTTAAATTAACAATTAATATTGTTCATGTATTCAATTTAAATCAATTGTCATTTCCATCAAAATTACGCAAATATACTTTAATTTGTTACAATTATTTGCCAAATCTGCTCGACTGAGCGAACTAGCAACCACTTAGACGATCGAGTATAACAAAGCATTTGTTTGATTGTAACAAATAATTCGATCAACGTTGAAGCATAAATCATAACACACGTGTACTCTACAAAGAATTTCATGAAACATTTCTCCATTTGATTCAAACGCTGCTCTGCACTGTCCCCAAACCGTGTTAAACCACTTTCGAAATTCTCGTATAGAGCTATCATCGAACAAAAAAATATCACCGTTAAGAAGCGAGCAACGATAAAAAAGGTGCCAACGACATGCGAAAGCATAACAAAACGCAACGTCGCGGCGTGAATGTGAAAAATGTTTTTCCGTCCGCGAAAACTCACAAGATCATTACTCTTCTTGGCCTGCCACTGCATCTGAGTGCCGCTGCTTCCAAGCAAACGGGCACTGCCAAAAGCTTTGCGGATCTTAGGTCGGGTAAACGTATGTTCCAAAATTTTAGATTTTCCTAATTGAAAAGCATTCCATAACGGGAGGGGGAACGAGCGATCGAGAATGGTTCCGGAAACAAGAGAAAGAAGGGAACGAATGCTGAGGATGTTCGAGGTGATGAAGATGCCCTGTTTCTTCTCTGCCTTGACAGCAAACGATGGACGCCAGTGACAGTGAGCAAGTTGTAATTAATTTTCAGCTCGTATAATCCCGCTTTATGTGGGAGTACGTCTTCGGTTATAAAATCTAGCTTTCGCACCGTACAACTTCAGGCTGCCGGTGACAAACGTACACCCAGGATGCAGCTTGTCGACAAATGGGCTGCCCTCTATCCCCTTGGCCACCCCTAGTTTCCCGCCCCTCGTATACTACACCCGGTAGCACAATTTGTTGGCGAAAAATTAATGTGCTCGCTCTTAAAATTAATTTTTAATTATGCTTCTTTAATTGCGCATGCTGCTTAGCAGCCAGTCATCGCAATCCGCCCCCGCTTGCGTCTTTAGCCTACTCGCGTACGCGCGTGTGTGTGTGTGCATGTGTGCTTGCGTGCATATTTCACTGCAAATACGGACGTGATGAGATACCGCCTTCTTGCTGCCACACATTGCCGCAATCGACGGGATCGACTACGAAAAGGGATGTTCATTCGCATTCGGCAGCAAAAATGCCAGTCATGCAATCTTTTCGCGGACAATGGAGTTAATGTGAAGGAAAAACAATCAGTCTGAGTGGGAAGCAGCTTGCAGGCGTCAAATGCTGGTGCGGGTTGATTACTTCCATCCGTGTGGCATTCCGTGGTTGCGGGCTCGTTCATGCGTGTCGTGTCGGAAGAAATTGAGCGACGAAGCGCAAGAGGAAGAAGGCAAAAAACCGAAACGTGCTACGGTTAATATGTTCGCGAGTGATTTTTAAGGCACATGCCCAAAGCGGAACGGTGGAGACACACCAAATGGCAGTCTACTTCCTTCCCGGGAAGAAATGTGTTAGAAAAAAAAAACCCATCCGAAAGGGTAGTCTCTTAAGTGAATGGTTCATCTTCAACACGCTGCCCCTTTGTTCGTCTTTTGTCCGCGTGGAAAACACACCGCGCGAAGCATTGCAATTTTCCAGCGGGCTCAGTTTCATAATTCATAGTCGTGTTCACCGGGTTGCCAGCCGGAAGGAACCGATCACCTGCTTGCGAGGACAGGAATTGTCGTGCATAATGGCTACCATCCAGTGGTACCGTATGCTTGCGATTCTAATGGATTTTTAATGCATTCGAACCTTTATCCATTCCATTCCAGCGCAATGACTTATTTGGCATCGATGGAAAATGACGATCCTGTCGGGATTAGAAGAAGTATGAACGAAAACGACGCTTGAAGTGCATTATTCATTCAAGCTGATTCGTTTCAGCAGTTTCAATCGGTGATGTTGTGAACGTTATGAATGGCAGTGGCAATTACTTAAGCATAATATTGAACATTCAAACGTTCGGAAAAAATTGTTCCATTTTACAGTTTTTGTATCAGGGAATAGCAACCGGAAAGGTAATAATTGTTCCATGCAACATTTCAGATGCGAAAAAGGTGACGTTCACCGTGGAACCACCTTGAGTAAGGTGAATTATTCGAAATCTTACCCATACTGCTGACTCCACAATGTTACGAGTGATGAGAATTGAGTACAAACAACGAGAGGGATTATGTGCGATACAGTTCACTTGATTCCGTTGTATTTAATATTTGTTTTTTTTTTTAATGCAAAAAAAACAATAGAAGTACGAAGAACAAATACATAGCTCATAAATGAGTAAAATAAACATCGTTATATCGTCATTTTTCGTCATTATAGTTCTAATTCTACTTTAATATTAGTAATATTTTCACTGGAAAAAGTGCTAGGGTACAAGGACCGTGCAAGTAAAACAAAATCATCATTGTAAAAACCGCTTTATATTTTTAACCACGTACGCCGAACAGTCAAACCGCAATTCGCGATTTTTAAACTTTCAAACAGTTTAACAAAACGTAGGAAACGATCGCGAACCACACTTTTATGTAGCCCCAGGACTGTGTTTACTGTAATTTTCGGCAGAATGTTCCTTTTCTTTGGCAGCCTGTGTTCCTTTATTCCTTAATTTCAACATGTGTTTGAAAAACATTTTGTGCCTCGTAGTTAATTAGAAAATAAGTTATAAACACTTTTCGATTCTTTCGTTGCTGACCTTATGAATTAAAACTCGTTAATTAAATAATTTAATTTATGTAACTTTATGTTGCCCGAGTCAAAAATAATTCAGTTGAATTTTGGCTTCGCTAAAATATGGCCACACTATCTTTCCAAACAAAATAACCTGTGAAATTTCAAAATTCGGCATATACTTATTGTTTTCAAGTCGGCCTATAAAGTGCTAAAAGCCTTATTTCAAAAGTGCGGCGTCGGTGTCGTTTAAGTGTCAATGGAGGAATTATCCTGTCAAATGAAAATCCATCAGTTTTTTATACCGGTTTTACGCGATCGATTGTTAAAATGGATTCTAATCAGTCTGATAACTCATCTGTACGTTACGTTAAATGCGCGCTACTGTATTTTATGTACTTCTGTTAATGATTGACACTTCTTTTCGCAGTACTTCCATAATCTCGTCGAAAATGTTTACCTTTTCCTCCAAAGATAAGGACGGCATAACGGCTATGATGGAACGCGTTGTAATGCACTGATCCACAAATGGCTTAGCACTCGCTCTGAATATCCTTTTCCTCTCATTCTACGCATCTCATTCAGGAGAACGTTTAGCTTAAGATCGCCTTAGGGGATGTTCAATAGCAAAGTGGTTAGGCGCTCACTTTCCGTAGTATAAAATGTTTGATTATCGCCTTTTAAAAATAATCGTGTTTTACGTTCGTGTTTACGGCATTACATCGTGCAATTGCTGCGTCGAAATATTTAACACTACTGACCAATGCACCAATGACGGTATTGTACCTGATTCGATTGATTTTTATATTGATGACGGTGAAAGCCTCTTTCGAACACGCAAACCATGCCGCTAGTGTTGAGTTTTTTTATTTTAAAACCTACTAAACAAACCAAAAATCTATTTACATTTTTTTTATTCCATGTATAAAAATGTGATAACAGGAAATTATGATAACGAAAGGCGCTTACAACTGATGATACGTCATGATCCATTTAATTTAAAAAAATATGATGCCCTCCGCTCTCAAGAGAATACTAATAATCTTCCCAAAAAGAGCGATCTTCAATCACGGCCAGCCTCGGAAATGATCATCGGAAGCATTGGATTTCAGTGTTATCAGAGCTACTCAATAGGTTGCCAGGCTTATGATCTAGTGCGTGTTTACATTTTTTGCTCCTCCAGAACTGTTCATATTGGTGAATAATCCACCACCGACAAGATCTGTGTGTAAGACTTGTAGCAGTTTTGCGAGCTCTGCGAAAGGTTATCAAACGTGCAGAATGAGTCGTTCAGGGAGATACGCCATCGCGTTCACACTGTTGTGCCATTTGCTGGTTGTTACTTTAAGTTTAGCACAACCCTGTGGCAAACGGAAGGTGGTAAATCATCTTATTGTGAACGGTATCAAATCAAAGGAGGGTTATTGGCCATGGCATGTGACACTTTTTCACAACGATGGTCCATCATTCGTTTACACATGCGGAGGAACAATTCTGGATCACAATACAGTTTTAACGGGTGAGCCGGACACAAACCTGTTTGCGACATAAACTCATCATCGTGTATCACAACTCTCCGATTTTAGCGGCTCACTGTGTGATGACTCCGCAAGGCATTATCGCAAAAGAGCGCGTTTTAGTGCACGTTGGACGAACTCGGCTACGAGTTGGTAGCAACCGCGTACAAGAACACGAAGCATTCAAGTTGATCGTACATCCGGAATACAACGTCAACCGTATTCAACACGATATCGCTCTGATAAAGCTGGCAACCGACATAACCTACACCGACTATATCCAACCAGTTTGCTTGTGGAATCGTGGCGAAGATCTGAACGCGATCGTTGGTACTTGGGGTACGGTGATCGGATTCCGTAGAGATGAGACCGGTAATGTTTCCAACACTCTGTGTGAAGCAAGTATTCCCGTCGTTAGCCATATCACCTGCATCGAAAGCAACCGAGAAGTGTTTGCCTATCAGCTTACCTCGAATATGTTATGTGCTGGTAAACGTGATGGGATCAGTACTTGTAACGGAGACAGCGGAGGAGGTTTATTCTTCAAGTACAACGATGTCTGGTACATTCGCGGTGTGGTGTCTTTCACGAAGCCTGACGAAAATACGCGGATATGTGACACGAAGGAATACACCGTGTTTACTGATGTGGCGAAGTACTTGAAATGGATCGAGCAGCACAAGTGTGCAACGAGTAGTCAATCGGGTTTATCAAGAAATGAAAAAAATCGTAAAATCAAGTTGCTACCGAAGTCCACCTGTGGACCCGCTCCGTTTAAACATACAGATAGAATCATAAAACCGCTTCAATTCGTATTTCCTTGGGTGGGTCAGCTGGAGTTTATTGACACCAAAACTAGCCGAAAAATTTCGAGATGTCAAGCAACATTAATTAACGATTTCTACTTGATTACTACGGCGCGCTGCATAATCGAAACGGATGTTCGTTATACCTTGTGTGTACACCTTTGCATGAACTTACACTTTCGGTTGAATTTTAATGATTATCCTTCGTTGCAGATCGTCCGTGCGGCTGGGAGAGTACGAAAAGAATAGCCTGTTCCCGGACTGTGTCATGGTGCATGGACAAAAGGTTTGTTTGCCGTCGGATCAATTATTAAGCATCGAGACGGTTATCACACACCCGTACTACAACAATGAAAATTTGGAAAATAATATTGCACTTATCCGACTACGACACCGAGCGGACACCAGTCAGAGCAATGTGAAACCGATCTGCCTTGCTGTGACCAATAAACTTTTTGATTTTAAGATACCTTTTAGCCAAGCTTTTGCTTATGGTACTAGTTATGGCCGTATCATGTATGATAATTATGCTGAAATTTGCCAGTGCACCGAGGAAGAAACTACAAGTCAGATATGTGCCGTGCAGGAATTCAGTCACGGCAATATCACAGAAACATTCGGTGCTCCGTTACAGTATTCAAAAGACGGAAAATATATTTTATTGGGAGTGTTATCGCACATAAATCCGACGTGCATAAATCCGACGTCAATACCGGAAGTGTACACGAACGTGACCAACCACGTGGATTGGATTCTAGAAAACATACAAGAGTAGTATCAGCGTTGCGAAATGCAAACAGTAGGAATGGTAAATGATAAAACTGTGAATGTTAGTAATAAATGACATCAGTACAGGCAGCAACATTTGCCGGTATTAATGGCGAAAGCAAATTTTTCACATCTGGAGTTGTTCAAAATACAAGTTAACGTGTGTACGGAATTACGGAATTACGGGGTATATTATTATAATATACGGGATATACTATTTAGTATACTTATAGACTATTTTAGTATACTGAACATACTATTTTAGTGTACGGGGTATACTATTTTAGTGCATATGTATAGTATTTGGTATCGGGTATATTATTTTAGTATACATGTAGCAGAAAAATTCTAAATTAGTATCTTTAAGTATATGTGGGAATACTAAATTAGTATTCCCCGTACCAGGTGACTCGTACTAATTTACAGATCTTTCTCTCTTTTTTTTATTTACATGGTATAATTGTGTACTACAGTATTGGAATACTGGTAAAGGTATACTATACGCTACTATAGGTTTCCGCAAAATATACTACTACGCTAGAATCAAGTTAAATAACTATTAGTTCTCCAGGAATCCTATAAAAAGTGCTACAGTCAACACATCAAAGCATAAATCCACTGTATAGGGTATATACTAATTTAGTAATCGTATACCAAAAATTTCCTATTTACGGTATGGTATTTAAGTATACCCAGAATATGCTATTTTAGCATACATTTTATTTACTATTTACGGTATGCTATTTACGGATGCTGAAACATGCTGGTTTAGTATACGCTATACTATTTTAGTAGGCGGGAATATACTAATTTAGTTATTCGGTTAGTTTTTTTTTAACTTTATTGGGCAACCTGGATAGTTGTTCTTGGCAACAAGGGATTGGTTCGGATGTAAATTTGTAGCGGTCCTGTCGAATGAAGACTGCTGCCGCTGCCAAATATATTACCAGGCGCATCTGATAAAATGGCACCGTATGAAATCTAAACATGTATGTGCCTGTTAAAGGAAAGGTTCGACTCATATATACTGTATCGGTAGAAGAAGTCAGAAAAACTTATGTGTAACCAGTGGTACCTGAATGGAAATACCTATTTGACCTTAGACATTGCAACTTTCCAATTGTGAAAGACGTCGACTTCCGACGAAATTATGTGCAGTGCGTGCGAAAATCAGGATAAGGGATAGTGGGAATAATCTGACGCAAGATTCTTAAGAACTGCTGAAGTTTAATTTGGAGTACTCGTGTTTAAATGATATGTCGCATATGAGCATCACAGTCCAGGTGAGAGCTGAACGCAAACAGGAAATGTCGTATATTTTTACGATACATTTCATTCGTGATAACTGACCAAGGTTCGGGACTAATAAACTACAATAGCCAAATATCTAAAACACGATGCAAGATGTCCTGACCAGACAAATGGCTATCTCAGACTAAGAGACGAAGTCGCTAAGGCTCAATGTCTGTGAAAACCTAAAACAACAAAGGCAAGCAAAGGCATCTTGAGCGATGTGAAATTTGACAAATTATTATACTAAATGAAATAAAATTAACAACGTCCACCAATTGAGAAGAAAACCTCTTTTTAAACATTTTTGAGCTTACGTATACAACGGAACTCTGTTGCATAGCCCTGTAACCGGGCCGATTAGCTAGTGTCATAACAAAACAAATAAAAGTTGTTAGCACGTGTTGGTCGGGTCCGCGACTACTGGTAGAATGCAAATTTTAGTGATCGGACGATCGGGATGATCACCTTGGCAGTTTTTAGTTTCACTACTCCAGTGAGTTGGTCCTTGCCTGGATGAATGTCGATGATGCGTGCAAGGGACCATCGAGTTGATGGTAAGGATTCATCTATCAGGATGACTAATCGGCCATGAAGTACGTCGTTGGTTCCGATGATGCCTCATGTTGTCATTCTGCAATTCCTGCAGATACCCCGTTGTCCAATGCTTCCAGAAACGTTGTATCATCAGTTGCCACCTTTGGAGTTCATCGAGAGTGTGCGTCTTCAATCCAGTGTAGGAACCGAGGAAATGCGCTCGAGTAAGTGCTGCCAAATCGTTCGGATCGTCTGACGTGGGCAACAAGGGTCGTGAGTTCATTTCCACATTGTTCATCTAATCGCTAACAGTCCGTTGGCTAACGCCTGAGGATACCCCCTTTATTGGTAAAATGAAACAAATCACCCTTCGATACCGTTTCGTCCGTAGCAAAACGAATTCCACCGAATTTGCACTCGGATCAGATTAAAACGGTTCGCATACGTGACGAGCCCAATACTACGCTTGCTCATAGAAGCCATGTTATGTTTATGTCACAAGCTCGTGGAAAAGTTTATCACGGCCACCATTGCTCTATCATTCACCATCTCCAGCTCCATCTCGTACCCGTCTCGATGCCCAACAGCCGAAGCATCCTTACCATGGTTGTTACGAAAATACTTATTCGTTTGTTTTCACCCGTAACCTACAGTCGGCAGTAAGGCTTTGGCAAGGCACCATTTTGGGGGAAAAAAGCTAAGCCCACTTTGGTGGTCCCTGTTTGCTAGAGAACAGCCAGATAATCAAAATAAATTCGTTTCCGTTCTGCAGTCCTTGCTTGGGGCGGTTTTGTGTTGGGTTTTGCTTTTCCTGCCATAGCACACAATGTATGGGGATGTTTTTTTTTGTTTCGTGATACTTTTTTGCTGAGGGAATCAGTTGTAGCAGATCCCCAAGGAGCGTATTTAGCGCTAGAAAGAAACAGAGCTGAGTAGTGAAGTAGTACAGCGGACTAAACAAAACATCCGGTTCGAAAATGTGGTACAATGCACAAGCAGCAGCTCGTCCGAAGTCTCACGTCGAGAATTTTCGCCGTGACGCCCCAAACCCCAGCATGCGCCAGGACATTAAGGGATATAAAATAATCAGGAAAAATTACACCACTACCAGCACTGCTCCCTCGCCCCCCCTTCTCGTACACCTAAGGCTTTGAGTCGGTATTGCTTCGCACTTGCCAGGGATTGGTGCGGGTGCGTGTGTTTTGGGGGATAAAGCCTTTTTCCTCTTGGATAAGTGCGACACTTTTCGAGGCCATCTCGATCCAACCGAGAAGATCCCTCCTTTTGTACTCGTAGATACGGCACGGGACGAGAGGGATTTTGTTTTCGTTTGCCTGCCCATCCTCTCGCCGGTCTCACTTTTCAGCCCGCTAGAAAAGTTTATCGGGAACCATTTGTTATCCCGGTTCCAAAACCGCGTCACACACTCTGACACAGTTTGCACAGTCGGAACGGATCGCATCCCGGCGTTGGAGACAATAAAGAAAACGACCGGGTCTGGAGTGAAGAAACATTTATTCCTTCATCTACAGCCACTTGCCACCGCCACCGCGAGGGTGAACGTGATTAGGCGTGCGGGAGGCGCTGAAACGTGGAAAGATCATCGGACAGGATAACATAACAAAGGAACGCTGGAGAGGACACCAACACCAGCAGCAACCGACGAACAAAAAAAAAGGACCATCCTGCGGGCTTCCTTTCCGGGTGCGGCGAAACTGACACCTCTTGCACATTCGTCCTCCCCAGTAAAAAAAAAAAAACGCGAACGAAGAAATATTTACGACAAGCATGTGAATGGACCACCGGACCATGTCGCACGTGCTTTGTTAGGCAGCAGGCAAACGTTGAACCAGGCCGGAGGACACTTCGCCGGTTCCGCTTTTTTCTTGTAAGGAATTAATTTCCGGCTGAATTATTATGCCGAGTCGTTACAATTCGCTCATTTTTATTTTTATTCTTTCTATTTTTGCGGTTCGCCTTTTTGCGCATGGTTCCGGTTTTTGTTATTATTCCATTTTGTTTGCTTCAACGCCATCTCCCCGGGTGCGATTGTGAAAATGTACGGAAAAAAAATCTGACATTTGTTGCAACGTGTAAGCGTAAAAAAGGGAATTATAAGAAGAAAAAAAAACCAATGAACGCAGGTAAATTAGTGCCTTGTAGTGCACAACATTGATCGGAAGAAGCTGGATGGAGAAAAAGTATAACTCCTCTATATGCACGCTTTTTTATTTCTCAAAGTAGCAACTGTGTAGCAGCAACTGTTACGGATGAACAACCGTTTCTAAATGAACGCCCACTTGTGTGCCCCATTATGCAGCAACTGGTAGCAAACATGCATGGAATGACGAAGCGCACTTATAGCCACAGATATTGTATGGAAATAGGAATATGCTAACTGCTTAACAATACAATGGTCGTCGTGTATGCGAGTATGGACGCATTATGCAACATGATGCAAAGCGATATTAAACCTCAACAGAAAAACAAAGCCAATTTCCAGTTAATTGGAAAGTAAGTCCCATCAAATATGTTTATAGCGATATTTGAATATTAAAGTATGATAACTGATTTATGAGATACTAACTTAACTGGATAGTGATGCTGATAGTGATAATTCTATAGCTCCGTTTAGAGTATCTTACACTCGCTGTCTTTAAATCCACTTCTTTCCCACTCTTTGACGAAAGAAAACATTAAACTTTAGATATGATTACACAAAATCTTGGAAGCAGACATCTTTTTTTTTTTTTTATTATCGTTAGAACGGCCAGGCCGTATATCTATGGAAGCAGACATCTGTTCGTTAAGCTTTTCCAGAGATGTGGCAGAGTAGATTTTCCGTGGCACTTCCCTTTTAAATATCAATTCTTGGAATATGGTCTTAAATCGTTCTTGATGAAATACAGATTTCAGTTTTTTCATTACCCGGATCGTAATCGAAGGAAAGGTTATGAAAAGTACTGCTGCAACGGTTCATCATTAGTTAATTGCGTCGTTTTCTGCAGTACAATAACAAGAATTTCTGACGAACTGAGGCAACCATGTTCTCTATCTACTTCAGTGTCTTCTTCAAACCACTAGCTGCGTACTTTAGTTCCCAAGACTACCTTTATGTTATCAAACCACTCAAAATAGTGATTTTGAGAGCCTTTCGAGAGTCGGTTTTTGCAATTATTTACACTATCACTTAAAAGTTTATAACCATCAGCTGCATACATTTATTTCACAATCGCCTTAGTGTTGTCAAAGCACTCAAAATGGTGAATACAAGAGCACAGAAAGCTTGGTAAAAGAATTAAAAGGAATACTTGTATGCTGGTATGGCTTACTTCTAATTTCAGTATTATCAGGAACCAAACTAGCTACCACCGTCCTTCGAGGTCATTTAGTTATTCCTCATCTCAGTATCAATGATATTTACGCTCCCCAAGAAATAGAATGCACTCCGTCGTCATAACTTATCTATAACGAATAACGATAAATCTATAACGAAGAATCATTCAATTCAAATTTAAAATCTTAAAAGATTCATGAATCTCTTGGGACATTTAGGTTTTTAATTTTCAATTGTTTTTGCTTCTGAAATTGGCAATTTCGTACAGATAACATAAGTTGTACAACTTTTATCGAACAGAACAGATGGCAGAAATGTTATTTTGAAATTTGTTATGTAAGTACCAATTCTGGGTAATTGAAAGCAACATTACTTTTATAAATTATATGATACACAATTGGCTTTTCTTTTAAACTACGTATTGTTTAAAAACTAAGAAGTAGTTCTTAATTAAGAATCTTTGATGATTCATGAATCATGATCATTCATGAATTTATACAATTGAGCTTCAGATTATTTCATTATTTTCAAAGACTTATTCAGATTGATGAATCTGAATTTGATTTATCCAACACTAATCCAAACTCCAGAATACGCCTGGTAGAGATCGTGGACTTGGCTTGAACCGCGTTTACACGCTCTGTCTCAGACAGATAAAGCCCAAGCCAAATTTTGCACTATCTTAATAGTTTGCGCAAACGACGTTTACACGCAACGATTGAACTGTGCAAACTGATTTGTACTAGCCAATTTACGCAAAGGGCATGAACGTGTAAACCGGCCTTAAGTGAAACATTTCATTGTGCGCCACTTTTTTAATTTGTCAAAAACACTCCACCATCCCTGAATGGTTCTTCAAAAGCTCATCACAAACAGGAAATAAAGCGTAAACTATCACTATTAAAGCAAATCGTTCGTATCTGTCCCAGGCACGCTACACTCCGAGTTGAGCAATCAAAGCTCGAAGCTCCCGAACGCGGCGAAAGAAAGTCTTCCAATGTCTTTGCCGGCACTGGCAAAGGTGTTCCATCTTCACGCCATCGCATGGCTAAGCCTTTCCTCACCAACCTTTCGTTTCCTTTCGTACCGTCAGCATCAAACAACACAGCCACTAGAACGAGTGTGAGGGCCGCCTGCCACATCCACACGCAGACACAAACGTGCCCGCCTCGCACGGTGGTAAATTTATTCCCGGCCTTATTTATATAGTAATTAGATAAGACGACGTCTTAAATAGATCTTGTAAATTATCACTCACTTCATTTCGTTTGCAGCATCAACCGCCGCGTTGTTCGAGGTTTCGAGGCACGTACCAAACAGCCATACTCCTTACTTTCTCATACTCCATCTCGGTGGATGGGCCATTCCGTTCCGTGATAGGTTACACATCCTGTGTGCACATATGTTTGAGCTGCCGGATTGCTGCCGGACCTCGCCAACATTCACGCCACCATCTTCTGCCCGCTCCACCCACCGTCCCATCCTCTGTCCCGACTGTGAGAAATGCGGAAGACGTCCAGCCTTTTGCGTACTCCGTGCGGGAACCCGTATGACATCAGAAGGGACGGTCGACCTTTTGAAAGGTGCTTGAAACTGTCTTTGGCTGTGATCCGTGAAGCATGTAAGTAGATATATGGGTTTCGTTCGTCAGTGACAGAACCGAAGGACCGAAATCCATCCCGAAACCCCGCAGACCGAAGGAATGGCTGACTGCCAGCCTGGTACGGTGGGGCTTGGACGAGGCAGAGTGAACACCTACGGAATGACTTGCCATGGTGCTTCACGACGGCTTGATGATGCTGTTTTGTTGCGTTCGCAGCCACGTTGGATTGGTATGGTAGGTATTTTTACCTCACGCTTGCCAGACACACACACGAACGTGCGCCAGTACGGCCAGGTACGGACATTGGTATCTCCAGGGACTCCTTCTCGGTGGCCGGAGTACCGAGCATTCATTGCTGCTGAATATTAATACGCGCTTCATAAATAAACTCCTCCGGCATGGAGTATTTATGCGCACAGCAGCCATTCCCATGAGACCACGGTACGGCATGCCCGTGTGCAGCGTGGTACAGCGTGACCCGTGCTTTGTGCGGGAGTCAGCAGTGACCTGCAACTCTTCTTCGTCTGGGTCGCCGGTCACCGGAAGTGCTCAATTTAAGGTCACACAGAAATCAAGCCATCAAATCGAATCGAAAGACAAAGAAAAGTACCTACACGCGACCGTTACACACTAACGGTCAGCAGGCATTACAAAGATTATTGCTTGTTTGATTGCTTCTGGGACATGATGCAGTTGGGGGCAGAGTTTCCACAGAGTTTTGTTTTTCCACTACTCAACTCACATCCAACAAGTAAGCCGTACATCGGATACCGATTAGGGTGGATCTCGGACCATGGTCCAGCTTAACCCCGCCACATGTCCATTTTGGCTGTGAAACGTAATGGTAGCAGTTATTGCATTTTTTTGTTTGTCCCAAAAACTTCCTTTCTGACAGCTTGAAAACCCATCAAAGCCCGTCCGAACGGAAGCGTGGATCGCAATCTGTTGCGAGAATGGGTTTCGGGCGAACGGCGTACAACCGTTTGAAGTTCGGACCATTGGCGAATGGGATGCATTTATGTGTGTGTGTGTGTGTGTGTGTATGTGTGGGTAGTGGAAGATGGCGGGAGGAAACCTCACTACGACATTCGTTTCCGTGCTGGTGAAAGTTAGAAGGGACCGCTACGCGCCATAGATCGTGCTTTAGCTCTGGAACGTTGGATATGACATTTTAATTACTCTTACACATACGCACCGGCGACGATCGACGGTGGCAATGTGGAAGCTTCTTTTTTGTAGTTGTTCGTGCGGTTTTCCTGTCGGTAGTTGGTCAGTTTGCGTTTATTATTTTTTATTTTTTGTTATAGCTAGTTGTCCGCTTCTCGATGGAAGAGAGCATTTGACCGTGTGCTCAAAGGCAAACATTTTGGGTAGCAATAAGAGCTTTCAGAAAAGGAATATTCGCAAAAATATTCAGCCTTTATCAAAATAATTATTTTACCCAACATATTCCCGTTAAGCCAATCTAGACATTTAGATCTCATGTTGGATTATGCTTAACTAAGTTTCGATCTCCCTTTCTTCAAATGCGTAAGCTATATTTAATCAAATCCAGGCTGTAGTACTTTATTACGAGTGAAGTGCAATGGGAAGCAACAAATGCTGCTTCAGTGGCACGTTTTTGTATCATTCTGCAGTACGTTTCACAGCATCGTAGTCTCCATCATGAGCTTGGGTTGTATAATTTTGCGCGAGAGAACAAGAGAAAGGAAAATTCTGCTTGCCGAGAGAACTGACTTGCGGAAGGATTTTTTTTTGGCGTTGAATCCTTTTTCGAGCAGTCTCGATTATCCGTACCGTACGTCCGCTCTCATCGCTCACCAACTGCAAACTTTCTCTCGCACGATGAGCAATTCGCGTTCAAGGATTGCAAAACCCATTTCCCATTTTCCGAGCACGAGGTTCGGGTTTTCCGCGCCAACGGCCGAACTTTGACAGTTATCGTATCGGATGTTCGATGGCTTCGACCCAACGCCGACCCGCGAGTCGTCCACGTTCGGGCATCATTCGGCACCCGTTCGTGTTTTGGTTGCGAACCCGTCGGCGGGTGCTCCAGTTTTGTCCGAACCGTACACCGAACCGGATCCGTTTCGAACGTTTAATCGCGAGCCAGGCGCAAAATTTCACTGCGTAAGCGATACGCAAAACGTCGCCAAGTCGCTGAGACGGGTTTGTAAAACCACCGGAATGTGCCAGTCACGGCATCGGAGTTTGAGCAGTATTATTTTTAGCCGGATTAACGGACGAGTGTGAAGACAGAAACCAAACAAACAAAAAGAAGGTTAAAATATAAGAAAGCCGACAAACTAATGGCCTTCCTGTGCGTTGTCGCTTGTTATGTGAGTGCTGTGCCCTAGTGCCGGTACCGTTTAGGCATAGGCATACGGAGAAAAAGTTGCGAGTGTCCTAGTGCTTGTGTGTCTGCTACCCAACCCATCCCCGAGTGTACTGAGCATCGTGTATTATTTTTGTCGAAAGGAAAAAAAAACCCCGTTTTTCCTTTCACGTGGTCTGGCTGAACGAGTTAAATGGGTGTTAGCTGTCACTGTGCTCCCACCAAACAAGGAAAGTGCGTGTGTAACGAACGAGTGAGCTTGTGTGCGAGTGGCTTCTATGGGTACAATGGTGCTCTGCTGTTGGTGCTAGAGCCGTATGACGGAAAGTGGTGGTCTGGGTGACGGGTAACCGGAAGTGGGCCCGGGAAATTAGTCATCGCCACGTTCCGATTTGGCCAAATACCATAACAAAGCTCAATTAGCGCAGTCACGGATTAAGGGCAGCGGGTTTTAGTAGCGTGTGAACGAACCCCGGCCGGATTTGTGTGTGCGTGTGCGTGGGTCTGTGTTTGTGTGCCGGAGGTCATGTATGTTTATTTGGTCCGTGATCGGAATGCCTCAAGACGAAGCGAACGTGCCCTTGGTCGCCTGGGTGGCGGTGAAAAATTGTAAGAAAATGAAAGAAGCAGGAATTTGCGTTTATTTCTGAATTTGAAAAACACAACTACGTGCTGTACTCAACATGTGTCGCATATATACATCACGAGTACCTTTCGCAAATCTATCTACAAGTTTGTGCCAGTGTTATGGAATTGTGAAGATCTCCAACTCAATCGGTTTTGCTAAACTTAAACGTCCACCAAACCTTTCCAAACACACTCGCATATCCATTAATTTCCGTGTCCCGTGCTGGGAAACCTGAAGCCCATGACACGGGTAGGATTAAGAATTGCTTCGCATTCACTGCCAAAATCTTTTACAAACCTTCAAAACATAAACCCCACCCGCAAATGTCAAAAGCAAGTTCCACCCGGAACCAGCAATGAATAATGTCAGTTTAAATGTTGCACAGCAGCAACAACCAACAACCGCCACGCACAACCAGGCGCAACACGATCGATCGCGCACTGGTCTCGCAGTTCATGCCCGGTGACACGGCAACTGGAGCGTTTGCTGCGGGTGAAACCTTTTAGCTGTGAGTTACTTCTGTTCCATCCTATTTAACTTATCGTTGCGCCCTGTCACCGGCTAGACAAACGTGCGCGTATACAAATACACAGCCATAAACAGTGCAAAAAGACACAACCGTCTGAACAGGGCATCTGGCAACACAGGCGGAGCAGACACGAAGCGGAAAATGTTGCGAATAAAACATGTACCTTCGGGAGTAAGTGTAGGCAGGGATGGAGTTAGAGGGCTGTAATGTGGCAGGCTCACTGCAGGATGGTTGAGATTCTAAGCTTTCCGCTTTTTCACCTGAGTTGGAGTCGCACTCGGCGTCGTTGTACATGTCGTGAAGGTTTCTACCATAACCAAAAAACAAAAAAACAAAACAAAAAAACGACATATAAGCTAAAGTACACAACCTGTCACAAAAGCTCCACGTAAGCTCGTCACAAATCATCTTTTCTTTTCCTTTGAATTTTTGTACTTTTGTTTTGCCCAGCTGCTAGAGTAACATCTTTGAAACGCGAGCGCAAACAGCAGTGTGTGTTTCCACACCTGGAAATTAAAAAGAAACCAAAACCAACACGGCGAACGGTCGAGCACGCGACCACACCACCCGGGTATACCGTTTAATCGGTTCCAGACGTCAGCGAAAGGTCGCCTTGACGACTGACCGTGTGGTGAAACAGGTGAATTAATAGTGCTCCCTTAAGCCGAATCGCCCATTCGCATAAGGCCGTGCGGAGTATGGCGAAAAAACAAAAGCCCAAAATAAGCACCTCAGCAAGAAAAAAAAGCAATCCACCGGACATGAGCACCTTTTCGAAACGGTGAGGCTAAATTATCCGCTTGTTCGCACGGCAACACCAACGCCGTGTTTGGACGCCCGTTCGAACGCACATAAAATGCCCTAATATACTGTGCGACCCGGCACCGGTAAGAAGCGACCTTGTTGTTGCTGTTTTTGTTTCTTTCTTTGCTTAATGTGGGAAATTTTGTTTCATTTTCACTGGGTTATTTTCTTTCTGCTTTTCCCTGCTTCTTCCACGCGCATTGGGCTCGCTTATGAGTAGCAAGGAAAAATCAATTTTTGCACAGCAAAACGGGACAGGGTGTGAGTGAGTGCGAGAGCAACAAAACGGTCAAAGAGTGAGAAAGAGAGTGTGGGTATGGTAAAAAAAAACTCTCCCCACACCGAATCAAGATAGAAAAACATGAACGCAGTGAGCGGTGAAAAGCGGTTTCTGGGTTTTCCTGTCCGTCACCCAACCCGGTCCAACGCCCAACTACACACGGCTGGAAGCAAAATACTACAAAGCGGGGAAGAAAACGGCTAGAGTAAAATGCTCACAGCAGGGAACAAAATGGGCTCCCCACACTGACGGCACCAACAACAGCATTGGGAACAACAACAAATATCACGAAGGAAAACACAAAACACGGTGACTGTGCGACCCACTCATTGAAACCATGGCACGCTTTGATGTTGTTTTTAATTAACGCGCTTTTCCGGTCCTTTCAACGGTGCCTCTATACAGTCACCCGACATCATTTTCCATCTGCCGTCTGCTCCCGGCCGCTTGCGCTTGACCGGCAGGAACGAATGTGCCATTCCTTTTGGATTTTCCATTTTTTTGTTCCTGCTCTCTTTTCCCCCAAAAACTATATCCTCCCCTTAGCCCTTCGACAAGGCGAGCGAATAAAGTTCCACGCTCACTCGGCAATTGACCGGTCGTCGCGATGGGTGATTAGTGTGCCGCTAACGGTGCAGATTGGTGATATGTGATTTACGGTGCTATTTCCCGCCAACGTGCTATTTCATAAACTGATATGCGGTGATCTTACCGTTAGGGGTCCGTTTGCTTTACCATGGCCCAAATATACATGGAACCTTCAATTCAGGGGACCCCGAACCGGATCTCGAACGAACCGGCAAGATGTGTCCTTCCGTGCACCCAGCGCGCACATAATTACGGATCAAGGGCGCAAGGTTCATTAGTGAACCGCACTTCGCATCCAGTACCAACCGTGTGTTGCCGGAACAGGAAGAGAACGGCATCATTGACCCCGGCGGTTGTGTCGTTGCATCGTGGCGGTGGGTAATTTGGCGTCGCATTGCGGGAAGAATCGTACTTCCTGGTGGCTATAATTCATGATGCCATTAGCCAAGTGGGTGTGTGGGCGTGTTTTTTTTCATTTCTTATCCTATCTTCATTTCTTTTGATTGAGATATTACCTAAATTGGTAGTTATTGAAGAACTTCGCTCAACACGTAGCATATGGATAGCGCGGTGTGGGCTTAATGCGCTGCACGAGCGTACCGTGTTTAAGGAAGATAAATTGTTTGATAATCTAATGAGAAAAATTACAGTCATTTATCTTTACTTTGCTTTACCGTGCCAAGCAGTTCTTTTTTGAGAGGATTGATAATAAACAAAAGCATAAAGCATAAATTGTTTCCTTTAAATAGGTGACCCAATTAAGGCTTTATTGGCTATTCTGGTAATAGTGAGCAAATTATTCCATCTAAACAAGTTTTGTGCTTGAAGAATTGAAAATGAATTATTTACATTTATACATTAAGAACTATTAAAAAGACTATATTTTAGATATATCAATTTGAAATATGTTACAAAAAGGATTGACAATTTCTTCCGCATTGGTAGAGGCAACACTCTTTAAAAAGAAAGATTTTTATTATATAATTAATTTCAACTTATTTTATGACTCATCATGTTCAATTTCAAAGATCCAATCAAGGCAGCATCGAATGAAACGTGCACTTCTGGTGCAAATCATTCAGTGATTTTTATAAAACTTCTAAAGTATAAAATAAACAGTTGAGTCCTATTTCACAAACTTCATGAACTTTTATGGAACGCGTAGCTTCACAGAATAATATCAAAAATTCATGAGATATTATAGCCAAATTGCGTCACCTTCTCTCCTTACTTTACAATCAAACTTTAAACTTTAAACTTACCTTAAAACAAAAACGAAAATTTGAACAATAAATTTGATAATAGAGGCGACTCGGTGACATGATGGTAGCGACGCCGGTCTTCATGCGAACGGACTGGATCAAAATCCAATCCGGTCTATTCCCCCCTAGCAAGGACTAGCTACCAGAATATTGCAATAAAACAACCTAAATTGAGATTAATTAAATTCGCAATGTGGATGATTTTCATCACTAATTTATCTTTCAAACACTCACAATTTCATTTCATTTACGCAAAAGAACTATGCAGTGTATAATTCTTGTGCAGTGTTGCTTCTTCTTCTATATCGGCACAACAACCTCGTTTGGCCAAGGCCTACTTTTTTTTCTTTTGATTGCTTTGAACTGTTTTTTTTTCTACAATTTGCGCTACTGACTATTTAATTGTGCCTGAATATGAGACCGCCATAATGTGTTTCATACTGTAAACGTGCAAGTGTAAATGTGACGAAACGGTCGTAAGTGTCTTCACGATGACCGAAGTGGTTCATAATTTGCAAAAAAAAAACTCGGCCATTTCTACATTTCTTGATGTACGAACGACCAACCTAAAATTGGTGTTCCACGCTTGATACGCGAAAATCAAGCAAACGATACAAATTCACGTTAATGGATCGAAGAATGCTATAAAACATGGTAAATTGTAGAACAAAAATTCAGTAATTAAAGCTCACGAAGGAAGTCTACCATTTATTTGTTCATCACCTAAAACACAAACTTGAGCGTAATAGACTGCGTCGAATTTTCGTCCATTGCTACCGGAGAAGTAAACCGATTAAAAACTGATGCTTTGGCGAGAAAATCGCAGAAGGCGTTGGAATAATAAGGAATTGTAAATGGAAGAAAATGTATCCAAATAGTGGCGTTGTGGTTTCCTCAGCGCATTCCAATGTTTTTTATATAGATTGATGGCTACTTGCTGTACCACTTGTTAAGCCACAACTAAACGCACTCGCAATCTACTCTACAGTAAGTTGTGCCATTGTTAAAAAGGAAGTGCCCATCATTAAGATCGTTTTTCGCGATTGTATCACCATGCCGGTAAAGCGCCGCTACAACCACGCTTATGCCACTGTCCATCTCAATTATGCTAGGGTCGAAAAAGGAAAGCAACGAATGCTGCTGGGGAGGTTTCGTTTTTGTTGTTGTGACACCAGACAGACAAACAGACACACTTGGCCAGTGCTACATTCCTGCACCGTCTTCGACCGGTACCAGGTTTTCTTTTGTATCAAATGATTATTATTCTTCGTCCCCTTTTGACTGTTTTGACGGTGTGTCTGTGTTAGTGAGGTTGTGTGCGTCATTCCTTTCGGATAATGGGAAAACTCGGGGCAAGCATGCCGGGCAGTTAAACCTCCCGGTCAACAGATGGAGTAAATGATAGAGGAACTTAACGGACCCCCGGGTGTGGCTGGGATACAATTTACATGCTTGACACCCCCCAGCACAAACTTCCATCACGATAGCAAACACCCGGGCTTTGCGCAATGCTGGCAAGTTAATTTGTCACACAAAAAGGGTCAAAAGGTGTATCAACTCTGGGATGAAACGAAACCATACCTTTGACTGGTTTTCCTTTATTTTACACTTCAGCTAACAGTGGCCCGAAGAAGGGAAATGGTGTGCGTAAGTCATCAACCGAACATCTTCCCTGTGCGGTGGTTCGTAATGGTAACTTCCCTGACTCGGACGTAATCGTCCGATCACCGAAACCCTTGTACACGTCAAACAATTGTTTGACCCGTAAATGCACGGGTGCCACTGTTCCTAGGGACGCTTTAAATAGCTTCTGTCAGCAACTAGCTGCCCCGTAATCGCTTTCCAAAAACAGATCCTGAAATAACATTTCCTCCCACACGGACACTTCTCGCCGTGGTCCGCCACGGGATGCAATGGAGGCGCCTGGTAGTTCAATAGTTCGCTCATACTTTCACCTTTTGCATAGCCGCTGCTGATGGGCTGCGACTATGGCTCAAACACATTGTCTCGGCATCGGTGGCCCTAGTTGGCACTTAATGCCAATGGATGGTTAGACTAGCTGTGGTATTGGGTGGGAGAGCTGGCAACCGGATAAATCAACCCCTACAGCCACAGTGGGCCGAGATGCAAAAGGGACCCGGATTGTATGTTTAATTTCCCATCGTATAGCGTACCGGGAACCGCTGCCTGGAATGTGGTGCAGCTTTCTGCGTGAAAGCGTAGTTTCAGTTGGCGCCCATCGGGAAGAAAATGAGAAATGGGTAATTATTTACTGACAGCTATGCTTCGTACCGGCAAACCTAAGGGTGACAAAATGGGAAATGGTCGGGATGACATATGCCGGGTACGTTTACATAGTCAACGCATTAAGATAGCAAAGCGATGGAATTTCCACCCATACACCGAATGGTTTGGGTACTGGTTTGCGTGTGATATTCAATTTGCATGCGAAAAGGACCTTAGCACGTGTGAACCAACGGCGAGAATAATGAAACCGTAATCTAGTCATTTGAATGGAAAATTACCCCTGAACGGGGATGTATGTTGAATTACTGCCAGAGGAGAAAAAAAACAAGTAATGAATGTGGTTGGTTTGGTTTCGTACAACTGCTTTGAAGTTGTCCCTTGATAAGGGGGACGCCCTTTTTGTATACTGAAGCAACTAAAGTGAGGCCATGTTTTTGAACGGTAATTACGTGGGGTTGAAATAGATAGCATTAAAAAAATCATTATATTTCTTTTTTTCTACGTGGTAATGGTCAGGTTTATGCTACATGCTAGGGTTGTTTGATTACGTTACAAATAACATACGCTAATGTTTCGACTGCTCACAGCGTCACAAGGTTTTAGTGATATGGAAGATTAATTGGGCAAACAGATTTAGTATCAAACTTACATCATAATTTCGGAATCTAAAGACTAGTGTAGTTCAACGTTTCATACGGCGAATTGATTTTTTGGTTGTAGTATGCTCTACACTGTAATGCCTCAGGGGCATCATGGGAACTCGTGCTGAGAAGCTTCTTTCAACGTGACTTTGTAGAGAAGATATTTCGCGTTTTAAATAACTCAGCTACGTTTGCTAATCTCTTTATGCGGAGAAGGGTCTCTTGCAGCTTTTGTTCCGCCGGTTGGAGTTTTACATGCAACCTGCGGATCACCTACGGTGACCTTGTGTAGTGTTTGAGCTGGAAGGTTTTCCGGGCATTAGATCATAATTTTTAGACACAAAAGAGAAGGATTATTCTCATTTTCCTACACCAATGCAAATTTGCAATTAGTGATGTGGTCGTAAGTAAGGCCGATAAGAGAGCCTAACCTAATGTTCCAAACTTTCGATAGCAGGATCATGTTCAATGCATTCTTCTTGTCGTTTCGATTCTCAATAATGAACTAACAAAAACTGTTAAAAGCTCTGCAGATATAATTAGAAATTAAAATTCCCAGCGCAGAACTTCAAGGAACTTTAAACTCGCTGTATCGTATAACCTATGTCCTCTGCTCTTGTTGAGAATGAACAGCACACCAGACGAGACACTGAATCATTTATTTCCCGCGATGAAACTTACGTCCCGCGAAAGGATAACGTCATGACAATCATAATGTCCAACTCCTGATACCTTCAAATTCCAAGAACAGTAGTTGAATGGTGGAAAATTGAGCAATGCATCTCGAGAAATGTCAGTTGAATTAAGGATAGAGATAGTTTAAAATTAAAGAAACTCGACTGATCCTGTATCGACACCAAAGGAGATGTATATTGTAATATCAGAAAATTGTTTTTATGATCTTTAATCGAAATTAATTCGCAACAAAAGTTGTTCGCATTTTGTACTCATAAGCCCATGTTATCGACATTAATTAAAATCGACATACAACTAAGGACACTAAGTCATAAGCCGTTATTAATGTAGTGATTGACTCCGTTCTGAAAGATGAAATAAATAACTTATATTAGAACCTTTTCTCAGATTTAAAGTCATTGTGTTTTTCATCTGTTGACTGTTCCTGTTTTAACAAACCAGCATTTTTTGGAAAATATCATGCAGTCAAATTTTTCAATTAATATACCGCTTGTTCATCATGTATAGAATCAATGTAATCCACAAAAACAACAAAAAGGACGCTTAAACAAAAAAGCTCCACTTACATATGCTTCTGGAAGCTGTTCAATATTTCGTTAAAAATGTTTTCCATTCGTTTCTTGAAATGTGTATGTGTTTACGCCATCGGTGACGATAACCGACGATGCCTGTTATTACCATTTTCTTATCCTTAGGGTGCGCAATGATTCCGATTTTACATTCTTGCCCTCGTTCGCATCACAATGCTGTTCATGCCCTTCTCACGTTTTGCTAACGATTCTCGTTCTCCCCCATTTCGGCAACCAGGCCAATACCGTGAATGAGCGTAGGGGTAGAAAAAAATCTGATTCGAATGCGAAATTTACACCGAATTCAAGTGTCTCATTTATGCAAACTTACACACTTGTTACTGATACGATTTTTCACTTTACCCCGCAGGGCGCTCATGGGCCGCACCGCGATGTTTACCACCCCAGTATTTTCAATGGCACGTTGGCGCCTGCTTAACACATTGTTGTCACCATTCGCTCAAGAGGGCTCAAGTACCGTGCGCTCCCCGTACTTGTCCCTTTTTTTTTTTTTTTGAAGCCTCTCCGAAGCGAACCGAACGGGAAATGTACTTTGCGCAAAGAAAGACATACTCTTACGCTGAGGCCAAACAAAAAATCGATGCAGGAAATCGTGCCCCTAGTAGAAGCTGCTTACAATCTTACCGCACCGCAGCATATTGCCAAGCGGAGTGGCTGAAAGAGCAAGAGGCGAAGGCGGGGAATCAAGCACGAGCGTGGGAAATGGAGTGTGAAGCGAGAAGGCAAGTTTTGGTTGAAAAGAGTAGAGATGTCGAGTAGAAAAGAATCCGATTCAATCTTACCCGTGAGCGAATCGACAACCGGGGATAGGGAGTGGACAGGTGGACAAGCTTGATTGTAAATTCTGGTCGCGTATCCGCCCGACGGCACATCGGTAGAGGATAGCGGACGGAGCCGGACCATGCTAGCAACGTACACGTGACGTAAGCGCAGTGGTTCGGATCTTCAGCCGGGGCCGGGCACGACTGCATCTCGACTGTTATTGAATCAAACCGTACACGGAACCAGGCCTGTGCAGGCACCACGATCGACACTTGGTCGAATTCATACTGCCGCAGAGCGAACGATGGCAAGATGTGACTGGAAAACTCTACTCACCGTGCACATTTCAATTTCAACCTACCTGTCCTACCGAGCTTCCACTCCTTGTCGGTAAATGCGGCACAGTGTTTCTTCGCCTTTTGTGCATCGTGTTCCCTCTGCATCTGTTTCTTTCTTTGGCCCGACGGTGAAATGTTGCTCGTGGGTGTGCTAAAATATGACCCTGTCTTGATGTGCTGCGGAGAAAATATGTCTTTAAAAAATGTGCTCTTTGCATCATTGAACGTTAGCGACTGTCACGCAGCGGTATTAAATAGGTTGCACTTGAAGTGACTGATCGTGACAATAACCTACATTAAATTTAAATATAGCCGTGAAACAGTTTGGTAATAATTTAAAAAATGTGCTCTATTTGATTGAATTTTCTTACCGTTATACAAAAGCTTTAATAACAAATGCATTTTATATAGAATTTTAATAGTAAAAACGATCAGCACTTTATACTGCTCAATAATAGCATTATACGTATCGCGGATTGCATAATTTACGGCTCATTTTTTAAATCATCAAGACCCATTCCAATCATACAGGCATTTGGGCCTAAATTCTTTCAGACAACTAATTTGTATAGTTTTGAATTGATTGAAACTTTTTTGCTCAATAACGTCCAATTAAAATGAAATAATGTTTTTCGTATCATAAAAACATCACACACGTCTATTACAAGCACATTACTAACATCAAAAAACCCATTTTATCGTGCAACGATTCACTCCGTTAGCAAAACTTTCCTTCACTACGTCTAATGGATGTGCAAAAGTCGCACTGTAAACCTTCGTGCAAAACCTTATACCATTAAAATGTTCTATTTATTTTCCTGAAAGCTCAGCCAAATAAGTTTCAGGCAAAGTTTTCAAAAAAAAAAACACCCATACCCTGACCGCCATCGGTAACTTAGCATTCCAACCACTCGGCGCAGAGGCAGTCTATAATTTCGTTTCCGTCCTGGGGTTTCGTTCGGTTTCGATAATGATGTTGCGATCGCACCAAACGGCTTCAAGCCGATCCCTAACTCAATCCAGCAAGGCACACAAGGCACTCACAGGCACGCATACATTTTCGACAAGAGTTAGAAAGTTCGAAACCCTGCCTGGTTCTGTGGTGGAATATAATCGTCCCCTTCCGGTGGTTCGTTTTAAAGCATGTCTCTCTCCTTTATCTGGCCGGTCACCTAACGGGGGAGGGAATGGGGACGGAAAAAAGCCCCCAAAACAACGGAGGATAATCGATAGATTATTGACTTAAATGGAAAATAATGGAAAAGTTTCAATCGATTGCTCGTTCGGCCCGGCCACCGGTGAACCGGACTTAGACCATCCGTCGTGGTTTTGCACTAGCGGTAGTTCTACTAATTGGACTATAACTCACCGACACTCGTACGTTTTGGAGTTGATTGGGGATGTTTTTCTCCGCTTTTTGCGGCTGCCTTCGTATCGCCAATTATTAATGGGCTCTTCAATTCACCGATAGCTGGGGCAAGCTAAAACGCGGCACAGACAAATGCCAATTTAGAACAAAGCGGATCCACGATAGTGAGACATAAAGCACTGTGGCCCACTGCGTCAGATGGCACCAAAGCATATCAATCGCACTGAAATGTCACCGACAGATTGGGACATTTTACAACGATTGCATCCAAAATCACCAAGAAAAAACTATATACGCTTCTGTAGTGGTTCTACTCCGGCAAAATCTTCGTTGGTTGGTGAATATTGGTACGATGCGATTGAACTGTCTGTGACTGTGCAGCAGCCTACGATCGGTACCATTATCAAGGGTATTCGTAATGAATTAATGAACAGGTCAGCTTTTCGGTGCTTCGGCTTCGGCCCGGCGGAGGTCAGTGTTGCGTGGAAAGGATAATGGAAACATTCTTAAGAGGCTTTCCATCTCTGCGCCCTTTCGCTAGGGCATTCGCTCCACCTCGAACGGGACGACCGGGTTCCATCCATGGACAAATAAGAGCAGCCAGACATGCCTTTTACGTGTTTCAGATTGCTTCAAGCACTTGAGAACGTTCGACCGACGGTGTACCAGCGTACCGGTTGGGTTCGATCCAGATCGTCATCTGGGAAGGGCTTGGGACGCTGCATGAAGATATTTGTCCAAAGTATGCTAAAGTCGACCACGGTTTCGAGTGCGTTTGGGTATTCGTGTTTTTTTTTGTTGCCAGCCCAAACCCAGACACAAGCCCTTACCCTAACCCTTTTTTTGGTATTTCTTTACTTTACTCTTCAGTTTTTTTTTTTCATTCCTCCACTACAGCAAAGAAGGACGAGCAGCAAATTAAAGTGCACCTTCGCTGTAAAGTCCTCTCAGGGTTGCTAAAGTTCATGGGACGCTACGGAAAGGAAAAACACAAGTGGCAAGTGGCTGGTAAAAATTATTAATGAGCAAAAAAGGGAGGGATTACTTGGCAATGCTCAATTAATTTCTGCTTGAAAATTTAAATGCTCGAGTGCTCTTAAACTCGATATTGTTGCCTCCGCCTTCGCGGACTACGGCTCTACCGATTGTACCATCAAATCACCAGACAAAGATCGAGTTTTATCGAGAGGTTGCCTTTCACTTGCACAAAGGTCTCTACTAGAGCGCTCCTTTTTCCAGCCATCTTCAATCAATTAAGCACACATTTACGCTTTTGGAAGGACGGATGAATGGGTTTGGTGGCGTACGATGGTTCAGTTTCTCTGTCTGTGTGTTTGATTTTTCCCTCCCCCTCTGATGTTACTCTTCTGTATAAAGACGTTAACTGCCATTGAGCACCGTTTAAGGGCAAATTGAGGTAAACGTTAAGGCGACACGGATGATCAAAGCTGTTGTCCTTGCGCGAGTGAAATGAGATACTTTGTCGTTGGGAGCAAGCTGCTTAACTTCTCCCACAAATATACGATACCGCGTGCACGTTGCTAACGATGTCAGAAGAAAATTGAGGAAAATTAATGATCAGTCCCGAAGATACACATCACAATTTAATGATTTTGATGAAATTCAATGCATCCAAACATTTGATACTGTCCAGTTATTAAATTCGTTTTTATGTAAGTTCTTCGCAAGACGGATCTCTACTTCCGGTGCAATTAAGAGAAATACTTTTACAACGAACAAGTTTGACAGGGTATGCTTCCATCCTTTCTTATTAAAAGTGCAATTTTCTTACCTGCCCCATTTAATAATTACGCCAAGTATAAAGTTTGCCCTCGCAAACCCGTAAACCGATAGCCAATTACGGGACGACTTTTATGGGCAGCGAAGTTTTCAATCAGTCTTTTCGGTTCCGGAGCACCAAACTGCTCATTTCCGGGCGAACTTTTGCAACCAAATTACCGAAACTTGGTGCAAACTTTGCTACATAAAACCGTGATAACTGAGCGCATAAATCTATCAGCTGCAGCATCGATCTCTTGCTTGTACTATATCGTATTATTTAATTGATCAAAAAATAATCTATCTGCGGAAGTACAAGAGCGTCTATATTAACCACCAGCGTGGATTAATACGCTTGGAAATTGTTTACCTTTCGACAATATCCTCTTAGACAATATATTATTGTACCTTACCACACGTAAACAATTCGACCATGGTGCTGCACAGTATTAGCCGTCAAAGGTGTTTATTCTGCTGCTTCACACACTCGCTGCTTTGTTGTCACAGTTTCCCAAGTCAGCACAAGACGCGTCGCGTTAGTACATGCACTCACCCGCACTAACCCGGTGAACCACATTAGCCCGATGCTGTCGCATGCTGTCGTTTCTCCTTTTATGACCGCAGAGGAAACCATAAGGTTTAGTTCATTTCTTCAACGATCTGTGATTCACACCGTATATAAAAACAAACAAGTAAATCCCGTGACAGTCGGAACACTCGCTCAAGAAGGGTGAGCAGATAAACATTCGCTCGATTTTGCTGCATTCCGGGTGTTCTGTTGTCGAAGTTTTCCGCACCCCGGTTACAACTCCCGGTGCATTTGGAGATGGTGGCGTCTTGAGCTTGATGGTGCCTTTCCAGTGCGTCTAGTCGCATCAGGCACGTTTAATGGGAAAACTTGTAGCGCGCGCAGAAAACAGGGCAAACCTTTCATCTGGACAAGACCCCACTAAAGACCGGACTGAATAGAGGGTTGCACTATGGTCTATCGGGTATTCTTATTTTTAGGGTGTTTATTGTGAAGTGTGAAACAAAAACTTTCGTACTAATAGGGTTAAGATAAAAGTTTTAACAGAAATGTTTTCTAATATTTATGCAAAAGTTTAGCATCCACAATAAATTGGTCGATTTTTTTAACTCCTTCTACTTGTATCGGAACTATTTCTTCTCTATTTAAAATAGGTAAGGCTAATTTTATGTTAGATTAAAGATAGTTTAGCTCACATCCCAGTTGAAGTTGAATTCATACTTAATCTTTTCTTTTCAACAACAACAAAAAACCCTCTCCCAGAACCGTACAGCACACCGAGTGAATAAACTTTTGCCCAGCATAAACTCGTGCAACAGAGATTCAACAAGCACTTTCCTCTGCTTCAAACGAATCCACTGTGCAAATGGTAACAGCAGTGGACGCAAAACTAACGAGCGGGTGAAACGATAAAGAAAAGTGGGAAATAGCTTTAACCTCATTCACTACCAACCGGCAAAGATGACGATGATCATGATGATGATGGTGGTGGTCGACCAACAGGGCTCCATTTCAACTTCTTTAACATTTTACCCGGCCGAGAGTCGGTGTCGATAGTGCGGGGCACGAGCTGTTGTTTTTCTTTGCGCAAAACGCTTTACAAATCGGGATTTCCTTCAAACCAAAAACGGGGTGGGACGGGCAGCCGGGATAGTGGCAGGGTGTTTCGTTAGGAAAATTCTGATACAACCCGTACTGTAGCAAAAAGTAGCCCAAGGAAATCTTTCAATATGTAACATCATCATCCCATAAAGCTATCATGAAGATAAGTAGTATTTCAACGTCCGCTCTGCGTTACTGGCCACCGTCGTTCTGTTGGTGCACACGGGTTTGGGTGCGAGAGGGGCGGTGGACTAATTACTTTTACAGGTACAGGTTTCCGACAACTGTAATCTGTGCCCTGCTACACCAGCTTATGCTGCAGCATGTTGGAACAAGCATCATTACACAGCGTTATGTTCTTCGTCGGTGTGTGCTTTGCTCTATTAGTATAAAATTTTTAATCATTCTTTTGTAGAATCGAAAAAAAGATAATCTTACAGTTCGACTTAACCCTGATATAAACCCGTACACACGCAAGGAAAATGCTTTCCAGTCTTCGACGTAGACTGGAAATAATATTCCACTTAGCGAAACGATCAATGCAAGAAATCATCGAACAAATTACCCTCGTGAGAATTGTCCGAAAATCGAAGTCAAATGTTTCCACCTTAATTGCGCAAATTCTGTCTTTTCCTTCATTTTGTTTCCCCATTCCAATTTTTCGTCACTTATTTCGAACCCAATGCGGCATACTTGCTTTGCTAGCGCCATTAGTTTCGATATTATTTCCACTATTTGACCGTGAGTAGCTTGATTTTCTTCGCACCAGCGAGTTTTTGCTGCACTTTGCCGGTTTGCTCGTTTATTGCCTGTGATGAAATATTTAATCACACTCACTACAGGCAGTTTTATTTGAGTGAAAGAAACAAGCGTTGAACGTTGGCAGCGAAAATCTTCGCATCCTTATCCTTCCTTTTTCTATAGAAACTTTTCTGCGCTCAGCAAAAACCATCCACTAAATGAACTCGACTTAAGGAAAAGAACAAGTGGCTTGGATTGAGTTAATTCAGTGCGCCCTTTTGTTCGGTACGGCTGAAGAAACATTCGTCAAAAATTTTCACCCGGACACACGATAAACGGAATTGCCAAGATAAAGTTCTCGGCAAAACAGAACAAAAATCACACCCAACACTTTTTGTTTGCCGGTGCTCACAGCTGCTTAATTCAAGAGACAGCCAAGATGGAACGGGTTTTAATAACGTTTAGAGCAGAACCGTTTAGCTTCCGAATAATCGGATTGGATTTGGGGTGCGTCTATACGTTTCAAAATATACACGTCCAGAAGCATGCAGCCTGATCACGCCTCCGTAGGTGAGCTTGTTGTGTTAAGCAGATGTTCACAGAATGCTGCTGATTGTTTAGAACTAGTGCGATTCTTGGTGGCTCTTTGTTGCGCTCCGTTATGGAACATCTTTGTTCACTTGTTTGCGCTTGAATAGTTTTAGCAGAAGCAGCTAAAATACACCACAATCAAGCGTACAGTGTGCCATCCGGTACAATTTCCAACACCAGCTCGGCTTTACATGGCTGTAGAAAGCTTTTCCTGCTTCGCTACCAGACTACTGCGCTATCACTACGCTAATCCCGTTTCATCAAAACACAAAACTTCCGCACCCGTATCGGCTTCGTTAGAAGGATTTATTGAGGAGCAGATGAGATGAAAATCCCTACCACTAGCGCTACAAAGGAAGAGTGTACCGAGCTGGGTTTATAAGCGGAACCAACAGAAACAAAACGCACAAGAACAGAAATATCGCACATACATTCCGAAGCTCCGTGCGTTCCCGGTTTTGTTCCAGCTCTGGGGTTTTAGCATATGTGCCGACGAAACAATAACATAACCGGACGAAATACCTTTCGCTTCACTGGGTTTTAGGATTTACTGACGAACGTTCCGTACCGGGACTTGGCCGGATGTTGGGTATATCTGCCAAAAACCTTCCTCGTTCTCTTCGCCTGTTGGACATTTGTGCTAAACGAACATTCCTTATTCCCTGCAACACACGAATCGATGACAACCAGGGACTCCGGCGTCGCATGATACGGCTCTAATTCCAGCCGCTTTCATCCATTTATCAATATATATATATACAGATCTACCAAGCAGACATGCCTACAAAGGACGTCCACGTTCACATTTGTGGTGTATTCTTCATGCATGATATTTATTCGGTTAGAATACTGTTGCTAAACGTTTTTCTTGATCATGAAAGTCGTAATAAAAGCTCTAATGGAACGATCTGAAACTGAAACCATGGAAACAGGGCCCAAGGATTAAGGATTATTGGACCCAACCGCACGGAGTAATCCGAAAGTAGACGTTGTGTAAAATGTATTTAAAATACAGAATCATATGTTACAAGACACATACTAACACCTTGTGCCTAATGATTAAAATTTATATTTCACAGGCATAAAGTTTCATACATTGTGTGCGTGTGTACGTGTCCGCTCATGAAAACGCCGATCATATCAATAAACAGCAAAGTGCACTAGTGAGTGAAACAGGTAAAAAGAAGGAAACAAAAAAAACAAACATACAACTGTTTTCACAAGATGTCGTGAACAAACGAGAAAAAGGAGAAAAGTGGATGTAATGCCAAGCTGTGTAATCGTGTTCGGTGTCCGACGTGAACAATAATCACAGTGAGCATCATTATAGTGCGAACAAGTGTGTGTCCAGTGTGCTCGCCTCTATGCTCTTCAGTGTATGAGTGTTGGTGTGTGTGCGGGGGTGCATGTACGTCACCATGTCCGGTCAGTGTAAGGTACGTGGGAGCGCTTCCTAAAATGTGGTAATAAAGTCTCCCCCAGTGAAGTGTGCGTGCGTGTGTGTGTGTTAGTGCGCGTATTTTCAGTTTTATGCCGTTTTTGTATATATTTGTGCGTAGCCACTGTAAGCACGAGCGCTTAACGTGCGGGAAATGATGTTGAAACGTGATTATCTCCGGTTGATTCGTTGTGAGTTTTAAATAATCAGCTGAAAACCGCTTCCACCCCTCACCTTCTTCCCTTTTATCCTTCGCCCCCCCCAGCACGCTCCCATTAAACGTCACAAGTTTGCAAAAGCGCGAGAAAACATCGGTGCAAATCTTCCCTACACCGAGCGACCTCGGAAGCATCCTTCCGTAACCCGAGTTACCTCCGTTATTTTGGCCGGGAATTTTTTTTGTTGTGTGTTCTCCGCTCACGATGAGACCAACCGGAGCGACAGCACGGGCAGCAACTGGTGCACTGGCGGTGGTAGTCATGCTGGTAATGCTGGCTAATCTCGCCCGCGCACAGATCGACTGGGCCGAGGACGACGACGATCCAGGTAGGTGAAACACGTGGAAAGCGCGATGAACGGAGCGTAGGATTAACGAAATTCGCCCTAACGCTTCACGCCAAACGCGAACCCGGTATACGGCTGGGGTGAAGATTAAACGCTAGCACTTGCTGCGTGGGTGGCACGCAGCAAGGTACGGGAAATGCGCTGGGAGGGAAAAGCTTACGATCTCATCATCCGTGGACGAGCTGTGATGAAACACGGCTAATTAGATAGCCAAAAGGCGAAGTAGGAGAACAAGCTTTGCTCGATGCACGGCAAGCGCCATTTGATTCCACCTCATCCACTGCTGAAATGAATGCTTTTGTGTGCGAAAGTAATAACCCCACCGGGTGATATCCGTTTAAAGCGATCTAATTTAAATTACGGCAAGTACGGATTTCGCTCCGTGGCTGTGGCAAACATATTTCTCTTTTTCGTGCCTGTTCTACTGCAAATTAATCATGCATATGCTGCACGTGGAAGAAGGTATCCGTTACCGATTCGAGCTTACGTGTGAAGAAAAGTGTTTGAAATTCAAAATGGTGGTGTGAATAGTACCGACAACGCCGCGCAACACGAATGCCACCCGGGCGCGATTTAAATCAAACATTCCGCTGCCAAATGGGGACTGGGTCGGAAAACTGCAGTCACTGCACTAATTGAGTTATCGAAATGGAAACACTCATCCCTTGTGTCCGAAACCCATGCCACCAGCCGCGGCACCACTACCGGGAGTGCCGGTGCATCATTTAACAGCCAGCAAAAGGGCCTACCACACGCTTAGACACGGCCGTCCAGGCATATTTGATTAATTCGCGCGTGTGAAAATCAACAGAAGGGACAGCGGCGCACACTTTAATGGCCGGGTTTTCGGTCGGAGTATGTTTCACGTACCCGGGTGCCCGGCCACGGTGCACACATGCAGCTGAATTGCTCGTGATGGGCTGTTTTTTTTGCTTTATTTACTCACAGCTAAAAGCCATACCTGAAATTTCTCTAACCGATACGATCTAATAAATCGCAGCAGCGATGCGAATCTCGAAATCACGTCGAATTTCAGCGAGCATACAGCCAGCGAACCGTGGCAAAATTCAACAAATCATGAACAAACAGCCATATATCTTACCTGATCCGATGCACTGCAGTATATCAGGCGCGCACACGGGACGGGAGGTCAACATCTGTTTTGCTGTGCCCGCACCACCCCGTTCCGTACCCCAGTGGTGTTCCCCCGCAGCACGCAGCAGCATTCGGTAGGATATTCCTTAACTGGGCCTCGGTCCTTCCGAAAATTCTGCTTCATCGGAGCGGACAATTTGATTTAATATTTGCTGTTCGTTTTAACCTTTCACTTGGCGCCGGGATTTGCCCAATGCTGCAGCCATAACGACAGCGTCAGCCGTCAGCAGATTTCTGCAGACTGCATTTTATGGCAGGCTATATTTGTTTTGGGGGGCCCGCCACTCAAGGGGCCGGTGGTAGGTGTAGCTTCTGGAAAAGGTTGTGTTTGTGCAGCATTTTCGGGAAGGATTTCCGTTTGACGGGGTGTGGGAAAATAAAAAGCCAACTAAACCGTCAGACCGTCGCACAATGAGACGGACAAAGGATGAAAATTTATGGCAAAAATCAACAAAATAGCAAAATAGTCTTGTTGGTACAATATTCGATGTTTAAACTAACTTTATCATTTCTATTTCATATTTTTAAATTACTCCGTGTATGTAGTATTAATATTCTGAGTGGAGCTTCGTCTGATTTCATTATACAGTGGATTATCCCGGTCTCTGAATAACCGTGCAGCTCGGAAATGACAGTTCTAAAGGAAATTTGACATATTCCGGGCAACACCATTGACAGAAAAATTGAAAGACCCAGTTTTATATGATAAAATGAACTCAAAATCTTAAAGAAAACAATTTTAACTTCTTTTGCTACAATAAAACGCACAGAAAAAATAAATTTTACTTTAGAAAAGACCTACCAAAGAACACATTAAACGCTATTTTTATCAAAAATATGTGCTTATTATTCGGGTTACCCGATTATCCGGCCCCACTGTATTTATTTATATAGTATTGTGTATATTTGCTATACGATCTCTAAATGACTGAAATCAGTAAAACAGGAACCGATTTATGCTCTTTTGTTGAAGGTGATCATGTTCTGGGATTTTGTCACTAGTATTCCTATTATGATTGTAGACAATCATTCGTTTATGTCGTATCGGTATGACGTACATCTAAGTATTGTTTTAGCTTAGCACAGATGCGTTAAATCACTTATGAATAACAAATGCTAGGTAATGAAAAAAAAAAATATTAACGTCGTCTTAATTTTTCGAATGTTAATTTATCATTTTACTCGGAGTACAATGGTACCCCATGATGAAAGACCAATTCTACTACAAATAACATCAAGATTTTGCAATCAGAAGTCTGATTAATATATACATTAGCTGAACAAAAATAGTTGTTTGCCAAAACCTTTACCTCTTCAAGAGTTAATGAAAATATTACTTCCGAGATCAATTTAATCAATTTGTAATGATTAAATATTCAGTATATATACTAAATTTCACGTTGAAATTCCTTTTTTTGGGTACAGTGGAATCGTTGCGAATACGGCGAAGAGCCGTCAACATAAAATAATAAATGCTGGATTTTTGCAGACTTTATTTTGAAATGAGCAACATATTTTCAATACATATATACTAAACAAATTTCATGAATAATTTATTCTTACAGTTGAAATGAGTGCAAAAATGCACAAAAATTGACCTTATTTTAACACAATTCTTTACACTATCGTCGCACTAGTGCCATCTCGCTACCGTGCATTGCTGATCCAATGTTCCACAATGCACGGTGCCCGAGCAGCAAAAAGACCGGGGGTCATTTCAATGCCCTTTTTTATCAATCGGTCGCTCTCGTTCCCTCTTTGATACATTTCCTTGCGAAAAGCTGACGATTGCGATTATTTCGAGGATGCGAAAATAAAAAACGAAACAACACCCACCAACCGTACTTTTAGAGATCTCGCCAGAAATGAGTCTCCGGCATGTTTCATATGGATGTGTTTGAGTTTATCCTTCCGCAACCGCACACTGAAGAGGGCTGACGGACTTTTTTGTCGTTAATGTTGCAACCATCGATGTTCCCACACACAATACCACAGCAGTGACGGTGACGAGATCGATGATAAAGATGCGCTGATAAGCTGTGTTTCTGTGCGAGTGGTTATGTTTGTGATTCAGGAGACCTTCAGCTCACGATGAGAAAGTTTATCCTACGAAGCATCGAGCGAACACGGTAACGATGTGCTGCTAAAAGTATGGCCGGAAGTGCGTAAATATTGCCTGATGAAAATTGTTGCCACTCACGGTGATGTGAGGCTTTCTTGTGATCTAATTTATCTCATGCTGTCTCTCTCTTTTTCTCTCTCTCTCTCTCTCTCTCTCTCTCCATCTCTCTCTCCATCCCTCTTTCTGTCTTTTTCTTCCTTTTTCTATATCCATCTCTCTGTCAAATTTGAACGTGCTTCGAATGCCTGACAGAAGTTTTGCGTCTGTTTCATACGACCTATCCATTTTGCTTTGATAACGAATGACCAACAAGACACATTTCGCACATTTCGCTACTGATGATCGATAAATGAATAACGAATCTTCCCTGAGCAGCATTGGTGCTGTGTCGATGTGAAAATGTTCGTTTCGCCTAAAGGGTAGCTACCCTGTGAGTGCATGGCCCTCACAAACTTCACACTACCGACGATTGCTCGGTACTGTGCCGTACGATTTGCCATGCCGTGTTAAACCATTATTCATCCGTTTGTTTGCATAATTAATACATCCAACCGTGTTTATCATCACGAACAACATTCAACATCCATCTACCCTCCGCTAGGTGGAAACATTTTACTCGGAAACATACGTTTTTCCTGGCTCTTACTCATACGCCGAGCAAGTGGCAGGATCGATTTGTGTTCTCGTTTTCCCACTTGGACGATTTGGACGAAAAGAGCTACTTATACTTCGAACTGAAATATATGGCCACTTTTCGTAATTCCGTTGCTGTGTTGAGATGCTCGTTGGAAATGTGCTTTCCGCACCCGTCACGACGCCGAACGCTAATCAGGCAGTTGAGCAGTAATCTTTCGAGGAAATATTTCATCCCTGCGTTACACGCAACCAATAAATCGGTAAATTGGTGTGTCTCTTTTCGGAACCATCGCTGTCGGACGGATATGGATGTGGGTGGACGTGAGTTAGCCGCCATTTCGGTGGCGTATGCATCCAGACGATGGTAAATTGGTTCGCTGGGTAATTTTTGGAACGCTTTACTAATTGAACATGCTCGATATAATTAGTCCGTGAAGGAATAATTCCTGACTATGATCTAGGTGTCCAAATGCTAAGTCTCCTATTTTATCTTGTTGAATATATTTAACTTGTCACAAATGAGGGAATCATCTAGCGATACGATAATTGTTATACCGCTTGTTATAGGCAGCGAAACATGGTGGCTATCAACATATTCACATTCATACATTCATACATTGAATTGGTATGCCCTACAGGGTCAGTTAAGGAGTGAGCCCATGTTTTAAGAATCGAAATTCTTTTTTTGTACATTTTGTCTACGTTTTTTTTCTTGTTCTCAAAGTACAAGTGTGTGTGTCTTACAGCAATGTTTACAGTCTGTAGTATCATGTTTCGTGTTATTTTTGGGTTTTGTTTGCTTAGAATGTTCGAAGAAGGGACCAAATGGTACCAGAGTATCAAACCTTTTTGCTTACATCACTACAGTAGAGACCTTCAACATTTTCTTTATTATTCCCTTTCTTTTTCAAATACCCTTGAATGTGTATACTTTGTAATGAAAATACCCTTGTTCATTTTCATACAACCGCTAGAGCTAAGAAACTTCTTTTATAGCTGCTATGTTTAATGTTATTGGAGCTACTGTTATTTTTCTTGGTATTTTAATAACGTTTTTATAGAATTCTCGTGTTCTCTACGTGTTGTTGTGTGTTTTTTGTGTTCGAAAATGTTGAAACAACAATTTATCACGTTTTTTACTATAAGTTTCAAAATCGACAGAGCTGTCATAATTATTATAAATAATGAAATAATAAAAAAATACCAAAACTGCTGTTAGTTAAGGAAAATCGAACTAAAACCTTTTCTCAAAGTTGAATAAAACTAATTTTAAAACTTGTTAATAGAATTCCATAATTGCGGTCAACAAACACTACTTCAGACTTCATACTGAAAGAAAACTCAACTAAAAAGAAAAGAACAAGCACAGAAACACATGTACAAACCGAACCAATGCAAGACATTCGCAGAGAACGTCGACGTGCTCACGAACGTGGCAGACATTGATTGATTTGTTCGTTAGTGTTATTCAATTGCCCTACTCCACGCTGGCCCTGGCAAAAGCTTACAAACTTTCCACACCCGGAGTTTACATTCCATTTGTCATCAATGTGTGTGCACCGCCGCCACACCATCGCCATCACCGCACCGCACCAGAACGCTACGACTACGTGCAAAAAGATGAATTTTCCCTTCAAGTGTTTGATTGGTTCGGTTTGGTAGTGGCCCAACCGCGGCCCACACCACTTGTCTGCACTTTACTACCGAACCAATACGAAGTCTCGGTAAAAGGCGCACCTTGAATGGGGTAACGAGTCGGTGGAAATTTCATTTCCACTTCGGCTCCCTCTGCGTTACAATTTCCTGTGTCACTTAGCGCTCGCGAACCGTGGTACCGTGGTGAGTTGTAGCAGCAAAAAAAGAAAGTTCTTTCCTCGAGCCGCGAACACGCGGAGGCTAAAAAGTCAAGAGCGTGACACATTTTGATTGGAAACGTGCACACGGAGAGCAGTATTTTGAAGTATAACACATTTTTTTGCTCCTTTTGTACCTCTTCAACTGCACGAGAAAGGTGAAGAAAATCAATATAAAATCACCCGAAACCAGGAGATACCGGAAAAGTTTGCCTGCTGCGAAACGAAGAATCTGTCAAGAAGTTTGCTCACTAACCGCATTAATTTTCCCAACCGGAAACTATCCACCCGGGCGAGACTACAAATTGAGAACTTCCTTCCCTTGCTGTCGATTTTTTTTTTCCTCCTCTTACGCATCTAACAGACCTGAATATTACCAGCCAGGATATGGAAACAAATTGAACAGATTGTGCCATAACCGAAAAGGGCTATACAATTTTCCTAAATAGGTGCAGAGATCCTGCCACAAGGGTAGCTACTTTTTTCCCTCTACCGAGCATTGCCACATTTGGAGCCAACTCTGCCGAAGAGTATCAAAACTCAATTCACCTTAAAGCCGGCTGCCACTTATTGAAATACCAATCAAACTTACCGAAGCTACCGATCCCTGAGCTCTCCTCCACTCGCACACTCGATCGATCGATTGATCCAACCGTTGGATGCAGGAACACTTTCAGGAGGATTTTCCCAACCAAAGGTAGCGCATTCGGTGCCGATTCCGTTCGCAACGGCTGCCAAAACCGTGCCATTGTTGCTCCAACGCTCAAATGTCTAGTTGTGCCGTTGTTTTTCTGCGTATTCTTTCCTTCCCATCAGTTCCCAAGCTTCAACCGGTTCGGGCAAATATTTACACTACAGCTACAGCGTACGCCTTCACACGGGGAGCCTGCAAAGTAGAACTGCAAAGCTGCTGTCCTGCTGGCGCGACATCGGCCCGAAGAAGGAGTTATACGGTGCAATTGAATCTCCAATCAAAGAGGCACACAGCTTCTACGCCTTATTTGTGCCAGGCGCCAAAAACACCACAGCATCCAGCGCACCCTCGCCAGCCGGCACAAGGCTGGTTGCTTATGGATCTCATCCACATCACGAGCTTCCAAATCAATTTCCGTTTGGCAGGTTCATAAGCTGCAGGATTCGGCACCCCGGGATTCGGTAACCATGACTTCTTGCCATTGGGTGTGTGCGAATGCCAGACCCCCGAGAGGAAGGGATTTGCTACAGTTGACACACACGACTCAGACGCGGCAGGATATGCGCCGATGTCACACACATCGTTCCCAGGCCCAAATCATTATCCGGGCCTGATTCCGATTGCCCGGGTTGCAATGCCGGTGATCGGTGCTGAACGCCCAACAGAATATTGATATTGATTTGCAACTGCTGCTACGGCACGTCCCCGTCACTTACGTACCCTCGAGCGTCAAACGGGCTTGACACGAGCGCATTATTCTACCAGTCGGTTCAATACCGCAAAGCCTTTCGGTGGCAGCTTGAATTTTGTTGCATACAAAAACCCGCCATAGCTAGCTGGGCGTTCAAATATTCAAGTTCTCGCTCCGGTACCATTAAAGACCATTTTTCATGGCACAAGGCATCGCCTGTGCTCTGGTAAGGGGGCGTCTGGTCATCGTTAGTGACAGACAGAACTGCTGCGCACCATGCACACTCCCGTGCCATAATCATTTCTGCCCGGGTAAGCAAAACTTTCAATGATTTATCACGCCTTGTGAGACGGAAACCCGGGCAGCGTGGATACCAAATGAGGATGAGGACGAAAATATTTGTCACCCAAATATGCTTAATTATAGCCATTCGACTCAAATGCGTCTAACAAATGGGAAGGTTTCGTTTGCTTGGGACCGTTTCAGGGGGGAGGTATTATGAGTGGGATTGTGATTTTTAAGACAGTTGTTAATTGACAAAGTTGTTCGGAAGGAGTGTTTTATGATATCTTTTTTAGTGTGTGCGAAATTAGTTCAAAAATTTTAGAAAAATCGTAGCTCTGTTATTTTTTTTCCTACACTTTTTTTTCGAATGGAAGTTTTTTTATTACAGGTTTAATAGTAACGTAGAATAAAACTTCTTTCCCAATCTGAAATGCATAAAAGTTCATTCCAAATTTCCGTTTAGTATTAGTAGTAGTAGGAGAATATATTTGATGGCAACATTAATTAGTACAGTGTACACATTATTTGATTATTATGTAACGGGTTCGAATCTGTCTTTCCTCGTTATTTGTAACAAATATTTGAGCTTATCGCTGTTGATTTTAGTTACCTGTTTAGGCGTTGTGACGGGAGTTGTGCGGGGAAAAAGTTTGAATACAAAAACCCGCATTAGGTTAAAGGAAACGTAGGGAAAAATAATAATAAAGATACAAAACAAAAGCTAAGTCTAATCCTATTCATAGTTCTAATCCTAGCTAATCTTAACCTATCTCATTCATTGCAACATATAAAGATCTATTTTGGCTATTCTGTTGGAGATTAGGTACCATTTATAAATAGTAATAAGGGATTTAGGGGCGGCCCGGTGGCATGATGGTAGCGGAGCCGATCTTCACACGAACGGACCGGACCAAAATCCCATCCGGACCAATCCCCCGTAGCAAGGATTGACTATCCTGTTATGTGGTAAAATAAGTCGATACGGCCAGGCCGTTCTAACGGAACAAAAAAAGGGATTTTCCGGATAGGATATGGGAATGTGGGTAGGGGTGATTTTATTTTTTTAATGTTATCTTATTTCATCGATTGGAGTTCATTATATTCCTAACGCTGTAATTCAAGATTAGTTTTGTTTGATATTGTTGAATGACGTTTATATTACAGTCTTTGTGAATTTAATGCGTCCTATGCCACGGTGAGACATACAGTATGGTTTTAAGGTACTTATTTTGACACACCAAATTTCCACTTACCTTCCATTTTGTTCGAGTGTCACCATCCCAAACGATGCAACAGCAAGATAGAAAAGAGCAGCTCCTGAAATGGTGAAGCATCACTTCAAGAAATTTAATGCTTCAACAGCATCACGTAACCATGTTTGTTGCAAGCGCTATTGACATTGTCCCACTTGCCAACATGATTGCCGTAAAATGTTATTGAGAAAGGCAGCAGCATCTGCCCAAAACAATTCACTTTCATCTCCTACGCCAGCCACTTCATCGAACACCTCCCCCGTGGATGTCCGTTGCAGCGTGTGCATGTGGTATAACTTACGATCGTCTGCACGATCCCTGCACATCTTCAACACGAGTAAGCTGGCTCGAGGTCATCTTTGCCATGCGGCAATGTCGTCTTTGCAAGAGAAAGGCTCCAGCTTACACCAGCTCGGTACCGGCTACCGGGCTCTGCTGGTTCAAAACGCTCTTTAAGCAACAAGAGCTTGCATTGTTTGAGAAGGAATTTAGTTTCAAACTTACCGTTTCTACCGTGCCGGACTGCCGGAGACACTGCACGACCAACTATTGAACGCATACCCTGTTAGACTGTTTGGCATTCTCACAGGCCAAGCGTTTGGCTTAAAGATTGTTTGAATAAATTGTGCGGGTTGCTTGCTGTACAAAATGTGTCCCCAATTTAAACTGCAGCCCTTAGGCGAAGGTCCTAGTAAAGGTGGACGTTCGTACTGAACTGCCACTGTACCACACTGTTCGTGAAAATGTGCGAACCCTGTGGCCGGTTCTACTAAAACACTAGCACATTTCCTAGTCTCCGTTGCGATCGCCTCCAGTCTGCACTGAAGGATGCTATTTGGCAAGTGCACCGTGTTTGGCAAAGAATACCATAAAAGGGTGAACGATTGTCTTAAATCTTGATTCGCTGCGGAAATCTCCAGTTACCGCAAGTGGGCCTCTTCAGGGCGTACGTTGCACCGCTTGGGCCGAATAACAAAGGCAGAGCGAACGCCCAAGGCTACCGCTCGGAAACTGGAGTAAAACGGGCTCGGGTTTTGGGTACGGCAATCGGTCCCGGCCGGCTCCGGAACAAGATGAGCATTTATTTGAGTTTTACTTTTCTGATCCCGCTCGAAAGGTGTCGTTCGGTGCTTGGTTCGAGAACCCTTTTGCTGCAAAACCGACTGCTCTACGACTGCCCAAGATCTTTGCAGAGCGCGAAGAAAAGTTCATCACCCCAACCGGCGGCCCCGGGGGCTCACTTGTTTTCCATGGTAAAACCACTGCCATTCCTTGGCCGACTCCGCAACATAAAACCCGGCTTTTATACCTACCCGCAAAGCCCGCACAGTTAACGGAATCCACAATCTCATGGGATGGGTTTGGAAAGAAGGGAAGTGATTTTCCTTCACCGTGCTGCCTGCTACACTTTTACGACACAAACGGCATGAAGATGTCCGCCTTCGAGCATTGCGAGTAAAAGAAAGCACCAGACACAGGCAAAAAAGAAAGTGCAGTGGAAAGGATAACACACTAAAGAACAAAAGCGAACCAAACAAAAACAAACAGCTTCACGCGGGTAAAGCAACTCGGTCCCTCACAGCGGGACAGTCGAGTGATAAATGAAGAGCTTAAATGGTTTGTTTTATGAAGATATTTTATGAGTGAAAGTTTTTTCTGGAGCACCGCTTCGTTTTCGTGCTAGCATGGTTTTTTTTTTCCTTTCCGCATCCATTCCGTTTGTTGCTTTTGGCACGATGATGAAACTGACGCTGCTCTTTTCATGTTACGCTCCGACTTGGAGTGACAGTTTGGGGACTTTCGGTTGGTGCGTACCTGACAAACCCCGTCCAAGTAACCGTTGTATCCCGGGGCGATGCACACTTTCTGGCTGGATTACAGTGGCCCCAGTCTTCAAGTGGCCTGTGCCATTTTGGGCGAAGATTTTGCCAACTTTTCCGTACAGCCACTGGGGGGGAAGTGAGTCACGAAAGTGACAGTGACCGTCCTTTTTTTTGTCTCAACCAGGTCGCCCATTATCTATGTTTGGACACCGGAGGTGAAGCTGGAAAGTTATTATTAAATGGAGAATTGGTTTCAGAAGGGTTTTTTTTGTTTGTGTGTGTGCGCGTGTATTTGTTTTGGGCGTTTTCGGTAAGATTCAAAACGCAAACAGAGCAACGTACAAAAGCGACCCAACTGCTAATCCGGTTTCATCCATATCCCACCCTCCCACATTTAGTGCTATCCCTTTAATCTTCGTAGCAAGGGAGAGGGGGTATGCAACTCCAAGGAGCAAAGAAGGACAACAAATTTTACGTACGATCGATACTAATTGAATTCACCCTCGTGTAGCTTCGGGCAACATGATTTGAATGCATAATTTTGGGGCAAAACAATTTCTTTGCAAAACAACACAGGATGTGGGAGATGAATATGAAGGCTACTTAATAAGCGAACCACATGTGGAGTGGGCTTAGGGTGGAAAAACTGGAAACTGAAATTTTGGTCTAGAGACTCTAGCAAAGGTGCGATATTTAGTTCAACATCTATTCACCGTTACTTCCTTCTTTATCTTCACAAAGAACCCAGATGTGACCAAATGTGAAACTTCAAATCCACCGTCCGTTTTAATAAGATTTCATTTTAATATGCAAATTAGTTTACCGTCTAACAACGCAGCTACTCTGGCGCTATAACGCAAACATTTTCCCATTTCGTACAATGTAAGTAACGGGGTTTCTTACCTTTTAATCGAAGGATTTTTGCAGCTAAGCCATAAAGATCATATGAGCTGTATGCACGCAAATGCGGAGAATGGATTGCTCGGGAGTAGAATGGATAAGATCCGCTTTTAATTGTTCCATTCCCGTTTCTAATGCTGCCATACTAACCATCACTTAATCCAATGTACGGTTGCTGTACGGAATCCATTAGCCTGCTGGAATGTGTATTCAATACGTGCAATTTCGCAAGCAGTCAAACCCATTCGTTTCACTAGCGATAAGAAGCGAGATACGTTACCGATGGAGACGGAACACATATCCATTGCCGGAACGGTATGTAAAACATATTAAAGCGTTTGCAGCAGAATTTCGCATCCTTCGGTTTTAGAGCACGGACTAAATTCAACAGTTGATCTCGTTCCTCCTTTCTGCAAACAGCTACACCGATCGAGATACACACCGGCATTAGACGACATCGTGTACCGAGCACTGGTATGGTAGACTCGAAAGAATTGGTTTCAAGTTTATTTACATAAATTACGTGCAATGGAGTGCAGCAGTGCTCTTGGAGCGTTCGTTTGGTAAAAAGGGAAAAACGGAATCCTTAAACTCCTGCAACCCGAAAGCAGCAGAAATGGTAGCCTCCTCGGGCAAACAGACACTCAGATCTCGGGCCTATTCGTTTCAATTTCAGAACGCCTAAAAGAATGATTGCGAAGCGCACGAATGCAAACGGCTATTCGTCTGCCGGACAGTTGAGCTAGCAGTAAAAGGATAAACCTTGAAAACTGTGCTAAACGTTTATTAAACACTCGTAGCTAGCGCTACACTGCGCAACGAAGGCTTTGAGCATGATCGTATGAGGTGCATTTGTGGCTCGGGATGATGTTGCAAACACGAAAAGGACTTTTATGTGCTATCATTAGTAGGCAAGCGTGAACGGGGGGTACCATTGCAGTTCCGTGTTCGGTGACAAATCCTCCTCTTTGCGGTGGAAGCGAAGCATTCTAAAATATGAATAGATTTGAATTATTTGACGTAATGGATGAGGTAGCGCGTGCCGGAATCCATTTTCCCAAACTTCCATTATGTGTTGTCAAACATCTGCTTTTTCCAAGGTGTGTGGGAAGAGGTTCTGTTTTGCTCGTAAAGTTGCTTTCCATGCTACCGTCATTGCATCAGGTACAAATCCACCCGATACGTACAACGGACACGTGGGCCACCCCACTCCCTATCTCGATCTTGACCCGATTCAGGGACCGGCAAAGCGTAACGGATTTAGTAGCGGAGTGGCCAGCCCGGCTCGGCAGTGGATAAAGTGCCGAACGGATTGTGAGGATCGTGGCATTCGCATCCCTGGTACGTGATGATCCGCGCGACACGAACGATCCGGCACCGGTCGGTCTCTATCTTGGGAATACGCTCTCACCTTTCTACGGCCGGATATACAGTTGCAGTTCCCCACGGGAGGATTTGAAACATTGCAAATTTAACTATCGTGACCATTGGTCAGCCGATGCACACGGTTGCATCCGTTGCACACTCTATCCGGCAAACGGTTTTCCGGGAATGGTACATTTCCATTCGTTGTTTTTACTGGTGCTTGGAACGAACTGCACGGATAGAAAAAAAAATCAACCCAGCCACGATTTGAAGAAGGTAAACGCAATGCTACATTTGTGTGTGTGTTTTTTTTTAAATGTTGCAGCTCTATTTCAGGAAAGTCGCTAGCGGAAGCTACCGTGCATCGCACATGCCCACCCCAAACCCCAATGGGAATGGTAAAAATGGGTTAAATCATTCGGAATGAACCCAAACAGTGGAGCAACCGATGGTCATACGATTAAGGGTTATTGCCTGGATAAAAAATCCAGCACAGAGGTGTTGTTGCATTCGGACTAAAGTTTACATTTTAAAAATTATTAATAAAAGATTACTACCAATTTAAGTAAATAACTTACCATCTTGTTATCTCGTTAAGATAAAACAGTTAAAAGTATTATTGATCAATTATTTATCTATTTTTTCGGATGTTATCACTAACGTTATCGCTGTGTACCTGCTGAAACCGTTGATAAAATTGATATTTTGCATTTTTTTTACATTTTTGAGGTTTTAAATTAGATTATTGTAAAAGTTAGTGTTTGTTCGATGAAAATTAAAAATTATTTTCAATTAGAAAATTTGAACAACATTAAATTCATTTCAAACAAGCTATTCCAGTTCAAACTTAACACTGCAGTATTATATGGTTTTGGCCTTTACTGCTTTCTGATGAGATTATATTAAATTTGGGTGTTAATATTAAGGGCCAAGAAGCGCCAACTTTATACACTACTGGATCAGTACCAAATTTAACCATCCCTATGACTCGTAATTCAAAATGAATGTCCAGCAGCGGCGGATCAAACGGTAGGCGGAGTAGGCGGTCGCCTAGGGCCTCGCCGTGTTGGGGGCCCCAAAAAATTTGTGCCGATTGTGCGATTTTTGAAAATTTTACAACAAAGTTAATTTATAGCAAAAAAAATTAATTTACAAGGTAGAAAATTGATCAAAAATATCTTCCTTGGTTATATAAAACATTTGTTTCTATGTGATAAATTAAATGCAGAGAAGAATATCGACTTTGTGACTTTAAAGTATAAACGAAATTGCACCAGTACCAGGACACTAACTTTCCCGTTGGTCGTGAAAAATTTCTTCGAAAACTACCAGTTTCCGAATTTAAAGTACCAGCAGAGCATGCACGGAAGAGGTAGCTCCTGGTACTGCGCCGTAAGGTATGCAATGTTTATACACTAACTTTGCAACCAACTTGCAATGCGCCGTAAGGTATGCAATGTTTATACACTAACTTTGCAACCAACTTGCAATGCGCCGTCAGGTATGCAATGTTTATACACTAACCTTGCAACCAATTTGCAATGCAAGTTTGGTGCAAGCAAGAAACTTGCAGCAAGATGGCGCGCAAGATAGCGCCCAACTTCGTACTTGCATGCAACAAACTTGCATGCAAGTACGAAGTTGGGCGCCATCTTGCTGCAAGTTTCTTGCTTGCACCAAACTTGCATTGCAAGCTGGTTGCAAGGTTAGTGTATAAACATTGCATACCTGACGGCGCATTGCAAGTTGGTTGCAAAGTTAGTGTATAAACATTGCATACCTTACGGCGCAGTACCAGGAGCTACCTCTTCCGTGGATGCTCTCCTGGTACTATACATTCAGAAACTGGTAGTTTTCGAAGAAATTTTTCTCCACCGACGGGAAAGTTAGTGTTAAAACATTGCATACCTTTCGGCGGTTTTCGACCAGAATTGCTGTACTAGGTGCTACCTCTTCTGTGGATGCTCTCTTGGTATCGGCAATCTGAAAACAGCTGGTTTTGTATGGAATTTCGTACCAGCTAATGGCGATCCAAGTAGTGGCGTTATGGTTCTCCTTAGCGCATACAAACGTTTATATATAGAGACTAGCTTACTAGGCCCGTTTACAGGGCTACGCAACAGCACTCTGAGATGTACGCAAGGGAGCTTTCTTTCCGAGACTTTGCTGGTGTTGTTACATCATGTTTGAAGTACATCTCCTTAGCACCGATAATGCCGTAGCAAAATTATGGGCCCCCCTTGAAAAATTCCGCCCTGGGCCTCCAAGGGGATTGATCCTCCACTGATGTCCAGCTAACTAAAAATTAAAGAAGATCTGAAATGGCAAACATGAATGAGTGAGTTGAATCATGTTGTTGCATAAAGAAATTCTACATTTCACTAATGGACTATTCCTATAACTATTATACTATTATAACTATAATTGATTCCATGAATTTATGAAATTCATTCATGAACCTTTTAACATATCAATTGTTAGTAAGTTGAAAATGGTATTTTAAGACAGTGTGTTTAATGGTATTTTAACTCATTTAAATATTGATTCATTTAAAAAAAGGAATTCACTTGTTTTGGTAGGATTTTTTTTTTGAGCTTTGATATCAAAATTAAACATCCTCGTTTTCGTACTTCATTGATTGTCCAGCAAATTTCCATAGTGTGGTACGCTCACTATTCGACTCGCCCATCATTCTTTTACACTCCCACACCCAAACAGGTCCACACTAATACCACCACTCCATCCGGCTGCCCGGTTGGTGGTCGAATGGTGATTTTTCAAATGCTTTTTTCCACTGCTCCATCACCAATTCCTTGTCCAACCGGCTCCACGGCCCACCTGAATACCCTTTGTTAGATCGAAACGAGGTGAAGCACCCTCACTACTTCTTCCGGGCGGACGAAAAAAAAAACCGATTTTCCTTCCGAACGGGCAACAGCACCGAGCTGTATAAAAGTACATCAATATGCAGACTGAAGCGATTACCGCTTTCAGATACGTGAAATGGAATAATAAATAAGCATAAATCCAATGATGTACGATGTGCAACGCCCGCTCGAGCTCACGTTCGTCCATTTTTCCGGGCTGCGCTTTTGCCGTACGGATAGGTAAAACCGCCCTGCAAAGCGTACCGTGTCGAGCGCTTGCCCCTACGTGGTAAGGTGGAAAACTATCGGATGTACTTCACATCACGGACACCTTTGTTAAAGGGCGTGATGGAGCGACGGAGTGGTTGAAAAGGGGAAAAAGGGGAGAGAAATTAAAATAATTCCCTATATCAGGATTATAACAGCTTTTCCCGCGCAATATCAAGGCTCTACGAACATTTGTCGCTCACGAAACGAGTTGAAAGTTATCCAACCCGGCAAGCGTCTGTGTGTGAGTGTGGTTTTGCACGCCCTTAATCTAACGCAATTTTAATTACACCGTTCACGAACAAATTGTTCCGTGCAACATTTTATTACATCTGTTTCGCCGCTAATAAGATGTGCTCGAGATAAATCTTGATGAAAAGCTTAACAATTATCGCACTCAAAATTGGGCAAGCATGCCGGGCTTTCATTTTACTTCCTAATTTGGACAAGTGTACGCATTCGCCCGGGCTTCCAAAAATCCATTCCCGAATCTCGCGAAACCACCCCCACGCTAAGTAGATTTGCTTATCGCGAATAACGAAATGAGCACGATCGCCGACGGAGAGTTTGGGGGCTTAGACCGAACGGCGTTGAATGGCCACTCAACAGCGCCACCGTTATCGATGGAGTGTGAAATCTTTTTTTTTTGCATATTTCGCTTTCCCGTCGTGCAGCTTACGCGTCCTTGACCAAAACGCTGGTCGGACAACCTTGCCTACCAGGACACAAACACACACACGACGATAGGCGAACCAATCAGAAAAGGAACAAGCGAACAAAACACAACACACAATCAGCGTTAACGCGGAAGGCCATCACTTTCATTTTGGAGCGCGGGTGCCTTGGACGAGCGCGAAACAATAGACGAAACGATGAAATCGCGAAGCTGCCGTCCGCAAAGCTCGGGCAAAACAAGCAACCGCGATGGTGTTTGGCCCAGTGCGAGGCCAGTTTGGGCAACGACAACCGTCAGCAACAGCAAAAAAAATGGTAAAAGAATAAGTAAATAAATAAATAAAATATGAATTTCCAAATAAAGTGGATGCGTGCGTGGGGAGGTCTCCGTTCATCGTAGCGCACCGGGATGGGATTCGTGGCCCGTTAGCTCGGGGAATAATGCTGCTCAGCAAAAGCGCACCCTTAGCGCAAGCAGCAGCACGAGAAATGCGAACAAATGGAAGTATAAATAAATGAATAAATATTTATCCGATAATAGCGCACTCGGTGCTGGCAGCGAAACAGTGGTGTTTTTTTTTTGCCCCTCCCAGAATCAACTCTGAAGTGTTTCGGGCGCCTCTCCGTGGAGCACCGTGGAGCAAAACCCGCTCTAATCTAAGACTAGACGCAAGCACCGAACCGGGAAGGATAGCATTCAAAGCGAATGTCTCGCATCGGGCGGGGTGTAGTACACCCACAACACACACAAAACCGACGCGGAGTCGCACAGGAAAGACAAAAAGAAAAAGAGCTAACACAGCTTCCGCAACCCGGAGCTGCTTTTCCCGGAGTCTCAGAATGAGCATGAATTATAAAAGGAGATACTTAAGCAGCGCCGATAGGCAGTGCCAGTGCCGAACGTTTGCGAGTGAAGATTTCATCACGCACAGATTGCCACTTAATAATACAGATTCACGATCAACAATCGCTCTAAGCGTCGGTATGTTGGAGCTGTTTGTTCGCACAGCTCACACTACTGACTAGCGGCGAGTAGTTATTAGAAGTTATTTTCTTCCGAACGAACGTTTCGGAAAATTTGGGTACACCTTACAACTGCGTTCGCTAAAATTGGCTGCCGAATGGCTGGGTCGGATGAAATTGCGCCTATAAACAGCAGCTAATGACTCCTCGCTATTCATTCGCTTCATCGACTCGATCCGATACCTAAATGTATGCATTTTGCCTAATTTCTACCACCACTTCTGACCCACTTTTACGACACCGGTTCGTATTGGATGTGCACAGCTGTCTGCTATCTGGTCCGCTATTGCATGCGCCCCTCAAAATCCCAATCCATCTGCAGTACATTCGTGCAGCGGGACCGAAATGCTGATCCACCACCACCTGCTGGTACAAGAAACAAGCGCTCAGTTTCGGGACAAAAGTTCTAAAACCCCATCCTTCTTGCCGCGTGAGCGGTTGACCGAGCTAATCACTTAACCAGCGGTGTATCCCCGGGACAGTTTGAAATTGAAATGTCGCCCATTAATAACGCTGATGCATGTCGTTTTGTCCACGGGGTTGACCCACGATGCGGTGGCAGCTCACGTTTGGCTTGCTGCTGCTTGCTGCTGCTGATGTCTGATGCATACATGACATGGCCCTCTCGTCTCCGTAACCCCTACGTGCAACCTTTCCCGTTCCGTCTCGGCCAACCCCAAGTTGGCTTTTCCAATAGCCCGGGATGTGTTGGAAAAGCGCCGGACGAGTGAGAGAGAGAGAGAGAAACAGAAACGGGAAGAGAAGTTTGGCCGGCGTGGTACGGCCGGCAGATTCGTTGTTACACAACACACGACACATAAACCATAAGCAAATGGTAGTGCTTCATTGTATCCGTGTACCACCGCAGGATGAAGAGCGGAGGCCAGTGTGAGGAAAGGGGGGGAAAACATAACAGGAGTGTGCTTGGCGACAAATCCAATTTTCTTGTGTGTCACATTCATTCTCCGCAGTCCGACCGGCCGTACGTTGTCAGAAGCGAGTCGATAAGAGCCTTTACGGCCACGGACGACGTGGGTGGTTTTCGGTAGTTTGTAAACTCATTTAAAAATCTCAGGTTTTTAAACCATGTTTCGGGCTCGTACAGGTAAGGGTAAGGCTACACGTGTCGAGAGCCGGTGTTGCGTTGCCCTACCAGTTCAATGTACCGTGCACGCTGGTTTGGTGTGAAGGTAAATGAACCGATACCACCGTTGCCGTGTTAGTTCTGCAACCTGCAGGTTGTTTCGCAACAGGAGTGAAGCAATTATTTTTCAATTGAAGAGTTGAAGTTTGATTGTTTTGCTGGTGGTTGTGGTGGAAAGCATTGAGCGTGTTCGAGCTGCAAATCAACTTAACTCTTTATTGTAATTCGAGTGTATGTGTAGGTTACTGAACAAAAATCCATTTTCGAACCGTATCATTCAATCAAAACAACTATCTAATGTTCCGTGGTTAAAGCAACTTTCAATGTAGCCTGCAGCATACAGGGCACCATGCAGGAAACCACACTTTCCTGAGGGTCAACCATAGCGACAATCATCATGGTAACCGCACACTAGCAATGTTGCTAGCGCACAGCAAATTAAAAACCTGTTCATAACATATTGTTGGCTTGGCAATTGTTCACTTACATTATTCACTATACGCATCAGTACACCTTATTGACCGCATCGAATATGTTCAACAGCGCATGCATTAACATGGTACTGATTTTATTGATTTTCCATATGATTTCAATTGCACCTTTTGCATGAATATTTCGTATTTGCTTTTCATCTCCTCGTATCTCCTTTTTTGTAGAAAGTTTAAAGCTGCAAATTGAAGTCTTGTTTCGCTCTATCAACTGCAAATGGGATCTGTTGCGACAAGCAACATAACGTTATTTTCAATAACGTAAAACACTAATGCACAAAACATAATAAAACCGCACAAGCAGAACTTTCTTTAGCACACTTTATTTGTGGAGCTAAAAAATCACGTCCTCGTTCATCGGGTTAGCTTTATAGATTCCTCTACTTCTGGTCGTTGATCCTTTTAGTTCGGGCGTGCTCGACTCGATCGGTTGCTCCGCTCGAAGTGGCGCCCTCTAGAGCCAAACGGTCGACACCAGTTGTCGCATTTGAATCGACCGTTGAATAATATTCAACAGGATCCGAAAGTGTAATAAAGATCGAGCAAAAACAAACCTCTACCGACTGATCGAAGCTTCTGACTAAACGATTAAGCTATACTTGGACAAAATGAACAATAACCGATACTTTACATCTTACAGCAAGCTAATGGAAAGTTCCGTTCCCAAAAAAAGGTCCTACGATTTGGGATAAGCGAATAGTAAATTTTATTGGTGGTGATGGTGAAGGGTGATTTGCAATGCGCTTCAGGAAATGCAAGTGTATTCAAGAAATTAACACCTTCAAGAAAGAAATATTACACACAGAGTATTAAAGAACAGTATGCTCTGATGTATTCTCGAGGCATTGGCAAATCTGTAAGGATGTCATTACAAAAATTGCAAAGTCAAAATGGAACAAGAGTCGATCGTCAAATCGAAAACAGCAACTTGAGCTAAACGCTGATTCTTACTTTTGCTAAAGTTTTTGTCCAGTAGAGTCACAAATAGTTTGTGGTTTTTGTACTTTATATTTTAAAAAGGTTTATTTGTTTTATAAATATAATTTACAAACTCTACAAATAATACGTATTTACGGCCAAACACCCAACAACTAAAGAAGGTTGAAACATTAAAAATTTAAATCAAATGCAATTTTCCCAATGGTATGCGTCCACGGTGGGCACAGTGAAAACACCCCCACCAAACAAATAGTATCCAACGCCACTGTGGTGTGTAGTGCCCCTTGGAGGATTGCTTTCATGGCTCAATAAATAAAGCTGGATAAAAAATTACGACCTTTTCTTTCTCGTCCTCGCTCTTCCGCACTAACCACGCACCCATCCGGTGACGTTAATAAAAAAAAAACAAAAAGAACGACCCCCACCAGTTGCGGCGGCAGGAAAATGGTTTCGCCTTGGCGCAATGGTGGAAGCAACTGTAAGCGTGCGTGTGTTTTTCGAATTTTCTGTCCGTCTGCACGTACAATCCCTCCCGGCGAGACAAGCGACACGAGCAACATTTATCACCGACCGTACCGAGTTAAATTGTTGTTTTACGCAGGAAATGCTTCCGAATGGCTTTGAATGCTCTTTTCTTCATGCTCAGTATGCTGGTTCTATTCTTTGTGTGTTTTATTTTTGCAAATTTGTCGATGCCGCTGGATGGACAGTTGTTGATACCTTTGATAAACCTGTTGGCACAAAATCTCCACACACCGATTCAATCGCTACGGATGGGCCAGTGATTGTGAACGGAGTTGCAACTCGATTGTGATTATGTCATCCCACTTGCAAAACCAATAACCACGTCCGGTGTGATGTAAATTAATTAAAAAACTTCAATGCCGTTCCTGTCAGGTGCCTGCCGGAGCCGGTACGAAATTGGAAAATATTAACTCGCGTACCACACGAAACGGCTTGCATTCAGCACCGGAGCTACCGATGGACGGGCAGATATGGTTCTGCTTCTTCTTTTTCAGTTCCAACCCGCCCCAAGCAGCACAATCATTAACGGTTGCCCTTCGAACGTCGGACGCACTGATTTGGAAAAGCGTATGACCGGAGGTTAAATTCTTTTGCACGTCCCACGTGCGTTACTCTTCTGAGAGGATGTGTATGTACACCCCAACCAGCAACGTAAGCTGCGCACCGGGTCATGGTGGAAAGATCCGAACCGTCACGCCGTGAGATATGTAGATTAAAAATGTGCCATAAAACGGGGGCATAATTTATAGAAGTTTTTAAATTAAAAATTTTCCACTGTAATGTGGATGAGCACGCCTGGTGTCAAGCCTCAAACATCGTTATTACGTTGTCAGCCTGGCGAGATTGTGGCTGATGAGGTTACGTTGGTTTTACCTTTAAAACTGCCAACGGGGATGTTTACTCTGTAACGAGAAGGTGGTAATGCGTAACTTTTCAGGAATATAAAAAGCATTCAAAAGGTTACGAACTTCAACAATTTTATAGCAAACCGTGCAAATTATTCAGTTGAATTTAAGCAGCAAAATGCATCAGAGAAATCACAAATGTGGCAACACCTCAATATTTGATCAGTTTGAACATAGAATGATTTATTTTATAGTCAACTGGATTTATTAAGGAATACTTTGTCGTGTTATTGCATAGCATTTGCTTTGGTGTATTACACATTAGAAAAAAAGGTTAACCTATGCAATAGATATGAGTTTGTTGCTCGTCTAGAACACGCTTAAGAAGATGATCACCTTACCAAAACGACTGTCCAACGAAAACAAAGAAGTAACAGTAACTCGTTCATTCACTTTCACATACAAAACAAACATAATCAAATTCTTGTTTAAAAAATCTTTTGAAACCCTTTTAAATTTTCACAACCAACCAATATTCGGATAATGAGGGGATTTTTGTGAGACACAGTTCAAATTTATTGCAGTTTACTTCAATGATCCGATGAAAAAGAGACCGTGTGGCTTAACATAACTCGCATATATCATCATATATTGTCGGTTGGATTGGAAAAGGATTAATTTCTAGTGTGGTACAGTGGTTAATTAGTGGTAACCGTGGAAGATTACTTAAGCTTCTACTAAACATTTGACACGACCTTTCCTTTAAAAACCTTACAAACGCTTGAAAACTTTCAAGTAAATTGACGTTTGTTTTTTTGCCATACAACATAATCCCAATCCCCGTCAGAATTCAAGCCCCATAACATGCAGCTGAGCAGTGAGTGTTGTCTTATAGAATGCTAGAATTTTCACCATCCCGTAGTGAAGCTACTTATCCCAGCTGACGCATTTGCTTCAGCCGAATAGCTATTGACATTCATGCTACTTCTTTACGTTGGCGACGTTCTTGCACTGCACTTGTCCAGACATACACCAACGCTTGCGTGGCTTCTGCCATCCGAAAAAAATCTTAAATCTCAGCACCCTGCACACTTCACATTCATCCTTCATTGCTTTGGTAAGGATGATGTTGCATTTTGCTCGTCGTGTTCTTTGTGCAGCTTTCAAGTTTGCTACATCTGTTCCGTTGAAATACATTTATCAATGATCCTTCTCTCCCGTACGGTACGGTTTTCTTTTTTTGCAAAAGAACGAGATGCTTGGTGGAAGCTTTTGTTTTCAATTTTATACAATCCGCATTTGAGAGGGATGATGATGCTGCACTTCAAGCACTGCTGACTGAAAGTCTTGGGCAATCAGCAAACGGCTTGACAGACTTTCACTGGTTGCTTTGTGACTAGGACACCAAGTGCAGCCGGAAACAACTCCTCAGCTGCATCTGCTGCACATTGTTTATTCTCTAAATTATTGAACATTTCATGGCAGAACGATATCACACGAGAGATGGATTCGATTGGAACAAAAATTGTATCCTCTGTTAGTTATTTCCTTTGTATTGTGTTAATAATTTGATCCACATGCCTTAAATATACAGAATGCATAATGGTTAAGTTCAAGTGGAGTGAGTTTACTTATTTTATTACGCAATTTTTCCAATGCTTCTGACGATTCCGCCACATGTTTCTAATGTACCACAGTCAGACAAAAGATGTTGCGTATTTACTATCAATTAATTGACTATTATCTAGTCCATTGTTGTTATTCTACGCTTACACAATGCCTCTCATGCATTTTATTCTCAACAATCAGTGAACTTTGTTAGCGGAATAACCTTTTATTCAATTGTAATAAAATTACATGCGCATGCAGACACGGCAAAATCATTTACCATTATTTGCCTGGATCCGATTAATAAAGCAAACACGAACCACTCGGCTGATGGAATGTGTCTTGAGGAAAAGTGAAAAAGTACTGCAAATTAAGCGAGCGACGAAGCACAGACACACTACAGCAGCAGAACAAAGAGAAGGCCATTCTGTACGGCCATTGTGTTCCGTGTGATAGTGCGCCTGTGGCTCCGGCTGCCCGGCATCTCTACACTCCACAACGGCGATCAGGTTGCACGAGAAAAACCGGAACCCTGGTGGTAACCCGCAGCAGACACAATGGCCCCGACCGGAAACGGTGAACTGGGCCGTCTAGCATAGACGATTCATTCATTTCATCTCGAGCTATCCATCACACTCGGGGGAAATTTATCCATCCGCCGCATGCTCCCTGCGGCGTCAGGCCCCAAACAGTCCCCTCCGGATGGGGCTTTGCGCACAAAGCAATGGCGTTCCAAATCTAAAGGGAAAGGCATCAGAGAAGCGTACCAGATGATGACACACCGGGTGGACGAGGGTGGTGGTTGTGTTATCGTTATTATCGTCATTATTATCGCACTATCGACAAGCGGGTCGTGCAGTTGCCAGTCTTGTTTTCTTCGACTCTTTTGCGATGACCCGTGTATCCATTGTTGTGGCGAAGGATGGCTTGTGTTTCTTTTTGTGTGCTGCTTCTTCTTTCATTATTTCTTATCCATATCTCCCGTTTGGCGATGAGCCCGAACACTGTCGATCAACAGTACCAGACCCACGATGTGCTTCAGCGATAGTGTTGCGTTATCTGGAGCATCTGCTGAGGACATACCAAAAATAGTGCTTTCACCCGTAAACGAACTTAAGCGTAATGGCAAAAGTTCAGCACGGTTAAACACACACACACAGGGTGCACATCAAATACCAAACACATCCATACACTGCATCTCACCCTCGCGGTTGATAAAGGTAGGGAAGCTACGGGTACTTCATCCGCTTCAAAATGCACCGGATGCCGTTGATGCAATAACCCACATGCATTCTAACCGTTGACGTAAGGTTCTGCTTGGAGTGCACCTGCAACGCTTCATCAACTGGTTGTCTCAATTTTCACAGACATTGTCCTGCGCCGCTGTACCTTCGTCACCTAGTACATCTCCCGAATCCCGAGCGTGGAAAGTAGAGCAGTGTTTCAAACGTTAGCATCATGTGCTTCTGCTCGCTAGGGTTACATACTCAGCTGATGGTACAGCTGGGTTTTGGGCGGTAGACACTAGCTTCGTGGGTGGTTCGTTCTTTTGATGCTGTGGAACTGCACACGCGAAGGATTAATTTTCCTATATTTAAATTCATCAAAGAAAAATCGGTTTACTCAAAAAATGGTCAATACAAAGAACCAAAAAGCAAAAGAATTGGAAATAGAATTAGAATAGACTTATATTTTCTAGCAAAATGAATGAATTTATTGTGATGATTTCTGAAATATTTCTGCTCCACGAAAATGCAATAAAACTCAAAAACGTACAATTTTTTTTAACATTGTCTATTTGCTCTTAAACAACATCTGTCTTTTCCAATTAATATGTAGAAGAGAGCTATGGATAGACTACAGCGAACAAATTTTCCAAAGAAATTCTCAAGAAATTCAAGAATTCTGTTTTTCTTTTATCTCGAACATGCTCAGGATAATTTATCATTGGACTCAGTGAAAGTATATTAAGGAAATACTTTAAGAAATTTAAACAAATTGACATTATCAGAAATTTTTACATGATTTGCGTTTCACGTTTAATGTATATAAGTGCCATAGTCAAACTACAAATCCAAACTTTTGGCGTTGTTTAACAAGTACATCGCTAGAAAAAAATTAAAATCGGCTGAATCTGTTTAAACATACACTAATCAAATTCGTATTGTTCACCGAATCAACAACACTATCATGTGTGTAATCTTTTAATTCACAGTTTGTTCTAGCCTTGCTTCATTACGACTTTCCGACTCTTGCTAAACCACCCAAAATTTCTATTACGCTAGAATTTCGCATGTTTATCTGCGATACCTTCGTAACAACATCACGCCCAGATAGCAACTTCACCGGGGCTACGCTCGTTAGTAACCGAGCAGGAACATCCAATTCATCGTATCTGTCGCTTGGCTCCCTTTGTAACGGTGCCGTACCCGGTCGAGTTCGTACACCTCCACGGTGCAGAGTTCGTCGAAGAATGAAAATTTCTTTCCACGCCCATAATCATTCCACCCGAGTGCCCCGTTTCCAGTATCTGATAATGTGCCCGTGCTCCGGCAGCGACGCGTTTTATTGCCGCAGTTTCAGTGCCGTGGTAAGAAAGTAAATCACGTTGTTATAGTCGAAATGTGGAGTGGCACCACCATCTACGACGTTCTCGGCATCCACCGCTCACATTTTTGATGCTGTACGCCAATCCGAATATGGTACAATCTGTGTGGAGCAACATTTCTGATCCCAGTTGCCACCATCCTTCGCAGGTTAATGGGTTGCAGGAGAGAAAGAAGAGGCCGGCAACGGTGGAGGTGGAGACCCATAATCATCTTGTTGACTACTGTTGCTGTCGCGTCGGCAGCACCAAAACTTGTGCACCTCTTGCGCACTTGAGCACGAACGTGCGGCTTTCGAGCGCCGCGAAAACTACCCAACTTCATAAACTCTTATGATCGTGGTCGCGCACACTCCTCTCGAGGGTTTGCTCAACATCAAATTCACCCACTGCCTGCGTCGTGGCTGACACACTATTGTCTTTCGCTGCGGAGAAACGGCACCGCAACCGGTACCATTCGGCTGGCACTTCGTGGGACGGGTGTCTGAATTATTTAACAGCAGCAACAAATAAATGCAACAAAACATTGAACGCTTCACAGATGATATCAGCAAGAAGCAAGAAGCTTCGGTTGGCACTTGTTTGATCTGGGACATCATTTGTTTCAACTAATGTTTAACTCGTTGCTGTATGGTTCAGCCACATCGATTTAGTTGGAGTTAAATGTGGTGGAAAAATGTCAAGTGTGAAGCTTACGAAAATTCCAACAGTGACGGTGTGGAGTTAGAGTTCCTTTATTTTGCTCAATTAATTATTCGAAATCAATGGAGACGCCCAGTACTTTACTGTGTACTATGTGGAGACGCCCAGTACTTTACTGTGCATTAAATTGAATTGAATGAATAATTTAGATAATTATCAAATGGATTTGAAACAAAAACAACGATTAATTTTACACGACGTATTCATCTCATTTCTGCATAATATATGGCTTTATCTCCTTTTACTCTTTTAGCTAATGTGTATAAATACATCATTACTACCGTCCACGACATTTTGTCATGCCTTCCACCGTTCTCTCTCACAGAAACAAAATAACATAATGAGATTCAAATTTTTCTTTGTCAAACTCTCAGCATCTCAATTTGAAAGCATACTTCATAGCAGAAAAAAAAACATCAAAATTACTCTTCGTACGCGGCAATAGCAGAGGAAAACCGACGGACGAATAAAATCCCCCTTAAGTAAATCATTACACAGAACCCCGTACGACAAACGGGATTCAACAACGGCGATAAGTATGTATCAACATTTTGACACCTAAATCTATCGAAATCAATCACGCGACTGTCACGACCCACAGTACCACAAAGGCTCCGAGCAGAAAAGACTTGTTTTTCTTCCCGTTTTTCTTCTGACGTACGCAGTGCGAACGTTTCCCATCGCTTCAAAAAATCCCGTTGGCAGACGGATGGCGCCGAGCGAAGGCAATTCTCGAAGTGAGTACAGCGTTGATAACGATAGCAAGAATGCTTCTCCGATGACGATAACTAGCATAGCGCGACAGAGCGATCGATGGCTACTCGTTATGCAGATCACGTTTGAAAATCGCTAAATCCAGCGGAAAGCAAAAAAGTCACAAAAGAAGAAGCTTTCCCGCTTTGAAAGGTTTATTTTTTCCCCCTGCTGGCTTCTGCTTTGCTAGCGTCGAGACAAGCGCAAAACGTGCAAACTTGGAAAGTTCGTTGTGCAAATTGGAAAAGCAAGGTTTGAAAAGCAATTCCATTTGGATTGCCTGGTGCTTCGAAGGATGGCACAGATCAGAACCGTTGACAATTGTAAATTTTGTAAATCGATTGGAAAATTTGAACCATTTCCTCGGCTCCAGACGGCATGGAAAATGTTCGATTTTTAAGCGTTTCAGCAGTGCAATGATATTCACGGAATGGAAGTAGGAACAAACAAAATCAATAACAAACTTGTATCGAAATCATTACCTCCACACCCAATTCGTTGTTTTCCTAGAATCATTCATGTAAAACGATGGACAATTGGTGGCGCTTCTAAGTACGGTGAGAGCTTGACAGCTAAACACACGTAAAAAAATATTATGGATATATCGGGAGTTACGAAATTCTAGCAGTAGAACCGTAATTTCACCGGTATTATATTTGTGTTGTGTAAATAGCAACATAATTTGCGCACAACTTATCAGAAATTTATCAAACAAGTTAACAAAGCTTCGTTGAAAATGTTTACAGAGAGTTATTCTGAACAGACCTCCTTGAAAACAGCTCGAATGCTCGACAGCTGATGACATTAAGAGGATCGCGATAAGAATAACCAACGAAATGGTCACTTATTTTACTTTGGGTTTACCATCTATTTGAATTGGGAACATATCCAAAGGAATGTCCAGAAAATTTGAATAGCTTATAATGGCAAAAGTGCTCTGGAATTAACGCATCCCAAGCCATCAGGTCTCCTTCTTTACTTCAGGCTCAACAACCTCAAGGGATTTAGACCTGCCATTTATGTGATTTTATTTACCCTTAGTTGGATAGTCAACTCTGAATACGGGAGATTGGACCGGATGGGATTTCGGTCCGGTTCGTTCGTGTGAAGACCGGCACCGTTACCATCATGCAATCGGGCCGCGCCATCAATATGCCACGTTATTGTGGCCTAAACGATGAAATGGTTTGATGAATTTATGATCGCTTTTCTAATAGGTTTGAACTATACTACATAAGGAAAATTATAACTAAATTTGAAAAGTGATGAATACAAATGTTCTAAAGCATAAAACAAATTATTGATCCACCATTCACAAAATGAATGCAGTTTAAAAATAAAACCATTCAAAAGTCTCTTTGTCAAATATGTTTTCTACTTTAACTAGTTAAACTCATTCCTCCTTGATATCGGAGATTGGTTCCAATGGGATTTTGGACCGTTCCAGTCAGGTGAAGATCGGCGCCGCTACCAATAGACCACCGGTCCGCCTCAATTACCGGGCCGAGACAAAGTATTTTATTATATAGATCTTTAAAACACGTTTCCAACATGCAACGTAAAATAAAATTTGTTTAAATTTCCAACAAAATACACCAACCAGTACCACCCTCGGTTTAAGTAATTGACCGGTAGTGGTTGCTTGTAGCTAAACGTTTCCCGTCTGCATACCATCAAAGCCCCGATATCATCGAAAAGCCACATACCGTGTACACCAGAATTTGCCACCCAAACTTACTACACCTTGCTGTCCGCAGTATCCTTCGAAAGTACGGACGGGAAAACTATTTCAACTTGTGTTCGCGGTTAGCTAATTTTTACCGCACACTTCCGCTCTCTTCAGGGCGCTTCCTATTGTGGTGTTTGTGTACTTATATGAGTGGGTGTTTAAGGGTGGCTGTTTTTTTTGTAGTTGCCTCCATAGGAATTATTCAGCTTTTTACCATTCCGATCGAGGCGCTTGCATACAGTCCGATAGTATGCCGTGGAATTGCGCCCTGCTCCAAAACTAGCCATGCACTCCATCAGCTCGAGTCAGCGGACCTACCAGCCGGCAGGAGCAATGCTGGTGCTCGGGTTGGTACCGTGTGCCATTTGCCTTTTTCCCAATTGCTTCTAAAGCACGACCGTGAACCAATGAACTGGCCATCGTTTGTCCTATGAATATGCATGCACGAGTACTATATTCACAATTCTGCATAAAGCTCACTGCGTTCGGAGATTCCCGGCTTCCCGCACACATACACACTGTTTGCCGTCATCCAAAATGAAGGAGTAAGATAAAAAAAACTGTATTTTTTAAATTTTATTTCTGCAAAGCTTGCAATATTTTATCCTGATCCTATTTGGGGTCCAGTTCCGCTACCTTTTCGTGAAATGTTTCACGTTGTTTCTTTCTTTTATTTCCGAAAGATGTATATACATATCCTTTTTTTTCCTTGCGATAGTTCCATTCTCCATGTTTTGTGCATTCAGTGACGGGAAACTTCTCCGCACAGAAGCTGCTGATCGTCTGCATTCATTATTATTAACTGTATTTTTTCTATATATTCTACTTAATAGATATACTGTTTGAAACATTTTCTCGTTCACGTTCTGTGTGCTTTTGCTGTATTCGGTTTTTTCTGCATTGGATTACTTTGCATTGCTCGTTTTATTTAACTTCGCTCTATCCATCCAACAAAGCGTAAACTCAATTGGCTTCCTTGTTTGTGAAAAAAAAAGCAAAATTTAAAACGAAACTGAATTTCAAAATGAATTGCGGCAGCGTTAGCGCTGTGGGAAACACACACATACACACGGTAGAATAAAAGGCGTGCGAAGAATCAAAAAAGCGTCCGGTGTTCGTTTAGGGTGATCGAGTTTTTATCGGTTGGCAAACAATTTTACGTATACTTATTCATGCTTAGTTTGCATAGCCTTATCGGATTTGACTTTCCTTTTTTACCAGTGTAAACTATTACTGCGAAATGCAAAACGTGCTATTAGCGTTTGGCTTTGCGTGCGCTTTTTAGGATGGGTAGCAAAAAGGCACAACTTATGAATTCAATTTGTTTACATTAAAAATTTTATTTTTTTATTACACAGTGTGTAACATTAGCCCTGATTTCTATTTTATTGCAGAAATTCGAAACAATGTTTTATTTAATTAAACAAATCTTATAAAAATTTGTATTTTTTTATTAACAAAACCTATTTTAAATTCAGAATCAATTTTCAATTGTTTTACCTTTTTTTCTGTAACTCACACAAAACAAGTTATTGTATAGCTGTGTTATGAACTGTTCCGTGATAGTAAATTGTAAACAATATATTACACTTTAATACGATAACTATTTTTACCAAACAATAATGTTTAACTTTGCAAATTTCATTCCAATTTATTTAAATTGAAGTTAATACATTGAAAAAGTCCCAGGGTCTCCGTTAACATTTTCCAAACAAAACTCATTTATCTCCATTTGTTTTTTTTTCTCTTTTCGCTTCAACCTTTCAAATACTCTCGGAAGATTTAATGTACGATGCGTATGGTTCATTGTGTAGCACACGCACGTCCAGCCCAAAAACGTGCGCACTTATATTGCTACCATAATATCCAATTTAGAAAATCTACCTCACCTTCAAAGACAAGTGTTTAATATCAGCTTTATGGAAGGTAGCAGCCAACCATCGCAACCGACGCTTTGTTCGCTGGACTATGCTCAGAGAGGCTGTTATACGTATGCGATTATTTTTGGGAAGGATATTTTTCTCCTACGCACATTGTCTCTTTCGAAGTGGTAGGCTAACCCGAGAAAGTAAAAAAGAAATGAATGTGGAACAGGTGCAATATTAAATTGTCTTAGAAAAATGGCAGACTTTCTTTTGAGGGCGGTAGCAGCACCAGCATCCGTGCTAGATGAAAATGGCTTACCATCTCCACTGGTCATACTTTTGCCTTTTCACAGTCCCACAGTTGCCACACAGCTAAAGCACCCAAAACCGGTTGGTAGGGGAGGGAAAAAACTGGCAACACCACTGAAGCACAAACTAAAAGCTTTCCTCAATGAATCGGAACGTTTTCCGGTAGTAGTCTGCGAACAACAATCCTTATTATCCACGTACCAACAACGTTGAAAACGTTGCTTTTACGTAGCACAGGAGCGTAGTTTCGTTGTGGATTCGGTAAAGCTGACCATCCGGAAACAGTACGAGCTATTTTTCCCAGCAGTACTGAACCGGTCCATGGATTCCACGTGTCGTTCCAGGAAAAGACACAACAATGCTGTCGCACAATGCGAACCCGTTGTCATACGACCAACGCCACCTGAAGCTAACGTTTATCAAGACGCTGTAGACGCTGTACTGTAAGGCGCTGGATTTGAGAACGATATTGAAAAGTTAATACACGTTCTATCCGCACGGTGACGTACCTTTTGTACCATCCATGGATCCACCATACCCCGACGGAGGGTGGAAGTTGATAGAACTTAATTATTGCATTAAACTTTAATCAGGTACCACCGACGTCTTTCGGACGCACTACGCACTCGTACAGCGTTTCGACATTCGACGAAGGACGATGTTTACACTAATTGAGGCGAGGATTCGAAGAAAGAATCTCGTTCACGGTTCTTCCCCGATCTATCCGCTCTGAGGACCGCACCTTCTGCCCGGGCAGCGAATATCGCTGGTAGCAATATCGATCGAGCCTCAGCAAACGAGGAGGACAATTAAGGCAACGTGCAAGTCAGCTAAGCGGGTGTTCGAACAATTTACCGATTTCAATTCGCTTTGACACAATTGATTGACTTTCTTAAGTGGTGTGCGATCGCACTGTGTGTGTTGCGTTGCTTCCATACGGCAACTGTTACGGTAGGAATAAATTGAACGTTTGATTCCAACCGAGTAATCCATTCTTATTTAGACGGTAAGCAAATTAGGTAAATCGACAGGTAAATCGTCCATGAATATTTGCGTTACATAATTTATTTTATGAATAACATTTACTAAGCGATTTAATATAGGCAAGGTTAAAATTACTCAGTTTTACAATAATTAAATGCAACCATAGTAAGTCGAAGAAATTAATTCTCCGGCCTGTTGTTGATTTTAATTATGAAATCGGTATTTCAACGCAATGCACAATCTTTAATGTATGCTTGAATATCTCAATGTATACTATCTATCTGCGTATATACTTGAAACTCTTCCAAAAATTCGGTTTCTTAACTCTTCAAGCATAACCTTTTGCCGTAGACAGTATTGAATAGGTAGCCACAATGAAAAAAACATTGATTCAAGTTAATATAGATCAATGCAATAAAGTCTAATTAAAAATAGTGTAATAGAGTTTAAACAAAGGATAATAATGAGGATGATCGACAAATAAATTTTCGATAGTTAATGGAATAACCGAAATTACCTCGAAATCTGACTTACTGTTTGATCATTATGTCAGCATACACAAAGCATTCATATGACAAACAGAGATATCGAATCACAGAGTGAGGAAAATATATCTAACATGTTCTGCAAAAACATATTTTTTTATGTATGTAGCCATCTTTCAAACACTGACGTCGGTACAGAATTTGCTTACCAGAGTGTAACATTAAAAGCAACCGAACATGTAACGATAAATTCTCAACCATCGTTGCAACACCTTCAAGCTACTTCTCGGAACTAATGCCAAAACTTCCTACAGTTCCGCAGCAAGATCATTAATTGATGCGCACTTACTGCCGATCAATTCGTTACCCTGCTCGAGCTCCACCTGCTCCTCGGTGGATGGAGCAGCAAAATAAAAGTCCAACTAAATTATGGTTATCGCCCAATATCATGTGAGCAATCAATATGTACCATTGGGAAGGTAAAAACATGGTAAACTTTTGGCCCCCAACCAGCAGCACCAAAGGGCACAGACAGAAAACTTATCCCCCGGTGTATTTCCTTGTGCCAGCGTACACAAACACATGCAAGAGCACCGAAAAATGGGAAAGATATGAACATACACCTTTCCCAAGCCACAGTCATACATTTGTAGGTTAGTACCGAAGGATCTCGATTTATTTTTCACACGATATTTAAAGCATCGGTGTTGCAGTCGGTAAACCCAGTCGTCGGATGTTCGTTCCATTCCATTCCACATATTGCCCGTACCACGGACGGCAAGCGCAAATGCTGTCAAAGTACGCTAGTTTTTACCCCCCTGACGGTTTGACGATGGCATCGAATAGTTTTCAAGAGGCCTTGTACTTCATTCACCCCAAATACCAGCGGGGGATAGCGAGGGCAGCGACGGTAGAGTGGCAAAGGATCTACCGAAAAAAAAACACATAATAGAAAGCAGAAAAAATTTAGGTAGCTTTGAAAACGTGTTTTCGTTAAACGAGACTTCGTGATAAAATTCAATAAACCTAAATCCTTCAAAGCCAACCAAAGCGCCTCGTGAGGATTTTCCATGGGTCGCACACTTTCGGGCATGTTGCGGGCGTGTTGTTGTGGTGCTTGGGTGGGCATTCGTCGTGGGGATGTGGGGGTCAGCCCGTCCTCATGCATTCATTGTATCATTTTCTCCCGATTGCGTTTCAACAAAACAAAACGGAAAAATCCTTTCGCGTTTGTTCGACTTTTCTGCCACTGCTCCTGACGTTGTGAAGCACAAACGCAAGGTGGTGATAGCTTCGACGCTTGTGCTCGTTTACCGCGTGAAACGCACTGGTTTGAAGCAGGAAAGCAAGCCGGTGGTTTGGTGGAAAACCAAAGAGCACAACCTCAATGGTGGCAGAGAAAAATAACTGTTATTAGTAGCATTGGCCGACCCCATCCGCTCCCATACTGTGATGGGTTACCTTTCCGAGGGTTCCACCAGCTCGAGCCTAAACACTATCCTGATGGGACGGAGAAGACAGTCGGTCTGCCGCAGGCGAAAAAAAAGAACTCAATTTACCACGCCATCCTTCGCCCGGCAGGAAAACTTGCGAGCAAATCAAGAGTGGAATACGTGTTCCATTCGGCAAAGCAATTTTCCACCTTTGCAGGTGGTCGTTTTCATTAACCCTGTCGTATCATTCGGGAACACATCACTAGACAGTGGCCGGCATGAATGTAGTTTCCGAGCAACAGTCAACAGTTCCAATGGGGGAACTAATTTTATTTGCTATTTTTTCCTTCCCATTCGTGTTCATTTCTCCTGCCAAAAGTAGGCGTAGGAAGCGGTATGCTTTTAAGTCTACAGAAAAATATACCCTGTCGTATGTAAAGTGATATTAATGAAGTGATTAAACTTAATCGCCAAGTTTATTTTTATTGTCTATAACTATCATTTTATACACTTTTAACAGTTCTTCCTATTAGGCTAACTTAAGCTATCTTGACTGCAGATATCTTTAATTAATTTAAAAAGCAAATAAAGCGGTGGAATTAGCACATGTCAATAATTATGCGTAATACCATTTGAGTTTATATTGTTTTAACACACTATTTTCCATAATTGTGAGCAGTATATTAAAACCATAATGTATACAAAATGAAAATCCAAGCATTGTGGGCAATTAAGCTACAAATGTTTCGATACAACTTAGCATAACATTTTAAACATCATTTGAAAAATCATTTCAATTGATTTTATTGCACTCATTTCCCCCTAGCTTTTTCACTGCGTGTTGCATCGTACGCTCAAGTCAAGACCAGCCTGGCTTGTTATTATTTTCCATATTAACGGTTTTGGAACACATTTCGGAGGTTATGGGGTTGCTTCTCTCATCCATTCCCCTCCCTACGAGCTCATACGGTCACCCCCAGCTCGATGGATGAACCATTCAGGTTCGAGTGGGGAAAAATTCCTCCAACACAAAACAACGTAAAGAAAACACACCACACCCCGAACGCCACCCAACGACTCCTTCCAGCCGACGCATACGAAAACGAACCAAGTGGGACCTTTCCCTGCGATGCTCGGGCCGATCGGCTCCGGCAGGATAGCGACGTTCGCCTTTCCTTCGTTTTTTTCTTTTCGACTCGCGAGAATTATGAACAGTATGAAAGGCTCATAATTTATGGTAAATGGTGTCATTTATCATGGAATTTATCGTGAGACTTCTACTCGCTCATTAATACTTTATGGCAGCCGGATTTTCACGCACACGTCGCTGGTCGCAGGATTTGCGGCCTCTCCCAATCGCATTCGTTCGCCACACCGGGTAGGACAAATTTTCTCCGGGACTTTGAATCAATTTTTCCGAGACTTAATCCTCTGTGTGTGTGTTTGTGTGTGAAAAATGGTGTGTGTGCCTGGTTGCGGTAGTAGTTGAAGCAAACGGTATTTCAACGTTCAATTTTCCGACGCACCTGAAAGTTGTCGGGCAGGTAAATAGCACACTAGCCAGCCTGACGACATTCACACTCTATCCGGGAATGGAAATTTTAATAAATCGATACTCCTTTACCCCCACCGCCGGCCTTCCATGTGCAATGAAAGTGAACGGACGTACCCGACCGTGTGTGTGGGTGTGTGTATTAGCCATCGAGTCGCAACTCACGGCAAACGGTTAGCTTCCGGGATGGTAAATATTGACGTTTCTCGAAATCCGACAACAAATAAACAAAACTTCCTGACGGCACTGCCATACTCACCAAACCCGATCACAGCCCCATCAGCTCCGGACAGAAACGGTATGGGGCACGGTTGTTTGAGTTGTGCTGGGAAGGAATTTACGAGTTGAGCCAGAACTGCAAATATTGCAGCACCACACACTAAGGACCGGGGCCAATTTTCGTTGAATTTTCCAATGCTTGACGAAGGAAGGATTCACTTCGTTCCGAGTTTTTCGAGAGCGCTTCCGGTATGATATTTCCTGTTTGTTCTTTTTTCTCCCACTCATGAGCGTCAACCCCGTTCCCCCCAAAGCGTTCCTCCGTTTCCCCGAAAAACCGATGGTGTCGATCGGATTGTGTACCGCTGCGGGACCGTGGATTTGAATGTTGCATGTTAACTGACGATTGTCGAAGGCTCTTTTGCAGCGGTTCCAACTTCAAACGCCGTACCGGTCCCGGCTGTCGGCGGAATCACGTTAGGTTAATAGATTGTTAGTGGGAATGTAAAATTTAGCAGACACGTCAAAACCGGAAATGTGTTTGGCAGCGAAAACAGTTAGCACAACGTTCACCGGATGGCAGCGTTGACAGACAGTGGCTGACGCTCCGTGCGCGAGTGGTGTGGATTTGCTGACCCTGTTCGCCACACTGGGTGTAAATGTTAGCAAGTTAGAACTATTGACAATGGAACATTAGCAAAACTTGACAGCTAGCAACCTCTACGGGCACTGAAGTAATTGTTTTGATTTCGGTTGAAGCAGCTACTCGTTACATTACATAATTACATTATACATAGTTTGCAAAGTAATTGAATAAAATGTAAAATTGTCTCTTAAGACCGGTATCCAATATAACTACCCTTTTGATCAAGAAAGCTAAGCTACACTTAGAAAAGGTATGAATTGGCAAAATACAAGCTACAGCCACTTAAGAAGACAAACAAATTAAAATATTAATATATCAGTTCATCTGATATCTAATCAAATAGTTCGTTGTTGCATCTGAAAACATCTTCGTAGAGAACGACAATGTATTGATCTGTGAAAGAGTCGATAGACATTAGATGGAGACACCACAATGACAGATTTTATGAGTTGCACGATAACTTCACTTTTTGATAACGAACAACCCATATGAATCCGTGGATTGATCTTTTCATTACGTGAATACCTGATGATCGACCGTATAATATTCTTGAAATTAGTACGATGGCCTTGAATTATCCACTAAAGCCTTGAATCCATAAAGTTGTTAATCATACTTCAACGGAGATTCTTCAGATGGTTGGATGACCAGTTTGTAGCCGTCATACCTCTGCCTCTGTTTGACGGAACTCAACACTATTAAGCTTACTCGTCTCAAAATTACGGTCATTGATACCAGGAGCACAGCCTTAGGTTTTGTTTTTACATTTCGCAAAACCACATCAAAAGCGAAACATATTACCGATCAAAATGAAAAATAAACGCATCTTTATATAAATACTAAACTAGGAACATATTACTAAGCTTAATTATAGTGCCGATTAGTAGCGACAGTGCCGGCTATTGGGTAACATTAAAGCTAACATATTTTCAAAGTGACCGCTCAAATTACCTCTGGCAAAAAAATACTGTAAAAATAGTGTTACTTCTCGCCCTTTTCAGCACAAAATAAATAATATCAGTTTTCTTAATGCTTGGTTTACTTGCAATAACATTGTCACTTTTAGTATTTAGGGTAAAAGGATTCCTCTTTGCACTCTTATTTCCTTCTGCGCACTTCAAGTAGAGAAATGGCTACTTCCTGCAGTTCATTCTATCCGCACAACAATCGTTCGTTTCGGATATTATTTCGGATAAAAAACAATCCGCGCCTGCTGTCATTCACGTTGACAGCACATATTTATACACTAAGCCGCAACTACTGGGAATGAAGATACCAACTATGAAGTTTACCTTAATTCAAATTTATGTAGATTGATACCAAGTTTGTGGTGCAAATGCTATAAAATTCGGTTAATAGCATTGATATTACAAAGTTCTGATTAAAACCATCCCCGGGCATTGAACATGACAAACAAATCCAGTTTCGATTTAATATTAAGTAGAAAATTCTTCACCTTACTCAAACTCCTAACTTCATTATATTCGACGCTATCACAATCACCAACGAAAAAAACCCTATCGCCTTTTAAATAAGAATATTGACAGCTGTCTACATTCTTATGCTAGCTGCTACACCCGCCTTATGCAGGAACATAGTGTTCATCGATTCATTACCCGGGCGCCCTCGCCAGGAAAACTTTCCCTTCGCGTTCACTCGTTTTGCACCGCACCGCACGAAACGTACGAACTTCGCAACAACCCAAATTATATTAGAACGCTTCAGGTAAAAATGACTTTTTAACGATGAGAAAGTTTAAATAAATTCTCACCTATGTTTTAACAGCCCCTTCTTGCGCACCGTACCGCAAACACTTCGCACCCGGCCAGGGCGATGGAATAACATTAAACTTTCGCACCATTCAATTGAATGTGCTACATCTTCGCTCAAAAACACCACCGCGTGCACCATACGCGCACGCCAAAGAAACCACATCTTTTTTCCACTGACGATACACCGACGGAGGAAATGTTGTTATCGTTTTCCTTACCATTTCCAACAACCACCTCCCGCCCGTGCGGCCGTTTTGTTTCATGCAGCGAAAGGAGAAGATGAAGAGGAGGAAGAAAAGTACAAGAAAGTTCTCCATTCCCAGTGTCATTCTTACCTTTGCCGTTAAGCACGAAACCTCCCGAAAACCTTCACTCATGGGAGGGAGTGCTCGTGTGCCTGGGCTTGGGTTGGCCAAATTGGTTTCTCACCAACCCCGAGCAAAACTCAGGCTCTTGGTGGGTGCCACCGGGTGGCACGATATGGTACTTTTCGAGTGCACCATCATCTTCATCACCGCATGCGCCGTTGCGGTTGACGTGCGCGTCCTCTACCGGCTAGAAGTGTGCGAACGAAGCGCACACAATTATTGTAAACTTAATTAAATTAAATAATATTATTTCAAACGAAAGTTGCGTCGGTTGGATCCGAGTTCGACGGATGAAATGAGCGATACGAGCCAAGGATCTGCCACCGTTTTGGGCGGCCGGGTCGAGAAAGATGAAGTAACGAGAGCTGATAGAGGGTAAAGTAATTCGCGCTAAGTAGAGTTTCGACTTACATTTTGTCACCCACCCACCGCCGACATTAAGGTACGATCCCATTTTCGCGAGGGCGGTAGATCGAGAGCGTAAGAAATTGTTTATTTATTTAAAAACTTATTCAATTACACCAATTATTCAACTGTGATCTAGAACTCTTAAACGCACCCAACCACGAACTACGTTGCAAAGGGGCGAATAATGGCGTACAGCGTGGTGCGCTTGGCGGGATTTGAGTTTGAAGCGTACCTAAAAGCGAAACTTTCCTGCGAGCAAATGTTTACCAAAGTGATTGAGCGTCTTTGGACCGTATGATGAGTTGGATGGGCAAGGCAGACAGTTACATTGATCACTGTCAATGTTGGCCGTGTTACTGTTCCTTTTTTTTGTTTTGCTGCCATTTCCTCATATCTAGTTCCTTTTTTTTTTTGGTCAGATCGAGTTCCATCGTTACATGATGTCCATTTTGTTCTACTCGCTGGTGGGGCCAGATTGAGATATTACTGTTTTACACGCGTACCCATTAAAACCGTGCCCATCAAATCCAATCTCCAACATTCACCTAATGCTGTGCGAGAGTGTGCACCACCGCTCGGTGCGTGAAACCCGCTGACGCTTCGCACATGGCACGTGGGAACATTCGAACGCACGCTGAATATTAATCATTGTCACCGACCGCCCTCGTACACGGGAGCATCCGAAATCAAGAAGCCGCATGACAAATACCCCCAGAGACAGCACTCACTCACTTGCTGTGTGGTCCACGGTGTCCTGCCTTGTTCCATTTTGTAAAGATGGAGAATCGAAACCGTAACCAGCTGCCTGGCGTTTCTTGTATCCTTTTTTTTATTCTTTATCTGCCACAAGCACACAATCTACACAAACGGACTTAAAGGCATTCTGCCGGTTACGCAAAAAGGTTTCATTCTCGTTGCACAGCACTTTAACAAACGCTACGGTCATGCCCCCGAATCGGCGAGTAAACCACATAATGGTAATAAAAATTTTGTTGATCATAATAAGACGAATAAAAATAATCCATAAACCCAAACGAGACCGATATGGCCCTGGTGCCGGGCAACGATACGGGATGGAAAAGCTCATCACGATTCGCGGCCCTGGGTCGGTTGTTGATTAAGCAAAAAGACAAGGGAAACAACGAAAAAAAGGGCCCACACTGATGCTCGAACCAACCGAAAGGTCCTGTCTGTATAGGTTCGATTGGTGCAGTCCACTGTAGTGTTGTGTTTTTTTATTCCATTTTAGCTTTTTCTTGCTCAATGATCCTGTTGTATTCCCAAAAAACACTGACCAGTATATGCCGCAGCAACCGTATCGGAATGTGAAGCAAACTAAATTGGAAAGCATTTTCATCCAATTTCCAGCTATTCCCCCGAGTAGAAGGTACCACGTTTGGGTCCAAAAGTACCGGCTGCTTGCTTGGTTGGTTTTGGAAATTGTCCAGATCTCCGAACCGAACCGAAGACTTCCTGGCGATTTGCGGAGAACAAGACGTGATGTGGATTTTTTCACCTCGAATTGAAATTCAAACGGTGTCATACTCGGTACCGGTGGAAGCTAAATTAAGATCCGGAAATACGTACCGCGGACTGATAGGTCTATTTGAGGCTTTTTCCACCGTATCATCTCTCAGTACCGGGCGCACCCATGCCCGTACGATACAGTAATTATGCCGGTAGTGAATTTTCAATCAAAAAAACCCAACAAAAAAATGCCTCGTGAACCGCAACGATGCTAATGGGCACGAAAACAATCGAGATTGAATGAAGCTATCCAGCTCTTTTCAAATGAAAACATCATTGGCACACTTCACACGGTGGCTCGCCCACAAGATGCCGAGTATGGTTTGCACATGTGTTACTTTTCTTTTACTTAGTCATTTTTTTTTGGGTGCTCAATGTATTTTTTACATTGGCGGGCAACGTTAAAGTGCAAGAGTTTCAACGGATGATACAGATTCCGTTTTTGGGGTAAGATAATTAATTAGGTTCTGTCAGACGTGTGGGCGTGAGGTGAACGACGGTTTGAATGGTGAATGAAACGAACAATCCTGTTTTTAGCGTGATTCAGAGCAGAAGCAATGCATTGAAAACAACAAGCACAGCAGTTAATTAAGTTTGTTCGCTTAGATGCATTAACCAGTGCCAACTGCAGAAAACAGTAAAAATTAACCTTTGTAATTAAATTTATTTGTTAGTTTTGTTGATAACCACACAGACAGTTTGACTATTGCTCGACACGATAGAGACACCATATTTGTTTTTATTTTCTGCTTTTCTGTGAACTTTAGAAGTGGCATTCATGGTAGGAGCATTTACCTAATTAATCTCTGATCCCTTAACCTCTAGTACACTTAAAGTTATTCGTTGATAACATTCTACAGGATAAAAAAATACAATTTTTTTTCCCAAGCAACTAGACTTAAAATATTTACATACTCACTTACTTATCAGGCGCTTCAACCACTTCTCGTTCTATGCCTACTGCGGGCCGCTCACGGTTGAGTGCCACTCCATCTCAGTTTGACCCTACCATTACCTCCATGGTCCATGAGGAAGACCAAAAAGGCTTTGGTTGTCCGGTATCATTTACATGACGTGATCCGCCCACCGGAGCCTGGCGAGTGTAATCCGTACAACTCCTAGAGCACGTCATAGCAACAGCACCTCCACGCATACGGGGCCCAACATCCTTCTGAGCATCTTCCTCTCGAACGCGGCTAAGAGGGTTTCGTCTCTTTTGGACAAAACCCATATCGCAGAGGCGTATATGAGTACTGGAACTATACAGGTTTTATATAGTCCCAGGACGACAGCTGTTTTGAGAAGTTTCCGCTGTAGAATAACCGGTTGGCAGCCTGTACCTTAGCGCGTATTTCACCATCAAAGTTATTGCCCAACAACCTCAGTTGCCCCAAACCACAGTCACCTATTTGTTCTTTTATACACATTTTTAAACAAACGAGTAATCCACTAACATGATGATGATAATCTTGTTTGCATACTAGGCCCATTACAACATATTATTTCCACTTAAAGAAACACGGTAACATACGAGTCAACCGAAATAAAGAAATATGTTAAGAGCCGGTTACCTTTACACCGTGTCGTGTGTCCTTCGTCCATTGTTTCTGAGGCTCATTAAAAGAAAAAGCTTTCTGTTCAAAAGACAGGTGCTGTTTTCTCCGTGCTAGTGTACATATACCGTTGTTGTTGTTTTTTTTTCTCCCCTATTTCATAAATGAATGTTCAAGGACGCAAAAATAGCATAGCGCAGTATTTACTAGCGCGTGAAAACTGAAAATCAGGAAGAAAAGTGGAAAACGCTCCGTAATAGGAGAATGTCGACCGTTGGAAAATGATGCCGCTGCGGTTTGGACTTGTAAAGCAGCAAATGAACGTCTCCCGGTAAGCCACCTGCCATATGAGGCGTTTGCTGCGGTTTTTCATTCACTCCCAACACCCACTCACCGTGAAGCGATGGGTGGCCAGGGTGAAGATTTATATAAAACCAAGAAAACGGCCCAAACCCAACAGCGAAAGGGTTGAGAAAGCGCAAAAGATACCCGCTTAAAAGAAACGGACGACGAACGCAAGGCCCTTGCACGATGGATGGGTGGGTGGCCCAAAGGATACGCCCACCCGCAAGGAAGGAAATTTAAATAAAATGAAAATAAATATGAATAGGATGAAAGGCTGCCGTGTTTCGAAGGACGGTCGGTCGGTTGGTTGGGTTTTTCCTTGTTATTTCCTTCAGGTCTTACAGACTTCCCAAAGCCTGCCGGAGTGCCGGACGGTTGAATCGGCGCAGAACGGCACACAGCGAGAAAAATGCTCCGGAAATTAGCCGCCACTAGTGCGAGGGTGAAACATTCTTCGTGCGTTCGAAACTGCAAAACCAAGCCTGTGGCAAAGCGAGGGAAAAAAATCAATAGTTTTTAACAAAGGAAAAGCGCATTTGCCATGGTATTATTCCGAGCAAAGTGGCTAATGATACGTGAATTTTGCTATTTTAAATTGCAAATTGTGTGAAATGCTTTTTCGTTTACATTCTGCTGCAGTTAAGGAAGCTTTCAACTATTAAGTTTCTTTTGGGGTCCTTCCTTTCCTTTACACAAAAACTATAAGTGATTTTCATCGATAAACTATTCGACCGATTCTTAAACACGCAGACGGAAGAACAAGTATCGTCTGAACCGAAATGAAACAGGATTATGTTTCGATTTTTTTTTTCTTGTTTTGTTTATTCTCGTCCTTTCCGTAAATTGATTTCTGATGTGACTGGCTAATTGAAGTTCATTGGATGTAATTACTCGATGGCATGCGATGTGACAAAAATAGGTCATTGAATTGATGGACTATAATGCTACCCGGTAGAGCTGAATCATTTGTAGTGTTTTATCGCACAACTATATGTATTTAAATAGATTTTTGTTGAAATTTTCAGTTTTGCGTAAAGATTAGTCATATAAGCGGTGAATATAAAATATGATGTTCAATCAACAGAATGACGAAAAGAAGCAAAATAATTATAGAAAGAAGCATTAAAAAAATGCAATACTGCGATAAAAAACAGGACCTGCATAAAATATGTGCTTACGCAGCGCATTGCAAGAAATATCAACCGGCCGCTGGGACCCTGAGCTCAAAATTAATGACGACCTCACAAGAAGTATAGAACTGTCTATCGCTTTGCTTCGACCTTTATCTGTACTTTTGAAAACATTCGTAAATGATTCGAAGAATACTATTTAGCAACGGTACTTTTTTGTGATCAATGATCGAAAATACTACTAAATAATTTTATTGAAGGAATAATCTAATTATTACAGAAAACCAACATAATTGAGCATTTGCTCACTCGTATTGTACTGTACTATATTGTTTCATGATCAAACATTTCATTGGAAGTTTTTTTTTAGAAATGTTTGTTTTTTTATGTTTTTTTATGTTTTTTTTGGAAGCAAGTTTTTTGCTTGAAAAGTTCATTTGACAGAAGGTAAACTGGAGCAGAAAGTATTTGAGGACTGATTGAAAATACTTTTGAAAAACACATCAAAAGTTGTTATTTCCTTTTAGCGAATACATACTTGAGCCATCATGACATGGTGAACAAGAGCACAACGTCATAACGTTATTGACGCCTGGTTCAAATCCATCCACGATTTGTGTTCTTCAAGATTAATTTTAGTTAATTTCAGTTTATATTAATTAAGTAATTCAGTAATTTCAATTTAGTTTAAAATCAGTAGTGCTGGTAAGTTTTTTTCGCTTAAAGGATTATTTGACAGTAGATGAACTAGACCAGAAAGTGTTCGACGACTGTTTAACAATAATTCAAGTAAAGAATCTTGAATCGCTTGAGGGTTGGGAGAGAAAATCATGTAATTTAACTTGCTAAAAGCGTCACTTACCAAAATACCCATTCCGCAGGAAGAATTTCATGTAACCGAACGAAATGTTATCCATGTTGTTCCAAAATGAACATAAAAAAGGACTTATTGTTCATAAAAAGCTGATGGTAGGAATTGCCAAAAAAACGTCGACATAATCATGATACAATTCAGACGAATCATTCCGTCGATGCGCTGTTTGCATATTCCATAATCGAATATATGCATATGCACGAATAACTACCAGGTAACCAGATAAAACTCTGTCCGTATGCAGTCCGATAGTATCTTACCGAAGACTCGTTAGCCCAATACATGCTAGGGAAGGGATGGGGAAAACATCCAACTGTATATTGAAACCGTGACGATGAGCTGCTGCGAAACAGCAACAATAAAAAAATGATCGAAACAACGAGCAAATAAAGAAAAAAAACTATACCACCACTCAAAATGCTTCACCACTTCCCAATCGCACACGTCATATTTTTCGACCATGTACGGGTGTCTGATCTGACGGAAAACATACACGCACACAGACCCCCAGATGACCAGGCACTAACGAGCGGTGCACAGATATTGGATTTTGCGAATCTAAGTTCGTTAATTCCAAAAATCTGCACAATAAATCTAGGGATGACCTGGAAATCGTAAACCGCCTCAATGGCCAGCGTTGCCTCGGTGATTCGGCGAACATAAAGGACCAACGGTGCCACAGTACCGGCAACGGTAGCGGTGGAATCAGTCAGAAGGAGACTTGTTAACATTTTGCCGTTTGCTGGTTGCGCTTCATCGGGCCCTGGTGGCTGGCAGGGACGCATTGACGGTGAAACGATGTGCGCGCTTATCCGTGCCAGCTCTGCTGTGCCGTGTTTTGTTGTGTGTGAGTGATGGTTGTTATGTGTTCAATCTACTGCGAAAATCCAATTTCCACACATGAATCAATTTCTGATAGAACGATCACGGTCATCAATTTGATCGAAACGAAGGGATTCTCTTCACCAGTGTTGCCCTTTCCAGCAAACACTGTTTCGAAGACGACTGGACCGTGGTTGGGGATGCTGAGGGCATAGAAATACTGTCCGGGAAACGCCAGGAATATTCCTGCCCGGGCCAAATCAACCAACTTTTCAGGGGTTTGTGGGTGGATGTCGGGCGGTTGGTCAGTACGGCACACTGATGCAAAACCTTTTTTGATGAACTATCAATTTTGGCATGATGAGTTTGACGTTCAATCATAAACCAACACTCGATCTGCGGGATCACATCCACGCCCCGAACTGTATGCAGCGATGGAATGATTTTTTTAACGGAGCGATGTTGGTGTAGTTGCACTTTTCCAGTAAATTGCAAGGACATCAAAATTGCTCAGAAAAAAGATATTTAACAAATAATGCAAACAGGATGTAATGAAATACATTTGGTATATGCATGAGAACGTTTAAGCAACAAATTCAATAAATAATTGACAAGCGATTAAAACCGTATCCACGGAAATCTCATTTTTATGTATCTGGTAGCAGTGCCGGTTACACACGACCGGTTGATAACCCTATCAAGATCAATCTCCCGCAAGTACGACTCATAAAATTGGAGAAATATGTCTATTTTGTTTACCTGATCCACTTCTGTTGTACTGCTTCTGAAGAAGAACAAATAACTGACTACTCTGACATCAGCTGGCAATTCATTTCCATACGTTTACTTCATTGATCCTAAGAAAAACTTTTAAAATATCATCTTATCCCTTTCATCAATATGTTTTCCACCGAATCGAATCCATCGATTTGTCGAAACATTATTATTGCTACAAATTACCTAATGGTCTCGAAATACCTTCACCGCGGCCAGTAATTCGCTTGTTGCATGTTCGTTTGAATGTGTCACCTTCTAGCCGGATTTATTCGTATTGACTGTAACATCACGGCACATTTCAATCCAATTTACCTGCACAAAGCCCAGGATGCAACAGACAACAGCCTCTGTGCCTCGGAACCTGTGGTAGCTTAAATGGCACACGCATGTACCTTCCCGCCCTGGCTGCAAATGTGAAACATTGCTCGATCGAACGAATTAAATCACACGCAACAAATTGTTCGGCTTGGAACCGCTTGTTGACTCTCTGCCCAGAAACAATGTAACCCGGAATGATTATTTATACGTTGTTTTATGTGGCGCGGACGGGCGCGTTATGTTGTAAGTGATGGTCCGGGCGCTAGTCAAGCAGGTGGTACCGGTTCCTTCCGTGTGGAAGGGAGTTGAAACATGAATGATTTATATGCCTGTGATCGTAAAATCGGATACTAGAGCACTCACTTTCCGGCCTGCGAACACAAGACGAGCGAAAAAAAATAATTCAACCCTTAACCACACTCTCTGCCCATCACCATCATCGTCCCCATTATAACGGACCATCCCGCGTGCTCTATCAACCTACCGATGCCCTCAATAAAAGGGGACTCCATTCGCACAGTTTAAGGGTTTCCGAGGCCATTTTGAACCCATTTTGATGAAGTGAGGGTTGATGGTGCTGGTACGCCCTTACGGTACAGCCCAAGGCCCGAATGTTCCGATGGTAAAGCGGTTTTAATTAATTAGAAACTATTTGTTCTCGCTGTAACAGACCGGGACCGGGTCGACTGTCCGGGGAGATGGTTTCTAATGGAGCTGAACTCCCTCCCCCCCCCCCCCCCCCCAAGGATGGCTGGAAGGTGGTGTAAAGGATACGTCTACCTAAAAGCTTTACTGTTGGGGGTAAATAATCCTTCTGGTTGCTGTTTGATTGGATGTGAAATGGGTTGGCGAGTTCTGAGGACCCTTCCAAAACTGGTGGTGGTGCTGGAATGGTCGAGAGTGAAATGTTAATTTGTATTTCTCGGCCACTGCTTTGGTTTTTGGGGATGCTTTTGGGAAGCGGGCATTCACAGCTAGGAAATATGAGGCGAAAGGGGCGCAGGAATGAGGGAAATTATAATAAGGAGTGGCTGCCTTATTTTTAATGTCGATTTAAAAGAAATGTGCACATCAACGTTTGTCGGTCAGTTAATCTTTCTTGCGGTGATGGGTAATTCCGGTTAAACGTTAGGGACGATGTTAGGGCATTAATCTATTCGACGGGGATACGCTGCAGGAAACTTAAGCCCTTTGCTGCTTATTTACATTAACCAAACAATGTGATGTTATATCTTTTGTAAGTATTTTGTGTATTTATATTTCCTAAAAGGATTTAGGCACATTTTCTCATTATAAAAAGGGGTGAACAATTTTACCGTTAGTGCATAACGTTTACATTATTATAAAGTACTTAAAAGTACTTAAAAAACGTAAATATATAGTACAACATTTCGAAAGTTTTGAAAAGCAACTTATACAATTCATGAAATTAGTGTTGAGTTATTATGATTAAGAATCATAAACTTGAATGAATCTTTGAATTGCAGGAAAAAATCTGAATTTCAGTTCCAAATATTCATTCAATATTTTCTGAATGTTCAAAGATTAATCCTTATAGATCCATGAAGATTCATGAATCGTTTGAGAGTTGACTCTTGATTCGAATGACTCCACATGCAAGATTCATATGAATGATTCTTTTTAAAAGATTTATGAAACCCAACCCTACTTGAACCGCCCAGTAGTTTTAACGTAAATTACCTAATACAATGCAACCCTTTCCATGAAACACAATTATTGAAGCATAAGCAACTAGTTGCAACCATGCTCTAATTTCATGTGATACATGCAATACAAATGCAACACATTTGTCTCATTATCATGCAGCAAACATTTGCAGACATCAACCAATAAGCTGATCGCGTTCAACCGGGACAACAAAACTTGTCGAACACATCACCGGCCCTGGGACGGTCTCTCCCGGTACCACCTCAACACACACCCGTGCTAGGATTTTTTATCTGACAACTATTGATCCATACACATTTGCAATCCTTCTCCCCATGCTTATCTTCACGGCCACGTGCCTCTGTGCTGTTTGATAAAACATTTCTCCCTTGAACCCAAAGCAGATGCCGAGTCATCGAAACGGATGACATTCAACCGCAGCTTTGGGTTTGGAAAATGGCGAATCCGTATTCGCATACCATTCGGTCACCATGTATCCCACAGAAAATAAAATAAAAAGCTCCACTCGGTGAACACATTTGGACCCTTTTGTTTTCGTCTTACTTTCCCTTTTTTTATTTGTCTCACCGCCCTTGCGATGGGCAAAGCAGGAGCTAGGAACCATGGGAGGGAATTTGCGATTCGTGACCAGAAAGGCACGTGAACGTGCTCGCCACCCGTCTGCTGCTGACTCACTATTACTTTTACGACTATTATTATTGTTATTATTATCATTATTGGATTGGGAAGCGCAATAAAGAAAAGATGAAGATCATAATCCATTTGCACCATTCCGATTCACGGGATTTTTGCTGTTGCTCGGGACGAGCAAAATGGATGACGGTCGAGTGTGAACGAACATGGAAAAACCGTGTCTGCGGCGGGCTGACAACATCGGGCCATTGTGATTGTTTACCAAAAAAGAAGCAGAACAAAAAATTATAATAAAAATAAAAATCAGTCCACCATCGTTTATCTCCTTGGGATCGGGGTGGGCTAAAAAACAAAAAATAACAGCACAAAAGGACTCTGAATGGACTTTGAACAATGGGACAAAAACAAGCCAAAGCAGCGGTCCACATGTCCGTTTCGGCAGCGGTGGTGGCTGGACGATTCATAGTTATTTCGGTTCGGATTTGTTATCCGGCGAAAGAAAATGGTCCTTCGATTTAGTGAATTGTAAGAAGCATTGATCCACCCATGATTTGGAGAACCTTTTCACCGGTATATCTCGCCCGGAAAGGCTTCAATGGTCCTTCCGGGAAATGCGGAAGATTGTGGCAGGATGTGAAACATGCCAGCCTTTAGATATTGGCTTCCCGTTAACACAAACGCAAACGGAATCCATCGGTTTGGCCAAACGTCGGTGGCGGGTGGAAATCTCTATGGAGCTGAGAATTGGAAAACAAGCGATCAAACGGAATTGTTGCGGTCGGTCCGAAAAGTGGGTTGCTTTGTTTCGTTGCGTCTGAAGGGTTTCAGATTTAAAGGTTAACTATTTATTGATTTTCAATACAACGTACAAAACATTCTTCCCACCCCAGATCGTAGCGAAGCGACCGACCTTGTGCGGGTTGAGTTTCTTTCAATCCATAAAATATTAATCGAACTGTGCTTTCTGTTTTCTCTCCACAGTGTCCACAGTGACAGTTGAAGCGGTCCTTGGACGGACGGCTACCCTACCGTGTGACATCGAGCCGGAGGAACTGAACGATCGAGTGTATATGGTGCTGTGGTTTCGGGAGAGTGCTGGCAAACCATTGTACAGGTAAAATCGTTGGTTTTCTTACCATCATTTATTTACAGCAAACAAAATTTGGTTTGAATTCTTATCGAAATTTTGAGTACGCATTTGCAAGCTACAGAAATTCCCTCTTAATAGTATTTCATGTTTTTTTTATTTTAATATCAAATCAAAATTACTAATGAAATCACTTGAAAACAGCAAGACCAATTTTCGTTAATATCTGGGTCGAACCTAGTCCTCCCTTCATTGTTTAATTAGTGATTAGTGAATAAATGATGAATAATTATAATACATACGACACATGTGAAACTATCTGTATAGATACCACAATAATTTTATAGTAAATTTTTCCAATTTATAAATTGAGGTTCAATATTTAACAAATTTTTTCAATGTTTAGCTTATAGTTACTCTTAGGAGAGCTTCTATTATATTTGAGAACGTCGACTTGAACTAGACATGATACCCTTCAAGAGCTTCTGCGAACTGACACCATGTTCTAAACAACTTTTAAAAAATACCTTCCTGTTTTCGTCATGTTTTTGTTAGACAGTAAGCATTAACAGGTTTGTATCCGCAAACACTTAGCATCTTGGTTTGACAAACTAGCGAAAGTTGATTAATTAAATTATCAAAAAATCCTTCGAAAGTAAACTAACCGTTTTAGCAAAACATCCAAAATGTTTCATTCTGCAAAAACCAATGCAGCAAACGCGAAAATCCTGTGAGTGATCAACATGTTCCATTTACCAAATCGTGTGGCAAACTACGCTGTCCCATTTCGCACGATTACCTAGCAACGTATTTTGATAATCATTTCACAACCGACAGCATCATAAGCTCGCTGCATGCAAAACTCGTTAAATCACAGCTTGCCCGTTAGATCTCTCGCAGAGTTTACCATTTAGTTGCAACGTACGAAAAACAACTCCACGCAGGGATTTGTTCGTTCCAGCTAGCTGACTGTCCGGTTACCCCATTGGGAATAGAGTAAAATTTCATTCCGTAAGGCGGACGGATCAGGAAAACAATACCACAGCACGTAACAAATCCAGCTGATCCGTAGCTCGCTGCGCACTGCGAAGTTGGGAAAATAATTACTAGCACCGTTTGCCCTTTTCGCAGTGCCACCATTCGTGTTGCACCACAACACGCGGATATTTTTGGAAACCTGTTTTGCACTAGAAACCCTACCCAGCCGCACGCACACGTAGACACAACCGGATTGTGAAGGGAATATTGCAGAAAATCACACCTTCACTGGTGCCAGCCACGGTAATCCTAGCGTCAATCAATCACAACCTCCGCACGGTACGGGTTGGACGTTTTCTCGCAAAACTTCATATTCATGATCCCATCACGCGATGCGATTTACTTCGGATTCGGACGCACTAGTCCCGCTGGGGTCGAGAGAGTGTCACACAGCTCTTTGAACCGGATGACCACCACAATCCGTTGGTGTTTCGCGCTTGACGACCAATTGAGCTCGCTCGTGCCCTAATTTCGACTCGAAACCACACAGTTGGATTCATGAACCATCCAAATTAATCCACGGTGCGAGATAAATTCCACGATTTCTACTATTCCAGTACGGTCAGTACGGCTGGTGGACATTTGCTTGTTTGTTGACACAGCTTGCGTTTGGAAGAATAGACGGAGTGGAAAAGGAGGAACATGAAGTTGTTGGTCTGTGGTCGATTCAGTCAATGCATAATTTGTGACGAATAATTTTCTGCAGAACATAAGCTAATTGCGCAACGAATCAAAATCATGGAAACAAATACCTTATACTAGGAATGTTTTGAAGTCGTAAAGCAATGAAACTTTTACACCTTTTACACACATTTTTTTTGTGAAATTTAAACACAGAAATACTAAAACCCATATTTAACATGATCACCGCTACAGCACAAGATCAAGCTAATAGCTATCAGATAGCGGCAAAATTTCCAAACCCGAAGTTAATCCCGCTGTTTTTTTTTTTTGGAAAACGTTTACATCTTTTAATCCTTTATTAATCCTTTCTATCCCATTCTTGCCATTGTAAAAAAAAACAGCTCAAACGGAATTTGATGCTTCTTCAAATCGATAAAAACCTTCCCACTCTTTGAACCCTTTTACCTTTTCCCCCAGGCACAGCCAACTTCTCTGCAAACGATTCATCTCCCGTCGTCACGACACGCTGGTGCTGTGAAAACCATCTCCGCACGGGACCGTGCCCGGCGTATTCAAAATGTTAAAAATTTCCGGAAATTTATGTCTATTGACAAACTTCTGCGCACGGAACCGAACCATGCCATGCATCGAATACTGAACGCGAGTGTGGTTTTTCATTCGTTCCTTCGTTCCTATATTTGCTAACCTGCTTTCAATGGCACTTTGCTCCTCTCGGTTTACTCCTTCAAAACCCCTTATGGTCACGTAACCGGGTGCAAAAAGAGGGATTTTCCTTGTCACCACCACCGGTACAAGACACTTTAACCTGCCGCCAATCTACCGGCCGTAAAAGCATTCCCTGACTCCGAACCTCCCTTTGCCCCAAACCCAGATCGGGAAGGGAAATCGAAAATGGTCGTTAGGATTCCAATGTTGCTGTAGGCCAACGACGAGTTACGTCTCGTCTGTCGATAGTTTATTTCCATTAGGGGTTTCATTTCTTTCCTTCATGTTGCTTCATGAAAAGGCAGACTTTTTGTGTTGTGAGATGATTGGATAAATATTATGTCTAAGTATCGATCATATGATCGTAAGAACGACACGAATGAACAATGTATTGGAAACGTCATCAAGTTATGTGTTTTAGAAGAAAAGCAATTAAAACATATTTTTACATATTTTTCATGCAGAAGCAGTGAATAGTTCTATCAAGATTCAAAATTTTAGAATAATTTGCCCTGGCTGTTCTTGGTCGATTTATTACTATACATATTTTATTCTTGCATAAACTATGCCCTTACGGGACCCTAAACCTTTACAAAGGAGAAAAAAAGCTTCTAACGATGATAAGCAACTATACGACGATGATACTCTCCAAAAACCATTTCCATGTATAAAAATGTATCCGAAAAGATCAACGGTCACATTTTACTTGAACGCTACACCTTTTGCGATGTCCCACAATGGCGCAACAAAGATGATTTATATGTTCGTCGTTACGCAACGGTTCATTTATGGCGCTTTTTAAGGGGCACAATCCACTACCACCCTCCAGCTCTGACGTAACAGACGCCCAGAATCGAAAGGATTATTGATATTATATTGTCAATTTGGAATATAAATAGGAACATTTATCCCTAATCCCATGTCCTGCTGCCCGATTGCGAAGATCAAATTGCACCAGCACAACGCCGGACAACGGAAAACAGCGATACTCCATTCCCCGCTCTGCCAGTTTTTCTCCGACCCGGACCGGGCAGGTAGGGCAAGGCAAACGAATTTCGAGCAAACAATGTTGGGCCGTCGCCGTCGGGAAAAGCGGGTTCGGAAATTGTGTTCTCGCAACAACAGCAAAAAAAAAAGAAATCGCAACAGAGAAGATTTCTTTCACCGGTTTCGACACCGAACGATCTGCTCCCTACGGGGTTTAGGAAGCCGTGAAAAAGGGTCTTGTGTGATAGGAAAAAATACACTCACACACATATCATAAAGACTCCGGCTTACATGGGAATATATGTGAACCAAAAAAAAACCCCAACACATAGCGCAACTTTCAAGTGCGATAAATTTTTCCCGCACATTCTCAGTCACTGATAAAAGTCGGCCTGTTTGCCGTAGCCGGTGTTCCGATCGGTGATACGATGCCCTGCAGCACGAGTCAGTATCCGAGCCACCTCCCCATGCCGGTTCGGACAAGTTGGGCAAAACTCCGAATCCCTAATGTTCCCTTTCAAAAAGGTAGAGAGAAAATCGAGGAAAACTCCATCCCAAACATCAAGGCTTTATCGAAATTCTCCCACGAACATCTTTCAAATTTGACTGATTTTTACTCAATCATTGCATCAGGCCCCTGTCATCCCCTATGCCTGTCCACTGTTTTCCATCCCCTCTCCCCATGCTCATCCATTATCGGATTTCCTACCACACCGTGTCCCCGTATATTCCACCGTGCTTTTAATTTCCTTAATTTGCGATAACAATGATCCAAAATCAAGACCCAACCTGTGCGGTGAAATGAAAGGTACTGTTTCAGCGCTGTTACGCTGGCTACGCTTTTCATTAAAGTTCCTTTCAATTTGTTGCCTATCTCACTTCCTTTCTCTCGTTTTCCTTCTTTTCAACGTCTCAACAAGGCACTTTAGTGTATGGGTGTGTGTGTGTGTGTTTGTGTGCCTGTTTTGCCACCCTTCGTTTCCTTTCCTCGCTCATCTTCGAGGGCTTACACTTTTCATCATACCGAACGGACTTCCTTAAAGATGGTCCACATTTCCAACAACTTCAAAACGTTTTGAGACCCGATGATGCCATACGGCCAACAAACCCATCCCGCACATGTAGGAGTTTGCTCCAAGAAAACGAAAAAGGTGCTTCTTCATAGACATCAGTCCTTCTGCACTTGCCTCCGTATTCTTCTTCACTGTGCCCGCTATTCCGACGACTTTATTCCGCTTTTTTTGTCGCTCATCTCCGCCGTGCACGGGGTGCGGACGAACAAATTTCGGGCGAACGATTTTATGTGCAGGCTGGCAGGAAGCAGTCACCGCCACCATCCATCCCAGCCAGCGTTCGTCCACGGCTCCGATCGAGGATGGGAAATCGTTTGATGGCAAATGGAATGAGCGGAAATTGGATGGGTTTTGTTGAAAACGTTTTGCGCCTGCTGATTTTGTTTCCCTCTCTACATCCTGGGTTTTTTTATGGTTCTTTTTCGTCCATGTTGTCCTCTTTTTTCCGCCTCTATCCGACCGTTTTCTTCCACGTACAATTTTCACTGAAGGTTGGTTGGTTTTCACTGAAAGAAGTTTGTTGAGCTGTTCCTTCTTTTTTGCTTCATTTCCTTTAAGAACCGTCTACGCTACAAAAGGCAAGCAGTTAATAATGAACAAACCTCAATTCTTCGAGTCCTTATTAGGGAGTTTGTGGAAACAAATGCACCGAATAAGCAGCGATGTTGAAGAAATGGTACGCTTACCGTGCCCATAAAGGATGCGTAGCCGGCTGATTTTGATTGAAAGGAAGCGAGAAAGAAGCAGAAAAAAAGCATTCCAACATCTTACCGAGAAAAAAAAGACAGGTGAGCAGTTCCGATCTGATGGATTGACGCAATCAGCGAATGAGCTTTTCGTTAAGCGGTCTGATTGAAGGACACTTGTAAGCCATTTACTCCGAGCGAAGGAAGCGGCACCCGAAAATGGAAGCAGCAAATGATGGGTCGTTTGAATGGTTACGCTAACGCTTCGAGCGTTTCTGTAAATGATCCCTTTACATCGAGATGGTAATTTGCAGTTGATGGTACGGGTAGCATTGAGGCGACTGCTGATTTGCTTGCGAAAATTAGGAATTAAAACTCGACAATTTAAAATATCGATTTTTTAACGCCAGTACCGAATTGCTGCAAAAGAAATACTAATAATCAGGTACTAATATGTTGCAATATTAACCTTAATTCCATTTGTAAAAGCTTCTCACATCTGCTTCATTATTCCTAATGTGCTTGTAGTTTTTCCAAGCTTGTAGTTTTTCGGTGCTTTAATAAACCAATAGTAAAGTTTTATTTATTCTGATAAGACTCAATGAACGCTGTCAGAATCATTAATATATCCACCGTCTCAAATGAACCATGCGATTAAATTTCTCCATAAAATGTTTATTTGAAGTGCTGCTTTGAAACTTTTTAGAAGCACTGGTCTATTGCAGACATGTCAAACAAACGACTTGAGGGGCCTTCCAATTCTTTCAAATGATTTTGACCCAGAATTTCGCGAACAAATAACCTGGTACAGTCAGAAGCCAAATCATTTCACATGTAAGCTGATTACTACCACATAGTTAAAGCAATTATTTTTTCAAACATCATCCACGTAAAAACCATTTTAATTGTTTGGAAAATATTTCCCAAGTAGGATCCTTCAGATGCCACACATAAATGAATACTTTTTCTGACAATTTTTATAAACTCCGGAATTAGTAGTTAATTAGCAAAAAGCAATTCTCTTTATATATTATTGAAGAATGATCTCTTGTGCGGTCAAATAAACAAACTGCTAACAAAATGGCTGCATTTGTTGCGTACAATTCGAAATTGTTAGATTTAAATATCATTTGTTTTTTTATTTGTTTCATAGAGGCTTTACACCTGTTGGATGACTATTTTATCTCAGAATTTCGAGTAATTGGTATATATTACATATATTAAGGTCTATAAATGTGCAACAATTGTTGCATTCAACGATTTGTAAGGAATGTATGTGTAAAGTGTGTAAGTAAGTGCCGACCACGTTACCGACGTTACAGAAAAAAATTGAAAACGTTTAGCCGATGTCGGATCTTTGGCTGTTATAATATTAATGTCTTAACGACGCGGTTAATAAGGATCAATTGCGGTTCGTAAGAAGTCTGCGATATTTAATTTATTTTAATTTATATTTAACTAAATTTTATATTTAAATTTAATATTAAATTTAAATTTAATTTATCTACAGTCGGGATGGATGAAATTTAAAACTAAGTTTAGGGCTACTGGTCGAGGAATATTTTTACTGATCTAGGATTAGATACGGAAGGACTATAATAGTTACAAACATGACCAGAATTAGAATAAGAAAGCCCCTTCCATCACCCTTTCTATAGTATCTGCTAAAATTGAGGGTCCGTCAATCGTATACACCACAGTTTAGTAGTTCGACCCACAAAATGAGTTTGACTGAAGAAGGCTCTAATGAAAATATTCACCACACGAATTATCAAAACTGGAAATACTTGTGACCATTACCGACTAAAGGTGTTTAGGAAAGTTATCCTAATTTAAACAATTATTGTTATGGCAATTAACCAGAATACGTTTTCTACAAGATGTACACAAGAATAGAAAATACCAGTGCAAACACTAACAACTACGTCTTCAACCTTCCCTGCCGATGCCATTGACACCAAAGGACAGATTTATGCAATCGGTAAAGGTCCATCGGTGCGTTGAAATGTATGTGCCTATCACCTGCTGAAGCTGCCCTTTGCCTAAATTACCCAACCGGACCCTTCCAAAGTGTGCCGTGGTGAATGTGAGATTATTTTTGGAACACCTCCACCATCATCATTCTTCCCGTGCTCATCCGGAAAAACAAAAACAAAAACAAATGTCCACGACCTGCAAGACAACTCGGTCAGTCCGTCCAAGCAAAGGCAATAGGAATGTGACACGCCAGCAGCAACAAAACCGTACCCTGATTGCAGAACACTACCGCACACACAAAAGACAAATGAGGGCCAAAAGGTGTCGTGAAATTTATTTTAATATCCTTGTCATCCTCAGCTCAGCTTCCGGTCGGCGAGATGGCCTCACGTTTCGGCCCCCTCGCTCTGTTACACTGCTCCGAAAGGTGAAATCAGGTCGTAACATTCCAAACACAAGAGCCCTGGGAACAAAAGAAGTACGGAATTATGGAAACACCGATGGTTTTTGCCGTGCCGTGCCGTGTCGTACTACGTGCTACGTGAAGGATGTACGCTTGGGTCAGCGGAAAAATCTACCCAAACGAAACTCCGTATCCATCTCCGAACCTCGAAAGCCTAGCCTGGCGAATATAGAACCCGATTCTGGGGTGAGATGGCAACGCTGGGCAGTACGGAAGCGCAGTCCCATCAGTGGATTGGAGAGATTTTGGGATCCGCACCGGACCGTTGTTTCGGTGCGGGCAATCTCCGGTAATCCGCTTCAAAGCATAAACAATCTGGCGACAAATGGTGAAAGGTGTTTATCTTCGCCTACCATGCGTTCTTCCAACGAAATCGAAAGAGGCAGGCGCGATGGTGGAGTTGATGGTTCGGGATTTTGGGAAGGCTAGGGTGAGGACAAGATGACATTAATGCGGTTTCGCTTCATCGCTTCAATGTCATCGTTTGTACCTTTCACCACCCACCCTCCCCATGTTGGCTTCGAAGCACCGACGCCGTTTGTTTGTGTCTTCCATCGCGCTGTTGACATTCACGTCTCGTTTCGGGGTGGTTGTGCCGTTCCGAACCCGCGATTCGACACCGAAAAAACAACCGCACAAGCAAACAAAAGCGCACCTAAAAGCCCGGCTGTAAGAGGTCGCCAATGTACGAGCGGCGCGTCTGGAAGCTAATTATAACACGCAGCCACACGAACGAACGCCCCGCATTACCACGAAACCGATGATAATTAAAACTTTTTCCTACATTATCGCACCGGCGGGAGTGTCTTCGTGGGTAGCCGAGGGCACTAGCGCCGTGCCCGGGACCTTGTCATATTCGATGGCGATGCTTTGTGTACGCACGTCGGCTCTCATTGTTTGTCCTTGCGCCATGGTGTTGGCGACCTTGTAGAACGGAAACTTGTCTCAAACCGAACGCCGAGCTTAATCGGATCCAAGTACCGCCTCTGAAGCCCCAACACTTACAGCCCCTGGCCGAACGCGCTGCTCGGGAGGCTCCCGAGCAGGAAAGCTCCCGGGGAACACGCGGAGGAAGTTTATGAAAATTTTAATTAACCAAACTTTTTTTTCTCCTTCTCCCGTTTCATGCTGCCGCAGCTACGACGTACGGGGGAGACAATTCTCCAAGGCACTCTACTGGTCGGAAACGAGCGCCTTCGGACCGCGGGCGTATTTCGTGACGATCTCCAAACCGGCCGCTCTCAGCGTGGACAACATCCAGCTGGACGACGAAGGGGTAAGTTGTGCGCGTGTGTGTGTGTGTGTGTGCGTATTTTGGCCAGAGCTACCCATTGCAACAAATCCTCAAAGTTCCCGAAATCCCCACCGGGGCAGGATCTAGCGAGATTTCAAGCGATGGCTTACGGTCGCCAAAACTTTGCTGTTTGGCGCGTTAGCTTCCGTTTTGCTAATGATTTTCGTTTTCTGCTTACCTCTTTCTTCTTCTTTCACGCGTGTGTTTGTGTGTATACATTTGTACATGGTTTATGCACACACACACACCCTTTCCAGGTGTATCGCTGCCGGGTGGATTTTCAGAACTCGCCCACAAGAAATCATCGCATCAACCTGACCGTAACCGGTAAGTTGAACCAATCTCTGCAACGGGACGCCGTGGGCCGTGATGAAATTTCCCATTCCCATTTCCCAAACCACCACCAAAACAAAAAAACCAACAAACAACTCCCTATTCCCTTGCCCCGTTCTAAGCAAATCAACAGCGCGCTGGCAATTAATTTCATACGCAAAATAAAATGTTAAAAAGCTATAAAAATGCAAATTCGAGCCGCGTGGCGTAGGACGGTGCAGGTGTTATTTGTTTTTCGGTATCTGCAACAAACATGAACTATTTATGATGCCAAATCGTAACGCTCTTCGATCGTCCAGAAAGCACGCGCAGTATTCGGCTGTGGCTTGCGTGTGCCGCTTAGCCGCACTTTTCTGGCGCGTGGTGGTGGTGGAAAACTTTTCCAATTGAGAAAATTGTCCATGCTCAACAAAACACTTCGTGGGGGCCATATTTTGTTTCCTTTCTACACAGACAAGTTGAGACCAAAGCATAATGCTAATGTCTGGAAAGGTGGAGTACACTTTGTCAAAATGTTTTGTTGCTTATTGGTGGTACCGTTGACTACACAAACGGATACGTGGCGGAGAAGTGTCAATGTTAGGCTATTTCTCGCCCCAAAGTTAAACCACTTCCAGATGAAACAAGCTAACCATTCATACTGCTAACCAACGACCAGGGGCCACTTTTGGGATTGCTATTTTTGCAAACCCACCCGTTTTTTCCCCCCACACGTTGTTCCGACCCCATGGCAGCGCGTACCTTCGCCAACCAATCAACATCATTATGTTTGGCCCGTTTGCATAATTTACGTACGTTCTTTGCATAAGCAAACTACGGAACCCACAATTTTTTTTTTGTGTAACGTGCGCATCCTTTCACGGGAAGCGGTATCGGGGCCGTTTTTTTATTTTAATCAAACACCAAAACATTACCTCCATCATGTTGAAGTACCGCTCCGCGTTGGGTGAAAGCAATTGTTTTTCTTTATTTTTTTTTTTGTTTGGTGCTCTTCTTATTTGCCGATCCATTGAAACGATTAAATGAAAAAGCGTAAAACACGGCCCTTCCGGCGTGTAACAAGCGCTCGAAGCGCCCAACCCGGGGGCACAACCCGGGGAGTGGAATTCTTCCCGTGCGCCCACTTTCGCTCGAAGTACCCTGTAATGGAGTTCAAACAATTTCCTGCACGACACTTTAACGTCCCTCGGGCGCCGCTTGGAAACCGCTCGCATTTGCCGTTGAACCAACTGCACAGACAATAATGCAGTGCAAACAGGAAATGAATATTTACATTCGATCTGATAAATCCTTCCCATACAAAATGGAGGCACACCGGAATACATGTTTACCTGCCGGTGAAAAAAGGGACGGAAACGAAGAAGCTTTCTGCAAAAGGTCAGTTTGTTTTGTGTGCAAAGAAATTGTAAATGCCTCATCAGGAAAACGAACTACAATTGTTTCAGTGGTTCTACGGCGCTTGTTGTTTTTTTTTGGCTACTGAATGTTCAGCGTGAAATGGAATTCTGTTTTGTGAATTCTTTTGCATATAATATAATTTTAGTGAGTATTCTATATCCGCATCAAAAACTCTATCCCAATTACCGGATTAATTATCAGCACTACAAACGTCAGGCTACTCTATGTTGGGCGATAATCTTCATTTAAATCACAAAATTATTAACAAAATTTAGTATTATTAGTGAACTAATTATTGAATATATAATTAATAATTGTCAATATTAATTAATTGATTATTAACAATTTACTGGGATTAAACAATAAAATCGTAGTTAAGTCATGTATAAAATATTTTAATAATAAAGAGGGAGTCGCGATCACGTAGCGGTAACAAGACGTTGGTTGTCCGTTTGTTATTAATCTATCATCACTAATATTGGTAACTTTACATTCACATTTCTTGTGTCCTGAGAAAATTAAGCAAAACTGAAAAATAAAGCGCTTTGATGTGCTAGGTACAGTATCCATCAATAAAAACCCTTGAGTTCATATTATTGTGATGAACCCATGTGTTCATATGATTACATCTCAAAGAAAGAATGTCACTTTTCCAGTAAGCAAAAAGGTTTAACGCTTCTTTGTCCCTGAACAAATTAAATCAATATTGAAAAGTCAATATGAAGAGAAACAAATTCCACAATAACCAAACAAGTCCTTTTACATGCTACTTTGTAGGGATATGATGATACGCAAACATAAAATCTCTTTTATATCGTTTGAGAAACTCTTGTGAACTGCCTCATACTGCTGAACGGAAAGAGATCGATTGAAAGCCCAACCGGTCATCGTATTACTTCGTCAACTGCGCTCCCCTATCTCATCCGCCCAATTAATTTCCCTTCAAATCCTTTCCAATTTCATCTAATGGCCAAAAAAATAGTTCCGAATCCGCACCAGATGATTGATTGGCTGACGCACTAACCCGCCACGAACATTGTGCGTGTCCAGTGTGGCGAAAACGGCAGCTCCACAAGATGTCCACTAATTTCGTTTGTCTATCCTGTCCACGTTGATCCCCAGTGCCACCGCATCAGATCCTCGTGTACGACGCGTCCGGGCTGGACGTGACCGGTGCTATTGGGCCGCTGCAGGAAGATGACAACCTGGTGCTTACCTGTGAAGTTCGTGGAGGTAAGTGGTATCGAATGTACGGTGCACCTAGACAAACCCTGGTGATGAGGCTATATGTACGGGCTTTACTGTGCCATCAGCTCGTAATTGATTGATTTCCGATGAAAAGTTCGCTCCGACCGCTGTGGATCAACCGAGAAACGGTACAGTGGCAAAGCACTGGAACAGTTCAACGCCATTCTGTGAAAGGGCAGGAATGGAAACATCCACTAAAAGCACTATTCTTTCAATTTTAATCACCAATCGGTACGGTTTGCGACCGTGAGTATGTGTGGGAAGAACATGTTCGTTTCGGTTTCTCCATTATTCATCGGTCAGATCCATTGGTCAATATCATTCGGCTGACATTCAACGAAGCTGACCCGCATCGACGCAAGTCGGCCGTCAGCTGGCAAGTTTTACCGCATGCTACGCCATTAAAGCCAGACCGGATGGGGCACTACCAGTGCCACGAACTTCCGAACACAAAATTGCCCCAAACCTCATAGAAGCCTAGCGTGAGCTGCTACGATAGTCATTACCACGATGATACCCCCTCGGTTTATCCCCTTATTTTGATGGATGTTTCCTCTGAGCGGGTCTGTTTCATTTTGAAGACAGAATCTTCTAAAAACCCACCGATTCCATCTATGCTCCCTAGTCGATAAAGATGACTAAATGAATATTGGATACGCTCGCCGTTGTTGACTGCCACTTCGATCATGTGTTGCCTCGGTTGCCATGCACCAGTCAATCTGATACACGGTGCGAGCTTTATCCCGCAGACCGAGTAACCCGAATCCGACCGTCCCGTAACGCATCGCTCCTGCACCAGCGATTTCGGCAATCTCGTAGCTGGCCGATCTAGGGGGCCGAACTTCATGGCAAGAGATGGCAAACTTTATGAGCTTCTTGTATGCACATGGAGTTGCATCCTGTCGCACGCAAAGCGCACGGCCATAAATTGAGGTTGAATTCTTTCAGAAACAATTTCACAACCGTCGGCTAACAAATGGCCCTCCCCCTACGCTAGGGCGCAAGTGTTCGCCCTCGAAAGCTTTGTACGACCATCGCAGTAAGTTTCCATCGAAAACTAATATGCAATTAATTGGGGACGAGGTTCCCCTAACATGGAACTATGCAATGATTTACTGCCCAGTGTTGTTGACCCTGTCGACTTTGGTCAATAGTTCGGTAACTGCGTAGTGAAACTAGTTAGACGAACAAAACTACTTATCGACTCGTAGGAAAACGTAGAACGGGACGAAATTATCCGAAAGTTTGGTCACGTTAAAAGAGAAAGTTTCCCGATGCGCTAGTGCTAAACTTGCGTAATGTCTACAGCTTTTGGGTAGGGAGTGTATGATCGGATAAAGTGCATCCCTTAGAAAGCGAACAGAAAATCAATATCTTACCTTAATAATGAGTGCAACTAAATTATAAAATATATGCAATTCATAATAGACAGTTACACTTCATTTAATTATATTCTCAATTATTTATTCTCGTTTACAGTTCCAAACGATTAATTTATTTGAACTCATTTCTTTCGTTTTATACAAAATGAACAGTTCATTAATTCCAAAATATTAGGTCATCTTCATTTTCTCAATGAATGTTGATCGGTTTTCCTGAAATGTCAATGGCGTTAATCATTCACACACTCATATTGCCGTTCGCTATGTAATTAAACCGTTTGCTTCATACCTACTATTTATTCAATTTAACGTTACCGCACACGAAATGATAGGTGGCAATTAAATGCTTGTCATCCGGCCAATAACGCACTCTGATCTATACGATCCACCACTTGTATCGTTTAGTTCTCGCGAGGTGCTGTTGTTGATAAGGCTAGTTAATGGTTGAGATGTTGTCCATTCTCCTGCTGGCAATATCAATAGCGACAGCTATTGAATTGCAACCAAACGATCTACCTTCAGCACTGCTAGAGCAAATGAGTTGGTTTCATTCCGCTTGTCTGCGCGAATCCGGCACCAGTGAAGATCAAGTTGCCCGGTTTAATCGACCAGAACCAGTGGAAGCATCACGCGAACTGCAATGCTACATGCACTGTATGTTCCGCATGCACAACGTCACTCGGCCCGATGGAGACATCGATGTGATAGACGTTTACCACGCCATACCAAAGCGGTTCAACTCGATCGCCCTTAAAGTGCTCGTAAAGTGTCACAAATTGGCCATATCCAGCGAAGATCCCTGCGAACGGGCCTATGCGCACCACAAATGCTGGAAAGAGACCGAACCGCAGGTAGGTGGTCGTGAAAGCATCCTAAAGGAACCGTATAAACGATACCGTTTCTAATGTTTTCGATCTATCTTCCCCCCCTTTTTGCGGCAGCACTACTACCTCTTTTGATGTCAATTTACCGAACAACTTTACGCTCTCGTTATCTTTCTGGAAGTTAAGGTACCCGGGAACTTTTCGGAAGCGCATAATTTGATGCTCTTACAGCAGCGAACTTTATCTCCAAATGTTGTGTGTCATGTGTAGAAGTTACTCGTTTGCATTTATCGTGCCCTATACCAACCGAAAGGTCAAAACCGGTTTAATGATCAATTTCCCATCTGCGAAAACTATTAATTGAGAAAGTATTACGGTAAAATGATGACACAATTTGTAGCGGCACCCGGGAATTAGTTTTGCCTGCGGGTTGTACATGTGGAGAACTGTTCAGAAAGCATTATAAAGTGTGCGCTTTTTACTGCCTAACTTCAAACAGAGTGCATGCAATTTATGCACATTTTACATTTTTCGATCATTACCTTTTTGTATCTAATTGTGCTTTACTCTTTGGAGAGCTGAAACTTAATTAATAATACACTTTTGTTTTCAAATATTTTAATTGCGTTGAATATTTTCCTAATCTAATTTTCGTATCAAAAGTAAATGTTGTGCACGCCAAAAATAATAACATTAAGATAGCCAATGAAATAAACTTCATTAAAGACCACTTGGTTGTTTTAATGTAGTGCCCAATACAACAGAATGATTTTACTATTCTTCAATAGATTGTATTATTTCTAGCATATTTCGGCGATTTCGATATGAGAGTAGTTTAAACATTCAAGTTTGCTTTCAAGCATTTATCGGTTATATTTACGAAAAATCAAACGATTTACAATATTTTTTAGCGTGTGAAAATTATTTCCTCGCGTATTTATGTACTAACCAAAGCGAGTATCGTTGAGTAAGGAACATATTAAATATATTCCTCTTTAGAATGCAAAAAAAAACGATTCCGTGTTGGTCCCCCAATCTTAAGTTCTATGTTCCTTCGAATCGATTGTTCCTTATAAACACGATTATATTTCACTGCTTGTCTCCCCTACATGCTGATGATGTGTGCTATGTTACCACCAAAATGCTTCAAAAACAAACACCAGCCATGGCGAGAAAATCCATTTTTGCAAAAACTCGGCGGCATGAAAAAATAATCATACACAGTGCAAAGCCTTACTTTTACACCCCCTGCGAGCTAACAATAAAAGAAATCTGCTCTCCAGCTGCAACTTTCCTCAAGTTTGAAGCAGCTTGTTTTCGCTGCTTTGTTTCAATTTATCATCCGCACCATCATCCGCCCTGAAGGCGAACGAACGATTAAAGCCTCAAGTGTCTTCAATTAAACAGACAGTTTGATTTTAGACGCTGCCTGGCAGCGAAACATCACTCCTCGTGACAAACGCTTGAAGGTTTTACTGTTCTGAAACTTCCTTATGCATGAAATGCATGCACCTCAATAAATTTCAAAATACGGAAAGATGAAGTTTACTGTACAAAATCGACTCACCACGCAAAGAAGCATTAGTTCCGACACGCGAACTGTAAACTGCATTAGTAGGTGCACACTCCCGCTGTTATTTGCCTTTTGCTTCCGCCCGTCCGCCATACGATCATAAAGACTCAGGGAGCAAAACCAGAAACATACTGTGGTAATGCTACACCGTACGCCAGGTACAACCCACGGTCGGATTGTGTTTTATGCTGACGTGTTTCTTTGTGTCTGAAGAAGCAAAGCGAGCGTATAGACGGATTGTAAAATCGATGCGGCAAACAAACAACCCGGGCAAGTTGGTCGATGCGAACCGCAACGTGTTCGGAATGAACGGCAAAAGTCTGTATCCCTGCTGCTGTAATTGAACCAACACCATCAAAGCTGCTCACTGAACAATGGGGCTAAACGATAGCGTTTACTATTTATTTTGAAATCAATCATACAACAGTCAGGTTGGGCTTCACGTCCGGCTTTTATTTTTGCATGGGTCGTCCCGCAAAAAAAAATATGATTGATTGATTGCTATACGATGGTATTTACTTCTTTTTTTTTTGGCAACCAGCAGACAGACAGCAACAGCAACAGCGTCCTAATTTAGCTCACGGCAGGCATTTACTTACATGCTAAATCTTTCCCTTCAGGATGGGTTTGTCACGCCAGATAGTAATACTAGAAAATCCAGAACAAGTTGAATGGAAAGACGAAGGAACTATAAAGCTGACCTTCGCCTTTTCAAGTTGAGTAACACTTACCACGGGCTCGGCTGTTTTCCAGCACTTGTGATACCAAAAGGCTCGCTCACACACGTCCTTTCCTTTCGGGCGTGTACACCTGACGCCCATCCGCAGCGCGATATCTTCATACTCCGGCGGTACATGTTCCAGCATCTTAAGCATGTGCAGTTCACCCCGATCGTCGGTCACGTTCGTTAACCGGAACATGCAATCCATGTAGCACTTGAGCGCACGATCATCCTCGAAGATGTCTTCATCGCTGAAGCGCTTAATCGCAGCAGTAGTAACGCCCGTTTCCTTCACGCACTGCTCACCGGGCGGTTTCAGGAAGGCAAGTGTCTCCGGTGGAGGATATTGAGCGTCACGTCGCGGTACTGGCCGCTGCGTCTCGCCGCTTCCCAGCGCAACAAAGCACAGCAACGTCAGTAGCAAACGTAGCAACATCGTGCAACAACGCACTTGCCAGTGACAATACGATCGAGCTGAATGCCATCAACCGGATGGTTTTATATCGCTACGTTTAATTGCAGCTTGCAAAGATAAATAGCGCACAGCCTCCAAACTTGCCCCCGAAGAACGATGACGGCGCTTTGGACTAGGGTTTTTTGGATGCGCCATCATTAACCTCGCGTACCAGGCACACATACTGCACGGTTCCTTTCACGCTGAAACGCATAATAAAGTTTGTTGGTAGGACTCACACAGAAAATAAGGAAAAAAAAACACCCAACCCAGAATACTGTCCCGCCCGGCAGTGAAGGCGGAACACAAATTCAACAAATCGGGAAATCTTTCCCAGGACCGAAGCTTCATTTCCGGTGCCTCTTCCGTAGGACTGCAGTAGGACGGGGAGGAGAGGAAGAACCATAAATCCAACCTCGCGAGATACCGGATGCGGGACCCAAATTCACCGAAGAGGCAACCGAAGTCACCAAGCGGCGTAGGTTGGATGATAAAGTAAACAGAGTGTGGGCTCGATTTTCATAACGAACTTTATGAAGTCAAGTTTCAAACCGGCAAACGACCTCTTTCATCTTCGTCATCATCGTGTGTCGTTATTTGCGGACCGGAGCGCCGGGCACGCGCACGAAAGGGGTTAGCTAACGAGGGGGGGATGATGGAGAATTGGTGAACGAAGAAGGCATGAGTGGTGGACGAGTGTGAACATCTTAGCGAGCAAGAGTTTAAAGACTTACAAAACGGTGCACGGTGCACGGAAGGTTTGAGACGTTAGGCGCACGGACCGTTTTGTCAAACCGAAATGTCAAAAAAGGCATGCTTTATCTTTATGACGATACCACCGGGCAACAAACGCCGCACAGCATTTAATGTTAATTTTTGCTTCCCAACGCTCGCGCTCGCGGATTGCCACGTTGCCATAGGGCACGATGGCGAGAAGTGAGGAAAATGAGCCAGAGGCAGCGGGTTCTATTTTCCGCTGGCGCACAAAACAATGACAGAGATTTTCCAACCGTCATCCACCGGTCTTTGTTCTGGCATTCGAGCATTTGCCAGCCGGGTTTTGGGGCGTATCGTTTGGTGCATAAACGTGATACGTTACCTTACGCTTGATGCGCCTTTTGCCGCTTGAAAATGTTATGTTTTGATTGTGGAAACATTAAAATTATCATTCTCTGTCGGTAATGATTCGTCGATGAGATTTTTTAGGGTTCCACACAGACACAATGTTTCTGTTGGCATCAAAAGGACACGTCGCGGGACATAATTTGAATCGTTTTTGCTTAAAACAATTCAACAAAAAGCTATGCCATCACATAAACTTACAATTCCAGACATCAACAAAAAGGCTGATATCGATTTTCCAGCAAACTCATGAAGATCAATACATATGATGTAATATGTTGAGCGTTTTCGACCGTTCCTTCGTGATTGTCTAGAAATATTGTGAGAAGATCCTGCCTTTGAGGTTATCTTAATAGAGAACTGAAGGTCTGCTTTAATGGTAAAATCTTTTACCAGAAAGTATTTAACCTACAAATCTCGGTGGGGTAAGGCTAGGTAGGTCTAAATGAACACCTGTCCCATCGCGTATCGGTAAATTCCGGAAGACAATTTGTGACCAGATACTAGATCACCGAAAGTGCCGCAGGAAAGTGCATATGCTTTATTATTGTAACTGTTACCTTCTTCCCAGAAATGTGGACGCTTAATATCTGAGTAAAGGCAGTAAAGGCAGAATGGCTATTGGTGCCTCTTATGCTTCGGTACTTCAGGCAATTGCGTCTTTCTGGGTTAAGCTTATTCAGATACCTCTTCACCATTTTGCCGATTGCACAGAAATGCCGAAGAATCCATCGGGGCGCTTTGCCCCAGATCTTTATCTATGCTTTACGTTTGCATTTGTACATTCGAAACTATTCTTCTGTTTAATTAGCTAATTATTCTACAAAAAGGAAGAAATGTTTACATGTCAGTTAGATTGAATTGTATTGTAAAAAAACTATCTCTGATAGCTACTAAAGATTTGAATCCGTCAATAGAAGACAGATAACTAAAAAAGAAAACAAAAATAAGAGAAAAATGAAAGTAAGAGTAAAACAAAGCAACAATTACTTCATATTTTTTAAAGTATTCGTTCTAAAATGGGTCTATAATTGGCTTAGGAAATGCTATCATGATGTAGAGCTTTGATACCATCTCCTTAATGCGACGCAGCACACCTTACTGCTTGCGACAATTTTAAATGAAATAATTTGCTTATAATTTTCAAACGTATCTGGCTTAATGTGGAACAGCTGGAAGTGGAACAAAGCTCGTAAAATGCGTTTGTCCGCATTATACACCACACCGAAGAGTTACCCTAACCTAAGAGGGAACTACATGCAGTGCCGTTGTATTCTGCCATTCAAGCCAATTTCACCTTCCGAAACCTCACGCAGCACGTATGACACATGACGGACCATATCGGACACATTCATTAGAGTGAAAATTTAATTATGTTGTCCTTTAATTGTATAATTTGTATTAATGTATGTAAATAGCGTTTTGCGTCTTTCACGACCAACCCGTCCCACCACTCAGCTTTGGTCACTAATTTTTCTTTCACTTTAAACTAACGAGCGGACCGTCACTTTCACCGTGCAAAAGTATCCACCCTAAGCGGTTGCCATTGTCGACCTTTTCGAGTGGACCGTTTGTATGTATGTGTATGTGTGCACTTTTTTCAGCCTTCTACACCGCTGTACAACGTGCGTCACACATTGCACACATGCTGCAGCCAACCAGCGTGGCCATTTTCCATAACGATACCACCTGACCGCCGACTACCGGCTGGTGTCCTTGCGTAAGGGCTTTTTTTAGCGAAACGCAAACCGTCGCGCACCGGTCCCAAAACCCCTTGGTGCAGCCGGGGTAGGGTTTTAATTGGCTGCCGCCATATTCGTGTTTCGTAATAAAATCTGATTTATTTTAGTTACCTTCGCCCGTTGGCCATTTCACCCACCGCGTGGTTGCTAGCTAAATCTGCTCACCACTCCCCGCATCTAATGCATTAAGCAGGAACTGGGGGGAGTGCAGCATAAAAATATCACCGAGTCGCTTCTGCTATACTTGCCCATTACTTTCTGCTGGAGGTAAAAGTAAATTTATAAAACGGACTGCAAAAAAAAGGGATTTCAAAGAGTTGAACGGGCACCATAACAGGAGAGAGATAGAAAAAGAGAGAGACTGAGAGAGAGAGAGAACGCGTGCGTCCTATAGGCAACAAAGCGTTACCTGAAGAGCAATTTTCCACCCATTCCCGGGAGTCCAAAGCGGACAATACACACTTCGAGCACGTGGACGAGTTTTTTTTTTATTCTACATCCAGCAACGCAAGACTGGTTGATTGCAGTGTAACGGCGATGTAAATTTAAAACACGTATCTGATTTTCGTCCTTCAACTATGAGCGTGGTGCGGCGAGCCGCGAACTGGGCCGTCGATGTTGTGTGGCTTGGTACCAAACTTACGTAATCCATACATGACCCACTCTCGCGTGACCCAACGATGCACAACGATGCAACGATGGGTTTCCATTGCCCATGCTGTTCGCTATCTTCACTTTACTTTCTCGCGCTAGCGTACATTCTCCTGCGGTCCTCAACACTCGTACCCCCCGGGAACGGGTTGATATTGCGTTCCTCTTAATGAAACTTTCCGTACGAAGCCATGTTTTTCATCATGGCACAACAGTCGGACCAGTCGGGCGGAAAATGCACCTGAATGTACCGACGCTCGCACAACAATTTACATTCGATAGTGTGCTCTTGACGTTGACGCATCAGTTAAGCTGAGTTGAAAAGGGCGGTGTTTCGTATTTGTTAACCTCTTTTCAAATGTTTAATGTTTTGCAGCGTAACAAATATGTATCGTATGACATACGAGAGGAACGAGAGAGAGATAGAGAGAGAGAGAGAGAGAAAGAGAGAGAGAGAGAGAGAGAGAGAGTTGTATTAGCATGTAGTATTTTTGTAATCATGCATACTCGAGTATTCTAAAATTACCTTACACGATGCTTCGATTTTTTCATCTATTTTAATTTGTTTCTTACGGTAATTTTAAGTTGTAATCACGTTATAAAAATATTTTTATATTATTTTATTAAATACCACGCAAATCGAAAAAAAAATATCTCATTAGAAATGGCTCTTTAGAATACTCTCATTAGATTTCTAGATCGTGTAGCTCGTACTTAAATATATAAGTATATATCTCTTATCTTCTAACAAAATTATAGACTTCTAACAAATCCATAGCCTTGATGACAGCCATTTAAGCTGCTAAGCTTTATTGGGTTCGATTAATTGGATCCTTAAATCGTCTTGAGATCTTTCGATCCACGACTTTCACGCACAATAGGGAGCTCATTCTAGTGAATGAGTGAGTGAGTAAAGGAGTTCAATAGATTATGTAATTGTAACGCTTCCTTAAGTATACTTCCCTCCCCTTATTAGGTGTCTACAAACTCTTAGTGAAGTTGGTCTGCTGCAAGAGTTGTACAAACCATCTACGGTCGATATCCGTCGTCTACCAATTCATTTACACAGACCTTTGTAGGTCGTTTATGCGATCACTCCTTCGCAATTTCGCTGTATAACTTCACTTCTGTCTACATAGATCGGCTAGATAAATTTAAAGGACTGGTTCGATACGACCAGTCCGACCAGACCAGATTGATTCACGTCCGATTGAATATGAGTTTTTCTGTACACAAAAAAATGTACATCTGAAATAGCAACACTGAGTTTGTAGTGCTATGTGCTGTAATTACGATGTCATCTAACACCATTACGATACTAGTGATGCTGTTAGGATAATATTTAATGTCACTGCGATTTAACAATTTTCCGCCAAATCCTTCCGGGGCGGACTCATCCATAAGCGGTCAATAAGCAATACGGGTTCATATAGTGTTAATGAGGTAGGTTCTACACAACATAAGCCACATTGACCTATGAGTGCATCAAGTTGGGGTCGAATTCGAGTTGCGAATATTCGATTGTCGAATGTGCGTTTAACTGTCGGAAACGTATCGATTCAATAGTAATAATTAAATGCATGCTTTTTCGGATCACGTTACAACATCCTACATCATTAAACCCCATTATTCGAACCTCTATCACAACAGATCCCTCGTTAGTTTATTTCGCTTGTAAACTAATCCCAACACTACATTATCGACCGACTTGGTTGAATCTACGTTTAAATTCTTGTAAATCATTTTAAAATAAAACTTTATATTGTGTATCTATAAGCTGTCACACAGTCACGCGAAATCTAAAGTGCTTTTACACCATAAACACGCTTTATATTAAGCTACTTCGTATCGTTTGATTCGTTCGTGAGGTTGCAAAAATATTCAAAAGTATTTATTAAATCCAATACAGCTCTTAATTCTATTAGCTTCCAAGAGGTACCACCACATTTGAAAATATTTTTTTTTTGTGATTTGTGAATTAAGAAATAATTTACTTGTTTAGCTTGAATACCTTTTCACTCTGCCTGTAATCGTTTATGCACATTTTGTTTCCATTTTCCTATACGCATACATATATCGGTAGCATAAGTTTGGTTTTATTAATTTTTTGTCATTTAATACAAAATAAAGGAAACCGTACTGCATGATGTTTAAAATTTGTTTATTCACGGATAATAACGTCAAGGCGAAACCATCACCAACGTCATAAAATTTTCACATTATTTTACGACGCATACACGCACATACACACAATGTACTCACGGGCAGATACCGCGGCCCGGTGTGTTGTAATAATTTTAATGAAATTTTATGACCTCTCCAATTACCCATCGTACGCGTACACTTACAACGTTCTTCACTCTTGTGCCGTGGATGCTCCGGTTTCACCATGATCGCATCCAGCGTGGTAGAACCGCCTGTGTACTTCCCAAAAAAAAACCCCATAGCAAACGTTGCATAAGGTCGTGCTGGCCATAGGATGGTAGCAAATTCGATGCGATATGAAAGATTTCGTGGGGGAGCGATGGGTTTGGTGGGTAGGATAAGCGAGTAGCGCAAAAAACCCCGAAATAAATTATCGTAATTACCGGTGCTAATACGTCGTAATGCTTTGATACACTTCTTTATATATGTGTGTGTATGCTGGTAGGCTTTTTACGAACGTCCACCACGGCACGGTTCGCGCTCGGACCGTTCGTATGGCATTCTTTTCTTGTGTCGCGCTCCACATCGGCAGCGCATAATCTCGTCCGGTGGAAAAACCCGCCATAGATCATCAGGAAGCCTCAGGTCTATGTAAATTTGCCCAGCTGCTCCGAGCTGAGCTCCGAGGGCAGTGCGGTTCCATGCACCAGCAGTAGCAGCGGTCCGGCAAATTAATTCTAACGATCGGGCATTATGTGTCCGGTAGAAGTTTCACAACAGTTTTTAGCAAAGCAACTGTTCGCTGCCGTTAGTAACAAATTTTTATTGCCCCCTTTTACCATTTTTTGCCATTGTTTGTTTTGTTCCGAGAGGCCCAAATGACACCGATTCGCTTGATACGGATGGGTAAAGTTTTCCCATTTTTGCTGTCATTTTCCCAAAGACATCGTATGGTGTACAGCGGAAGGGGGAGCGGTGGTGAGACGACGCAGGGACAGACGGAACCGGTGAAGTGACACTCGGGATGTAATTTATAGTACTACGCTCGTTATGAAATTATCGTCTTAAAAGCATTGTTTGAGCGCTTCATTGCTTAACCAGGATTGATGAGCTCTTTCGTGCAACATTGTTTGAAGCTCCAAATTGTTATTTTGGGCTATTTAAAGTATACACAGCACAAAGCATTTGTGTTCTAAGTCATTGTTTCAAATTTATAATCGATTTTATATGCCCAAATCTAGCAATCTGACCAAAAATTTCTTCATTGCTTTAAAAATAAATATAATGATGCTTTATTGATACTTAACCAACTTTTAGCAATGGACCAAGATTGCCAATCGACAAACCCATCATAACCAAAGAATTTTCTTTGTGTGGTCTTGAATTATTTTTCTGAAATTAATAATTGTTATTGAGAGTTGAAGCACTTTATATTGAGACATTTTGGATGGAATTGGATGAAATTTATTTTAAGGTCCAATGGTCTGTATTGCAGTCCGTCTAAAGGTTTTTTTTTCTCTTCCTTCGTCCATTTTTACACATAAAGATATGTAAGGATAGTTCGTCATACCTTAGAAGGTGGTCCAAATCATTGATTCCCACGACATATACCTTGCTGTCGATGTATACTGTACTTTGGAGATGTTAGCCCAATGTGAATCAACTAAACAGACAATTTCCATAAATACCTTCTCTACTCCATAGACCGAACCATCAGATTAAACATTCATCCAACCGACAAGCCAGTAAGGTATAAATAAAAACCTTGGGGCTCTATGTACTTTCGAAAATGCATCGGACGTCATATACTCCATACTCTCATACTCCAAAAATAATAACAGGCTCTGTTTAAAATCATTCCTGGTTTTGATTTCATAATTACACGAAATTAAAACTATCCCTCGTGATCTCAACACTGTTTGATTGCATTTTTTCCAATTTCACCAAATTGTCTGCATCCAGAATGCAGCTATCCTGGAACATACGAAGCATTATTGAGTTTGATTGAAACTAACAGGAAATTTTCCATTTCTCAACTTGAGTTCCTTTTGTCATGTGTTACTCTACGATGTATACCGTCCTACGATTCTGCTCTTTCGACAAACAACATACCTGGTTTAGTGCACTAATAACGCTGCACTCATTTGCACATTCCAAACAAATGAAATTGAAACTACTTTCCAGCAAACGTAAGCCTTCAACTATCCTGCAAATAGGGAAACAGTTCAACAGAAACCTTCATTACGGAAAGGCACCCAAAAAGGACCACCCTTCGGCTTGCCCGTCCACCCCTAGTAACGCCACAATTTTACGAGGATGCACTTTTATTGGCAACAAATTGCCGAGTGATGTGCGTTCAGTTCACAGACGGGTACATGCCATTCACCCAAAACTTACCCACGCTAACATCGCGTGCTAAAATGTACAATAAATTATATTTCCCGTGGTTAATAAATTATGCACTCTCCGGTGCAGTGCCAATCGTACTAAGTGCATACGCAAAGCTGTACAGTGTGTTCAACCTGTAAATATAGGTGCATAAGTAAATGTGTGTTATGTCTCGGCCCACAGGGACAAAGGGAACTGGTGATAAATAAATGTTTCTAGCGAATGCGATTCACCGTGCGCACGTTCAATTTACCTCATTTGATGTATGTTTCACGACCAGGTAACGCATGGGCAATTTTCCCCTACGGCCTGCTCATGCGATGGGAACCGTCAGCTGGCGGTCAGGGTAAACATTTTTCGTTGGTTTTGCGTGACACGGAGGGACAACGAGTTGGTTGGAATATTAATACTTGGTTTCAAATTTTTGGTAGTTGAATCGGCAAGGCATGGCCGAGCTAGAAAAGCTGTAATGCAAAATATGCAACTTTTGCTAATGAATTAGAGAGTACTCAGAAATAATACTAATGTTGGGAACAAACTTTTGCAGAAGTTGATAGATGGTGAACTTATACTTAGCAGTAAAATACATTTGCTATCAATGACAGTTTTTTTATTTTTTTTTTTTTTTGAAATACTTAAAAAACGTCAAAGAGTTTGGCCACATGTCAAATAAAGTCACGCAATAACCGTTCGCAGAGCTAATTATTTATTGAAAGGTAGAAAACTGTTACAAAATTACGTTTTGTACCATGACCAGACGGTTGAAAAATTGTACGACAATATTTTCACCAATAATCGTCGTGATGCCTGAAACCATTTCTGACTGAAATTAACATTCGACAATATTAATTAAATTCACATGAATACTTCTGTGACGCGCTTCACTCCTATCCGATAAAGATTAAAGTTGAAGAAAATTAATACAACAAAAAAAATATAAACAGTTACAATCACTGCATTCAACGATTAAAAAAAATAATATACAGCTTCAGATATCATTAAATCACGTGCTTTTTTTTCCTCCACCGTTTGTTCGCAGGACGTCCGGAACCAACCGTCACCTGGCTGAACGGGGATGAAATCATGCAAACTGGCGGCGGAATCTCGATGGGCCGGCACGTTACCGTCAATCGGCTGGAAATACCGAAAATGACACGATCAGCACTGAACAATACGTACAAGTGTCAGGCATCGAACACCAAGCTCGTGCCACCGGCCGAGCGTAGCATACGGGTGGATATGTTGCGTAAGTGTGAAACCGATCGTGGCAGTGCAATACACACCCTGCTAATGGTCCGTCCCTCTGTTTCCTTTGCAGTAAAACCTCTATGGACAGCACTATTCTCGAAACCGAAACAATTTATATCGAACCAGGAGTACGTGCTGGCGTGCAATGTGGATGGTTCCGTACCGGAGACGGATATCAAATGGATGCAAAACAATCGACCCTTCACGAAGGGAAAGGTGGGTTTTATTCTGTGCAATCATTTTACATTCCACTCGGTTGCGTTACATTGATATGTGCTGATATGCTGTGCACAATACGTTATTCGCATCGCAAAATCTTGGGTGCAATTAAACGAATACACTGAATAAATTTATGTTTCAAAGGAATTTTTTATTACAGCTATGAGGAGGTTATCATCAAAATGCAATAATAACATATGAATTTTATAGAAAAATAATTTTAAAATTACTGGAATACTTATGCGCAAAACACAAATTTCATATCCCCCATTGTTTCACACACAGATAAAAATCATCAATAACAGCTCGATGGTGTCGTCTGTGCTGAGCTTTCGACCCCATCCCGATGACGATGGTACAATACTCAAGTGTGAAGGTTCTAACCCACGCCTCCAAAACTCCGTCCTCGAAGATTCGGTCATCATGAACGTTCTTTGTAAGTGGCATTTTCAGCATCCCCGTTTTACTACCCACAGTTAGTTCCACAGGCAGACCGGTACTGTACGAGCCTACCCAACGAAAGATGATTTGTAGCGCCAAGGTCGCTCCGAGGTCTGCGTGTGTGTAATTTATAGGAAATGAATCAACTTACATGTCAGCATCGACCGATGGGCACATGACTTTCTCAACCTATGAAACAAGAGTTTAGCAACAAGGGGTCCGCAGGATATTGAGGGGAAGCCCATCTTCGAATAACTCCACCAGTTACTGGCACCAAACACACAGACCAAACTTCGAACGTTGCTCGTCCGGTACCGTGCAAGGAGACATTAAAACTAAACCTCTTTTTTTGCTTTCCCATTTTTTGTCTCTCCTTTTTCGCTCTCGCACGCTCCTTTAACCGGTTCCGATGGATTCACGACCAAATCCCCAACCAGATCCACCGCAAGTGACACTGTCGCTGGGATCAACGCTTAATCCCGACGACATCAAGGAAGGCGACGACGTCTACTTCGAGTGTCACATTAAGGCAAATCCGAGGGAGCATCGCATTACATGGTCACACGATGTAAGTATCGGACGGGGTTCGCGTTGACACACAGATTAACTGCCACTGCTACCAGCAATCCCGCTAAAACCGTGCGGCTCCAACGGTTAGAACGGTTCGACGCCGTCTACGGGATGAGGCTCGGGGATAGATAATTCATTTAATTTTCCTCCCGCCGTGCCTTATCTGAACGTGGCGCTGCCGTGTAGCCGGAAAAATGTTTAACAATTTCCATTTTATATAACTCAGTTAAGATTAGAAAGAATGGGCAAACATTCGTTCGGTTGGAGTGCGTCGAAGTAAAAGAGAGGAAAAAAACAGCTTTATAAAGCGAATGGGGAAAGAACATGAAATGTCGTCATTTTAAGGGTTCCGCACTCCGTTTTTGTTCATTTTCCTGATTTCTTTTTTTTTGCGACTGGCGGGTTGCTCTTTCCGCGTTAGGCTGCCGACCATCCTTGCTAGCGGCAGATGATGTTGGATGTCGCGGCCGGGGCCGTTGATCGTTCTCGCGCAACCGAAACTGTCAAAGTCACAAACCGTTGCCGACCGGTCTGCCTGTTCCAGACGGTGGCACCGGCCCGCTGCCACCGTCATCTTGAAGGATCAAATTGAAATTGAATGAAATCAGCTTAAGAGAGATAAATTGCTCCGCGAAACATAATGGCATCATATTTTCTCGATGTGAATTTAATGGGATTTTAATATGTTTCCTCTTTTCGCGAGCCCGGCGGTACGAGCCGGAAGTGCGAGCTCCGAAAGGTACACCACCACGCCCGGGTTCCCGGGCTTCCGAAAACCTAACATCCTTTGCGATTTGGGTGGAAAGAGTGAGAAATGGAGTCACGCGCTAAGTTGAAGGGAGCGAGAAGAGTTTCTTGCCACGGTGGTTTACGCTGCCAACGTGATCCACGGTGTCGAACGTTCTAAACGGCTACACCGTGGTAGACTGTTTCAAGTCCGACCGACACCGGAAGGAAGTTCTTGACGGGGGACGATGAAAATCTCCTTAAGATTTATATCGCTGATGGAGATTGCTTTGTTTGGCAACTAAGATTGCAAATGACCGAACAGGTGCATGAACCGCTAACCGGGACACGGATAATCGGGACGCTCCGAATAATACGGAAGCGTGCATATTAGGCAGTCGCTGTTCTAGTATCTTTGTAAAATCGCGCAGGAGTATCTTTGTAAAACTTCCTATCTATATGCTCGCAAATGCGTTTTATAAAGCGTATATTAAATATTCGAAAGGTTTGTTCGTAAAGCATTGTTTTTCAAAACGGTTTCCAATGGTTTTCGAACTCTTGTGGACCAACACCAATTCAAGTGCAACACTTAAGGAACATGAAAAAGTCGCTGAAACAAATCCGGTGTTAAATAACTTCTGAGTTGCTTAATAAATCCTATTTGCAGCTTGCCCTTTTTAATTAAATCTTAGCGTGTTTTGTTTGAAAACCAGCATTTAGTAAAGTTTTTAATCTTCTTTTGCTTGCTTAACTTAAAACTATCCGTCATATACTGAATATTATTACCTTATGGAAATTATTTGCTAAAATTTCAGTTTTGCTAAAATTTTACTAAAACCAGCCCAAAAAATGGAAAAACTGTAAAGTAAACAGTTTAGCGACAAAAAATTCCTTAGCAATTCGCAAAGCGCTCCACCAAGTACATCAATTCCAGTATCCTTCCTACCTTGGAACAACACACTAAACAGCAAGAGGTTTTCTAATTAAAAAACCAATAAAACCAGCTTCATTTGCTCCACAAATACACAGCTTTGCCTTCCAGCACAACAAATCTGATCCTCTGATGCTCGTTTCTCCGCGTAAAGTTGGAGCGCTTCGATTGCTGCGCGCATATCCTTTTGTAACCAAAACCTGGTGCCCGTATTTTGTAGAAATTACCCACGGAACAAACAGCCAGAGAGAAAGTGAGAGAAAGTAGGAAACTGTGGAAAAAAGCGTAGGAAAAGGAGCCTCACAAAGCTGGATAATTATATTGAAAATCTAATTAAAGTTATTTCTTAACCGGGCGGTACTTTCATCCCTACCCGTTGGCCACCATGGGTTACCACCCAGCTATCCGATGTCCTGTGCGCGTGTTCGGCACTTGAAGCAGCATTTGGTATTAATTTGCATCCTAAACACACGGATAAAACCACCGCCCGGTTTACGGGTCGGAAACGAGGGACGAAAAGCAATTTTATTAAGCAGATTCCGTTCGCCATTAAGAACCAATATCGACAACGGTTTTATCGCTTGAAACCGTCTCGGCGACTGCTGCTGCATCGGTTGCCACTCAGGCGAAAGGGTGCGAAAATCGCGCCCAATCACCAGCCGTAGCACAATGGCGTAGGTGGTGCGCAGGCAGAACAATGGTGCGTAGTTCGTAAATAAAATATCTCAAACAATTGCCGTAATCTGGTCGCTCGGACGGTTCGGACGGTCGGAAGCTGAGAAGCCAGCCAGCCGGCCTGACACTATACACTGGCACCCACAAATGGGTTTCCTACCGTACGGTCGCATCGGTGTTGCCTTCTTTAATGCCTTTTGTACCACGTCTGGGCAAGTTTTGAGGAAGGTTGGCCAACCAACCTTAGACAAGCAGCTAGCTTGATCAAATCTGAAACCACAAATCCCATTGCCACACTCCCGGCACCGGTTTTCCCGAACCAGTAGGATGATGGCCCTTCGACCACCGTCGCCTGGAAGCCGGGCGCCGAAGCATCGTTCCCATGCTGACACTAACATTCTTCCTAATCCTTCGTACACTTTCGTTTGATGTTGAAGCCGGTCCGTGTAAAGCCGACCAAAAGCACAATTTCACAAATTAAAATCATCATTCATTCATTAAAATATGCAAATAAATGTTCGCTGTTCGCCTGCCCGGCTAATGGAAACCGTCCCTGCTAGGAATGGGGGGGAAGCATGCAAATGGGTGACCGAAGAAGTGCTGAAGAAGCCGGTGGTGCTCTACTTCCCGCACCCTTTCTCGATCATCCCTTCAATCATGGAAACCCGGAAGCACGTGATTATACCAGTGCCGTGATTATCATTATTGCTGCTACTCGTACTCATTGCTAGACGAACTTCCGGATCCGGTTTTGGTCGGTCAGTTTTCCCGGATGGAATTGTTTGCACAGCCACGTGGCAATGCTGATGGGAGCGGGAAGGAAAAATCGGGTTCGGGCGGGGTTGGTGGAGCGATGATTAGGATGATCAAAACGTTTATCGGCCAAGGGTAGGAAACCATTTTGCCTTCAATTCGCTTCAATTATGAACGTTCAGAGGGAAAAGGCGCATAGAGATAGAGCAGACCAACAACAACGGAAAAACCCCAACACAGCTGTACTTGCACAATACACAAAGATCCTTTTCATGCCAAAGCGCACCGGGAGCTTAAACGAAACGTGATGTCGAGAGCGTCGGGTTTTGCGTTCTAAAGCTGTGCCAGATTAACGTCCAGGACGAGCGAATTCAATCAACAAAACTCGTTCACAGCGATCCGTATTCATCATACCCGGTCGAATACCGAATTTTAGATCCGTACAGTTTCTCTTCACCGAAAGGATAAAAGAGTGATGGAATGTTTTTTTTTTTTTGCTTAATCCAAAAACAGAGAAAGAAGCGCAATTGCTAGTTCAGTGTTCAATAGATCGTAACTAGCTCATCCTCCATAACGAGCTTGTTTATTTGTTTTGTTTCTGTGAGCAACTAAAATACCAACTGTTTTATCATCAATTGTATTTCTGCAGAAAGTTTTCGCTATTATAAAATAAGGACAAAAACTACCGATGTACGATGTGCTCGGCATGATTAGCTTAAGACTATTTACACTTATTAAGATCGACGGAATAGTGTAGAGAGCAATAAGTCTTCTGCTATCGTTAAAAGCGGATAATCAGAAATAAATTCCATTCATCGGAATTCTATGGGAATTAGTGGAAGTGTTCTTAAGTTCCTGTTAGGAACTATGTTGAAAAGATTCAAGTCTAAAAAAAGACACCTTGCCCTGTAAAAATGATATTTTTCATCACGAGACCAAGTCAAAGGATAAAAAAGCACGCGTTTAATATCTTTTTGGATTGATTCTAGCCCGACTTTCCTGCATTATTGCATTCGTGCCCAAACAATGCTGCCGCATTGGGCAACTTGCTAAACAATACAGCAAAATGTAGATTTAAAACTTTGAGGGTCTTTGAAACGACGGATATATCCTTCAAATCCAAATATTTCTGAATAAAATTTAAAAAAATATTTCACATATAAGACACACATATAAGAATATATAAGAATATTTCTTTAGATATCAGGATTCTATTTTCATCCCTAAAATACTTTATGAGCAATGTTTTGAATTTTAACTCTCCATTGGCCTTCAGATGCCAAGATCTTTTGTTTATAAAACGAGGGCTTGTTCAGGTTCTTACAGGTTTTCTGTATCCTCAATATATCTTCTTATTACCCCTATAACTTTCCATATATGTCCAGAATGCGAAGTTTAAATAATGTCGCTTTGTACTAAAGTTATGATAGGATGATAGAATTAATCCTTATACCGTTACAAAACCGACGCAACCGTTTTTGGGGAGCGCGGCAAACTGTTACCACCTAACGCGGATACAATTTGCGCAAAACAGAACCGTTCTAACTTTTGCAATCCTATTCTTGTTTCTTTTATGGTTTCGCTTTACGACCCAAGGGCCTGCCTGTCACACAGAACGTAACCTCCGGCGTCATCATCTCAACGCGGTCACTAGTGCTGCAGCGCGTCGGAAGATTTCATTCGGGCAGCTACGCCTGTGCGGCGGCGAACGATCGTGGTGAAACGCAGAGCGATCCGGTTGCCCTCAAGATACATTGTAAGTATTGCTCACAAACCGGCACTGCAACGACGACACCGAAACTGCATACTATCAACGTAACACACCACACTTTGAAGATTGGCCAACGGCGGTTCCAACGTTCGTCAATTGTTCGCCGTAATGAGCCTCCGGCACGATAGATGCTATAATGCGATATTGCCAAACGACATCCTGCAACGTTCGAGCATTCGGTTAGACAATGGTGCCTCGCGCAAAGTAACATTAAAACACGATATCTCGTTCTATTAAAACGTGAACATTGTTATCTGTACGCCGGATGGTGTTTGATCGCTTTCCTCCCAAGAACGGGGATACTCTTGAATGGGGAATTTTCTTCAAAACCATGCCCCAACATCGTCATCATCATCATCATCATCATCGTCATGCTCATACACTCTTGACTAATGAAAGACGTCATTACACTGAAAGGATTTCCCTCCAATCACCGATTCTATCGCCATCCTGCTACGGCCCGAGCCGAAACCGAAACGCAAATGGGGCCGAACGATCCTTGGGCTACCGGAGGAGACTTAGCTTTTTGATCCCGGTTCCGGATCCGCTTTGCAAAACTTTGCTACAAATTTTCACAAAAGCAGAAAGTTGCCTACCGAGATGAACGGTTCGGAAGGGGCCGACAACCAGTTCGGCAGTGCGCAGGCACACTGGCAACAAAGTTTCCTCTCGATGTGCCATTGATTGCCGGTTCGGTTCGGTCTGGTTTAATATACTAATTAAAAGACCACTCCATTGCTGCATTGACACATCAAAAGGCCGATCAAAAGCGTTTTCCGGGCCCGAGTTCGTCTTTCGGAAGGGCAGCCCTCAGTGGGGCTGTGTGTATTAACTCTTTAAAACTTTGCCTCGTATTCATAAATTGATGTGAAATATTGTCACAATACAGTGAAAATGGAAGATGGCGAAACCGTTCACCATGCCAACGAACGTACAGCAGACAGATAACATCAAAGTCAAGCAAGCAAAAATGGATGGCTACGCCACGGTCGGTTCGGTATGATTTCCATCTTCGAGTGGTAAAAGATTGTATCACTAGCACTAGCGGGCAAGGGTTCCGTCAACAGTGCCCCATGAAAACTGGAGCCTAGGTTATAATGACTGAAAAGCGATAGTAACATCCTTTTTGCCGAGTGTGCCAGCCACAAACGTCCCACACATACATCGACGCACACGTTTTGCTTTGATTTTTCCACCAAGGCAACTTGCGATAAAGCCAAACACTCCTCGATGCTTCATAAAAATTAAACTTCATCGTAGTGTTTTGCAGCATGAAGTCAGGCGAATGCGAATGCTACGATCGTTGCTGTAACTGCGTGAAAACATTCCTTTTAATGAGCTGACAATACTCAGGTTCCCCTTGTCAGCACCGCACCAAAACGCTCCGTGTCTCGTTGAACGCCGTCGTTCGGTAGCGACTTGTGCAATAAAACTTAATAATGAAATAGTAATTATTGCTGCCATGTCGTGCCGTACCTTCAGACTTCTGCACACCCTACAAAACCTTTCCGTCTGCGTAAGCACACAGCACATAAAATTAACTATTTTAAGTGTCTCAAACTCGAACACTCTGCTGAACTTCAACGTGCCGGTATGCTTTGGCTGTGTAGGGGTTTTCCCACTATTTGTGGTTCCTTTTAGGGGGGTGCATAGAGTGTGGTGTACAGCATGATACAGAGCACACAATCTCTCAGGCAATCGCAAAATTTTTCTCCTACTTGAGTCAAGAAAGTAATTTGATTAATTATTAACTAAAAATTTATATGCTTATCCTAGAGCGCGAAATAAAAAACTCATAATTCAAAATTGTATAATAGAAATATTTCCAAAGGGAATCAACACTATACACCTGTGGTAATATTAAAAAAGAATCAATTTTCCTGAAAATACTACAGGAAAGTGATACTCAATAATAATACATTTTTCTATTAGTTTTACAACTTGGTTTTAGATTTTATTTTCAATTAAATGTGAATTTGATTTAGTTTTCATTAGAACGGCCTGGCCGTATCGACTTAATTTACCACGTAGCCGGATAGTCAGTCCTTGTTGCGAGGGTTTGGTCCGGATGGGAAAATATGTACCTAACAACTTTCAATTAGAACATTGAAAATCTCAAACGTAACCAGTTTTCTTAAAACTAATAAAATAAATTATTGAAGTGTTAGGATAAAGCTTTTCCTCAGCTTCGTTCAGAGTACAGAAGCAATAAGTTGTTTATTGGTTTTATTTTTACATGTAACATTTTACAAGTAATTAACGTTAATTCATTGATAAGGTAATCAAAACTAATTGCTTATATGGAATGCTTTGTGACGTATGAAACGTATGGTTTATTACTAATAATGAAGCATTTAAGGTACAATTCCATAAAACTTAATAATTTTAAAGCAACATACCAGTTACTCGCAACTTATTCACAAATTGCTTGTTAAATTAAGTTATCGCAATTCATACGTTTCATGCATTAAACTCCAATTTATATCCAATAATCATGAAACGGTGATATGATTGAAGCACAAGGATCAATTAAATTTGATAACCCGTGCATTGAAACCATAAAAATGGTTACGTTCCATACGTTATGCTGATTTATTAAATTACTCTAAAACCATACAGAAACCAACGACCAAAACATTTTCCAGCGAGTAAATGCATAAAATGCACCGAAGCTTAACAAAAATTTTCTGAAAACTGATGCTGGTTTGATCGGCATAGTGAAATAAACAAATAAGTTTCAAAAATGTTCTGTTCATATCACGGATAATTTTTAGTAATTCATGTCAGTTTGCGCTCTTGGTTACTATTCACTTCGTCACACCGCATCTCGCTCATCTCTTCATTTTGTAACGTTAATAAACATTTTGCGAAATGCTTCATACAGTTTTTTTAAACTCCATAAGCACAATTAAAGCATATTGAATCAGCTGTGTTCGTATATTTTACACAGTCTAGCAGTAACTCACAGCAGCATGAGAAAATTTTAAATGACACAAACAACAAAACCAGTCGCAAAATGTGTCACAAATTCATTAATACTCGAAAAACCCTGACCCTAAACGAACGTGCAACATTATCATCTTCTACTTCATCACACGTATACGGTATTATGACCAGCTGAGCCGGTATGGCAGTTTCACGGACCACCAACAACTTCTAATCGCAACGGGTAACGGATAACGACACTGAACACTCCCTTGCGTACCACCAATCATAACTATATTAAAAACAGCAGCAGCAGCAGCAGCAGTAACGAAACTGCCAGATCGTCCCTCCTGAACACAACACCAGTGTTATTAGGTACGATCCACACCACCCACAGCTGCTACGTCCCCCCGTAGTTGGTTGATTATGAACTCTCGGGTCACATCACGAAGTACTTGCTCATCCGATCCTCAAACCTTCAAGACGGGTGAGCTGAGTCCCCCCCCGGGCTAGCGGGTTACAGAAAAGTTTGAACATTTGTTAAACTCTTGTAGCGCTTCCTGCGGCAGGCATGCAACACAGCCCAAATACACAGCCGGCCAAGAGGGGGCCGACTGGGGAGTTGTTCAAGAATGGAAGTAAACCATAAGTTCCTTTTACCGTTCGGGTGACCACACACATGTACGTGCAAAGTTTGGCCGTCGTGCCAACTCCAAGGAGAGTAATTAGCCGTGCAGTGGCAAGCACGAGACCCATGGAGTTTCCATGGCTATGCAGCAGTTTTGGGGGCAAAAGTTCAGACACGGAAACCTTGCACACGTGGTTTATTGTGATTTACCCCCCCAAGTCCGGCCCAGCTCAGGGCGTGTCTTGGGTTGCATCTTCCTTATGGAGTACGCGAGAAGTTTCTTCGGAATTGTTACAGGTCCCATCACACACCACTTTCGATTGTACTCTGCTCAGCGTTGTACATCGGTTTTGTATCAACATAACTCGTACCACCACTTGCAATCGCATCAACAGAAAATATCTCATTAGGCAGCATTCCGTGGCCACTAATTTGCTTATCAAATTGGTAAAACAATTTACACCCCTCGTCAAAACGCTAAAACTGATAATGTTTTAATGTCGGTGCTTTGATTCACTTAATGCTTACGGTGCCGGTGCATGCAACGTTGGAAATGGGTTTAAAAAAAACGGGGACAAAAAAGCTATTTTCTTCCACACGGCACGGTCCTCTGCCGGGCATTCAAAGTACCATGGTTTTCCAAGAAACAAAAAAAAAAATAGCCCCAGCCATTCCACTGCGCTTACTCGGTAGGCTATGCAATTTTCCATGTTGTCGTGTTTTTTGCTCTCATCCGGAAAAAAAACTGGCGCTAACAACACCGAACCACCATAAATATTAACCACGACGCGAATTTCACATTTAATTGTAAAACATCCTGATGCAACCCGGGCCGCAGATGTTGTCCTTCGGTTTTCCACCGCTAACCCTTTGTACCGGCGGGGGCGGACATTGGTGCAAATTTTAATTCCGGTTCCTTTCACCGAAAAACAACCTCATTGCCCATTGCCATACCAACGCAGCTAGGGGGAATGCGGTGGGAATGGTAAGAGCTTCGAGCGGACCCGGGACCGTACGTCCGACCAGCGCCCGAACATGGAACTGTCAGAGAAGTTTGCTATTCTTGCCGTCCTCGGAAGTTCCTCGAAACAAACACACACCGAACAGGAAACCGCAACATTTTACAGAGTGGAGTCACCTATTTTAAGGATGCTATTTTTTGTTTGTTTTTTCCCCCTTTTGTGGCATCTCGCTCTTTCCCGGACAGGGTGGCCGAGGGTGTGCAATGGTATTTGGTGCACCCTAGAAAAAAAATACAGTGTCCCCATTCGGGGTGACATTCGGTTGGTTGCGAGTGTGGTGCGTTTTTAGACGGTTCGTACTAGCAACAGCTTTCCAACCCGGTAACTCGTATGCTGTACACCATCCGAGTCTGTTGTTTTTATGTAGATTGTTCTTTTTCGCTCTATTTTCGCTTTACCGCTTCTTGTTCCGCTGTGTAGTGCCCACCGGTTCCTGGGGTTGGTCTTGGCGGCGGGGCCCACAAACGTCCCGGTGTTAGCGTTCAAAAGGCAAAACCCCCGGAAGCCCGGGCTTTCCAAAACACGGCCAGCAACCCTTGCACAAAACCGGTGCCACCACCGGTATCTTCGGGAGTTCGGGAATTTCTACCAACCCCAACCCAAACCGGGTGTTCTCCCCAGGGTGTTATTCATAATCGTAAAATTCACTTTAACACACTGCGTCGGTGTTGCGTGTTTCGGTCCCCTTTCGAGCCAGGAAGAAGTTTCGAGTGCGAACGGACGCTTCGGTCCCAGACACTAGTCTTTCGATGAACTTCTGCCGGTGCTCGTGGGAACCTGCCTGCCATTTCCCGCCTGTCGTAAAGCTCGCCAATCACCAATGAGCTTTTGTGGGGTTCTGGCACTTCTGGCCGCATTCTCGAAACCGACGCCCAAGGAAGCGACACCCGGTCGCTGCTGTTACATTTTGCAGGGCTCGCCATCGAACGCTGCACGCGGCGCAGGAGATAATAGTTAGTGGCACGGTGCCGGATGCAAGGCAGTGGTGATGTATGAATAAAAATGAATAAATTAAATTTTGCACTTTCCACCACGACTCCGACAACTCTCGACACACGGTACAACAACAACAAAAAACCCCCATGCGCCCATGCGCATCGTTCCATTGTTGTTTCGGTAACATTTCGGCTAACGCTTTTGTTGATCTTCCACCCAAACCCACCACCCCCCCAGGTGGAGTCATTTAGTAGCGCATAACTTTCATTCTTTCTTGCATTCCATGTTTTTTTTTGGTTTCAATTCTCTTCTCTCGTTGCTGCTTGCTCCCGGTCCTAGTTGCACCGGTTTGCATATCAAACAGTATCATGATTGTCGGTGCATCGCTGGACGAAACCGTTCCGGTACCGTGTCACGTAGCGGCCGATCCGCTGGACGTGTCCTTTGATTGGAACTTTTCCAACAGTGGCGAACGGTTCGAGGTGGCCAGCGGCCAGTTCAATCTGCTGCAGGAGTTCCATTCGGAGGGCATCACCCAATCCCGGTACGATGCCGATGAGGATAATTCAGGTAAGGCACGTCAGCGCTGGTACGGTATAGATATCTGGTTTGCTTTCCTCTTTTTTTTGTTTGGTGCTTTTAAATAGACACACTACACACCCAACACAACACGGCAAACCGTTGATCATTGATTGAGTTTCTTTACTACGGGCACCCACCGTGCACCGTGATTGTTGGGATGCGAGTTTTATCGAGTCACGCTCGAGTTTTATTCAGTTTACATGTACCACAGTTCACGGTATCATTGCTCTACCTCTTCACTTTATCGGTTCCATTCCACAGAAACGATCTACGAGCTGCTGTACACGCCGAAAAGTGAACGTGAGTACGGTACGTTGGCATGCTGGGCGAAGAATTCGATCGGCAAGCAGGTCGAACCGTGCCTCTTTCAAGTAGTTCCTGCAGGTAAGCTACCATTGAGCGTGAAGTATTTTTATGTGTGTGTTTGGGGCAAACCATCGGAGGGCGCATCAGGCAAGAATGCTGCACACGTCCGTAAACGCACGACATTCCACAGGGACTAGGCTGTTTGTGATGTTGGATATTTATTGTACAAAATATTGGCTGTCAAAAAAGGGCAAAGTATGAGCTGCATTTGGTAAACGACTTATGATTTGTTTAGTGTTTCCTAGTACATTTATCAAATCAGTGTTTGATTGAATGTTGTGAAGTTATAAAACAGACATCCCAAAAGGATTGTAATTGTTTTACAGGGTTTATGAGTTAAATTTGCACCATTGCGTACTACAAACCGATAATTTAAAAAATAACAAAAAACCTTAGAACTCCTAACATAGTTCTCGTCAATTTTTGCAATAAGCGGATACATTCAATAATTTTGATGTGAAGTATAGTTTGAATATTTGTGCTCCAAAACAAACAATGAGAACTGAAGTACTGTTCATTTAGAAATCGGTCACACATCACAAGCTGTAAAAGGGCCAATCTTTAACATAAAAGTATAATTTTCACATCAAATGAATGGTTTTTTAATAGTTTTTGTTTTTTACTAAAACAAGCAAAAAATTATAATTTTGATGTAAGGATGAAATCACGGACTTTTCTTTTGATGCTTCTCATCAGCTTTCGCACAACCGATTTGGCAACTTCAGCAACTATTTTTTCCACTAATATGCCAATTTTGAGGCTGTTTTGGTGGTTTTGCCTGTCTTTTTCAATTTTTTTTCATTATCACCCAATATTGTTCTATCGGCCGGAATTCTGGACAGTTCGGTGGGTTCAAATGCTTACCGATGACATCCACGTTGTTATTGGTGTACCATTGTACTACCTAGAATGCAACCCGTGTACCTCGTCAAAACCTGGTCATTCAATTTTTGGGCACGTGTTTTTGCGATTAAATTTTGCTTCAGAGTTCTGTTGGGTTGTTTGATGCATGAAAAGAGCGCTAGCCTGCTTTTAACCGGATTCTTTTGACGGTACTTATGCTGGCACCGTATTTTTTTGCAACATCCCCATCGGAAAATCCAGGGTAAGCTTTCAGCGTCTTCGACACCTTCCCGTTCAGCTTACGATCCACTATTTCTGATCGACGATTTTGTTGAACCTTTCTAGTAGTACTTTGACACTCCCGAAACCGTTCTAATACACATCCAACTGTAGAAGCGACGATTTTCAGGAATTTGGCAATTTTTCTCCTGGACCAAGTTGGATTTTCTAAGTGGGTGTGCACAATTAATTTACGACGTTCTAGTTCCATGGTCAAAAAAAACTGTAAGCATGCACGGACTTGCAAAAACTATTGAGTGCTCCAATACCTACACATAAATGTCAAAAAGTTCCATATAGCACCACTGGTGGAGCTACTATACATTAAATTGTCTGACCGAATTCTAAATAAACAGCGCTTTAGTTAAATGTAAACTAATTCTGAACTTAAAAGTCATCAATACTAGCTTAACATCCCGCAAAACTTCAATAAGTTCTAGGTTCAATAAGTTAGGTTAGAATCCCAGACCCAGACCGACTTTAAACTGCATTATCGGCCACACAAAACCAGTAATTTAAATAAACAAATGAATCATGAAATCTGTAAGTAGCAAAATCGTTAAAATTACAGTATGAGGGACATTACAACAGTTTATCTCAAAGCACTTTAAAACTGTTTCACCAATCAAAATGTTAAATCAACAACTGTTCCAATAAATTCGGCATATTTGGTTTAAATGCGGCTTAAAAACATAGCTCCAGCTTGCGGGATAACGAGCTTTTTTAAGTATCCCGGCCCCCACTTAAACGCAACCATAGCAGAAATGTCTCCATCACGTTTCTCCATTAGTATAACAAGATACCGTTGATTGACAGTTGCAGTGAAACGGAGATTGAGCGCGATAGAGTGGGACAAAATATAGCAACTAACGCCACCGCCTAATGGCGGGCCAATCCCCCGCCAGTTCACGTTCACGCCGCTGGGTAGCCTTGGTAGTGGTAGTGGTTGGCGAAGAATCGTGCCGGCACTCAAAATCCCTCAATACTGCTGACTGCAGACGTCAAAGGTACACCGGCACTACCGGTCGGTTAGGTCGTTACCAAAGACGAAAGCGCTAAAGATGAACGGCAAACAGTGCGTCCTTCGTGCCAGCCTGCGATTCAGGAAGTGTAAACAAAAACCTGTGGGCGAACAAACAAAAAAAATCAACCCCAAAAACCCTGCCACACAGCTCACGTTTTTCTCTCTTCTCTCTCTCTCTCGTTTCCTTCCATCCGCCATCCAGCCAAACCTGCCCCACTGCGCAACTGTACGCTGCGCCCGTACTCGACCCTAATGGCCTCGGGTCAGCACGGTCAGAATGGTACCGCAGCGTCAGCAGCATCCGCGTACTCGTACACGTACGGTGACCCACCGGGCAGCCGACATTCGGGTCAGCACTATCGGGACACTAATTACATTGGGCCACAATTCGTTAAAGATCGGAACGTGCCACCGGACCGGCGGAATGTTACAGTGAAATTTAATCAGAAAAATCCCAACCTCCCAACCGGGGCCGGTTCCACCCCGTCCGCATCGTTGCGCTCGTCGTCGGCCAAAGCTTCCGGCACGGTTTCGAACCGTCGCGAACGGCGTAACCGCACCGGCGGTGGTTTGCCTTCGATCCGTGACGCCGATACGGCCCGCCTCACCGCGGATGGCACCGATGAGGGTGGCGCCGGAACCGGATCAAAGGAACCCCTGTCCTCGCCGCTCCTTCCGCCCCGCCCACTGCCGTCCCAATCGACGGAGCTGCTTCGGCGGCGCGTCAGCAGTGGGAAGAGCAGCAGCTCGACCAGCGAGGAGCAAAGCAGCCGTACGAGCCTGCTAAACACGGCAACGGCTGTCCTGCTCGGCGAGGGCAGTTCTGCGGCCGTCCTGGCCTCATCCGCAACCGGTAACGAGCCAACCGAGCAACAGCGCGGCAGCCGACTACGCCGGTACACCACCGGTGGTGCCAACCTACGGTAAGTTGCGAACAACACCAGCGATTTAATGAAAACTGCACAAAATGAAATAAATAGAGCTCTATTTGATGATGATGATGATGATGATGAAATTTTCAGCAACGCCAGCCTACCCCGAACGGCCAACAGCAGAGGCAGCGAAAACACCGTCAGCAGCAGCAATCAGCTTTCGTATCCGCTGCACAGCGACGAACGGGCACGTGGTGGAAATAATTATCACTCGTCAGCCAATGCAGCGGCAGCATCCGCACCACCGATTGCATCGCAATTAAGATCGAAAACGATACGCCACCAATCGACACTCGCCCCCGTCCCACCGTCCACTGCGTCCCTCTCGTCCTACGGTGGCGGATTTTCCGGTGTGAATGGTGCGACCGGACACGGGGCCACTTCCTACGGAGGCAATCATCATCAGCACCATCAGCATAACTACGCGTCGCCATCGGACGGTGGCGGCGTTGGCGGTGGCCTCACCGCTTCCGAGCTGCAGCCCACCATGATGGAGCTGGAGTGTGTCGCCGGCTATGACGGTGGCCTGCCGCAGCACTTTTTTCTCGAAGCCTACGACTCCCGGACGCGCAAATTGCGCCTAAACATCACAAGTGCCCTTAACGACGTTCCGCTTTTCCGGATCGACCTAACCGGTAAGCCGCTGGGGCATGCTTTTGTAAGCTTTTCCACTACCGTTTTTTTCGTAACGTTTTGTTGCAGTTTCATTGTTGTACCACGTGCGGTGTATGAATGGGATACAGCACGTATGGGTGAGAAGGAAATCATATTTGGCTAATTTGGAGAAGGATTCAGATGCAATTAGTTGGATCTTTCATGAAAAATTAAGGGTTTTTTTATCTGAAAATAATTTTCAAATACAAAACCTTACTACTCCTTCCCGTTACTATAATTATTATCTCCTATTGAGGTTATTATAAAGTATGATAAATAAATATGCTCATAAATTAGGAGCATGCAGATTGACCGTCTATTTAGTTCTATCGTTATCTATTTACTATCACATTATCAACACTAATTTGACATTAAATCAGAAAGATATCAAATGGAGAATAAAGTAACTTAAAGTAAATTTGATGAATGCGCAATATTATACAGCTATGTAGCCACAGAAAATCTAAAACGCTAAAAGCCAGTCTGTCTGTTGTCAAGTTTTCGAAAAACAAACCTGAGTACCGACGGACCCAGAATAAATCTGGGATTTTTTGTTTCGACCAAGCTGCATATTTCATTGCTAAAAAACTACAGTAGATTGTGCTATCAAACTGAAATTTTACAGATAGAAGTTAACTGCTGAAAAGCGAATGTTTGATAAAGCTCAAGAATTCAGCATATTTTCATAATAATATTCAAAATACCGTCATACCGACAATTAACAACGTTACAGTACAAAAAGATGAATTTATTTTAAAGGCAAAAAACCATTGCTGATTCTATTCAGTTTCTTAGCTTGAACTTCGAGTATTGTTCCTTGTGTTAAAATATTTTCTTTTATATAGGACTGTCAATTATCGAGTTGCGTTACCAGGAACCTTGTTTAGATCATTGCACCTTACTTTGCAGAACACTTCTACGTAACCTTTTCGGACAAAATTCTTCGGAGCTAGAGCTCATTCAAGCTTGTTTGTTGTTGCAACGAAAACTTAGCAATTTTCTCGAAAGTGCCAGCAGTAACACAATCGCTAGTTGAACGAAAAATAGTCTCAAAAAAGCCCATTAACATTACGCAAACAATTTTTTCACCTATTTTCTCCCATTACTGGCATTGAGGCTCTTAATGGACAAAAAAAAGAAACAAAAATCCCACCGAACTCCGTACCAGACACCCGAATCCTACCATCCAGCTGCCAGGAAAAATAGTAATAAACCTATTTCTAGCCATTTCACGGCCCAATCAGTGCGGAGCTTCATGCTTCGGTTGAAGCACCATCGTTTTTGTTCCCGCGATTCCTACTTATTGCCCATCAGCACGAGGGTACCATTTTAAAGAGGGCGATACACAGAAATTTGTAAACCTATTCAAGTGAATCCTTTTCGGTTTTTTTTTTATGTTCGAATCAACCATTGCTCTCTTATCTGCCTTTTGAATCGTTGTTTTCTGATTCTGTTTCTGAATTTCTTTTCTTCTGCTCATATAAACCAACTTCACAGAACTAAGTCCCAGCGAAGCCTACACACCCACTCTACACCTGATAGCGTACAGCGTGAATCAGAAAGGTCGTTCCGAACCGACGATCCTGGAGGATATAGCAATTAATGAAGCTGAAAAAAGGACCGGTAAGTTGCGCACATTTCGTCCTCGTATCTTGATTGAGTTTGCCGTTGTTTTTTCACCATCGATCTGGTTGGTCTCTTTGAATGTTGTGTGGGTGTTGTGGGATCTCTGGGACAAAAATTGAGAGCTGTTGGAACGCAGTTCACAGTGGTTGTTGGTAAGCGACTTAAATACGCAAACTTTCACCTTCCGACAAATTTCCATGAGCCTTCCTTTACGAAGACTTCGCGAAAAACAAAATGCCAACTGGCCTTACTGCCTGTTACGGGTGCTAACTTTTCTTTAGTTTTCTACTTTATTTCCATTGCATCCCTTTGATTTCGTTGATTTGTACTGTACTGGCAGTAGCCAGTATTGGATTACCCTAAGACAGACCGAGCCAAAGCTATTTAACCTTATCAAACCATTTCTTCAAAATCATCTTAACCAGAAAGCACTTTATACCGTACGCCCACACCCACACCCAAACCGACCCGGGTTTTTTTTTGGTAGCGTGTAACAACAAGCAGTGGCAACAGCAGCAAAAAAAAGCTTTTCTTTCCGCCTTTGCCAAAGGCGGACGGCAAAAAACGGCAACTCACAATAAAGAAAAACAGACTCCGGCTATATTCCGATGGGGGTAATCTTTTCACATTAAAACTAATTTTCCGTAAATTTAATAAACAGTTGAAAGATAAAACCTGGACACCATCCAGAACGGGGGTTGACAGTTGGGTAGAAAACATTCGAACCGAAAGCCCAACCAGTCCATGACTTGCGCTTCTCGTTCGCTTCATTCCCAACAGAGAAAGTGGGTTGTTTGGTCGTTTTTTTAGATGTTTCTTTTTCGAAAACGATCGTTTTTTTTTGCTCTCCCTCTGTCACTTTACTGCAGTATCATTAGCATCATTTTTAAGCTGAGAAACCTTTTGCCGGTGACAGTGACTGTTTGCCTGTTTTTTCTCCACTGCTGCATCTCGGCCCGGTTCGGCACGATTATTGCTACGTAACTACCGAGATCCGGGAATAATATCTGCCCATGGTTGCCGATGCTCACATACGACCACTGCCAAGCTTCGATAAGTATTTTCACGATATCCCACGAGTCTTTACGGAAGGGAAGTGAAGGAAGTGTGTGTGTCTGTGTCCGGGCGCTAGGTACACATTAAAGGGACGACACAACTGCAACCGTACGAGCGAGCGAGCGTGGGGACAAAGTGGTGTAAAAGCTCAAAAATTGCCATCATTTATTTTTATTTTATCGTCGTCTATTGTTTTTCTCCCGGGGTGTACCTTTTGCCATGGTGGTACATGCAGTATGAAAACATATTCACAGGCAAATGAGACAGGATCATGGAGAAGAACGTGATAAAATGGTGTTAGCCTACATTCAGACGGTTTCGTGTGCTTTATCTTAACACACGCTACTCGTACCTTTAACAGGGGCTACTGTTTGTTTATACAATAAAGGATGTTTGTGATACTGCTAGAAGAAACCTTATGCATTAATAATAAAAATATGTCTTAGCTAAATAATGCACCTATTTCATGTCTATACGATTCGGATTACAAACAAAACTCAACCGCAAACCCTTACTTTTCTAATCTAGTTATTTAACGATTCTTACTATCTGATCATAATTTAACATCTTTTCTTTTTGTCATTAAGTGGAATTGTATGATTTTTTACCAAATTTAACTGCTTGATGATCTTAAAGGTTTAGGCTACTTTTAATGTTATGGGCCTGAAGATAGGTATGAGTTCTATTGTTTCGTGAAAATAAAATAATATTTTATTGAGAAATACGGTATAAAATATAAAATGCGTGATCGCTAGAAAATCGCAAAAGAAATCGCAGTTTTGGTATTCTTTCATATTTCTCCTTGCGATAAAGTGCTGATACTTTATCACATTTACAATCACCTCTCACGTAAACTATTTGATGTTTATACTGGTGTTGCTGTTTTTTTTGGCTACTATATCATCAATGCTTAGATAAATTATTCAACATTATCACACAACCAATTTTGAACCAAAATAAGTCTTAAAATTACCATATTCTTTTTAATGAATCGGAGCAATGATTCTGATATTTGCTTTCAGTGGAATAAATCACTAGCAATTTATTAATAAAATCTGTGTTATTCTCTGTGTTCTAAAATCTGTGTTAAAATCTGTTTGTGTACTGCAACCTGAAAACCCTTTGGGAAATTTGATTTGTTTTTGTGTAAATTGACACTATACCATTTTTATCATTTTATCATTTTCACGAATTTTTATATTTTTTTTTGCTTGTGGGCTTTACACAGTATTTGTCAGCACCAGTTAAGTTACAGCGAACAATGAATTCTTAAGCCATATTGCAACTTTTTTTTATTATCATAAAAAATATCAATAGTTAAGAGCTGTAAATTGAAATTTTATGCATTTCAAACTGCAAATCGAAGTAAAAAAATGGATTGTAAAGCAGAGTGCGTTCAGCAATGTTTTTTTTATGATTTAATAAAAACGGCTTCGAGTGCGTAATGCACCTTATGAAAATTTAAACTTGGAACACTAATGAACAGATGTTTCAAATGACTTGCGACTATATTAAAATTCATCGCATACAAAAAATAACATTCAACAATATCTCATTAAACCATACCTGGTAGTGTTTTGTGTTCTTTGTTATTTTATGTTGCTTGCTTCCCTACAACAAGCCCCTTTGGTATCTCCTGGTTCGACCAGTTTCGAGCTTGCCGGTACAATTAATTTATCTTCACAATTAAGTTTGCCTAGACACAGACACAACTTGTTTGCATTTTGATTTTCCTGCTTTATATTCCTACGGGCTGTACGCCCCTTCTCTATCTCACCAGCGAAAAAACATCGCACTCAAAACAGCAAAAAGCAACAAGCGAACAGGAAGGTGGAAAACTTTTTCACTTCACTCCCAGCTTCTCGCTCTGTGTGTGTGTGTGTGTGTGTGTGTGTGTGTTTGTTTTTTTTTCTCTACTCCCCTCTCACTTATCTACGTGCCATGCTTTGTTTTTGTTTCTTGTGATATATTTTATTTCCATCAGCTGTCCCTGGATGCTGTTACGATCGTCAGAAAAGTTCTACCGTTGTCTGTGATGTGTTTCACCGTATTCGGGGCCCTGGTTCCATGCGCCATCCTCGTTCCATTTGTGTGCGTTTGTGTTTTTTCTCCTTTATTCAGTTTCCCCCCATTCTAATGTAACTTCTCCCTCGTTCGCTGTCGTTCAGCACATCAAATAGAATGTTTTCCTAATTTTACGTCCAACTTTAGCCCATTGGCTACGTGTTTTATTCTGTCCATTCCATTCTGGATCGCCGAACGCCGTGTTTCTCGTGTTCGCCCACTAACGAACAACGGGGCCCGGCACGCCCTCTGCCGTTACCGCCGCGCGCCCTACCGCCGAGAATCGAGATGATGGTGAGAAAAGTTATCACTCACTTTTCCTAACGATGTAAACAAATTTTGCCCCGATGATGTGGTCATCACACAAATACGCTCCAGTGCATCCCGCCGACAGCAACACTTTTTGCGGAGGGATGGGATAATGATGGGTGAAGTTTTCGATGGAGGCGCCCAGTCGCCCAGTTCGCTACGTACGGGGGATGAAGTGGCCTCCATTTTCCCACAAATCGATAGCGCACGAAACGTAGCAGCGGGCAGTGGAATACTTGCGTGGGATGAAAGTGAACTGCCAGAGTGGTTGGAACAGTGCTAGGATGGGCGCCGTCAAATTTCGGACAGAATAAACAGACCGTTCAATTTTTGGCCTAATGGTAACGGTGGCTCTTTCGAGTGGCTCCAAGGAGAAAGACACGTAAGCAAAGGAGAGACAATGAGGGAGAGAGAAAAGAGGAAACGTTGTGCAAATGGTCGTAGATGAAAAGTTTCCACCCCGCGTTCATGCTCATCCAAACCCCGGAGATCATTCCGGGTGACGATGATTGCAGACCGAAGCTAGAGCTGGTCCGATCTAAAAGTCTGAAGTTTTGTTTTTTTTCTTTCCAAGTCGTCTATATTTTTTGGTTCACTTCACCGAGCAGAATAAAGACAACGATGATTGGTATGTGGTTTTGGGGATGCTGACTCGCACGTTGCTAGGCATGGCTCCTTTTGGGGGCACTTCAACGTATCGGCTAGCATTAAGTGAACGATAACGAGCACGAGAAACGACTAATGCGCCGACCGTCCGTGTCGTTAGGCGGAATTTTGTTACGGCAACAGCAACAGTCATCTTTCTACTTAATTTTCGCTTCCCCTCTTTGCGCTTGTTATCGTTTCAATCCGATTCGAAACGGAGCATGTTTTAAGATTTCAAATCTTTCCACTGCCAAACCACAAACTCGCACCTGTACTGGAGGGGTTGAGTTTCACTCAACAGCATCTGGCTAACAACTGCTTTCCAATGCTTCATTCATGAATAATCAATCAATCGCTTTGCGAATGGCACGGTTTGCCAGCAGTTCGATCTGAAATAAATGCAGCGAGAGGTTTGTGTAGTCCTTCCCAGCGACCCAGCGGAAAATCCCTTTTTTTATTCGAAAAAGCCACACTGGGCGCTTTAAATCTATGAGCGAAATGAATGGTTGCACGGAGTATCGGATACACCGCACATCGGATAGCTCGTCGAGCCCAAGCCACACAAATGCACGCTAAATCAACGTCTACCCGGAACCGGAATGTATGCAACCGGTCAACATGAGTATACAGTGTGTGCCTGCCAACCGAAACCAAACCAGCGGGAAGGCATGGGCAATCGAAGAGAGAACGAGAATGCAGCACCGGGCAACACGGACAGGTTTTTATATTGCAAACTCCGCGCTAGTGGCTCTTTCTATCAGCACCAACAGAACCTACCGACGAGTGGGAACCACAAACATTCACTGACGCAACGCCGTACTGCAGCGCTAATGCGCCCGGCTTTTCCCTTGGCATGAATCGTACCCATCCATTCGGAGTGGAAAAGCTTTCTTTTCTTTTTTTTTGGCTAATGCAGCTGTGGGTTAAAATTTTTCATGAACTGTTTTGCTATAAGATAAATGATAGTGCCGAGCAAAGCTAGTATTCGCGAACACTACGTGCTCCAGTAGTATGAAAATACTCTACTTTTTTGTGTATATTATACTTTATCGGTTGGCTGTACAGCACGGCTGCCATTCCCACGCTATGTCGCGTTCGGTGCGGTTAGAGGTTGCGTTAGATTCAGGTACCGGGTCGACCGGATATATGAAAATGGACACCCACACCAGCACTATATCGGGTGCACTAGCGCGCCCCAGCAAGGCCGGGTGATTTATTTAATCGCTGAAGATGAATCTTCCGGCGTGGTTGCGGGTGCGTTGGGTGATCTCATCTCATCCTGCTCGAACTTCTTAGCGGATTCGCAACATTAGCCCGCGACCGGAAAGGTATGTGAGCGAGTATGAGATATGCGTGACTGGGCGACAGGGATGCCAGAACTCATCCAATTGGGTCGTATTGTGCGAGCAACAAAATCGGTGGTGATTACCGTCGGTAATAGTGAGATATTAATAACCAATGTCTCCCGTTTCGGCACTAGCACTTTCACTAATGGTTGGCGTAGTGTAGCGGAAGATCATCGAAATACATCGGAAGGTAGAGGATGGTACAATGTCAAATGTCGGGTCAGTACAGCCCGAATCGATCTGAGCCCATTTATTCAACAAATGATCAGAATGAGACGTGTTGGCGTGTTACTATTTCTCACCACCGAACATCATTAGCAAGCATTTTTCTTCAAGAAGATAGAAATAAATCACGCAACTTATTTGCCTGTGTGCTGGAGCGTTGAAATTCCAACAGCAAAGACACTAGCCTTGATTTTGCAAAAAGAATTATCTACAAATTTTGAAGATCCAAAAACGGCAAATAAAAAAATCTGCATGAAATCAGTATAAAATTCACAAAACAACGTAAATCTAAAAAATCGATGTAAAAAGGAAAGTATTGCATTTAAAATAACCTCGGAAAAACAAGGTTTTCCTAGAAAACTTCTAAAAAATAATTTATTTATTATATATTAAAACTAAAAAAAAAATAATTTTGTTACGCACTGTACTTAAATCGTTGGATCAATTTATCCAGGATTAGATAAATGTGTATTGTATAACGTCGCACTTCGTCCAAGCAGAAATAGATGTGCAATCCTTTTACAGTATTAGCTACTTTTAGGTTTAAGTAACGATAATTCATGCAGCTTTAACCGCAAGTTTTCGTCGTCGGTTGATCTCTCGATTTAGTACACTATGCTTAAATCATTTTGAATGTTTTACAAAATGTTTAAGCATCGATTAATTATTATAACAAAAAGAAGAATTTTATACAACCAACAGTTTAAAAAAGGTTCAGGCAATTTACATCATTCGTCTGCAAAAATATAAACAAATAGCAATATAAGCGATAACTGAGTTAAAATCAAAATCATGCAATTCAATCGACCTTTCGAGCTGTTGCATATCATTTTCTAAAAAATCCAATTCCATAGCATAATAAAATCGTGCGTAGGTTTGTTTGAAGGATGAAATGAAGAAGAATAGCAGGACAACAACTAACAAAAATGCTTCCCGGAAGGACACTGACCCGAAAGTGATCAACAAATGGTCCAACGCTTTGTGCTAACACCGTTCCTTCTATTTACGACGCCTATTTGTCCCGGGTGGGTCCTTTCTGCAAATTCACGCTCGCCTTACCTCATGTTGCGCTTCGGACCATAAAAAAAATACAAAACAGTACTCAAATTCTAAACCTTGCTTAGCCGAACAAATAATCACATTCCGACCCCAATCGATAATAAGGCTCAGAACAGAACTGTGGCAGAGGCACGCGTAACGGTGGAATGGATTCTCGCAAAACAAAGTTGTCACCCATCAGTGCGTTAATTTTTATGCACATTCGGGTCAACGGTATTATTTTTTTTTTTTGCGTTCTCCCGACGCTCATCCATTTGCTCTTATCTTACCTTCCATCCCCCAGCACTCCATCTTCTCCCACCCACCTCACCCTCTTGGGAGGGGGGGGGGTGGGTTTCGATTTTGAGAAGCTCGTCCAAACCACAGCAACAGAAGCGCCCCGGCACAAACGGTGCTGCTAAAGTTTTATTGCAATTGGAATTGGTTTCCGCCAATCTCGCAATGGGTCCCCATATTGCAATTAAAAAGTTTTACATTTTATAGACCCCGCCACGTCACGTCCAACATGCCACCGGTGCCACCTAGCGGGAGGATAGAGGCCGCACTAGAGACACTCCGTGGAATATCCCGTGTATAGAGCGGTAAAGGCGATAAAAAAGGACAAAAAAAGATCATCAACGCATCATCTGATCCGCCAGTCGGGGGTAAGGCGGTGCAAAAGCAGCCGCAAAGCCTCTATTCCAGTTTACCACCAACCCACATAACCTCCAGCTTCACGCTCTTCCCTCCCCCCATGGCCAAGTGAGTGATCTTTTGGCCAACTGGGATAAAAACTTTATCCATTCGCAATCCTCGACGCGCGGTTCATTACTTATTCATGTGGCTGTGGGTTTTAGCCCCGTGTCGTTCCTCACCGTGTCGATGGGGAGGGTGGGCAACGGGTAGGAAGGGGCATGATTGAAGCAGCATCCCAACGCAAACCCCATTGCTTAGGCGCGAAATCGGAAATGCGCACGCGAAACCACGCAACAAAACCGTGGCCAGACATTGGCACCATCCGTCCACGGCTGTATGTTCACAGGCGCATCGAAGGAAAAGAAAATCGCTAACGTATCGCTTCGGTAATTGAATGCGGCAAAACGGAAATAAATTTACCACCCTCCGTGGAATTCATTCACCATCACACGGCATCGCTGTGATCGAGACGATGAGCGGCTCCATCGATGTGCTCGTCGGGGTCTGTCATTCGTCGGTTTGGCCTCGTGGAAAATGGGGAAAAACAAGCTTCACCATCCCCCAACTTCCCCCGGGGCCCGTGGCAGTAACCGGCCCAATTCCTGTTGGACCCCCTGGCCCCGTAAATCCGTCGGTGCGTAACGGTGAAATGCAAACGCGGTAGAACCGCGCGGTTCATTCACCGTTCGGCTGTTTATTTTCACTTCCAATCGTAAACAACACCGGAAACCCATCAGCATCCTCATCTCCGGGTGAGGGTGGGGATGGGGTGTTGGAAGCCCGGTGCCCCGAGAACGAGAAGTGGCGTAAAATGGAGAAAAACGGCCCCATGAGCACCAGCCGGGTGGAACGCGCACTTACGCGCCCGATCTTCACTTGAAGTTCGCATTGTTCTCGCTTTATCGGCTGGCAAACGGTTCCGGATTTCGACCTTGCCGTGATGCTCGTTTTCCATTTGAACGTTTTCATCACCTCGCACAAACACACACACACGTACATGACGGGGTGGTGTGGGGGTGGGTTGGCGCTTACAAACAAGCACAACACGCCAACAACATTCCGGTGTTCTCGCCGGGTTTGCAAAACAGGAAGCTTTGCGCCACCAACTGCAGCCGACTGCGAGAATGGAGAGGTATCGTTTTGCGGTCATGGACGAGAAAATCCGTGGCAAAATTGTGATAAATGACGAACCGTTTTCCATCCCACCCACCCCTTTCCCGGTGTGTCCTTCCCCGGGTCCCCGGGTACGTACGATCGTCAGATTGGTCTCTGTTACTCTTTTGTAGTCGGGTATTATTTTTTTTTTTGACGCAGCCGGGAAAATCCTACCCCCAATGCACACACAATGGGTGGAAGGCTTTTCCTTATTTTCCGTATCATTATAATAAATGGATTTTCTTCATACACGATAAATAATCATCATCAATTTTAATGGCGATCGATTTACTGGCCAACCAAAAAACATCAACGCTCCCTTATTGGGCTTCTCGTTTTCTCGGTCGCACCAACACTGTCAGGGTTACTCAGGCTGCCTTTCTACCGCTTCTTTCAAGCATCTCAAAGCATTGCATTAAGATAGACAACGCTACACCGATACAAAGCCCTTCCTTAGTTCTTTTTTTCCTTTTTTCCAACCCTACACAATGAAGTCCCGGGGATCGCCGCGTAGAACGGAGGAGTGGGTGAGATTTTTTATGATAATTTACTAGCCACATTGCGCCTTTCTTTTCCAAGTGGCATTGGGGAGAGGGGGGGGGGGGGGGGGAGTGGTGGTAGGTCTCGGAGAAGGAACACTTGGAGCACTTTCATCCACGCTCATCTATCAGACCGCACGGCAACACCCGCCGTCTGCTAAAGGCTTCTCTTTAGGGTTGAGGTCAGAGGGCGCTAGCTTTTCTGCTCATGCTTCGATCGCCACACCGAAGTAGTTTCACTCCACGGGTCTCTTGCGCCCCATCCTGCTCGCCGACCGTGAAACTACCGTTACTGGGGTGAAAACTTTTCGTCGCTGCAATCGTTAACTTTGGCCTGGTGCCTGGTGCGGTTTCCCGACGATTGATGAAGTCTTCACTATCAATCAATGCCCCGCCTCGCACGGGTTTGGCTTCGTCGTGTTCCATCCACCGGCAAAGGGATGGCCGCCAGTCCATCCAAATGCGTGTGTTGCTTCCTTTGTGTACCGTCCCACAGCAAGGTTGCACTAAAGAGGTGTTGAGTGATGCAAAATGATAGGCACTTGGGTATGTAGTGGAGTGTGTAGTGTTGGTAGCGCTGGTTCCATGCTCGTTACACGTACCACACCAGGAGCATTCGCGTTTTTTCATCTCACGTCTGGAAGACATTTCACTTCCGTATGTACAATGATTTTTAAATTTTTTGTTACCTTGTGAGCTCATGTGGTACGCAGTATGTTATAACGAGAGTTGAGTAGCTCTTGATGTGTGTTGTCGTTTTTGAGGAAAAGGAAAATCGTAAATCGATTAATTGATAAGATGCTTCTTATTCACGCCGCTCATTGGAGATGAATTGGATCATGAACAAAGAAAATACGCTTAACGAGAGAAATAGGAAATTAGAAAATATCAGATTTAATCGAAGGTTGTTTTTAAGTTTTGGAAATAAATGGTTAAAAACTCCAAACAAATACCTGATCTACCAATTATACAACATGAACATATCAAGTTCCTATCCTAGGGCAGACAAACGCCAATAAGATCCACATTAATGCATGTGCTTATTATTAAATGCAGAGGAGGATTATGCTCCTTGGAGATTCTAAGCGGAAAGATGGTTAGGGAAACGTGGCCCCTTAATGAGAAAGATTGTCACCGTCACACATTCACGGTTTCAGATCGATACAATCCCGCCCATTATCCAACGTTTAGGGACCCTTTTCTTCTGTGATATGATATACTGCAGATGTTCCTTTCTTAGGAGCCCCCCAAACGGCCAGGTTCAGGTTAAATCAGTTAGGTTCTTCAGGTAGTCGTGTTGCTCTGGGCCCCCTGTTGCCACTTAATCCGCTCTATGGAAGATTTGCTGATTGAATGTATGAATAATTCTCCTCTCTTCTTTATAATACCTTTTTTTACCATCTCTCTTCCACGTTCTTTTATAATCGATTCCTATAATGGGGCTCTCCGTTAGCTGAAAAAGGCATATATTTTATCGATTTAATTTTCACCTCACCTTATCCATTTATTCTTCATCCGTTATTATCAACTGCTGATTTTTTTTTACTTTTTTTTACAGCTTCGCGGTCAAATGTCATACATATTTAGCAGCACTTTTTTTCTTTATTATTTGAAGAAGAATGTATACCCTATTTATATTTATTATTTCACATAATGTTCATATAATCCAGTGATTTATCGTATTGCAGTGAGCTTTATTAAAAAAAAATCACAGGACCTTTCATCTACAAATTTTACTTTTTTAAAATATAATTATAATTTATTTGAATGACAGATAATAATCATTGTTTTCTTTAATGGATTTAATCAATAATCATTTTCATATAGCCTTTCAAATATTACGCAAAGGTATATCAACGTCTTGTCCAAAGCTCAACCTATCCTCCGTTGCATTATTTCCCACAAAACCAAAACCAAATACCGCAAAAGCTCTTCAAATGCTTACAAAACGGAACAGCGAACAAAACGAAACAACTAGAACTGTACCTCAAACTACAAACTACCAGCAACCTTCATCGCCCAACAACGGTAGGAAATGGAAAACACTTTAGAAAAACGTTTAAACTACTGTTCAATCCCACCAATAGATCCGGCCGAAACCGTATTTATTTTAATAAACCGGAAAAAACACACTCTCTGCCCGGCCACAATCCCATTAAACCCCGTGCGGCACTCCGTCCCCGAGGCAACATTGATCTTTGCCTCCCCCCTATCCGGTTCCGACATTTTCTCCCGCCGGGCAAAACCCCCCGGATCGAAACGAGTAAAGCGGTAGAAATGTTCCCTCTGTTTCCCTTAACAATTTCGCCAACCAAAAGAAAAAGGGGAAAATGGATGGTCCGTCTGTTTGTGCAAAAAGCAAAAACACTCGCTGGGAAAGGCAAAAGAAAGGCGTAAGGAAGGATAACAAAAAAATACCAGCGTCGCGATGGGTTGAGGATTCCCGCACCCGATTCGAGACCGCCGTTTGTCGATTCGCTCGACAGTATACCCAGCCCAGCATCTCCGCAAATCGTTTATCGTTTATTTAGCGAAACCGAACGATTGGAAAAATGGTCCAATTCCCTTCGATCGATTGAACCAACTTTTCGGTGTTTACCCCTCTCGAATTGTATGGCCCGGGCTTTGGCCCTGCAATGATGAACCCTGCAGCCCAAGTGGTGGCTAAGGGCCACAGATAAGGTAAGCGAAGTAGTAGCACGCTAGGAAAAGGACAATCGAATGCATACTCACACACAGGGGCGCTCAAATCCATCTCTACGGTCGATAAAAAATACACCCACACACCGAACCGAAGGCTGTAAAACTGCACATACCAATAAATACACGCACACACACACACACGGAGCTGTTTGGAATAAAAAGAGAACGGATCGGAAATCCACATACCATACCGCTGTTTAGCTGTCCCCGCCCCTCCTCCACGGAAAACCTTGGTGTACGCGCTCGGAAGGAAATATGACCCGAACCCGAGGTCCCGCGCAGGGGTCGGTTTTTTCTCACCCACTGCATAGCAAAAGCCCTTTCGGGCAGCGAAAAGAAGAAGGAAACGCTTAACACGTGTACTGCAAAACGACACTTTGCATATATGCAAATGTGGCTCGGTCAGCACAATCGAATACGCAGCCGATAGAGCATGCCGAAGGCCCTCCCCCCCCCTTCGTACACAGCTCCGGTTCTGGACGTCGGTGGAAAAATGGTCCACTGGAGCCTGTATCTCTCCGGTGGCTTCTCCCCATTTCACCCCTTACTCCGGTGGGGTACCCTTTTCCCTCATCGGGATGGGGTTGTGTCGTAAAAACCTGAGGGGATCAATAAAACTCGGCTTCCGACGATGGGTCAATGGGTAACCAGTTGGGGCACCGATGAACGGAAAGGATGAAAGCGGGAGGAAATCATCTTCGTTGCTGGCCGTTGATACGGGGACTTGCGGGGTTAAAACCCCGTTGTTCGGTTCTTTGCATCTTGAGTACAGTTTTTCGCATTTATTTTCACTGCTTTTCCACTGCTGACTGACGCTCCCACAATGCGACGACGGGTTTTTGTGTCCTAGTTTTCTTTTTGTTTTTTTTTTGTTTGTTTGCGATGGAACGGAGCACATAAAAAACAACAACAACATTCCGGAACGGGATCTTGCCTCTTCTTCTTATTCTTTTTAAGGGGAAGATCGAGTGGGTGCCCCCTTTGTGACAATGTCTGGTCGAAGGTATTCTTTGCTGACACACGAAACATCGTGCGAATCGACCTGCTGTACCGTGCTCCCATATGCGTGTTGTACTCTTCCATTCAGCTTTCCTTTTTTTTGTTCTTGTTTTAAGCATGTCCCCCAACACACCGAACCTAAGCTTGATCCTGGTATCCTTGAACGCATGTGTCCACGGGAGCATAAAAGCAGCATATCCAACATCATTATCCATTCTGCTGAATGTGTATGTTTTCCCTCTTGTTTCACTCAACTCACTCTCACCATGCCCTTCCATTTTCCACGTTGTGCATTGAATGGTTGAGTTTTGTTTTCTTTTCCCCATTTCACCCACTGTCAACGTGCGGTACTGTCCACTTGAGCATTTTACCGCGTGCACTGTGTGTGTGTGTGTGTACCGGTGAGCGATTTTTTCCCCATTCAATGGTTGATTATTCTTTAGCTCATTGAAAGTTTGTACCTTTTTTAAACTGAATCTAAGTGTGCCGTTTTGCCATTGACCGCACACACTGCCTGATTATATGGGTTTCAAGCGTCGTTGGTGACTGAAGATGCCAGTTTTTCTTGTTGTGCTCCTCTCACTCGTTTTCCATCTTTCTAACTCTCTCTCATTCCTCTCCCCCGCAACTGCGGGATGCAATAAATGCTAACTATCTGAGCAATATTTACCAAGCGTTACAGTGGTCCTTTTTTCTCCATATGCAAGGATTAGCTCTTTTTTTGGTTTAAATAACTACCCATGCAGGACTCCAAACCGCAACAACAACAGCAAACCCGTGGCGGTAAAGATCGCATGCGAATGTGGATGTGCTGTATCGTTTTTTGTTTTGCTAAAGCGTTTGAGCGTTTTATGAGATTGTTGCAATAAGGCTTTCAATAGAAATCAGAGTTAACAAAAACTGGGCACACAAACACAAACAACAACACAAACTTTGTAGCAATAATGGCAGATTAGTAGAAAGCAGTGAGTGGAATGTAGAGCACACCAAATGTTATAAAAGTCGATAAACTTAAATAACTTTAAATGATTTCCTTAATTGTATTTTCTATAGATTTTTCAAAAGCATAGCATTATTTGAAATTTTGATATATAATTTCACCCATAAGTTAAACGAACGGTTAGCAATACTGGAGAATAACACAACCATGAAATACAGTAGTGGCAATAAAGCAGATTTATAGAGAGCAGTGAGTGAAATGAAGAGCACACCAAATGTTATAAATGTCGAAAAATAATAATAATTGTAAATAATTTCTTTAGTTGTATTTTTCTTAGATTTTGCAAAAACATGGGAGCATAATTTCATCCATAAGTTAAACGAACGGTTAGCATTGACACAGATATTGATATTGAAAACAAAAGCTTCCAAATATGGACCATTGTTACGTTGTTATTGTTATTGTTATAGCTATTTTCAAATTAAACAGAGTCAGATTTTGCCAGCTGAAGACCCTTTCGAGTTGATACAAATAAGAATTGATTTACGATCTTTGATGTGCCGAACCAAAGACCGGAATATAAGCACGTTGGGAGCACGTTCGGTTTGAATTTGAATAATGCACTGCCAATTTTACTGGCATCAACAACAGTAAAGTCGAGTAAATTAAATTCCAATCATTTTGCCCTGTACCAAATCACTGTTGAATTGATATGTAAAAATCAAACCACTTTTCTTGCTGCCAACCAGCCAAACCAGCTCAGAGCTTTATTGGCCATCAATGTTTGATGATTGTTCAAACAAAAACGCTGCCTCAGTAAAGCTGTGATTTAGTGCTGCTCATCGTAAAGGGAAACGATCGATCCTCCCCTCATCCGCAGATAGTATTCAAAATCCTTCTTATCCCGAAATCTTTCGCTAGCGCTAGCATTAACCACATGCATGCATGCATGCATCCTTTCACTTTGACCATCCCTACACACACACATGTATTCAGTCTCTTGATGCCGTTACAAAAAGTACTCCACAAAAAAAGCAAATCCTTCCCCCGGTTTTTTTCTGTTTGCTGTAAACCCAAAAACCACAAACGAGCGAACTAGAAAGCAAACCAAGCGGATAAAACGCCCGTTGACAAATACAATGCGGGTTGATCCGTTCCGAGGTTAGTGCTGGACGGCTTGAAACATGATGAAATGGCTCGGTGTGGCTAGGGGAGGGGGGTGGGTCGGTGGTTTAAAAATTGGCAAACACATAAAACTGGTACTGAATCAGTGTGCCATCGATGCTATCCGGTGATATCCGTCGGTTTCCGTGAATAGATTTTAACCGTATTACAGCGATGAACAGGCAGCCGCGACTAGAGCTGAACAGGTAGGGGGATGCGAGGAAAGTGTCACTTGAGTATGCCATCTCTACTGCAGTGACACTCTGCTCGAGCTTTAATCTGGACAGTTTGGTTTTAGCAAGAACTTTGCGGGAATATTTATGCTCATGTTGCTTCAATTGATCATGAGCCGTTAAGAGTATTGGTATCTGTGCACTAATCGACAGTTTCGTGCGAAATGGGGTCGAATAGATGTATCAAAATCTTTAAATCTGCACTTTAATTGTACTTAATTCTTCAAAGCGAATTGAACATTCTTTATTCAAATTAATTATGTATCAATTCTACCTCAGCACATTCTGGTTCATCTTAAACATGAACCATAAATGATTTCAATTTTACTATGAAAACAAAGACAGATGGCTTACAAAACCTATAAAACTCCTTGAACTTTAAATCAACTAATAATTTACAGCAACACACGCTTTAGGACGCTTCGTTGTTATACTGATTCTATGTATAGCCAATTATACCTAATGAAAAGGCGAATTTTAAGATAATGTAAAGAAATTTCTTCCAATATGCCAATTATATATCTTGCCTTAGCGATTGTTTGATACATTTACTAAATCTCAAAATGAAAGTAACATTTCAAAATATATAGAAATATTGTTTCACAATTTAACCCTAAATGTTGCTGCTAGATTAAACATTTATTATCTTTCCGTTTTTTATGCAATGTCTAACAGTCTAAAAAAAATATGGTTGTATTATTTTATTGTAAAAACAAACTAATTTTCCAATGTGTTCCACTTTTAAGCACCTTTCTCCACTATCGCATTACTACGCGACTACTACTACTTTATCCTCCCGTAGCCCATTTAGCGCATCTTCGTTCTATGCTATCCTTCAGCATTATCCATCGACGAGAAACGTCCATTTCTTATGTTTCCCTATAACAAAATCCCACCTTATGCGGCGCTCCAACTGAGAAGCGAACTGGGTGAAACACCAGCTGACGGACGCTGGTGGGCAATAAAATTCAACCCAATTCCTTCGCCCACTTTTCCGTCGCCCGTCCGTACGGTACGGCATCCGTGTGCAGTTATGTGTGTGTGTGTGTGTGTGTGTTTCTGTCTGTGCGCTGCCACACACACAAGCCGGAAGCCTGCCACAGACAAATGACCCACCATTTCGGTGCCCACTGGAAGCTTTCCACTTTCGTTTAAAGCTTTTACCTTTCACCGGATCACCCGCACGATCACCCATACGCTAACAGGGGTTTTGGACTGGAAAAAGTATTATATCCTTATACTTCTACTTTTCGTTTGGTCTTTTTTATATGTTTTTGTTGTTTTCTTTTTTTTGCAAACATTTCGTTGTCACCTCCCGATTACCACTCGATGCACCAATTCCGAGATGGTATGGTTGGGGTTGTTTTTGTTTCATTTTCCTGAGTGCCTTTCCAACCCGTTTGGCGGTGCCTTTCGCGTCGCTACCATTTCATCCAAAAACGTCGCCCATCCGGGTTTGGCCCTGTGTTCGTATGGATTATATGCTCCAAACCTCCCCCTTCTCACCAATCCCTTTCTCTCTTTCACATCCCCTCTTCCTTGTATTCGTTGAAAGGGAGCTTATGTGAGCTTTCGCAAAAGCATTGCACTGAAACCTCGGCGTACAATTTCAGCTGGTCGTCATTTGCAGCAAATTCCTGCTCCTGGGGTTGGCCCAGCACACACAAAACCGGGATACCTCTTCAAAAAGTGCACACTTTGCTGTACGCGCGTGTGTGTGTGTGAGGACACTTTTTTGGACCTGAAAAATCCTTACCCGAAGTCGGATCGGTGCTCCGGACTTCCGGTCGTGGTTCATCATTCTTCAAAGACAAAGGAAAGTTGTGTCGTTTCCGTTCCGGGTTTGGAAAACAAATTCACACTCCCAAAAACACCCGCCCGGACACAAAAAAAAACCTCATTCACCAAAGTGCAGAATGCAGCTGCAGCAAAAACGCATTCCCAACCAACAACGAAGCATGGGAGGGAGAAAATAAAGCACAGCACGAGGGGAAAAACCGCTTCCTAAAAGGTGGAAATGCTAAGTTATTAGTTTGCTGGAAGCATCTTTCGGCACTTTGGCGACCCCGCAGCACCTTTCAAGGGCGGGAGAGGGAGTGATTTACACAACGGGCAACTAGCACCCACCGTTGAGTGCCACTCTGCTTCTGCCGGAATCGAACAGTGGAAATCTGGAAAATTCAACACCCAGAAACCTTATAAGCACATGATACGAAAAACCTGAGCCATCGGTAGCAACAACAAACGAAAGCACACAAACACGCAAAAAAAAAGTCCACACAGAATTTATCATCTACTTGAGCAACTGCAGCAAAAATCTTTCCCCTGTCAGGGTGTCGGGGCGTGCGAATGAAACTTATTGAAGTGGGTCTGCTTCATGCCTCGTGCCGCTTCCCGAAACAGAGGGAAGAATTTAACGTCTGCTTAGCGACAAACGATTGCTTTCATGTGCTTCGTGCCTTCGTCTTGCCACCTTCTAGCGACGACATCCGCGAGCGCAATGGCCAACAGTAAGAAGCACAGCACCACGGGAACGAATAGACACCTCATCACCGTCTCCGTATGCAATCTCGGTAGTCCTGACGCAAATCGTGCTCGCCGTGCTCGTCGTAGAGTTGCGAAATGCATAATGGAAACGATTCCACCATCGTGCCACCGTTGCCTTCCACTGGCTGCGGCAGGTTGTTTTTTTGTTGTTCTTGTCGTGTCCCCACGCCGGTTCCCTGGGTTTTTGTGCTAATGCATGTGCACAATAATAATAAATGAAGTGATACCCGGTATCCGTGCTGAGAACGAGAACCCCGAACAACAAAAAAACCCCAGGCGAGTGCCGAGAGTTTCTGCCAAATGTTTTATTCATTCCCAGTTTCTTCCCAGGACTGCCGGGGCTGCTGCAAACGGACTGCAAGGGGTAATGCAGTTCCCGGGAGGGGTGGTTGGGTGGTTTTGCATTACGAGGCAAAGTGTCGGTTTTGTGTTGCACCCGAAATCTGTTTCGCTTAAATCGGGCATTTGTTCGCCGTAGTGTGAAAGAATTGAATTTTGCTTTATTTTTTGGTTTTGCTGTTGGAAAAGATGGTGTTGATTGGGTTTTGGCGCAGTAGCACAAACACACCCCAATCAGGTCATATTTCTTTATAATTTTTCAAAGGAATCGGTAGGATACGTTATAAATTAATTAAAAATATGTCTCCATTTTATCGCTACGGGTGCAGAATAACACCGCGCAGGACAACGCTGTTGATTTTAATTAAACATCCGCAAGAGGATTGTGCAATTGCAGAAAAACAAAGAAGTCTCTTAACAAACGCAAAGCAAAACAATTGGAAAACAAGAAAAGACAAAGGTATTACTTAGTAAAAAATATAATAACAAGCTAGCTAAGTTATTACCTGATCGTCTTTAATCTGGAGTACTTTATGAATTGTGATAGAGTCTTTCAAATCATGTATGGTCCAATGGTTTCTCCAGCCAATCGCTTAACCCGACCTTTCTGGCGAATGCATCAGTTTGTTGAGTGTTCCTACCACATCTTCGCTTTCAACGTAGACCCTGTCCATAAAGACCGTACGGGCTGGGTTGTCCGGTGTCTTTCTAATAACATACCAAAGCCTGTCGCGTCTAATTTGCTATTCACTGGAAAGTTCACAACTCGTGAAGTTCATCAGTGTACTATTATTGTATTACTTTCTATCGCGGCTTGTATTGTTGTGGTTTTGTCTTGGACAACTTTAAACTTGTCTCAACGGAGTCCGAGAGTACTGGAGCTTAAAAGATTCTTCGTTTCGATCGTTCGAGAGGTGTTTTGAATGGAAAAGTTTAACCTCCATTCAGCAGGCATAGCACGCTACCGTTGTCTTATCTGGAATGTTGTTTTTAGAGATGATTTTTTATCTCAAGATAGGTAAAATTATTGAACGATCATCAAAGCTGATATCTGAATGACCATCTTCCAATAAGAATTACAGAAACAACATTACAAAATAATATTTTTCTTTCTCATAGAGAGCAATCAACAGTAATGACTCTATGACTTCTCACATTTTACCAAAAGGATCACCCATTTGTATCCCTGCTAACCGGCTTTGTCTCATCCAAGGATTATTTGGAGAAATTGGTTTCAGCAATTTACTTGAACAATTGATTTTTAAACTGTACAATTCATATTCATAACTGATTAAAAGAATAAATGTCGTTTATATTTATTGATTCCATAATTGTTGTTATGGATAAAATAATATGTTACATAATTAATTAAGAAATAAATAGCGCTTAATAACTATAAAAAATAATAACAAAATAAAATAGTAATAAAATAATGCAATGCTTAATAAAATTGCATTAAAAAAGTTTAACTACATAAAAGCTTTCGGAAAATTTTATTAACATCAATATCAACAAACCCAAACTGCAGGTTTTTGTGAAATGGTTTGCTGCAGAGTTACAACATATTTTAAAAAAAAGTCATTTAATGAGTACATTTACTAACTACAAATACCGCAAATTAAATTCTTTCGAATAGGGGCTGTAAAACATGAAATTTTTTCATTTCCACAATTAGAAACCTAACCTGAACAACACAGTCACATCTTACGAAACCATCATGTTTGTTATGTAATTGATTAAATCATCTCTTTTACACAGTTTTTCCTCATTGCTCATAAAATTGTTGTGATTATAAGTTTAAGATAATAGTACGCAGTGCAAAATTATTGTTATTATTTCTATCACTTACCAGAGCATCTTTTCCTTCTTCCATTCCCAGATGGCACGGAGGGTTTCGCGATATTACCATTTGCGGCACTGCTAACGGGTGCCCTCTTTACCATCGGTATCGCTGTCCTGCTGGTCGTCGTTCTCGCTATCCGGCGAAAGCGTGATGGCCACGGTGGTGGTCTGTGTGACGGCAAAGAAAAACACCTCGGTACGATACGCTACACCGGGTTGCACCGGGTTGTCCACACCTACACCGCAACACTACAGCAAAGACTCTTTCTCTTCCTCTCTGTGCAGGCATGGACATCACCGTGACGACACCGCTCGAGATGGGCATGGGGCAGCAGAAGTACGTGGTCGCCTACACGCTCAAGCAGGGTGTCGAAAAGCAGCCGGACATACTGAACGCCCAGAAGACGGGTTCAGCCAGCGTGCAGTCGATAAAGGATATGGGCCAAAAGATGGGCTCCCCATTGGGTGTGCGTGGTCCACCGGCCGGCACAATCTACGCCACACCGGGTGGTTACGACCAGCAAAAATCAACCCCGTCCAGTCGACAGAGTACGCTCAAACGAACGGACGCTTCCGCCAACAGTTACTGTCTGCTGCAACAGCAGCAGCAACAACAGCTAAGCAGCACCAGCAAATACCCGGGAGAGCTGGTGGAGTACGAGAAACCGTACACGAACTATCAGCACACACTGCAGTACAACCACAATCCGCCGCCGCTCGTCGATCCGTACGCGTACAAGAGTTCCCCACTGGGTGCCATCCCCGGGGAACATCAGCAAACAACGGGCGAGCCGGGCGTTGCGTCCAATCCGGGCTTCGAGTATCGAAGCAGCAGCCGCAGCAGCAGTGGAAACCTGAAGCAGGCGGCCACCACCCTGAACGGTGCCGGAAACCCCGAGTACCGGTACTCCGGGTCCGAATTCGTGACGGATCTGCTCGACTTTAGCAGTGCCCCGTCACCATCGTCCGGTTCGACCGTTGGCGCAACACTAACGAAGACACGAAACCGGCAGCACATCATCACCGATACACTCCCCGGGCCGGAGAGCTGCGTGTAGGCTGTGTAACAATCCCGCACTAATCCGGAAGCGCTCGCAGGAGCGGATTAAATCCCTTCCCGCAAGCCGGTTCGTTGTTCGGTGGGACAGCATCACTGCCCGTACGCTCTGTCCTTGGCGTGGGTGCTTACCATGCACAGGTTGCCGCCATCCCGTGCCGCAGACAATGAACCGGGAGCCATTTTGTTAGTAAGATTGCTCACGAGCATTCGGTACCGGTTGATAATGGGTGTGGAAAGTAATGGCGTCGTCGGTACGTTTCGCAGGGCCTAGTAGGAAGCCTAGACAGCGGTGGTGGTTTGTTGCCAAGGTGAAGCCGTTATGCAATGTAGGCAGAGTATACGTACATCCAGTGACACGGAAGAATCGGAAGAATCAGGACGCCAACCACAACACATAACTCACTTCCCAGTGGGACGAAAGCGTCCTTGAAAATCGAAATCGCGTATCTTCCGCGTATCCTCTGCCATGTATGTACAGTGACACTGCCGTGACGGTTTTTTTTTTTTGGGGAAACGACGTGATGCTTAGAGCAGCGAAGAATAAATAGACAGTCTTCCATTAAGCAAACGAGACAAAAACAAAGCAAGACATTAAATAAAGGATCAAAGGAGTAGGGATTTTCGGGGGGTGAAGTTACGGTAGGAATTATACTGTGTAGATCAGACCCCGGCATGGACGAATTACGTTACTGAGCAATACATGTGTTGACAAGTGGATAGGTTAATTACTTCGTTTGTACATACGGCAACAGGCATCGTTTAACGAGCAGGCACGTGGACTGATAGTGTAAATATTGGTTAAAGGTGATTATTTTATTAAGATTTCTTACACACCGTCACCAAGAAACGTAGCAGTATCGATGCCACCCCACATAGTCTCGATTCTTTCAATAGTGAATGATTTATAGAATAATTTGCTTTAACCCGCTAGAGTATCGAATCGCTACGTGACGGTAGTATGTATAATTTTAAAACCTCGCACCATTTAACATTTTATCAATCTCGTTATGAAACCTACTCCAGAGCAGAAATTGTTTTCCAGTTACAGTGTAGCTAATGCATAATCATTCGCTCATACAGACGGGAAACCACTAGCGGCATATCGAACCGAATGTATATCAAAACCAAACCACTCGCATCATCGGTGAACTCTATCGACCATATCTCTCCCGGCGCTGGATATCCTCAGACGGCGGCCTATATCCTCAGACTGACTGGTGGTACGGTGTTAGTTAATACTTGTCATAAGCAGGGCAACTTCCCATCCCTCTGTCTCTTACCATACAACCCGACATTGGTGCAGAGATATGAAGCAGCATTGCTAACAGAAACTAACCAGCTGTTAACAGAATCACAATACGCTAAAAATGTTATATGCATTGCATACCTGCAGGCGTTTAACGATCGTTTGCGCGAGAAGTTATGCAAAATTCATAGCATACTTAGCATACGTTACGATTGTGATTTTGTTGGCATTGATTTTATTTTCTATTGGCAATGCTACAGAGCATACGCACTAGAAAGACTCAGAAACTGTACTCGCATTCCTTGCCGAGTACCCAAAAAGGGATGAGCTTGCGAAAGCTCGCTTTTAAAACCTGTTGCAGGACAAACGTACCGTCGCATATCTGTTTGTTTGTAAAATTAAAATTATATAGAAGGTATAAGCAGATGAAAATGCCACCTGTTAGAGTACCCAATTTTCTTCCTCCGATACTCTGCAAAGGGAAGAAATTAAACGTGTGTACGACAAAGAAAAACCGAAAAAAAACAAACTGAATTAACTCGTGTTGTAGCTAAATACAAAGTCGATCGATTGCCGGTGTTGCCGATGCTTTAAGGATCAAGCGGTTGTTATCCCGTGCCGCCAATACCTGCCCATAGCGAATTTGTACATATCCGTCTAGAGTAAATTGTTCTAGTTGCAACAAAAACCCCGGGCTCGTAAGTGGCGACAAATGCGCTTCCCCCTATTGTTTTACCTCTCCTTGTACATACCGCAACGGGATACCGTGTGCTTCCCACCCGGGTGTTCCAACTCGACAGCTTTCCGACCAGATCCCAGAAAACCGCAACTCACCCATCACCTTCCAACATAGACCAACTAGCGGGCGGGAACGTGCGAGAGAGTACGTTGTGTACGTTGTAGTATTAAATACATTGATCGTTAGAACTCGTTTCATCCGTGTACAGATTGCATCCATTTATCATTGCATCTAGCTGCTGCTGCTGTTGCTGCTACTGCTGCCGGTACACGGTGTTATCGGCCTGAGTTCCAATATCTGTACATAGCTAGTGTAAGCATATACGATCAATAGCAGATCTGTCAGTGTGAATGTTGTGAAGGCAGAGGGTAAACGGACCTAGCGAAATTGCTTGTTATTGAGCAGCAGTGGTAGTGAAACGATACGCAACCCGAACGAGATGAGCAAGCGATTGCGATTGTACGCTGAAGAGTCAATAAAAACAATCTAACTAATGGTGTTTTTTTTAAAAAAAGCGATCTTTTCTTTATTGCAAATCAAATGTTCTTCATGAAAGCATAATATCACATAATAATAATAATAGTGACCTAGAAAACAAATTAATTCTCTTCAATTCGACCGTTGTCGTAGAAAAGCAACGAACGTTTAAAAGTGAAATATTTCATGAAATATTTCACATTAGAAAGAAATATCCTTGAAACAATTTCATTACCACCCTCCCAAAGAGAGCATTTAGACCAGCGACATACAACCCAAGAGGTAAAAATTGATGCATTTTGGAAACCTTTTGGACAATTTTTAGTTAACTAAAGAATGGCCTTAATGTTTCGTCCTTTACTCATCATTCCAATCATAGTTACACCAAGTGTCAAGTGTAACTTCAGTGCAATGTTAATGGAGTTTTGCTCATATGTTGTGACGAACCAGTAATGAACTTATCACTTGAACTTGTCGCTAGTGTGAACATGCCTTCTGTGCAATTGTATCGGTAAATGTTAATACCTTTGCGTCTCATAAGCCAGCCATAAGTCTCTATAAGCCAACTTAACAACAACATACTTAAAACGTAAAAGCTACAAGATAGGGCAACAGGATTGACAACGATATTAGTATCAAAAAATAGAATAATATAAACGATTGTTCGTACGTGCTCCTTGCCACATATGTTTGTTTCCAGCATTGTTAAGTATTTTGTAGCAATCATATTATTCAGTTTTAAAATATATCAATGTTATCAGTAAATTTGTAACAGCTATAACGAAAACAGCCAAGAAACTGCTTTTGAAGCTATGCTCGAACTGTAAGCGTCTAGCACAATCTAAAGAAGACAATGGAAATCAAAGTGATATCTTCAATACTTGATGGACTCGACTTCGATAATTTGAAGAATTCACTTTGTTTAAATTTTTCGTTATACTCAAGTTTCTGCTCAGGTCATTCGAATGTGCAATTTCTCTGAAGCAGTTATCGAAAATTTATTTAAGCGGAACATTTTACAGATGACAATCATTCCTCCTAACAGCGCTAAAAAACGAAGAGCTTTTCTTTTAAGCCCCTTACCTCACACGACGGATTTATCCAACACATTTTAGTATTTTTTTGTTTTCATTGTCAATCAACATCACTCCTGCAATAAGATAATCGGTCCATTTATTTTCGGTCAGACATTATTACTAATCGATGGTTTGATAGGATCCCTTTTTAGTTTTGAATCTTATACTATTCATAAAAGATCGATCATGCAATCTTCATAAAAAAATACAATCTTCGGTTTTAACAACTGAATCCTTATGTGTCAATGAAAGTAAGATTAACATGCTCCTGTCTATGCTCTTTATCCGCAAACGCATCCGGTTATGATTTCAGCAAAGAAAAGAAAACGAACATGATATTCCCATCAGTTACTCCTTTTTTCTTGTTTGACGTGAGGTATGAAAACAACACATCCTTTTAAAAACATTGCAAAAATATATATTTACAATGTGCATCGCACTTGGTTTTAATTTGTTTGATTAGCGTGTTAAAACCTAGTGCATGGCAGGTTAGGTAAAAATACATTAGTTGGACTTAGGCTAAATTCATTACATTAGAAAAGCCATTGTTATTGCACATTGCTATTTTAATTATCAATAATTATTTACAACCTCCCAATTTTCCACTTCCGCTCAAGATTATACAACTCCTCTTAACCTCGTAAGTTCTTGAAACCGTCGTCCATTCGTCTGTTTTCCCTCTCGTAACAAATTCCATATTCGTACACCGGCATGGATTAATGACCTAAGCGGTCAACATCTACGAACCTCACAAGTCTTGTTAGGTTTTTTTCAGGAATGGTTTAAAGGCAACCTTCAATTGTATCTCCATACATCTACTGCTCCTAAAATTTGACAAACAGGGCTTTGGTGATCATTTCCTGTCTTGGATCAGATCTTACCTAACTTGTAGATCTTACAGAGTTAGAGAACTATCTGTCCAATTCGTTCATCGCTTTGTCCGGGGTTTGCTCAAGGAAGTGTGCTTAGTCCGTTGGCTTGTCTCCTAACGCATGACCTCGATGGCCCAGTCCTTCTATGCTCGATCCCTGCACTACTTATTCCCATGCGCCATACATGCTACGGACAGAATGACTTCTAAAAGCACTTTCGGCATTAAACGACTTGTATAAACTATTCGATTTCAACGTTCTCCCATTTTCATTCCTGTCTTCGTAATTCCTCTTTCTAGTCGTTTTCTTCGTTTAAGTAATATTTGGTAAACCCCATTGAGACATGCAAATAATCAAATAAACTAATTATAATAACAATAATAATAAAAGACTTAGTAAAATATCAGCCTAAAGTTCATGGAGTTGAATGGCGCCGGTCTAAATGTTCTCTTTGTGCGTTAAGTTATTCAAAAATCATCAATTTTCATAACAAAAGGTCATAAAAAACCTAAACATTTACTAAGGTGCTGAAGAGATGTACTATACGTACAACAATATCGCCTAATATCCTTTTAAGAATCAAGCAACTATCTCCCTATGTGCATTAAAGGGTTAAGCAAATCCGCTCAGAATCAGAATCCGCCAATAAGGGAAGTCTCTCCTGTCTGCGTTATGTCGTTCAGATAAAAAATAAAAACATAATAAAAATTGTAAAATTAAACATAAAAATAATAAAAGTATCTTCCAAGACCTCGTTATACATATAACTAATTACTTATACGAAATGTAATTGAAATTGCTCTCGTTTCAAATGTAACTATGTGCTCCTATGTGCTATTATTACGATGAATGTATTTCTTGCTTCATTCGCAAAACAGCCGCCATTCGGCAAACAAGGGGAAATCCTTCCAAACAACAGACGGTGCAGAACACTGCACTTCCAAAGCTAAAGGCACAGAGCACTAACTTTCCAAGGTTTCCCCTACACTCGGTCGGGAAAGCGAACATGTTGCACACCCCGCCATCGTACACGTTGCGCAACATTTTCACAATTCACCATCAATGATGAAACTTGTGGTGAGCTGATGGTAATGTTCTTCGGACGTGAAAGGAAAACTGAAATTCAGAAGAGAACGAACCTAACGGTGGAAGAAAGAGACGCACAAAAGGATGTTTTGATTGTGCGAATGGAACAGTTGGGAAGAATTTTCCGCAAATTGGTCATAACTTTAGGGTATTGGGACGACTAATTATTGCGTTCAAAACAAAGCATAACATATAGATGTTCTTGATTGTATAAAATGTCGTCTAATCCTGCATTGTTTGTAGAATCTTTACTCTTCTATGTCGTTTGGGAATAAAATTTACTTAAATTCCATTATTTCTGAAAATATTATTAATCATAATCTTAACGCGGAAAACGTCTCATTGAAGAGAGAGATAACGACACGCGCTCCTTTCTCTCCATCAAAAGGTATTGCACACGCAACAATAACAACAAAATGGTAAAATGCATGTTCCGTCGGTTGGGGGTGAAACAGAAGTCTACCGGTAGAGGTAGCCAGCAAACGAACACAATGTCTACAACGTGTTGTCGTTTTCTGTTCGACTACAAGTACGTTTCAAGCAGAATCATACACACACTGACACAGACAAAAAAATCCCCTCAGGTGAATCAACCGGGTGGCTCAATCTCCACCCATTTGGCGAATGCCGAAGGACGAACAGCGTGCGGCTACTTCCGTTTATTCTCTGCTGCCGTTGGAAACGAACGACCGACCGACCAACCGACCGGTAGCGGTGGCGCCTGTGTGAGCGGCATACACTGGCTGAGAAAAACATGGGCACTGCAGAAAGTCTGAAGCTTAAACCGTACATCCGCTGCTGCACGGGCCGGATACGTGTGCTTTTCCACGTGCTTGAACGTTGAACTTGAGACACGAACACGCAGCCCAGAGTGCCTAGAGTTTCAGGTGTAGCAAACCACGCCAGTGTTAGACAAATAACCCGGCACCGTCGGGGAGCCGATCGGATGCTTCGCCGGAATCGGTGGATGGAATTGGAATGCAAATGTGCGCACATTCGTCTCGGTGCTGCAATCCAACACGTTGGCACACTTTCCTTAGCCTGGCCGGCCGCCCGGTACACGTAACCGTATGTGACGTGCTATTGTTTGTGCTTTGATTACGCGCACGAAACCCCCATTCCGTTTCTTTCGCCCCCCCGCCGTCCTGTGTTGTCCCTTCGGCACCGGATGCCGTCGGTGCGCCGGTGACACATTAGGCAAAAACAAACTAACATGCAACATGCGGTAAAAGTTTACGTTTTCCTTTTTTTATTCGCATTTGATTCGCGATTGTTTGACAGTGGCCAGTGGCTGGACAAACCGTTGCACCGCCAGCATCGTCCATCTTTTGGCTGTTCCGTTTCGGGGTTAATCCATCCCGAAAATTGGGTATCGGAATGGAATGTAGATTTGCTTTATCGCACTCCTTTGACATAAAGGAATTTGTATTCGTATGAACGTTCGTGTAATTTGTTTCCGCTGCACCAGCTGTCTATGCCGCTGTTGTTCACTGTTGGAAGGTTATACACCTATTGCAATTGGTGTTAAATTGCACATCTTGGTTCCGTTACGAATGTTTATCTATGGTTATAGAACTTTCATTCCAATGAGGAAAGGCTGAGCTTTGCATCGTATTAAGCTCATACAATATTAATCATGTCTCCATCTTCCATCGGTTCCTGGAAGCACACATATCAACAATGAAGTCCTATCAGATCCCTTACATTGATATCTTTTCGTTATAACATCCTTACTCGGCTGGATTGGCAAGAATTAAATTGGAATTCTATTAGAAAACTATTTCAATTTCCTAAGCTTGAAATTGAGTGCTTAGAAATTGTGCCTTAGGCAAAAGTATTTGCCAGTTACGTGTGGTACAGTTACTTTGTCAGCCTACTCACCGTGAAACTCGTCGTGCAGAACTGCTCAGAATGCCAACCATTCCCTAAGGCTTGCACGGAGATGTCCATCATGGGTAATCATCATGACCTACTATTGGAAATGAAGTAGACATTCTGGGCTAGCCATTGTTTTAAATGATTTTTTTTATCCATTCCTGATCACAACAAAGTAAATAGAGTTCATGTGCAGTATGTTTGAAATGAGTGTGGTTCGACTCAATTACGGCAGCTCGCACTGTACCGTAAATCAACGCAGTCCAGTTTTACCATCAGTGGCCGTTTACTAAAAAGAAATGATCAATACTTTTCATCGATAAAGTACTGCGTAATGCAACAATGTCGACAAAGTTATCAAATCCTTTAGTTCAGACTGCTTCCAAGATAAAGGAGTAACCCTGAATGGATCGTCTCAGAGAATACATATCTTTCTCAAAACCTGGTCAAGAGCTACATTCTTATTAGCATAAACATGACCAATGTCATCACATTCCAATTGATTATGATTAGAAAACCCACACGACCCTTTAGTACCTACTGGGATTTATGTCAAAGGAATAGATATAATTTCGATAACCTACCTCTTGTCCTGCAAGGACTCGACTGTCTCGTTTCTTTTGCGTACTTCTGTCAAAACGTGTCGACTGATACTCTGGTAATCTGTCATGTGTTTCTGATATACTCTTCAGCGGTTTACAACTCTCAAACAAACTAAATATGTCTAATTACGAAGAGATAATTCATGTTTTATCATGGCACCTATATTGGATCCAAAAGTCGGTCTAAACCTTTGAAAAGCTTATTCACCCAAACGCAAGAAAGGTACACCAGACTGGAAAGTTAAAGCAATGGTGTTTTTTATCAATTATAATTAATAACCATCATCAAACAAACGTCTATGAGTAATGGTTTAAAAACTAACGGTTTCTTTTTAAACTTACTTCTTACAAACTTCCTATTAGCTATTAATTATATTAAAATATCGTTACATAAGCTTCGTTTTGCCATTCCTCTTTTGCTACCGCCATTTAATTAATCCACTAACAATAGACTACTTAAAATGACCCTTTTCTTTGCTGCGAATTTTTTTTCCATACACCATCGCACCACGTTTCCATCCAGCAGATGCACAGCGAAAAAAAACAAACTTTGCAACACAGGAAGAAAAAAACACGCTGTCCCCATCAAACGATAATGTGTCGCTTTTTCTTGCAACTGTCTGCGTACCTGCACTCACCGCACTTACTCCCATTAGAGCACTGCATTAGGAAGCGAAGTAAAGATGCGCTTCAATTATAATACTTTTCCAACTGTCCAACCAATCACCATCGTGGGACATTTTCCCCGTGCAGTGCGCACCGGTTCGTACAGGTTCGGGTTGGGATTTATGTGCATCTCCGCACGTTCCGTCGTTGACCGTCGACCGAGTGCAAACAAGAAAAACCATAAGCTCGCTTCCCGCGCACACATTGCGCATTTCCGTCCACCGGCGGAAGGATCGTTCGTTTTGTCATGAACAAATCCTTTGCATTCTTCCCTTTGCCCGGGAACACGCGTTACCGAACCGGGCTTCGGAAGTAAGAACGACGAAAAAGTAAAACACACTCCCGTACACAAACGGAAAGTCGCAACCGTCACAAAAAGGTTCAGCAAGCTGCTGGTTTGCTTGTGGCTGGGCATGGTCTGAAATCAAAAGACTATAATTGGAAAAGTTTTGTAATAAAAGAATTGCGGAAAACGCTTACCACATAAAAAAAAACATCCACACACACACATATACACACGCATTGATTTGAAAAAGGTAAAACCACATGGAATGTGTGATGAATGTGGTGGGTATGATGAAATCGAAACGGGATTTTGGCCAAACGTACCACAACGCTTATGATTGCACCTTGTGGACGAGTTGACACGAGTGTACAATTGCTTGTAATTAATGTTTGGTACCGTATTCGATGACAACGCTTACCTGCCCTACTCATAAATCAAATCAACTGGTCGTTCATTTCGAAATGTTTGGCAAGCAATTAGGTTCATATTGTGCAAATACAAATTACAAACACACACGAAAAAAAACTCCCTCTTGGCCAAATTAAAATATGTGGGATAGCATTTCATATCCAAAAACCTTAACGGCATATGTAACACAGTGGGAGGATGTGTTTTATGCAAATGAATGTAATTTCACACTCCACTCTGTCAGAATACTTTCCGAAACCTCACCATCCCATTGACAGTACTTTATTACTCTATTGTGGTTGTGCAAATTGCATACCTCTAGGCGTATAGTTCTACTGAATTGCATACTTTCAGGATGATGATTTGTTTCATTATGAAAAACAAATAGAAAAGATCACGACCAGAGCCGTAATTCCTGAAACAAAACTTAGTTTAATGTGTGTTTATTAATAGGTTTTATTGTTTCCAACAAGATGGCCATCTTTTTGGGTATTGCAGCCATGCCTTACCCTTTTTTAAATCAATATTATTACGTAGAACAGAAATGCTTCTTTGCTAAAAAAATTCAACAGATGTAAAATCAACTTGTCCAAACACCGTTCAAACATTGAATATTTGCCATCACGTTCGAACTGCTCGGAACCGGGGGTTGCAACATTGTTACTTACGATCGGAGCACTGCCGTGCACTCAGCATTGCACACCTTGCCTTATGAACAGCTGCTGCCATATCTCTTAACCTACGTTACTATTTCACACTGATGCAAATTTCGCAAAGTTCTCAAAATCAGGAACGGTCCCGTATAAGGGTTTCTTCAGTCTAAAGCTCGTATCATCGAACCGAAAGCATTTTCCATCATCCTAAGCACAGTTTGGAGTGAGTCTGGTGAGTTTTTTTTTCACCCGTGCTGGCTACATTCCGAACGCACCGGATCCACTTTCTGGCTTGCACTCACACATACATAGGTCGCACAAGAGATGGGCAGGTTGTTTTCCCCCTTCTCTGTGCTAATCTACACACTACAGTTTTATACAGTCGGTTACCATACCATGCTGCCCTAAAATATGCAAAACTTTGTCAAACCCTTGTCGCCAGCTCACAGCCAGCCAGCGACGGATGTGTGCATGTCGAACGCATTCGGGATTGCAACGAATCATGCACAAACGAGCACAATTGTGCACGCCGGTGCATACGAGTAGAATAAAAGAAGAAGAAGAACAGCAACAGCAAAAAAAACACTACCCCGATTGAACTTTCTGCCCGAGTCAAATCATGGTGCAGTTGGTAACATTTCGGGGTATTTTTTCGTTTAAGTTTTGTTTTCGATCTGCACTATGCTCATGCTAGCAACTTAAAGCACTGCAAACATGTTGACGATGACAGCGGACAATGTACATATGCTTTGGGTCCGTAATAAGTAACGTTTATGTGAGAAAATTTCCATTAGGCATTTTTTTTAATTTATTCAAGAACGGCCAAGGCGAATTGCTTTGAACAAAGGTAGCTTGTATACAATTCACATTCGTTTGGAGGCATTTCCTTCTCCAAACAGTGAAAGGTCACCTTATCCCGGGTGTACTCCCGGGTCAACTCATTAGGAATTTCAAATGGATAGACTGCTTATCACCAGTTACAACTCTTATTTTATATTTTATATTATATTATACTTTCTCGGTTCATTCAAACCGCTTAATCAAAACGGCACCGAGAAGGCAACAATTAATGCTGTATTCCGAACCTTCATTTTAGCAACGCTTAACTACTCGACACGAACGATCTTATTCACCATAACAAATCTAGCACCATTTGCATTCAAAAATCTCTACCACTACTTACGGTCGCCACTTTGTTCTCTCTCGTCACCTTTTGTGTAAATTTATTTATTACCTTACTACGGTTTGGACTTCATCGCAACTCTGCAACCAAGGGTGGATGTTCTACTTTGAGGCAAAAAATAGTGTATACAATGAATGTTCCATGTTCGGCTACTGGGTAAGTTTGATTTCAGTAAGTTTATCTTTTTTGCTATTTTTTTGTTCAGAACTACGCCACCTGCCTATAAAAGTAACTATGGTCACGTTGCTGGTACTGTAGAATTCGTCGGTCATGGTGATCTTTCTTTTGTGTTTATTTTTCATATTCGGTTTATTAATTTTCAGTTGCTTCTACCGTTCTTCACTCTGAATTTGAAAAGGTTCATTTTTCCATTTTTTTTTTCCATCCCACTGACAAAGTAAGGCGAGAAAGGTAACAGTCCAAGAGAAACAATGTTTTAATTAATTTAGCACGACTTTTTGAGCAAAAGTAATACGTAATATTTAAGCACGATGTTCGTTTGCAGTGTGTCTAGTGTTAAAAAATATATGGTGCATTCAACGACCTCTAGTTTCTTCATAATCGGCGCAACAATCTCAAGAGACTTATGCCTGCTATTTCTGACTTTCTTTGACTTTATTTACCCGTAGCCGGATAGTCAGTCTTGCGTACGGATGGGATTTTGGACCGGTCTTGTCGTGTGATGTTCGGTGCCGCTACCAACACACCACCTATGACCTCTAGTTTTGTACTAATATTTCACTAGACAATACTATAATTGTTAATCAAAAAATGTTTAACCACTCCAAATCAACAAACAACCAGGCGTCTCCATTAAATGATTCTTCCACGTGATGCGAGATCTGATGTATGTACAGTATCTTCTGTTTAATCTTTACGATCGTTATATTCGATAAAAAGAATTTATTCTGTTTTATTTTAAATCATTACTTGCTCTTTATTGACAATACTAAAATGAATTGATTTAAATAAAATATTCAATACTTTTGCTGCACATCACAAATGAAAAAGACTGGGCGTCTCCATCCATCTCCATACAGAAGGAGTATTCCGCATAGCTCCCGTTATGATCAAAATTAGCAACAGTAGCCTTTTCGTTCCCCGAATGAGACCGCCACAACTGAAATAAACTGAATTTTCGTGGAACAATTATGAATCCGTTTTCTATTATTTGAATAGGATTTTTGTACCCATTGCACATTGCAATAGATACCGACCAGAGTAATTAAACGATGGTAAATAACTGCCACCTTTTCGCATTACATCTCAATCATACGGTCATTGAATTGCATCAGCTTCGATAACATTTTTCCCTGGAAATTCGAACACCAAACTCGTATAGCATTCATTTCCCGAATAATTCATCTATGTGTACAAATAAACAGTTTTTCCTAAAGGTCAGTTATTAATTGATTTCACAATTATCGTGTAACGGTTCGGTGTATGGTGATACCGAAAATAAACCCACATGTATACTTATGTGCATTCGCTTATTAAATTTCGTTAGAAATATACGTCCGATTGACAAGCGTTTATTACAGCATGAAAGAGTTTGAAAATTGAATCACTTGGCGGCTACTGTTAAAATATTAGGTGTTGAAATAAAAAAAAAAGAAGCAAATAAGTAAATAAAAATAAATAATTCAATTAATCAATCGATCAATAAATGTGCAAACGTATAAATCTAGCATTAAATCAATTAACCAATAAAACATTAAAATTTATAAATAAATTACATACATACATTACATACGAACCTACAACATGACGCTATAGATCAGTAGCATATTTTCTTAGGAATGGGTTATTAATGTATCTATTATAGTTATGACGAATCTTCCTCGTATTCTCGTATTATTTACGTAATTTATCGTTTATTTATTTTAAATAGCCTTTTCCATAAAAAATGTTATTAAAATGAACAGATTTATTATTATTGCGTTTTAAGTTGAATGCTGTGTAACTATAGTCTTTAAATAAAAACCAATGCCATAGTTACATGGCGTATACTTGAAAACCTCCATGCGGATAAAAATGTGTGTGCGCTTCATAAATCATTAATTCAATAGTCCTCCACAGAGCGTACCTGGAAGGCGCACAAGTGCATACGGTAGCCACGCACCGCTCTGTTGCACCGAGTCGGTCATAATTGTTGCAATTAACCCATTCATCTTGTGCTCATCCCACGTTTAGCTGGTTATCGCAAACGTTTCCTTCGCTATGGACCATCAACGCAAAACGATTCAACATTTGCACACGATCCACCGCGCTCCGCAACAAAAAAAAATCGCCACGTGGGATTCCGTGCAACCGTGGACTAAACTTGGGCGCGACGGTAAAGCCATTCCAGTTGCATCATCACGATGCCGCTGCGATCTTTTAGCAGAAACCCATCCTATCCACTGGGCCCTCCCTTGTGGAGGCACACGCAAAAGGTGTGTTCGTCCCGTGGTGACGATGAAATATGCTAAAAATTTATGCATAATTACCTCTACTCAAATCTTTCCCCCCTTGGCTAGCCTTTTGCATGCATTTTGGCTTATGCTGCCCTGTTGAGGACAGTGCTCAGCAGGTATGAGCACAACGCCGTTGCCGGTCGGTGAATGGAAGTGGCAGCCAATGGATTTTGGTGCACAATTTATGGTCGACCTATGTCGGGCTGGTCACACTGGATGATGCTTCTTCTATAGGACATTTTTATTATTTCCCTTCCATTCGTTCACCTGCAAGCTTTTTCTTAATCCTAGGTGGGTTTCTGTTTTTGTTGATTGGCTTTTTGTTGCAGCCGTTTTTATCTTGCATCCTCTGTTCCGCTCGTGAGGTTGGCTCAAAAATCGGTTTCGATCGATACGTAGGCAAAGCTATCGACGTTTGGAATGTTTACCCTTGTGTTTGCCTTTCGAAGTGACCAATCAAAATCAAAAATATGGCTTTATCTGCAGCTCATGAGAGTGTGAAGCTGTGTTGCATTAAATTTAATCAAAAGGAAGATATTTGTTCACTCGTATCGTGACAAACTCGTATCGTAACACGCGTATCGTGACAAACAATTCTTAGAATATAAGAATTTTGGTTAACTGCCATGTTCGCTATCTGATTCCGTGTAATCAAACCGAATGGAACAGAGGCAAAATTAAATTTCCACAGAAATCATAATCAATGATTAATATAAACAAGAGATAATTTCGCGCTGAGCCAAGCTGCATTTAAAATACTATAATAATTTTTTTATTTGGCTTTGGTTTCGAAGAAATAAAAAAAATATTTTTTTTTCATTATGCAATGTATCAAAACGAGACGAAATAAAATGTTTATAATGGATGTGATCATCTGAATCATTGAAGTGCTGGTATAGATTGCAAACCAAGGAGAAAAACTGAAACGAGGGAAGAGATCGATAAGTAAGTAAGTAAATAGTAATACAGCGGAGCGCCGATTATCCGATTGTCATTTAACTGCGTGTCTGATTATCTATGCAGCTCGGAAATGACAGTTCCTAAACAAATTTGGTATATTCCGGCACCACCGTTGTCGAAAGAATTGAAAAACCCAAATGTTTATGATCAAATGAGCTCAAATTCTTAAAGAAAACCACTACAATTTCTTGGCCAACAATAAAATACACAAAATAAATTATATTCTAAAAATAACCCTATCTACGACACGTTAATAGAATATGTGCCTATTATCCGTCTTATTCGGCAACCATCGAATCCCGATACGGATAAACGGCGATCCACTGTGTTGTTAAACTTATTCATTACTATACAATAGCAACATTTTACTTTTTTGACGTAAAACAAACAACAATATCAAATCAACGAGCTGTAACACAACAATAACGGTACACTTACGCTTTCCTTCAGCTTTCATACAATTCCATGCAAACCGCAAACAACAACAACAAAAACCGATGCGACATCGTTACTGACCATTTCCCAGTTTCGATTTCAATCGATTGGAAAACTAAAGTTTTATATCCCAATTATGGGCAAACTTTCGGGCCCGTGGACCATAAAATCCATTCCACACGGCATGGGAGCGGCAACGCACTCAAACAAATTGAAAATTGAAATCCTACCTTCTCCGTCTGAGTCAGCTGCATTCGAAGGCGCAATGTAACCCAGCATTCCCAGTAACCAGTAACCAGCCAGCCAATCTTGCCAACTAGCATCCCGAGCGAAATAAGCTGCTGGCTGCACTGCCGTGCAATTCGCGAACTCGACAGGACCAATAAAAGATCCCATTTTTGTGCAATGCACCGTTACCGATACCCGGCGATGCAATGTGGTTTGCTACCGGCAAAGCAAACAGCAAATGGACATCGGTTTAAAAGGACATTCTTACCATTCGATACACACCAGGGTACACATCCATCGCTGTATCTTGTCCTGCTGGTCATATTCTTCCGTTTGCGAATGCCCTCTGGCGAAGGTTGAGAAAAATCAAACGGATATCCGGACTCGTTTGCCGAGTCCGCTTGTAAGGGAACTTCGCTGATCAAACATAGAATCGAGATGAAATGGTTTTCGAGGATTGCCCGCAAATTGAAACAATCGTTCGTTCGCGTGTGTGGCTCTAACTGTTACTGTACATTGCCGGGTTATTCATTACCACCTAACGGATGCGATAGTTGTTTCGTTGAGCTTGGAGTGCGCATCGTATCATGTGAGCTGTATGTTTTATGACAATTTTAAAACGATTCTTTGGAACGATCATTAGTTAGCTTTGTTTATATTGCTTCCAATGGGATTACTGAACAAAAAACTGCTTTAGTTTGTCGCTATTATACGTTTATTGACCATTGGAAAGAAGAGTTGATTCAGTCTGCAAGTACATGCAAGTACATACATGAGTAAACATGTAAGTTTCATTAAGACTTTATTCAACAACCTTTCGATTTTTTGGATGATATGAACATTTTAAAGAAACGCACAGAGCAGTGACTTTTGTGTGAAACAAACAGAGCAATGAACATAGGATAGATTCCATTGACTGTATGCAATGCAATTATGAACCACAAGTTTCAGCATTGCGTATAATTGTTTGTATCAATGCACTATTACTGCGGATATTAACGTTTTTCACAAAATATTTGATTTGTTCCACATGATAAAAATTATCGAACATAACGCCGTGGCGTTAGCGTTATGAACTGTCAGCGCTTTACGCTACGGTACACAACTGTCAAAACCAAACGGACGTACGTAACCTGCGCTCACTGTAAGTTTTTGTTCCAATCATTACAAACAACAACACAAACAAATTCTTCAAACATTCTTAAAACTCTCGAACAAATCGCTACGCTTGTTACTTTATCACCTACTCTCGGTTCAGTTGGATCTTGGTTCGCAGAACGACCTCGAGTGTAGTGGAAAAAGTAAGTTCCCCGTTAGCAAACCGTGCTCCGTAAGGTAGGATTCTTAGTTCACCCTTCTCCCCCAACCGAGACACCGATCCTCTTCTTGATCCAACGCAAAACAAATTCTGACCTTCGCGATCACGCGATAACCAGCAGGAAATCTATGAGGAGGGCAGAAATGTAACGCAAAAGCCACATTTCTTACCCACCCACCGATATCTGCGTCATAAGTTGACTTTCCGAAACAAAGAAATGCATGATCCATTGCGATCGGAGTGAATCATCGAGTGCGTGCGTTTGAGTGTGTGTATCCAGTGGGCCGTTTTGCAATGATCGTTATATTTTTCCGTTCTTTCCTCAGATATTATTCATATATAGACATAATAATAATCAACAAGTGGAACAACAACGCTCCATCATGACGATTCCGACGGTTTCCTATAAGCAGTTTGGTGATGTTTCTCAACCGGTTGCACCGGTTGGTACCAAGCGCTGGATTGTCCTGTACATAATGATCACGGCAGTACTGTTAACTACGCTCGCCTGCTGGAACAATCTATCGGGTGGGTCGTTGGTGGAAATATTCAAAGCTGACGGGGATGATGTACCACCGCCCCACACACAGTACGCCAAAATGGCTCGCTATCTGGTGCATAAGGCCGGTAAGTCATACGTGTTTGTTCTGGTTTTATTTTTATTAATGCTTTAATGTGTGTTTTGTTTTTTCCCTCAATCAGAATGGGTTTCAATGGGTTCCCTATCGACGGTGGATGCCATCAAAGGTTTCCCAATGGTAAACATAATTTCCGTTGCCGACAGTGCGCGAGGCGAAAAGTCAACCGGTGTGCTGTACTTCTACCTTACCATGCTGGACTATACGGCGCAGGATCTGCACAAGGATAACCGACTCACCGTGATGCTTTCACTGGATCAGGACAAGTACTGCACGAACAATGGTATCGATCCGATGGAACCGACCTGTGCGCGAATCATGATATCGGGCCGGGCAGACAAAATCGAAAACGGTACGGATGAGTACGCGTTCGGTTCGCGCGCTATGTTCAGCCGTCATCCGGCAGCAGAAAAATGGATCAAAAGTAAGTTCGATTGCGGAATGAAGTGGTTTCTTCATTGGAATTACCCATCCATTAATTGGTTATTACTATATATTCCAACAAGTTTCCATCAAAGTCATCCATGTTATCTATTTCACACTGCTAATACCCTGCTAATGTATTCTTCCTCGCGTTCCAGCCGATGGTCATAACTTTTTCCTCTGCAAGCTGAACATCACCCAAATCGCGGTACTTGACTTTTACGGTGGTCCGCACTACGTTACCGTGGAAGATTACATGGCAGCGGATGCTGATAAGAAGCTCGCAGTCGCTGCTGACGACAACACCAGTAGCAACGGTGAACGTCAAATTCCGCCCCGTTTTACACCAACGCCCTCAACGCTCTCAACGGTTGAGTAAGAGTGCAGCGCAATTGCGAAAGGTGTTTTTAAATGAGGAATAACGAATGTATGATAAGTCCGTGTGTGATAATAGCAAAACGGAAAATCCTAGAACCGATAGCGCAAGAATGAGAGAATGAGAGGTAATTGGCAGACAGTCAGCAAATCCCCATTATCAGAGTAGAAAGGTCGAGTGCATGCCGGATGCATTTCAAAATTTTATACCTTGCGAAAGTGCTTTCGTCTGATGAAGCTCACTTCCATTTGTTTTTTTTTTGTGCAACGGAAACAACGTTTGTGAGTGTGATAATATTTTAACAATGGAACTGACAACAACTGCAATCGATTAAATAAAATCATATTTTGGATAGATTTTCCATATTTTACTTAAAATTGCCTTTGCGGAGTTGCTTTACTCGTTGTGGGATTAGAAACGATTGACGCCACGATACCGGAATGAATCCATTTTTCACGCATGATGTTGGTTAATTGAAACACTTTGTGAATTTTCATTTTATGCCAATAAAGCGCACTATGAAATAAAAACGATTTTTACAGAAATTATTCAACATAAATTCACCACAGATTTATGTTTCATTATTTACCAGCTCAATCTGGCAACACTGCATCGCTCGGTGACACTTTCGCTCAGTTTGACATTTCTCATTCGCGGTATTTTTACACCAATTCGAAAACACGCAAACAAAACAGCGAACGCATTTGTGTCGTTATCGTTGCACGTCGCAGGAAATGTTCCCGAATAATAGTAGGCCAATACGGCCCGAACCAGACAAAACACACCCAGTAGACGAACCGGAGCCGGAACACCTGCAGGTACTGTCGGCCAGCTTCGGTCATACAGCATTCCGTCCGATGCAATGGAGCATTATCCGCTCCATTATTGTCCAGCGCCGCGATAATTGTGCCATAATGGCAACGGGGTACGGTAAATCGCTCACATACCAATTCCCTTCCGTGTTTCTGAACCGTCTTACATTCGTCGTGTCACCGCTGATCAGTTTGATGCAGGATCAAGTGTTGTCCCTCAACCTGTGCAACATTCCCGCCTGTCTGCTGGGTACAGCACAGCGTCAAAACCCGGTACCGGAGATTAAGGCTGGCCAGTTTCGACTCGTGTATCTTACACCCGAATACATAACGTCCGATTCCGGGCAATCGCTGTTGAAAGCGGTCCACTCCCAACTTGCACTAATTGCCATCGACGAGGCGCACTGTTTGAGCAAATGGGGGCACGATTTTCGACCCGCGTATCGTAATCTAGGCCAGATTCGGGAGATCTGTCCAAAGGTGCCAATACTCGCCGTTACAGCAACGGCCACACAGAGAGTGCGGGACGATATCATACAGAGCTTGAAGCTGGCCAATCCCCAGATCCTCTGCACCGGGTTCGATCGACCGAATCTCGAGTTCATCGTGAGGCCTAAAGGTAGTTTAGGACCAATGCATGACATACGACCCCTGCTGGGAGAGAATCGCGAAGGAAGCACCATCATCTACTGCTTGACACGCAAGCAAACGGACGAAATAGTTGGGCTCCTGCGTGAAAAGCGCATCCAGTGTGAAGCGTACCACGGTGGCATATCACTAACGCAACGCAAACAAGTGCTGGAAAGTTTTGTTAGCGATCACGTGCGCATTATTGTGGCAACGATCGCGTTCGGCATGGGCATCGATAAGCCGGACGTCCGGCTAGTCATACACTACGGTGCATCGAAGGATTTAGAAAGCTACTACCAGGAGGCAGGCCGTGCCGGTCGCGATGGCCAACCGGCCCGTTGCATCATGTTCTGGAGTAAGGGCGATTTTAAAACGCACGAAATTTTGCGCGCCGAAACCTCAAGCTCGATACAAAAGAACCAGGAGCAGCTTGCGCAAAAGATGGCCGAGTACGTTGAGCTGCGTGACTGTAGGCGCCGGTTCGTCCTGAACTATTTCGAAGGCGTGCTGACACACGTGAACAAGGCAGAGGAAAAAGCAACGGCGGTGAAACGATGCTGTGATAACTGTACCCGTGGCGGGGTAGCCAAAGATTGCGAACGGTACGAAGGTCTCGATGCCGAAGGTCGGTACAACTTTGCGACCGAAGCCGAAATGCTGCTGGGTGCGATTGGTGCGTTTCACGGTGGAGTTGGTCTTACCATGCCCATCTTGCTGCTGCGAGGATCCCGGAATAAGAAGCTTCACGAACGGTTTTACAACCACCCACTGTTCGGGAAGGGCAAGGACAAGGACGAAGAGTGGTGGAAGTCACTAGGATCGCTTCTCGAGCGGGAAGGCTATCTGAGCAAGGTTAAGGTGGCAAACAGTTACAACAAGTTCGCCCAGATAGTGTATCACCAACTTACCACCGCGGGCCAGCGTTGGCTCAATGGAAACGGGAAAGACCGCCAACTGTTGATGAAACCAACGACGACCATGTTCAAATCGCTGAAGGTTATTAAACCTGCTTCACTGTACGAGAAAACGCCACTCCCGGTAGTACGAACCAGCAAGCAGGACCTTACTCACGAACTCGTCAAAACGCTGCTGAAGAAACGTGCCGAGTTGGCGACCACGTTCGAATGCATGCCGTACATGATCGCGTCGAACGCGGCCCTCCATCAGTTGGCCACCCGGAAACCGTTGAACCTGCAGGAGATGAAAGACGCTCAGCTGGATGGATTTTCCGACGCGAAGCTGCAAAAGTTTGGACGAGAGTTTTTGGTGTGCATACAGCAGCAGCTGAGTTTGCTGCCGGAAACTTCCGTCTCCAAGCCACCGAATGCACACCACGAACAGCTTACGGCAACGAAATCAACAAGCTATACGATGTTTAAGACTGACAAGAAATCGATCGCGCATATTGCTACCGTACGAAACCTAAAGGAAAGTACCATAATTGAGCATCTGTGCGAGGCTATTCGGGTAGGGCTACCGTTCGAGCAGCAGGATCTTATCCGGCTGGGTGTTGCGCCGGATGTTTATGCAGCGATAGCATCCCGTTTGCCAGCGAACCTGCAAGAGTCGCATACGCTAACGTCCATCAAAGAAAGATGCCCACCAGAGATATCGTTCAACCAGCTGAAGGTTGTTCTTGCCTGGGAAAAGCAAAAACAATCCAATCGCCCGCACGAAGGACATTCCGATCGCGAAATGCAAGCGCACGACGTACCGAAATGTGAGGATAAAGAACATGACCAAGGCGTTCTTAACAATATGCTGTCCGATGACGATGAAGATTTATTTATGACGGGGCAGGATGTGACAAACGTTCCAACAAGATCCACCGAGTCGCGAGAGGCTGCCCACAGTGCCATCGATGATATGCTTAACGATGACGATGAGGATATGCTTGACTTTGGCGAACTGGATCGCCTCGAAGCGTCCATTGTAGGTGAGGAGGACGTTTCAATTGTACCTTCGACACCATCGGACCTAACACCACCGAATGCAGTACAAACGGAACAGTCTGTCGAAACGATCGACCCGGTGCAGGAAATTCCTCCCGCGGCGATCGAACCGAACGTACCGAAACCTCCGACCAGTAGGCGTGTTGTAAATTTAAAACGTATCATGTACGACGATGATGAAGATGACAGTGATAAAGAGGATAAGGATGTTAATCAACTGTTTACCTACCGAGTACCGAAGCGGAAGGCATGAAAGAGCGTTGGTTCTTTTCTGGAGGACTGGTTCCTGAAATTTCCCCCCGCAAAACAAAAAAAAACTCTGTCTGGACAATAAATCAGATTCGTTTAACTATTTCCTGCCGTTTTCTTCGCTCGCGCACACGCATATTCACCGGCAGGGAAAGTATTCAATTGAAAGACACAATCAATAGATAATTTCGGGCAAGTGTGTGGGCCTTTCTTAGCGTAGATTGGTACACAAAAGAGGCAGTGGTTCACCATTTGAAGTGGTGCCGTTCCTGTGTCCGGATGTGGGATTCAATTCAAACCAACTACGGCTGTTGGTACACGATCGACGCGGACATAGAAGTTGAGATTGGATTGAAAACATCGCCATACTCCGTTAGCAGCGCTTCTTGATGCGCATTCAAACTGCAACCGTGCGACCTCGGAACCCGTCTGTGATTCGCTTTATGCTCGCTATGCTTTTGCCCTGCATGCGCTATGCTGGCGCTCTCCCAACTTCCGTCCCTATTTATCTCTTTCTCTCTCTCTCTCTCGCGGGCGCAATGTACACTCGTGAGGGGTTTTGTAGCAAATGTTGCGCATTCGCTCTCATACGGCAAGCGTTGGTTCGCCAGGCAAGTAGCAACACAAAACAGCTGCGACCGATAACGAAACACATACGGCGTAGGTTTTGGCCAGCGATTTGGCGCGCTTTGTGTTGCGGTGTTGTGATACCGTGTGTGTGTGTGCGAATAGTCCGGTCCGGTTCGTTTCCTTCGCAATGAAAGAACCGAAGTGTGGTTTAGTTTAAAATTTAATCGATTCCAAGAGAGCAAGTGTGGGAAAGGGAAACTTTTTGAAATTCAAATGATTGTGGCCGTTGCTGGTTTACGGTGAAAAGCAAGAACGAATTCACACGTCGCGTTACACCATGGGCCAGGAAGAGCAGGAACTCGGCGACGTCGATATGGAGCAGCAATGCAAGGACGTCGACGAGCCACATCAGCAACAGGGTGATGAATCTCCCACCCAGCTGAAGAGTGGTACAGCTAAACTAACAGTTCCGTCCACCACCGGGGACCTTAAACAAACCATTCTCGATGGGCTGGAGAAAAAGGGTGATCGTGGTCTGTGGCTGTGGTAAGTGCGACGAGCTGGCGAAGGCGATCGAGTGTGTGTGTGTGTCTGTGTGCATATTGCTAGCGAGGAAGCTGTTCCGATACAACCGAAACCGTGACCCGGTTCCCTAATTACGCGCGTGTCCTAAACAATACATTGGCGAAGCTAAACGGCACCCGGTTGCACCAGAGTTTGGCCATTGGGGAAATGGATAAAAATAAACTTACTTTCGTACCTCTCCCGCATAGCTATAGCAACGGCTCGCGTTCCTCTAGAATGCAGCAAGAAAACACACACCCCACTGAGCCGGACGCATTTCTCTTTCTCACGTACCGATCGATCGATAAAATCCCGGCACGGGGGAAAGTGGGAAAAAAGATGCGTAAAAATAAATTTTCTCTGGCGAAGGTCACACTGTTACCGCTCCCGAACGGGAGGCACACGCAGCACAAACACGTTCTCGACGCAGCAACCGAACACGTGCGTGGCTGACGGTTCGAAATACGGCGTAGTGACGACGACAACAACCTGGCGTGTGTGGAATGCGCCCGAGCGCTGGCTTTGTTGTTTGGGAAGTGCTGGCGTGAGCTTTCCTGCACCGCTGTGGGAAGGGGAAAAGGGTTCCAGTTCTACATTTACTTTCTCTTTGCTTCTGTCCATTTTCCAGTTCATATGGGTTCACGTTTGAGTGATGAGGGATGATGGAGGACGCTTATTAAGCTCAAGCTTACCGCCACTGAATGGCTTCCGAGCGTCTTGTTGGGTCATCAATAGCAGATTAAGCTCATCTAATCGGAGTACTCAGTAACAATCATCGGTAACTAGCTGGGCTAGCAAAAGGGCACGCTATTTACAAGACATTCCAACGGAGTTCTAGATTGCTTAGCATTCCTAGCGAGACAGAAGAAGCCTTTACAGTTATTAATGGTTTAAAGCCAACAACTTTCAAGTGCGCTCCTTTTAGAACGTCTCAGTTCCGTACGCTGGACGTGTAATCTCTACCGAAGGTGATATGCAAAGCTGCTCTGAGGGAAGAAACGAATCAAATTTAATACTCACACCCCAAACAACCACATCTCCAGGAGGTGGTCTTCCTATCGGTTGAGGTCATCTTGTCGTCGTCCCCGCTGGACGGAATATATGGAAGATTTGAGGGACATGACCCTCGCACAGAATCGCAACAGGCAAACGCAGGAAAACGTGCGCTAATAGAATAAATTACGCTCCAACCGTTCCGGGGCGGGGTAATTATCATCGGCCCAGCAAAGAAAGGAAACTACGTTACAAGTACACCGGCACCAACCAACGGTTGTCGTGAAAAAAGGCACGAAGAATTCATAAACATTCGCAGGTTTAACAACTGACCTTTGGCTTCACCGGCCACACATCCTATCGCGATGGTCCAGTGCGCGCGTGTAATCGGGTCGAACGGTGTATGTATTTGCAGCTGTTAAGCCAAAGACAGCGGTGTCCCGTGGTCTTATCACGGATGCCGTACCGGGTGGCGCGCCACTTCTTCTCCCCCCCCTCCCAGGAGACGCTCCATCAGGCGGAGAAGTTCGCTCTCAGTTCATCTCGATCGAAACTGACACTTGAAAGCACCTTTTTAAAAAAGCACAATGGACTTTTGGCCTGGGGCGACGGATTGATAGAGAAGCCCTACGCTACTTGTGTCTGCCACTCAAACCGCCTATCTTTGCACCGCCGCCACCATGCACAAGAAGCAAACGGAACCTCTTTATGATGGGCCGTATGAGTGTGCATATTGTTATCAATTTAGACGACATCGTCGAGGGACAGAATTTAAATAGAAAGGCAACGGAATGTCGGAAAATGGATTTGCGTTTGATTGCTGGTTGAAGAGTGCGGCAATCTAACTTGTCGCAACCGGGCGGCTTATCATGTGCGCGCACACACGTCGGGGAGAGATGCGCCATTGGTACAGCCACAGAATCGCTTCCTGCAGATAGTGATACACTACACCGACCATCATCTGCCCGATTCCGGTACCATCCGTTTTCGCGTGATGAGAACTTGAATTTTGTGTTGTTTTTTTTCATTTATTAATTAATGTCACCGTAACGTATCGTAACGTGTGTTGCATGCCTGCGCGCGATGACTGCGATCATCGCCCCAAGGGCACGTGCGTGCTGGAACGATCTACACCTGCGGGCACGATTTTGCCAAGGTTGGTAACTTTTTATATCGGAACACACGCAGCAACGGGCACACATTACCATAGCTGTATAGCAAAACAGAATGCAATGTCCGATATCCGGTGGAACGTTTCATTAAATGCTACCGAAACTGTCGTCCAGAGAATTAGCGTCCAGCACAACGAGAGCGTGGAGGGAGGAAGCAGGTTTGCATTGAATGAGTTTTTTTTATGGTCGCAACAGCGATCAACATACTCATGACGCTTTATCGACGATCGGATGTTACTTTTGGCAAACAAGATTTACTATAAATACTAATGTAAATAGCAATAGATAAGCACCGATTTGCCGCCCTTGGCAATACCTTATCAATCAAGCTCAGTAAGCTGACCGTACCAATGTGTACAATCTGATTAAAATTTGTGTGCAATAGAAATAATGTTATCTTATCACCTTCGCGGCTAAGTATTATGCAAGCAATATCTCAACGTAGATCTTTACGCACCACTGATCATTCATTCACGTACCGTTTTTCAGGGCATTATTCATCCTGTGCCTGACGCCCAACATACTCAACGGATTTCACGTGTCGTCGTACGTGTTTCTTGGCCAGTTGCCGAAAAACTACTACTGCATGGTACCCGAGCTGGTGCAGGCTGGCTGGAGTCACGAGGAAATACGCAACATCACATCACCAACGTAGGGCCTGGTTGTTTCTCCTAACCCTTTAGAGCTTCCAACCATGCTGTTTTGATCCGACTAACCGAGACGTTGTATCTGTTGTACTTCTCCGTTCCCCCACCCCAAAAAAAACATCCCACACAGTGGCAGCACCAGGAACGGTACCTGTACGATCTACACCTGGAACTATGGGCAGCTGAGCGAGCTAAACTACAACGATGCCCTCAGTTACACCCAGTCCCATCCGCCACCGGCCGAAGTTGACTGTCTCGCAACGGGGCGAACCGGTGCCGGGTGGCACATGTACTACGACCAACCGGACGGTGTATCGATCGTGCCGGAGTGGGATCTGCTGTGCGAGCGGACTGCCCTGCGCTCCACGGTACAGGTGGCACTGTCGATTGGCAAGTTTGTCGGTGCCTCCACCTTCGGTGTCATCTCCGACAAGTACGGGCGCAAGACGAGCTTCTCCATTGCGGCAACACTGTACATCGTGGCCGGACTGCTAACGACCTTCTCGCCGTTCTACGCACTGCTGCTGCTCGGTCGCATCGGGCTGGGTGCATCGGCTTCGGGTGTGTTTTATCCAGCATTCGCACTACGTAAGTAATGCCAACCGTGTGGCGGCAGGGGTTGCTTCTCTTAAGCTCTTATGCGCGCTTATCTCACCTTGCAGTAACGGAAAACATTGGCAAACGACACCGGTCCTGGATGAGCATTGCGTTCAACTTTTCCTATCCGCTCGGTATGCTCTGTCTAGCGCTGGCCGCTTACCTCATTCAACCATGGCGAGATCTTTCCCTCGCTCTGACCGTACCATCCTTTCTGCTCGTGATACACCTCTAGTGAGTAGTTTCTAGGTAACGTTGCTTAAATTCAATTTAACCTAAAAAACCATCCACATCTTCCGTGCAGCTTCCTCGTGGAGTCACCGCGATGGTTGCTGAGCAAAGGTCGCGAGCGGAAAGCGTACCGGATGGTGTTTGGACACAGTGCCCCACAGGAGCTGGTCGACAGTGCGACGGTGGCGGAGAAAAATCAGGGCGCGGATGGTGATTCTGACCGAGCAGCCGTACCATTCGGTACAAAGCTAAAGCAATCGTTCAGCGAGTTTACAAAGCTTTACGGCACACCGGTCCTATGCCGCCGAGCGCTTATTTGTCACTTCACGTGGTGCATCACCTCGCTGTGCTACTACGTTACAGGTAGGAACACACAATTTCGTTTATCAAATCGCGTATAATTTTATCGCGCTCTGTCCCACTCTGTAGCTCTCAATGCGGACAACTTTGCGGCCAATCGAAACGTGTACGTTGCCACCACCGGTTCGGTGGACATCGTAGCCTACATACTCTCGATGATCGTGCTGGCGTACTTCGGGCGGCGCAGTTCATCGTTTTGCTTTTTCCTGTACGCGGGCATTTGTCTGCTGGTTGTGCTTGGCATCCCGCAGGGCAACACAACGCTGCTGGTAACGCTTGCCATGCTCGGTCGGGTTGGTATTACCGCGGTGTACGCGATCGTAACACTGCACACGGCCGAACTCTTCCCAACCGAGATACGCAACACGGCGCTCGGCATCTGCTCGACCATGGCGCACGTTGGATCGATCGCTGCACCGTACATTACGGATCTGCTCGGTCGGCTTGCCTGGTGGATACCGACCACGATATGTGGCTGCTCGGTGCTGTTGGCCGGTGCGCTCACACTGCTGCACCCGGAAACGCGCGATGCCGCACTGAAGGATCATGCCCAGCAGGAACAGCACGATCTTCATGCGGTCGACGAAGAAGAGATGCACGAAAAGGGTGAAAAATCATTAACGGGTAACTAAAGCGGGGTGGTGAACAGTGGTGAACCTTCACCGTGCGACAACTAGACAGAGACTAAAACGTTTCGATTTAAGCGGTATAGATAGGAAGTAGTTTACTTTTAAGCTAAACCAATGATGGTACCGATCGGATAGTGGCGCAGATAGTAACCGACGTCCGTGTAAACGCCGGGCGTTCCCGGTGCACCGCAACCCACACCGTACGAGATGATGCCACGCAACACAAACTGGCTGGAAAATCGTTCCCGGCACACGTATCCTCCACCGGAATCACCCTACGGAGGGGGAAAGAGAAACGTCGTGTGACCGTTTTAAATCAAGCTGACGCACCGTACGGATGATGCAACTCGTACTCACCTTACACGCATCGGACCGCCCGATGGCACAAAACATTCCAGAGTCGGGTGGCGGTGCCACGACAGCACCCATCATTCCAATGCAACTGTCCAGATCGAGTGCCAACACTGTGCCATAGTGGAGCGTTTTGCTGATCGGCCCATCGTACGAATCGGACCCATAGCCGAAGATGTAACACTGCTCACCGTTAACGGCCCTGCGATAGCTGTCATCCGGCAGGCGTAAAGGTGCCTGTGGATCGGATTGAAGATTACGGGCGATCGGTAAATTTGCACGCAGCACCGCAATGTCACCCACCATCGTTACACTGCAATGAAGCAAGGAAATTAGTACATACAGGGCAAACACAATCGTCCGTAACCGTTTACTTACGGATTGTAGCTGCGCAAAATGTGTGTTTCGACGATTGGGAAACGATCGGCGCTAATGTCGTTCAGATCGCGGCCACCTATCTGTGCGAAGATTTGTGTAAGATTGCCCTTTTTTCTACAAGCGAGGAATTAAAGTACGATATTAGTTTAGTATTCTATTCGAGGGAATCTTGCAAGAGTTGGCATTGAATGATTTTCATTCCCAAATTGGGTACGAATTGGATGATGCAAAATGGAAGAATAATCTAAACAGTTTTGTAATTCTTGTTGCGTAATTAGTCGTACATATGAGCTAAGGCGTTAGTTATTTAACAATATGATCAATTAACATCTTCTTTGTTTGAATATCTTTTTTTATGCCTGCCGTTACCGAAGTAATCAATTTTAATGGAATTTTATCCAACGAAGTCACAACACCACAGGACGATATCACAATAACAGTAGCAATGCAAAAAAGGAATGCATTGTACAGTCACCCCTCTCACGATCCTCAGTATGTGCGTACTTTGCGGGAGATTCATATGAATGATTCTTTTCATAAGATTCATTAAACACAACGCTAGTTGTAATGCAAAATTAGATGTGCTTTTAGTGAGCATTATATCGACGTGCGGAACGGATTATTTGACATTTTCCATAAAGAGTTTTTTTTTGTTAAAACATAGAGTGATGGACTAAACTCGTTGTAACAAGAGCGTTAATTGTACTTCACGTCACCGATGGTTTCACTACCATGCACAATACTTACAGCGAAATAATGCAGTGTGCCGCGGTTAGTATCCAACCTTCTCCCAGATGCGTGCCACCACAGAAGTGTGTCCTCTGTGCATCAGCAAGCTGCAGCGATACGGCGAACGGAAACGTCAGCTTCGTACCACGATCGGATTCACTTTTTACAATAGCACCGATGGGTCGCAACGTTACTAAGCTTGCTAACAGCAACGAAAGTGGCCACATCACCCATGATGCCATCATATAACCGTCACGTCCCTCTACTACACACTAAAGCGGTTAAATTCTTTGCACAAAACCAAAAGGACACATACCCGCACTAGATTTCACTGCGTTTCGCAGGTTCATGAACCGAACGGTACTTTATTAATAAGGCATTTGTAACCAAGCGCTTGGGATCGACGCGTTGGGAATGGTTCAAAACCTCACGCGAACGGCTGTGTCAATAGTATCAGCATCATGGAGCCTATAAAACATGCGCATTCGCTTCGGAAGCATTACGGTTTACGTCAGTACTACTGCTTGCCCGGTGTTTTTCATATATATATACGTTGGGTGAAATTTCACGCACGCATCGACAATCGGTCTACTAACATACGCTACGTTGGGCTTTATAAAAGCTTAATTGCTATTGCTCTTATGAATATGAGAAAGGTAATTGCAGCAAAGAAAGGTTTAAAATTCCAACTAAGAGAAAAGCAAAAGTGATGTAAAGAAAAGATAATGGTGCTTAAGAGTAAATAAAATTGACAAAGTATTATTTAAAAACGAACATTGCGAAAACATTCATGGTTAAGATATGCAATATCATGGAAATTATCTGTTTGGTTTCATTCTATTCAACAAAGGAATGGATCTTCAAACGCGTTCCCTCGCCGTCACTATCCAACTGCATGGTGGCTTTCACCGTTCTGCCCAGGAACTGTTCATTTTTACCAACCGCTTCTGAACTTCCCAGTGCATCCGGATCTAGAAAAGAGGGGGTAGGGGACGGTACAAGAAGATTACACGTTATAAACCAAACCGTTTTGCGTAGACGTTGTGCCACACCACAACCACATTATACACTCACTGTCAACGAAACATTCAGAGACATAAACTCTGCGTGTCAAACCGGCAGGATATCGGCGCAATTTGGGGTGTTTGTCCGTGGCCCGGATGATACCAAGATCAAGCAGATAGTACATCACCTCTACGTCGTTTGAAGCGACCATTGCGCGGCACCAGACTTCATCAAATTGTATCAAAAATGCTTCATTTTCAATTTTCGGCTGGTACGGGTTTGGGTCCTTATTGCCGTATTCATTACAATCGCTGATCACCTTGCTAAATGCCGCATTATCGGAGTTCAGTATAACCGAAATCTGGTTGGAAATGTTCAGTTCGGACGCGTCCACTATCGTCAACAGAATCTCTTTGTTCATCGGCAAGTCGTGCTCTTCGAACTAAAATTGATCATTTTAAATACCGCAATAATTAATTAAAGTCCGCAATAACTTAATAACCAATAATAACGCAATTGCTTACATCCTCTGCTGTAACCGGAGCGTATGAAGCTGGGTCCACTATTGCGGGAGCTTCTTTCACAATCGGCTTCTCCATCTTTTGTTCATTTTCGGCGATGCCAAGTATCTTAGTGCTCAGATGGTACAGTTCCTGCACATGACGCAAACCGATCGTTTTGACATGCTTGTTATCGCTCACCTTGATTAGCTCGAACTCGTCCAATTCTAACAACTCGGACAAATACTTTCTCACGGCCGGGGAGAACTTTGGTACACCGTCGATCATGACGCCGTGCGTATAGCACATACCGTACTGTATCTCTTTGTTCGGAATCTCCTTCATTTCCTTCCACTCGACTGTCTGGGTGTTACCAAAGTCGGGGAAAAACACGCTCACCCGTGTCCCTTCGATCGACTTTACCACAGCACGGTAATAATCACCATCGAACGGTCCGAACGCTACGTCACCGACATTCGGCGCTGCCTGAAGCATCTGCTTCACATTGCGCGCACATTCGATAGAGCGTTTGACAAAGTCCAGGTAACGGTTGGATTGACCATTCGCTTCCTGACCGCTTCGGTACACGTACAACATGCTGTCTGTAACGTACGCGATTTTCACATATTCGCCCTCCCGTGGAAATGGACTGTATTCAATCTCACGTTTTGGAGCTGCTACCTTCTGTTGTATGCGTTTGACCAGCTTGGAAGATTGCTTCGTAATGATGCCTTCGATCGTGGAAGCTGATGTTTCCCCTTTTTCAGATGCGTCCTTTCCAGCTGCTGCTGGTTTCTCCAACCCCCCTTCCTGTTCCTGATGCCGTTTCAAGGATAAATTCTTCAGCACGTTTGTAGGTACGGTACACACCGGTGTTGTCTTGGAAGGTGATGCTTCCACTAGCTTCTGGTGCTGTTCAGATTTTGAGTTAGTCGGTGGATGATTGTTGGACGTCTGTTTATGGTTTGACCCACTTTCTTTCCTTCCTGTCGGTTGGTTGACTCGTTTGCTTCCTGTCGGTTGATTCTGCTTCCGATCAGCCTGTACGGGTCCGATATTAATGGTGTTGTTGAGATTTCCGTACGGTGGCATCATTTGAGGGTTAGGGTACCCCATCGATTGTGTTTCATTGCATGAAAATCCACTTTGCGTCCGCACCAACCGCCTGTGAAGAATGGTCAAATATAGTTTATTAGCATTTTTCATAGCAAATGGCTTTCAGGAAACGTTTTCGGGAAAAGGTACTTTCTTCTTACTTACGGTAGGCATTGGACGATGTGCGCTGGCCAATCGTTTCTTTGACAAATTTCCCCGCAATAGTAAGTCCCACATACGAAACATTGATATGCGGCACCACCCTTGTGGCAAGTGGAGCACATATTAAACAATCCCATCATCAGCGGCATCGGTTCGGACATTTGCTGACCATTTCCCATCCAGTTGTGTTGTTGTGGTTGTTGTGTGGGTCCCTTGTGTTGATGATTGGTATATCTAGAAGTGGTTGATCCCGCACATGAGACCATATCATCCGCATCCTGTGGTGACATTGTAAAAGTACAATGTATTAAAATCGATTCAAAATTACGCTCCATCTCTGTTTTGCTCATCATGTACGACGGCCAGTTTTAACGAATGATTTGGCCAGTTGCCATGATTACATTGATTCCCGCTCCCGTATCTATAAGAACACATCGAACACTAACTCTCAAGCATTACCGTATTAACAGTCGTTCTCTTTGGGCGTATGTCCCATGTCTCCAATGATTCCACACGAACCACATTCTCGTTCTTTGCAAGGGCAGTCCGTGCACGTTGGGCGTCCCTGCGAAAAAAATGCACACGAGATTTAATGAATGGACTGCATTACTCACTTCTCGTCATCTCCAACAAAGGTCCGGGCGCAGCTTACTTCACAGTCTTGTACTTTATAAACACTTCATTGGGCTTCTTAGCGTCGATAAACAGCTGAAATAGAAACCCTAAACGCTTGGCCTCCGAACGAACATCCCATGATTCGTCGCGAATTATCAGCTTGAAGAAAGAATCGCCCATTGTCGTACTGAGATGATGAAATTTCACCGCAAATTCCAAGCCGCCGGTGACGTGAGGACTTGATGGTTGTAACGTCACCCGAATAATCCGCATTCACGATTTCGGCACAATGACAGTTACATTGCGAAGCAGTTGGTCGAACACAAAGTGGGACAACAAGAACGAAGAAAAAAATACAAATCATGTTCAAATTGTAATTATATCTTCTATCATATTTATATTAACGGCCAGGTCGTATCGAGGTATTTTTAACACGAAGCCAGGCATTATCAACCCTTGCTACGGGGGATTGGTTCGGATGGGATTTTCTGTCAATCCTGTCGTGTGAAAACCGGCACCGGCGAATTCAAGATACGCGAACCTCAAAATTTTGACAGTTTTTGTAATTTTGTATATGGAATTGAAAATTTTATATGTTACATTTTAATATTAGAAACATTAATATTGAAAAAAACATTTCTCTAATTGTCAAATTATTATTGTGTCTCATAACGTGAAAAGAAGAGATCTATCCCTGAATATTGAATATAAACGATATTGTAAAGGGAATTCGAGTGACGCCATTTTCTCTGGCACGCATTGTTCGCGTAACTCGGAACAAGATTTTACTTAATAATCTCAAATAATAGAAAAACTGTTAAATTACCCACAAATAAATATTTTTTTTTACTTGGCAATGACAACTACAGCAACGATCACATGGCAAACGTTCGTGAAGGGAAGTGAAAGTAACAAAGGGATGTAAGCTTGCATTAATGCACTGTCTTCTGTGCGGTTTGCAGTTTATCTACCACAGGGTGTTTGGAAGAACGGTATCGACGAGTCGTTGCGAAAGGGCAGTGGCTGGATCCACAACTACCATGTGCCGCAGAATAAAGTGACCTATTTCATTAAGATGCCCGATAATACGCATCCCTTTTCTCAACTCAACCACGAATCCGTAGATCAAACTATTTATTCTATCAAATAAACTTTTATTAAACACACAAAAGCACTGTCCACAAAATACTTCATATAAACACGTAAGTACGTAAAAGTGTTTAGAAGGAAGCGTCGCCACCAGCAGATGCTGATCGCACCTCATAATTGCATGCGGTTATGTACTGAGTATATAGTTTGCATGAACATACCGACGAGCTGAGCTGTGCCGGTGCCCGATGGACGTGGACACCGCTCAACATACGACTATAAGGATAAAAAACAGCGGAATAGATGTTAATATTAAATGTCTTCTCTCTACTAGCCCACGAACAAAAGGGTCAGGTATCGCTGTCCGAGCGCTACTCGAGAAATCGTTCGAACCGTAGTTTCAGATGCTGTTGTTTACCTCATAGTCTGCCGGTGTCGAGAGTAATGGTGGATCAATCTGCGCACAAGGATCCGCCATGTTTGTACATGATATATCGATAACCCTTGCTCACGTTATCATGCGCTGTGATGCCATTGATCGATTAAAGATCTTCTACTATTGGCTATTAGTTACACATACTATCAAACAAGGGCCCTCTCGGGAGAGCGATCGATAGAGTAAATAGCTCAGCTACTGTGGTGAGAATCTTCCGTCTCGTTTCATCCATCCAGTTCGTACAGTGCGTCTCATAACTGTGCAGAAGTTCAGTTTTTTAATTATTAGCAGTAGGAAATGTGCAGTGCCACTATTTCCGAAGACATTATGTATTGTTTATTGTTCGGTTATTTTCCAACATTCATATCTCTTGTCGTCATGGGTTTAGAAGGATGCCATACATCAATATTTTCCATCAATATTCCACATTGTTATTTCCATAAAAATAAACTTGTGCTCAGTTATGATACGCACTGTACTGATTGGACGAACGGAAAGAGATGAAAGATCAGTTGACGGATCAAGCGCTATGATCACTAGAGGGAAGGGTACAGCTATATGAAATGATACCACGTGGTACGGAAATTTGTGCTACCTCTTCATTGATCATGCTCTCTTGGTGTCGGAAACCAAAAATTCCATCGTTTCTGAAGCATTTTCGGTCGATTCCGACGGAGCATTTTGTTCCTACCGAGCGCACCGAAATCGAACACGCTTTTGAAGTTAGCTTGAAAGTTTCAAGCGCGATTGAACAGGAGAGACTTCAACGAGCGGAAATGGCATCAGACAACGAACTTTATTTTCATGTTTTTGTCTTTTTACGAAAATAATTAATTAAATCCAATTCATTTTCAATGGAAGTGAAATTGAAAAAATACACACAAATAAAACAATACAAATCTTGTTTAGTTTTAATTAAGATGTTTGCAGGTTTTTATTTTCATTTAGCGACTACAGTCGGTTGTTCTTGTTGTTGTTTTCTCTTCTGCCGCTTCTGCTTTCTATAACGCTTACTATTACTGCTTCGTTTCATTCGCTTGTTCTGTTTCAGCCAATGGTGGGGTCAAATTTCGCCAGGGGCCTTCGAGGCCCCCTATAGCATAAGGAGAGGGGGCCTATGTATACACCTTTTACTACTACACAAATTTTTTGGAGCCCCCAACACGGCGAGGTCCTAGGCGACCACCTACTCCGCCTCCTACTGTTTGATCCGCCGCTGGTGGAAATTGTGGAGGTTCATGCGAAAACTGGTCGAAACGTGATTCCTTTATGAACGTGAAGAAGCGATTCACAACTTGCATGTTGATTGCTGATCTTATTTCGCATTAATACAGAAAATCCAACGAACAAAAACCAATGAGCCATTGCAAGGACGTACTTCAATCTCCACTGGAAAAAGGAACATTCGTCGAATAAAATTACATATCTGGTAGGATCAGCCAGGGTTTATTTGCTTCAAGCTGCCAAACCCCCGAAGCCAGCAGGTGTGCTTAAACAGCGTACTGTACGAAGTGGAAAATTCACTATACACATGGTCATGCATTGTCTAAAGGGAAACATACAATATCTGCAATACGTTACATCAATGTAGAATACAGAAAGCTAGTCTTGCTGGTGAGTAATAAAACTACAGTCAAACAAAAACAAAACGCTCATTTTAATATTCAACTCCACTGCAGAACGGTGCAGCATTATAAATATTTTATTAAGTGAATAGGTATATTCAATCTAGTCTCAATCCATGTTGGTTCAGTTCTATTTTCAGTCCGCCGAAGAATAGATAGATACATCTGCTCCTTCTATTTACAACAGTGAAATCTTGCACAGTAACGAAGCTGTGCAATCGTAGGTCAGTCTATATTGATAAACACGGGAACCAGTACGGGAAGGAACCCGGTACACACATTTCACACTCGTTGCCCTTCCGACAAACAAAAAATCGTTCAGTTTTTATGCTCTCTCTTCTTATGCGATTTGATTGTATTTTTAACTCATTATAATTTTGCATACTTTAAACTTACACGCTAATAAGGGTATTTTGCTATCGTTGATTGTTGCACATTTTACTGTCACATCGCATTCCTCCGTAGCGCGCTTATAGTAAAGTTATCTACGCGTTTTTTTACAATTTGGTTACAAGATCTAACTATCTAAAAATTTGCACTCTTCGTGTTTTCTTGTGTGAATTGGGAGGATGGATAGAGAGGGATTCAGCAGCCAGCCAGAACCACCACGATTCACCGGTTAATGGATCTTCCCGACTAAGTCAATTTAACGCATTGAACGTCGACTGGTCTATTTTGAGGTGTTGAACTGTGTTGATTCGCAAACTAGCGCATACTTGCTTCCTCCGTACCCAGATTATCTGTCTTGGACAGTCTGTGACGTTTGTACAGAAAAGCCTTCCCGCTCCCTAGTGGAAAACGCTCATGTTCAGAAATCGAAGCTTGAATCCATCTGTTTATCGGTGCTGCTGTTTATCACTTGCAATCGCATCCACGTTTTCGATTTTACCTAATTTGCACTTGTCTTTGCTTTTTCGTGCTCATTCTACCACGTTTCTTTTGTTACCCCAATCGTTTATGCTAACTCTTCTCCGTATCTTCTACAACTGTACGCTGGTGCAACATTTATCATTAGTCCACTGAGACGCAATTTGTCTGAAATAGTTCATAAAATAATCCCCTATCGCTATACCTCGCTTCTTCGATTGATTGAAACTGAGATTTGTAGTGCACACCCGCAGCTGAGCACGCGCTGCCAAACCTTTCGGGTATTTCTTTTTTTCTTCGTTTTGTTATGAAAAGAATACTTGAAAAGATAAGCCATTCTAAATCACAGATAATAAATCATGAATAACAATTAAACAAAAAAAAAGGAAAAGAACGTAAACTATGAAAAATAAAACGTGACATCAAAAAAGCAAAACAGAACTGTAAGCGCGACGCGCTAATCAAGTTCAGTCCAGTATTATTAGCCGGTATGGTTTCCATTTTTATAACAGCAGAACAATCAAATTACTATTGCCTATGGGTGCGTTCGAAAAAATTTAGTTAATTGTAGCTAATTGACAAAAAATTGTTATGGTTTTTTTTTCTTTACAGTCAGTTGGTCGAATGAAACTTTTCCAAATATATGCACAAAATGTCTCTACAATGGTCGAATGTTCTGCTTTCTATATGAAACAAAAAACAAAACTAAACTAAGATAAACGTAAGTATAAAAATAGAATAACAAAAAAAACATTTCATAACGTATATACATGGCGAGCGTTGATGAGGGGATGGTCAGGAAGATTGTGAGACACCAACCAACATGGGATAACACATACAGAACAGCTCAGTAGCAACGTACGGGAGGGGGTGTGGGGGTTCTCATTTCGACAGTTACAGCACCAATCTAGACCGTGACTTTGTTAGACGGTTTGGACCACCGGCGAGCGGACCGGCCGTGGCACTGGCCTTAACTGTACCGGTGCCGTCACCATTCCAGCTGCGCGATTTGGCCCGGAAATGGCGGTACGCTTCGCCAAACTCCGGATCCAGCATCGGTCGGTAAGCAATCGGATCGCAAAGATCGGCATGTGCCTTGAAAAACTCCTTGTAGCCACCGTGCAGCAGGTACATCTCCGGATAGTGCAGTGCGGGGTAACTGTCGGCGTTAAGGATACGATCGTGATTGCGCAAGAAGCGTGATCTGTAATGGAACGAAAAGGCACAACGTCAGACCACCGTGTGTATGTGATTTGGTTTACATCAGCAACCAACAATGAAACGGCCCATCCGGATACTTACAATTTGGGTCCACGTTCGGACGAGAACTCGCAATGAAACACAATGATGTGGCGACGCATCGCAGCACCATCCTGGCCGCTGGTAACCTTTGGCGTTTCCGTCTTCGACTTGATCAGCTCATCGACGATCTGCTCCTGGGTGTACAGATTCTTGGCACCCCGGATGTGACCACCCTCGAACTCGTACGGATACCGGCAGTCAATGATTTTCACGCTGGCGATCTTATCGTTATAATCACCCCGTACCAGCCGCGCCATTGTATCACCCGAGATCGACTTCAGATCCCGATGCTGTCCTTCCATCAGTGGCAGCACGTACGATTTGCTAAAATCCCCAATCAGATCCGGTTCGGACGATGATCGCGATAGCGCGCTCATGATCTGCGCATCGTTCATGGAGATTGACTTCTGGTAGACGGTTTTCTTCGGTACCGCCGCCAGCACGGTCGTACGTGCCGGACTGTCTAGCGCGTTTACGGCCGGTACCGTCACTGTCGCTAGTGCCATCACGTCCATCTGGGTTTTGCTGCGTTTGCTCTGTATCGGGCTAACGCCCGGTGGTTCGGGTCGCTTAAAGCAGCGCGTTACCTCCGCCGTAGCAACGGACGCCGTTCTGGACGAGTACGGCGTTAGATTGCAGTTCTCCTGATCCTCGATAGCGATCATACGACGCGCGTAACGCTCCGGTGTCTTCAGCTGGGCGATAACGTGCTGCTGCTGTTGCTGCACGTTCACGTTGTTGTTCGTATTTTCCGTGAGACTCAAACACCGCCGCACGAACGGACGTTTCTGCTGTTCCGGTGTCGTTGCCGTGCGCGTCGTCTTGATCGTACCGCAGATGAGCGAGCTCAGTCCGCTTGGTTGCTGCGACTGGTGGCAGGATTGCAACTTGTCCTCAATGTCCTCATCGTCCATCGCTTCCATATCGAACAGCTCCATGTCGTCCATCGATTCCATCGAGCCGGACGATAGGCTGCTGTGCAGTAGCAACCGACCACGCGTACTCGCGGGCGATCCGGAACAGTGCCGCAATAGGGACGCCGTAGACGACTGGTTGAAATGGAACATGGAGTGCGTTTTCGTGGCAGCCATCACGGTGCCGGTACTACCGCTAGTGCTGTGCAGCGAGTTCATCAGCGCATCGTTCAGCACACTCGCCCCATACCCGGAGTCCATCGAGTTTGGATCGTGATCGTCCAGCGGGCGGCGCGGCCGATAACCGAACCCGCCCGGTACGGCCGTCAGCTTACCAGCAACGATCGGACCGGTGCCATTTTTGTTCACGATCGGTATCGTCACATGTTTGCTGGGGGTGTTGTTCTCCGACGGTAGCAGCTCGCCATCTTCCGGACAGAGCGAGCACGGACTGCAGGGCCGTGGACTCTGCTGCGGGCTGTGACTCTGGTAGAACGATAGCTCCTCCATCGACACGTTTTCCTTGCCGGGTGATGCCAACAGTTTGCAGCTATCGTCGTAGATCATGCGCGTGGGCACGCCATGCTGCCGGAACTGGAGACTGCGCTGACGCTGTTCCGCCCGTCTGCTTGCTGGCGAACGTCCGACGGAGTTTATCGTGACGCGTCTGTGGAGCACAAAAAAAAATGGGAAAAAGTTTAAGCAAAAAGCCTTAAGATCGACTACTTGTAACTACATTAGTTTGTGACAGTAACCGGAACCACCGGTCATGGGATTTTTACCCTCGGTGGGTTCGCTAATTATAACTCCCAGCAGAAGGTAATACACGTCCGTACACATCCGCTCAAGGATAACCCCATGTGTCTGCGCGCGCTCTTTTTTGCTATCCTTTTTTTTTATTCCTCCCCCCGAATACGAACGTCGGGTTCAGTACCCCAAAGTCATAACAAACTGTGCATTCTTTGCTGTGGTGTTTGGGTGTGTGTGTGTGTGCTCGAACATCGTCTAGGGCAAGGATCCCGTATCCACGCATACACGTACCCTTGGTCTGTGTGCGTGTGTGTCCCAAGTACCCCTTCGGCAGGGTGCAATGGCGGTAATAATATCAGCAATGGCTATAAACAGCAGGCTCAGTACGGCCCGTCCGTGTGAGAAGGTCACATCTGGCGCCGCTTAACCAGCACCAGCGAGAACAGAACAAGGGACCCGCTGTCGCTTCTCACCAAAGCCCGTACGCTCTATCCCTGTTTGGCCTGCCCGTACGATCGATCGATGCATTTCGCTTCGCCGCATACGAACGCGACAGTGATCGGCCTAAGGGAACCCGTGCGTAGTGTGGCAACGCGGCACTGATGATAACGTGCGTATGTATTGCGCTCGCATAAGCCCGTGCGGGCAAATGTCGTCGCTCGTCTCCAGCTAGCAATGGTGGCGCCCGCGGACAGTGGAGGTGGTGGTGAAAGAAGAAAAAGCCAAACCCGGCGCAAAGGGCAACATACGAACCGAAAATAGAAACAACCATCCCAACCATAAACTGGGACAAACCTAACGATCCTAAAGGGAAGCGTGCACGTGTGTATATGTGTGGACGCAATTGGAATCGGCTATGCTCTCTTCTCCCCTGCATAGCACGATGCAGCATAAAAAAAAGCAAGATCTTGCAAGATCTTCGAGTCGCACACCACCACAACCACGCACGATCGCTTGAATGTGTGTACGTTTAGTTCCTTGACTTTTGGCTTGCAGTTTAATGCATTTCTTGCTTCCATTCATTCGCCACACCCGGTCACAATGTACAACCGGACAACGGGTGCATTGCCGGGATGGCACCTGGATCCAAGCGAATACGCGGCGCACGGGTGGTGTTGTGCGCGCAGAAAGGACAGCAATAAAAAAAAAGATGATTGACCGAAGAACTACAAGGTGAAAAAAAAAATATATACACACGCATACACGCAGACACGGCTCATTGTCTGGACAATTGCGTTGGCAGAGCACAAGCGGTCGCCCAGCGCTAAAGAAACTGACCTATCTCAAGGGGGAGAAGCGCGTCCAAGACAAATACAGCCAATATGAGCTCAACAGTGTCCGCCAACTTTTGCCACGGGCGTCCAACAACAAGAATAGAGAAGCACATGGAGTTGTGGTGGTACCGGGTGGCACGTGGAGATCAAAAACTCCACGGCCGAACCACGATGATCCCGATGATTTCTGGTCTATTCATTGCATTCGGACAAACGTTTTGCGTGGTTGAATCAGCCGGCCAGCCGGCTGGGAGAGTTAACGGAACTCCATTGCCCAAATCTGGGCAAACCACAACAAACCCCTCAAAACCCCACCCTTTGTCGTCTGGCCCGTTGTTCTGGCGGCCCTGTTTCGTCTATCGTTGTTTCACGAGCCAGCGCAACCAAATGCGCGAATGAAGCACAAAGGAAGAAAGAGCGTAAACGAAAAGAACCGATTCACACACCGAGCCCCACAACAACCGGTAAAACTCATCGTAAATACACACATTTTGCCATTCCACCACCCAACCCAACACACCCAAGTTCGCTGTCTAACCGCGGAACGCGCACGGCCAAGCTTTCACATGAATGGCACGAAAATGCGCGAAATGAAAGTGAGTTTTTCGCGATTTTACTATCCACCGTGGTTCTCGCGCTCGGCCCATGGGAGGCGGATTACCGTGGTGGAAGGCTCACCCACCTTCGTGCCGTGTTGCGTGGAAAACGGTTTAACTGAAGTGCGCTGAATGATGAAGATCGTCGAGCACACGTGAAGATCACTTGGAAGGTAGTTTTTTTTGTGTTTGCTTTTCCGTTAATTAGACTTCCTACCATGACGTAGCACTGCGATCAGGTGGAGGTCGTGAGGAGTTCCGTTCCCTCCCGGGCAGCTTTTAGAACGAGTTCAAAATTATTCCACATTACACGTGCGTCAGTGACCTCCTCTCACTCACATCGCACGAAGTCTCCCGCGCACTGCCCTAAGGATCAGGGCTGGGGATTCCGGTCGATCGCCTCCCTTGTCCCGTGTGTCTTGCTGCCATGGGGCAATGTACTTGTCGGCGCGATCGCCATACTACCGCAAGGTACCGTGCGTAAACCGTAACTTCCACGTTTTTCTCCCCTGGTTATATTTTTTAGACTACATTTTCTGTATGTGTGCCCATCACATTAAGTCGTTTCCCTTGGTTGCACACGACACGGATACGCGCGACCCAAAAGGGGGAAGGGGGGGGTGATACGATTTCTCATACGAATGTGTTTTTAAGTTTTGCCGAACCTGAAAATACCACCCGAGAATGGCGTCCTGGTAGGGCAAAAACCCATATCCCGGTCCGAGACTCTACAGAGACCACACCACGTTTTTTTTCCGCTCTTCCTGCAACGTTGAGCACCACTTGAGAACGAAAGGGGAGAATCGGTAGGCTCCCATCAGTTAGACGACCTGCAACTGGGTTCGTTGGAACGCCAACAGTAGGGAATTCATGCTCTTCCGGTACACTCGCACCCTCCCCAAATAGCCCTTTTCTTGGACGTCCATTAAGGAAGTCCACAACCCCTGCCACATCGTGTGAGGTGAACCGAGCGCAAGGAAACACCCTCAACAATAGCGAGTGCAGGGAGAGAGCTTAGAGCTGACATTTTTCTTCGTTTACGGAAATCAGCCAAACATTTCCAATTCGAACGACCTCGAACAACCATTCGCCGGTGACGAGAATGTGAGCGTTTCTCGCCCTACGTTGTCTTTACGAAACGTTTCAGCGCGACAATTGAAGATTGAAGATTTTTCCCTTGTTTTTTTTTTTTGTTGGTGGCACCACCGATCAGTAACCAACAGGATGGGGACGACCCTTACCTTGTATGCTGAACAATTTCGTGCACCTCGCTCTCGTCGAAAAACATGATGAAGGCGGTGGTGTGTGGATGGTTTCAGCTGTGTCAGATGTATGAAATGTATTGCGCCGACTGCTGCGTAAACCACCAGATTGCTGCTGGCACGAAATGTTTCTCTTCACACAAACAAAAAAAAAACCGTACACAAAGCACAACTACATGTGCGCACTAGATTAGATTAAAGCACTGCGTGATCTTCAGACGCTTATTCGCTCGTACGATCGCTAGCTGCTCAAGATGCTGAAGAATTCATTTTTACGATACATCGATTTTTTGTTGTCGCTCTTTGTACGATCGTCCAATATCACACCAAGGATCCAGAGGACATGCACAAAACACAAACACACACACAACTACGGAAAATACACAAACACATACACATGCACACCACAAACCGCACGTACAAATAGTTGTTTCCGCTTGAAGCCGATGCTACCGAAGCATGATTTGGCTTGATTGAATGTTTTTTTTTTGGGCCTCTTCGTTTGTCACAGAACTCGCCGATACACGCGATCACGCTTCAACTGACGATCATCGGGAAGGATGCAACGATAGTCCTTGGCGTGTGTGACGGCTGTGAGTGGGCTGGTAAATGGTTATCGCCTGATCTTAAGCTGCAGTGCGCGACGTAAGATCGTTTGAACATTGCACGGTACCCCAAGAAGTCCCAACAGCTCAACTATCTCGGTGTTTGTTCTAAGATGCTCTAACGTTTGCGTTCCTTGGCCGGGGAGCTACTGCCTGGTTCGAGGCTCTGAACACGAGTGACAGCCTGTTTCGCCGAGCCGGGATGAGGTTGCTGCCGACAGGCTCGGTGCGCACCGAGTTCTGCCTAGTCCTTTTTCACTCTCCTTCACACGTACGCTCTCGCGTACGCACGCGTGCACGATCCTCTCTTCCGTTCTCTTTTCATCACGTTTTATGCTGCGTGTATGCGTTCATGCTAGCAAGAATCCAGCAACATACGATACCAAGCGTACCGTGGGGTAAAGGAGACAGCGACATGCCGAGCGTGGACGAACTAGAACGGAACGGTCGAAAAGAGAGAAGAACCGTCCATCGGGCGCGGACGCACTGCGCTGGAAACGGACGTGAGCATGCGACGTCAGTTGGCGCCGGTAGTGTGAGCGAACCGGCACTTGCGTATTTGCGGGTGTGCAAAACGGGAAAAAGGACCTCCGATATGTGTCCGAGGGCGCGCGCACACTGTCGAGTCTTTGCATTGGCACACACCAGTGTACGAATGGGAGCACTACCCCGGGGTTCTTCTACACCACGGTGCATTCTAGTGGGGGGCATGCATTTTACTGTGCTGCGCTTGTGTGTGAGCTGCAGTGTAAACAATGCGAGAGAGGAAGATGCTGCGCGGCCCTGCACGAGAAAGGGCACACGAACGCCATGCGTTAGTGTTGGAGGAAGAGATCCCATACACCAGCAAAGTCTCTACGGTCAACACACATACAAGATCTCGACAGCATCCATGCTGCACACGCAGCAATGCAGTGCTGGAAACATTGATCTTGACACATACTGGCAGCGAAACATCAAGAAACACTTCGTTCCCAATTAGATTGGAAATAAAATGAAACCATTCACTTGTCACACCTAAATTCCTTCCAACGAATTACTCAACGTTGGACATAATCTCAGCAAGAATCGCAACCTCAGACGAAATCTGAAATAACCGATAGGACGTCCAGATTCTAACATCATGAAGGGTAAATGATCGATGAGGCATATTTCGTTGATCCGTGTTCCGGCCATCACCACCGGAACTAACAGCGCGAGCCGCGCCTTTAAATAGACGATCAACCGCACAGTATTGGTGTGTGATGAACTCTTCGGAATTAGGGACAATCAAAACAAATTTAGCTACGGCCAGCGTGCACGCATTGATAACTCTTGACGGCTCCGTACAGTCATCCACTTCTTCCCCAGTCCAGCCGTCGTTAAACCCTACCACATCTGAAGCTTGACGCATTTGTTGAGCGGAAATTTTGATTAGAAGTGCTGTGCTGGGGTCATGCTTAGCATCGGGTGCAGCGTACGATGCGATCCGATCCCGGGGGAGGCTCTATGGTGGAAGGTGGATGGTGAGGGCCATATTTCCCTTTTGCTTGTGAAGCTAATCAGACAACAAGAAAATGACGCTTGACCAACGGTTTCGATGGAGTCTGCCGATAGGGCGTTAGCGCTCTGCAACATTCAACGCGAGTGGCCAATGTTCAGTACGAGAGCACTGTGATTCTACGTAAAAGTGAACTAGTGAAACTTAATCGCTTCAAAATAATGTACACAATTAGCCACACATTGTTGAAAGTGTTTGTTTTGAAACAGCAAATATCTCGTTTTGGTATGTTTTTATACTGCAAAAGGGTTCAATATTGTACGAGAACGTAATACTAAATATCGCTGATGATCGTGAAGTATACGGCAGACTGAAATAAACCTTCAAAACCCCAAATAACTTCAAAATGTATGTCTTTTTTCTCATCATTTACATTTTATGATGAGGTTTCTGTCCCAAAACGATTCTGGAAGCGCACGGGAACGTCAAAATTGAGCGCGAGAAGAAAACAATCTCCCCCCCTCCCCCTCCCTCCTCAGTATGCACCCCCCGCCCCCTCTTCTTTTTTTTCTCTTCGCCCAGTAGTGAACGTTGGAAGGACATAATGCTCCTTCTTTGCGTCTGATCGAACCGGCCAGGAACCTGTCTTCGAAGTTGTTCGGACAAAGACCAAAGAATCGAACCGGTTGAGGACGAGCAACATATATAAACATGAGCATAACAGAACGAAGAAGCACGGGCAAAGAAACTTTAAACGAAAAAAAAAAAAGATCACAGATTCCTTTTGTCTTCCTATTCCGGCCTTTTCGTCCCGCTCTCAGCTGACCCGAAAGGGAATCCACGGGAGAAAGAAGAAGTAAAAAATAAATCCCACTACAGCCCAACCGGTAGGGTTTTTAGAAGGAAGCGACCTTTACTGGTGTTGCGGGTGGCGACCCAGTAAGAATCCTAGCCCTAGCCCGATTTCTGACAGGATTTTTACAGCCCAGTGCGTTCGTCGGTCAGTTGGAATGCCTTCCAATGGTACCTGGTTGCGTTGGTGTTTGTCACATTACATTGTGTGCGCGATTCAAGCAATGAAGATGATAGAAAGCGCAACACAGCAACACAAAACTACATCACACTACACTTAAACCGGCGACAGTGTGTGTCATACAGGTGAAATACTAACGATAGGCGGTGTCACTGCCAAGGGCAAATGGTTTGGAATTTCCCTCGATTGTCCTTATAACTCACCACCTTCGATCTTCACGTGCAAACGTGCATGTCCATCAGCAAAATTGTTTCGCGGGGCAGTCGTCCATGACCGATGCCATCCCTTTTGAAATCGTAACAGCAATAAATACATTACCGAGATTACATTACCCGGCTAGGGTAGAATGCAAAAGATTTATAACATTCAACGATCGTAACCGCTTTTAGTAAAATATAAAAAAAGACTGTGATCTTCAAGTCTATTACAAGCATTATTAGCTATTATGACAATTTCCATTACATTATGTAATTCTTCCACATAACCAGCAAGTTGCACAACTCACATCCTTTGCAGAGCAGATCACCGATTTTGGTTTGATTTTTTGAAGGTCAAAATACTGCCAACTCGACGAATTCGCGGCCTGGAGATAGGTTAAAATACAGCCGCCACGTTCGTACGCGCACATCCATACCGCGATATCCGTTTGGCAGAGCGTAACCAGAATAATGCACGTACACAAAGCAAAGGCACACGAACGCACAACGAAACCTCTCCATTCGGGTGCGGTATTCCATCGTTTGCGCTCGTCGGTGATCGGCGGAATCGCGAAATGCGAATAAGTGCCCGCGTATAGTGCAAAGCAAAGAAATATCCTTCTTCCTTTCCGTCTTATCGCAACACCGGAGCTGACGCTCCGCGGCAGGTTCGCGTCTCGCACATAAAGTAACCCGCGGAACGGCAAGGAATATAGATCTTGTTTGTTGATTTTTTTTTCGGTGGTCAACTTTTTATTCCCTCCCTGATGCTCCCCGATGAATGCGTGCCGCTAGAGAAGCGAAACGAACTATTGTCGTACGAGGTAGAAGTTGGGTTTGGTAGCAGCCAGTGTTGGGCGCGAATCATGAAAGACACATTAGCAAGCTTTTCACCCCGTGTGCTGCTCGCTAGAGTGGTGATGTACGTATGTGCGCTGTCTGAGCGCACAGCTGAGCCATTGTATATTAGGCAAGCCAGGAAGTGAGCAAGTGGGGAAAGACCAGAATATGGCCAGGTTAGGATCGGTGTGTATGTGAGATATAGCTGCCACACGTTTCGGTAACTAAAAGTCCCAAAAAATATATTCGTCATGGTAAATTCCGCACCGTGGCTATCAAATCCAAGGGGACTTGGTTCTGTTTTTTTTTACTTCTAGACTTTAACAAACTAGTTTCTTTTCGTCTATATGCAAATCATAGTGCCAAGATTGTATTGGTGTAAGTACCACCATGGTTTACTTTTTTTTGTTTCCAATTTCAAGTTTTCTTCTCCATTCAGCAAGAAGATCAAGGATAGAATGGCTGATCCGCCAGAAGAGGCGCCAACATTTGCTATTTTATATTCCACTGAGCAATCAAACGACCACAGCGATTCAGCAATATGAGTCACCCTGATATATGACGGTCTCTTGATAGCGCACAATGCTCGGGAAATTGGGCAGGTGGTTGGATAGAGAATGCCCTGTCCCTATTTTGGGTTGATGTCCTCTGGCGGACATTTGCAACACTCGAGCAACGTGCTACAATCGAGACCATCCTTCGAGCGTTAAGTGCAACGGCCAGCGTCACTAGCGAATCCGTACACGAGCCTGCACCGAGGTCCTGGTCCGATGCCTAACATAGACACACGCACACCCCTTCGACAGGCGCAGGCGCACAATCCGGGATGGGATTTTTCACATCTGTTCAAATTTTCCACCACCAACACCGCGAGCGGAACCGGATCCCGTACCTCGTATCTGTGCGCCTGCCTCACGATCACACTACTCGGTGTGCATGTGCAACATTTCCCGTGCCAAGCGAGTGGTGCGTTTCGATTAAATGAATGAGGGTGCGCAGGTTTATGAGGGGGTTGATTTGGAGTGTTCACCACGCGCGCTGCCATCCCGTATGGAAAGGTGGTGGCTAACGTTTTGTGTGCTATCGGACAAGTTAGTACGAGTTTGTTTTTTTCCGAAGGGAAAATGGCTGCCAGGAGGGATTACGTTGAAACTAAACTGCTTTTTTTAACCCCTGGCAAGCTTTGTTCTACGGTTTTGCGCAGCGTGATGCTTCAGCGCATAAGCGTAGCATAATTCAGCTAGATCGAATCAACCATAGCCAAGCGCTCGTTTCATAAATGAAGCAATCAGAAGGCCACATTAATAATCATTTCTGACGGATCTTATGTTTTCGGGAGTATTGTTCCACGTATTTTTTTAATGAAACACAAATCATACTTCACAAATGTGTTCAAAAAATATGGCCTGACAGTGATTGATTAATGTGGTAGCAAAAATGATTAACAATAAATGCAAACATAAATCTGATTTTATTGTACAATGCAATTTTACTTAATTATTTCTACCGAAGATGCATTTCAAAATAAAAGATTTGAGAAAAATCATATAAAAATTGGAAGTCGTAGCGAACCATTCTAATATAACTAGATAAATTTATCAGAGTTTTATAAATTTATAAATAATTATAATTATTATCTAATTTAACAATGACACTTATAATAAGAATGTCTGTACCATCTCGAAAATTCATCATTCAACGGTTTCTTTACAAACGGAACTCACCCTCCCTCAACAAAACCCACATATCGGGTGAGCAACATAAGCATACAATTCTTTGATTATTTGACCCTTACTGCGCGGTGCGATACTTATGCGCGGGTACTTTTCGCGCACCATTGTCTGTTGACTAAACGAATCCATTGTCTCGTATCTAATTAGGACACGTTGGTAAAGTTTAGGACTTTTCAGATTATGCTGGTCCGAATGTACCAGGTGTGCCGGCCTTTCCACCACACTGTACCAATCGACAGGTCGGTCACCTAGCGCCACCGAGCCCCGGGAAGGGTTGGTGTTGGTGGCGACAAAGGAAAAGCGCGCGCATAGGCAAATGAGCAAATAGGAAAATGAGAAAAACGGCACACCACACCACAAAAGGGAACCGTCCCGAATGGGAACCACGGCCCTGGCTCCTGGTAAAACATTTAGGCGCGATCGTGAAGTACCGGGGATCCGGTTTCCATTTCCATAACCCCTGCTGGTGTGCGGTTCTCATCTTTACGCACACAACGAAACGCATGCACGCATTTTCATCAAAACTTCCACATCGCCCCGGTTCCTGGGGCTTGAGGAATCGGTCACGAAAATTCATCGCACGGATAAAGGACCGGCGACCCTTCCCGATAGCAATAACCCCCGGGGGAACATCTGCAATCGTTCGCGAATGCAACACAAAACGTATGCGGACGGATGAAAGCGAAAGCGAGACAGCGGAATCGAACTAATAATAATAATAGCCGCCCTGCTAGGCACTCGGTAAAGCACTTCGAGAGTCACCCAGTTGCATTTGCAGCGGATTCTAGCGCTGCCATCCCTTTCGCACGGCCAATCCAACATCCCGGCGGCCCACCACCAAGGGGTGCGCTTTATCCAAAAAAAAAAATCCCTCAAACATACGGGCACGTGCCATAAGGGATCCGCTGCGTGCTTCCCCCTTTTTTTCCCGCTCCTACGCCACACACCACGGTGTACCTGGGTGACGGGAAAACGAAATCCAAAAAAAAAGAAATACATGCTGTACAGTGTACGAGACGCGACCATTCGCTACAACAGCTTCTCTGCCGCACCCTAACCTACATAACAAATTTTTGCCATCCACAGTACAGCGACAGCGAAGGATAAGCGTAAGGGCTATGGGAGAGAGCGCACGGAAACAAACACGGAAGGAACAAGGATATGGAAGGAATGGTAGGACCCGACAACGGGGACGATAATGAAGGCAAACCGGGAGGCACCGGGAAGTGAGGCGACTGCAAAAAAATTGCATTACTTTCTTCACCGTACTAGCGCCGGTCTCGTCACCTTTCTGTCTGTTTCAGGGTTCACTTTTGCTATCTCTGTCTCCGTTTCTCCGCTTCTTTAAACTTCTTCCGGGCCCCGCTGATCGTGGCGTTCCAGTTCCGATGTCCTTTTCTGCAATCTTCAAGATCCAGCTGCGCTAGACACTCCGTCTGGCGCGCTATATTGGTCAAGATGGTACGCAGACGTCGTTTTCCCCCTTTTTACGAACCGTTCTAAGGATACTGAGCTCAGGAGTACATGGTTGCACACACACGGTTGCATCGGAAAAATGGCCAAATGGTCAAATCCGGAAGGAAAGCATATTTCTCCACTCGATATGCATTGAACCCCCGCAGCGGTGGGAAAGAGCATAGAAGTCATACGGTGTCAACAAAGGACACCGTGTGCGGAAGACAAGCAGATGAGAAAATCAATATGAAACACAACAGATCAGCTGGAGTTTGATCGATGAATGCGTAGATAATGAGACGCTCTGTTCCTACACCCTTATTAAAGTCGGAAGGATCGTCAGAATAAAGCTGGTATGCAAAAAAAAACGGAACGCGAATGTTAGAAATAAATGTAAACAGATTGGACTATGGCGGTGCGATGAGACTAAGTTCGTTGACCTGCCATATGAATATTAGAAGACAAGATCAATTTTATTATAAAACATTTTAAAGCATTGCACACAACTTAAGACATCGCGATGCGCAGACTGTTTATAGGCCTATAAATGGCGAACAAACAATCCAATTGCGGGAAATGGCATAACCGTAAAATACCAAATGATTCTGAGCGCGCGAAAACGACACGAAACGAAATTGGCAAAGATTCGCTTCTTAGCTGAACTATGTCCCCTATACCAGCTCTGAAACCTAGCGCTAAACCTAGCCACACAGTAAGGGCACAACCCTTAAGAATTGCCCGAAGAAAAAGGCACCCGAAAGGAAAACAATTAGCTCCGTAACGAATAAGGGATAGAGCAGCGGTCCGGTGGGTCCAAGACGGTTTTTGATTCATGGCGTACACATTGGCATAGGCGCTGTAAAGGAGACGATCATCATCGTTACTGGCTATCCCTAAAGGCTGTGCCGGCAAAACTGCGGCAAATGCGCTAGGCTTACCATAGCGTCGATGGCATTTGGCGGGTGGTCAGTTTAAATCTTCTTGCCATCAGAGAGAGTATTGTTTACCGGGATGCAGGAACCATGTGCAGATCGCGTTGAATGAAGGACATCAGATGAGCCAGACTGTGCGCTAGAGCAACACATCGGCAGATTGGCGAATTCTGCGCGCGAATTTTCTCGCAGCAGACAGAACGTCCAACCAGACCACAAGAGGGTTTTAATTATAAGAATGCCAACAAACCCAGAAACGAGAATTCTCAAGAAACTGGATAAGCTCGTTGTCTAAATTGATTTTTTTTCTCAGCAATTCCCAAGAGCTCGGTTAAAACGTCTGCTTGGGGAGGGCATGCTATCGTGTTGGAGGTGTCTCCATGGGAGATCTACACTCGTCGAAGGATTCCCGCAGCTGATCGCAGCATGTTTCGGAGCACGCTGTCAATTGAAGTCAACTCAATTGGCTCCAATTTCACGCATGCTTCGATATGGCCGCTCAGTAGTCTGAATTCTCCAGCGCAAGAAGTGATCTGCCGGTGGCGCATTTTGGTCGTACCACTTGAAGAGTTGCAGTCGGTTGAACACTGCACGATGACACTGTGGGCAGCACAAGCAACTCAATTGAACTTCATCAGCGCTAATTTATTTGTGGGCCTTTTTCTTTCGGTGGGATTGTTTTATAAAGCTGCATAGCAGCTGTATGAACGATCCGTGGCAAATCGGTAAGCTGTCACAAATTTATCAGCATGATTCATGCCAGGGGCCGGCTTTCCGGCACCGTTACCGGACGGAATGTTATGGCAAATTTTTGGCCATATAGAAATTGATCCATATTTAAAGGTTTAATTAAAAATAATGTTTCTGGGATGTATCGATGCCCATTTGAGCACGACACAAAGAAAAACTGAACGGTTCAAAACCGCAAGCCCAGCAGCAACTCCCTAGCAGCAGAATTGGGGTAAGCTGCCGTTAAAGGTACATTCTGATATGGGATACGGTGCTGTGGTGAACTGATTTATCGGAAAGATACGCAGGAAACTGGATCTTCCCATCCCTTCATTTCGGGTGGGAAAATTCCTTTACTGCACAAAACCGTATCATTCCCTCTTCCAGCAAGATGTATAAATGTAATTCTGCTGCAACATTACCTGAACTGAACACACCCGAAATCCATCGAAACCATGGGCGAAAGTGGCAAAAAAATGAACATTCCTTGGTTGATCGATTAGCTAGAGCAGAGGATGCTGGCGCCATAAAATGATTATAATTAGTTCATGAGCAATTTTGGGACAATTTTTCACAAAAAAAAACCGAGAATGTTGGGAAAGCCTCACTTTTTTCCATATACCACATTCCTTCCATTCGTTTTCCGGAATATAATTTTCCCATACTTCCTTCTGTGAAGAAACTGTTGCACACACCATCCGGTATCGCGTCATGCACCGTTTGTCACTGTGCCAGCACCACTGTCATATGGCACCGTTTTCTTGTCTTCATTTAAAACGCACCGGAGCTGGCCGATCTCTTGCGTGTAAGTGTCAAGCGGAAAAGGATAATGATTGGCCAGAGTGGGAAAACAAACCGAAAAAAAACATTGAAGGAATTTGACGGCAGCCCTCACCATAAAAAAAGGCGGCAAAGGGAAAAGAAATAGCGTCCCAAACATTGCTCGGCAGACAGTGAACTATTTTAATGCAAGTCAAATTTCCATTCCTTCGTCACAGGTCACATCATGGGTGCGGTGCGCTCGCAAGCTCTGTGTTTTTCGTTTGGTAGGCTATCTATCTCTCGTCTAAAATCGGACTAATTTGCATTTTGATGTAATGGTGAGGTTGAAATGGAGTGCTTTTACAATAAAAAACGTCATCTGGTATGGCTCTGGGAAACTCTCATAAAGACTTTGTTGAAACAAAGTTCTACTCGCAAGACGCATTAGCAGAATATTCAAAACAACTATCGACCTATCCACAGATGGAATTTTGAAAAGGATAGCTACTTCCACATTGCTGACTTAATATCTCGGTGAAAGGTGAACAACCGTTCGAACATAACACGAAGGCAAGCAGAGAACATTGGCCGAGAAAAGTGCTAACAATTTGACTACCAAATGCAACACACCCGGGTCAATAGATCTCCGGTATGTGCTGTTTGTTCATCGCTCAATGTCACCAACCAACGCACAACGTGACGATCGATAAGAAATGCGTCTGGGATGTGTGACACACTTTCACAAGCTCCTAATGTTGCAGCCTCATTGGCCTCATCTGCTGGATACTTATAAACAGCAAGTGTGGGAGGAGACAAACACAACAAATCCTCTGTTAAACCTGCGGTTTTCGACGAAAACCATAAAGTCATAAACATTAACAATATTTGTCACAGATCGTTAAACAGCGAAGCAAACACTTTATGAAAATGGAATAATTTTAACAACCCAGCAAACTGGGCGTATGTCAGTCATTTGTGCGGGTGATAAAATTGAAACTGCAAGCAATAAACCATTGTTGTTCTAATGATATCCATAATTTCAGGTGCGATTCGTAACCGAGAAATTCACACCTGAAGTTCATGTGATGGTCGACATGCAATCTTATAACTGGACATAGCAACAACAAATAAAATACAAGTAATGGTTTTATGAATTCAAAAAAAAAACTTGAGCTTCAGACACATTTCGAAATTCTGCCCGTAACTAGCCCAAAGCCGTTGCCAACCCCCGGATTTCGGAGTGGGATGATCAGCGCTCTGTTTTCCCATCAATTAATACGGAAACGAGCGCCCTAAGGCTGGGCACACATGGACGTCTACTTTAGACGCAAAAAATGCGGAGCCAATTTGGACAAGTTTTTCAGCTATGATCGACTTGCCCCTTTTCTGTCTTTCTCTCAAACGAACGATTCTGATTTAGCTCAAGGAACATCGTTACTTCTGGCTGACGAGGTGAGGTAGTTATTTTCTTTCGATCATTTTCTTACTGTTGTTCGAATGATTTTTGACAAAAACCGGAACACTACCTGAGATAGGCTTGTGTCTTCTGTTACAGTTTGTTTGACTCGTCTGGGGATCGATAGGAAACAAAGTTGGTTGGCGAACTTATGCACCCAAAAAAAAAAGGCATACGTCCCAAGAAAGTGGGCATTTGTCTGGGCACAACGTAGGAACCATCAGAGGGGAAACCTATCGAAAAACCAGGCCAAGTTTGGGCAAGGCATGATGGGAACTGTGTTGTGCCCCTTTCGGGCGTCTTATTCGCACGAAGATCTCACACGGTCCGGAACCCCTGGCTGACGAACATTTGGATGTACTTGTTGTCATCATTTTTCCCCCTTCGGTTCCGATTCTGATCCAGGACGATGAGGTTCCGGAACTGTGTGTGCTTCCGAGATTTCGGTCTAATTGACAACATTGCACAACACGCACACGCACAAGGATTTATTTCGGGAACTTCTCCAGAACTTCTTCAGATGGTCTACCTACCCTTAATCCTACCCTATCCCGAGGTCCAGACGGTGATGCCCATATTTCAAATTCATTACCAAACGCTACCACGTCGGTATTCAGAAGAATATTCCTCTTGCACATCCAACATGTTGCTGTTCCACTCTATCTCTTCCGATCGCTCTGCAACCAGTCTACGGACTGAAGTCCGAGTGTGCCAGCACTGCAGAATACTTTCCGTGCGCTGGTTTTACCGGCGCTGGCCGGAAGGAAGAGCGAACCGAAAGGAACGGCACAGGCTGTCGAGAAAAGGGTCGATCGGTGCGAACTGGGGATAATTTGTTCCCAGGATTGCGGCGCAGACTCCGCAGCGGTCGTGATCTGCGTGGATTCGGCCCCGGAGCAGCCGATGGGAACGATTCGAAGCCGCCAAAAAGGATGATTTTAAGTATGCAGGCAAGATAAACATCTCTCTACAAATGCAACCGAAATAAATGCTCGTTTGCATATAAACATGACATTGGCAGGCATACGATCGCTGTTGGGTTGTAGTTTATGCCTAAATACGTCAAGTTGTCCCGAATAATTAAACATTCCCAAAACAGGGTATTCTTGTGACCTCAATCATTCAGTATGCACCTTCTAGTATGCAAATTGATAGAATTCTACGGAAGTACAACAGCAACAGGATGGCTCAAATAGCAAAAGATCAATACATGTCTAGAATTAAAGCGAAGTAGGTAATCCTTTTCACAATTCCTTTGACGAGTTCAAGACCGAACAATTAGCGTAAATAAAGGATTAAGAAGGTTCCCTTCGAAAGATTTGTATCTCTTTATATGCATACATCCATTCGACAGTTTCAAGTACATTAACGTCTTGTTCGCTCGTACCGAAACTAGCTCATTTTCTGCATTTTAAACAGTGAAAACATAAGCTTCTTTAATTGTTTTTGGTCAGGGGCGTCAGTAAGACATCAGGATCTCCGACAACGGGCTAGTTGTACCTCATACCTAAATCATAAAGCTCTTACACAGAACATTTTCTTCCCAAACAAGCATTCAACCGTAAAAAGATATAGGATCTCACCCGCATCTCTAAAGAAGCTGTAAAAAAGTCTGGAATGCACCATGCGGAAGACCACCGGCAAACTTGCTCGTTTGAGTACACGTCTCAATTTCTCCATAACTACTTCCACTAAGTGGGGATCTATTGGGATAAGGTCGCTTCCTTTCCCAAATGTCCCAAAATTGGCAAATGCAATCCGGCTTGAAACGGAAGAAATCTTTCAATGAAGAAAAACGCACAGGAAATAAGGTAATTTTCATTGGTCCGATTCGGTTATGCTGCCGGTTATTATTACTCGGACGTGTCATTTTTTTTTTCCTTTCTTTCTTCTGCTGGTGGCTTCTGCCGGTGTAATGTGATAATTGATCTTTCACTGCAAACCCGGCTCAGTGTCAGTTCGACACTTTCCTCCAAAGTTCTCCTTCGATGCCCTCGGACAAAACCTGCTCCTGAAGCACTGCGTACAAAAAAAAGTTCGTCGTTTCGAGTCTGTGCAAATGCGTGCCTCCTGGTTGGGCAGTGTGTGCAACTTGTCTGGGTCGGCATTGCTTTCGCTGGTGATGTCCTTTGTGCGCGGTGCGCTAAGAAGGAAGTGGGTTTTTCGTCCCGTACCGAAGAACCTTATCCTGCCTGTGTGTAGCACCGCCGGATGGGTCTCGGCCGGGTAAGTTTGCGGCGTTGGTGGTCATGGCGCAAAAAAAAAAACAACTCAAGGAAACCGGTTCCATGAGCTCGTAACTGAAATTTGGCATTTTTTCCCATGAAACCTGAGTTGCGTTTGGTTATCGTCGTTGTCCCCGGTGAGGCACCCCTTCGGGCAGTTTAGTTCGGGCCAACCTCGCTTGTGCGCATAGTTCGCATCCTGAGCGCGTCGGGCGTGAAAAGAAGATAATAAATTGGCCAATAGAGAAGTTTATCGCCTATTATGTTTTCTTTATCAATAGTTCTGTTCCTCTTGCTCTCTGAAGGATGCGATCGATGAATTCGCATTGATCCGGACACCAAAGAACAGTGCGTGGGCATATAGATAGATTAAGTCGATTGATACATTCTTGCCCCTTTGAAGTTCGTTAGAAAAATCTATTCACCATCCTTTCCGGCTAAAAGGTACACTTCACGTGCCAGAAGTATAGTTCTAGCTGTTTTACTCAATTCCAAAGACAGTACAATTTTTGTGCTTAGCAACAAATTCTTCCTTATTCATTGAGCTTTGTACAAAGTAATTTTAGCATAAATGCGGCAAAGTAACGTTCAATTTGCTTCTTCCGCTTCCACTTAAGCACAGTAATACAGCACAACCATTCATCGACACCTTCGTGCCCAGGTGATGATCGTGTGCTTTCGGATTAGAATATAAATCAGTTCTATTTTCTGTTTCGCTCGCCAAATCATAAAAGCACCACTCCAAGATCGAAGAAGGACGTCCAACATCTTAAGAGTTCACAGGGAGCTGCGGCTGGTGGAATGAGGCTCGCGTCTTAAGCTCAAGTGCTAGGTGCGTCCTTAAGTCTCAGCCAAAACCGTTCCCACCCCCGTAGTCCACGGCAGGAACACCCCAGGAGACAGTTCCGATTTTGGGCAATATATTTTCGCTTTATTGTAAACATAAAATCTACGAATTATAACGAATGGGTATTGGCCCCACCGAGTTTATTGGTTTCGGGGGGATGGCGTGCTGCTGTACCCTTTCATGCTTGTTCCTTTATCGAAGATATGCAGAACAGATGAAGTTGGAGAAAAACAAAACAGCAACAATTTAGAAACAACGGTAAGAATCTTCAAAAGGATCGACGGCGTGCGAAGGTCTTTCGATAGTGCTCTCCGACGATCGAGTGGCCAAAAGCATAATACGAGATTCAAATCAAGAGAGCTTGAAGAGCAGTGGATGAACGTGGAAGCGGGGTTGTTGAAATAAAAAAAAAACGACCACTCGTGCACTGACCATTCGTTTACGCGAGACGTCAATCCCCACACTCTTTTATTTTTATTTTTTGCTTCCTTACAACATTCCATCTTCTAACCGGCCGGAGCTCGCGTACCGTCGATCGACTATGTTTCATTCATATAAAAATTTCTTATTATTAAAAGGCCGAACAGCGACAGCAAAGCAAAAAAAAAACTTGAGAAGAATGAAATCAAAAGCAACGCGTACGCGTAAAAGAGCGCGAAACAGGAATCCGGCAAACAGCAAATGGTGAGAAGAACGTTGCTGGAATCCTAAGCTCAGGTGATTATTAACGAACGAAACAATCTGTGGAGCATTTCGGCAGTGCGGGCTTGAATTATGACACCAATCAGCTGTGCAAAGTGGTCAAAAGTTTTGAATCTTTGGCCTCTATTTCAGTACATTTTGGCAACACTTCATGTGTCAGAATGTTGCATGTTTTTTGCCCAAAGTTTTACTATCGAGTAGTAAATTTTTCGTAATTTATTTGCGTACAACATGAACAATATCGTCCACTGTGCCAAACGAGGACGATTTATAGCGGTAGTGCAAGAGAAAGAATAAAAAAAAGCAACAGAACACACCAGGAGATCGGTACAATCTGCACCGACCTCGAGCAAAAAACGCGTATGTTAGTGAAAACTGATTATCATCTCCTTCAAGCATTACCCAACCCCCATTCACGATCCCCGAGACAGGCCTCGTGTGTTCCTTTTCGTGCACGGTGTGTGAGATCGGCATTCCGGAAAGCATACAAGCCGGCCGGCCGAAATTCTCGACGCGGCCAGATAGACCGGCAGAATGAAAGAGAATCACGATCAGCCAAACCAGGCTCGTTCTAAGCAACCAACATCGCGCTGCTGTTACATGCACATACCAGTGCGTCTGTATACGACGATACTTCCCCCCCATCTAACCTCCACATATATCCGGGGTGTGTGTGTGGTGAGTTTACTTTTTCACTTTTTAAAAAACCGCGCACACAATTAGCTTTAATCGCTATTTTCATTTGAATCGCTCTCAATTTTGGACTCCATCGTTCCCATCCGTCCCATTTTCCCTGGCGTTTCAACCCCCTGTTCGGGGGTTTGGGGAAAATTCGTTCTTCCGAGCGACCGCCGAAAGGAGCCAGACAAATTTCACACCGTGTGTGAGGTTGTGTTCATGTCTGTGTGCTTTTTTTTACTTTTTTTTATAACGCATCCCAAAGCCGCATCATGAATGAGCAACGACCGATCTTTGGACGCATAGCTGCAAAGAAGAAAGATGAAGGAGCAACATAAGAAAGCAACAGCCCCAAGAACAAGTTGTGCACGGAGAGAGAGAGGGTGGTGTGTTGGTGTTACACAAAAAAAAAATAAAACATCAACAGGGCTCCAACGAACGAAGAGTAAAATGCAAGAATCAGCGTAACGGTCGAATTCCTGTGTGTGCCCCCGGCTGAGCTGAAGATATGCAGGCGAAAATAAAAAGGCCAACAAAACGCAAGACAAACGAACGATAAATCCGCCCGTTGTCGGCGGATTGCATAATGCAGGTTTGTCCACACAGGTCGAGATCAAACAGTTCGACAGATTGAGGGAAAGAGGTGAAGCGCAATGGAAAAGAGCAAATCAAGCAAAATCAGAACTACCTTTAATTGGAAGTACGTTGGCGACCTGATTTTATGTGCAGGGTAGTACCATATTCTGATGCGACGTCGTGTTACATACGCTGTAAAGGATTTCAGAAGCGGCAAAGAGAAAGTTGCTCCAGGAGCGATGGAGAGCTTAAGGATATAAACCTGATACAAACTCCATCATAAAATGAAACCATGTTCTTCCAACACATCAGGCAAGCCGAGTCAAACCGAGCTCCACGTCGACAGCGCGTCGTCTGTTTGTTTAACGAACTTTTGGCTGACGCCGTTTGGGGTCTTCCTTTCGCGGTGTTGTCTCCCGCTGGAAAACGATACACGATTCGCGATTATCTCGAGGAAACTCTTCGCCTGCGAGCGTTTCCCTCATCTTTTTTCTTATATGCTTATAATGCTCTGTTTTTATCTACCCCACCCCGCAAAGTTCCATTCTTCTCCAACTACCTCTTGACGCTTGCTCGAGTCCTGCTCGCGAAACTTCGCTCACTTTACTGGAGCAGTAAAAATTAAGATTGATATATGACTCTTGCCACCAGCGTACAGTAGCTCCACTGCTTTGGGACAGTTCCGTACGCTCGGGGGTGTGTGTATGTACTTGGCGAGACTGATGGTGTTCTGGGCAATAAAAAAGAGTGCAAAAAACCGCCCCCCTTCAAGAACGCGATGGAGAGGAAACGTTCCACACAAAACCGGGTTACAAACCGATCGGATGTGAGCAATTGAGCATGATTGCATAAAACAAAATAATCAGTACTAACTGCGGCGGATGTAGTACAGACATAAAGAACGCAAACCAGATCCTGCCCATTCTGGACCGAAAAACTTATTTAGTTTTAAATAGCGTGTTTCAGGTTTTAAAAAAATAAGCATCTCCACACGTTCTGCATAACGTTTGCAAAGTGTTGGATTAAACCAACACAGCGTCTCCTCTTCGCCAACTAACCATCGACATGGGGGCATAACGACGTTTGTTGGCATAAAACGAACGAATTCTTCTCCGGTGGGTGTTTGCAACATTGTTTCCAATATTCGTTACACATGAAAGCGAAGCAGTGTTGTTGTTTATGCCGTCGCAAGTCACGTTCGTAATTATTTCAGTTGCCTTCATTGCGCTAGATGGTAACGCGCCAAGTATAAAATATGTCTTGAGCACCGCAAGGAAAGGGCGATTGTATCCTCGGTTGAACTCTGTTCTTTTCACCCATCGATAATCTAGCTAACTACAGCTGTCTTAAAGGCTAGGCTAGGATGGCTTAAAGTTGTACGCAACCAGAGCCCTTACGAAACGGATGGCTCGTGCGTGCAGAACGAATACTTTGCGCCAGGATTGATGGTGATCGAATTCAGACGATTTGCAACGGTCGATTTTGTTTTGTTTCTCTCGCCTGTGTTCTGTTACGCTTCGCCATCGCTTGCCGCAAATCCGCCAAGCGTGAGACGAACGCGAACAAGGACCAGAGCTTCCAGGAAACCTCTCTACCAGCATCGGTTGCTAATCGCGAAGGAGTCGCGCAACACCGAAAGAAGCCCACCAAATAAAAAACCGGTTGACGCCACATCTCCACACCCGCCATATTGGTGTGGCAATTTATTATCTCCGGGGGTAACTATTGTTATTAATGCTGTGGCTATTATTAGTCTTCCCGGCGGCGGCTCAGGGTGAGTAGTTACGTTTTTTTATGTTTTATTTCGTTTAAACGCACCGCAGGAGTCTTCTGACGATCAGCAAGGGATTGGGATGTGGAAATTGAAGAAAAGAGTTTGATGGGGAATTTATCAGATTCGGAACTTTGAGTGATTGAGAAATCGATAAAGTGTAGGTGGTTAATAGTTGATTGTAGAATACGTAAAACAAAAATACAGCAGAGAATGTGACAACTTTAACTTCCAATGTTTGGACCTCTCAATATTAGTGAATTTTCGATAAGTCCATCAAGGTTTCCCTTTAATACTGTCTGATATGTCTATGTCATTCAATTTCGATCATTATGTTCTCAATTACATATTCTATTCGACGGTCATTCGATGTCACGGTTGCGCAAGAAAATTAAGGTTAATTCTAATCCTAGCTTAGTCAAGAAGAACATCCACTAAATGAGCATGCTTACCACCTAGACTCATCAAACTCGTGTTTAGCATTTGTTTTTGGTTATTTATAGAGGTTTTGAGTTTCTGAAATGTTAAGCAAAAATGTCCATACAATTGTTCTAATCTCACAGCAACGTAGAACATCTGTGCACCACACCGAGACGGGCGTTCAATCTCTTCAAATATTGTTCCTCAATTATTTAAACTTCAATTATTGCTTTTCTTAGGTAAACTCCACCCCCGGCTCCAGTACCTTTCCCTCCTATCCGTCATTGTAACTCTTTCCCACAAATTCAAACGAGCGGAAGATCATCTTCTTAAGAGTTGTCATTCGAGCAACATCGTCCAACAGCCGGTAACTCACCCAACTGTTCGAACACAACAAGTTGCGCGTGTTTTTTTTTCAACCTGTCCAGTTGTCTTTTCCGGTGCGTTTCATCACACCGGCAGTATGGTATGGACATTGCGATCCTATTTTTTTCACACCGGCCTGACAAGACTGATGTCGCTTTTAGTTTCTGCCTGGATGGAGCGATACAACCCGCTAGGCTAAGCAGAACCGGTTAGTGTTATGCCTTTGCCAAACAGCCGCTTGTAAAAGACGGGCTCCATCTTGAGATGCGCCTGTTACCGCATTTTGAGGTACTTGGGAGTCTATTTAGCTAGGATGGCCAGAACCTTCCACGATGCACTTCAACAAACCAGCCGTGGTGAGCATTGTCTATGTTAGCATGGAAGTATTCTCACTCAGCGTCTGGTATGATGTCTTGTGTGTATTTTTTCAATAGTTTCCACGCACATCCGCTTTCTTTGAATAAGAGCTTCTTAGTGCGTTGTCCGACGTGAGATCGTCAGTTGAATGGGCGAATTCATTATCATTCAGAATCGCTCGCCAGTAGGTGTTGGTACGCACCCGACTAAAACACGCTTTTCAACGAGTACCCAACATCGGGTCAAGTATACGCGATATTGGAATAAATTAACGCCCAACTTCAATTGGGCCCTTGGCAACAGACGGCTATTGGTAAATGCCGAATCTCATCAACTATGTCGGGTCTGATTTTCTCATCCTGCCCATCTGGTACGGGGTGCCGTTGGAGTAAGCAGCCTTTTTCAACGTATCACTTTCAATTTCATCGGAAGCTGTGTAAATTACCAAGCGGCTGTCTCGGGCGATTGAATTAGACCTGGAATCTAAACAGACTGCATCGCCGCCTGGAATGCGCTGAGTCTGAGCTGTTATCACTCCACAGGAAGCAACATCTGTCGAGTGCCGTATTTGGAACAGCACCGTCTGTGGTGGTGGCAATCAGCGTGCTCAGCTGATCCCACGACTCACTTCTAAATGCAGTTGCACTTTGCATTCTCACGGCTGCTGATCGATGAGGCAGCTAGAGGCAGTGGTAGACGCAAATGATAAAAGCAAACAGCTCTCGCATCGAATGGGTTCGGATCGAACACTGTGGCGTTTTGGAATAAGGCTGCACACGCATGTCTCACATCTTCAAGGCGATCTTCAAGGGATGAACGATCAAGGCTCTTTAATTATAGAAATTACCCCAGGCGAAAACATATTGATTAACGCTGCCGCTGCCATTGGGTGCCGTGGACCATTATCTTATTACTTAAGAACACTCCATCCGTTCGTTCATGAAATTTGACCGGCCGGGAATAGCGGAGACGGTGTAGGACGGACTAATCCTCGAAAGGGTAAAGAATTGCCCTTCCCGCCACTGGCCAGTCGACGATTCACGAGTGGGCCGCGGCACATTTGAACGATTTGCAACGGCCAACACACGATACTGTGCGACCACACCCTATGGTTGGCCTGCGCGTCTTCTCCGGTGGAGGCTGCGATCTTCGCGTGTGTCTGATGTTAGGTGCATTTTTTGTTCGTTCCCTTCAGCCTGCTTTCGACATGGCAATGAATTTAGCTGTTCTGGTTAAAATCGTGAATTGGTCAATTTTACGTTCGCCATGGCTGGTAAATGAATAGCAAAAAAAAACGCGGCAGTAAAGATGAATGAAGTACCCGCGAGCGGTTCACCGCCCTTACAACTAACAGCCGACCAATATTGCTGGTGAAGGAGGAAGGCTGGTGCAAAAAAAAAAGTATGTCCATAATTTTCGATAACAAATCGAATTATTACCCTCACGAGGCACTGTTCCATCAGTTTCGGTTTATGGTGTAATTTAGATTTCAATATACACCCTAGAAGATCAACGTTCTACCAAAGATCACGCCCCGAAAGCATAGCAAAACAAGTAACAAATAAACGAAGCAGGACACAAGTCTAAAAGCACAATCCTATATTTATCGTAGACACTAACGACACCAGTACTCGAAAATAAAACGTAAAACTCGCACTTTATGAAGCAATTAACAACCTGCCGAACACCTCCCGACAACCATCGCTAATTAATCGACGTAGCATTTTTCGCAATGTGTGCTATTAGCGAAAATTCGCCAACCGAACTATAATCAATAGTTCCACCTAATCAGCCTCCTTAATAAAATGCCACGAAACATCCCATTCACATAATCACATCTCCCGAAAGTGCCTACGCAGCCTTCCCGGACTGGCGTGCGTGCGACAGGAATTCTGGGAACGGAAAGCATTATCTAGGCGTCGCTCCACGCACGCACTTTCTGTGTCGTTCCATTCTGGCCATTACCGCGACCGCGCGAGTTGGCTACCCTAGAGCATAATAGCAAAATTATGCGTCCAGGTGAAACAGGCTATAAAAATCGCCTTACAATTTGCCGGCCGATCGCCATTTCCTGTCCAAATATTTATCAGTCGTCGTTTGGACGTGAACCCCGGCGATCGACGATCTTTGCAAGAAAGCTCGACTGGAACCACCAGAAAGACGAAGGAGAAAAAAAACCAAACAGATAAATAAATAAACGGTTTGCAAAGCATGCGTTCTTTCTGCGTGCGGTAAATCTGGCTACACGTCTTCTTTTTTCAGTCTCATTCTATGCTGCTTCTAGGATAGAACCGTCAATCGATGAGATTTTTTGTTGTTGTTGTTAACAAACAACAACCATCACGCATCTAGGAACGGGGCATGACTTGGGAAGAACTGTTCCAAAAGTCACAAAATAACATGCTTCAAAGGTGGAGCGGATAGAGAGGTAAAGAAAATCCTTCAGCACGGGTCGGTGGCCCGAATGATTCCCAGTCAGCCAAATTATCAAAGAAAAAATGGGGGAGCACAAGCGAAAATACAGTTTTGTGAGGATGTCTTGAAGAACTGGATAAAGAAAACAGTGCCCCAAAACGGCCGTAGAATATGCAGGAAGACTACCCAATATCCCTATCGTTCATTTCTCTTTTTTTGTGAGGGGGACACACGAAGACGCTTTGTTAGATCTGCTGGTGGCGTTGTCCGAAAGCAGACGGAAGAGATTGTGCACGCGGGACAACCACATTTTTAAACGACTTGCGGGAGCTCACGAGCGCAACGAACTTTTCAATGCTAAAACCCAACTTGGACACAAAAAAAAACAACACCAAGCACAATCAAACAGTCGTTTGAACATTATGCAGATAGCTTTCAGGCGAACTTTTGGGGGTGCAATAACAAAACACGCAGACAGATCCTTCTTGATCAGGGATCTTCGATGTGCCAGGTGAGGGAAACGAAAACCAACCCATGAAAGTAGCTGGGAACCGCCGGTCGTCGTTTTTATTGGTTTTCTTTTAACTAAAGTTCAAAGTCACTGCCCTTGCGCGACTTCAAAATTCCCGCCAAACAAAAGTCTTTATGGAAAACAATAAAACAATAAACGCGCATAAATAAAGCACACCAAAACAAATGTAACGACTGTAGCATAGCAACATTTTATATGCACCGAACGATGCCCTGCCTAAAGCGCAGTTACAAAAAAAAAACAACAACAACACACACCCCCAACAATGAGACGATCATCGGAGGGAGATGCGAAGAACCAGGAAACACGCTGATCGCTAGTGTACGCGCAACGGACAGAATTCAGTTGAGTGCATGATTAAGCATGCAAGGCCATAACTTTCACATCAGCATCAGCCTTCACATCAGGGAGATTGCGGTAAGTAGGGAATGGCCTATGCACGGTGACTTTAATGCTAATCGTGCCGATTCTACACAACTTTGGGACGGGTGCTATTCGCAAACCTTCGCTTATTCTCTATCGCGTTCTATCCAGTACAGTACCTGCATTAGGCGTTGCGATTCTGTGCGTTTTGGTAGTTTGTCAACTCACTGCAAGGCAGGTGGCTATTTCTAAGAATTGTGTGGCAAATTGGCAGGTATCGTTGGGTTTGGATTTTTTTACACATACGGTCGTAAAGCTGGTGACAAGTATACTGCTCAAAATCCCCTCAAACGTCTAATGGTAAAGATTGTTCTATCCCAGTGCTCAACAAACATGGAATCGAGTAAAAATGTTTAAACGAACATCGTCATCAAGTCATGGATGTTAAGTGAAATCAAGTAATGGTCGAATCCTTGGATTAGCAAACACGCATACGTATCGCTTGCTCCACAAGGTCAAAACTTCAGTATCGTTGCCCGCAACTGCTATGCTACGCCTATCAGAAGTAAAATATATCATAAGCATTATTTTTGCCTGCAACTATATGTGTGACTAAACGCGAAACAACATATTACATGGCTGGAGAAGTTGGGAACTTTTTGTTCGAATATATCTGCTCAGGGATCTGTCCCGATGTATACACAAACTGCCCTACGGGCAACAATGATCACGGGCTAAACGATGAGATCATTTTGCATTTTACGATGTGTTATGCTTATTTCATGCTGCCCAGCAAATGCTATATGTGGACGCCTCATACCATAACGCCCCTAGCGATAAATGAAACGTGAGAAAAAAAAACAAAAAACCCACACATCACGCTAAAGAACCGAGAGCAAGCCCTCCACATATGCTGTGGTCCGTAGAACGGAAAACGCATATGTATCCTCTGAGATACCCCACGACACACTCGGCAGCAGGCGACGCTGGTGGGCATCTGCTAACGGGAAAGGGCAACCATGCAGCCATAACCACCCCATATACCGTCCTGCGTCGGGATGGTGCCACCAGGGAGCCAGTATGCTGAGGGAGCACACTGAAAGAAAGCGTTGTTAGACAAATGGAGCGTAAGGAACCAGGGTGCCACAGATATTACGTTTTCTTCCAGCGGATGCAACCAACCCTTGGAGGCCTTTGCACTAATAAACACTCACTGACGGGCCCCGTGCTCAATGCTGTGGGCAAAGGGACACACACAAGAACAAAAATAAAATATTACAAAAAAAAACAACCACGACCCCATGTGCGATGTGATAAAAAGTAAACTTCTTCCAAGCATGGTGAGGGCTGCAATGGCTGCTGGAACACCAACATGCTATCACAACTAATTCGGTCCTGCGCCGTGATGGTGTTGTGGCAGGCAGCACCCAACCAACCGTTAGAACCGGGGCGCACTATCGGGGCGAGTTTCGGGTGCAGCAGCATAAAAACCATCGGAGAAACAAAGCTGCGCGCGGTGACAGAACCTCCCGCCACCGAAACATTGCGCTCCTAGCAACGCAAACAACAGACACACGCGCGAACCCACGAACAATTCGTCCCCTGTGCCACGATGATTGTAGTTGCGTGCGCGTTCGCTTATGTATGTGTGTTTGAAGGGGAGGAGAGAGAGCGAGTGTGTGTGTGTGTGTGTGTGCATAATGTTTCAGCGCAAATCATAAGGGCTCATTCATGCCATATGGCACCGTGTGCTAACGAACTTCGCGCGTCCCGCGTTGCCACTCTTAAGCATCGTCCCATACACCACCCCCTCCCCCCCTTTGGCCCTTTGCACAACTTGAGACAATTTCAATGACAACAAAGTGGTGCGCCTGTGTGACGCATTGCCTAACGGTCATAACCATCAGCGACCGTGACCATTCCCTCTGTTCTGCGGTAAGTCGGCTTGGAACGGTTTGATCTTTCTTTGCTTGCATGTGGATTATGTATACATATGGATATAAGTGAGAGATGCATACAAACAAAAATCTTTTAATCAAATTAAAGGGAACACATTTGATCACAATATTTGAAAGATAAGTTATTCGATAAATTATTTAAATAAAAAATAAATAACGTAACTTTATAATTAATAAAAACTTCTAAATAATATTAAGAAGTACTTGGACGCTGTGAACCTGAGAACCGCTAAACCTGAGACTGTTTTGCTTTGAAACAAAACCCTGCACGCGCTCGCCTGATCATTCTTCCCGCATCATTGTACCGCGTTTTATGTGGCATCAGAAAAATTCGTGACCCAAGCATAACTCTTATAATATCACCGAAAGAAGATAACAAGCGAGAAAGAGGAAGAGAAGAGAAAAGTTCGTTACAACCTACTTTCCACTGGGGCGCGCGTCGTTGGCAACCGAGGGCACCGTGGATATCACGGCACGGTTGGTGTGGTTCGAAAATTCAAAATCTTCAAACCCACCAACCAGCTCCAGCATCCACAGCCACAACGCCTGGCAGGGTACCGGACAGCATCCCACTCGTAGCATACATCCCCCACCTCCCAAACCACCCAACAACGGAACGGCACAGAGAGAGAGAAAGAGAGAGCGCAGGGACGTTGTAATTATGCTGAACGACGCGTGAGCGGATTAATTTTACTACGAACGCACGGTCGGAACGAATCTCAACGGGCTTGCGTATGAAACGGGAAACCCATCCATACACGCGCACACGCGGGTGAATCTTCCCGGGGGAACTCACTTTCCCAGGGGGTTACGTACGCTGTGCTGGTGGTGGAATCGTTCGACGGATGGTGGTGTATGCGTATGTTTGACAGACTTTACCATTGCGCAAATGACAATCAAAGCACTACACTCCAGAATGCCTCCTTTTCTTGGATGAGCGAGAGTGAGCGAGAGCGAAAAGAAAAGTCGAAAAAAAAGACGTAAGCGATAAAAAAAACGCTCAATTTAGGAAACAACCCACGGAAAACGAGAGGGTTCCACGTCCACGGTTTATGGAAGTTGAAAACGGAGGTACACGGTAAAGTGTTAACAAATATTGGTTTGATACAAAATGACGCAAAGCAAACGACTGGGCTGTCAGAAGGCGGTGGTGTGAAAAGTGTTATCGGTTGTCCCTTTTTTGGTGCGCTTCTCGATTTGTTCTCGAACACTTTTCCAACAACTTCTACCGGGAAACCACACACGGGCACAACACACACACACGGGCGGCCGTTGCTTATCGCTTACGCAATGTGCCCTCCGGAAGGATTTGTCCGCGGGTGCGTGACAGCAACGCAATGCGTACATCGGTTTGACATTTTCATCTCGACAAATGAAAAGACTCTAATGAAGATCTTATAATCACGCACATAAAACAGATAGCACGCTACTGTGCGCGTGTAGCTTAAGGAAGACATTTTTTTTCTGCTCCCAACTAATGGGACTTTTGTTTGGTGTTTGAACTGAACAAACATTATGCTGGATACAATTGACTGGCGTATTTCAGTCTTATTTACGACCATGGTATAAACCTTTCACAGCTTGAACCTTGTTCCCGGTATTCTTTCGAACGCCTTCATCACGGAGCATTGTAAATATTATGCTGTTGTCTTTCGTTAATACAATCAGGGAAGTAAACGCTTCGAAATATGAACGAAGCCACAGTCCGAAAAGTTTCTCGGTGGACATCTCGGTGAGTATCAACTTTGGGCTACATCGAGACGCTTGCCTTGAACTGGCATTATCTACCGCACGCCAAACCGCAGAAAAAGGATGCTGAAACACCTCCAATCGCTTTCACCGGTGACTGACGTTACAATGTTTACACCATTGTACGGTTCCACACAGAGCACCGCCCTTCTTTCTTTGCAATTCCATTGTAAGTCGCAAAAAAAAGAGGACAAATACACCACAGAGACACCAACAGGACATCAGTGTCAGGTCTGAGAGGCATATACATGTGCAAGGGATGAAGAGAGTGCAAATCGTTGCAATGGTCTGTGGTTTTAAATTTTCCCGATTACGATTGCTTTCGAGGAAGTCGACCCAGGGAAACCTGACTGCGTGTTCCCTTCTTGAGCCTATCCTAATCCGCTTATTGTGCAAAGTGACGAAGGGAATCCGCATCATTATGTACCTGTGCCGTTGCACGTAGCAAGTGAAGGTGTCTCGGGTTGTCGCAAAAAAAATGGAAAGAAAACTGTTTCCTGCAGCGACAACAAAGGAACACGATTTTCTGGAGATAGTCATCTCCGTTCTAAATACGCTCACCGCCTACAGAACTTAAGGGATGAGGAAAAAAAGACACTATGAAAGAACGGTTACGAGATTAAAGCGTTCATAGCCGTCCGACGATCATGGATCGGTACATTGTAGCATTGGCACTGATAATAGATTATTGTCCTCATTTCTTCATTACAAAACAGGAACTAATAATTTCCGACGTGATACCTTACTGCGGAATTCGACCGGACCAAATTCTTGCCCTTCAAACTCCCATGACCTACAAGGCGTAAATAGATCGAACCGAACTGTAATGGTCGAATGATCAACGATAGCCTTAAGTTATTGTTTGGAGAATTTACACAAAAACTTGCTGACACTTGGGAGGTGTAAATGTCGGTATTGATTTTTTTTCGAATTTTAGGGCCCAAAAAATGTTTTGCGTGATCGATCACTTCCCAGGATGCATTTCACGGTTGTACACTTTTCGCTCAGTTACACACACACACACACGTTTTGCGAGTTACCTATGAGAGCAATCTTTATCATTGCTTCAAATTTGCGGCTTTTTAAGAGGCAATTGTTGCACCATTATGACATTTGTGTGTCAATTACTATCCACTGCAGAGCATATTTCCACAGACAATACAAATTAACAGGTGGGCTGATAATTGTTTGGCCTAACACATTTATCGCGCTAGAAGATTTTTATCCATATCATATTTCGTTTGTACCAACCTTCAAAGGAATTCTGTCCAAATTTGACAGCACTCAGGCCACAACCTAATGAGCTAGAGCATTTTGTGTGACGCAACTTTTGTGTTTTGAGTAATCATGGAAAAGAAGGAATTTCGCGTGATGATAAAATATTGGTTTTTGAAGGAGAAACATATAGTTAAAGCCAAAAATTGGCTTGATGAAGAGACTTTGGACACTGCTCTACCAAAATCAACCATCAGATATTGGTATGCTAAATTTAAAAGTGGTAAAATGAGCCCTAAGGATGGTGAACTCAGTGGAAGCCCAAAAGAGGTGGTTACAGAAGAAAACATAAAAAAAAATCACAAAATTATTAAGAACACCCATAATGTGAAGCTGATCGAGATAGCTGACACCCTAAAGATGTCTAAGGAACGTGTTGGACATATCGTTCACGAGTATTTGGATATGAGATAGCCCTGTGCAAAATGACTGCCGCGCGAGCTCACATTTGACCGAAAACAACAACGAGTTGATGATTCGGAGCAGAGTTTGGAGCTGTTTGAGCGAAATAAATCCGAGTTTTTGCGTCTGTATGTTACTGTGGATGAGTGTTGGCTTCTCCACTTTACTCCAAAGTCCGATAGACAGTCATTCGAGTGGACTGGACGCGATGAACCTGCCCCAAAGCGGGGAAAACGCAACAATCAGCTGGCAAGGTTATGGCGTCAATTTTTTTGGGATTCGCAAAGGAATAATCTTCATCGATTATCTTGAGAAAGAAAAAACCATTAACAGCGACTATTACATCAAATTTTTGGAGCGATTGAAGGACGAAATCGCCAAAAAACGGCCGCATTTGAAGAAAAAAAAGTTTTGTTACGTCAAGACAACGCACCGTGCAACAAATCAGTGAAAACAATGGCAAAAATTCATGAATTAGGCCACGAAATGCTTCGCCACCCACCGTACTTTGTAGATCTGGCTCCCAGTGACTAATTCCATTTCTCAGATCCCAAAACGATGTCCTCTGAGAAGAAATTTTCGTCGGATAAAGAGGTGATCGCCGAAACAAAGACGTTTTTTGAGGCAAGGTGCAAATATTACTATAAAAATGGTATCGAAAAATTGAAAGACCGCTATAATTGGTGAATCACCCTTGAAGGGACGTATGTTGAATACAAAAAAAAATTGGCCAAAAAAAAAAGTGTTTTACTGTCATAGGCCAAACAATTATCAGCCCACCTGTTATATAAGAATACTTAGCCGCGTGCTGATGTCTGGCGTTTGGTGATCGATCGATCGTGTGGTTGGTCTGTGCATGGGATGAAAGCGCAATGTTTATGCGGAAAACTCACCTGAAATAACAACAAAAGCGAAGGATATGAACAATGCACTGTCGGTGGCGGTTAAGCAGATTTGCATTCGAAATAGCATTAAAATATAAATGTTCTAAAGAAAGAACACAATGGCGAGGCGCAGTGTCGAACAAAAGATGGGTGCAGCTAGGACAAACGGGGAGGAAAGAGTTGTGTCGTGCTGTGGGTGTCTTTCAGAAGAACGCCTTAAAAGATGAAGAGAAGAGTGATCGTTCTGCGGTCGGGAAGATACAGCCCATATTCCTAGGAACTCCTATGTTAAGCATAACGCCGGACAGCGAGGCGAAACAAGAGGACCTCGTCGCCTATGCAAAGGGGATAGGTTTTTTGCATAAAATCGATTGTGCTTTCCAGACACAAAGACATCTTCACGTAGCGTATCAGTGCTTTTGTGTTGAAACAATGTATAGGTATTATTTTGTAATTCATTATAATATTACTTAGTGCAGAATGTTGCAAACTATGTATAGAATAATTTCTATACAATGGTTATGGCATACAGTACGTGCCTTTACCGAGGAGAGACGTATTTGAATTCTGCTTCCTCTCATATGGCTTCATCTCGGCCCGAGATGCTAAAACATCCATCGCTGAATATTCAAATACGTGTGCCGTGTGCGAGACAATCGAAGCGTAAAGGAATTCTTGAGTTATTTTCTACTTCACGCCGGAAGAAGACTCTATTATCTAAGAATCTCTATCTGCACGATAGTGCTCTCCGTTCTACGGTTGGGTAGCAGCATTATGTAAAAAGCCTTACCCCTAACAGCGCTGAATGAAGATTAGTGTTTTCCGTCTTCTGATCACTATCGGGGGACGGTTCATGATGATGATGATGATGGTACCAAACGGCTCCATCGCACACGTCGCCATTCCAACTCCTCCTGGAGTTGGATTTTCAGGATCGATGGTGTGGTTGTATTGCTCAACAAAGAAACACAAATAATACCACAGGCTCTTCATGATGAGGTGCGTGCGCCTCCACAGACAGGAACAACTGTCGAAGCCAGCGAGGTTCGGGATGATGTCTTTTAGTCTACCCAATCACATCGGTAGCAGATTCCAACAACTATGCTCATCTTCAAGACCGAGGATTTTCGGCCTGTTCATCAGAGATAATTGCGAACGAAAGGCGCCCCCCTTAAAATAAGCGGAACGAGGAAAGGGAAGCGAAACTCAAGAAGCATCAGATCTCCTTTCTACGCTTGGATCGTATTTGGGAAGCCACCGAAGTTTTTAGGGGTGCGAGACTACACCGACAACTTCGAGAGCCGCACGTTCTAGAGCGTTCAGTGAACTCGCTCCTTATGGCAGAAGACATACGCGCGATCTACGCACCAGAAGCGCGGACGGTATACGCACAGCAATCGTTTGAAACACATTGTAGCGTCGTCAAAGGATTCCGACGGTGAGCCTGAAACCGGGTCGGGGTGTTTCTTTTCGCTCTGTGCGAAGCAATTAAAACATAAATCTTCCCCAAACCTAACGCACTCATCACGGTGTGGCCCTAGCGATCGTCAAACGTTGGCTTTTTGCCACTGCCGTTGTACAAGGAGTGGGACCGCCACGCCGGTCACGGAAGCACGCAATTCCCGTTCAAAAATGTGCGAGATGTTGAGAGTCTTTTTTTGTGTGTTCTTTCCTGCTTAAGCTATCCCTTACATCCGCAGGTCACGCAGGTTACACAAACGATCGCAACATAACATTGACCCCACACACATACACACACACACATCTCACCACTTCATATCGAATGGGCCCCGATGATATCCAGAATCAATGGTGGGACATACATCGAAAAAATGGGCGTCCCAGGAGAAGGAAGAACTAACGACCCAAGAGGATCTGACATTCAAAGTAGTCAAGTTGAAGTTGCTGGCACGTTTGTTTGATCTAGGAAGACCGGCGCTGGGTGGATAATTTCTATGGTAAATAAAACCACCCGAGATTACCATCACCTTCGTCCGCTATATAATCGACCCAGTCCTGTGCGCACTGATCGGACCAACCAAAAACCGACGGCTCACAGAAGGTGGAACGAAATCAAGTGGTGGGTTCACTGTTTGCGTTGGGAAAGAGTGAAGTGCTGCACAAACAAGGTACGGGTGAGAAAGTGTTTGTAGATGTATAGGAACGGATGGATTGCATTAGATGCACATGCAACTATCGTCGTCTAATGTGGATAGAGTTCTTCAACCTCGATGTGACACTTGTCCGGGGAACTTAGGTCCCCATGAATGCACTTGCAGCTTAAAATATATAACAAGAAGGAGTTGAGAAAAATATGACAATTGGTTTCATTCATGGTTGAGCCTGAGAAACTGATGAACAGTCTTTAAGATTACTGATGTACAATCCTAGAACAATCAACTCTATAGTCATAATAGAATGTTGCCATTTATGTGAAATAGTTTAATTGAGACGAGATTACTCGCGCTGGAAACTAGGATTGCGGTACAGAGAAATAATACATGGCACAAAATTAATACATTCACAAAAATATCTCCGAACTGGCGGTTGAGAGTATCGTTTCTTACTAAAGCAATGACCTACTTCTGAGATCTTGCCTTGTATCCTTAGACAACCCTTGCATTGCAACTTTCTCGATATATTCCAGCAAGAACTTCTGCCAACAGTCACACTTTTTAGTAAATTTTCCATCAAAACCCGTTTCTTTCGCTCCTGCATCCAACAGCTACCGCAGACACCATTCACATCACTGCAAACGTCCCTACCAACCTTTTCATCTTGTCCTTGTGCTGCAGCTTACGAGGTCGCGAAAGGTCTCCCCCGTTGCATCGATTCTCCAAAAGCATACTCTTGCGCAGAACGGTTTGTTTTCGCCCAACAAATTTTCCGCCTTGGTCAGAGAATGGTCCGACGCGGATGCTGCTGCTGCTGTAGACGTGGCACCAACGCCTTATCGCCGAGACAGCAAAACCGGTTCCATAACAAAAAGTAAAAAAATAACACACCAGAAAGACCGTTGGCCAAGATGTTGACGGTTCGTCCTATTCCTTCTAGTGCCCCCGCCGTTCTTCTCCATGCGACCACCCATCGGACTAAATGACACGGTTTGGGTACGGTCGAGATGAATCTATACCGTGATCTCAAGATCACTCTCACAACAAGGATTACATGCTTCATTTGGGACGGGACGGACACGGGCTGATGATGATAAATCGGTAAACGGGCGCGTAAACAAATGAGGAAGAACCGGACCGGGCGGTTCGGGGTCCGGATTCCTTTACGGGGACAAGAAAAAACCCTCCGCGACGACGGGATGCTCGTCGAAAGATAAGCACAAAACAAGCAAAAGGATTCGGCACGTTACCCCTTGGTGCAGCTATAGGGTGTAGTTGCACCGAGCTGCAGTTGCTTTCGTTGCTACGCTAATCGTGTTCATTAATTTTTTGGCAGGCGCTTCCAACTTTCTTCGCACGTGAAATTTTGAGAAGGCCTGAGAAAGCGCTCCTGAGTAGCATCATGGGACGGTGAGTTTAAACCATTTTTTGTTCGTACAATCTGCCCGGCAGCAACGTTCAATGGAAGGGGTAATTCATGATATTTTTCACGGTGCAAAAGGAAACAAAACGAGTCTTGTCAAACGCAGCATCACAAACCCGTACACCCTAAATTGGGAATTGCAGTACGGAAATTTGCTTCACATCCTTTGATTGACTTTTATTCCTCGTCTGTACCTAATCGTCTTTGAGCATCCTTCAGATAGGATCTCGTCTCATGGTATATCCTTATCATAAATTCATCCGTATCCTGTTTCACTGTCATCTCGCATGTTTTTTTAGCATGCCAATCCAATTCCATCAAGGATGGCACACTAGACAACCTAAACTGCCGTGACTGTAATACGCGATACCGTATCGATCGTTACGATGATGCAATATTAGTTTGCGCTGCTTACGCGAATGCTGATAATCACAGTCTTCCATTACTGCACTGCGAACGGCCCAACGGGCATTGTCGTGGTATTATTGGCCAGCGATCGCTAGTATTCGTGCGATCGTACACCGAGGAGATTCCCGCGCTTTTCGAACCGGTCAGACGGCGTTCCCAGTTCGCCATTTTACTTCGATCTTTCACCTTCTTCTAATCGGATTCTCTGTTCATCGCTCGGACCAAGACAGACCTTCCTTCAACCGTGCGCGGCGGTTAGGTTTTTAGAGCTTTGCCAACGATTTTATGGCCCACCCGAAAAAAAAAATGTACGCTTCTTCTTGTCTCACCCGTGCGGTTTGCCGACAGGAAATAACGCATAGCACATTCGGCGAGTGTTTGCACTGATAACGTTGGTAACCGTTGTAAAGCGCTCTGCCATTTGGAAGCCCGATCGATTACTGATTTTTTTTAATATTACATAAATTATATTGCTGCAACAGTACGTAACCAAAATATTCCAACATCGTCGATACATAACGGATACATTTGATCAGGAAAGACTTCTTTTAATGTATACGATCTTAAGGAAATCCAGAAAAATTAGAATCAATTTTAACAAATTATCACTGATTCATTATAAACACAGTGAAATGTAATAATGTGTTATGAAACTCGTTGTAAGCAACATATCAGCTGACATAATCCAGGAATGTCCGTTAAAACTCTGCCTCCCCCTCAGACACATTCAACTCCTCAAATCTCTGTCGCACCGGTGCAACTAAGTTGCCAGTTTTTATTGTATCTCCCATTTTCTTTCAGTCGCTCATTCGTTCTTGATGTTGGTTCTTTTCTCGTTTGCAAAATGTGGCGTAATATGGGCCTAGGATATTCGTCAACATTTGGATTGACACCAAGGAAGCAGTCCGGCCGTCTGATTACATTATCTCTGAACGTGTCACACACACACAACGGAAAGCCCTTTAAATTTCCTTCTTGACCGATAAGGAATAATCAAGTGACTCTTCAACTTCGACAACAGATTAGATGCACGTGCACTGGGGAGATATATACGAAACGCAAATAGAACGAAAAAAAACACTCGATCGAGCAATTTGATCCGCTTCGCCGAACGGAGAAAGCTAATGAGGCACGCTTTACACTGGAGGCAATTTAAAAAACGAATCTTATGCTCGGTGTAGAATTTAAACACCTCATTATCATATCCCGACCAATCGTCCGGCGGTTCGACCCAAAACCAGACGCTACCCATATACACATTCCTGTTTCCGCGCTAATCCCGCACACTTTCACCCACTGCTTCACTACTGAACGACCTTCCCGTTTCCATCGATCACCCGTCATTCCGTGGTGACTTCTCGGCGCGGTAGGCATGGTAAGGTCTCAAAGGCAAGAAATCTCACTTTTCACACCGGTATGCAAATTTTCAAACGCCCCAATGGAGACTAAAATGTTGCGGGACTTCAGGCCGCGGACGGCGAGCATGCGGAATGAAGCAGATGGACTTTTCATTCATTTTCAAACCATATGCTACGATCGTTCCAATTGGTTCCATGCAAAAAAAAAAAAATAAGAAAACACATATCACTTCGACACAGAACGCCATGTTCATCATTATCATCATCATCAGGGGAGGTAAACGGCGGCAGTATAGCGATAAAGTGACTATTTATGAATAAACTCTACGTGGAATAATTTGCTCATGAGCGATGGATCGAGCAAATACGGACACGAGAGCAGCATGAGAAAGACCATTACGTCCCGCGAACGAAGAGTAGCCGTAGCATATGGTTTTGCAGCGGCCTGACATCATTATCGTAACACGAGCGCGTATGAAGATTACAGTGCGAAAGCCGTCCGACCAGGACAGGAAAGCGCGAATGGGCTCCGCGAACGTGTCCGGCCAAACTGACAAACTGTGAAATAGTTTTCCTGCGTTTAATAGACCCGAGGGACACTCTACTGGCGGCTAAGCTTAGACCAAATAAAACAAAACCGTCCATGTCGGGCACGTTCGTGTCTTTGGCGGAATGTCAATGAAACGGTTCAAGGCAACCTCTTTGAATCATCGCATTCGCGTCCAGCTGGTCGACGAAGACGTTAGAAATAGCGACAAACATTTCTCGCCAGGGCAGGATGTTACTTCAACGCTTAGGAGGTTATTGGGTCGATTACAATGACCACAACGGCCATTTGTGAACTGAGCCAGAGATATCCGCAGTCCTGCCGCTAGTTTAGAACATTTAGAACCTTAACCAAAAAAAAAAACACATCATTTCCGTGTGAATTTCTGTAAAGTCAGCACGATTAATAGACGATGATCTCGGGCAGACAAGGAAAGATTCTGTAGGAGGCGGATACCGGACATCTTCCGTTTTTGGGACCGTTCCTTTCGGACTTCCTGTTGGAAACATCCTTCACAACGAAATGGAAACGTTAGTCAAACAACACACTCGGTGCCGGAATAAACTTCAACTTGAAATGGCAAAATTGACCATCTCTCCCTCTTCCTGGGATACACCAGTGCTTCCTTGTCGGCTTTGGGATCTTCCAGTACGGTTCATGTGAACCCATAAAACATCGATGATGTCGGGCCAGTATTTGTCAACGCTCTTAAAAAGTAATTTGAGAGAAAGAAGCGTTATGCCAACAAATTCTTCCATCTTTACAATTGGTTTACCCGTGTATTTACTTTCAGAATTTCTGCTTTTCCTCCTGTGGCGTATCTCAAGCATCTTGGTGGGAAAATGGTCAACATGACCAAATGCCTACAAGTGTTGAGCAAACGGTTAACTTGTTGCAGCTTGGTTGCAATGCATTTTTGGTAGTTTGAAAACAGAGAACCCATTCCCAACTCTGCCTGAAGAGTGTGTGGGAATGTTTCAATGACCACACTGCCACCGGAAAAGTGTCCAATGGCAGAATCTCTACCAAGTACCAAGTTTTTTAAAATTAAAAAAAAAGTCATGTTCTACCCAAAATGGGACTTATTTCATGAAGCTCATCCCACATGAACATCTCGTGCACGCTCATTGTGCACAATGTTTCCGCTTAGTAGTAATACGTTCTGTTCAGTTTATTTATGTCACACTGATAGCAAATATTAGCTGGTCATCTTTCGGCATATTTACGGTTCACGCGTTTCGGCGCGTTGCTTCATTGCTTTGATGTCGGTTCGCAAAAGCCAAACAATTTCGCGAGGAGTTCAAGCTAAAATGTGCCGGCATGTAGTTTGTTTTTATCTTTTAGGCACTTTGAACAAAATAGTTGATGCCTTCCTTGGTGAATTCTCGCCAGCAGATCTACTCCGAAGATGCTCATTATTTGTAGACTTTGCTTGAGATTGAGAAAATTATGGCCCAACCTTCACGTTCAATGGGTTTTGGCGAATTACCTCGAAACCATTAATAAATGCACAATGACAGCGCAAGCTATGTCTGCTCCATAACAACATAAAAACAAACGACATGCGAAACGACGAAGGATACCTAATGGACTAAACATAAGACACGCAAAAAAAACGCACGATAGGTTCACAGGAGTGATGCTTATCAACGGCAGGAGCAACATGCACTAGCCACGGTGGAGAACACTCTCTCACGCTCGTCTAAGTTCCATTTTAGGCGAACATCATCCTTGACCTTCCCGCGTCTGGGACAAGGCGAAATATGCCGAAACAACAACTATTCCGGCGGTCCACAATTCTGCCAAATCTCACCCCCTAAGCACGTAACCCGGCATACACATACACACAATAACGCACACCTCCACCAACAAGCAAACTCCAATCGCAACTCCATTGCCGAGTCGCCCCATCCCTTGTGCCACGGACGGCGGTGTGGACCTGCCACGATGATTTCCTGCAGATTCCGCAGATACACCAACACCGATAGCGAACCTGAAAGGTGGAGAAAGAGAGCCCACGACAGTACGAACCGTGCACGGGGGGGGTTTCGCGTCGCTCGCTTTACATTCCGAACGAGCCTTTGGAAGTCCTGAACCGGTTTCGCCAACCGGAGCGGTCGACATAACAAAACAGCGCCACCTCCGTTTCTAAGCTGCTGCTGCTGCTCGTTGCCCGGCCGCGCATCCGGGGATAAGATTCTGATGGGCTTTTTGTGGATTCTGCAAAAAAAAAAACCAGTTCTCGGGGGGCGGTCGGTCTCGGTCGTTTCTTCGCAGGCTTCTTTCCACCAGGGCTACCAGAGCGCTTTCTACAAGACGGAGTATACATGTGGCCTCCTTGTCATGGGCACGGACCGGCCCCCGTTGGCAACAACGCAGCCCGCACAGGACTTATGGCCGAGCACCACCATTGTTTCATCCGGTGCAGGATTGGTCTTCGTCGGGGAAGACGACCGGGGACGACGACACCTCTTGCTTTTGGGTTGGAAGCAACCGAACAAGACGGCGAAAGGGACCGTGAGGTGCGTCACAAGATGCGCGCCTTAACGATTTCGTAGGATTCGCTAACATCCGTCGCCGTGAGAGATTGCGCTTATTTCTCGGAACCGAGCGACCGTTGCATATTAAAAGCGAAAAGAGCAGTCCCGACAGTGAACGACAGCACACACACACACACCGGCTAGACCCTTATCGTGCCGGACCGGGAGTGCTTAGACCGAACCAGTCGAAGAACCGTCAATGTCCGACATTTCGTACGAAAAAAAAAAACACATACATCAGACGGACGAGAATGGAATGTAAATAATAACAAACAACAGCAGCTCCACAGGAGCAGCAAACATTTTGCAAGCAGCGTAGAACGTGAGAATGATGTAATTTTCAAGAGCCACCAGCTGTAAAAAGTGTGGATGACTTCTTCCGTCGACGACGGAGCAGGAACCGCTGCTGGGAGGGGGGTCGGTCACATTAATCAGCTGATTATTTTAGAGATTGGAAGCAGAGCAAGTGTCTATTGACGAAAACAATGTGTTTTGGGGGGTAAATCGAAATCGTTTTCTCGTCTAAATCCGTTCCAAGGTGGGTAAAGTAAGGAAAGTAACTCTTGGAATGACACTTGGAATAAACAACGGGTCTTGCGTTCGATAACCTATCTATCTTATCCTGCTCTAATGATCTTTGGCAAGATGAGGTTGGTCAAACATAAAATCAGCGTTAGATTGCCTTCCTGCTTTCCCGGAGGATTGCCCAAAGACGAAGCTTCTTGATACGATTGCTTCCCCTTTTCGTATTCCTGCGGTTTTCGCCGCCGACACGACGTCAAACCGCGTTTGCGATGAGACCTCAAGATTAATGTAGCTTTTTGTACTGTTCTTCCTTCGTTTCAATCGTTAATCCTTCCCCACCCAAAACTCGCTCACCTCACATTCAGCAGTTCGGTGTGATCGCACCCGTGATCGTGATCGTCCATTTTATGGCAGCAGCAGCAACAACAGAGGGTGGTGAGATAAAATAAATGATATACACGAAGACGGTTTTCGTTCTCGGTAGGTTCCTGCGGATGAGGAGTCCCAGTCCTAAAACCGCCTGCGAAACATGATCCAGGGCCGGCTCCCCCGCAAAGAAAGGAGAATCGGAAGGTTTATGCTTGCTCATAAAAAAAATGCTCAAGAACCTCGAATAGAGCTCATAAAATGTTCGTCGTAGCTGTTAGGAACTTTTCGTGAAAAGGGAGGCCCCCAAACACCTTTCGTTTGGATGGTGATGCTGCAGAAGATTTGAGATTTGCTCGCGGAACCAACAGATCCTGTGCCCTCTCCTCCCAGGGGTTCCTTCTTCTATCTAGCTAACATAAAGTTGAGTGACCTCGTATGCCCTTCCTCCCAAAATCCAATGCTTCGTGACATTTGTAATGATGGGGCTCAACCGAGGGGATATCTTTTTTCGCAATTGCTCTCTAATTACGCGATCTCACTTGTGGCCACCGGGCTGCGCGGGTTGGCGAATGCTACGAGTTTATTACCTGTTAAATATCAATCATTGACCAAATCGAACATTAACGTAAACGCTAACTGCCAACTAAACGAGCCTGCCCAATGTTTGAACCGACCGTGCTGTTTACCGCAAATAGGCTAGCTCGCTTCATTTAACGACCGACGATGTGTGTTTTTTTTTTACCTTTATTCTCTACATTCTTGTCTTAACCATTGCCCAGTGTTGGGCTCACTTCAGCCGGTTTCTAGCCTTTCCTTCGTACGTCTGAGAATTTACGCATTTTCAGCTTGCGCTTTGTTACTGCCCGAAATTAGCAAACATTTTATTTCGGTTGGTATGCTGAGCAGCAATAACAAGAACCCAAAAAAAAAAAATCCCCACGGGGAGAAACATAAAAATGTACGCGCGCGTGTGTGTGTGGAGCTGGTTTACTTTGGCAGCATCCGTCTGTCCTTTTGCTCGAGTGTTCTTGCCCGCGGCAAACAGCGTACCGAGACCGTGAAAACGTACTCGCAACGCGCTGATTGTCTTTCACACGATCTCTTATTCACACGCATCCTTGCTTGATGGGCTGAGCTATTGGCGGGCTGTATGCGATTATATGCAGACGGAAGTATGCCCGTGGACAACTCACGTGCCGAGTTTCATTCACAAACAAATGTTTAAGCCCTTCCATCTGCGCAGCCCTGGAACCTTTATCGGGCTCGCAGACGGCCCAGTTGCCAATATCGCCCAATATAGCATTCCTTTCCGTCCACGTACTGCGATCTTGCTGACCATCAACGCCTGTCATGCCTTATCGTGCCGGGACACCCAAGACCCATTCGAATGTAAATATAGCCGAACGACTTTGTCGGGGCGATGCAAAACTCCGATACCGTGCGGGACTGTGACCAACGATGTGCGGATGTGTGGTTGACCAAATATTTAACGCTAACATCTTTTTTTTTCTCCTTCGTTTTGTTAACAAGAGAAAAAAAATGGTGGCCCCCAAAAGCACACAGGGTGCTGCACATAAACCGTGTGCAAATGTTGACCGAAAACAGCTGATTAGATTCCTACGTCCTGTGAACTGCCCCGGTCGGTTCCATTTGCTGTCAGCTGCTCGAAGTCGCAATATTTTTTTTATATACATTTTTTTGACACACAACAATCAATCTGAAGAAGAAAAAAAATTAGGTGATTTTTGGAACGTTCAGCGAAACGTTATGTAGTACGCTGCCATCTTTCTTATCACCTCGTTGCTAACAAGCGGCTGTTTTGTAAGAGAAATCGAAAATGTAGAATTTCTACAACAAAACAAAACAAAACAAAAATCCTCACCCACGACGTTGCGAAATCAAACTCCGAATAATGGGAGTTGTTGTCGTATGACTTATTTAAAGCGACATATTGCACATTCCATCAGTACACGCTATTTCCGTGCACATCGCGGTCGGCAGTATCCACAAAAAATCGGAATCGAAACCGAATATACGAATGCATTCATTCATCGGTGTCGCGTACTCATTCATTCATGCTTTTTTATTGCATACATAATACCGGAAGCAACAAACACACCGATACGATTTGTCGACACTGCAACTGCATGTGCCGGCGACGCTTGGGCTTATCAGCACGGTGCCTACTTTCAGGGGCATGCGCGCGATGCGATAACAGCGCCAGCGCATGATTCAGGATTACCAGTTGCAGCATTAAAGTTACACATTGCCATCAACACTGCAAGCAGCACGAAAGAAGGCGCGAAAAAATAAATAACGCAAAAAAAGAACACTAATGTGACAATAAAATTGCTTGATTACTTTCATTGAATAATAAGCGGGCGCAAAATGGTGGCGATTTTTAATGATTTTTTTTCAATTTCCTCAATTAATATTTACAAACATTAATGGCCATAAAGGTTGGATGCGATTACAAGTGGTAAGTGCAATTAAAATATCAAAGCAAATTTACACACTTTTGCATGCAAATAAGGTTTCGGAAACATCTGATAAGGAAATGTTTGAATAACGAAAAGGTAGACGACAAAGAATAAAAAACCAACACACACATAATTTACAGGGATTAATCAATGAAATGAATACAAATTATACATTTTGTTACATTTTGACAGATCGTGGTATGTACAGAGTTCCTTAATTTGAACACACTTTTGGCGAGGAGAAATGGAAATGAAACTAAAAATAATTCCACCGCACATACACAGCATCCTTTAAAAACATTATTCTGTCAGAAGAACCCACATACTGCCTACTCATCAAAACAATCCTTAACCATTCCCGGCCACAGGGTATTTCATAACCGACAGCAATACCACACAAACCTGCTCCGTGAGAGCTTTGAATAAAAAACAATCTTTTCAATTCCTCCAACAAATCCTTTGCCCAACCCCATATACCCATCACCGTACCGGTCGGTTATGAAAAAGGAACTCGAAATCAAGGATGATGACCATCTACATTATAATCGGAGCCCCCGGGATGGATCGAAAAATCATGGCCACGACAGCCAAACCCTTGGCGGGAACGATCATCACAGCCACGGTTTTACGGTATACGGGGGTTCGGTGCGGGTGATATGGACGTCCCGGCGAGGCGGATCTGAAACCCGTCAGCACACACAGATAACCAACCAACCAAAACAGTCAAAATGCCCGGCACGCCGCTTCGTTTTCTCTCGCGCCGCGCTGTACGTTCCGCGCGTACTTCAAAAAGTCATATGATTGATGAACTTGAGTTTTTCACCTCTCCACACGGCGCACAACAACACGGCGAAGTTGTTGCCGCACTTCAAGCTGATCGTTTTCTTGCGCCTTCTATGCGCGAACGTGCAGAACACCATCAATACCCGAACGGTAACAATTGCGTACCATCAGTTAAGATGTTCGTAGAATTTATCATACACGAACGCATTGAATTCTGGAGTTTACGTAAAAAGACATACGTACTCGGGATGGGGTTTGAATAAATTCTACAGATTCATCACACCATCGAGAATTGTGTGTCGTTTGTGCGTCGAAAAATCTCCACGCCCAAGCATGGACGTACGAAGGAGCAGAGGCACAAAGGCTCATACATATGCAAACAAAAGGGTGGCACAGGATGCATACACATTCCGGGGCGCTCTCTGCAGCATTATCGATATTTTAAGCATGCATCCCTGAGCAATGCCGAGTTAACTTATTACATTCCTCATTTTTGATCGTTCCAACTTTGGTACTTTTTAATTCTTCAAGGTTTGGATTATGTCAATCTCAGCCTCAGTGTGGCGTTGGTTGCGGTTTTAGACACATCACTTTTCCTACAATCTGAACATGTGTAATTAATTCCACCTTTCCAGCCTGCAACCCCGACCCCGAGTGATTACACAGAATGAGTAGCACCTTTTTGACATCTTCACCGACTTGTCAGGGGGTATGATTTTAGAATTCCTTTTTTGTTTAATTTCTTAGCCTTGTTTCTGTGTCTTTCCGCCGAGTGCTGTGGTTGTTAATCAGTTAATCCTGGCGCGTACGCAATGAAAGCGAAAAAACGGAAACATCAACTTCGATGACGACAACAGAATATAGAAAGCCACTTTCGATGATGAGACTACCAGATACATGATGCACTATCCAGTGTAAAACGATCGGAAACATTTTTTTTGTTTTCTTCAGGTTTTTTTGTGTCTTCTCTGCTTCCTGCACTAGGTCCTGCACCATCGAGTCGGATGAGGCAGGAAAAGGATATCCTCTTACGCGAGGGAGAATCTGTGACGAGATTGACCGTTGCCGTTGCTTCCTACGGCAGAGCGTTTCCAGTGACCGAAGTCACAGGAATGCTGAAGTTCCGATGGCGATGGCATCAATTATCATTCGAACCTTCGGGGCTTGGAACGAAGCATCAAACGGGCTGGACGAAGCAGAAATTGAAAAAAATGTATATGAAAGCATTCTAACCCCGAATGCAACCCACGGTGTAAGACTTTGGTTACATTGGTCGCTATCGGTTTTCCTAATTATCATACGTGTTTATCCTTTTCCCGTCATTCTAATGCTGCGGCGGGATGTCCCATCCTTCTGTAGAACATTATTATTATATTGCCTCCTTCCCTTACGCGAGAATGTTTATAAATTATTTCCTACCGAAGTTGGTACAAGAATGTGGTAAAAGGAGTACCAAATGCATCATCTAAATATGCTTTGAAAAGTGAAAGATGTGGATTTTTTTCCTGTTCGGCTTTACTTGCTCTTCCAGACCTAGAGCCCACAGTCTGCTTTTAGGCGTATTTAGTAACGAACGGGTTCTAGCTGGAGTCTTTCTGCGGGTCTTAAATTTGATCGTGGGAAAGCACCAACAAAACGGTGGCTGTCAACGGGGGGGACGACACCACTGTACGGTGGATGAGAGAGTTCCTAATGAAACATGACATGGTGGTGGTGGATTAAGCCTTTTTTCTTCTTCAGACAAGCGGAATAAACATGGAGAGATTTTTTTTTCCTTCTTATACTTAGTTTGAACCGGGTAAAGACACCAAAGAAATATATTAAGTTACACACCATCATGAAATCAAAAATTTCAAAGTAAAACTCGTGATGCACCGGAATCCATAGAAGATTCTTGCGGGTATCAATCAAGGTTTTCTTACCAACAGCTTACATATCCCTTGAATCAAATGTAGGCCAATAAATATATTATTTTAATGCTCATCTCGTGCGTGTATTAACGTCAGAATTCAACTAAAAATATTAATATTGTTAGAAAGTATTGTAATTGTACAATTGCAGGATAACTAAATATGGTTTGAATAAGCACTAAGGCTTGGCCATTCCTCTCGAATACAAAAAATGGTTTGAATGAAAATAGATCATAAAGCATAATGTGTGCAGTATTGCCTAATGACAAATTTACTTCCTCAGAATCCTTCACCTTTCACCTTTCAATATATTGTACGATTCCAGTATTGTTGTCCAAATTTTTGCCTCTGCCGGACAGGGCTGTGGGAATTTCACACAATCAAAAGATCGAGTAAACATCGAAGCAATGCTAAATGCTCTTAGCCCACCGGGACACAATGGTAGGAAGAATGGTATCTATGGGAACTGCAGCCGAAACGCGAGAAGGTGTCTATGGAGCAAATAAATTTGGCCGACGTTTTATTACCGACACCCAAAGACCGCAAGCTACGTTCTTCAGTTACCGAAATAAAAATCGAATGATGAAAAAATCAAACTACTTATCAAGCGACGAAGGATGTGCTATGGCAATAGCCAAATACAACCATCACCCATCTTCTGCAGCAAAATAGATTTAACGATAGCCTTAGAAATTATAGCAAAAAAAAAAACTCCTACTCCAGAACAAGGCATACGAGCCCTTTAAACCCATGGACACTGTACGCTCGATCGATTCGGTCGAAAGGACAACGACCACGACGAACAATCCCGGCGATCAAAAGGACCCTAAGCGAAAAACGGCGACGGTGAGACGAATCAGCCACAGAAAGCGAACTGTCAAAGAGTCAGGTGATTTCCCACAGGATTCCAAGTGCCAAGATCAGCTGAGCACATCGGGCAACGATCATATGATTCTGGAACGGGTCTGGAACCTAGCGTTCGACCGTTGTCGCCAGCTACTCCTACACGGGGGATTCCTTGCATGGGAGTTGAAAAAAAATCAACAAGGGTTCACTAGCCCTTCCCGATCGTACCGAACCGATTGTTACATCCTTCTTCGAATTTTTTGCGGACTCGCAATGGCTTAAGACCATCGCTTTGTGCATTTCTTCGAGATGTTCTTTAAGAAATAAAAAGGGAACATACAGACTTTCGGTATTGTTCGACCCGGAGCTCTTTTTGGCGGTAAGGGAAGGCACGAGTAAACCAAAGAAGCACGGAAAGGACACGAAACCAAGAAAAAAAAATGCACAGAGATCCACACAGGACTGGACCCAACCCAAGGATCGTGCAGTGCGCGCTTGAGTATTTTAAACCTCTCATCCCCCGCAACCTTTTACCTTTTTGGCTGATTGCTTGGTTTCTACATTTGATGATAATGAAAAATAATTCGACCTTTTTCGCCCTTTTTCCTTCGACTTTTTTTTTTGCTACGAGCCCAAGTTGGGGAATAAAAAAAGTATGAAAAATAACACAGTTCGTTAGCAAGGATCGAACCAGAGACAGGACAAATGGGCGATAAGAATAATGGAAAGTTTGAAAAATTGCTATAAAATGTTTCCCTAAATTGATCCAAATGGATATGCTCGGCAATCAGCAACCTGCCACTTTTCCCACCGTTTGTATTATAGACATACCAAACAACAGTTCTATCATTCCTGATCCTTTCTCTTCGGATACGCGCCGTAGATGATCCTTCCGCTTGGCCTCCCGTGAGGGTTTTGATTTCGCACGAACTATAACGATCTTGTGCGGTGATCAGTACAACTGTTAGGTGATGGAGAGGCATACACGGCATACATTGTTGTTGACGGAACATGAGGCAAAAAATACGACATTCGGTCGATTATCCCATGTTTACCGATTGGCCCATTGAAACCGGAGGTCGGTTTTGATCGAAGACTATAAAGCCAATGCTTCCAGGGTAGTGTGCTTTTGATCGGTGTGAGAAAAGTCATTCGGTCCGCAAACGAATGTCGCAGGTCAGTTTTAACGCCCAAGGACTCCATACACTGACCATTCATTTGACAAATCTAGCGGAAGACCAAAAGGAGACTATTGAAGTTGTGGAATTCCCATCGGAAGTCGATGAAACTGCAGTATCGCTGTTAACAGCATTTGATTCTTAAAAATCATTCACCCAGAAGGGATTCCTTCGCCGAAATTTAATGTAATTTGCAACCAACAAAATTCACCTAAGAATTAGCTATGGGAAGGTTATGTTTGGCTACCGTTCTTCCTTTGCTACTGTGTATTTATTTATTTCACCCTAAAAAAGGTATAATTTTTCACACTTCACAAAAAATTGCAACATCATTAGTTAATTAACATCCCTAGGAAGTCTCCACACCAAACGAAAGAAAAAGCGGCCGTATCACCTAAATCTTTGTGTGCTGCGTGGGAAAATGTAAACGTTACAAAGTTACTTGCCACGAAATGCAAAAATTGATTATAATAATGGAAAAAGTTACACAAAAGTCCAACGGAGAAATTAAATTAGAAAATGTGCCCGAGACGAATTGAAACGGCATTCAAAAAAACAAAATACAACCAAAAAATGGATTCTCATTCTCACCTGAAGGGCAGTGTATCATTTTGTCCATGGTCAGATTTTGGGCTCTCCAGAATGGATGGACTGAAATTTGTTCCATTTTCTTTGCTGTCCAAGGAAAGGTTACACGCTGTCAGAGAATCCTGGCGTTAACGCCTTGCATCCCGCGGTGCTTAATTTTGGTTCTCGTCTAAACGAATGATATTTCCAACTGGGTCTGCGGGAGGTTCAAAATCAACCTAGGAGCAGAGATCACGCAGCAGAACGCAAGATCAAACAACATCGACCACCGGCAGGATGTTGAGGGATAGTTCACACGCTTAGTGAATGGAGCTATGAATATTATGCGCTCATTAATAGTTATGTTTTCCTTTACATTTTTTCCTAAATATTTTCACTTTTCCGGTGGTTCCGTCTAATAAAGCACAGCTAGAAGCATCCGCGAAGCAATTGTTCACTTTAGTTGTGGATATTTAATCTTATTCAGCTTCTCTTTAGTTTGGCATTCTCTTAGATTGTGTGCTATCAGATGGTAGGCGTGTAGGAAAAATTTTGGTTCCTATTTTTTTTTTTGTACAATACCAGAAAATGATTAATATCGAAACAACGAAAGTTTTTCTTTAGTTTGTCTTCTACCAAAACTGAAGTATGGTATAATTCAAATTATTAATAAGCACAAATATTGCTACAAACTTTAAAACAAACTCCAATTTAAAATATTATAAATAAAAACGAAGTATATTTCATAACTCCATCTCGCCATTTTTAAAGAAAAAAACAAACATGAGATGAAGAAATACCGTTAATTTCATACTCAACTCAATCAAAACCACAATAACCCATTTCGTGTGTGCGTTGTATAATTTATGGTGTGCCTCCCATCCAGGACGAAAGCATAAAACTCACGGGGGAGAGAGATACACACACCGAGAAGAAGATTTCTTCCCCAACGCTGGCTTTCGCCATTCTACAATCGCTTCACCGGTCAGTTATAAAAAACGAAATCTGCTTCCTACACACCCTTTTATTCGAAGCGGTAAAGAATAACTTTAAATTTGCGATCAATTCGAGACGATCGCTACATTCCGCAGCGCCTCATGATAACAGGGCGAAGGAACTTACAAAACAAACCGAAACGAATGGAAAAAAGAACAAAAAAACGAATCGCAACATAATACATTTCTTCCACCGTAAACCTACACGCTATCAAAAATGAACAGGGCCAAAAACCCTTCGTTTGAGGTTTCGAGTTTTGGCGTATCACTGCCCAAACTCCCCACCCGGAGGTCCCAAAAGGAGGTCTGAAAGTTCAAATTTTGTTTCCCCGGACCCACAGGATGCAACCGCCAAAAGCAATGGTTCGCGAAAATCGTGACATTCGTCGTTGGAATCAGGTTTGCAAAAATGGGCGTAGGGACGCAGACCAAACTAGAAGGTAAAGAAAGCTTCCCCACATTCAACCATGCCACGGTCCGTCCACCCGTACAAGCAGTGCCAGAGGTTTAAAGGGAAGAAAAAAAAGGTTAACGACATTCAGGGAATGAGCGGTACGTACGCGTTTTCATCTTGCCGAGCATCAGCAGAACGTAATACAAGGCGTTATGGAACTCTTACGGCAGGGAGTCGCGGGTAAAAAGACGAAAGCAACACCCCCTTCCCGACCCGTTGCGTTGCCTGTGGTGTGATGTGCCTTGCGATGATGCGCAGTGTGATAGGGATTTTTTTTTTGCTAAAGGATCGTGTCTGATCAGCATTGAGGCAACCACCAAACGTTCGCGAACGATGGCGACCCACGATCGAATCCCCCCACAGCCCGGCCAGACATGCGATGGAGTTCCCCAGGCACGAATCTGGCCCTCTTCCAAATCATGAGCGTAAAGGTTCGAAGGACTAAAACGAGACCACAAGCGGCAACAGCAAAAGCAGCATCGAAATAAAAGGAATCGAGCGGTGTATGTGACACGCTGACGGTATACGCTCGAAAACCACGGAATGACGGGTAAAGAAAAGTGTAAAAGTATACGCGAAAGAGAGAATATCAAAATTACGAAATGGGAAAGCAATCAACAAATGGAAAAGAAAAGCAAGACACACACACATAAAAGATGAAAAACGCATCAAGAGAATGGATGCCAACGTGGCAGTGGATAAAAGAATGAGCTAAGAAAAAAATAAACATTCCATACAGAGGATCAATAAACGAGTAAAAAGTATGAAAGAAATATGAAACAAAGGAAAATAAACTACATAACAAGTGGGGTATTTAGTGAAGCAAAGGAAAATGGAAAAATGAGAAAAATAAATACAAAATTATATATATGCCACTATAAAGCACAGCAAAAGAAAAGAACATAAGAATAACATTTAAAACAATTGAGAATGTAATGCATTCTAAAATGATCATTAAAAATAAGTTTCCAATATATAACTCGTAACTGTAACATAAAAGAGTAGAACTGTAATGTGTTACAATATAATGTAAATTATGCTAACAGAAGAACAGCTAACATAAAAACAAAAACAACATAATAATAATGTAACATAACTTTTTGGGTAACTACACTTAACTCATGCTCAGGAATGTATTCTTGATGAGAATTGGTTAGGATGTTATTAACTCCAATGGTTCTAGAAACCCCAAAGGAGAAGAAGTTACGTGTTTGTCAAGAGGTTCCAAAAGAAGAAGAACAAAAGTTCTGCCAACCTGGAATCCTCCAAGAAGAAACGTTTGTTTATGCGATGGTATCTTTAACACGTCGTCTTTCGTATCGTCGTAATTGGTCGTAAAGCCGCGGGAGTGCGTGTTTGTGTGAGTGAGTGCGTATATTTCTTTTTTGTTCTTCATCGCGCGCCCAAACGTCGCCCAGCACTGAAGGTGCCAAACGAAGGCTCCTTTCCCGAAGGGGCCAACAAAAAACGCGCTGTTATATAACCGGGCGCTATTTGACGTGAGAGCTGAGCGATCGCGGACATGACCCGCCAACCCGAGGACGGTCCAGGCAGAAGAAACGTGGTCGCGGTGTAATAACTCAACCCGAGCGAACTCCACGCTGCCAAGCGAACGGAACGACAATTAGCTCGATCCTGGAGGGAAATGTGCTACGGCAACGAACGCTGATGTATAAATCCAAGATAAAGAAAACCCAAAAAACCAAAGAATATACAATGTCGGAGGCTAATGCTTCGGGCAGGCATTGCTGATAGTACGGACTGGAAACCTGTTTCCACCAGTTGCGTCCCATCCGAGGGTAAAACAAGCGTTTGATCGTTGATCTTCGATCGTACTTCAATCTAATGCGATTGATTGCCCCAGGTTTTGGTAGCGTTAGCGTGAAAACAGCAAAGGTGGCGGTAGATCTGGTTGCTTTAAATAAAAATCCACCGAGGACCCAGCGCCTCATTGATAGGTGCGAACTGATCTGAACGGTTTGATACATCGGGGACAAGCAGGAAGCAACGTTTACCCTTGATTAGTTAAACCGACAGCACCTTTTGGTGATGTTGGGCAGGACACCTTAAGGACACCTCTATCGAACGCGATTATTATTACGAATATTGATAACCAAAAATTACGCTTCCCAACGGTCAATTTGTTACCACAGCTGGTTCATACCTTTACATATCCCGCGCATTTTTTTAAACTAAAAAATAACACATCTTCCATCGGCAACACCGCAGTTCTTTGTTGTGAATGAGACCTAAAGTATAACAGGTTTTCTAGGAGGATGGCAAAGAAATAAAAGAAAATGAAAAATATGTTTTGCGATCAATGTTTCATAATAACACACCAATTAAACATCACTTTCACCCACGCACGAAAAGGGAAAAAACGCTCCAAAACAACTTCATCAATCATCCGTCATTCAACACATTGGAAAATCGAGCGTAAGTCGTCCTTTTTACAAATCCCAGCAAACCTACAAGGCAAATAATTAAAACACACCCTGACAAATCGCTGATCCTTCATTAGCGAACACATCCTTTTTTAACACGCCCGGGGGCTGAGGGTATGAACCATTAAACCTTCGTTCCGAACTTTCCGAACTTTCGCTTTATGCTTTCGCATCTTGCAATCTTTTCCCATCCGTCCGTCAAAATACGACCCACGGTGAGTGATAAACGATCACCGGGGTCATATTAGATCGATTGTTTTTCTAACACAGCTATCATTATCACATGGACCAGTGGTTCGGATTTTCCGTGTGCCGTTAGGTTTAGGGGTTGAAAAATGTGCTCAGCAGTGATAAGTTTCAAGGTATTCTGCAAATAGTACCAAGAATTACTAAAGAACCCGCTTATTGTACATCTCCCTTAGAAAAGGATGATTAATAAATATTGAAAATAAAGCGCTGCTTTACGACTCACACAGATTCTGATCGTCTCCTTCTTGCTCTTGTGGATACAATCTGAGGTGCCTTTTGCCGTGTTGTTCTTAGTTTTGATTTTAATCAGTATCTTTGACGCCGCCGAACAATAATCAGTGTGAGGGCAATAGGACGGTGATCGTAAAAATTAATCAACAACCGCTTTCCCGGCTGAATCCCAACACTGACTCAGATCCTTTTTTCGGGAATTTCTCCAAACTGCAGACCGTACACAAAAGGATCAGACAGATACAGCTGAGAGCTGCCGGAGAAGTCATCATTAAGTGGTTAGGATTGCTTTTAAAAGGGCTTTCCCTGGCCGACACCGAGCGCACAGATAGTGTCGTCTAGGAATGGGCAAGACCACCGAAAACATCGCCAACAACCGTTCGTCTGGCTCCGGTGCACTTTATAAGCTTCTGATATCGGTTTTCACCCACTTTTTACCTTCCTCTAACGAACATGTCTAGAACACACACCCATCATGAAGCGTACGACTCCCTGCCATGCTATGGTTTTATTTGATTTCGTTGGAACTCCTTTCGTCCTGGAATTTCGTCCATCGTGCGGGATAAGCAAACAGACAACCGAAGACGGAAATTCTCCCACCATTTAAAAGTGTGAAGAGAAAACTTTTATACCATCCAAAATACCAGCGGGCTATTGGGCCTTTTGCGCCTTTCGCATCAGATCAAATATTTTACTTCTGTATCTTGCCTTTACGCACCAAGATTTCCAGTTTGGTTCGGTCGAATGTTTACATCTTTTACAAGTCATCAAGTGAGAAGGTTGGGTACCGGAGCAGGTTCAATTCGTAACGGGTTCGCGGGAAGCAGTTTAAGGGATGCGCACATTTTGGCGCCCTTTTTCATCGCGTTTGATTGAGAAACTGGCGCAGAAAGTGAGAAGCTTTAATGGAATTTCGTAGAATGAAGTTGGGTAGACAGGGTCATAAATAATGAACTAATGGTAATACGATAAATGTAAGAGATTGCCATCAAAATACATCGGAAATGATAATTTATAGTGTACGTGCGAAAGGGTCATTTACAGGTTTCAAGTCACACAAACCGTTCGTTGATACACATCACATCACCTCACCTCGTTTGCCGTACTGCGCAATTGAATATCTCAAAATCCTTGTAATAATAACGATAACAATGCAATTGCTTGCCTTTCAACCTGCGTTCTCAGGCGCATCGCTAAGCACCGCAAGCTATAGCCATAGTTCAAACTATTCAAATCAAATGAGCAAAAAAAGCCTACACACTATTATGTCAGCTTCGGAGCGAAAAAGAAACGCATCGCATAATAACACAAAAGGGCAAAACAACAGCACAGATCAACTGCCAGGAACAAAAGGCCCCACAAAACGTATCGTTCGTCTGCCAGGATACATACGACAAAATGCGCTGCAAAAAAAAAAACAGTAAAAAGCAAACCAGGAAAAAACAGCACACAAATTCAGGCGTCATCAAAATGCTGTATTGCAGCGGCAACAGCGAAAGCCCGCACAACCCAATTACGGGCGCGGGCTTCCATTTCCCTAATCTTCAGAAACCTAAATCCCTCCGGGGTGTTCTCATCATCATCGTCGACTAACCTTTTGTGGCGAGCTGCGCCACTCGACAGGGCGCTCTAGCGCGATCTCATCTCAGCGCTCGGTGTTGTATCCGCAACATAAAAACGCACGTACCGCGCCACCACTCCACGCATTGATTTATGTTTGCGCCGCGCTATAATCCTTTCCGTGCGCAAAAAAACGACACACATACACACTAGATGTGTAAACAACAAAGAGCGACTGGGGAAACAAAATTGTTTCAAAATTGCATTTTTTCTTTCGCGCTAGAGATTTGAGCCTTTTTTTATGTTTTGCTTACGATCATCGCTCAAGTAGTGTTTGAGGTTATGTTTCAAGCATATCAAAACCCAATCCACTAGGATATGGGGCAGCAAAAAATAAAAAGGTATTGCAGCTTCCGTAAGACAAGCGAGAAAGCGCAAGGAGATTGTATTTTCCGGCCCCGGCAAAGATTGTTTGGTAATTGTTTTCATTTTCGACTTTTTTTGTACCATTTTGGTTCCGCATTCCCTTCGGTGCGTGCGTTCATCTTTACGTTTTTGCATACGTCAAGCAAGAGGAAACATTACAACAAATCTTACAACACTTCGCCTCTATTGTTTGGCGCATGACAGCAGAAAAGTGTCGATTTCTTCGCAACGCGTTCGCATAAGGAAAAGGAAACGAACGGCCCGAGAAAAAAAAACAACAAACAGTTCCTTAAATCCGCTCTAAGCTAAAAGCAAACAGCGTGTGTTAGTTCTTAATTAAGATTTCACTATTCTGCTCCGCCGTGCGCACGCAGCACGATCTGTCTCTCGCCAGCGCGAGTGCATAATATGCTAATTGAATGGTGCTGGGCGACAGAAAAAAAAATATCTTTTGCATTTGTTCCCCGTCTTTGCTTCACCACATGCAGCTCATTGTTGCCCCGAATGGAACGTCATATTTCGTGTTGCTATCGTGCACATTCCACCGATCGGGTGTTCCGATCGTTCCAAATTGGACAGCTTTGGAAATGAAAATAACAACAGGAGCGAAATGAATAGTTGCGACAAGCAAAAACAAAAAAAAAACATGTAAAATAAATAAATTATGAAAGCTAGTACAGGGAACAGACAAATGCCTCTGTCAGACATCATCCGGATGCATTTTGAAACGCGAGAACACACGGGGGAACCGAAAGTGAAGTTGATGAGAACTCCTCTAACAAGCATCCTATGAAGGAAAAGGGAGTACACTAGCCGCACTGGGAAAAAGGGTTTGGCTAAGTTAAACGACTCGAAACCGCGTGCGCTTCCGGAACCATAGTTCGAGGCACATCGCTTCCTTTACTTTCCTTAATACGTTAGCGTTACGCATCAGAAAGTACGGACAATGGTTTTACTTGGTTGTACAAAAGACACGAGAAAGACGTTATCATTGCGAAGGAGGCTATTAAAAATTTGTTTGTTTATCGCGGGAATCTTCACAAATTTTGTAAACGTAAATCTTCAAAGGAATACACTGCTGGAAACAAATAAAAACGCTATGCACCAATCGATTCCATTGGTAAGTCGATTAAATTTTCGTAAAATTTTGATCTGCTCAACAATTAATGTGAGAACACTGTTTTCATTTCAATTTGAATATCTTTTTCATGCATTAATCTTAACATATTATAATAATATTATAATTATTATAATATTAAAATCTTGCATTTATTCTTATAATCAAACAGCATGGAAATTCATAATTTTGGGGCACAACATTGAAGTGTAACCTAATTTAATAATTTTACATACAAAATCTCATAGGTTTTGGCACTACCTTTTCTAATTATTGTGAATTAATTACTTCGTGGACTATCGTCTAATTATTCGTCTAAACCAAAATTTACAAATTACCCAAAAAATATATATTGTCAACACTTCTAAAGGCAACATTTCTTCCTGTATTCCTTCTTCTTCTTCCTTCCTCCGTCATATTGCAGTTTTTATACTAATATTCGCTAGAGCAGTGGCTTCTTAAATGGGGTCAACATTTTTGCCTGCAAAATTATGTTCCCAACCGTAAATGAAAGATTCGTAAAGCGTTAGATAAAAAAAAATTAATCACCCAAATTCCCCAGTAACATCCGTTAGAAGATTGTTTAAAAATTTACCCATTTACTGCCACGCCAGACGTAATCGAGCATGTGGCAAATAAAGGGCGTACTTCTGGCATAACTACGCGTAGACACGTTAACGGACAAAAAATAACGATTACCAACAGGCTGTACTACTTTTTTCCGAAAAATCCTTTACCCTTTCCATCGAGCAACCTTGGACTAAAGTGCACCCAAGTGCAGAGCAAATTTCGTTTCGTGTCCGTACAGGTTGTTGGAAGTGTTCTGTGTCGCGCTAGTTCACACCCCGAATCTTCCCACAATATATCCTCCTGCACGGTATGTGCTTACGGGCTCTCGATCAGAAGCAAACAGAAGTGGTGTGCGTATCATAAAAACCGTATGCCCACTCGTTCACGATACCGCAGGACAATGTGAATCTCAAGGATGAGAACTTCGGGATACATGATGTTGTTCTTTCCTCAATTTCGCTTTGTTGCTTTCGCTTTTGTTCCTTCGCCTAGCAGAGACAATCCCTGCGTGCGTTATGCTCAGCGCGTACCTGTCGCGTAGGAAAATTCCTCCACCTGAACCCGGCACACCACACCCAAAACAACTGTGCCGGGTTGATTTCTTTTGAACAGACCGACCGCCTTTTGCTGGTACTGTTCTTCTTCGGTGCTATGCGCATTTGCTGCTGCTACTGCTTCACAAAACCGTCATACGCATGTTCTCACTTACTCTAATGAACTATTCGCGAAAGATTATAATGCAAAACATACCCCCGGGGATCGGCGTATGGCGGTAGTGCTTCCTCTAAAGGTAAGATTTGCCCAGTAATTAGACCTGCATTGCTAGCCAAGCAAGAAAAAGCAATAGTGCGAAGACATGCAAATACGAAAAGTATCGGAAAATCATTTGCCAGCAGGACGCATCACCGTTGACCAGTGGTCATTGTTGCCGCACATTCGCAATGTCCTTTTCGCTGCACAAACTCAACAAAAGTGGTGAACAAAGCTCCAAACCAAATCTTCAGACTGTGGCACGGCACTGTGGGATAGACAAAACACTATTTGCGAAATGCATTAACGTTGTTTTTGCAACCATTTCCACCAGTCGCACCCAAAAATGGCATGCTTTTTTTTGGTTATACGGTTTCTTGCTTTTTTGATTTATTTTTTTTTTGCACACAATCGGTCAAATCCGCACACGGCAGGATGCGTTTGTTATGTGTGGACATTGTCCACCATTTTTAAAGGACATTTCCCTCACATTCTCAGGACTTTAAAGGGCCAGTAGAATTACGAACGTGTAAATGACATACGATCTCGTCTCGGACATTTAAAAATGGCAACACGTTTAGACGTGGTGTTTTGTTCCCGTGGGAGAACTTCGGTGCATTTAATTTGCAGGTACTTCAAAGCTTATTTGTTTCTTGACCAATGCATAACAATTTGAGCAGAAAGGAAGACTGGTGAGATCTTAATTTCGTTGTGGTGAGGCGATACAACGAATGAAAACACGAGAAGTCGTCCTTGTGGATAATGAATAGCAAGAATTACAAGGTATTTCAAATAAGTTTCATGCACCTTCAAGGATTCAAGAATTCAAGTTTAAGAATTTATTTTGTTTATTGTTATAAATATATACAACAATCTATCAAAAGGATTAAAAGGATCCAACAAACGCAGCAAACTAAAGAACGTCGAATCAAGTGATAAATTGAACAATTCTTAATGTTTTTTTTTTGTTACTTTGCCACGTAGAACCACTCCTTCTGCTTCGTCGTCACTAAATTGATGACGGTGGTAAATCCGGGAGAGACAAAACCAACCGTTCGATCAGATAACGTCACGCAATCCATTACGATCATCGGCATCCTTTTTTTATGACAATGACGATTGAGAACATCAATAGAGTAAGTTCGATTGTTGTGATGTATCAAAATATTCAAGATGAGTATTTGTAGGAACGTTACTTTAACTTATACTGGACATAACAACCTCAAATACATTACCCTATTGCTAACAATCTGTACTGCCCACCATTCGTAAAGAGTGGTCACATTACCAGTGTTAATTCGTGCTTTATTATTTCCCACGCAGTGCCGTCGCTTTGGCAATGCATGTGCTACCGAAAAAGGCTCATGCTCGCAAACACTAAACATGTAATTCCCACTGTGCGTGAGACAACCACTTAAACCCTAAAGTTGATTAATGTTGGTTGTGCAAAAAAGACGACAAAAGAATACCGAACCGTACCGCACGGGTGAAAAGCTGTGCGTCTGTACATCGGATCGCATATTCCGCCAGCCTGCCGGGTATAGTACGTCACCGGACTCTTTTGCGCCACAGTCTGACCATTTCAAGAGTTTCATTCATTAGCTTTCGAGTGTGACTTCTAGTGCGATGGGTTTTTATTTTCACAAAAAAAATAAAAGAACACCCCTAAGTGTCCTATTACACTGGGCATTGATTGAAATACATTGGATAATTGGTGAAACCGGACTGTTCACAATGGTCAGCGTTTGGGCTGCCCGGGAAAATAGACGACCTGATTTCCTCAGAATTTCGGCAATGTCCTTTCCTCCCGCGTTCTTCCCTTTTTTTTTGCTCTGCTCTACACACCAAAAACAGAACCACCAGGATATCGATTCCGGATCGGTTGGGCACACTGGCTGCAAAATGATCGTTGCATAATGAGAAAAGAGTACTCTTGACAACAGTCTGTTGTGCTATTTGACCTGTTCCTTGCTGGCTCCGAGATGCCCGGCCACTCGGTGTTACCGTAGAGAGTGTTGTTTTGTTATCCGCAGGCCTGATCTTCAGAACAAGGAGGGGGGCTCACAAGAAAGGCCGCAAAGGCGAACAAAAACACGAACAAAAAATGGCCATCCCAGAAGATCGCACTGTCTTTAGCAGCACTCGACACTCCTACACGCAGTCCCGGGCCAAAGGAGAAAAAAATCTTCCCCGCTGGACGATGGTCCCCGATGCGAAAATAGAAATTGTATGCACTATCAGCTTACAAGACAGCAAGTAACAACGCTACGACGTTCACATTTTCTCATGACCTTTTTTACGCATTTTTAGCAGTTTTTAGCTGTCTGTTCGATACCTACGCAGTAAGATGCAGTACGGTGCATTTGGTGTGGACCAGCTCTGTTCGATAGTTTTCGAACACTTCTCACGGACCTTTTGCAACGAGTGTAAAAGGAGACGGTATTCCACACCGGACAAGAACAACAGCAAAAGGCACAAACCATAATTTAAAGTTGTCCGAAACAAACCATCACCACGGGACCTGCTTACACAATCATGTGCTGAAGGTGCGTGACGGTTGAGAGCCGAGGACAAAAGCAGTTGCGTTGAAATATGCGTACAAATTCACGCGCCCATTGCTTATGCTCGGTCGCTTTCAAGCACCATCCTGCAACCACACAGCAATGATTGGTTATATTATATGGAAATGTTCTCCATCCGTGTTCCATCGAAAAAAAATCCTTCCAGCCAAGGCGCCCGATTGTTTATACGATTTGTGTACGGGGCGATAAACACAAATCAACACAACCCGTCGACGATATTGATAGCGTTCCGGGACGAATTTCTCTAATCGTCGCTATCCTGGGGTTGAATTATTTACACTATTTTTACATCACCGTAAACTTTATTAGGGGGTCTTTTATGGTACTGGCTATGGACGCATTGCTTGTGGATGTGGCTAAACACCGCGTAGAAAAGGGTAAGAAGAAATCTGACGCTTTATGGCCTTTGCCCGGGAATGCGTCGGCGAACATGCTACGAACGTTACGAAAAGGTAAGCCACAAAACAAAACATAAATGATGAAAAAAAAAACCGGTTTACAACCTAATGCAAGGATTCTCTCGCACTGGCATAGAAAACGCCGTGTTAGCCTTTCAACAACCCGTTTTTTTTCGTTTCGAAGGATAAATAGGATTACATCCAACGCCAACGCAGAGGGAGCCGGGAGCGTACTGATTAAATTATTTACGCAGCGCATCCCGAGACTATGCCGCGCTTGTCCCGAGAAAAGGTTGTTTGAGAAATCCTAGAACAAGTGCTACGTCTATGCACACGTGTTCTCAGACCGTCTACGTTGGGCTGTGATTCAATGCATGCATATAGCTCTGACCCGGTTCTGGTACGGTACGGTAGGGAAAGATCAACGAGCACGACACAGCGGTACCGATTACTAACTTTTTAATTATACCCAAACACATTAAAAGCATTAGAGCCCTAGCCTAACCGAAATGAACACCAGACAGACAATGCAGCAGTGTGGTGGATAGAAGTGTAGATAAAGTTCTAACCCGCGGTTTAGAACCAGCAACCAACTCCTTCTCGGCGTTTTTCTCACCTAGTCACAGCTACGTCTCGTTGCTCCAAACATCTCGTAACGAACAGGTACGTCAAGATTGAAAGAGAAATGAAAATAAAAAGGAACCTGCCGTACGATGATAAGTGAAATTTAACGTCTTCTCTTGACCGAATAGTCTTTACATCCCGCGAGGGAAAGGATTGTGCATCGTAGCGAGTGTGCTTGGACAACGAAGTCTGTCCTTTGGTGCATCCAAAGGAACGTAATTAGTCCTGCGAAGATGATTCATGATAATCCCAAACAAACGTAGGACGGAACCTGTTTTTGTCATCGTCAGGCTTCGTATCTCCCTGTAGACATCCCCACTCCGGGGAATGGCTGGTAACGTCATTAATGAGATAGGTTTTATGGGACCTCAGAACGCCTAAGGAATTCACTTACTCCTTTGAGCCGACTCTAGTAACACTCCCACGGTTGAAAGCACAATTTCGTGAGAATGTTTTCTTCTCCTTTCCATAAAGAAAAATGCTTGAAATGGTGCTAGACATTATATGTTACTTCGTTCGTAGTTCTGCACCTTAAGCCAAGTTAGTCTGATGAATTTGATCACACACGTCGTACTTTTCGTACTACTGTGTTTGTAAAACAAGGCCAAAAAGCTAATAAATTTTGTTTGGGTGAATTCAAAATTATGCTAAAAAAATCGAAAAAAAATGAAATCTGCTTCCTGTTCCGAATTCAGTAAAAAAACGCGACCTTGCAATGCAACGGGTGACCAGTGACCTAGTTTTCATGAAAATAAACAAAGGCTTCACAGGATTCTGCACATATTTTCAAGTTAAAAAAAAAATATTTTACACCATTTCACACCGGAAAGGAACGACACAATAGCACATTCCTGGTTCAAGTTGTCATGGTTACAAAAAATACTTTACAGCTGGATTCACGATGGTTTTAAAACCTTGCCCGAAATTACCCCCAGAATCAACCAAAGCAGCAGTTTGGATCTGAGCGAAATTGAAGCTAGCTCATGCCACAAACAACTTCCTGCTATGCTGAAGATCGCCCTCATCGCCCTGGAGGCATTGAGAATAGCCTTCGAAACCTTCGCCAGCGGCATCCTGCTACGCGTTGGATCGTAAACCCTTTTAACACGCAAAGGCTACTTCCGGATGATTGGTATATGCGCATCGTCTTTTGTTACAGCAACCCACATTTACATTGAGCTTCGCCGTCGGGTTGGGTAATAGACACCTGAACGTACGCATACGGCTGCTGGCCGTACTGTTGGCGGTTGGAAAAACGGTAAGACGAATTTGAATGGATACAATTGATGCTGAGCGTCCATTCAAGAAAAGCCTTCACGGAAATTCGTCGAAGGATTTTTTTATTGAACCGTACTAATGGAATTCCTTCGCTGTACTGTTTTGTCTACTTCCCGAAGTTGGAAATAAAAAAAATGCGTTAGGAATTGAAATACTTGCTTCTAAATTCCAGAACACACATGCTACCCTGACTGTATTGCCGACTACGAGTCATTAGCAGGTTAGATGGTGAAATTATATCTATGATCCCAATAACCGTGACCTTAACACATACAAAATTTAATCGAACTTCAACTATTTCATTTTCTACCAAAACCCTGTACATGAGACATCCACCAAAGGGCTAACGAACGTGAACTTCATCGCCACTTGGTACGTTATCGAATAAGATTTCGTTGACTGTATCCCTTCCTCACATGACGAATCGAAATGGAAAGCCAAATGCGCAGGAAGAACACAGATTTTAAACGATCAGAAGCAAGTGAAGGGCTTGGTGCGGTGGTGGAGTGATATGGTAAAAGTGAACCAAACACATCCACACTGTAAAGGTGTGTTTGTGAACACAGGTACAGCAGAGGGCAAAAGGGCGCAAAGTTTCAGTCATGAGAAGACAGATCATTGTAGGTAGCACCAGCCAGAGATGGAACAGGTAGAAGTGGGGCCACGGGAGGAAGTTAGAACATTTTCTTGTAAGAAATTACATTATACCGGGCACTGGATCTTTCGTTCCTGGATCCCATGCTATTCGATCGTTCGATGTAAGAGGATAAAAAACAGGTTTTTGAACGCTTATTAAGCCCGATTAATGAGTGTTGCTCTTTCGATCCCACCGATGCTGAAGGATGGTGGATAGCGGTGGCCTTACAAATCTTTTCAACCCTCGATAAAGGTTCAGGCAGGGATCGTCGAGTTTAAATTTTTATCCAAATAATGTACTGATCATACATACGCATCATCCTCCCCGCTGATTTGAACAATTTACATACCTAAAAAGAGAAGAACAAAAAGAAACACATAAGTCACACATATGCTATAGGATTGTGGTACGATCGGGTGGAAGAAACATTTTAACATCATACATTTTGCTGCCAAGAGCAGCTCAATAGATTTCGCCGGTATGGCACCAGGTACGATGGTGTGATAATCGACACACAGTCGGGAGTCCCACTTCAGTTGAAGCGAGCGTGAAATTACGATTATTGCATAACATCGTAAAAACGTTGTCCGCTCTGTCGTCCCATTGGAAAAAAAGGATACACAAAAGAGTTGCGCGATCTGCATCACCGTAAAGGTGTAGGAGAAAGGAAAATCAATTCTATCGCACTTTCTCAACTCCGCTGGATGCTTTCTCCGCTGAGGCACTTCTACGCCACAGGCACAAACTTGTACCGAACAAAAAGTTCTAATGATTTTATGGCACATGTGCGAGATGTAAGGTTTATGCTACTGATTGCATTTACACAAAGCCAAGAACCCCCAAGAAGGGGTTTTGATATGGAATCAATTCTGTACCATATAACATAAAGACGGCAGTATGAAAGGAACTCCTTTCTTCTAATGCATTCTAATGAATTATAAGTATCAGCTTATTTCATCTTTTGCCGACTTTCACCTTTCCTCAAAGCAGATCAATTTAATCGGCCGATAATTTATGACCAGAAATATTCGAAGATGTGAAAAATAATACCAATGCCAATGCTCAAATACTGCTGTAATGAGCAGGTTGGGGCGGTTCATTCATGTAAAACGAACGCATCAGGCGCAACGCGGATTATAGCAACAAACATCTCTCCAATCGTTCAGTATGGCCTTGGGAAATTCTCTGGAATTAACATGCGTTTCTTATGGCATCCGGTTGCAGCGTAAAGAAAGACGTAAGATTGTTATACTGTACACGCGCAAGACGCGTTAAATCCTCCTGGAGGTATTATTTGCTAGTTTTATTTTATATTTTCATCAAATTTTCACACTTACAATAAAAGACAATCAAATCATAAAAGTAATCTTAAAAAAGCCAAATAAATTTTTAAGTAAATTAAAAGTTGTCCCAAGAAAGATTCTAATTTTAAGTGATATTAAATGGATAACCTTTCAAGGTCTTCGAAAAAACATTTGACACAATTCCAGGAGGTGGCTAACTTTATCGCATAAACATTTCAATTTTTTATGTCACAGACTCTACCCACCACATCCCACGACCCCATTCTCACTCACTGATAGCGCGCATAGGAAACGCGTGCAAAGACTGCATCGCGCGATGCAGCATATTTCCGTTGGAGCACGATCAGCTGAAGACAAGACAGACAGGCTGGCGAGCAAGCATACCATTGTATTTACCCTGGGCAAGACCATACCGTAGACGGTCGGTTTCATTCTAGGAACTACTACGAACTGGACACTTCTAGCCGTTTGACATTCTTAATTCGCCACCGTATCTTTGCTAGCCCCACACACGGTCTGTTTTGCCGTCGCCTCCAGTCTGCAACACTTTCTTGTGCGGCGTGTGGCCCCAGATACGAGAGAAGTGCGAGAATTCCGTTTCGGTTTCGTTCTCAAACCAACGTTAGCACATTCCTCAAACGCAGTAGTAGCTTAAAATAACGGAAAGAAGCGGAAGGTAGCTATTTCGGATGAAAGCCGAACTGCACTATCAGCTGGAAGTGCCACCGGAACCTAAACGAGCTTCGAGGGATCCTTGTATGGATGCAACAACGGAACACAGCATGCTTAGCATAAATATTTAGCAACTTTAAGTGCGATTACGATGGATAATAAGAAAAATTACAACAATAAATTTAAAACAAGTAGAACGGAAATAGCGCCCAGCTTACAACAGGACCGTATGGTCCCCGATAATCTTCCCATCAATTGTATTGCAACAAAACACATAGTTGTAAAACATGAAATGGTTTATTAAAACGTCTTCGCTACCTACAGAATTCCCGTGAAATGCTTTATGTATTTTCCCCTTTTGTGTGGGACTGACCACCAAACATGATGGGTCGCCTGTTGAATGTGTGGTACGATGGGAAAGGAATTTATCCATCAATGAAACGGATAACAAAACAAGAAAAAAAAACACACACACGAGCTCTACCAACAATGCAGCGGCTTTATGATAGAAGTGGGCCATTATCAAATTGCGAGCTAAAGCGGTGGAGGACCTTTAAATAAAAAAAAGGCGATTACCGCACCAGCGAGGGGTTTCCTACGCTGCAGGTCCTTCCTGCCGTTCGGAAAATTTCCCATTCATCTGCAGATCATTGCAGAAAGACATCCTTCTTCAGGACCTTTCCAGTGAACCGCTCTCACACAACGGCCGCTCCGTTTAGTTGCACATTCTAAAAAAAAAGAGCACACGTACCAGTGTAGCCGACACTTGAGACACCGAGCGCCCCGGTGAATGGTGATCCTTCCGAAAGGATCTACGATAAAAATGATCTTCTTTTCTAGGACGGCGTGAAACGGATCCTCACATTCCTTTGCCGCCACCCTGAACGTATTTTTTTTGTTTTTGGGGGGTTCGGTACCGAATAATCGTGGAATTTTTACTCGGAAGGACGACCATTTCCAGAAAAAAAGTATCCTCAGATATCTATGGCAAAGGCAGCACTACACTCGTCGACAGGATCGGCCACCGTTACGTGCCTTTTCGGTCGAATGGAGCCCTTTTTCCTTACCCCATATTTCACAAAACAGAAGGAAATGACACAGAAACAAAATCCCGAAACACATAAAGCAACTTTCCCACCGCATCGCGGCGGCATCGTCTGTGTTACTGTAAGACAATGTGTACGGGGTTGGTTTGTTTGAACATCGATCGTTGCATGCATACATCGGACGATCAGTGTTGCAAGGCGCTATACCACACAATCAAGGCACAGGAATGTGACAACCATTAGTATGAGACCTACGTTAGGGTTGTCACCTAAACGCATAAACAAAACATACCGCCGTGCCGCCGTGCCGTGTATTGCCACCCTCACGCACCGGGCGATGATGCTTTGCAAATGGACGTACATAAACGATTCGCCGCGATAGGGCGGCTTAAAAACGCGCGATGCTAGTGTGCATCAACCTTTGTGGAATACATTTGCATAGTCCTGCATAACGGGTCTGTAAACATATAAAAAACAATATGCGACAGCGCATGTAACTAATTAGCATGCAAGCTATACTTGCGCGCTGTTCGCCAGACTGTTCAAGTTCCAGAACGCAACCAGCACAAGAATCCATCAGAGCGTATTGGAACACTGCACCCAACCAGACATGGTCGCGGAACTGCTTGCCGTTGCGCATATTAAGAGCTGCGTCAGAGAAATACTTTCCCAGAATTCAATATCTGCTTTGGGTATTACAGAAGACACATGATTTTCTTGTGTGTCTTATTATGGTTTAACGAAACATGCTATAAAAAGAAAAATAAAGCTTCACAAATATAACTCCACATCTTCATTTAAAGAGCCCATGTGATTTGAACGAACTTTTTTTTTCTTGTCTCTCAGTTGCCATAGATATGCAGTTTGCCGATCCTCCAGCTGGACCAGAAAGAACCAGCTTTCTGGTTCTTGCAGATTTTCTCGATCATAAAACGCAAACGTTTTGCCCGGTCGATATTCGTGCCATAAAACACTTCAACAAAAGAACCGGATGTTTCCCTCTCCGTTTTTTTTTTGGTTGTGTTTTTACCATTTAATTTTCACATTCGATGCTTTACAAAGTCGAGCGGATTTTTACAATGCAATAGTCTAAAACCCCGACAAAAAACCCCGTACCATAAAATGCGTTTGCTTATTTAATTTGTGTCCCTTTAAAACATTCACAGAATAAAGGGAGAAGAAAAAACCGTCTAAAACTATTGCCGAAACGCAAGCAAACATGGGTGTGCTTGGGCGCGTAAAGAAACAACATGATCTTTAAGAGTCAGCTGACCTCCTATCCGATTTTGGTACTGCAGGAGCGGCAACAGTACCTGGCAAAGCCGGACAAAGAAACGGCAGTAGAATATTCTCTGTCACGTTCACATCTTTCATCGTATCAGAGACGTATTAGGTAACTTACAGCGCACAGAAGACCCATTTCCTGCTGATCTTCATTACGTAAAACGCTCCAAAATATTAAACCCTTTGCTTACACCTCTTGGCAATGTATCGGTGTGTGGGTTTGTGTCCGCTCCTTTGGCTACTGCCCTTTCGAAGGTAAAACCAGTTCAACTTGTTTTCAGGCACACAGTAGCAGTTTCTCCAAACCAGAAGGGCAAACCCACCCAGCCAGGCTGGTGAAGCGTAAAAGAATCATCAAGATCGTGTTGATCACTCGCAAACTCACAGTGAAATAACAATAACAGATACACACACACACACATAAAAGTGTATGGACCACCATTTCGTTCCTTTCCATCAAGGGAGCATCACTTCCCCAAAACAGGTTCAAAGACTGCTGACTTCCTGTCATACTTGATATGTTTCATTTGCCCGTTCCTGAGATTCCTGCCCCGGTACGTAACAGGCACTCCAACGTTCGGAAAGGGCTCCAACTTTCGCCACTTCCGCTCCCCCTTTGCCGTGTCCCTTTTGGCCATTGCTGCTATCGATTGGGCGGCCACCATCCCACAGTTAGCTACCTTTTGATGCTACCAGGTTCGATGAACCCTGCGCCCGATGGACGATTTCCTGTTCTCGAGAGCTTTACGTTCCAATCACTCGCAGATCGTCAGTTACATCGGCTCTGTTTTTGTAAGAATGGCCAACCGGTTTTTAGTTTTTGTCTTACCGAGAGCAGTATCGTGCCAGAAGCCATTGGTAACCGGCCCTTGAATGCTGGGGACACATCCCAACCGGTGATGATAAAACAACATAGCTGATAACTTCCAACTTTGGTCAACTCAATTATCAATGAACAGTTGCTGCACGTTCGCATCTACCGTTAAGCGCGGTAGTAAAGGAAATTCACGAAAACCAAAGGCGAAGGATGCATAAGACATGGAAAGCGTTTAACAAGCTAATGTATTGTGATAATAAATGATATTACGCAATGAAACAAGTTGCTGGCCATCAAAACCATTATCTGCAAGTTGTTGCATCTGATCAATTATTGATTATAATGGAGAAGAAGTCTGATGCTACATACACAATGATAAAAATGTATGTTGATATTGCAGATTACATAGTCATCTGGACATAATCTGTTTCAGGTAGGACAGGTTCGTTTCTCAGATATATTAAATGAAGGAGCAAAACAAAGTCTTCACTACTACAACCAAATATTTAAATCGATGAAAAAAAAATCAACGACATTTTCTATACAAAGTGCAAAAATGAAGAGTGCAAGATTATTAAAAAATAATAAATATCTCGTCTCCATAGCCTTTGTTTGAAAAACAAACACGTGGCCACACGACCATAAACCACACATGGCAAGGCCACAATCGCTAATGCCTTATCGTCTTTATAAGCAGTGTGTTGGTGCGAGCCCGATATAGTGTACCTTATTTTTCCGGTCCAAAAAAAAAATCCCTTCCCATAGAACAGCTGGCGGACGAGCGCGCGAGTCACTGATAAACATCGACCGCGTCAACATAAATGACCGTTAGTTCAAACAAAACTGAAATAGCATTGTCCACCCCACCGCGTGCGCTAGAATCCAAATCCATCAATTCTCGCTTCTCGCCGTTCTACGCCATTGGCCATGTGTTTTGCGTCCGATGGCGTGTGGTTCCGAAAAAAAAACGGTTACCTCACTTCGTGACTTTCTAATGAACCAGACCCTTCCCTGCCTTTAAAGCACACCCATTAGAACCATAATTCACACCAAGGGTCGTCCCGTGATAGAGCGACGAGTTGAAGCCTTTCTTTTGATCAGGATAAAAAGATGTGGGATATTTTGGAATGGATAGACATTCAGAGAAGATAAGTCACGTAAGATTTCGATAAGAACACGTATTCATTTAAGGAAAGCATTACAAGCTCAGGTCCAACAAGTCATGCGCACGAAGCTTAATGTTCTCTTTGGACATTTTTGAAACTTCAGAACCGCAAAACTACAGCACTGAAACTGACCAAATGTGTCCACAGATATGTGTACATTAACTTCTCCGACGACAGATGTTCCGTAACGATGTGTCGAATGCTTCGTCACCCTTTGCTTCAAACCGACAGGGTAAAAACATACCATTTCACTGCCGCTTCCTATCTTCGGCAAACAATTGCTCAAAAAAAATAACCGTGCTACCGGTATAGCCCCGTTTTGGGACTGGTCAATCCGGAGCTACCAGGCCAACTTCGATCTGTCCGAAACCAGTCCACCAGTTAAGGCTACGGCCGAAAAGACTAAAATTTCACACCTTTTCCGGCGTTCCGATGTGCCCAACGAAATAGCTCACACTGTTCTAGGGACCTTTCGGGAATTTTATGCAAATTTTACGGCCACAAGCAAAAGATGGATGAGTTCCACGCGGCGGGCTCGAACGGATTCTCCGTTCACCAGCCCAGCCATCAAACGATGAATGATGGCGATTAATGAATCGGGGTCCTTTGAACCCTTTGCCTTTTCATCGGGAACGCAACCGAGAAACCCCTTTTTTCATGTCGCCACGCATGTGCGGTTTTCGGTTCCAGCGTTCGGTTTGACGTTCTTTGATTTTGCAAAGCGTCCGCTGTCCACGCGTTGTTGACCGTACCGATACCCGCCCGTTCAGTGATGGATGGGAATTGTGGGGTGTCCGAGCTAGGGACAAATATGAATGATGAATGATCGCAACCCGACAATCGACATGCTGGGAACCACAATGTTTGGTATTGTTTCGCGTTTACCGGTCTGCCTCTGGCGGAAGAAAATAACGAATGATCTGCTGCTCCAAGGGTAGCAAATTTGCCGCTTAATTAAGAGAACACTTGCAAGCGATGATTAATTTCGGTGCTAGTTTTAATAACGCATAAAAATATGTCAATTGGGTAAAAAAAACTGTCGTTAAAATAATCAACATATTAGGTGTCAAGTGTAGTAGCGTTATAAAACGGTCAGACTATTCTTCTGGAGCACAAACAAAATGTATTAACCAAAATAATGACCAGAAATGGCCAAAGGAAGAGCTGTTATGTTAAAAAAAAACAATGCCAGGTAGCACACATCTGTAGTTTAGCTGGTAAACTTTAATGAATTCACAAGGAATTTCTGCAGACCTGGCATTAAATTATAATCATTTTTATTTTAACATCCTGAATGATGAGAAATTAACATGAGCAATATTTTTCAAATGTTGGCTAAAAAGTTGTTTTACCACGAACAATTTAATTCTTAACAAACACTCCAAAAAGAAATGGCTTCAGTTTGTTGGCTGAACTCAAACATAATAAATTATAGAACATAATGGGTACATATTTGAATTAAAACGGACTATTCGAAACATGCGAAATAAAATCTTGAAGCTATAACAAAAATTAAAAAAAAAATCTTTATCTCAAACCACCTAGCTTGCAGATTAGTCATATGACTCTTGATGACACACAATGTATCCAGAATCGAGCATAACATCGCTTAATGCCTACGTTCTTCGTCAGCACTTGTGTTGCGCACATGTTGCCTGAATTCATACCATCCATTAGCGAGGATCAGAGGATCATCATTTACGTTCCAAAATTAGACTGCTCGCAACGATCCCGCCACGGCGACACTGTTTCAAAACACACTGGGGGGTATTCCTGAGAGCGCCCATTGCTGGAGCCCTTCAAAGCAAACCACTCGAACCGACCGGTATGATCCCATACCGAGCGGTGTACGGGTGTCATCTTTCTGTCCAGCACATTCTCGCCGACGCTCTCGTTCTCACATCGCGCCATACCAAATGGCAAACATATGTAATCCATATGCAACATCGCATGACGATTTTCGAATGATTTACCAACGCAAAAAAAAACACCCAACCGGCCACAACCAGTGTAATCCAGCCGAAGTTACCAGCGAAAACATAAGGCAAAAAGTGTATATCAAACCCATCCGCCGGTTGACTCTAAGCTAAGCATGAAACGGCGGAAAAGCAGCCCACATCACTGGGTACGAAATTCCCCGGAATAGATCGCAAAATGCGATGCTGCACTTGAAGCAACGAGAAAGCAAAAACAACAACAAACAGGAACCCGATCATACGGTAGACAACGGCACCGAATCCGCTCCAGGACCACTAACTGGTGCATGCGCGTTTGGCAGGCGTGTAGGTGGGCGCAAAAGCCCTTGAAGAATTGGGTGTCTTGGTAGGCAGACGGGAACAATAATCGAAGAAAGCGGAGAGAGTCCGCAGCCCAAAAGGATATTGCGGGATGCAAGACACGCAAGCGGACATGATGACATACCGAAACGTTTTGAGGTTTTTTAAACTTTAAAAGGAATCCCTTTTTTTGTAGCGGCACCCACACCCAAATAGTTTCCGCAAACTGAGTGTGAGTAGCACAGACCCCCGTTGTAAGATAAAGGAAGGATTTGTCTGAGCACACTGCCAAAAGGGACCTTTGCCTTTGCGGCCTCTTTAGAGCAGTTGTTCGTGTTTTGGTCTTTTCATCCCTTAAGCAAATCGTTCATCGATCGCACAAAAACCTTCGCCTAACGCGGTTAGACGGGGCTGCCACGCAAAAGAAGGTCAAGGGATAGGCGGAACAATAAATAATCATATGATCGAAAACACATGCAACTTGTGCAGGGTTTCGGTATCCGAGAGGATGACGACAGTCGCAAAAAAAAAGTTAAAAGGAAGAATCTTCCCATTGTGGGAGTGTGTGCTACCGCTGATGCGAAACACTTGTTCCAATTTTTTGAGGATTTGTTCGGGTTGTTGGGAAAAGGAACGCAGCCTCAATTCGGAGAACCGTCCCGATGCACTTGCTTGATGACGGTTATCTTCCTGTTCGTGAGGTCTTTTTCTCTTACGAGTCGCCTTCTGGAAACATATGACTTTCAAACGAAAACATTTCACTTTATGCCTTCGGTAACATTGTTGTGTTCCGCTTGGCCGTTGCCTGCGTAAGATTAGATGTTGCAACCTTTAAAAGCGATATAAATTACACGCCAATGTATAGTGTGTCACAGTTTAAGCGAATGTCCATGTAGCACTGGTATACAGCGTACTAACTGCAACAAAAAATCCCGTTTGTCCAGTTCAACGATGTGTGCAGGCAGTAACCCTTCGGGCCAATATTTGTACAGCACTCCAATCGAACCAGTCCAAACCCAGGCCCGGGACAACAGCCTGGTTTTGCCTGGGACGATGGTCAGTTCGGGCCCATTTTGCGCTCCAAGTATTTCGTTTTTTCCCATGATCCTTTCGAACATTTCCGTACGAGAACGGGAAAAATAAAAACCGGTTTACAAAGTTTACAATTATCGGCGGTGCTGATTTAATTACCTACCGTTTTCGACAAAATGACATACATGCGTGCCTTGCCCGTTGTGGAGAGAGAGTTTATTTTCTTCAAAACGACGACCATGATCAAGCTCCCGAAAAAAAAGAGCAAACATGGACGGAGGATCGGTTGTTGTGATTTTTTTTTAATGAAAACCAAGGAAGCAATACATTTACAGCCTCGAGTTGCTGCTCCAAAATTACCTTTTTGGCTCCAATAATTGCCGCGCCACGGACGACCCGATGGAGCCTGTTGATTATATGGCGCAGTAATAAACGAACGATACGTAACGGAACTTGCATGCAGGGATGTATTAAGTTCCTCAACATGACAACACACAGCAACGATAATTTGCGTTTAAAAGCAGTCGATAATGTAAGTGATGTGTAATAGTGTAAGTACCAAAACATAAAAGTAATATCGTTTTTGGAAAGAACAACCGTGTTACTCATTCCCTCCTACAATTAACCATATAAGAAGAAACTGTATATGCGAACTTTTTTATGTTCCTTATGTAATAATTCCATGAATTACACCATCATTCAATAAATTACTTATATAAATAATTCATGACCCGTCCCAAAAAAAAAACAATTGCTCTTTCATAAAACGTGATCCACACCTGAACGACCTGTTTTACAATTGATGTCCTTACAAATGCGCATTTCTTGAACCATTTGCTAAATTTAACAACACAACGATGGAACCGTACCGGTATCACGTAGCCATAATACGATCACGTTCCACCGAAAGTAAGGATCCACCGTCCAGGAAGGAAAAAATTGTGTCTGGAGACAACGGAATAAAACAAAACGAAAAAACCCCTGCAAAACCCCCGTAAGCATGCAATCCGCTGAGCAAATCTGGCCAGTTTCATGCAGCACGTAGGACCACACCGCCAGCATGAGCAGTTACCAATTGTCATGGCATTCGCTTGTACAACGAAATTGACCGAAGTCCACCATAAGTAAGCTCCGACGATCAATAGATTTTCTCTACAAATAGGTGCAGAAGCAAAAGAAAAGGAAAATGTGTCTTTTCCAGCATTCTCCATTCTTTTGCGGAAGGATTAAAGCCCTCCGCACGGCAGGGGGTACACGTTTTGCAATGCTTCTTTCGAGCGGGCCTTTATCAGCCCTTCGGTTCTAGGGGTTCGGCATCAACCCAGTGCTTATCCTTCCACCGTTCGGTTGAGCATCTAATCAGCTTCCAAATCAATGCAGGACGTTGGGTTTGAATGTTTCAAAAAATGCAAATAGCTGCTTGCTGCCATGATTTGTCGGTAGAATCTCAAAGACGAAACATTAAGGTTGTTTATTTTCCTACGCGATAAGCTGCGCTTCTCAGAGCCACTGATAAGCTTTACCTTTTTGCTTCGCCATTTTCCATTCTTGCCTTCGGGAAATGAAAACGAGTCCGCAGGCCCTGAAGTTTCAGGAAAGAAACACCTGAGCCGGTTTTTAATTCCACCGACACAATTGGTTACAAGCGACCGACGCAGAATGGAAAAAAACGCATTGCCAAAAGGACAGTTCTAAAAATTTGCATACGAGAAATTAGAATTGGGAAATTCGTTTTCTTTTATGGATGCGAGTGCTAGCTTGTAGGGGTGGTTGATGCTTTCATCCAAGTCCGAGATGATAGAAGATTTACCGGGAGCTGATTGTCAATTAACCCTGAAGTAGGCTCTGTGCCTGCAGCCACGACAGTGTGACGGACGAGTAAACACTAATGCCATTATATCATTAATTGAAGTCGAAATCTAATAGATGGGATAAGTGACCTGCACGGTACCATCGGGGTTGTTGGATGGCCATAAGGAAGAAATATATCTCATTGCACTCGCACTGAAATTGCAATTGTTTTTACTTCATTTTCAAATATTTAAAACCCTTAAATGTTTCATAAAACTATGCAAATGACAACTTTTTGAGTTTAATCGACTTTAAGATTCTCTTTACTACGATCTTCATGCAAGTGTAGAAAACCCCTTAACGAATTAGGTCACAAATGATGCAAAACCATGAAATGAGATTAAGGATGTGATGGACTACATTAAGGACTACAAAGAACATTTCCCTACACAAAGGAACGCATTCCAACCCGCACGTTCCAACTATAATTCATGGTGTGTAAACATTTTCCTAACAGATTTCCAGCACGAACAAAATCCACCTGACGCCGTTTTGCGCGCCAGAATATTAAAAAAGCGCGCCAACAATGTCCATACCAATACATCACCACCACCGGGTCGTTGTGTGTAATTCCATCTCTTCCATCGGTCACACTACTCCCACGGTTCGCTCTCCAAAGACAAAAAAGCGGCAAAAAGGATAACATAAAAACGGAAAAAAAACCGTTCGGCATAAACAAACGAAGATATTCTCGTTAGGAAAAAGTGAAGGCTGGCGATTAGGGCAAAATGCGAATGGAGAAGAATATACACGAAAAAACTGAGAAAGCAAACCAACAACAACAAATCATAAAAACGCACACTTTTGCTGCAGTCAGCGCACGTTCTCACGGCTCGGTCGCCCAACCGTCATCCAGAACGATTGACTCGTGTCCAGCACCGATTCCATCATACTATTGTGGCTGTGATATGCTGCTGCTGCTGCTGCTGCTGCTGCTGCAGAAGGTTACATCTGTGGCAGGACAGGGACACAGTGCAGAGGCCGGAATAGCAAATTGCAGCGAAGAAAAGAGATAGCCCAACAACTAACGTATACCTGTGATAATCCTGTTAGTCACTGGGCGGCAGGTTGCGAGACTGAGCGGAATATGCTGGAAAAAGGTGGTTTTCCACACAAAACGCCGACAATCGTTGCAGTCTCGCACGTACCAGCGGCCAACCGTTTGCGATCATCAACACCCCCGAAAGGATCGTATGTATTGGCGCACGGGCTGGAACGCACACTTGTCAGCAGGACGAAGCAGGAACAACAACAAAACACAGGAAGAACAGGTAGCCTCATCATGAGCCGTACCGTTTCACACACAAACCTACTACTGCCCTATCCAGCAGGACCACAGGTTAAGGTATGAATGGGTAAGGTAGACAGAATTTGCCGAGCATAAAGGGAAAAAAAACACAATGGTATAAGTATTCCCGGCATGTTTTCTAGTGAGCAACAGGTACACCTTTCTAGGTGGGAAAAGGTCCGACCATGGCAGGAATGGAGAATCCTTATATGCGTATGTATCCGCACTTTGCACCGTCAGGATACCATGGGTAGACAAGAAATCCTATAAGCAAGGTGAAAATAGCGGTATCGAACCGCACTTCTAACCAGAATCCGGCGGAAAGTGAAAAAAACTAGATGAACCGATATCCTTTTTCCTGTTCGCCTCTGACTGTGGTGATGTGGGATCGACTATACTAACGGCCACTTCAAGGTCCAAGAAGAATCCTATTGGACTGCACAAGTAAAAAAGGTTTTATAACAATTCGCAGGTAAATATTGCACAATAGTTCAATCTGAAAGCTATGAACAAGGTTTTAGATCCAATAACATTCTGATTTTATGCAAATTAACCGTATCTAAAGACTGTGTAACGATTAATTAATCGGCTGCGAGGAAAACTTAAGTCTTAGCGAGTCCATATGGGGTGGATCCGGTGGCTCAGTGAATAGCGCAGTCGGTTTTCACATGGACGGAATGGTATTAAATCCCAACCAGAGCCTGCATGCAACACAGATTAAATCGCCCAATGAAATTTTAATGGAGTAAATAAACACCAGATTTCGCGAGGTAATAAACCTCTTGAGGTAATAGAGCTAAAATTAAGGAAGATATACGCACAATTGACTAAATTAACTTTGACATTATTGTAGTTTGAAGAGAAGTTCTGTGTGTCATGTAAAAAAACAGACGCCACGTTCACGCGCCAAAACATAAGCTACTTATAAGCTACAATAATACCTCACGCGGATATACGAAGTCTTTCAGATAGATGCTGTTCTATTCCTTTAACGACTGACCCTCCTGGTTCTACAACCCACCCCTACCTTCTTAAACGGTCACAGAAACTTGAACACTTGAAGGGTCACACACATAAACAATTCCAAAACGCTCACAGAGGAAACGCTCATCAACGTACACTCTTCTACCATCGTTGGCGATCGTTGAGCTCGCTCGAGTGGACACTTAATCATACTTCCTTCCATTTTCGCCATGGGGACCGAAATGAAGAGTACTTTCGAATAGAAAAATACACACCACCCCCGTGGTAAACGGAACAATCTTCGCTTTCCATTGAGGCATAGCAAAACATAAACACTTCATCTTAAACTTATGAAAACAATTCGATTCCACAACTTGTCTTCAGAGAAAGAGACGTCGACGAAGAGAGAAAGGTGACCTTTACAAAAACGTATATCGTTGCCGTTTTCTAAATCTATAAAAAAATGCAAATGAACACCCTTTTCATCAATGGCGATCCTGCTGCGGTACAAACGTCTCCGATTACTCCATCCTTTGGGTGGGTGGTCATTAGGATCCATAAATCTAACACCCAATTAATCGATCGCGTCTGGGGAAACGGCTAATCACAGGGAGAAGAAAGAACCCACACCATATGGACAGACAATTTTGTATCCGATTACCTGTTAGGATCCTTTTCCCTGTACAGAACACGGTGGAGGAGTTGCCGCTTGCCATACGGCACAACAAATATTTCTCCATATAATAAAAGCAAATCTGGCGCTCGACTGTGTTCGGTGGGAACTGGAAAAAACCAATATTTACGCTTCAGGCAGCTGCCTCATTAGCGCCACTATAAACAACAGACCCAACGTGAAGAAAAGGGATATTTAAAAAATAATTTTTCAAAGAAAGTTCTATCCCTGAATCGGTACAGAAAGATTGACTTAATTTACTGCTGTATTGCACAGAAATTAAAATGTAGCCAAATGACATTATATTTTTAAAATATGCTTAAACTTTCCATACATCTTCTAGTTTTTGTTTATCAAGCGTATGATTAAAAATGCTTATTTTCTACCATGCGATTAACATTTTAGTTCCTCGACTAAGTAACTACAAAAAAAAACCACACAAAAACGAACGATTTTTGATGGATTTTTCAAGTTGACAGCGAACCGTCATGCAATCATGCAAATCCATTTTGACAGTGAGCAAGATCAAATTTCTAACGTTTTCCGCTCGGTTTTCTGTTACATACCAGCAGGTTCATCGCTTCAACGATCTAGACCACCAGCATATCCTGTGATTGCTGTCTGCCAGGTACTTCATGGAAGCGTATCAAATTTCAGCACATCTCCTAACAGTTGCATAATTATCGCAACGAGCTCGATTAATGGAAATGGTTTAAATATATTATTCCGTTAAGCAGTATTAATTTTTATTGTGCAACTTATATTGACCAACAGCACCAATCAATGTCACAACATTCAAATTGAAAACCTTTGCGCCATAAAAACGAGGTAGCAAGGAAAGCAAATAAATTGTTTTTCTTACCAATTACAGAAGGTCATTATGAAAACTGCAGTCTTTTTAACCTGTTCGTTGGCTGTAACTGCAACGGGAGTGCAAAGTTTTTGCCTGCGGCCTAACAAACACACACTTTATGCCTTTTACGGTTTTACGGACAAAAGTAACGCTTTGTTATTTCATTAGGCGGTGACCTTCAACATTAACGATGCCATTAAACGCCTGTGAACAACAGCCTTCATTCTGGTTGCTACATTGCTATAGATGATGCATGTAGAGCAAATAGATAACATAAAAATATGGAAAGGAACTTTGGAAGATGAAGAGTCATAGTGATGTTCATTAATTGCTTAAAATTCCTTAAAATTGTTACTTACATTTGTACTATAATTTTATAAATAAAGTCGGACATAAACATAGAAAGAAGTCTATTTCCTCAGTATAAGATTTAATATAAAATAACATTTCAAAACATGACAAGTTTCAATTTAATTAAGGAATTCAAAGTACGCTGAGACCTCACACACTCCACATAGAAACCAACCATTCCAGGAATGCTCCTACGTATTCTATCTATATGAGGTATCGTAAAACACGTCCGAATTCTGGGCTCAACGTGTTATTTATGGCGTGGCGCTCATCCCGTGGAGAGATCCCAATGCACAGTGCGAAACCTTTTGCATGGTGCGCGTCCTCCAGGCAACCGAAAGCTACATTGTCCAAAGGCGTAGGTATTCGTCCAGTATGTCGGCACATATTTTTACGACACGGTACAATACATCACATGGTCATAAAAACTTATCGAATCACTGCTGTGCGTAAATTATGCAAGCATACCAAAAAAGGCCAGTGCAACAGTGTGAAAAATTGTATCCTTTTGCTCGCCCACCTAAGATCCTTGAACAATGCGCGAAGGCGCGATTGCATTTCACAGTGCAGTTTACACCTTAGCGTAGAGTGCTGTAAAACACCTCCGTTCGGGGACTAATCTTACACCTTGCGTGGAAAAAAAAGTTTGGTTTTTTCATATAAAAAAACGCAATTTCACCGATAATTGTCTACACTTCAGATGATAAAAAGTTCGGCCTCGCAAAGTCGAAAAACTATTCCATTCCGTCAAAATGCTCCGTAAGGGATCGTGACAGGATACTTCAACTTTTTTGAGCAGTTTTTCATTTTTTTGCAAATCACGTACCATCGTTAATATTTCCGATGGCCTGGCATGGGGTGCCGTTTCTGGACGTTTCTGTGATGAGCTTCAGCGGGAAAGTTTAAAGGGAATCGTCCCCGAAAAGGTCTCAGATCTGAGCGGCACGGCATGATTGCACTGCTGATCGATCTTTGCCATTTGCTGGAAATGCGTGACCGATGTGTGTTGGTTGAAGTGTATGATTTGAAATCTTTGTAGATTTTTTTTCCGAAGAAAGGAAATTAAACCTCCATTAGCTATGGTAACGTGGTAAAACTTGTACATTACACCGGCTACTGGCTGCTACATTTCTGAAGCTTGCACACAATTTCCTGGCATGATTCTGCCAAATCTTTCACCTGCAACGATACACACTTACAGGTAATTGCATCATTTTCCTTTAAGTGCATTTGCCGAAAAGAACTTTAAATGGTACGATCAGATACCAGGCACTGTGGCTTCTCGGTAACCGGTGGTAATGATCCTTTTCCATCCTTGCCACTGTATGCTCAAAACAATGCATGAATGTTACACTGTACGTACAGGCAAGGCAGCCACTCCGCAAAAGTTGCACTCCGACAAAGAACGTCCATTTAATGTGCAGAAATCACGTTTTAATTACTATTTTCAACATTCGCTGGCAGGTCAATCGCACGCCGGGGCAAAAAGCAAAACGGAACCGTATCGGATCCATTTTTAAAAAGCCCCGACAAGTGCAACGGAAAATACCCTTGCGAAACGCGCCAGGGTTCTATTGCCAAACCCATCGATAAACATGATAAATGATCGTGCCTGGGAAGAAAGAAAGTGTAGAACGCTAACAGAAAACGCAGACGAACCAAATATCGACCTGTCCATTTAACGAAGGATAGCGCCAAGCAGGAAAAACTTTGCAAAAAAAAAGCAACAATCCACTTTCCCAGCAAATAGCCTATCCTTACGCCAACGCAACGCCACTGATCGTGTTGTGTATCGCCATGTACAAAGAGGAGACCCCGTAAAGGATGTCATGTTGTGTTTTTTTTTTCTGCTCGTTGCAACCGACAAACAATTGCTTTCCCATCGATGCGCATAGCGTTACCAGCCTGTTCGTCCTTTTGTGTCCCCGATCTGAGGGCTCTAGTGCTATGGGACGATCGACATGCACTTGTTTCACGCTACAATCCTGTCTCAGCAGGCATAAAAATAAAATGTGAAAAATGACTTCCAGTTAAACATTGTTTTCAGTGTCACACTCATTGTGAGCAAGTCCTGATTTTTTTGTCCTACATATAATGATAACACACAGCATTAACGAGGTATCGGAAAACTACACAAAGCGTAACCTGTCTCATGGGCTGGAGGGTTTAGTGGCGCCACAGATAATTGCTACGGTTCAAGAATTGCACAGCACAGAGAGAAGCTGTTAAATATGTAGCATAAATCCTTTGCCAAACGAGTGCAGTTTTGTGCAATACGGGTACCGCTTGTCACCTACCTGTGGTCCAATGGTTCACCGTCTTCATGCTGCTGTAGCCACTGGTTGGAGCCTTCGTCGTCTTTGGTGTTGCCGCCGACATTGGCATGATTTTGATAACGGTCGTCACCATTCGGAAGCTGCTCTAGGCGGGAAGCACATTTTGCAGACGGCGTCACGTTATTTTCTTCGCCTGGTACTCGCTGAAATTTGCCTTCTGCGAATGGAAAGTCAAGAGGCATTTTTGGAAATTATTAGGGAATTATTTGTAGTTGATTTTGTTGAAGGATTTTTTTTGTCTAAATAATTGTAGATATGTTTGCTATATGATATGTACGGTTAAGAAGTAAGGAGAAAAGACTTATTTCAAAAATTTAGGTACGATATACACAGTGAGATTAACTCCATGAATCTTATCCACATCAATCATAAATGTCTTGATAACGCACTGTCAAACACAAAAAAATTCTTTCATACTTTTTCAGCTGCTGAGCCTTATCTAGACCTACAGTTCCAATGCCTCAAAATTAATGTTATGAATCGAACGGTTTGATTCCATGAGGCTTAGTTATGGATCACAATTTCCAGGTTTGAGTTTACTATGATTTGTTGAAAATTCTTCATTTTTATATTAACTCATTCAGCCTTAAATAAGTGTAGTGCAATGAGTGAAAATAAATAATAAAATATCGTAATAGGGCAAACAATCACGAAATAAGCAATAAAGCAAAAAGCATTGAAAAAAATAAACAAATTACACCTGGCATTGAGAAAAGAAAACAAAAATATACATCAGAATGTTCACGAACGCTTCTTTTTGATGGATTCATTTACGTTTCCCGTTTGCCTCAAAAAATAATTCCAATTTCAATATTATGGTCAGGTTTGACCAGAGAAACCACAGGAAATTGAAAACTGAATTTAAAACCAACCCCTTATAGCAATGAGTTGTACTTTATTTACTGTGTTCCTTTTTGTCCAATAAAAGCAACATCTAAGAAATTTACCCGTTCTTTAACTGAGGTTTCATGTTTGAGGTTATTTAGTACGGAACAGGATGTAAGGGTCTTTCGCAAAGTGAACACTGCGATGAGGCAAATCGGTGATCTCTATCCGAAAAGTGTCTACTTCCGATTAAACAAACACACACATATACATCGAAGCTTGCAAACTTCCGTCTACATTGTAGGATGATGGGCCTCTGTCGGCGTACCGAAAGCGACAGGAAACGGAAGAAAACGCATCTTAAGCTGTAAGAATACATCTCGTTACCATCACTTTCGGTGTGCTCTTTTTGTGAGTATAAATTCAACCGACCCAACATTTACCTAAGGGCCAACCCTGAGGAAGTACACAGAAGAAGGAAGCAGAATATATTATATTCTAAGACACAGTCCTGCATACAATTAAAGCATGCCAAAAGACACTCGCTTCGATGTTTACCATTCCTCTAACCCGAGCACATTAAAATTGTGTAAAGCTGTACAGAAAAGCCCATTTTGGGACGGATTCAAGCTAAAACGCATGACGGAATGAAAGACAACCAAAGGACGACCTAGACATATGTTCATCATTTGTCCAACACGTGCTTCGTTGAAGTTGCGAAATTCGAACTACAATAAAGCAGCACTACTCACTTCAGCACACTTGACGGAACGTATCATAGTTCGGAAAGCTTTATAACTACGGACAGAAGAAGAAATCCTACCAGATAGTCTTACCGAACAACAATTGGAAGCTAAACAAATTAATACGTTTCCAAGATCGCTGCAAAAAACAAACGCAATTTGTGATCGCATTCCCTCTTCTCAAAGCAATAAGCGTAGGCACAAGCTACACGTGTCATAAAAACAGGCACCGAATATTTCTTAACTCGACCCAAAAGAGCCTCGCCCTCTCATTCGTGTGCACCATATTTCCATAAGAATTTGAACGTAGCTTCCGGTGAAACTGCTGCCGATCATGTTTGAACACGTGCGCAACGCTAGAATTATACAGTGCTTCCCCCCCATCGTCACCGTACAGACAATGCCTGTCGTCTAAGAACGGCCATCTCCCGCAGACAAGCCTCTTTCCTTTCGATCTTTAGGTTAGAAGAACACACCAACAAAAAGTACGTCCATTGTCTGTGGGTGTCCTTTGAACCGTGCAAATAACATTCGTGGTTCGTGTGTGCAATCGCGCACGAACCGCCTTTTGCAGGCAGGCACACATTACGTCGGTTGGGGTTTACGTGTCCGCCGTGTCTAAGGCCGACAGGAACTGCGCAGTGGTGAGCCACGGGTCAACATTACCAACATAGCTTCGAATCACATATCCGGCAAACGGAGTGATTTGATTCCTTGAACGAAAGAAAGAAAGCAACAATCAAACGCTCGGTAAAACATCCTCGCTCTCGAAACAAATCAAACCTTCCGCCCTGCTAACCGTCGAAAGTGGTCAAGAAAAACCGTTGAAAATGTTCGTAGCGACCGTTGCACCTGTTATGTCGGGCGGTGCCTTGCCCCGGGGTACGATCAGGTTCGTTTCGTTTTCCTTGGACGGGCGGGCACACTTCTTCACACTTCCGTGCACAATTCCGGTAAAGGCTATTTCCATTTTCTCCCCTCCGGAGTTCGGCTCGGAACAATGTTGGGGCAGGGAAAAGGCTAGGAAGAGATAGTTAGCCACAAACGTACACCGGGACAGTAACACAACATTATGTTTTGAGCGCAGTACAGCAAACGGTGGAGATCTGTTGCATTACAGAAAAAAACCAATAGAACGCGACGGTTCATCACCGTCGACGACAAATACAAAGTGTTCCCTTAGCCGGCCCAAGTGTCTAGGCATATTGCTTCCTTTCTCTAGCCCTCCTTCTTATGTAAAGTTTTGCTCACTGCATCGAACAATTATAGCAGCAGGTTCAACGTGAAACGAAGCAGCAAAAAGGCAACAGAATGCAAGCGCTTTTTTAACGCTTCGGCGACTCCAACTTCAACGGATGAGTGTGGACAAGTGTCTACAGGGTGGATCCATGATTTTAATCACTCGTCCTACTGCGTGCGATCAGCGGGTATCACGGGTGTAAGTGACCGTTAGAACGTAGTTGCGCAACACAGCAACATCACCAGAAATGTGTGAATGGAAATGTTTGGTACAGCTACAGAACTATATCGCTTTATCTATTCCTATAACCATGTAGTGCACATCGAATGTTATACATCGGCAAACAATCTATTTCACTTCCGGCTCGATCGGTATGGGTCCCTAGCATAAACCTCCAATAACCGCGCACCGCGTGAAGCAAATATTGACCTAACAGCATAACTCTGTCTCCACATTACGATTTCGGAAAACGTTAGAATTTGGAAGTTTTAATGTAAGCAGACACGGTGCGAACAAATATACTTGAAGGACAACAAATCTGATTACACTGTGCAAATATGATTGATCGAGAGTAGAGTGTGAGAAAGTTACACGTAGTACGCAAAACAGTCTTCGATGCGTGGAAAAAATGTCTTATAATATGGTGAGCGGTATAATATACGTCAGGCTAGAACAGTCAGCCCTGCAATTCAAACAACACATTCCAACAAATTATCAAAGTTAGAAAAATTCCGGGAACGGCATCTTGTCGTACAATTAAAATTCTTCGTCCTATCTAATCTATACAAATGAGATGAAATAGCGACATCAAACCTTTCCGACCATTTGCCGGATCGGATCGGAGTAACAACCGCTACGGTTATGCGGTACAGTCATCGAAAAGCGTTATATTTTTTTTTATTCACCCCGTTTCTGGTTCATTTCTACCGTTCATCTTGAGCATCAATCACAGTAAATGGGTAAAAAAAGCCCCATCACAACGTCTAGTCGTATCGTCCAGCACACAGTACAAACTCGTCAAACTGGACTGGGCCAGGGTTTTGTTTGAGGAAACCCATTGCGAAGCATTCGTAACTGTCCTCACCATCGAGTCCGGTGCGATGCGGTATCCATCCTAGGAGAAATACTTAAGAAATGCATCAGCAAACAGAAGATGTCACGTCACGGCAAAGGTCAATATGATCGCTTAATCAAAACTAGTTCATGGCAGATGCGTGCTGTTCCGAGATCCGACTCCGGCTGGACCATCAACACTGGACGGTTGAATTATCCGTGGCAAATCTAATAAGACACTGCATTGTTCGCCAGACGGCGCCTGCATGTCCCTTTTCGCTGGTACGTGTAAAAACAATGACCGGGGCATTACAACCCCAAACGATGACCATCTCGGAACCGAGTGCACGTCCAAACAAACAAGCTGAAGAACCAGTTAACCTCTTCCCCAGCACGGAAGTGTACCGTGGCAATCGAAAAGGTTGGTTTGGTTCAGTGCCGGCCAGCAAGTACGCGGGCACGTTTAGACTATTCCCTTATCAACGCTCATCGAGATGCATTTTTTTTATCTCCCAGGATTACGCAATCTACCAAAACTCCGTGTGCGACATTACATCTTTGGACGTACTTGCCACAGCAGCTGTGGTCCTCACCGTTCACCATCAGCCTAGGTTTGAAGTTGCTTCCCTCGCTCCTAAAACAAACAAGATCGAACGACATCAACAGGATATAAGGACGGTATGATAATTTTAATTTCAAATCCTTAATTTATGCATCATCCCGTTCCCGGGGGCCAAACGATCGCACAAGAAGGAGGAGGCTTGTGAGGTTTTCCCAGCAACAGGAAAAACCGGGCACGAGCACACCAAAGCCGGAAAGTGGAAGTCCTCCCCAATCGTTGAGGGATTTTTTGTCTCGAATTTATTCTATTTTTTTTGCAAAACATAGTTCCGTTTTTTTATTTTAATTATGAATTTCGAAACCGAGCTACTTTTACCGTCAACCACACCAGTCATTTGGTTGTGGAAAGGCACCAAAGAAAAAAACCACCCAGTTGTGAGGCAAGCCGTGATTAATCTTTTGTCAACGGTTCCCAAAAGCTGGCGCCTTTCCGAAACTGGTATCATCAAATTGTCAACTATCACCGGTCTGCTGTAAAGTTTTCCTTTCGATCCCACTGTTTTTTTTTTTTTTTTGTTTCTTTCGTACCCAGCGCCATTAATGTGCTCAACATTTCTCATGCATAAAATAGTCACATTTTAAATTCAGAAAAAAGAATCACACACATATCCATTCCTTTAAAAGGAAAAAAAATGATACCCTCAGCAAACCGTTCGCATCCCAGAAAAACACACCACACCGTATAGTCGATTTCATTATGCACAAAAGTCGGTGGTGACAAAACAATTTTCCTTCCGGGTGCTGCCTTCATGTCATGCGGGAAAATCTAAACACGCACACGTGAAGAGGCTTGTGCAGCGTTTCCTTTGAATGGTCTAGCGTTAATTTCAATAATGCATGCACAAGACGACTGTTGCATCGTGGCTCAGGGCTCGGTATCATAAACGTTTTTTTTTGTCTACCACATTGCAAGCTCCCTGCGCTAGATGCCGTTGATAATGTTATCAATCATTACTTTAAGCACACACATTTTTTTGTAATCGCTCTGCGCTAAGAATATGTTCCACTCCAAGGCGGAACAAAATGGCTTTGCATTAAAGCGCGGTTTTGCTTCCAGAGAAATCGCGGGAAGAACCACTGCAGGCGGGTTGCGATAAAACGTTCCAAAACCCAAACGACACTGGCACCCCCTGTAAGACCATTTCAAAGCATTTCTCGCGTAAGAGATATTACTCTAGCAAAGCGCGCGATCTTCACAACAATTTGAAAAAAAAAAACTGCTAGGGGTGCGCCACAATGCTACCGGGAGGGTAACGGAACAGATCGACATCCACGTTGCCTTCTTTGCATTGCCTTCCTCGAGGACGGAAGTTCACGGAATCCCTGAGTACACGCGGGAAATCTAATGCATCAGGGGTAGCGCATTTTTTGTTCACCTTCTTGTCACTCACCAAGGGCAGCGGCGCTTGCCTTTGTTGCCTGAACAGTGCATAAACAATCTTACTTTACGATATTACATTTTTTTCCCCCAATCGTAATCACATTCGCAGGCAAACTGGCAAACCGTAAATCCAAAAAATTCAATCCCAAAACTAAACTGTTGCCTTCCCATACGCAACGGCGTGCTGGTTTATTTTTTTATTGTTGCTGCCAGCAGCAAAAACACACACACAGCGCAAATCGGGTGCTGTTTTTAATTCCATTAAATTGAGCGTCTTTCTTTTTTTTCTGTAAATAATTATACTTCTGATTGCAACTCCCGTAACATTGTTGCACCCATAAATCCTACGCCGTGGTATTGGGGGGAGCCAATCCTTTTTGTACTGAGCCGCGCAGTACATACGGCTGCAATCTGCGAAAAACCATTGCACCACCATCGTCAGGGCGAAGGTTGCCAATGGTAATGCGAAAAATTCGCGCCAAAAATAATGTCCGATTGCCGAAGGTTATCAGCGCGGTACTTGCGGTAAGGTTGCACTCTGCTAACGGTCGCCTACGGTGCATGGATTAGAAAAACACGACCGCAACAACAACAGACGATCTATCGTTTTTGATAAGCAAAAGCAATTGCTTACCACCGGGGTCCCTGTCTGCACCCTTCGCAAGGAAGGGGGATGTTAATGAACAGCTTATGAATGGGACCGGCGATCGTACCGCCACATCTTGCTTATCAGCGAACCGTGAGCGAATGGCTAGTGATCGACGTTAAACCACTCTCCACTCTTTCGCGCGTTTCCACAATCAATGCAGACGAATTTCCGTTAGAATTGACCTACAAACGGTGCCGGTAAACAGTCTAGAATTTGTGCTAATCTTTTCGCCGGCCGGCGTCAGCCAAGCAGCCGGGTGCTGATAAAGAAAAATGGCAATGATGTCACTCACGATCCATACCGCCCATCTGCGTATTTGGCGATATAAAAGGAAGTAAGATAGTTGCCGATGTGCGTAAAGTGTTACACCTTGTGATCAATAAGGTCACGGTAGTATTAGTACTTACACGTGACTGGATATAGCTGTCACGTATGTAGCCGACAATTGCAGTCATATTAAAGCTATGAACCCATGTTCGTTGGTTGGGACTTTTGAGATTCGTAACAAAATCACCTGAAGGGCTCAAAGGTTACATTTTTATTTTAATAATAGTAGAAAATATATTAACTATGTAAGTTTGAAACAAATATGAATCAGAGAAAATAAAAATTATCTCGCCAATCCGCATATTTTATGCCAATCGACGAATTTGGGTTATAATATCCAAAGGACAACAGGTTTACGATAAGGTTTGCTTTTCATTTTACATTAAATGGTTAAAACAATCCGACTTTATAGCTTTATAGAATCATAAAAATTGCCTGTTAAGCTTAAACATTAAACTGATACAATGATAATACGACTCCAGTACTATCTGTAGGATGCAATTAGGAATTGAAATTTATAGTCCAGTCAATTGGGATCATATTGAGATTCCGATGGTCGATAGATCTGAGATTGGTTGGGTTTGTTATACAGAAGATGTCATTGATTCATGCTTTAACTCTTTTATTAGGGAATACTATTTTATTGGCAGATGTAGGGCTAGTATTAGTGCGAATTCTCAGCACAGAGAACAAAGTTCAAAATGTAAAAATACACGTTGCATTCTCTATGCTATATTTAATTAAACATTATTTCCCATCTCGTCCGGCATTCATGGCACCTGCTGTTCAGCATATTATACCTCAATATTGAAAAGAAATCTTGCGAATGTATCTCCAAATGCAATTTATGCCTTTCTGGAAGTGTGGCATTATAGTCCCTAATCAATTTTAGATGCACCAAGGCCTAATTAAGCATATTTTTATTTTGGCAATTGATCTTAAAACAATGTAAAATTTTAATAATTTCATTATTGTTATTCAAGTACGCTACCACGTATTATTTGAACAAAATATATGAATTGCTTGATTTACTATCAAACTTCATCGCCAAATGTCAATATTCCCATACAAAGCTCGGCAAATACTTTTTGAGCTCATCGCATGCAGTTATTTGAATCGTTTGCACCCGAACCACTAACGTCTTATCTGATAGCAAACGTTTGAAATGTTGGATCAATATGAACATGTACAACCGTACACAAAAACCCAACGGTAAGCTACTCGCATTACACGTTTTTTTCCAACCCCGGAACGTTTCCTTTTTCTTCACATCAAACAAAAAGGAAGACTTATTGCACCTTCAGACAATGAAACAAACCGTTTCGGCTCGCGGAAAGGACGAGGTGTGAAAACCAGAGAGGGGCCTTTTCAACAGTAATCAAATAAAATATACAGCATATTCATATTTCAATCACTGCGCGATCCTTTCCAATTCAACCGAAAATATACATATACTTCCATTCACGCATGACAGATTCACTTAACGCCCTGTCCAGCATAGAAAATGGTGGCGAGAGTCCGGTGCTACCTTTCCGCAACGCTAGATGCACGGCCACACTCTGACCATGCGCAAGAGCGCAAGCCTCGCCTAATAGACCATCGAAACAGCAACAACAGATACTGCCGCGAGTCAAGTAGGTTCACATTTCCTAGGACGGGGATGCACTTCAACAGATGCGCAACCCGATGACCACTTTCTGACCAGTAATATTCTCCCGAACATGCCCGCAGCAACCCAAAGGGTCAGGCCGTTTAATTATGCATTAATTTTCGCGGTCCGCGAGCACTGACCGTACCTGCACCGTAGGAAGATGGCCGGTTTGCCCTAAAGCCTTACGTTGTCCGTATTGTCCGGATGCATTACATGCGATCTTTCGCGGGTAAATAAATCGTAAAGCAGGAACAAAAAACAATACACACCAGCGAAGAATGGCTTAGCGTAATGTGAAGAAAAGGGCAAGATAACGCCGGTCAAGACGCCGGCAAACAATGGAAGAAAGTTCGTTTGTTTTACGCTTGAGGGCACCGCGGTTCCATCGGCTAACCCTTCTTGGCCCGGTTACCACCGGACGATCGACTGTCCATGCTGCTGATCAGACATTACCGTAAAACCCTAGATTGAAGTGGCCAGTCAAGGGGTTTGGACTAAGGGCCGGGCCACCTATCCTAGCATCCCATCCTGTCCAGCACTTCACCAGGCGAAAAAACCCGGTAAGGGTCACTGACTTACACCGACGTTACGCTGACCTTTCACTGATGTCCCGCAGCCTTAATCTTTTCCCCCTGACCAGCCGAGGAGGTTGATCACCCTTTTTGGACCTCGCGAGTTCCGCGGTCAGTTTTCCCGCGCCATTACCCGGGTACAGGGCCGAGGCATTGTTCCTCAAGATTACGGTTTATTTTGATTAGCAATAAAAATAAATCACAGCTCCCGGGTCTTACAAAAAAAAGGGTAATCTGCCGGAAGGAGAACCTCTCGTGGGACCCGCGAACCTCGCGAGACCCATCACACGCGAACAGCGTGGCGATCCAGCTGCCCATGTTCTAGGGAGCCAAAAAGGGTTTTTGCATCTTAACGAAGGGCACTGGTGCTTAGCGAGGCACATATCATTTGAAGTCCTCTTCGCGGACAGTTCCCAGGTAATTTAGGTTGGACCATTGTGATGCCGAGAGTACTCGACAAATTTCGCGTCACCGTTAGTATCTCTGGTGCGGCAACATATCCTTTCAGCGTCCAGCTGCAGACGCTCGTTTGCCCACCCATATCTTCAACCCTCCCGGAATGCAACTTGTATAATTTATGTGTTATCTCATTCCGCACGCTCATCATCTTGGTGACGTTGATGGCCGCTGTACCGCTGTAGTAAATCCTCGTCCTCAGAAGTTACCGTTTTTCCCTTTACGACAGCGCGCATAATCGTTCGAAGCAAATCGGCTAAGACAACGAGCCTAATTGTACGAAGTAATCCAAAACAATCTCTTCCGCTCTCGCTTGCACACCCAAGGAACTCCACGTAGGACGTACGCTTGGAGAAATGCTTGGTCAAGAAACTGTTCGGTTCCGATTCACTGTTGGGATCTAATAAAAATGAAAATTCGCTCCGTAACGGTTCCTCAAATTGCCGTTGGCTTTCCCTTTCGGGATGATTTTGTGTTTTTTTTTTGCCTTCTTGGGTGCGTTTGTTGGTTGGGATGCAGTTTCTTCTTGTTTTCTTCTTTCACGTTCCGTCCTGTAAAAATCCCTACCTTTAGGAGCCTTATTCCTTAGTTCAGCGACCTGTACCTTCTCAGGTAAACGAACCCAAACTGAAGCTCAAATTCGTTCACCTCAGGAGTCGCGTAGACACAACAGACACACACACACACAATCACGAAACAGGATCCCCGATTGACGTTTGATAAATCATTGATCCTGATGATCATCCCTCCGCAAGATTCCCCTAAAGGAGGACCGCACAACTTCTCGTTGCGAAGCCTCGTCCCGGTTCCCGGGCACCAAAAACCAAGAAATTAATGTCCTATTCACTTCATCAATAGCAACAGAAAGGATCGTCCCATCCGCGCGGCAAACGCTATCATTCTACGGTGCAGGATGATGTTCAGGAAGGGACGTCGTTCCGAAATTCCAAATCCAAGAAGCTCGATCGAAGGTGCACAATATTTTGCGCAGTTAGACGTTGGGAGGGTACCGTGTGCGTGTATGGCTTTTTGCAGTTGATGCAACCGGATGATGCATCTGTCCAGAGCAACAGTGCCACCAATATCATCATCACGTTCCAGGCGCCAGACAGCTGTACAATCGTTACTATTACTACTGTTTTGACTTTTCAACCTTCGTAAGGAACGCAACTTCAAGCAAATCTTGAGAACACGAATCTCACGAACTTCGCGCTGTGTTGATCAGCAATTTCCGCAACTTCCTTTACAAACCCAACGAGCAAACCGATTCTGACATACCCCCGTGCGCTTTACAGGCGTGATTTTCCACACGCAAATCAGGCACCAAACTTCTAATCGCATCTAATCATCCCCTTGCTTCTTGAGACCATTCTTATCCCAGCCCCGACTGCACTTTGCTTCGGTTAATTTGATTCCATTGTTGCCTGCACAAACGCCATACCACCATTAGCATAGTCACACCCTGTGGGATGCCATTCTTTCGCTTTATCACACCATTTGTCTCTCCCTGCACAGCCCTCATCGGCGGTGTGATTGCGCCAGACCGAACACTTTCTTACAGTTTGTCCATTCATCCGAAGCCTTTGTTTGGTGTGCAATTTCCATATGTGTTGTGCAATAATATCCTGGAGGAAAAAAAGGTTCCGTTGCATTTGCATCACCCTTTGCCTCGAATTGGACAGCTTCTCCCTGCGAAAATAAGCATTGCTATCTTCTAATCGATATTCCGAGGGATTAATTACGGCCAATAAATTAAGGGGCTCGCCGGCAGAGTAGTAAAGCGCACAAAGAACTTCGATAATTTATTCATACCCTTGATTTGCTATCAGTGAAAGGATGCAGCGAAAGTTTGCCACAGCACTGAAGCAATTGGCATGGCATCGAAAGAAAAATCTTGTGGGGAGTAATATTCGGCAGACACCCTTGGTAAGGCCAACACACCGGTACATCCTTTACTTTCATACATTCACTTTCTCCCTGCCTTCGCGGAACCCTTTCTCAGTGGCAGTTTCGTTGCAAATTCTGTTTGCCCCGAGACGCGGTAAAGTGAAATACCTTTTTCCAATCGCGGGTAAAAAAAAAGGAAACAAGCGAAAGGTATCCGATCGAAGCGATATATGATCGCAAAAAGGGAAAAAATGCACCCCGAAGGGATATTAATCGTACGGGCGAGAAATTTGTCCTGCGGTGTATGTTAGTGTCTAGTGCCTGCAGCGTTTGTGATAAAACAAATATCTCAAGCATCGAACGGAGGAAAAACCGTTTCAGTTCAAAATTCTCACCGTAGGCTACAGATAAGCACGGCTGGAAGGCAAAATATTATAAACAAAACAGGGATTTGTAAATTAATAATCAAAAATATTTATTAGTTCCTTTATGCTATTGCATAAAAAAAGGACAAAAAATGTTCATATCTCAATCATATCGTAGCTTGTTTCTTAATCGTTCTATTTTGAAAACTAAAGACATGCATGCATGACGTAATAATTAGTATATTTTATTTCCGCGAAATCTTTACACGAAAATAACTTCATCGACCCGATGGTAGAACAAAAACCCGAAAGATACGAAACAGGAACCACGGATGAAAGACAAAATCACGGCCTGCACAAAAAATAGCAACCTTTCACTAAAAGACACATTAATATGCAACTAATTAAATTTAATGCGCCCGAACTTCGAAGCGCCCGAGCGAAGTTCTCACACGGACCACACTTACGTACACATTTGCTTGCAAGTCAAGCACGGGTGATGCCCTCGGGTAAAAGGAAAGATGGGCTATGAAATGTAAAAAAACCAAACTGAACCGATCTTCTTTATGCAAAGGATGCAATAACCATAACTTTCAGCATTACTATTACGGCCGACATCTTTCTCGGGCTCGCACAGCGTTGTTGCCTGCTTGCCCCCCAGCATCTTCTCATAGCACAGTCAGGCCTTGCATCACTCTGCAAACATTCGAGTGTATGCAGCAACTTAAAAGCGTTCCAGCTTTTAATTGCTTCTCACAACTCTATGATGGGGATATACAACGAGGAGCCGTTCTTAAAGCTTCAAAGAACGTTGCGAAATCAATCCCGTTTTTGGGTGATTGTTTTTCGTTGTATCTTTTATCGGGTTGAAGTCGTTTTTTTTTGCAGTAGTCCGTTTCCGTTGGGTTCGCTTGCGTTTGGTTTGATCAGTGCAAGCGCAGCAGCTCATTAACTCTTCATTCGGTCTAGAACATTTGTTTTTTTTTTTGTTGGCAAAAAAACGCGTTCTTGCTGAAAATGTCATTGACTTCACGAAGTAAAGTCGTTGATTTTGCTATGTTCTTTTCCGTATCTTTAAGCACCAAATTCCGTCAAGAGCCAACATGCCATAAAATGGAAACCAATAGTGTATATGTTTGGTGAGATTTCCTGAGATTTCATGTTTAAGGGTATTCAGGGGCCGAGTGTACAGTTTTTTTTCTTCTCCCCCATTGTAAGAAATCGAACGAATATCGATACTGTAACAACATTTTTTTCACCCTCCCAAGCTACAATTGCAGCTGCACCAAAGCAACTGAGAGCGCTCGCTTTTTTCCCTAAGGTATACCATTTCTTACGAGGAAATCAACTTGAGTTCGATTTTACCAATGTTTGATTGGAAGCCAATCACAAAATACCGAATTGTTATACAACCAACAACACTCTCGATGTAAAGAACAACCAAAACAAGCGACAAACTGTTTGCCTAATGGTAACAACTCTCCAAATTTTCTTGCCAGACACACACAAGGCCCTATTGCAGCACATACACAAACTGTGCTACCCATTCTTAGCATGTTTCTAAATTTAATTAAACAATGGAAACATGCTGAGCGAGTGCGAGATCGTTCACCGATCGCAGAAGCCGTCCTACGTTGCGACGACGGTGGAAATGAGGAACCTTGAAGGAACCGGAAAAGGGCATTGCATCCCTTAAAACTGTTCCACCATTGCATCCTTGCGCCATCGCCGATAATGCTATGCACAGCAGAAATATTAACATGCTGCTACATTACACACCCTTCCTACACACACGGTCGTCTGCATTTCCAAGCTGGGCAGTCCTGAGGAGTGACGGTTTCGTTTTCTTGCCTTTCCCTTCGTGCCCCGCGTCAACGTTTCATACGCAAACGCATTTTTGGGGTGGTGAGTTATTACCATCCGACAATTCCGAAGGTGCCGGTTTTCGGGGTTTCAAGACATTTCCCAACGCCTGATTTGACATCCATCGACAGTTAGTCAGTCTAGCGCTCGTATGCGCAGGGGACGGATCAAAAGTTTCAACCGACGAAAGAGCGACGACTGGAAACGATGCAATTCCCCGAGAAGAAACGGGAGATTTATTTCCGATTTATGGCCATTACCTTTTACCTTTACCGGAAGAAAGTTTTGAGCGAAGGAATTGGGATTAAACATTGCGCAAGGACCGGAGACCGGTGCGTGGCGGGAAATGAGTGTGAGTAAAGAAACGGCACGGTAGCGTATTACACGTTCACCCGGCTGTGTACGGAGGGAAGTTTATCCGGAGACTAATTTCAGGACACCCAGAGCTAGCAGGACATGGTATTCGAAAAGGGAATATGTTTTCCCACTTTTCAAGCTTCTTGTCTGTATACTGGTACTAATTTTCCTCACAGCTATGCCAGTGTAAGATATGAGGGGTTTGGATTTGGCCTTAAAAGATACGTTGACATATGGGTTTTCCTTGTTTGTTAATTCAGGCTCATCAATTTGGTCTAAAAGTAAGAAGAAAAAGATACACTTTAATCCCACAGACGTTCCACTTTTACAACCCTCAAGAGGGATCGGTTAAGCGCAATGCGCATCGTACATACCTCAAATAATTCGTTTTGGCGTGAATCGCGATGACCACCTAATGTGTACAATGCGCTTATTGTGCAGCATATTTTCCCTGTCTACGAACAAAGTAAATTAAATTAAGTGCAGCCGGGAAGAACAGTGGGGAGTTGCGCTGTATGCGCTATGCCTGATTGTGCTGGATGCAAACGTAAAACTACAAACAATCCAGACGAATGGCAATTTTTTAAGGAAAAAAAAAGTTTAGAAACATCACGCTCACTGTTGGTCTAGAGCCGGACAGCGAGAATGAAAATCCTTTATACCCCTAACACAGACGACACTGCGCTTGGGGTAGGTTTGTGCTAGCGAAAGGACAAAAACCTTAGGTTCATTGCTCCCGTATTAAAAAAGGGAACTCCCGCCACACCCGGCCAAGAACGGCACATATGTCGCCCCTGCTACCAATTCCTGACTGCCCCAGCGTGATCCTTGCATTAAGCTCACCAAACAGCGCTACGAACAAAAACAAAACTGTAATAAATTTCATTTCCTATCTTACACGCCTTGGCTTTAGTTGATACATTCACAAACACACACACAGAGACGTACGGCAAGAGTCAAGAAACCGTGAAGGAAACTTATTCTTGGCGCGTGCCCTTCCGAGGACGACGTGAACAGCTGACAGCTTTCCTTTCCGTTTTCTTAAGGCGCGCACACACACCCTCGTTTCAACTATTTCGGCACTGCAACTGCAAGGAGTCGGAACCTTCCATTGTGTCCTAGGGCTGCCCCCGCTCTCCCACTCCCGGTACATACGATCGCTACAAAGTGTGTCGTACCGTCTGTTTTCACCCGGTGGTAAGGTATTCCGATACAAATCTTAGCACGCGCCAAATCTATTCCATTTGTTCCATTACGGCGTTGGAGAAATAAAAATCATCACCAGCACTCTATTCTACGACCTGAAAGTGCTTTCCATAGATAAGGAAAGATCGAGTAGCTACCGAAAATGTTTCTGCTTTGCGTCAATCGTCAATGCATGCAATGGAGTGTTCAAGGAGCTGAGATCGCTTGGTAACGTGGTAAGCATGCGTATAGAACATACCCAAAATAACGCAGGGAAATATTAAAAATAAGAACCCTCAATCTAACGGAAAACCCAGAACTAAGACGGGGTTATCCAACCAGTAGAGAAGAGCTGACATGAAGGTTATTTTAAGGTTCTTGTAACAATCATAGTAGAAAGGATCAGATTGATCTTGATCTTCATATCCTTGGTAACGCACGGTAGTAAGGATCGGTGAAGATAATTCTTGTTCTATTAGTACCGTTCATTTACCAAGAATATAAGATTTGCTATTTATAGAATTTTTTGTTTCTTTTTGCTCAAACCAATAAGAACAGCACCCATTCTGAGGAAACTTGTAGAAAGGTAAAGCTGCCACTATAGGGTTGAAGATCTAGGTGCTTGATTTCTTCTGATATGCCCCGTTCCGAGTGCAACCGAATGCATTGATTGCTCTTGTTCTGCAACATTGAACAATCCCTTCGACTTCGACTCTCAAGGTGCCTATATTTCCCGAGGGTTCCCTCCTTCAAACCTCGCAAATTCATTCACATTGTCAACATCAGCAAAAGTACCACGCCAGCATGAAGGTTTTGCAATAGGGCACACCTCACACAGCAATACACAATATTTCCCTTTCCTTATCGCAGCACGTCCCAAACCACCCGGCCCAACAGTGATCCCCACCTCAATGGTACTCGATGGTTTCCGAGCAATAGAAACCTGGTAACAGCATCACCCGAACGGTGTGCCAAAGAATTCTTGGTGCCACCACGGTTTCAACTTCCAAAGTTCCCCGATTCATGGAACCTCACAGGGTGTACAAGTCCCTGTTGCGCGACTGGATACAGGGCCGCGTCGTCGAATCGACCAACCGGTCGATAATTTCAACATATGGTCACGTTGGCGCACTTTCTCACCCTCTCCTCGGTGCGATTGTGAGCTGTGCGCCGGCGCAAAGCGCTACCACTTTTATATAGGTCCGTATCGTGTCCTGCCAGTTTGTACTCCTTTTTTTCCGGCCCTTACACACCCTTACACACGAGGTACCATGTCGCGTCGATGTGATGCCGGTTGGACGGCACAGGACGCACGGCAAAGTATGACGAAATATCCCCCAATACGTTTGTGCGCTGACGGGATAGCATGAGGTCACGAAACCGTACGTACTACCCCTTTGCACGATATGTCTACAAAGAACAGAGAAGTGGGATTATTTACATTTTCGTTGTTTAATTTTTTGTTTCTACTCTCATCGTTTTTGCTGCCAATAGCAGTCTCTCCGAAATAGGTCGAACAATGGAGCGAGAAGGGCTATGCAGTAGGACCACGGTGGCAATAGTTACAGATGATCAGAAAAATTCAGGACACGAGGATCAGACGTGGAGCGTAAAGTGGCTTTGCGCCGCTCCCGGACGGCACAAGGCCAAGCGGAAGATGATTCGAATGGCGGGCCGGTGTTTAATTATTCATAAGTTTCAGAGTCTCTTACGCTTCAAGGCTATTCTAGACTCCTCAGACCATGACGCACCGATCGGGAAGCAGCGAAGGATAAGGATGAGTTAATTACTTTATAGCCATCGTATCATTGCAAACTACGCCACACAGCTCCTGGCGCTCACTCTTGGCACGTGCCTCTCTTTGTTTGTCCAGATGGATACAGTTTCTTGTGATCGACATGAAGTAATACTTCAGAGTGTAAGACACCTAACTTTGGCTCCCACAAAAAAAAATAAGCAAGCAAACATTTGGCCCCTACCTTAAACAGGAGTATTGTGTTGTTTCAAAGTTTATTCACCGCGCGATATCTTTTCGTTTCCGTGCTACCCCGGAAGTTTCCCAAAGGTTTATTATCCTTCGACTGCTTCGCCCCAGACGGTAGTCGTCGCATTACGTAGCTTATCTTGATTCTAAAAAGCCTCCCGCGTACATTCTTCTTTCCTTTTTCAAACCAACCTTTCTTTCCATTCCAGCCTGAGGGGAATACCAGTTTGCGGTACTCCCATTCCCACTAAATTACTCCTTTCGGGGCAGCATAAATGAATATCTAACCAACAGTTTCCAAATTGTAAAGATCCTTGCGAGGATCGCTCATGGGCCAGTGTACGGCCCTACCGCCTTCGTCCGCTTATCGGGCACGTGCCCTGACGATCACGCTTTGTTGACCACGGTGTAACAACATCGGGAAACCCATCCTTCCTCAATGCGAGAAAACATACACAGGGGAAATTCAAGGATGAGTCCAACCTAAAGTCCTTGTTTTTTTTGGGACGAATGGATGGAGCAGAACAAAAAAAAAACACTTGCCGTGACAAGAAATTGGACGACCGCTAGGATGTGAAGTGGAATATAGGAAATAACTACGCGCAACGCGTAGAACACGAAATTCATAGCGTCATTAGCGTACCAAATGTGTGGCCCAATTCACGCTACTTGCGCACGAGCCAAAGCCGGTCAACGGTGTTTGGAGTTCCAGTTGCCAAGTGTTGCTTGCTGATGTACTTTAACCTTTTTCAAATAGGAAAAAACTGAACCTCACTTTCAAACACTTGTGTAGAAGGTTCAATAGTTTTTTGGCTCATTAAATTATCGAGAACTGTTGAAAAACACTTGTTGCATCTGTTACTTAATACCGATGTTGTATCGTACATATTATTCAGCGTATAAGTTATAAGATACCAAAGAAAAGAATCTTTGATAGGACGTCAAACTAGAATTATGTCATTACAAATAAATCTGTATCACTATGAATTTAAATTTGACCATCATTCAATCCAGTGCTCTTAAAGCATTAATTAGCCGGCTCTATACCGCAAGCATACCGCAGCGGCACACAGCTGTTGCAATCAATGGCCATAAATCTGGAACACCAACTGCAACGCACCAATTGTTTGTCCTTAGCGCCTCGAATTGCGAAAAAGTGCGTACGAAAGCAATGCAGCAACAGCTTTTCATGCACACAAAACCCCAAAGCAAACCTACAATTCTATAAGACTTCATCAAACACATACTCCGCGCCGTTCCCCCGCTATCCTTGCTTCTCTCCTTTCTCTTGTGCTACAGAAAAAAAACTGTTGGAAGAAGAAATATTTCTTAAAGATTTTGGCTCGTGCTCGCAATTTTACCGATCGCTTCCCTTTTGTTCCGGACTGTACCACCAATCATGTTGGGTTTTACGGGTTCCACTGTACTTCATCACCTTTCGCACGCTTTCGTACCACATTTTGGCTCTCTCCCACACACATACCCACAGTTTGAGGTTACGTATGGAACGGTGGTGCATATAAACCGCAACCGGTAGGAACTGGAGCGAAGCACGACCGACTGCAAGGCTCATACGCTTCCGGTTTGACTTCTAGAGTGACTTCTTGATCTCGACCAACTAAACAAAACAGTCCGTCGCTGACATCGGGTCAAAGGCCCACGATGACGGTCCTCCACCAGGTGGATACGGAGTACGGCCACTATCTCGCATCGAACGAATTCTAGACGTAAAGAGCAAACCATTAAACACGACGCGCTCAGGGTCTATTCGATCGTCAGAATTTTTCACCTCTGAAAGATCTTGATGCGAGTGAACTGGACCTTTGCTCGACAGTCTCGCAAACTCTAATCAATCGTAATAACCCTAAGGAGCAATCAACGCAACTCCTATGCATTTGCATTTTGATTGTGGGATGAAAGGCGCGTACTGTTCCGGTACCGAATACTTGTATGCAGGATATGGAATGGAATAATTACGATTGTAACGGAGAACAATCGGGTATTGTACCAAGGGAGGGGGCGCCATTCAAAAACCTTAACCCACTAAAGGACCAGTTATTGTTCTCTGCCGAGGCTCGTGTGCATTCGTACAAATTCCCAAAAAAAGGCACTACAGGCGAGAAAATAGCTGCTGCTCAACACTCAGTCACTCGATGTAAATGGTTCTGATAAAGCAAAACGGATCCCTATCGAGCAGTAAAGCATAAACAATGCCGGCAAATATTGCCAAATTATCATTTTACAGGATGAAATCACAGGAAGACAATTATATTGCGCGCCAAAACACACATTTTCCCGAAAGAAGCAATTGGCGCCAAAGGGGATAGTTTCGCGCCGAAAGTAACAAACCCAAAACGGCCCAGAACCGATCGCAGGGGGGAAAACCCCTAAACCCTGAACCGTAACACAATGCGGGTCCTACGGCCCCTTCAATTGGGTTGGAAAAAAACGAGAAAAAATGTACCTGCACCAACAAATGGTGGTCTAGGCAATGGTGGCGCGAATAAAAACTGTGCGCGCCTTACACTTACACTAGTTACAGCTAGACATCCTATGTACCTATTCACAACACTCATGCTTAATTATAAATGCGCTTACGGACGAGAACTGATCGGCTACCAACACTACCAACATCACCCTGCCGTGCCTTGGTTCAAGCGGCAGGACCCAAGAGGGGAGACGAATGTTACGGCAAAGGCAGTCTATTATGTGCGCTAGCATAAATTGCCATCTACGAATGCATTCACCATACGTACAGGCGATATGCCACTCCGTAAGGACCGCAAGGGAAAGTCACTGGAGCGTACCCATAATGAGCCTTGAAGAAAATGCGCGCGCTAACATACATTCACGCTCACAAACACACACATGCACCAAAATGTCCTATTACGTTCCCCGTTGTGCAAGGAAAACCCCCCATGGGACGGATCGGCGCGCATTTCCAACAGTACCGGTGCCGGTAGTTCTGCTTCTTCCGACGTGCAAGAGAGTGTGTGCGCGCGCGCGCGCATTTTCGTCCTTTCGGTCCTTCCGACTCGGCTCATCGGCCAGTAGCTGTCGCAAACCGGAAGAAAAATCTGTAAAAAAAAGGGTTCTATGTACGAAAACGATCAAGAATCCTGGCTTATATACAAACCTAAAGGCACAGCAGACGATGAGATGTGCATCGTAGTGTAGTGCAACCTGGGAGAAGGGACGACCTTTTAAGAAAATTTAAAGGGCCGACGGGTTCCTTAGAACGTGCGCGATAACCCAGGGATTCGCAATAACCGGTAATAATCCCCGTGCGCAACCAGCCAGGGGTGTAAGCAGTGTGTAGCGCCAGGATTTTGCCCGCCCGAGCCTGACGAGGGTTGCCCGCTCGCCAAAACCGAAAGGAAAACGGTGCGCGCATAAAAACGGCCACGCAAGAAAATGGGAAAGAAATATCAAGATACCGCAACGTTTATACATCGGGATTTTTTTTCACCGGCTAAAAACCTTGTCGCCTTGTTCCATGCGGTGAAACATACGAATCGTGTTTAGAGGGTATTTAAACTATCTTTTTTTTTTTGGTTTACTGGCGTTTGCGCCTTTTTCACAAACTGTTCCCTTTTTACTAGCCAGAATCTGCCAGAGAAGAGAGTTTGGCGCCCAAAAAGATCCGGATTCTGGTGCATTTGCATTTTCTTCCGGCTGATGTGACTGATGTGACCAGACTGAGTGATGAGCGGCGACAAGCATTTGGTACGTCAAAAGGACGTCAAGGGCACTGCACAGGACGATCTGCATTGCAAATGCAATCTGGCAAGGTAGTGAGAGTGAAGAACAGTGAAATAGCAAGAAGATGCATCTTCAAAGTTAATTAAAAATACCATGTTGAGTGAGGAGCAAGATCGAAAGCACTCACAGGACGACAATTCCCAGCATTATTGTGAAAAGTATAACCATTTGAGAATGCAACTCAAAATTATACTGACGATGATCTTTAACATTCTGATCAGAAGGCATCATTGGTACTGGCTTATATAGCATGTCATTGAAAACATTCTCCAAGTTACTGTATTGATAATAAATGCTTGCCCTCCCGATGAACATTTTATATTTACTGATAGTTTGAACAGTTTAAATCACTCAAATCCGTGGAGAGTAAAAACCATGTTCTTCGAGAATGGAATACCAGACATAATGGTGAGAAGGGGTGTTTCTACTATCGATCTGTCCATTCGTATCAGGACGAAGTATAAATAGATTTCTATAACCTTCTATGGTCGTACGAAGCTGCAAAATTCTACCCTGTTACACGCAGATGAAGATATAAAAATATCTCCTGATATCCCCTATTGCATATATCAGGAAACCCCTTCAAGGTCCAATAATGATCTACTTTTTTGAATGTTACAGTTATTTTTATGGTTCGGGCATAAACTTTAATAACAGCTACGAATCAAATAATCCTAATAAAAAGGATTGCTTTCAATAGGAAGGTGGATTTACTTTCATGATACGGAGAAGTCATGACATGTCTTCCATCCAATGTGTATTTTATCCTAATTGTATCCTGTATGCATTCTTGTTGAATAAAAAAGCGATCTAATTTTATTAAATATCTTCCTTCAATCACCGAAAAGTCTGGTCGTCCATACCCATTTTATCGCGCCTACCAATATCTAAAAAAGTAGCATGAAGTGACCGTTATTGGTGTACAATACGTACAACGAACTGGTGACACTGGTGACAGCACAAAAGTGTCTATATAGCGAAAAATTTCCACAAACATTGAAAGGGGTTTTCCACTAGGAAACAGCTGCTACTCAAACACAGCAGCTCGAGCGTGAATGGGTTGGAAAACTTTACACAAAGCAGTGATCGAACTTACCGCTAGTAGGGGTGGTCTATTTATATCGTACCGAGCAAGGATACGTCCCTCGACTAAATGCAATAGGGGCAAATAATTCGAACGTGTGAGGGACGGTGCGTGGGCATATATTGCTACGGAGCAGAATGACAATGTAAACAATGGTTCCAGTTCAAGATTTGTGCTACCGTCGTTAGGCGAACATTTGCTTCCAACAAAACTATCTTGTTTAACGGCACATCAACCTCAATAGAGCTAAACCTGCCATATCTGGCTTATTCTTGATTTAATTTACCCATATAGCTAAATAGTTAATCCAGCGTACGGGGCTTCAGACGGCATTTTGAACCCCACGTGTGAAAACCGGCCCCGGTACCAACAAACCACCACGCAGTGGTGAATATCGAATATAATATATTTACAATAATTGTACAGCACAGCAAACATTTAGACATCAATCGAACAAAGCGCATCCTTAACAGATTCAGGGAAGATATTTTGAAATAAAATCAAACATTTCAGCCACGTGCGATTCCAGACCCTTGGCATGAGGATTTTACATTTAAATCATAAGCAATATTACCAGGAGCGACATCTTGCGGTATACAACAAAAGCACAAGCATTATGCTTGCTTACCCAAGACGCAAACCATCCGGGCCACTGTACATCGGAATGCTGTAAAGTGTACGTACCTTTTCTCAAACAGATCGGTCGCGTTTTGTCGTGGCGTACTATCCGCGGTGTGTCCAGCCCAGATTCTTGCAATGCGGCAGAAATTTCCGAAACGGGCGATAGGCCAAAGATCTTTGTCGAGCACTTTCGTAACCCGAATACCGTTCTATTCGTCGTCGGTGTTTCGAAGCTACAAGCTGCGGTTTTATCGTCTGTCTGCCGTTCACCTCGACCGGTATGGTGCTTGCCATCGTTTTTATCAGCATCAGAGGGATTCGTCTGGAAGCTGTTCTGGTTCTCGATTGGCGTGTTGTTGTTTCCTTCAGCTAGCTTATCTCTCAGTACATCGTTTGATCGGTTATCCTGCGTCTTAGCGCCGACGGCATTCGTACTGTTTTGCATCTCGTTACTTTGCAATCCCGAACCAAAAGTGGTGTAAAACTAGATCCAAACCGTATAATGCGTGTAGAATGAATAGAAAAAAATCCCCCTACACTGGCAGCTGTTTTTTGTCTGTACTGGGGAACTGCCGGAGGTACAGTCCGTACACTAGGAAGTTAACTGAAAGGTAAAACAAAATGAACGGGTTTCAGACTCTGTACATCACATCACTCCGCAAGAAAATGTCTTACAAATAGGTAGAAGTATACAAAAAAAAAGTTTCACGAAAAACAAAACTAACGTCTGCTTGCTAACAATTGATGTGTATACAACAGCCACAACGGCGTAGCAAACTACACTGTGAGTGCGGCCGTAACTATAGAACGGATTCCATCTATCTTTGAGCTTACCTGAGCCTACTGTGGTGTTTTACCAAGGCTCCAGTAAATCATTTCCGTTTGCTTAAGATTGGGGAAGCTTTCAACTCTACACGAGTTTCACCGGGAACAGCACAGGTATTTGTTTGATAGAAGAAAGCGCGGCCGATGACAACACATTTGGCGCAAATAGTGCATACAGCTCCCGTTTTCACTACACTGACACTCAATCTCGACAAAAGAAGAAAACTGAAATTTGCTGTATTGTTGTGTGCTTAGTTGACTAATATTAACAAGCTTCACAGATCCCTCATTGGACTACAATGCTTTTATCACAGTAAAGTTGTACTTCACCTTAACTGCCTTAAACACTTGATACTCTTTCTACGTCCATGTTGTTGCACTTGCTGGCATCCCGGCAGAAGCCATTTAAAAACGGCATCAACACAAAGGAAACGATTTTAAATGACCGAATGATCAGCTGACACGCGAAACATCAGCTGATTTTCGGTAATTGTCTCAGACTAAGCATTATGCTTCTACGTTTAAACATGTTTTCTGCTACTTAGTGTAGTCTAATTATATGTTGAAATTACCGTTCTTTTTTAACATTTTATCTACTGCACAAAGTTATCAAATTAATTAAAGCAACGGTAAATACAAAAGACCCCCATGGTCTGTCAAATGAAAACCCGCTACCCAGCAAACAATTTCGAGCACACCTTTGAAGGATCAGTCGAACTTCGATTTTCCTGGACCGGATTAACCGGCGGTGGATTATCCGTGAGTTATAAAATGACAGCTAGTAGTGGAGCAATAATTTTGAAGTTTTTACCGTTAACCGAGTGGCCCAAGAAGAGTTTAAAAATTTTCTGCAAAAAGTTTGTCAAACTGAACTCCCTGAAAAATATCCCAAATTTCAAATACTAAACACATAAATTTTTAACGTTGACCTGTTACCTTTAACTGCAATTATTGCACGTACAAAACTGAAGAATTATTATCCGTGGAAATCGATTAACCGGCTTGTGGCCGGTCCGCACTTGCCCGTATAAGCAATGTTTTACTGTATATTTGCCTGTATATTTGTATATATGTATGTATATATTTGTTTTATTCGCATATTTGTATATATATAACTGTAAACTGTATATACAAATATTAATATATCGATTTTTACCGAATTCGATCAGTTACAAATTTACGCAAGAACTGCCGTATATAAACCGCCTAATTGTGCAATTGTCAAATCAGTAGAACGTTACTTGGGTAGCGCTTTAACTTCAATTGAGCTGCCCTCCACAGATGTTTTGGATTGTACTGTCACAACAAACCATTAGTTTTCGTATATAAAAAAGTACCAAAGCAGATTGAATGCAGTCACTGTAAATCCGCATAGAAATTGCACTCCATAGCTTGCCAACAGTAACCTCAATATAAAGCAATTTTGCTTGTAAAACGACATTGAGCTCACTATTGCGAAGGTATGTATTTCCGGTGAGTGATTATGCTGTGTGGGAGGTTTACGTAAAGCATTTATCCAACTTCCGTGTTTAATTGGGTTTAGTTGCATTCCAATTTCCTCGTTGTTCAATAGGGTTTGTTGAGAGAAATTGCTATTTCAGCAAGCCCCTGTGTCACAAACGCACCGTACTGGTGAGTTGTGATCGAACGCGCAATATACCTTATTTACAACGAACTCGTACAGCGAACAGTGACATGGTTCAAGGATATCATGTTTTTTTTCGATTTCGTTGTTCAAACGCAATAATTCATATCGTTCTATAGGACGACAATACCGTTCTAGGAAACGGAACGCGTATTTACCACAAACGGTATAGTAAATCTTTACGGTATCAATAGTCTACCGGCTAACGGTTACCTTATACCCATCAATCCAGTAAACATCAGAAAACAATTCTGGAAAAATTTAATTGAAGCACATCTCACGTCACGCAATGTCGTATTACTTTTAATTGAATCTCAAAAACCAACCACACTTGCATCCGTTATCGTCTGCGAGTGCAATCATCATGAAATCCACCTACAACCGCCTCCAATACTATTTACTAATCTCAGAAACCATCCGGCAGCGTTCATGATGATAAGGCGTAAAATAGTGGTTACGAATGGTGCGAAATGGTTGGTGTGTCATGGCAGCTTATCAACGCCGGAAAAAACCACTGCACACGGGGGAACAAAGCAAAACCATCGTACGGTGCGTCATAGAAAACGGTAGAAAACCATCTCCAACACGCATACAAACACAATCCACTGTGTGGTTGGGCGATAGGGCGTACCGATGATGACTAGATGGTTTTATGCTTGAGCGAACAAAGAAATCACATGTGGTGCGAATGTTAGAATGGCAGCAAATGGTTGCCATGTTTTCCCAACACACACTCGGAACCATATGGCAGTGACGGTGACGGATGGTGGCACAGGAAAGGAAGAAATGGTTTTTAGTGCGCAATAAGCAATAGGCGCAATCCACTAGTCTGGTTTTACATGGTTTAACTGCGTGCACACAGACAAAAAGGTGGTTTTACACACTACACACGGTATGGTAACCGCGATTTGCTTCTCTCCGTCTTCGTTCGACGCGACATTGAAGGCCACCAAAAACACGTTTTACGGTCTTTCACTAGCAAGCGCCCATGATCCGGCATCATTGATATTTTGTCTACAGATCGGTAAACACGGTAACAAGTAGGATACAGCAATAGAGATATTCGAGGTGAGCTGCAGGCAGATAACAAGTAGAACTTGTCCGGATGAAGTCATCCTCAACATTGTTGAAACGATCGAGCAGTGATGTAAAGTGGGTGACAAAAGAGTTCATTTCGGACAAGATTAAATAGGGCAAGTTATTACGCGTTCCCTAGCACCCATCGGGATCAGTACCTGCGTTATGGTACGATGGATAACGGAGAGGTAGGTGTGCGCAGGGAATCAACCCGAACGATATGTTTCTGAAGCGCGTCCCGGGCTTCTTATCACTTTCGCTTGCATCGCAAAAGGGCATTTTGTGTGCGTTCGTACGGGACAGACACACGCTGATATTTCTCCGTATCATCCCTCTGTGTGTGTGTTGCGTGCACGTTTGTGTATCGGAACCACCCCTACTCTATGGGGGGATGTTGGCTGCGTACAGAATCGATAAGAGTGGCAACAAAATCAGCTGGTAGTGTCATTAGTGAAGAACAAGCCAACCGAACAAGACGTGTGTTTGTGTATACCCCCCGTTCTCTTACCGGTTCCGGTTGTAACCTCGGCGGTTCTTTTTTTCACCTTCGCAAAAGGTTGGGGTGTTGTGTTGTGTGCTCTAGAACATTATTTCGTTTTTTGTTGTCCAGTTCCACCGAACCGCTAATAATTCTTCTTTTTTGGGTTTATTTTTTACTTCACAGGTGAACGCGTGTGGCGTGTGAGGACGAGAAAACAACCCCGAAACACACAACTCCATGCGGTTGGTTACCACCACCCGCCAGTAAGCTGCTAATTACAATTCATTGAATTCTTTCGCATTTGATTGGTTTCGGTGGAAATGCGCCACGATAGAACCCGTTGCGTTCACAAACAGTCGAAATTCTTGGTGCGCAATCAACAGGAGCAGTAGAATCACAGTGGCAATCATCATATTCTCTCTCAACTTTGGAATTAGCAGTGACAGCGCGTAAATCATCCCACCAGGGTTTCTTGTATCTATTGTATTGCTACCCCACTGAATGGACTGCGGGAATTAAAAGCTTTGACCAGATCAACCCATCGTCCAAAAGTGGTGCGCCACGTGTGACAAACGCATCAGTGTTGCGATCGGGAACCGTTTTGAATACCGCACACCGCAGACTGTAAAGGATGATGAACATAACGAACAGCTTTCTGGACGATACGCTCGTCTATCTGTATCGGGAGATGCATCAGTACGTGCCGGAGTTTATCGGTTCGTTCGGGTATGTGCCGTGGGTATACTCGCTGCTCGGATCCGCCCTCATCGGACTGTCCGGCATACTGCCCATGTTTATCATACCGGATGCGACCAAAAATGGCAAGGAATCGGAGCTCAGTGATCGTAAGTGTGTGTTTTAGTTTTTAGTGCAATAACAGTTGAAGTACTAAGGGTTTGAAGCGGATTTTTTTATTGATGATTGATGGGTTGTTCTAATATCGTTTTTATAGTATAGTGCGCACTACGAAAAAGATCTGTAAAAGTCATGCATTGGCAGTGGCAAACAAGTTTAACCTTAATGAATAATGTAATTAGCATTTTTTATTGATGATTATTTTATATTCATTTTCAAAGTGCTAGATTTTGATTTTTTTTAAACTTCATACTATAGAATAATTGTGTAAGTCATGTATGGACTACGTTAGGGTCGTATAAGATTATCACTAGAACTCACAAGCTTTGCAATCGGTTTTGCTCTTAAATTGGTGATTGTAACCAATATCAAAGATATGTTTTAAATATTTTTTATAGTTCGTACTATAGAAAAGATATAAAGTTTTGCTTCAGTAACGTTTAATTTTAAATTTTAATAGTTGGTAAAAATGACTGATCCGGTAGTTCAAGTGTTAATAAGCGTTGCTAAGATTTGAGTTGCAATTCAATAATCAATTCAATTAAGTTCAATAATATGATCAATCATGATCATGTCGTTTTGCGATCTGTCTAAGGTATTTGTTGCACGACACTCTATTTGTCTTAACAATCAGTGCACCCTGCTCCGAAAAGGTGTAAGAAGCTGGTAGGAATTAATTTATGACCCCTTTATCGGTATCCCTTGATCGTGTTTATTGCGCGCACACACTTACTCACAGCCGTATCATCACCAACGGCACCCGTTTATACAGCCCTATCTCTATTGATTCATCGTGCATCGCCAACCGCGGGTACGTCAACAGCGACGTGCCATCTTGCAGTGAACAACGAGATCATCTTTTCACCCCCTTTACACTTACCACCTCTTTTGCTCATCCCTGCTCTCCACTCTTTGTTTCATTTTAGCGGCCGAATCGAAGACACTGAAGATACTCCTTAGCTTCGCCGTTGGTGGTTTATTGGGTGATGTGTTTCTACACCTGCTGCCTGAAACGTGGGAACACGAGATAGCCGCCAGTTCGACGGCCGATGGCCACCCCTCACTGCGCAGCGGTCTGTGGGTACTGTCCGGATTGTTGCTGTTCACTATTGTGGAAAAAATATTTTCCGGTTACGCGAACGTCGACGAACAAAATCCTCAGCCGAAGTGTGTTGAAATTGCGACCTGTCTGTTGCGCCGTAGCGGCGGTAAACTCCCGGAAGGATTCGTCGGTCTTTGCGGTGGCGATGGGAAGGGTTCGTGTGATATTGAGGACGTGCCGAACGGATGCTTCCTGGCGGGCAACAGTGCGAGCGAAAAGCCACGAGATGAGGCAGGCCACCGGAAGGTGGCAGGATATCTGAATCTACTCGCGAACTCGATCGATAACTTCACGCATGGACTGGCGGTGGCTGGGTCGTTCCTGGTTTCGCTACAACATGGACTGCTGGCAACGTTTGCCATTTTATGTAAGCTTGATAGGACGGTTTATCGTTGAGATCATTAAATTCATTATCTTCCTTCTCTATCTTAACAGTGCATGAAATTCCTCATGAGGTGGGCGATTTTGCGATCCTGCTGCGATCCGGCTTTAGCCGCTGGGATGCCGCCAAGGCTCAGTTACTTACGGCCGGTGCCGGTTTGCTGGGAGCGCTGGTCGCGATCGGTGGAAGCGGCGCTACCACGGCACTGGAGGCAAAAACCTCCTGGATCGCACCATTCACTGCCGGTGGCTTTCTGCACATTGCACTCGTAACGGTGCTACCGGATCTGCTGGACGAATCGAATCCGTGGGAATCGTTCAAACAGTTTGCCGCCCTGCTGCTCGGTATCGGACTGATGGCGTTTATGACCGTCTATCTGGAGCACTAGAGGAAGCGATCGCGTGTGTGCGGCACAAACAATGTGAACGGCTGGTTACCGACGGAAAAAAACCCTTTAAATAGTAACCTGTTTCAAATCAGGAAGCGATCGTTTATAGTATGTAGATATTGTTAATTTGTCATGTAAAAACAAAAAACGACTTACACTCGACCTCCAAACACACGCCACACTACGGTTAGAGGTGACGAATTTGATTCACCCTTTAGCGGGTGCCAACACGACTGTAAATATGACCGATGATGATACGTTCCCATCGGAACACGAATGGCTTTAAGGTCTTTCACAATTATGTTTAGTAGTTGTTAAGCAGTAAGTTAAACGTGTAAGTGATTCAAAACACACTGTTCGTAGCAGTAAGATAAAATGAGACCACAGAAAGTGTGCTTCGACGCTCAAAGTTTGGATTGATAAGCTTAGGAGAGCAATAATGTAAAGTCAATTCCGGGGACAACAGTGTGTGTTTGCGTGATAGAATCACAAACGAAATTAGACGATGCCATATAAAGATTGATATACTACTGATTGTCTCCAATTATGGAGGAAACACATTTCCCGGCTCTTTACCACAGTTACTCGCACTATATATATCGAACAAATATTGAAATATGTTTTTTCTCCATCAAAAACAAAATTAAGATCACCATTATGATTGAATACTATTGTATTGTTATATGTACTATTACTAGTCGTATTATTTTTTCGAGCTTCCCGACTACTAGGTTATTGTGTAGTAAAAGCGAAGCAGGTTCAACGGTGATTCACCTGATTAGAACAAGAGACAGAGAGGTTGTGATAAAATAGCTTTCGTGTGCCATCTTCATATGGTGCGAAGGGTTGATTTGGTGGTTAGCATAAATTGGCAAAATAAATGCATCCCAGTATGAAAAGGAAATTGGTCTTAAAGTTACCGGTTTTTTTCATTAAAAAAGTGGGAAGAATATCACAATTTCAAACATAATGTGATAAGTATCCTACCAAAACAGCTAACTTTATTTGTACAGAAAATAACAAAACGAATAGGGGGAGCTTAACACCTTCGCCTAGAGAGGGTTTCGAACTTCTAATCATTTGGTTGTTTGATCATTGCGCTATTCAAACAGGCTATGATGGAAAGAAAGTAAATTGGTTATTATATTCTAATGCTGTACGAACGAAAAAAATGATATCATTATCCACCGATATTTACAAGGATTTTAGTGCATTTGAGACCAAAAAGTAGCGTGTGTCTTTTGCGTTGGTTAAACATTCCTTGTGAATATTTGTTCGTTTTGTTATATTACAAGTTACAAGCCAACATTTGGAACATGTTAAAATAGCAACATTAACGGTGCAATTAACATTAGTGGCAAATTGTTACTGGAACAGTGAATCAGAGCCTCTGATGGGAGCCTGATTCAGAGGAATTAATGTAGGTACGCTTTTTGTGGTGGCTCTTAGCGCTCATTGATCCAGAAGTCAGGGTTTGGCAAACAATTTCTGTTGAACTGTATGTTCGATATGATTCTGGTTTTCTATTTGCATTACAATTCGTTTTACGCCGCATATGATTCTGTCCAGCTGGTCCGTCATTTGAAATCAATTATAGTTCGGTTTGAGTGACGGAAATAAGTCGTTTTGTTAGTATTTGCATTATAATTGCTTCCTATACACCAGCTATAAACTAAACAAACGCCGTAAGGGTAATTGACTATGTATCAGCGAATGGCACAGACAGCAACGAGTAATAACAGAAACCTAGCTCCCACATACCGCACGCATCATATCTCCAGTGTCGCATGTGAGCCAATCGAAGAGCAATTGAAACTTCCCCACCATTAGGGTCCAACGGCCAACGGACGACCGGCAGCAGTGTTTTTAATCGTACGAATTGACTTTCCATGAACTAGCAACGGCCAACGGTTGACGGTGACCGGGGTAATGCACACTTGCACACGAGATGCAGCAGCAGCACTACATATGCGTGGTCCCTACCCCTGATCAGCGGGGGGATGATGGTGCAACCCCCCAGTCAAGACGAAAGAAGGAAGGGAGGAATAGTTGAAGCGATTGTTTTGCTATAATAATGCTTTTATTTTCTTCTGCTCATCTTCTGAGAATTGGAGCAGTTGCAACAAGTGGCTGCGAATCTGTCTCTACTGCGCACAACTGTTGTACCCTTTCGAGTTCTTACGGAATCGACAAACACTTCACCGTTTCCGAATGGCTACAATTTTTGGGGCCAATTTAGCAGTTTATGTGAGGCACCTGACTCAAAGAGTCGCAATTATCTCGGAGCGGCACGGGCAGGAGGTCATACATGAATTACCGAATTCTTGAAGTAACTCTATTTCCACAGCACTCGCAAAGGCGAACACTGCAATTGTGGTGCTTGAAAAAGCAAAACGGACAACAACAACAACAACAACCCCTCAGTAACCGGACGTTGTGCTTCGATGCAGGTAGGCACAACAAACGCGTTCGCTTCGAACGATCCTATCTCTCGTTCACCGTGGTGATATGTTGCTGCACCGACATGCGGATAAGAGAAGTAAAAGGCACACAAACAAATCAACAACGACCATCCCCCGAGCGTCCGACAGTGTGTGTCGTTTATTTTTCCTCTTCATCCCTTACCAGAGTTCACCGCAAGCTCTTTTAGGATTTACGCGCGCAAGCGCAACACGTGAACGCTGCCATGCGTAACTTGATCCACTCTGGTCCCACCGCGCACTCTGGAAAATCCAGCGAGAAATGGGCAGCAGCAACGCTCCAAACCAGATATTAGAACACACAACTTGCATCTTCTTGGACCATCTCCAGAAACCAGAAACGGGATTGAACAGGCTAGCGCTCTGGGAAGATGCGCGCATATCGCCTTGGTCAGTCTTTGCTTTGTGATCCCCTACCCTCGCCGACTCCAGTTGATGCGGGTGGTCACGGAACACTAAGAGATGGGAGGTGCGCGTGAGCGAGAAAGTTCCATCCGTAAGAAGCTGTGTACGGCGCAGATCTATAGTTGGTGCCTCTGGTGCCCTAACCCGTTCACGCTCTAGTTCGCTGTACGGTGTAGCGGCGCGCAGTACGGCAACGCATCTCCATTCCGCTTTGCTCAGTTGCAAGTGATCGACTGGTTTCACGGGGGCAATCGCGATCGTTCGACAACATCAACACAGCGCTTCGGTACCGATTGAGGAAGTGCGTAAGGTGCGACATTGTTGATACCGGAACGGAGTGTGGATGTGTTGGGGGTCATGAACGGCATCACCCGAACGTGTGATAGCAGCAACATGCCGATCATCTACCGATTGCATGTGATTTTTGGACTGCTGCTGGTGTTGTGCGGTGGTTCGGGAGTGGCCCAGGAAATGAGCATCAGTGAGGAGCTGGAAACCTGCAGTTCCCTGGACCGGCCATTACTGGAGCGTGAGTTCGGCGATGGGGCGGATGATTTTTTCGGTAAAATAACAGTCCTGTATAATGTTGCACCGCCGAAACCGGTGCAAACGCCGCGCGTGTTTGCCGATCGTGATCCGATCTTCTACAACAAGATCGACTACCGGGAGCAGATTAAGTAGTAAGTAGGGTAGAAGGTAGCAGTTATAATGGTGCTGTTAGTATGGTAGTGACTTATCTGGACGTGATCATCGGGAAATTAACTGATGATCGTAATGCACCGATGTGTATAATGATTTCTCGCCCGATAGTTTCAAGAACAAATCTTCAGAATGTTTGTCCAAAACAAATTCCAAAACTGGTTTATATGATGTTTGACTCTTTCTATTCATAGTTTTGTAGCGAACACTGAACTAAAAACGTTCATGCGGATCGAAACGAATGTTTTGAGAGTGGGAAATATGGATGAATGAGCTGCTGTAGCACATGCTAATTAATTACTGTACACATACCCACAATCTTGATCAAAGACGATCGATTTCATCTGTGTACTTCTTGTTAGCGTTTCGCAAGCTGGTGATACTGCATACATACATGATCTAACAGTAACAAGTAAAAACGGGTATAACAACAAAAACATAAAAAAAGTTTATGCTCACGCCCGAATGGGGACTTGAACCCCAGACCGTTGGATTAAAAGTCCAACGCTCTACCGACTGAGCTATCCGGGCTGCTGGAGAAATGGGCGCTAGAATTAATGCGCGTCATATAAAATTTTGATGTATAACATTTCATCTCGGATCTCGACATCCGGATCCGGAGCACATTAAGCAAAATTAACATCCACTTTGTGTAACACACTCTTTCACTGCTCTGCTCTTAATCAACCCCTCATCTCTTCCTAACAGCTATCACAATCTGTACCAGATGTTCCACAGTCAGCAGGAGTACCGGAATGAGGTACGGTTTTTGCTGAGTGCTTCACTGCACCGCGTACGGTACGAGCTGGCAAATTACGACTTTGCCAACTTCTTCACTACCGTTCAAACGCTGGCAGGCGAGTACAATCTCACCGTCTATCCGAATCGTCTGAACGCGAATCGGACGTTTTCGCTGTTCGGCCTGCGGGAATTCCAGGTGTACGTCATCGACCGTTGCTCACGCGTTTCGTACATAATACAGCCACCCTGGAGCTTGATACAGTACGCGTACGTGAAGGCGGCCGTACTGTCCACATTCTACGATCGGCCGTGTGGAAAATGTGAGGTGGGTTTAATGCCGTATTTGGGAAATGCAAACATTGCAATATGATTTATGTGTTTCAGTTGGAAAATTTTCTCAACTCTACATTGGTGGAGAATGAAAAAAATTCACCACCCACGAAAGAAGGTTCTGTGAACGATACCAAACCCTACGAAGATGCCTCGGACGAGTCGGATCACCACGCAGAGGATGAAGAGGATAACGACAGTATAAGACCGTACAGTGAGGAAGACGAAGACGAAGATGATTCCGGTGGTGAACGCACAGGCGGTTATAGCAACGATGTAGATCCATTTGCCGACCTGAACGTCACTGGACCGGAACTGGAGCTACCACTGCGTATTATACTTCCGGTACTGCATGTGCACGTGCCACCTGAAAATGATACAGCGACAGAATATAAGCTCCATCCGTACCTGGTGTTACACTCCAATAACACCGAAAGTCACGTGCTGCATCCGTTCCTGGTTCCTACACAGTCCGAGGTGACGCTTCAGGAATTACCGCTACCCTTAACGCCGAAGTCCACAACAAGCGTACCGAAGACCGTTAATGAAGATCAAGATCGCATTGCGCAAGATGATAAAGTACGTGTCGGGGGTACAGAATGGTCGAAAGGAGAGTTGGGTACGATACTGAACGCCAGCTCGGTACTGTACGATCCCGAGCAGCAGCGACTGTATGAACGTTTGCACCGGTACAACCTGACCGATCGGGTGCAGTACGACGAGGTGGCGGAGATATCCGTATCCAACCGGTACGATGCGTGGAACCGACGTCGAACGCCACCGAAAGTGAATCCAACCCGGAACAATAGGCGATCGCAGATAAAGAAACATTACGCCCGGTTGATTCCGTGGCTTAACTGGACGTTCGGCAGGGCTATACCGCCGACAGGTGGGATGAGGGCAAACGTGTCCGGAAGTGCAAATTAAGTGTTGAAACTAAATATTCAGTTTAGCGGTTGTAAATAATAGATTTTTAGGTATCTATTATATTTTATGTATGAAATATAAAATTAAAAGAAGCAACATCATTATGGAGGTAATTACAAAGGAATAGATTAAATAACGAGAATTTACTAACAAATTTTTAATTTCTATTATGACGGCAATGCCGTATTTTCAATTTACTAACAAATATGAAAAATGATTAACACAACACGTACACTAGATGACCTGAGTTCTGTAATCTAATAAATATTCTTTTAATCTTGAATAATGTTAGAAAAAGTAACGGAAATTTACCTTCCACTTTCAAATTAACCATCAACCCGCCATGGCTGAAGCGTTTCGATGCCCACACAGATACGCTTGGTCAGATTTGCCGTCTGGAAGCTGTCAAGCTGGCACTATAAACAAACCCACGGAAACTGTCAAATAAAGCTGATTGTCAAAACGCGATTCCTTTCTTTTGTTTTTTTCATCTCCTTTTCACGGTACACCCGTGCATCATTAAACCCGAGTCGGATGATTTTTTGGAGATGGAAATTTTCCCTCTCCACTGTGAACAATATCTGGTCGATCAAAAATAGGGATCGCTGAAAGCGGTGTCACGCAACGGCAACGACTTCATTGAACCTACCTTTGTGCAAAAAAAAATCCGGTCCGATTTGTTTTGGAAGTAAAATTTTACCGTGGTGCGTACCTGTTGTGAAGAGATTCCCTCGAAAATTACATCGCCCTGCAAAGCAAAAAGGGCGCTCTGGTTCGTTTGGGATACGGCAAGTTTATTCTGTGTGATTTGTTACGGGTGGAGATAAAGTTGCAACTATTCTTTAAAGTGAAGTGTTACCACCAACGCGGTCAATCATGAGTGCAATTCTTCGGAACCAAAGTCAGCTGTTAGGCATGAACCGCTGCTACCGGAATGTACATCGTAAGTATAGCCAACGTCTAATCCTAGTTTTCATGTTCTTCCGTTTTGCACTGTAGCCTACACATGTGGCCGGTATAGTATAAAGATAATCGTAAGGGTTTGCTTTTTCATTCTAGACGAGTATAATCGCACACGTTTACGTAATGAAACAACGCATTGTAGAAGCGTGGACGCATTTCGTTACATCCTGGCGGTGTTGTACCCTTTGACGTGCGGGGGCACGCGTGGACGGCACCCTATAACGGTGTCGCCTGGGAAGGTTTCACGGGCATAGCGGATCTTTGCGATAGTGACGCGACCGAAAATAAACCCATCTTGCGTCCCCCAGTTTTGTTGTACACTTACGCACACACACCCGTCCGGTCGGTGGTGTGTGAGTCGGTCAAGTTCATATGTTTCGGATTACTTTTAGCTCATGAAGCGATCAAACCAAAAAGAAGCACTGCTTTGGAGTTCGCGCAGGGTTCGTGCATTAAACAGCTGAACTTTGTAACCATCGCAGCCCGTTTGCACGCGGTATCGCAAAATGTGCAATGTTTCATCACGTACACATCAATTTTGTTGAGTGTTTCGAAATATTTGGGACTATAGAGAATTCAGATGATGCAATATAGTTGCCAGCGTGGAACGAACATTTTAGCCCGATTACTCATAGAAAGTAAACAGCAAACATCATCTAAGGAGGCCGCCGAACAAAAACACAACAAACCAGGGTGAAAATGTTCATCCAATGAAAACCGGTTTTTGAAACAAGAAAAAAGAGGCAAGTTCAGCACATAAAGAGTTGTGACAGTGATTGCTTTGATCGCGAATCGCACGACCGCGGAAACGGTAGAAAACAAAGCTCATTACATTGGACAAACTAACACGAGTAAGAATGTAAGGTAAAAGGGCCTCCATCCAACCAGCAGTACTACTGGGCCGATCATGACCGTGGTCGTTTCGGGTGGTGAGCGGTGTGGTTTGCTCTTTGTTTCATCTGATGCTGGGGATAATGAATGAACTGGGTCGGGGGATATCGACGAAAAAACGATAACATGGATTGAACTATAGAAGATCCAGAAGGGCTTTTTAACACATTATATGGTTAAATGATAACCGACAATGCCCCGGCTAAGTCCAAAGTCAAGGAGAAAATGCTTTGAAAAAACTGTACATTTCTGCCATATACGGCTGATAATGTGGTGAAGAGATGTCCTTATACAATAATAAATTAGGGTAAATGATCAGAATTCTGTCATAAACTAATGATTATGTTCTATCTTTTCATGTCAGTATCATTACTCTAAAGCAAATTAATATGCCTGAAATGTCGCCGAGTAAACGTTATTCTTAGCGAAACAAATCATCGTTGATCTTTGCCCAACTCGCTTTGGGCCACGGTTGATCGGATGCCAGCACCAACACTCATCAGGCGGAAAGGAAAAGCTTAAGGGCCAGTATTGTAACAATCAAGTTTCCCGTTGCCAATCGAATGCAGAAAGCCGTTCTCGATACGAAAGGCGATAGATGGGCCCGACTATCATCATCGTCCGCCAGATGATGATGGTTTCTTTCTTTCGCGGTTGCCGCGCGCATTGCACTTGCCGTGTTGCAGTGCTATATTTTTCCCTCAGTTATCGTACACAGAATGTAGCTGTGTGTGCGAGCGAAGGAAAAGATTACAAACGACAATGGTAACGGAGGGACAATCATCTGTGAGTTGTGCCTTCGCGTTGGAAGCAAACCCTCGTGCACCGCACACGTTTACGCTCATACATGTGTAGCGTAAGATGATTCCTTCTGCACGCTTCCTCATTTACTGGCCTCATCTTCACATTTGTGACCACTTTCGCGGTTTCTTGTGGTACATCACATCCGCGGGAAAATGTGAACCACCATCACACACTAACACTTCTAACGTCCGTGGCGACACATCCGATCTTTCGCGATCAGCTGTTGCTGTGTTGCCGCGGTGTAGAGCAGCGTGTGTATTTTTCCTCCTTCTTCGCTCTGTTACTTCTTTATGCACGTTATTGGCGCGTGCTATCTTCTTTCTGTGCTTCCCATTACACATGCGCACAAGCTTCCTGCACGTTTTGCCTGCTATTCAAATTCACATGGGAAGAGCTTAGTTTAATCGGCCCAGAAAGAATTGCCACCGCCGATCGTACGAGTTCGCATAATGATCATCCCTGACCTTCGCTGGAGGTTTCGCCAGCGTGTGTCGTCTGGAATTCTGGTTTGCATTTCTGCGGCTTTTGGTGCAGTTACGGTGATGCGCTTTCTTCCTTTTATGCTTCGTTGATCGTAGCGAAAATATAATTTCCCGCTTCTACGAACGTGATCGCATTTTCTGCCCACGAGAACGTTGAACTTCTGACCTACATTTTGTGCTGTCGTTTCATTAAGCGAATCTGTGTTTTTTTTGCAGGAAAAAAGAGACACATTTCAAACGTCCACCAAACAGAACAAGAATTGCGAGTTGACTAGTTTAAACGACATGTTGTGCGTGATTTGGACGACACGACGTCTGAAAGCGAGTCGCACCGGAAACCGAGACCGGAATGGGAGTGAAAATTTCGTCTACTCGTGACGCAAGTCTATGGGAACACACAATGTTTGCTTTATTCTTCACACTTCCCATATAATGGATGCGTGCGAGGTTGTGGATTGTTTTGGTTTTACACAACATTCGCTTTTTGTTTATTAGTCATACAGCTTCCCAAGAGTTTAATAGATGATAAATTAAAGTCATTGATTAACAACTCGTTTCGGTGGGAGCCTTGACATCACACATCTTATCAAAGTAGAGGGTCGGGAAAGTTGATGATATCAGTAGATATGTTTGGTTGATACTGATAACACAACAACCATGAAACCCTGATAGTCAAGGTTAATTTTTTAACTTGTATCAGATTTGTTGTTTGACTTTGTTAAAGAAAGCACGGAATTCTACTTGTCCCAATGGGTATTTTTCGTACCTGAAGATTCAATTTTAACTTTTGCAATATCTGAAATCAATGAACAATATACAAAGCCGCATATGAGAGACATAATGTCTCTAATTAAGAATTGAACTCTGACGACCGGAAGGACAACGAACCGTGAAAACTTCCTTAATGTATTTACTAGCAAATTACTAAGATCTTCATAATTTACTCAGGTCTACATGCCTTACCTCCTCAACTGTTGACAAATCTGGCCAGCTTAACCGGAGAGTCGGACCACGCACACTGAAGCGAATTATAAATAAAGCTGATGCTTTTATCTACCAACACACATCGTCTTGAAGTGTGCTATCTATCTCCGTGTCTGGTTAGGTCGTCTAACTGTCTGCAGCCGTTGGCGTAGAGACGGCAACGACGACTCAATACGAAGGTACCTTAGCTAAGGGACGATCATCAGAACCGGTGGTAGTCGATCGGCACATCAGTATCGCGTAGGGTTTCCGCGGGCACATTTTGACTGAACAGCTCCGCGATCGTGTTTAATACGGAAAAGCGAAGAAAAGTGTAACAGAAAGCATAAACATTTTGTGTTTGTAATTGATCCGTTCGCTTACTTGTCTACTGCAAGTAACATCTTTTGTCTGTTCTGTTTCCAAGTCGACAAAGCGACATAATTGTGGAAAGGTTAAGTCGCCAGTAAGATCCGGACTTTCACCTGCCGTATGTGTCCTCTTGACTGTTGATGTGTCTTCGTTTTGATGGTGCTGGTGGTTGTTGCACGGTGGCAAACTACCAAACGGTTAACAAACAGCAAACGGATTGATCCCATCTTATCTGGATCGGATCGTGGATTTGAGTGCAGCCAGTTTTGCAGACGAGAGTGCATAAGGTCGCAATGATGGCGCTGCTGGTGTTAGGTCACTTTGCCGTACCGGTTCATCTTGGTAAGGGTGAACGTGAATAATTGCAAGCAGGCGATATAATAATAGATAGGGGAATCGTTTGAAGTTGAGTGCAATGTGAATCGCGATCGGTAGTGGTTTGATGAAATAGTTTATGTTCTCATGTTTCTATTAAATTTCTAATAAATTGTTTGCTTTGTATTATCAAATTCATTTCAGCTAACGCACGGGTACGATTTGTCAGTTATCGCACGAAAACACCAGTCGCTTTTATAAGCGCCCAGTACGACAGCCTACTTCAGCCCTGTACCATCTTCAGTGTAAATTCCAACTGCAGGAGACCGGTTGGAGCGTGCAATGGTGGCCTACCTTTGCTCGATGCACTCGGATATGGCCGTGGCAGTGGGACACTGTCGCCGCAAATTATCAGATGCATTTCCACCACAAGTTGGCTTCAAGATCAACCATCCTCCAAGGTTGAAGTCACGGTACAAACGTTAAAGAAGAAAGAAAAAGAGCAACAGCAGCAACAGCAGCTTGCTAACGGTGCAGTGAATGGAGTTCCAGTTGGAGCTGCAGTAACGACAGGAACATCAGCGCCAGCATCATCCACAAATGTGCTGTCCGACAGTGCGACAGTTATGGGTGCACCTAGCGCTACCACAGGTAGCAGCCCTGCTACAAACACAGAGCAACAACAAACACCGCCGGCAGCCGCCGTCGTAGCTGCCGCTCCGGTTGTGAAGAAAACGCTCCAACAGCGTATATGGGCTGAACTGGTGCACTACTACCACGGGTTCCGGTTACTGTTCATCGACATTAACATTAGCCGGAAGTTGCTGTGGCGTGTACTTAACGGGAAAACGTTGACTCGCCGCGAGCACAAACTACTCATCCGGACGACCTCCGATCTGTTCCGGCTGGTACCGTTCTCGGTGTTTATTATCGTACCGTTTATGGAGTTGCTGTTGCCGCTCGCGATCAAGCTGTTCCCGGGCATGTTGCCCTCCACCTTCCAAACCGCCACCGAGCGGGAGGACAAAATTAAGCAAAACCTCAAGGTGAAGATCGAGATGGCCAAGTTCCTGCAGAAAACGCTGGACGATATGGCGGTACAGAACAAGGAGCATCGGTCGCAGGCGGCCAAAGACTTCAGTGAATTTTTCACGCGCATCCGTACGACGGAAAACTTTACCATTTCGAACGAGGAAATATTGAAATTTTCCAAACTGTTTGAGGATGAAATCACGCTTGATTCGTTAACCCGCCAGCAGCTGCAGGCACTGTGCCGCGTACTCGAGGTGTCCCCGATAGGCACGTCCAACCTGCTACGTTTCCAGCTACGGCTTAAGCTACGCAATCTGGCGGCAGATGATCGCACCATCCAGAAGGAAGGTATCGAATCGCTTAATCTATCCGAGTTACAGGCGGCTTGCCGGGCGCGTGGTATGCGTGCGTACGGTGCCTCGGAGGAACGGCTGAAATCGCAGCTTCAGGAGTGGATTAATCTGAGCCTGAACGAAAAGGTTCCACCCTCGTTGCTGCTGCTGTCCCGCGCGCTGGTACTGCCGGAGAACATTACCACGAGTGACAAACTGAAGGCAACGATCTCCTCGCTGCCCGACTCGGTGGCGACCGTTACGAAGGCGGCCATCGGTGAACGGGAGGGTAAGATCGACAACAAGACGAAGATAGAGGTGATTAAAGAGGAGGAACGCAAGATCAAAGAAGAGCGCGAAGAGGAGAAAGAAAAACAAAAGGAACAACAGGAGCTGGTCGATGGTGCTCCGGTGCTGACGGCCGATGGCAAGATGGCCACGGAACCGACGAGCACGACGACAGTACCGGAGCAGCCGGAAATCATTTTCGCTCCCGCACCGTCCCGTACGATCGTGCTCGACCAGATACCGCCGCAACCACATACGGTGCCGGAGATCTCGAGCAAGGATCTGGAGGTGCTAGGCGATGCGCTCGGCACGCTGAGCAAGGATAAGAAATCGTTGCTGGTCGAGAAGGAAGAGATAAGGGACCTGAAGGAAGAGATTGCCGACTATCAGGAGGATGTGCAAGAACTACAAGAGGTAAGTACAAAGCGAACGGTACGCCTGTCACTGGAAATCGAGCATACAACGTTATTCACGAATCGTTTGTAGGTTGTCACTGCCGCTCGCAATCAGGAGGAAGTACAGGTGAAGGAATCGCGTGCCGCGAAGTTGCTGTTCCGAAAGGTTAACTCGATGATCAACCGAATGGACACCGTGATGACAGAGTTGGAGCGTAAGGAGAAGCAACTGAAGGAGAAGATGCATGCGGCTGAGCAGAGTGAAGAGTTACAGAAACCTCAGGCAGCGGATGAGGAACTGGTGCGGATAGACGAGCTAATGTCCGCAATTAAAAAGGTAAGATGACTATTAAGTTATTATTAAATGAGTAAATGTTGAGTCCTAACCGTTGTATGTGTACCATTGCAGATCCAAAATGTTACCGATGATTCGCGGTTAGACCAAATTTCAAAAATACTCGGCAAAATCGATGACGATCAGGATGGTCAAATTAAGGTGGAGGATGTGCTGAAGGTGAGTGAAAACTCAAAAACAAAAAGCTCGACAAATTAAAGTAAAACCCATGTCTAAATGATTGTTAACCTCATTCCCACCTTTATATTTAGGTTATTGAAACGATTGGCAAAGAGAACGTTAAGCTAAACGCGAAGCAGGTGGACGAACTGATCGATTTGCTCGACAAGGAGGAAGAGCTCGAGGCGGAGGACAAAATCGAGAAGGCACTCACCAAGAGCCTGGAAGCCAAAGAGAAGCAAAAGGAGCAAAAGGAAAAGGAGAAGGAAAAATTGCTCGAGCTTACGGATAAGGCGACGGATTTGAGTGCTCTGGCATCACCGCCAAGCCCAACAACGAAGCAGGTCAGTTCTGGTGCAATGCCCCAACTACCACCCGCCACGCCACCACCACCATCTGCATCATCCACGTCGCCGAAGTCCTCGTCAGTGCCACCGAAATGAGGATGAATTGGGGATGGGAATTCTGCCTTTGGTAGCGATCGGTGGGCAACCAAGTGACAAAACAAGTTCTGTGATCGTACGATCTTAAGCTTCTTTTCATTTCGACGTACGTGTGTATTTTCTTTTCCATCCTCGGTTCCCAAAGTGTCTAACACGAGCCTAGACCGTGCGGACAAACACACAATCGTATGTTTGTGTAACTGTGTTTGTTTATGTGTTTACATATATGTGCAAAACTACTGTTTCATGGGATGAAATCCGTTTCTCTGCTCGTACTCAGCAGCTCGACGACGGTACAACGATTATCGATGCGGACGCACTGCAAAAGGTTGTGGAGGAACGTAAGAAAAACGCCAGTATTAATGGAACCGGTGGAGGATCATCGGCGGCGGGATCGACAGGAGCAGCAGGCAGCACCGAAGTAGTAGTACCACCTCCGACAGCGACACAGCATCCGACCCGGCCCGACACGAGCGCCGGTGCACCCAAGGACAAAATGATTTGAATAGGATATGGCGCGCTTTTTAGTACCACTCCGTCAGGCTGTGCTTCTTCTTGCTACTGTAGCAAACGACATTCTGTAAGAAAACCTGTTTGTGAAGCCTTCTTTGAAAGAAGCTCCATTCTCGAACGCAAAACACGGGGAAAACCCCTAATGAATAGAAAGTGTGAAAAGCACGACAAATAAGATTTTATGACCTCACAAAACCAAAAACGCAAAACAAAACCAGTGAAGATTGGAAATGCAATATACACCTTTCCTGCCTTGCAAATAATACTACTAGCCTGCTTAATTCCGCTCGTTGTGCGTTCCAGGGCATGATTCCACAAGCGAAGCGATCTGAATCGATCTATTAAGATGATGAGGTCCTGCTGATTGGCCCGATGTGCATGCACAACGTTGCCTATTGTTTGTATGTTTTACTTTACTTTTTTCCCTCTACATACTTTGCGCGTTCCCGCGTCACGGAAAATACTTACGTCGAACGTTGGTCGTTGAAAATGTGTCTGCAGCAGAATACAATAACGACAATGACCAACCCCACCACGGACGGACAACTACGAAGTGATGAGATTGATGGTGATGGTAGATTCCATTTCAACAAATGGTGCTGTAAGAAAGCAAAATGGGTTACAAAACCAACAAATTTAATGTGTAATAAAAACGAACGATCGCATAAATAAGTCAAATTGTACAATAAAAGAAAAAGGATAATTTATTAGGAATGTTGACGCGGTACATTGGATTTATCAAGATTGTTTTCTTATGCAGCGAAAGAAATTTCATAGTGCTAGGCATCTTTAATATCCTGGATACATAATATGTTTAAAGGACGAAAATGGAAAGGGTCTATTATTGAATTGAATAAAAAAGACATGATGAACATTGAAACATATTTCTGCGTACAATCGCGATCGTTTGCACACCATGAGAAGGACAGCAACAGGGGCATTAGAATCAGAGCTGCACAGCTGTATTTCTCACTCCCGGCCTTATCTATGCCTGTTAGAGCGAGATGCAGTATGTATTGTGTTAGTTTTATTCGATACCTGCTGCAAAAAGGACGCTTGCAGCCATAATGTATTCGCGTTTGCTAAGTTTTATTGTGTTTTTAATAGTAAAGTTAAGTTATTGCGAACTATCTTCGATCGATAATGTGCTAGGATGTCGTCTAGAATCGGGTGAACTAGTTGATTGGTAAATATCCTTTATGAATGCCGATTGGTATCCCTTTTACAATAAGCAGTGCGTGCATTTTCTTCTTGCAAGGTACTACCTGTACAAGCTGCCGAAAGAGTCTTCCGAGCGTGATTCTGCAACGAATGGCTTGCGTTATGCGTATGTGTCATCGCAGGATGATGCTGGACCGGGTATTCCATTACAATGGCACTCTGGCCGATACGACGTGAACCAATCCTCAAGCGCACCAGCGCGCACGATCATACCCTCGACGGAACATCCAACCACTACTCTCACGATCATGTACAACGATGAACCGACGAACGGACCGGTTGATATGGAGCGTGGCCATACGAAGGGAGTAGTCAGTACGGACGGTACCACCGGGTATTGGTTGATTCATTCTGTCCCAAAGTTTCCACCCGTAATCGGTGTCGATTACAGCTATCCACACACCGGCATGCTTTATGGACAAAGTTTCCTGTGCATTTCACTTGATGCCACCCAAATGGAAACAGTTGCTCGCCAGCTTCTCTTCAACGAGGTGACCGTTTATTCCAACAGTGTTCCACCGACACTGGCTACCCGGTTTCCCACATTGAACCGTGCCGCCAAGATGGCACCGGTAAACAAAACAGCCCCATTTTATAGCCAACAAACGCTGCGATCGCGAGCCGGTGTGGAGTTTGTTACGTTTGCGAAAAGTCGTCACTTTGGGAAGGAACTGTACGCGGACTGGATTGCACCGGCATTGGATACGGGACTGATGGTGGAAAGTTGGCAGCACGGCACCGGCAATTTGCCGAGTGAATGTTCCGCTGGTCGTCGGCACAGTGTGTTGAATGTGCGCGAAGTTTCCGTTGGACAGGAGGATCGGTTTAGCACGCTGAAGGATCATTCGAAATGGGCTGTTGGTGGTGCTGAGGATGGTGGAATGAAAGGATGGATTTGTGTGGGGGATATTAATAGGCAGGAGCATCAAAAGCAACGTGGCGGTGGGAGTGTATGTCAAGCGTCGGTGCACGTTGCCGCACTGTACCGAGCAATGATCGATTCGATTGAACCGTGTCCAAAGGTGAAGCCAAACGATGAATAACATTCAGTGAAGAAAATATAAATGAAAAATGTGAAGTTGTAATGCAGATCCCGTTTGTCGAGAAATCCTTTTTTGTAGTGATAGTAGTAGTGTAAGTGTTTATTTAGTAAAATGTAGTTTAGTTTTGTGATTTTAAAGTAGTAAAGTTCGAGTTCTGTTAAGGTGTCATCTTGCTACAATCAACGTCCTTTTTACCTAATATAGGTAAGTTTAAACGTATTTTTATATAAACTGACTAAATAATTCGGCATGGAATTTCGGAATAATTAATAACATTACTTTTATAATTCATAATCAATTTATTGCAAACGATATCGGTCGATTTTGGTGTTCAAAGGTGAAGCCAAACGATGAATAACATTCAGTGAAGAAAATATAAATGAAAAATGTGAAGTTTTAATGCAGCACCCGTTTGTCGAGAAATCCTTTTTTGTAGTGATATGAGTAGTGTTTATTTAGTACAATGTAGTTTAGTTTTGGGATTTTAAAGTAGTGAAGTTCGAGTTCTGTTAAGGTGCAATTTGTGGATGAATCTTCTTGCTACAATCAACAACCGTTTTGCTCAATACAGGTAAGTTTAAACGTATTTTTATATACTGACTCTAAATAATTCGGCATGGAATTTTGGGATAATTAACGATATTACTTTTATAATTCATAATCAATTTATTGCGAACGATATCCCACAATAATTTACAGACCATATCAAAGAAAAAACCCTTCTTTACGATGCATTTTTTATCTTTCGCTTGATGCTCTTAACGAGCATTGTTGTGGCAACGTCTTTGCGTGCCACTTTCGGTTGCTCCTGCTGCACCTGCCTACCATTATTTTCCCGCACATCATTCTCCTCCAACTGACGCTTCCGTAGCTTCGTCTCAATCAGACGTTCCATCGCTTTCGTCTTCTTAAAGGACGGATTGGTTGGATCGATGTTATAGTCCGGCTTCGAGTAGATCGCCTTAAACCGTGGATCTTCCACATCCACTTCAAAATCATCCGCTGCCGCCTTACTGTTGCGCTGTTCCTCGATCTCTCGTCGGCTCTTCTTCAGCAGATGACGTCGCTTGGATTTCGACACACTGGCCAAATCAATCTCACGCTCCTGTATTGCACGCAAATTAAAATGTGCCCTGTTGTCTTCCCCATCGTCCAGCATAAGTTCCAGCTCAGCACGACGACGTGCAGCTTCTTCTGCTTCACGCTCTTCCTGCTCTTTCGCTTGCTGGATCGCTTCACGATCTTTCTGTTTGGTTTTTTTCTTGTTACCTACATCGAATTCCTTTTCGTCGAAAGCACTTGCAAAGAATGGATCGTTAAGATCCACTCCGTACGGAAGATCATCCTCGGAGGATTCATCCTCGTTGGTCGCTCCTTCCGCACCGTCGAGCTCACCTCGTTTACGTCGCTTCTTCAGTTCCTTGCGACGTTTGCTTTTCTCTTTTTTCTTTAGTAAAATTTTCTCGAAAGGATTCACACCGTCTTGCGTACGCTTGGAAGCGGGATTATCATCAGATTCATCCTCATCGGCCTTATCGTTGGATGGATCCTTATCTTTGCCTTCCACTTCCCAGGTGAATTCCATTCCGGTTTTGTCGTCCTCTTCCGTCTGTTCCTGTTCTTTGATATCGTTCAGCAGTGCACGATACTTTGCGATCATTTTCTCTTTGCGGCCCCCTTTTGGCTCGCCCTCGGAATTGGAACCATCGTCATCGCTTGCTTCTTCGGAATCACTGTTACTACCGGGTGGTCGTATTCGTACTATCGGGCGTTTTGATTTACCATTTTTAACGTTACCGTCATCCGCTTCTTCGTCACTACTCGAACAAACGACATACTTTTTCAGCTCAGCTTCTGGCAGTTCGGCCCATTTGCCATCGCGCAGCTTTTCGTTAAATTCCTTACGTTCTTGATCATTTTCGTCCCAAGTGAGTTCAACTTTTGCCTGATGCAGTGCCGTTGTTGCGTAAATCCGTGGCACATACTTGCCCACCTCCGGGAGTTCGGAGCAGTGATCCTTCGGCTCATCGTCAAATTCCATTTCATCCGGAATGAACCGCAGATCCAGCTTGTTTGCCGTACTTTCGTACTCAATACCGTCACACTCTCGGTAGATTTTATCTGCCGTCGCAATCGAATCACATTCAGCTACCGCGTAATAGTACTTCAAGCGATTCAGCTGATATTCACGCAACCGTTCCTTCTGTGCCTCTTCGTCCTCGTCTTCTTCACCGGAACTTTCAACCGTACGCGCAGTCAACTCTTGTGGGCCACGTTCTTCTTCCTCCTTCATACGTTCCTTTCCATATTCCGATGGATATATCTGAGCAGGAAAAAAGCCATAAATTTAGTTTCTGAAAGTAGTCTTTTCCGCCAAACACTTACCGTAACACTCTTTATGGCCGATCCCGGTGGAAGAAAAGAACTCAAAAGTACCATAACATCCACTGCCCGGATACGATCCCAATCCATATGACAGACGGCCAACCTTTTCGTCGATTCATCCGTCCTTTCGGCGTCCGCATCCAGTTCGCCCCAGACGTGCTCAATAAACACACCCTCCTCTTCGCCAGCGTCAGAATCATCGTCGGAGGAAGAACCCGATCCCAGCGTACCCTTACCACGTGCAAAGTCCACATTCAGGTCCTTCAACCTTGTCTTAACGGTGGTCGAGAGTCCCGCTTTCTTTTCCTCCTCGGTTAACTCTAATCCTTCGTCGGCATCCGAATCGGAATCGCTTCCCGGTCGACCCTCCATGGCACGTTCCTCTCGTTCACGTTCCCGTTCCGCTTCCTGTTCGTTTTCATCCTCATCCGAGTCGAGATGGTAAAACTTCCGTAGCGTATCCGAATCCGTTTTCTTGATCTTCCGACCATACTTATCCATTGTTGCCTTTTGATTGAATCGCTCATCGTCGAACATTGCCTTGAATCGGTTATCGATTTTAACCTTTTTCTTTGATTTCGGTATGCCATGGTAGCGAGGATTGTTGATCAAATGGGCGAACCGATCGTCGTCCCACATTTTAGGGACTTTACCACTACCCGTGGAAGGTGCGCTCGTTGCCTTCTCGGTGGTTTTATTCACTTTTTTGAGTTTTTTATCGCCCTTCCCTTTGCCGGCTGTTCCATTTTGTTTATTCGAATCCTTCATTGTCGTAGGATAATCGTACAAGTTGAAAAATTAGTTGATTGAACTGGTTGCATGTGCGTTTTTACTGCAAGACACGATGAAACGCGATGTAAACAATGCGGCATGGGCGTTTGACAGTTGTTTTGGAAGACGAAAATAAACCCCGATGAAAAAGTTAACCCACAACTTGTACACTGCAAATAGCGGTTTATCGTGAATGGAAAAAAGTCAATAGTACCAGTTTCACAACAAATCTGAAAAAAACTATTTGTCTATTTGAATTCTGAATCATTAAATATGGTGTTATTTATATTACTTAACTGCTTATGGTGCGAATAATTTGGTGAAACATCGGTTGCAGTCCATTGCTGGGTGCCCTAACCCCAAAAACTTCACTGACAGCATTGTTGAATTGTGCGGCAGACACCGTTGACAGCAGTCGTTGTAAACACACATCATGTAACAGAACGGATTGCATTGTTTCGCAAATTGTAGAGCATAAATAAATTAAAAACACGCCGGTTGGCCCAGATTTTGTCTCATCCGGCCAACATTCGGGTCCCTCTACTATGTACCACATATGGCGGACATCCACAGTGCGCTCGAAACGAGCAATAACCTGCGGATATGGGAACATCCGGCGGATACTCCAGCTACCGTCCGGCCGGCAACATCGCACACACTTATCCTTACCGGTTCGGTATTGCAGCGGTAATGCATTGGGAAAGGTTCGTCTGAATGCATGTTTTCTAATGTGCCTTATTTTGTTGCAGCTAATGTACGAACGTTTGATGCAATGCTATACGCTAGACGAGCGGAAGCCCGAAGAAGCATTCTAGTGCAAGTAAGCTCGGAACGATCGTACAACGAGTTGTACCACTATTGTTCACAGTTCGGCACTATCGAAAGTTCCCATCATTACCGGGTGGATGGTGATGCGGATGGCGACTGTCACTACATATTGCTCGAGTTCGGTTCCTCCGCCGAAGCGGACGCAGCAATGCAGTCCGGTGTGTTTAGCACAGAGCGACCCGGCGTTCGTGCAAGATCTATTTTTCTATGGTTCCGCACAGGCCCGAAGCCGAAGCTAATCGCTCAGGAAGAACCCAAACGTCCGTTAGCCCTAGTAGATGGTGCAAATCCGATCGGAGAAGCAGACCTCAACGGTCTGTTGTCGTCGGCCGAAAGTATAAACGATCAAGTTACCATACTGCATCGTTTAACGAAACTCAACGACCTAGGTAAACGGTTGCGCTTCTTGGCGGTACGACAGTTGGAATCTTCATTGCAGGGAATGTTCCCCCAAGCGGTCGCTCATCCATTCGGTTCCTCCGTCAATGGATACGGTCGAATGGGATGCGATCTGGACGTGATATTGGATTTGGATTCGCGCTCCGGTGAACCACCGGATCGAAATTCCCGCCTCGTGTATCACACAAAATCCACCAATCCAAACGAGCGAACGCAAGTTCAGCGACAGTTGGAATCAATCGGAGATGTGCTGCAGCTGTTTCTGCCTGGTGTTAACAGTGTGCGACGAATACTGAAGGCTCGTGTACCGATTGTCAAGTATCACCATGAACATTTGGACCTCGAAATAGACCTCACCATGAACAATACGGCAGGCGTGTACATGTCTGAGTTGCTGTACCTTTTCGGGCAGTTGGACGCACGTGTGCGTCCCCTTACGTTCTGTGTGCGCCGCTGGGCCCAATCCGTAGGCCTCACGAACCAAACACCGGGTTATTGGATAACGAACTTTTCGCTCACCATGCTGGTCATGTACTTTTTGCAGCAATTATCACGCCCAGTGTTACCATCGATCAATCGGCTGATCCAACTCAGTGCCACATTTTCACCGCCAAACAGTCCACACCCTGTCACTCGGTTCGGCGAAGGAGAAGCCGAATGGGCGAACACGTTTCTAAAAAATCCCGCCATTTACGGTTCATTCCGAAGCGAGAATGAATCAACCATCGAGCAGCTACTGACAGAATTTTTCGAGTTCTACTCACAGTTTGACTTTAACCAACGTGCAATAAGCCTCAACTTGGGTTCCACCATTCTCAAGCCGGACCACAGTCCCATGTACATTGTGAACCCGCTGGAAACGGTGCTGAACGTAAGCAAGAACGTTAATCTCGAGGAAACGGAACTGTTCCGGATGCAGGTGCGCAATGCGGTATGGTTGTTGGAAGCGCATGGGAAAGAATCTGGCACTGCACCGTCGAGCAGCAGCACCGAACCGTGGGGCCTGGTAAGTTTGTTCGGTCCAAAGCAACAGCAACGCATTACGCCACAAATGTTCTTTACCAAGCGAATGCTAAACGTGAAGGATATCTTCGATGAGGTACCGGCAGTAGACGAACCGACCCAGTATCGGAATGAGACGGTTAAAAACCAAATTGCCGCCATACAGCGTGCAGCAAAGGCGGAAATACACAAGCTCAGTACGGGTGGTTCATCTCCCCGTACGGGAGCGGCAAGTGTGGAAGCAAGGACTAACACATCGATGGAAGGAACGGGCGTAAAGCTAAAGCGAAACACAAAGCGACGGTGATAAAGGACGGGCGACTAAATGTTTAGAAAAGGATAAGAAATAAAACAGAACAGATACGAAGGTAGCATATGGAAGGAAATCAAACACGGTACGTTGTATTTTGTATTTCTTATTTCTTTATTTCATATTAATGTTTCGTCCCGAGCAAAAACGTGTTACCACGTGCAACATCGATCGCGATCCACCGGTAAAATCACTAGAAAAATGAACATCAACTACACTGTAATATGGTTGCGTGTGGGGCTGTGCGGGTGCGGCCTCAACTTTCGACCCAAGAAAGGGTTTTTCTTTTGTCTCGCTGATTTGGTCTTCGAAAACGGATTCAAAACGTGCCATGCCTGTTTGAGCCCCAACACCACTATCAGTGGCCAAAACGAACGGTAATATGACTTCTGCTTCGTTAACAATCACCGCTTCTAACGCGTTCCACATCCATCAAGGATAAACACAACATGGACAAACATACGCTAACAAATGTTTGTCGCTTTCCGTTCAAAGCTATCCACCATGGAGGAGATCATTGTCGCCCTTTTCTGGATGGTGAAGCAACCTAAACCGGTGAGACATGCGCAAACAGACACACAGAGACATACAGACGGTAAAGGATATCAAATTTAAAGTGCTATCAAAAGCAGATGTTTTTTTTTTAGTTTGTTTGTCCCACCGTTGAGCGGAACTTGCTCGTGGATGGTTATGTTCGCGTCGGGAAACGGTATAGTGTCGAGCTTTCGCCACTCTAAAAGGATCTAGTTTCACTCCACTCGTGTTCGCTCTAGTCAATCGATATAGTAGGATTATATGTACAATATGATGATGATGATGATGATGCTTGTGTCAAACAAATACAGCCATCACCGGTGCGGCTTCTTGTCTATCTAACTTCACACGCTACTGCTAAGGGTGGCTATACACTAAGCTAAAACGGAAAACCCTTATTTCGATAAACAACAAAAGAGACAAAAAAACAGAAAATGAAATTTTGCTCGCGAGGAACAAACATTCCGTGATCGTCCTACCGGACACGACTAAAACGATCGTTAACGAATTACTATATATATATATTCGTTTACCCATCACTCCATCTCGCTTTACTACTCTATATGTGTCTACTCACATCTTTCTATCCTGATGCTACAATGAACATTCTCGCCTCGAACATGATCGAACACTACATGATGCATTTGCCATAACTACCTTTAGTGCGTGAGTGATGGGTGTGTGTGTGTGTGTGGTTTTAAATTCGCGACTTTGTATGCTTTCTTTTCTTTTTTTAAAAATCGATCCCTTTTCATCCCGCTACTCAACGATTCTACGTTTTTTTCCAAAGCCGATGAAAAGTATCGTTAAAAACTCTCCTTTAGTACGAGTTCGTAAAGGGATGCCCAACACAACACGTTGTGAATTTTTTTTCTTCTGGGTTTTGATTACTTTCTCATTTCACAAAAGCAAGAACTTTCGTGACGCGTACACTGTTTTGTTTTTGTTTGCAAACCGTAATATATAATCGAAAAACGCAAACCATCGCCCAAAATCGGTACTCCAATGGCAGACCAGCATAAAGTGTTTCGAAAATATAAGCCTTTATACACAGACAGTGTGTGCGTGGGATTTTTGTTGTTGTTACTTTTGCTTCAGAATAATATCTATTTGAATAATCTCGTTACTGTGAAAGCAAACATTCGTACATTCGTGAATGTACTACGCACATGTTGCAAATAATCGTATTCATTTTCTCTAAACCTTTCCCTTTGATACGCTCTATTGCTCCATCTCATTGAGTACACCTCAAACTACCGCACAAACTTCATAGCGAGAAATAGTAGGAATGCATGCATAAGGATTAAAATAAATTAATTACACGACAAAACGGAACCAACTGGGACAGAACGTTTTAAAGGAGATGGATGAGTTGCTATCTCTATAAAGAAGGAAGACCTTTTAGGTTGATAACGATGACTCTTGGTTTCGATGTCGTACGAGGGATCGAAGGTGAACTTAAAGCTAGCATACAAGCACTGTACAAATGGAAATACAACAACCTAACGACACAAGTAGGGAAGGACTTGTCCAGCTGGAGCAGCTTAAAATAAGGAATTTCGTAAGGACACGCACAGAAACTTATGATTGAAGCTGTCTCGTGATCTCTACATCTTTGCCTAATGGTACGTATATAAATTTGGCCTGATGTCGCCGTGCATATTTTCCCTGCAACTAATCGTTTTCCTTCGTTTGCCTCAGATGTCTATGTAGCGTACCCAACAAACACAAAAGACCCAAAAAAAAAAATGGTACGACGTCTAACTCACACACATACATGGTTGTGCTGTGTGTTTCACACTGAGATTGATTTATCTACTGGCCGTTTACGGTTACATCTCTATCTATAACGGCTAGCGCTCCGAATTGGAGGACATCTTGTTTTTAGGGGTATTGAGTGTGCGCATTACTTCCGCTTACGTCTACTGTCGCCGGTTAGGTACACCGGTCCGTTCACGGCTGTCCTCACGTCCAACGCTGTTACGACTGCGCGGTGGCGACGTATTGTTGGTCCCGTTCGGTCCGAGGCGTGTTTTGCGCGAACGCTTAAATTTGGCCATATCCTCACCGAACACGTCGCCCGTCCTGAGTGCCGAAATGAGGTCATCGAACTCACCCTTGTTGTTGGCATCGGCTGCCGTGACTGGACCCCCATTGGTACCGTTCGTATGTTTCGGTTTGAGGCCCAACTTACCGGCCACCGAATTCAGGAGCCCTTCCTTTGTTTTACGCTCAATGGTGCGTTTCTTTAGCTACAAAGAAAGGAACGATTGTTATTTAAAGCCATGATTACAGGCAGGTAAAGTTGTAAGCTGTACTTACCTCAGCCTCCTGCTTGGCACGCTTTTCCTCCTCTTCCTGACGCCGCCGGAAGTTCTCATTATCCTGCTTAGCCTCCATAAGTGCGGACAGGAAACCATCAAAGATGCCGAAGAATTCTTCCGGCTGCACCACTGAACCATCCTCGCCGAATAGTCGAACGGCACGGTCAAACCTGGGTTTAGAAACGAATAGACATCAGCAAGTCTTTCTGATATCTCCTCTCCCATATCCTCCTCCTCTTACAACTCCTCTTCAAACATACCTCGTTTTCATGTCCTGGAATTGGTCCTCCAGCTCGGCAAACCGCACCGACGCCTGGGCGTGGAATTCTCTCATCACGGGCAGGAACCGGTCACCAGGCTGTGATGCACCGCTGCTCCGATGAAACTCGATCTCACGGTTTACTTCCGCCAGTCCGGCACGAAGCATCGTAATGTCTTTGTCCATCTCACCGAGCGACACCTTCGAGGCTTCCTTCACGTGTGGCAAATCTTCCTCGAGCGTCAGAATGTCCTTAAACTTCTTCTCGATGATTTGCACCAGGTAGTGGAGCAACGTGGTGCCCTTGGCTGCACTTGACTTTGTGTCCGCCAGTCGGTTCAGGGACGCTAGTCGGAAACCTGACGCATTGCCACGAGCTCCACGGTTCATGTAGTTTCCTAGCGCCAGGACTAGTTCGAGCAGCTTCCGAAGCTTGCGAGAGCGTGCTACTTCGCGCGATGCCTCCATCACGCTGGCGATCCTCGGCGCTAGATCGTTTACGGTGACCTGGAAACGCTTCTTGTAGTGTAGACTACGTAACCGCTGCTCGTAGTGAGGTATCCTGCAATTGGGATAGGTTGAGATCAGTGTCAATGTGGAATGGCGCTTTTGCTGAGAGTTAGAGGAACTTACTTTGAGATTTCGTAAAGAAACCGATCGGCACGTGCTAGTGAATCAATATCTTCCGAATGTTCGTCCAAAAGTGCACGTTCTTCGGCCGAAGGAGTGAACTTGAGCAGTTGCTCAACCATGTCGATCGGCAACTGTTCATTGGAGTCCATCGATAAGATGGCTCTGGAATGATGTTTTTGGTAGAGTAAGATTGAAAACGTCAGGGGATTCAGATCGCAATGTAGGCATTTTTTCGACAACTTACTTTGAGATCTCCTCATCAGTCATTTTGAGCTTGCTGAGCAGAATGGTGCAGTTTTGTGCTCTGCGACCATCAATCACGGACAAAATTTTGGCCTTATTCTTACCAATCAAACGAAGATCCTCGATCGAGCCATCATTCTGTGGGAAGCGAAAATCAAGAAGATGCATATCAGTAATGCATAGTTCCATGGACACCCGACGATCACTTACCGCAACACCGTTCTTCTGGTAGGCGGAGAACAGCTTGTCGATCGACTCGAGTTCAATGCTGTTGTACCACTTGGTATCGTCCAGCTCACTCCACACCGTACCCGTCAGCTTGCTGTCGGGCAGCTTTGACCAGTTGAAACTTTTGAGCGGATTGGCCGGTTGGGGAACGTTCTTTTTCGGTGCTTCTGGTGCTTTCGGTGCTGCCGGTGCCTGCGGACCGGCCGGCGCCAGCTTAGGCATACCGCCCGGTGCTGGAGGTGGTGGCGGAGCGGCTGGCATCATCATTGGTGGTGGTGGAGGTGGTGGTAGTTTGCAGGGTGCTGGTGGTGGCGGTGGAGGTGACGTTGCCTGCCCATTACAGTTGGCTCCCTGCAATCCGGCAACTTTCTGATCGTCCGGGATGCTACCCTCCGTGACGAGCCGCTCCAGGCGAAGCCGTTCCTGTTGCTCGCTCACAAACCGATGCTGCAGATCTTCGGCACGCATCTCCGCATTGAGTGCCCGTTGTACCGCTTGTGAGTGATTGGCACTTTCCTTTTCCAACCGTTCTCGCATACGCGCCAAAGATGTCTCCAGATCTTCCTTTTCCTGCGTCCGATGGTCGAGATCCTGTTCCTTCTTGGCTAGCCGAGCCGCTATTTCGGAGTTTTCACGCTCCAGATCGTCGGCTCGTGTTCGGGACGCCACTAGTTCTTCTTCCTTTACCAGCAACTTCACGATCTTGCGCACATCGATCGAGAGTGGTGTTACGTCCGGGTCTTGCAGCTTTAGCGAGGAGGACGCAACCGAACCGGTTTCGGAACGCTTGTCCACACCGGGCGCATCCGGATCGAGACAGTCACTGGCGGGGCGTTCTTCGTGCTGTAGGACCAACTGCTGCACCACCCGATCGAACAGCAACCAGTGCTGTGCGTTCGGACCGGTGGTAGGTGGTGGAAGCAGTAGCATATGCTGCAACAGTGACAGCAGGTGCGGATAGGCCGGCGAATGACTTAGTTTACGGCGAATCAGATCAAACATAGCCGATGCGCTCTTGGTGTCCACATGCTCGTGATCGAACTTGCGGGCCAGCTCCTTTTCGTCCTCGTTGCGGACCATCTCGAAAAAGTCAAGATGGCGGTTGAGGGTTTCGTTTTCGTGCTTGCGCAGCTTGTCGATGACGGGCTGGATACCGAGCATCAGGAACTCGTATCGCAGGTGCAACCGAAACTCGAGGTTCTCCTGTCCGGGGCCGTAGTTCAGCACGGCATTGATGAACGACATGATGGCCGTCTTCAGGTTGACGTCATCCCGATACGCACCGGTCGAGCGGTCGAGATCGTTGACGATGCCCTGGAACCGGGCACGTTCTGCCGCGTACTCCTGATAATTAAGCATCGCATTCAGCACCTTCTTGTGTCCACCGGGCACCAAACAAACCGCACCGAGTATTTCGAGTGCGGCAATCTTGGTCTTGATGTTGTCAGCCGCCAGCGAACGTGCGATCGTATCGATTCCGGTCGGATGGGCGAGCACATGCGACCGTCCGGTAGAGTTGTTCATCAGTGCCTTGATGCATCCGATCAGGCTGGTGTGCAATGGGCTGTTCGCTACCCGTATATCGAGAACCTGCAGTAGCTCCAGCAATGCCGGCAGTCCTTGCAGTTCAATAAACCGAATCACGAAACTGTGTGCCGATGTACGGAGTGCCGTTTTGAGCGCATCGAACAATGCCGTCTGCGATTCGATCTTGGGTCCGTATTCGTGCGTAGGTGATTCGTCCGGTGCGCAAGCTTTCAGCTGCACTGCCATATCCTTTAACCGTTCGATGTAGTGTTCGGGCGAGGGAGGAACTGTCTGGAGCGGTGTACCGTTCGGTCCGCTGTCCAGGGGACTTTTGCGTGAGCAGTAGATTTGCCACTTTTTCTGTGGCGGTAGGCTCATCATGGCCGCTTTGTTCGGTGCGGTAAGATCCAGCTCTTCGACCAGCTCGGCAAACTTGATGTCGAGCTCATCGATCGCCGGCATCGGTTGGGTTGGTGTGAGAGTTTGCAGGGAGAACACTCCTTCGACCACACAGATTTCGGGAGGTTCGTCATCCTGTAAATGAGAGAAAACAAACGATCAGTATTCATAAACTTATAAACTTCTGGTAGCAAGTGTAATAATACGAACTTTGATGAAGAATATATACATGAAAATTTTTTCTATAAAACATATGAACTTGGATAGGAATTCCATTATGTAAAATTTGTCCCAAAACGAAGAGAGTAATCTTCAAAAGAAAATGAATGTTCTTAAACTCCGGTTGTCAGCAAACTAATTGCATGGTAGGTTGCTTTGATCAAGAGAACTTTGAAATTTATATTAATAATCGTTTGAAGGAGTGTTCATTAAATTAAGCTTCTTTAAGATTGTTTCGGTATCGCAAGAGTCCTTAGAATATAACCCAAGATCCAGGAATTTATTTAAGCTTCTTGTAACTACGAGAGTCATTTTTTCCAAGTAGTCATTTAAGGGCATTAAGATCATAACTCCACTTTAATTCGGAACCACTGTACTTCTTCTGGGTCGAAAGACTTAAAAAATATTCGAGATTGGTCGTCCACAGTCATTCTAATGAGATGTTCACTCCACTACGGAGTTTGGTGAGTTCAAATTCACTAGTTAACAACTGGTCAAATTTGGTTGGGTACCGCTTTCGCATTTCAGCAGCATTTCGCATAACAACGCATAGGGAAATATAACAACGATTATTTCACCCTTTCTGTAATGCTCCATTATTCTTAGTTTTGTATGTTGCCGCCTTTGCCATGTCTAATGCAATGTAAACGGCAAATAGACAGCCCCAGGTAACTCCATTATACCGGTTAAACTTCCCAGCAATAATTGGAATCATTCAATTTGAACACTTTACTCTATGTACAACAGTCAGTTTTGGTATGCCACTGCCTGCGATCGAGAAGATCTGCAAATATGGGTCATGTCTAAAGAATGGAAATGATTTAGGGAAACGCTTCGTGTACATAGAGTGCTACAATCGTATGGAACGATTATTGCCATCGCATCGATTAAATAACACCGGAGGCAAGATGCTGCGTATTGTGCTACTAAGTTGCTTCTCGAAAATAGGTCGATGGTAAAGGTCGATTCGAGTTCGCCTGGACCACGATGCCACTTTGAAGGCATCTTTTGAAGGCGTGAGCGGTACAACCTTTCGATATGTATAGGAAGTCTAACAAAATCGTGTATTTCCTTTCTTTAAGACCGGGTTTTGTTCCGATAAAAAGGTAGCACTAAGCATCTGGCATAAGCATAGATGATGATTGATTAGGTACGTGCCCAATATTAGACGAGCGTTCGCTCAATTTGTGCAGGAAATCGATCTGTTGCAGCATTATTACGATCGTTTGCGGTAATGTCGAATCAATCGTCGAACCAAACGAGCACAGGCACGATGTAGAACCGGTGAAAAATTTGTACCACTGGAGCAACATTACTTTCAACGGCCCTATTGCTCCCGACCGCGAGGGTCGGTTGTCGTGAGAAAATGATTCGTTTTTTTTTAATACCTCCTTATTTGCAATTTTCTTGCGATAGTGCATTGTTTCCCATGAAATAGTCAACACAAAACCATGAGACAGCATGGACAAAATTGATTTTTGTTGTAGTGTTCGGGTGCAGTTTGTACTATTTGCTTCTGAGACCGTCATTGACACCAATTTGGGGGAGCAAAAGTGAAAGAATGTTTCGTTAAAACATGTTCACCACCAATTGTCGCAAATTGTCACAACGATCGTTTTGGGTGATAAAAAGGTGTGCCTTTTTTAAATTTCATTTCATAATGATAGTGGTGATCGTGTGGAAAGGTTGAGTAAAAAAAAAGCACGAAACAATTCGATCTACTTTCAAGGTTTGTTGTTGGTCAAAAATACGACGTGACTAGGTTTAGTTTTATGGGGCAAAAATGACTTTATTGAGAAATTTGAACGACGATTCCAATTTGGTCAAACGGGGCATCCAAGTACCACTAGAGCCCAATTCAAACAAACCAAAGGTTAAAAATAAGAAGTAAACTGTAGTACAGAAAAGAAAGCTATCTTCAAAATTTTTATTTCATTTTGATCGACACTAAACATGCCACTAAACAATAAAAAGATATTCTTTTAAGGGGTTTGGCAAAAAGGAATTAAAATTCAGAAAAAAACCTATTTATCTTTCAAGCTCCTTTCAGGGATGCTATTAGCTTTGATGTAATTTAATACTCCTCATTATTGAGAATGTTAGTCGACAGGTTTTAGTTTAGCTACTATTGATTCTTGAGAAATATAAAATAATCAAAAAAGTATAAAATTATTCTTCCAAACAGGCTATATTATGCTTCATAAATCATCAATAGGTAATCTACAGTTACAGTTGTGATGATTTAGAGACCAATTTCCTAGACTTAAGCGATATCACGTCCGCTTTAGAGGTTATGTTGCCATCTCAGAATCTATCCACAGAGTTCTTTATGAGATAATTTTTGTAATTTACATTGTAATCTTTACTTCAGCGAATGTGTCTCGTGTATCAGGATCAGGAGCAACGTACAAAACACTTTATATGCAAGATACTCTCAACTGTCTCAACTATTTTGAATTTTGATCCAACAACGTTTTTAATAGACGCTATCCAACAACGTCTCTCAGTGCTTCTTGCTGCACCGACAATTAAACCGTGCGTGAAACTTCAAACCAAATGCGTTTCTTTCATAATTCAGCGTTTATAAACTCTAAAGATGCTCGCGAATTTATTTTCTCTACCCATCAAAAAGTTTCTTACTGCACCTCGGCTCAAAAGTCCAGTTTCATAAGTTTAAAATATTTCAAACTGAAGTATATCTCCAACCACACATAACATTAGTAAAATGCTGGTCTATGTGATCTGCTTATCTACAAATAACGCTTATGCATTTGATCGCACCAGAGACCAAAGAAAACTGCGTCTTATGTCACTGTTTGCCGGAAACATATCGTACCTAAATGTAGAGTGCTCTTAGTGTGCACGGCGCAGACAGCAGCATTACCATTAGCATCGGTTTTTTTAATGCTACCATGTGCTAATAGGTCGCGATTGGCAAATTAAATCCGCTCATAATCAATCGTCCCAGGGAAAAGCATGAATACGGGCCGGTTTTCTGTTTCTCCCGTGCTGAGGGACGCAGCTCATTACTGAGGTCATTACACAATGCTGCAATATGGTGATGAGATGTATAAACATCCCGATGGACAGTAGCCTTAAGCAAGGATTTAAAGCTACGACATATTGTACGGTACAATCACGATAAGGTCCCCCTGTTTTGTCCATAAAAGGGGAGAAAAACCTTGCGAGAAACCTTGCAGTTTTCGACCCGCCGATACGTATCGGCCACGCATACGGGCATAAACATATTGACACCTTTGGCGCTTAAGTTATGGTTCGGCAAGATGGTTTCCTTATTGTGCCGATATGCGCCGGACGGGCCTGCATGGGTAAAATAAAGCGCGTCAAAATATGACCCTCTCGAGCGTGTCGAACTGAAGCACGTAAAAAGCCAACAGCATTTTAGCTGTTTATCAACCGTGACCGTGAATGTCAGTGTCAAAGGCGCAAAACCGAAGGACAAACACTTGGGGGAGTGTGAAGCTGATGCTGACAGTTTGGCCCCACAAGGGTGTCACCCCAATGGTCAGGGTGGGTCTTTCTTCTTGGGCCTGTCCCAAGCGCAAAGGTTCGGAGAAGATCATTTTCACCAATTATGGACTGTTATGAGCCATGTATGACTGATGCTGCACGTAATTTGCGTACGGTTTTGCAACAAAGACTTGATCTTGGCACACTTCGGCGCGATGAGACTTCCTTTTAGGTAAGGTAATGGCGCTGTAAATTACAAGACGTTCATATTGAGGTGATGAATTGAATCGAGGAAATGAACATCACGGTCAAATGAGAGGGAAATGGCAAAGTTAATGTCATTGCTTCATTAGGATTCGATCCTTACATCGTGAGCTTCTTGATGGCTTCTTCTACAGGGGTGACTCTTAATTGTAAGAGGACAATATTACTGCCCCTTTACAAAAGCAGTACAGTTGCCATTTACAAATGTCCTTCCGTGAGGTTAATGTTTGAATCAATTCTTAAAATTGCAAAATTGTAATCAACGAATTGGTGTCACTTTCAGAACAGTCAATAATTTTATCTTTACCCGTTTCACCACCTCGATAAAACGTAATTAGCCGTAAACAGTCACCAACGCATGTTTTTATTTTATGATCTTGACTGTATCTTGCAAGTCAACCGAGCTGTAAAGTAAGGAAAAAGAAATCGGCGAACGTTCATTACATCACGCTTGTGCTGCTAGGGCGCTACATGAACACAACGGCCGGACATGGCCATCGACCATCATGGGTGCCATTTAATTACTAATAAACACTCATTTATCTTATCGTACGAATGACCTATCCGGACGGGAAGGAAAGTACTTGCAGCTCGGATTATTGGAGAGTATAAAAAATCAAATGTGTTCCGATAGTAAATCTTTCGGAGCAGATATCGATTAAAATCTTGCCCATAAATCAGCAGCATATTGCATAGTGCCGAGCAGACGACGATAGGGCGGATGATTTTTGTCTAATGTTCGATCACTGTTAAAATAATTGAAATGCTTTCTTGTAGAGAGAGTAATTTATCCTTCAAAGATTTGTGGTGCATAGAGAGAAAAAGAAAGAGAGAGAGAGAGTACCATGTTAAAGGTGTTTTTGGTTTCCAGCTCCCATGTCCAGTCACCGTAGGCACGCACGATCGATCGAACGATCCGGGGCGCAGATCGCGACCACGTACAATATATCATGATAAATTGCCTCTATCGATCGTTTCGCTTAGCCGATATGATCAATCGAGAGTGAAACTGCATAATGTTTGGAAGCTCGTACAAACCGGTAAGCAATTCCGTCACCGGCGTTGGGGTCGGTATCCACTCTTGCGCTCGAGTGTTGAAATTTGAAATTTTATTCCAATATTACTAACGTACGCCCGATGCGGAAGTGTTTGGAATTCGGTCTACTGGACGCGTTTCCATCCGCGCACCCGCGTAACGAGCGTGCATACACGTTGATAAATGATCGTACACCACACATCGTCGACAGGTCGTGGTACGCAGGACTTCTCGGGTTTTGGGGGCCCGGTGGCGACGCACCGACGCAGCACGATTACGCGGAACTGAACCCGTTCGATCGAATTTGTGCGCACGCCGCGGGAGTTCTTTTTTCCCGGTGTGGTACTTCCGATGGTGCATAAATCGACGGCCATGTTAAGCGGTAAGATTGGAAGCGTTTTTACACGAGGCGCTAGTGCGATGATTTAACCGATCGGTGGTTTTGGTGCGGTTCTGCCCACAGTATGTAACATTATCGTTGCTGGGATGAAATGGCAGTACTTTAATCAAATTAGGTTTCGATTTCGTTGGTTAGTGGATAACCGGGGAAAATGGTTTCGTAATAATTGTGTCCCTCCAAACAAGCGATAGGAGTGTTTTCATATGTGCTCCTCGGACAAAAGGTGTTTTAGACTCATTCACAGCGTCATAGCATGGTCAAAGAAACAAAAGACTGCGCAAGGAAAGTTAACAAGCGACGAACCCTTCGTCGTAGCGCACACAAGCGTTATCTATGCTGCTCTCGTAATTGTTTTTTTTTTAATTCAAGATCAATCCATCTTTAATCTGTAATCAAAAACATACATGCCCCTAGTAAAGTGTGAGCATAGTTTTAACATCAAATTAAAAAAAAATACTAGATGACATTATCGAGATCAATGTATACACACATGACATTAGAACCGTAGCCAACGGCACCCTGCTCTGATGCAAGATTAGTGTGACATTTTATGCACAAGTTGTTGTACAGCAAACAAAAGAAGCATTATCAATGTTTCCCAACTATCTATCGTGCTGTTTTTTTTTTTTTTTTGTTCGTTTCGTTCGCATAATTGTTTCCAGCCCCAGCCCATTAGCAAGTGTATGAGGCGCACGTATATGACACGACGGGGTATTTGCTTACCTGCAGGCAACCACACCAGCCCCGGCGTCCACGGAAGGCCGGCATCTTTTTGTGTGCCTTGTAGTGTTTGTGCAGGTTCGTCTGGTGGTAGTGTTGCTGAGCCGTGGGCTGTACGGTGACGGCCGTACCGTTGGCCGGAACCGTGTGAAGCGTACCCGGCACCGTCGGCTGATAGAAGGCGTCGGCCGTGGCGGTGATGTTGCTGCTGTAGTTACCGGAAGTGCCCTCCGGTGTGGTGGTGCCGCCACTGTTGGTGACCGCTTCCTTGCATATGTGGGGCAAACTCCAGCTGCCGAGATCGGGCAGCCGCGTCCGCAACGTGGCCAAATTGATCGGACACGTCGGGATACCCTGGAAAGGTAGTAGAGTAATAAGGGATTAGTGTCCGGAGTTTCATTGCTTAGCTTATAGTGTAAGATGATTTTGTTGTAAAGATGATGTCCATTAACTTCAACACGCCACACGTTCCTGAAACACACCTAACGATAGTAATTCGCATTATTGGGTGTTTGCATAATCTTGTAGCTTTTTTTTCGTTGTTGTTAGATCTAATCCAACCTTTCATAGCAGTTAAGAAACTATCTCCGTTCGGCAATCCTTTGGCGCGTTGCGAATAATGCAGCCATTTAAAGTCTCGCCCGTCAAAAGACCGCGAGAGTCGGGTTCAGTTTTCAGCATCTACAAATTTATGGTAAATCCTCCACTTCCGGCTCCGGGGCGAAAAGTTTGGGAGAGCACACAGCCAACTCCACAAGACCCCGCTACGGGACGGTGAGGGTGTGGATCGTGCGAATCTCGTACACTGCCTGCGGTCAAATGGCCCATTAATTATGTGTATGCTTACGCTTCAGGGCGAAAAGAGAGTCGGTGGGTTTTAGCCTCGAGGTCTTACCACCTTTTGAAAAAGGAACGCGTCTTGTTGATCCCTGACGTTGGGAAGCCATTCCCCCCCCCCCCCCCCCCATTTATCAGCAAAGTATTCCGCTTCTCCATCTTCAAACCACAACCTTTCTCCTCTAGCGTTCCCTCCCACGCCCTTCTGTCTGCGGTTTACTACAATGGCGACTTCATTTTCAACCCCAAAACGATGGTGACCACTTTCGCTGCTCAAAATCAATCGTTTGACAGTAATTTGAATGATGCAAGCGTGCGCTGCGTGTGTGTATGGAAGATCGGTAATGTGATCGCAAAAATGTTGTGAAAAATGACATCGATGTGTGGAGGGAACGATTGTGTCCGACGTATGTTTGACGTTTGTCATTGGGTGGATTGGATTTTTTTTTGTTTTGCCACATTTCACCCTAATCCCCCAATGAATCTCCAACAGTTGACCCCATAGGTGCCGTTGACCCGCGCATAGGGAAACCTGTCGTGTAACGGCTTTGTTGTGTGTGTTTGGCCCTCTTGAGTACGATCATTAAAGAAAGTGCCTCCCGCAAAGAAAGTGGCTCATTGTTGTGATGTCACGGGAGGGATGGAAGATGTGAGCCCCACTCACTCACGTTGCGGGTTGTTTGTGGGGAATTGGGAATGATTTTTCGAATGGGTTACGATTTTACACACACGTGTGGTGAAGTGGTAGAGTTACATTTTTTTTGTTGCTGACTACCAACTGTCGAAGATCATCGATGAGTCAGCACGGTTTTGTTGGTACACAGGCGGTTCGGCCGGCTACATCATTGTACTGTCTTCCACGGCCTGGGAACTGTCGCGCGGGAGATGTAATGCTTTCTGTCTCGTAAGCGTATCTTTTTTTTGAGTCGTCGATGCCTACGAATTACGAACGGTGCGCCCTTACAATGGCACCGAGGGTTGTCCCTCTAGTTTGGGTGTCGGTGATGTAACTGTGCCAAATGAGTTAAAATTAAAAATACGCGTAAAGCAACGAACCAAAACAAACGCATGCAATAATTACCTGGGAGATGTTTTTATTTATTATGTAAATATGTGAATAATATTGTTTTCCAATAGAACCGAAAGGTATTATTATTGAAAATTCATTACAGTAGTTCAATTATTTGGGAAATTTAATGTTTAATTTTGGTGTTTCACAAATTAAAATACTTGATATTTTAAAGCATTGCTTCACATCAACAGATACATTGTATTAATCAAAATGAGTCAAAAATCATACACCACCATTTCCAACCATCAACTAATCGTTTAGAAGTAGCTAAATGGAAACACCTGTCACACGGTAAATGGACATAGTTTCCTAATGGGTTATGCTCATTACCCTTCCGACATTGTGTTGAAGCGGCACAGCCCAACAATGTGTGCATGGTAAGACCCCGGCATCGGTTCCACAACTCACCGGAGTTAGTATTTTGCATACAAAGCCTTCACGCAAGGCATTTGCGCAGGACCTGCGGCGCTTTTGTCCTACCAATTATATCTATAAAATATCTATCTGACCGTTTTGTTTCAGAAATCAGTGCACACGCTCAAGAGACTGTGTAAGGCAAACCATTAGCGTACGGATACGATCATTTGCGAGTCGTTAACGTGGTGGGATGAAGATTTGTCTTAGTTTTACGATTGAAAAGAGCACTACACTCCCGGTGTTACCGAAGGGGGGTAAGAATTTGCATCATTAATCATGCCACTAACATGACATAGTATGGGTCCGCTTGTTAGGAACACCTTGACAAGTAAGGTCGATGTATTAATAGTGACTATCTTTGCCTCATCAAACCCGATCGAACCAGATGTCCTTAGTGAAAGATTCTTCCGATGTGTGGCGCACCTCAAAACCACTGACCATCGGTGAATCCTTCACCGGCTTGACATATTGTACAGGCACTCTGGAAACGTTACGTGCACCATACGCGATCCGTCCGGTGGGTACTCGCTATTGACCTTCATCCACCGGTCTACCGGGCTCGGACATATTCCGCATCATGCGCATCGGTTAGGAACTTTCCTGCACGAACGTGACCCTTCACGTGACACGCTGGAATGCAACTGGTGTGCAGCGCGCAACGACGGTTAGACAGTTTGTCACCCGCAAAGCGAGACTAGGCAGTGCGACCTGGTTGCCTACATAAACATGCAGGGGGCATGCAGGGTCTTTGGCAAACACAATCGCCAAACCTTGCGCGTACGATTGGGGAAAGTCTGGAAAAACAAACCACAAGCGCGAGTGTAAGGGGATTCTTCTGTAGGGCAGCTGCAATTGGGATAGGTGTACCCAGTGACCGGAGACTATTATCTGCTGCAGGTTTTATTTGAGTAAGCGGAGAGGTTTAGGCAAGTTGTAGGTTGGGTAAATAACAGTTAAAGGTACCCGGTGGATGCTCCCACGGGTACGGAACGCGGTTACTGTGCGGTTGCTGATAATTCGACGGTTGTGCTCTAAGGGGAGTTGTTTGGTTGCCGACTATTTGGCTACCGTTATCTACAGCGTTTTCCGGACAAAACAAATCGTGGCTGCGGTACCATATTGCGCCGTGTGCGCCGTTCCGCATCAGAGAGATGCGAAGGAGATGCGCTGCAAACAAGTTCAAGTTTAGCCCCAAGATCACGTACTATCGTAAAGATAAACGAGCAGAATGGTACTACAGGTGGCGTCAAGATAAACTGATATCAAAAGAATGTCACGTGAACCAAGATCTTGTTCCAAAGCAACCGCTTGATGGAAGAAAAAATTTAATTCGCAGTTAATTTAAAGACATTAATACAACTAAACATTATTTTTAGTAGCGCATTAATCCCTAACCGTTTTGTTGTTGTATAAAAACATGTGATTTTGCGTGCCTGAAACAAGCAGCAGATCTTATCATTTCGGATCGAAACTTTCACTGCTTGCGCTCAAATCGGTTTGGTGGCAAGGTGCGTAGCCACAACTCACGAAACCTGTGATTAAAACCAATAAATTCAATCATGTCGGGTTGGCCGGTGTGCCCTGTGCCGATCGCGCAGAAGTTCACCGTGTTAGGTTGCCCGTTAATCATAGCAGGCTTAACCATCGGCCTGCTGACCTCATCCGAGCCACGGCACATCGATGCGTATGCTGATGAGGTAACGCTACCTTCTCGACCGGGCACTTGTCGCACGAGTCCAGCATCGACAACTTCCTTCTCCCTTATACGTAAACCTTCAAAGGTGTGCGTGTGTGTGTCAGTGACTCGAGCCCGTGCGAATAAAAAAAACCCTAACAAATTGTGCCACTCCTTCGATGAGTGTGCGATTTTTAAAAATTAGCACTTTCCATTTCAATTTGCCCCTGCTGCTCGGTGGCCATACGTTATCTGGTGGCGTTTGTTAGAGGGCGTCGGGACTGGTTGGAACCGGCCTAGCGATGGGTGGCTGACATTCCTGGCTGTAACGGTGAAGGGTGTACAGTGCCAGGGTTGTGTACGTTCTGAGCAGGTTGTTTGGAAGCGAAAGTAGCTACGATCTTTACAGCATTGATCAGCGGCAGTGCCCATAGTGCTGTGTATTGCTTTAGCCTTTCTTGACCGTATAGAAAGTGTTGCAATTACGCGTACGGTAGGAAACGCACGCACGCATATATATTGCGGGTGGCGTATTACAATGGCAAATTATTCACACCAATTCGATGACGTTCTTGTTGACCTTTTTGCTTTTGCGCGAGGTAATTTCCGTCAACAATCGAATCGGGTGAAAGATGAAACGACGCATACACGCATGCGCATCGTCGGAAAATTAACCAATGTGCGGTGTTGTTGGGAAAGGAAATTAACTGGAAGGTGAAAATGAAGGTAAGCGGTGTGAAAGTTTCACCGAAAATTGTTAGCTCATATGTGGTCAAGCTCTGTAACCTTGGCCGTGAAATATGGCAGCAAGCGATGATGGCGCAATGATCAATCACACAGGTGCAAAAAAAACTATGGTGGAAATTGTTTGATGTAGGCGGAAAATTGTGATTTTTTAAGGAAAGGATATTACAAACGACCTTTCTTTAACCATTTGTTTAATTATGGACATTGTTTCAATGCTGATTACTTCTCGTGATTCTCCTTTAATTTTTCCCAAACGTGGAGCACTGAGCAGAGAAGTAAAAAACAAACTTTACCAATTTTTTTAGTTATGGAATGAACAGTAAACTAATATAATTATAATTCAATTATATATAATTCTAAATCCTTTAATAATTCCTTAAAACATTGGCAAACGTAAGAAACTGTGTCCTTTTGACAAGACTCAACAAAAAGATGAGGACCAATCGGGCCAGTCAATCGAGCAGGTTTTGAACAGTAAATTAAAGTTGGGTTTTGTTATCCGGAAGGAATTATTTTGATCTCACAAAGTTATTTCTTGCAGAATTATTCACATGTTGATGTCACAACACATTAAAATCTGTTATTCTAAAATACATTGATCAATCATTCTGTTATGAAAAGTTTGTATGGAAATTAAACAGTTAGTAAACAGTGTAGGTTCGGACAAATATAGGTCCAAATGGGATTTAGTGCAAGGTCTTTTGTGTTAAGACCGTCATCACCACCATTATGCCACCGTGTTACTATTTATTCTCCTCGCCAATTGTGCATTAATAATGTAGCTTTGATTTGATATACAGCTTTGAAGTAAGCAATGATCTCTGAATCCGCTTGATGTGATATGATATTAAATGACCGGTAATGTGACAATTGAAAAGTAATTCAATGTTTACGCAATCGAATAGTTGCAATAATTCGATTCATCATGGTCAAATTAAAATACGGATAGAAACCGCATGGTCAGCAGGAAACTATTTAATATAATTTTCCCTTTTTTCTGTCCGTTATACCCTTTAGGCAGTTTTTTTTCCAACTGGCGAGGGTGGTACGGTAAACGGTTACGGTACTTGCTGTACGCGCTTCAACACAAACCGCTAACGGATCTGCGGATAAAATGGATTAATCGCCCTATCTAACCCAACCGTCGCATGGTTTGCCCGAGGCACACCAAGGTGACCAAAACGTGCGGGAGCTTTATCACAACCCGTGCGGTGCTTAAGTGTTGGTTAAAGTGTGCCCGGTAGTAGCCAGTGAAACTTCTCCCAATTCTCCTCCTACTGTCGCGAGTAATAGAGCCAATTAAATGCATCACTAACAAGTGCAGTTGGCAAAGTCGTCATGGTAGCGGGGAGGGGGGTGCCTAACACATCAAGCGTGACCAATGCCGATGACGACAGCGGCGAATGGCGTGTGGATTTGAGAGAAGCAAAAAAAAAAGCAGTATAAACACGCGGTAGTACACAACCTGCTGCAAAGTAACTTTTCTGGTTCACGCGGTGTATGTTAATACAGTGACCCGGGTGGACGCGATCGTGTCCAGCTCAAGTGGCGCCGGAAGCTAATTTTGTTTACGAAGTACTCCACAATCAAGCCGCCCATAGGTTGGTGCGTTAATGTGTTGCGTGCCCGGAATCACTGCGTTGCGGCTAATGTCTACTCTCCTAGCTGTCCGAATAAAGCAGGAACAGACTCCCTAAAGGTCAGTTACGTTGCATGATCATCGTTCATCGTTCCTAGGCAAAATGGGAATTATGTTTCTATGCCTTGTAAAATGGCTAGGCTCCTGCGCGAGGACAATGTCTAAGTCGATGCTAGAAGCTACGTGGCTTGGTCCAACGACGGTGATGTAGCCTGATTCAATTAGACACGGTGTGGAAATGTTCATTGGGTTTCCGGAATGGATACCCCGCTAGGGAAGCGAAAAGCCATTCACATTGAATTCTGACATTTCCTTGGTTGCCAATGGTCGACGCGAATGAGAGAGTACTCTATTAGCTGCAGTTACTGACACTCATTGGCACCCTCTGGATAGAGAGGTATAGATTTCTGTACACTCAAAAATGGTGAATAGAATGGATCATTTAGTTTGAACAGTTTTATTGATATTTTTATATAACACAATTCGTAAAAAAAATATTTATACATTTTCCGATTAAAATTAAACTTCACGATTACTGAGTTACCGAAGTTTACCGAGTTCCGTCTTTAACTTCAATTTATAAACTAAAAAACCTTTTACAAATTGTACAGAAATATACAATCAAGGAATTCATTTTCTTCATATTAAGATATCAAGAAAGTGTGGACACCTCGCACACACTCACTGAAACACACCTGGCTGGTTTAACCACCATAAAGAGGAGTTAATTTTGTTTGGACCATGGCTCAACATTTCCGCCCTTTATAAGCTCGATTAGCAGGGAGTAAGAAAAAAAACATTCACCCACACACACACATGCATATATATCCTCATTTTACATTTAACGCGACGTGTGAAATTAATTTTTTGACATTTCCTACCAGCCAAACCACCCACCTCCCCCTCTCTCCCAGCACTTTCTTTCCTCCCCCCCCCTCGGTGGGTGGATTTTGAAAGCGGAAAATATCACGCTTATTCCTTGCGTTACGTAAACAAAATCGCCCACAACAGGGTGAAATATTTTTTGCACCTTTGCTATTTCGTTATCTGCTGCTGCTGCTGCTGCCTGGAATGCGGCACCCGGAATGGATTCCGTTAATGAGTACATGAGTTTATATTTTGCACGCAATTGGGAATTGGGTACAACAATTTAGCTTATGCAGTACACTTTTCAGCAGCCGGACGCTATAAAGGTATCTAATTTATTATATTGCAAAACAGTTCATATTATATTGCTAGAGGTCAAGTATTGGAAAGAAGCTTTCAATTAGTACGTCGACCGAATAGCATCAACACTTATTCTCACGACCTACGGACGATCCGCTGCGCGTATCGATTGATTGAGCATGAATCGAACGAAAAATTTTCTCCTCCGAACACTTCAATCATTGCGAAGGGAAAAAAGTGAAATGCAACCAATCTTGGCAACCCCGAACCCCTGTAAAACAGACTGGTGTGAAATTTCCTAATACGTTTCTCACAACGGTGCCGAGAATGGGGAAGAAAGGTTTGGGTTTCGTTGCGCATACAAGATGGTGCTACGTTTAGCCATAGCATAACAACCCATTAGCATGTGATCTTGCAGCAATGGTAAGACGATCGTGTGCTGCTCGATCGATTGCAGGAATACCACAAAGCAAAAACAAACACAAACAGGTGATGGTTCTTTCACCACATCTCACCGAAACGGGTGAGGGCTAGACCGGTTGGGGATGGGAATAGGTTGGTTTAATTCTCACTTGTCTGCCAAACTCTCGTACTGGCGCGGTATTCGGTTTTCGGGACGAGCTGGGAACCAAAGGAAAAGGAGGCAAAGGCAGCACACCCGATCGGACGCCGCGCTTGGTAATGCTGACCAATTAAGAGCATCGAACGGTGAAATTAATGTTAAACATTGGCATACGATTCGGTGTGCGAACAGGGTGAAGTAGTGAAAGATGTGGCGTTTGTGTTTGCTTGCTCATCTTGCACATCCAACGCCCACTGATCCGGAGCAGATGAGCGATGGTGGACGTGTGGTAAAATGCGCTAATCGAATCGCTTTTTCGGATGGCAACCGTTTTGTACGCGGGAAAAACCAGTGGATAAACAAAGCACCAACTGAAGTTTGGTGATGAAAAGTTAGGTTTTTTTTTGTTTGCAAATTTGCACATAATAGCGCATCGAAGGAGAGGCGTTTATGTTTTTGTTTTTTTTCCACAAAACGGCGTGGGAATGAAAAATAGAGCGTTCTTCGTTCTTCTCCTAATTGGAACCGTGAATGAGATTGTTCGAAAACAAATAAATAATGAATTTGGAATGAAGGAAAATCTTAGCAGTAGCTTGTCGTTCAGGCTGCTTGGTGAATAGAGACGACGTTTCGACATTGAATTGAACAAGAACCCCACAGCTTTGACCTACATTACTAAGGTTTGCTAACAATATAGTGATAATGGGACAAATCTGTTATGATTTGAACGAACATTTGAACTTGAACATGGTGATTCAAGTGCTTAATTACGCTTTGTTATTTATTTTCTTTAGGTTTAAAAATTGTGTACGTTATTAGTGATGATGGTTTCGTCAACCAGGCTATTGTTGTTCACGAACTCTGTTAGCTCAACGTCTTACTTTAGGTCTTTCTATCTTCTTACCATATTAATTTAAAATTTTTGGGTAAAAATTCAAATGATTTTTACTGTGTTAAACTTTGTAAAACGAAAGAACTTCTAGGAAAAAGAACAAATTTATTTATAGACAATCTAAAAGGAATGTTTAGTAATCATAAAGTAATCATCATCTTACAACAATTTCTCATGCTTTATCGCCATTTTTTTTGTTCTCAGGTCAAAATTTCTCCAATTGATAGTGCACACTCCCCGCACACTGCTTCATTTTCTTTGTTTTACATTCAAAAATCGAATTTCCTACCGTTTGCAGCGATAAAATTGTACATAAAACTACTTTTACATCGTAAAAAAAGCAGGAACCCATAATAAGTAGAACGAACGTACCGGTGCGTCCCGCGAGGGCAAACCGATCGATCGGGAGATACATGCGTCTGCCATGTTTAGGCGAAAGTTGCCATCACTTTTAAGGGCAGTCACACATACCCATGGTTCGTACGGGTTTTGTTTTTGGGCTCCCGTTGTTTTAATTCTCCAATCTGATAGTGTTTTCTACCACCAACCAAACTTCCCCTTTTCTTATCCCCACTCCGCTCGCGCGATGAGAACAATTACTTTCACTCTTGCATCGCGACCACGTACGTGTGCGATGAGGTGCAGCTACCGGCCAACCAGGATCCCTTTTTTGGACCAGATTATTCTTCAGCGACTTGAAATCGAAATGAAAGCGCTAGCGCGTAAGCGTGTGTCGGTTTGTTTTGGTGCGACGGGTGCTCGACGGTTGCAGCCCGTATGCAAAACTCGCACGTGTTCTGAGTGTCTAAGCGGTGCATGTCCTACCGGGGTAACGTCAACCGGATCCATCCAGGCGATCGGTCATTGACAGACGCATAGTGCGCACACTGGTTGTTGTAGGTCAGCAGTTAAAAATAGATACATCCGTGCAGGTTTGACATGAACCATCTTTTTCTTGGTTCCATTAGACACTGGAACTGTTGGAATTGTTTTGCGATTGAAACTACCCTCGGCTCGACGATCAGTTAAAATCAAAGGGATAGAGCGTTCGAGGTTCGTAACCAATCCATTTACTCAACCAATTCCCCGACGGTGTAATGAAGATGAATGCGGTAATTAAGACACTCGGTTGTTGTGGCAGGCAGACGATTAGTGATTAATTGAAATGGGCGCCCTTCGGTGTAAGGGCTGCACCGCATCACATACGTTGGCTTTCTAATTTTTGGTTTCGTTGGTTTTGCATAAACATTGGTAGCGTAACAGTCATGATTTCGAAATGCTTAACGGTTGTATTATACCGCAGAAGGTGATTATATTTTACTACCCAGCTGGTAACGGCAGGATAATTTCGATTGTTTCATCATGTGAGAGTTGGTCGTTCTCAAGGCTTCTTGGAGGAGAGGTGTTTCAGGTTCTACCAACTCGGTACGGCGATCCATAAAACATGCTGTATTATAACTAGCGCTTGGATTGTTCCCCTTTTATTTTGTTTTAATGGTTACTCAATTTTTTCATCCGGGTTGTTATTTAATTATTGTATGTTCGATCCTGCTCGGGAGACACTTTACACTTTATGTTGTAGATTGATGCGGTAATTATTCGGAATACGACATGGAATGATCCATAAATCACCGTCATGTACACCACTCTTGTTGGTTCGCCATTGTAACATTCTTAGCATGTCATTCGTTACCTTGCTTTTGTAACGTACTTGGCTCTTATTGTCTAGAGTCTACATAAACTCGAATATTCGAATCTCGTGCCTTGTCCAATTTACCATAAAAACATTGTTATTAAACTTGTTTTACACGATGGGTATGGGGTGAGCCCAGTGATGTATTTGCTGGCAGCGCCGGATAGAGACAAATTCCCTGCCGGATCGTTCCTCGGTAGCAATAATTGACTATCCGTAGTCACGTAGTAAAGTCTAATATGCCAGAAATGGCCGGAATGATCTAGTGGTAGGTCGTTACGCCAAAAAGAACTTCTCTCGCCTTCCTTCTTTAATGTTCCAATAATCGAATAGAAGGGTAATCATCCATCATAGTGGACTGGAATTTGTTGATGTGCTTGATGATGTGTTCAGTTGATTAACCTTCGTATGAACCAAAAATAGAACAACCCAAACGACATGTTTCGGGAACAAGTCATGATACTTGGCCCCAATGTCTGTGCTGTATTACGAGTGGATAATTTCTTTAAAAAAAGGTTCGTCACCTGCCATTCGTTGAAGTCGTTTGTTAGCCAACGGTTAGACGCGTAAGAGAAATTTACTGCTCCAGGATCATTACCACCATCGCCAGGAATGGGAAAGCATGTTTGCGAAATGCTTCTATGATGTTGTAATGTTTACCGATGTATGCTTTTTTTTTGCTCATGCAATTGTACAGCAACAGGTGAACCTTCGAGACGGGCTAAACGATGGGTAATTTTTGGCCTATTGTCAGATATTATGTGGACGCATGGCTGAAGAGTTCTCTATGGCCAATTTCTCAGGAATTTTGTACACATACACACTTTATGATGTAACGTGCGCTAACCCGAGCGATGTCGGTAACTGTTGGCGCTGATTGGATAAAGGAAAGGATGGAAAGAGTTTGGCCAGAAATGGCTTGGAAAAATGTGTCCAAAAATGTCCAAACCATTGGTGCCAATGGTCGGCAAAAAGAAAGCGTTGCTTATTGTGTGGTGTCATAATTTGAATATGGGCAAACGCAAAACAAAAAAAAATCCGCAACGCGTCCATTACCTACCGAAACCGTTTTAGCGAAACCGATAGACGGGGGCACACACACACATGCCGCGCGGCTGGTGTTACTTGCGGCCGCTTGCAATTGCAATTTTTGCCACATGCGCCTTGTCACTCAGCTCCGCGTTGTTGCAAATGGGTGCCGCTGGGTAGTAATTAAGAGAACGAAAAATTGCAAACATTTTTCGCGTTCGAGCGCTTATCGAGGAGGGTTTTACGGTTGAAGAGTGTATGTTTGATACATTTTACTGATTTTTTGTTGTAGGTTGTTTGCTTTGCTAATAACATGGTAGAGCAGAAGGTAAGCAACAAGGTTGCTAAATGTACAACTGGAATCGTTTATGCTTTTTGTTTATTTTTGTTTTGAAAAACGTTTTCCAACTACAATGACTCGAGGTATTCAACATTACCTTCTGAACTTTGCTTATTACTTTTCTTATTTTTTGTTTCCTTGTTGTAAGATAACTTACTTGCACCATGGATTGCAGGGTAATAACATTTTTAAATAAATAAAGATTTATAGCGTCCTTCAATCTTCTAGCCAACCTTTAAATAAGCATGTTGCAACACAGTTTGCCGATTGTTGACAATACGTTCTTCAAGAATGATTGGCTTTACGTATAAAAAAGACGACATTTCGAATCAATATCTTTGAATGAACCACAGTCCACAATGAAATTAGATTTTATTTATGCGGCACTAAATCTGTCAATTTGCCAACCGTCACAGTGTAACCATGCTGCATCATCTTCATCAGATCCCAATCACCTTCAAACCGTCATGGATTTCCCCCATGTTGACAAGTTGGGGGTACATCAATCGAGAGCTTAAAGCGCCGCTCGGTCTTCGTAAAGCCATATCGTACCATCGATGGCTAATCGGATCGGGCGCCCAGGCGGCCTAGGATCAGTTGAACGAACTTTCCATCCAATGACCGTGATGACAATGCATCGGGCAAACGTAGTGGTTGCATGGTGAATGCAGATGCAACGTTGCTACAACGGTTGTATCCAAATCCGTCTAAATCCACAACCGCGCCACAGATGCAAATGTACACCGTCGCTGGGCGCGTGTTTTGTGTGCATCCTTCAGACCGGGGCCCGGGCAAGCAATAAGATGTGATCTACGCTTCGCAAAGTGTGGAAAAACAACCATCAATCACCTAGCATCGAAACATCGGGAGGAAAACGTTGATGATGATGATGACCTCTAGCGGTTTGGTGTGCAGATAGACGAAGCTTTTTTCCAACCTCTTCTGCTGACTGCATCCGGTTTTTTTTTTCGGCGTAAAGGTGTGGTAGTAAAGGGGAAAGAAAGATAAACTTTCGTATTCTGCGATAGTTTTTTTTTGTTCGAACTGGAAGTGATGAATGGATCGTTTTCCTATGCTCGGCTTGTCGGCATCGGGCAAAAGATATGGTGCCGATGCTTAACATGACGTCAACAGTCGTTTAGCCTTTGGCGGCATACGTTTGATTGAGCTTCCTCACCAACACGGCCTAAGTGTGGCTTGTTTTCTTTTTATCACCCCGAAAGCTCACGGTAATTCAGTGTGCTGTGTTGCAGTTGCACGTGCAAATTGAGCTGATGTATGTGGTATGTTTTGCTGTTCCTTAAAGGTATTTGAATTTTAGAAAGTGTGGCTACAAGTAGTGACATTTGCAGTGCATATGTAAACCCTCTGTTTTGTTATTTATTCTTTACTTTGTTAAAAAAACAATAGACTTCATGCACTATTTTTCGAACAATTTGTAATGCTCACAATGTGCCATATTTTCTGTGTGTGCTTCTTGCCTGGTGCGACGCTATTCATGCGTGAGTGTGTGTACTGATTTGGGGCGACTTCGAAACGCCTTGCCATAAATGTTGAACCCAGCAATTAATTAAGCTAGTAATTAATTTAACTAATCTTTTGGAGAGCCATTTCAAGATCCTTCTCTCTTCGTTTCACCTTCCGGCGATCAGTCCGTAAGCCCGGGTTCGGTAAACTTTTACTTTCTCTATACACAAATGCCCCCAGGGGGGCCGTTTTGGGATGGAGAATCGGTCGTCTAGCCTGCAGCTGTTTACATTTGCTAGGTTTACGTCGCCCAACAAAAAAAAATACACACCTGTCCGGGTGCTAAGAGTCAAACGAGTTTTATCTCGTATCTTCTTCGCGGGGCGTGTTTGATTTGGTTGTGTTTCCATTCTACGTTGACTTCACTACTAACATTGAAAATGAATTTGCCATCATTGGGCGAAATGCTTGTTTTACAAGATAAAGCTTTTAAGTTAAAAATGCGTTATAGTGAAAAATTAACTGTTACTTATATTAAATTCACCGAAGTAATGATCCGTGAGGTGGGACGACAAGTCAACCAACGGAGTAGTTACAGGTCTTACCTGAAAGTAGAAAAATAAGGAATAAGTTAATAATTGGAGTATAAATATAATAGTATAATGTTTTTAATTAACAAAAATCATTGCTCGTGCGATGGGTTCGTCGCTTTAAGTTCGTTGAAATCTTTTGTAGCTTTTGAACGGTTGTAGCTCTCAAATCAATAGGTAAGGTAAACACGATACATTCAACATAAAGCACAATCCGTGCCTCATTTTTCGTACATCGATCAAACCGAAACATACCGTGTGGCAATAGTATGTTGTTGCCTTTTCTTAATTCAATTTGTCATTCAGGGCATCGTTCACATTGACAAACGACTCGATATGGCGCGTTTCGTCCGTAGTACCGCGACACACACACGCCATGGCGCTTAACGTTGACAAGCTGTTGGTGATTATTTAATATCACCTGCATAAATCTTTATGGTATTTTTTGTTGTATATATTTTTCCTTTTTTTTAATTGCTGTGAACGTTTTGTAGGATGAGTGAGAGAGAAATGAAAATCATAGATCGACCGTCTAAGCTAGCTAGCGCACAGGTCGTATGCGAGGCAGTGGTCAGTTGAATTGATTGCTTACTACGTATGCTTTACAATGCTATACGATTTTTTTTGTTGTTGAAACCCCCTAGCGAACGATCGAACTAAAGCAGAAGGGTTGAAAATAATCCCACTAACATAGTTTTAGTGAGGAGGAGTTAGGCACTTTTTTTTCTTCAAGCGCGTGTGCAGCAACGTAGGTTATAAAATCGGAAAAATTGATTAAATTATGCCACTGGCACGCTTAAATTCGCCACGATCTCACAACCTCGCGCCAGCCAAGAGCAAGGCTCATCCATACCGAATGGGACGGATTGATTTCAATCCACTTATGAACACCCAAAATACCCATCTTTTCACACCTTGGCGTGGAGGATTTTCTCCACTCCGAGGAGGAGGCTTGTTTGGACGATCATGGTTCTCATTTGCTGGTCCATCTTTTGCTTCTTTATCGCCACTTTACCACTTCGTCTACCATACACACACACACACACACACACACATTTCCCGGCTTCGCAAACGGCGTGTGCGTGTTTGCGTGCTCATCGATGCCGTAATTGGGTGCCTTTTGCTGCGCTGTGCCTGCATGGTAGCTATTAATTTCATCATGTTTTTCGGGTACAAGATCACGCAGCGCGAATGCTCGCGTAAGCGCGAACGTGTCTGCATTTCCTAGTCACCTGAAGATGAGAGATCGGGCTTCGATGATGTTAAGCGAAGAAAAGGGAGAAAGAAACGCTGCAGCTAGCGGGTGCGGAAGACGCCACGAAAATGTGTGTCACAAGTGCTGTAAAGCTTAACATTCCGCTGGCGGAGCAGTAAGATAAATCCCTACCGATCCTCGAAACTCGCACAGCGTAGAGGATTCGACCGGTTCGTTTGAATCCCGATGAGAATCGTTGCCGAAACAAAAAAAAATCCCCCGGGTAAAAAATGAGGATCGCACGCGGGAGGATAATAATTTATCGCACTTTATTACTTCACACCAATGCAGACCGTACCGTTCCATCAGTTTCAAACCCCATTGAATTCCACGTTGTCAACCCTTTCGCCGTTGATGTTGGTTCAGCGATGTTTGGGAGGTTTTACCGAAGATTCCCTAATCAAGGGACGTGGTGGTGTAATGTTATTTGGGTAGAGAAACTGGAATTTATCACCATTCTTCAATCGAGGTGGATGACAACCGTGTCTCAAGTGTCATCCAGTTGAATGCATTTCAAACACGATTGTGAAACAAGGTTTATTTGTTTGGGAAAAATATGCAATATTTTGGTTACTAAAAAGATAGCCCCGGTTTAAATAGGTGAAATTAATTGATTATTTAGTCCATGAAGTAAATGGGTAAGGTAAAACAGGACAAATCAAAAAAGGTACGGTCTATTATGACATTGTGTTTCAATGCAATATTATACAACAGAACAGGAAAAGCTGATGTAAACAACGCACACATTTTAAAACACTCCTATCCAGCGCTTATGCAGCACGCGGGCATGAATTCCATCACGGAAACGTCACTTGATAATCCACAAAGCTCAGCTAACAGATAACATGAGGAAATAAAGCCAAACAGAAAGGTAACACAACAACTAGCAAAACCGCAACCACCAACCCCAAGTACGGGAGGGTCTGCCCTATCGGTGGCGCCAATTTTCATCGAACTCCTGCTATGCGAACTAAATCGACTTTTAATCGATCACACACGCTAGTCACAGACACACTTACCGGACGGCATTGGGACAGCTGGCTTCCGAAGCTCTATTAAAAGTTGATGAGTTGATCCCGTTCTGCCCCACACACGGTAATCTGATGCGAGGTCCTTCTTAAGAAAAAAAAAATAACAGACTCACAATCCATGTCCGTAACGTCTTTCCTATCGAGACGGACGTGTCGTGGTTTGGGGTGTTGAAGAGATCATTTGATTCAATGATTTGCTTTTAATGAACCATTAAAAGGGAAGCTGCCGGGGTCAGTGTATGGCACGGATCGGGGAACGGTGATCCGTGTGGCGATCCGTGTTCGTGGTTCGCGTCCCGTTATGCTGAAGTGGAGAAAACACTTTCCCTGCCAGTAACGGCACAAACACACGGCTAAGTGGAAGGGATGAGGTGGGTTGTATGGTTCCCATAGTAAGTCGGTTTTTCTGACACACGGAACGATGCTTTCCGTGTTACAGTGTATTCTGAGTAGTGATTTGTTTTACAACATATTATCTCTTAAGATTTTAGTTAAAATTATATTTGGTTATAATGGTTAATTTACCATTTTTGTATATAATTTGCCACAATAATTTAGTTTTAGATATTTTTACCATAAATACGCACTGGGCCATAAATACGACATGCTTTAATGTTCTGTGTTCAGTTAATGTTCAGTTAAGGACAGTGTTAAACAACAAGTGCAACACAGTAGGTGTATTTTTGAGGATTCCACTTCGACACACCAACAACCTAATAAGGTCTAGAGGTCTGGTCTGCTATTTCTGCCTCCCTGTTACTTTATTTACCCGCAGCCGTATAGTCAGTCCTGCGTACGAAGATTGCTCTGGTTGGGTTTTTGGTCCGGTCCGTTCGTGTGAGGACCGGCTCGCCTCCAATATGCTACTGGGCAGCCCCCAATTTTAGAGGATTAGGCTAAGATATTTTCTTTGGACGGGCTTACAGTTTATGAGTAAGTAACAGATATGAATATTAAAAGTCAGTTATTACAGCTTAGTGAGCTGATAATGACTTGGGAAATGATCGATGGGAAATTTAATTTACCTTCTTAGATTGCTCATAAATTTCAACAGATGTATGATGATCGCTCTTATAGAACAAATATTATCCATTAAAAGACACCACATTTGACCACTCAGGTAGGCAGGTCATAGTTTACAAACCTTTTACAACATTTTTCATGCTAAGATTTCTAATATTCTATATATTATAATCACATTATCATATTCTAAAAATAATTCTAATACCGTCAAAGTTAGTGTACATCAATAATAATGGAAATCTTAAGTAATGGACTTAAGGTACTCAACATTTGCAGTGGGATTTCATTAACCTTTTATTTAGACTTAATTTTACCTAGCCTCTTCTGTAGAATATTGGTTTGTTGTTTATTATTTTAATGAAAACGGTGAGCTGTACTTTTGAAGACAAAATTGTAGGTGATTTAGAATAATACAATTGATAGCAAGCAAACCTAGCAACCTAGCAAATAGTATACCAATAAATCCTAACGACACTGGAAAGTAGGAAAGATGAACTGTTGAACAATAGTTTTAAAAACTTTGGTAAATAATTGATTCACTACCATGGTGGTCTTATATGAAAAAACAACCAAATAAATCAAGCAATAAACAGTTAGGAGACACGCTTGAGTGACTTCTCCGATCGCATTCTAACCATCCGCCTTCTTACGCGTAACGAGCACTAGAACGTGCCTCCCGCCTCACTCATCAAGGTCGGCTACATTCACCTGTTCTAATGGCGATGCGTCACGACGCAAAAAGGGAGCCTAAGGGTTTTTCGAACGGTCTTCCGTCTGGCCGTGCTAAGAGACCAGACCTCAGTAAGCCCGCACTGCTGAAAATAACGATCACGCTCAGTTGGTTGTGATCGCCTTAATCGATCCAAAACAACCGACCGATCGGTTCAAGAATCCTTTCGCCTTTTTATGATGGTTCATTTCGCACTTGAGTGAATTTTTGGCATGTGTGCTAAAAGCTACAGCGAGTGAGAATTTAAAGTGTTCTTTAGAGTGGTTTTTATTTCAAACCGTCCTTGAGAGGTCATAAGCAGGAGCGTGTGTGTGCTGTGTGAACCTCACGACTGTGTAGCACGTCAGCGAGTGGTAGGGTTTTATATTATTCTCATGGAAAGTCCACTTCTAATTGGTGATTTGAGCGAGTTCTCAGTGTGCAAGGTGTACAAAACACTCCCAACAGGTAGCGGGGTGGGTTGAAACCCCTGTCGGCTCGTATAACCTGGATTACTCCGGCAGGTATTTGAGGTTTGCTTTTGAGAGATTGAATTGCATTCGTTGCATCATCTGCGATGAATGTTTACGTGGTATTGCACTGAGTGCTGAGTAACTAGAGCAGTGTAAACCAAACGATGGGATAGGTTCTGTAATATTTACATAACGAACTCACCAAACACTTGACATCAATTCGACAGTCGCTTTAACGACGAACCATCTAGAACCACTTAATTAGATCATTCTTTCACTTGGTTGCTTTGCTGCCCGCGATGAAACTTTGTCGTGTTACGTACCGAAAGGTACGCTGCGAGACTCCCTTCGACAGCCCTGTGGGTACAAATTTAATCCATTACCATCCCGCACGGATGGTAAACGGCTTGTTCCAATTTTTATTTTCTGTCCGTCCACCATTTGAGGGTGGGGAACGCGCTGTTAGTCTTCACCAGGCTAACTTAAGCTTGATTTATGATGCAGAAAGAAAGTGTGGTTTGCGGCAAACAGACTTAAATTTATCGATTTATGCTAATTTATGACTAATGCTGACAGTGGAAATTTTATGATCTGCCTCGAGCGAACTGAAGAGATGAAAAACTGCTCTATCTTTACGATGGTATGGATTGCACAGTGTAAATGTTTCACAATCAATTACAAATGTTGCTTACTGTTTTTCAGCAAAGAGTTTTCTGCTTTACAGATATCTCGAAAAAAGTGTAATTTTTATTTTTATTAGCTATTATTATTATTTTATTATTTATTTTTATTTTATTGTTAAACGAATTATCTGTAACCAAAACGAAAAGAATGGAGAGCCCTGTAATGTGTATGAAATGAATAAGACTAATTAATCATCAAGTCAGTGTTGTGCTAGCTACAATACTTAATTACAGGCCATAAAATTTGATCAATTAGATTTATACTTCAACCCATCAACAATCAATCGATTTAATGACTCACTCATACATGCTTAATGGTACATTCTACAATTTAAAAAAAAATCGCATCGGTAAAAACACTTTATGTGCCTAGCCCATATGAGCCGTTCACAAATTGTACCGAACCTAGAGTGTAAATGTTTCTCGCTGATTAGAAATTCACAATTATTCCGCAGTTTTAATAGTGCCCCCGGCATCGAACGGTGAAGCACTCGGAAGTCTCAGCACTCAGCGCCACCTGATACGGTACAAACAAAAAAAAAACAAAAACATACACAATAACCCTCCCCATAATCTCTCGTCAACCGTGCAGGCGGAATAAAATACCACTGCGAATGGCATGCCGCGCAACAAACGGTGTGTGTAAACTACTGCACCGTACGATGTAGTGCGGTTGTTTTGCTTTTTGTGTGTGTTACTACCAGAGTGTGCCGTTAATATGCCGGTACGGGGCTGATTGTTTGTCGCTATGTGCGAACCGCAACCGCGAATCGCGACTACCGCAATCGATAAACCGACAATAGAGGTTCGTGTGTTTAGGGGTTGTCGCACCGGAGTTTGCCGCGTAGCTAATGGAGCACTAACAAAAGCATCGACACCTTCTCGTGCGGGAAGCCAAATAATAAACCACCGTTGTCTGTGCATGACCCTGGCTGAGGTTATGCTGATCGTTGCAGGTTGTATGCTGCAGTGCTACACTGCCGGTAGTAGCCAGGCAGAATGGTAGAGGTGTGCCACACCTAAACGCGAACGCTTTGAAGGCGGGTGGGCCAAACATCGCGCACAGGTGATGACGGAACGGTTGGTTCAGCAAAAGTTTACCATTTTTTTTGGACCCCAAGAGTCTTGTTCATCGCAATTTCATGCCGCTTGACACACCTTGTCTGGGGGTTGTCCCGATGTACGGGCCAGTTTCGTGTGAACCGACCGATCGCGACGATAGTGATCGTGCAATTTAGGCTAGGTTAATTTGCCACCGGCTGCCGAATGGAGATCAATTTGAATACATGGGCATGGGGTTGAAACAATCAGCTGAAGAGCTTCTTACTTTGATTTCGCAAGCCGGGACCAGGCTCGCAATATAGCACCCGTTTCCCACATGTCGCGCGATGTACTTAAAATGTACTTAAATGGGTTCACACGTTCAGTCGTGCAGCGAAATTCAAAAATTCACCACGAACGACATCTTGGTTGATTTTATTGCGCAACTGAGAGGGTTAGATAATTTGCTATCTGGATGCAAGGATGATCGAATCTCAGAAGTCCGATGTGTTAACGATAATTGTCAACGGGGGTGGCCCTCTAATGCGGCAATTTCTTTTCCCCCTCGCAGGTTCGTCGCCTGTCGGGACGCGGCAGTCACTAATTGATGTCACACGGGGGAGAAAAAACATCGATGTGTGCCCTACCGTTCGCAAGCGCGTTTAATAATTTTCCTCCATTGCACAATCCTCAATGCGATAGCATCTTCACGGATCAAGCGCTGTCTAATGATCGATCGGTCCCCGATTCGACTGCCTTGTCGATTGCCGTCGATGTCTCCGATTGGGGTCGGTTTTGCATATTACATACCAGCTACTGGTACAGGTTTGTGCTTCAAATATGTGTGAAAGCATATTTTTTTATTACTGCAACAAAAAACAACGCTTGAACGCTCGGTTTGACCCCATTTTGCGTGAAGAACGCTGTACCTTTTTTTCCGCCAGTCGAAATAGCCGATTTTCCTGCCAGTGTGAAGCGAAATTGGGTGCCTTGAGGGCTTTGATTTTATTGAATCCGATGCGCGATTTGATGAGGTGATCGAGGTTCGCAAATCTGTTTGGTTTGACTCTCACAGCCTGGCTTGCCGCAGCCATAAAATGTGTTATGTGCGTGAAGAAAGTGATGATCTTCGAAGTGGCCGAGATTATTTACGAGGAAGGCTTGTTTGCTCGTGTAGTAATCCGTTCCGGGCATAAAATGGTGAACGCTTTTAAGACTATGAGAAACAGGGGTTCGGTGCTCTGTCGGTTATTCTTAAACCCCTTCCTTTTCTATGGTTAACAAAGACATATCACCGCACAACAAGGACATCCCCCAAGGATGGGTTGCGAAAAACTGCTCCCAAAACCGCATGCTGAACATGAACTTTAATATGCCGCACGGTAAATTTGTAATCTCCGCCCTCTATTATTTCATCACCGTGTCTCATTCGTGGTTAAGTACTTTCTGCGCTAAGCGCTAAGCACTTGCTAATGTGTCAAATATTGCTCTACGGTACATTTTAAGCCCGTGAGCGTTAGTGATCCATAATGTGGAGGCGCCACAACGTCGCTAATCTCGCTTGAACCCACCGGCGGCACCCAGCTTCGTGACTGTGGGTTAAACTACCCGTGCCTCCACGTCCCCATATCGCGTTTGTGTCGTGACGAAAAAGGTTTGCTTTTGCTCCTCCGCCCACTTCCTTTTCGCTCATCCTGTGCTCCACATGTTTTACATCTTTTCACGCCGAAGATCGCGCTGAAGATCGTCGGTGGAACACATCACGAGCGAAAGGCGGCGAAGATACGCCTTTCGTCACTGGCGCAATTTATGCGCTGGCTCGAGCTGGAAGTTTGGCGCTCGTTTTACGATCCTCTTTGCAGCCAAACCTTGCAAGAAATCGATAATAAAGGCATTTCTTCGCATTGTGACACGATTTGCTGAGGAATGGATTCATTAGCGATTGCGTTAAATAGCAGAATATTGCTTAATTCAAAGCTCAAAGTTCGCAAAACGACAACAAAACACTCTAATGATATAATTTAAACAGAGTTGCAAAAACACAAAAAACAAAATGGTTTCGTGTAGAATATGTAAAACTGTATGATAATAATATTGCCGGTATTTAAATGACGTATTATTCCTCCTATCGATATCTGTAACAACATCTCCAACCTTACGCAAAGACCCAAATCCTTTCAATGGCACACCTCGGCGATAACGGGGCCCATAAAACGTGAGAAAACAAAAGCGGCCCTCGAAGGCTTACCGGTATTTTGTGCGGCCCGAACCTGGCTGCAAGATTTGGACGATCCCAAATTTTTCTCCAATCGTGTACAATCCTTGACATCGGTGGAACCGATTTTTTTTTTGCTTGAGGCACAATTTAGTGCAAGGACATTCGCCTGTCATTAGCAGATGTTGTGGCTGTAGAAGATCAGACTATCGTTTTGTTTTTTTTTTTTTTTGGGGGGGGAGCTCTTCACCCGGTAGTCTTAATGCTATCAGCTAGTGGGGAATACGTTGAAAGTTCGGAAACGTCAAACGCACGATTTCAATGTCCGATACGGTTCGACAGGTAATGGACATTCCATTAACTTCGGTGTTTGCGTTTGTTTTGCTTTGCTACCGATTGATTCTTTGTTGCTTGAAATTGCTTCCTGCTTCGATCAACCGTGTATCACGATCGTGTGATCTTGTCTCCGGACACAGGCGTGAAGTAGTTGGTGCCCGATCGTACGATAAATGCCGATACCGTACGTCGATAGTGGGCAATTTGTTTAATTACTTTCCTATGCTAATCCGCGTGGGCAATGTAAGTTGATACGTTCGAAACTCCGACCGTGGCCGTAGACAGGGTTAACTTTATTGCAGTGCTTTTATAATTACGAGTAGGTGACAGGTCGGTGACAGGATATTCACATTAAACGCAGTGCTAGGATTTTGCAATGAAATGGCATCATCAGTAAGGTTGTTTTGCGTTGTTTGGAGTAGTTTGGAGTAAGCTGACTCGTACATAATTTAAATATTGAATTCTTGAATGTTTTCACGAAAAGCCATGGACAAAGGGAGTACCCATTAGAACAACCCTTTAACCACGGGGCACATCTTCTCAAAACATCAAGCGCACGCGGGTGAAATTGAAAGTAAGTGTCCACTAAGATCTGAAGTCGATTGGCGGCGGAACAGCATGGCAAAGAAATTAATGCAAAAGTTAATGAGTGTTCAGCAAGTCAAGAGCTCCCAGCCGCCGACAGTTTCGATGAGGTGAACTGGACGTCGATGGCATAAAGCTTCCTAGAAGCATGGGCACGGTTGAACGGGAGTGCAAAATGTTGATGGCATTGAGTAGAGCAGCAGTTTCTTCTCGGTTGTTTGCGAGGCTCCTTGGACTAGTTAAAGAGGCAGGTGATATTTTTGTCTGTATAAGGCAAAACAATGCCGTATTCAAGGGGAACTGGCATCAATTTGTTTTGTGGCTGTTGTGTTGTGAGTAACATTTTGGACATGTTGAAAGGTAATGGTTTGTAGGCTGGATCGTCTAAAGTTCCGAAATGCCCTTTTTAAAATAATTGGCTGCGAGTCATTTCTAATGACTAAATGCTCTCACCAATGTTTCTTGTTTGCCGCCCAATGGTCTACCATGGCTTTAATTGCACAATAGATGTTTGTTATCAATCCAACAAAAGGGCTTTTTCCCTTCACTCGCTGTGGCCGCAAGATGTCCGGCCACAAAGTTCGTTTAATTCAATCGTAACCGCAAAATCTCACCCCTGATCGCATAACGAACCGGATGTAAATGGCCAATTAAAATAAAGGGCAATTTGGGCAAAAGGAGTGGCACTGGCTACGCTATCACCACCACAACAATGTCACTCGCGCAACTAGTCACAAAACTCCCACAAACAGTTGGAATGGCTTCTGCTTCTGCCATGGGGGATGTTTGTCGTCCTGCACACGAAACACCCTTTCAGGCGGCTATCCTTTCGAATGGGTGATCTGGGGCTTTCACCTGCCATTCGTTTGTGCGGCTCGAACTCCAAGCAAACAAAGCGAGACCTGGGGGTAAGGTACGTACGGTCAATTATGAAAAGTGTATCACTCAATCAAATCACCGCCACTGATTCGCTGTGCCATTTTTCCAGCTTTGGAGCTAGTGGAGTTCCGCGACCTCCTCACACGGGACAAGGTTCCCCCCGGCTCCGGCCATGCACAATGTTGCACCGCAGAATCAGGTGTGCAGGTGGGGGTTTGCGAGTCAGAGGCGCAGAAAAGAAAGCACCGTTCGTGACACAAAAGCACCACGGTCACTCAATCATCTTTCCACCGTACCGCAAAGCGAACGGACGGAGCGCATTGGTGGTTTTTAAGGTGGATTGATATGGACGCGGCGTTCGCTTCCGAGGTCTGCAGAGCCTGGCGTCAAATGCCAATTTCTCAGCATCATCTTGTTGGCTGGCTGAACAGCCGTACAGACGTTTTTTTTTAACTTTCTTCCCTTGGAATAGGCAATGCGGGATTGCGGTCCAGGGAGTGTGTGTGTCGTTTGCCATTCTCATCCGGTGGTCACTTTCGCTGGGTATCATGGGGCGTGTTGATTAGCATTGAAAGAAATCACCGCACACAATGTGCCCCAGAAGGGCACAGGCGAACGCCTCTCGCTTGGCACATCGAAACATTCGCCTACGTAAGGCTTCCGAGACTACGAAAGCCCACGAATTGCAAACGGAGTTCCCGGGCGTGTTTGGATCGGTAAACCTTTTCAGGATACAGAGCTGGGAATGTGAATATCTAAATGACCTTCATCCATCGCCACAATGCGCGGCATGACCCTGTTATTAATTTTTCAAACAGTTACACCATCGCCAGATACAGTTTTTGGAGCGCCACAGTTCGGAAATCACTAATTAAATTAGAGAAATCCTTCAGATCCACAGCCTCTGCCCCATGGTGGGCTTTGAATGATCCGGTCATCCGGTGATAAAGGTGTCCCTTTCGCTGTACAACATTCATGCTGGAGCGTTCGGTCCAGGTGCGCTGGATCGATCGACCTTTTGTGACGCATGTTCATCCCAGCTGTTCCCACAACGAGAGCTCGTGTTCGGAAAAGATGCTGGAATGGAAAATAAACCTCAACGCTCAATCAATTAAAGGCACAGTCGGCTCTGCTTCGCTCCAGCTGAATGAAGCGGTGAGGAACCTTTCACTTTCGTTCAGCTTTTCAGCCTTGCGTACGGGGTGTATCGGTGCCCGCAGAAATGGTGCCTGTGGGAGATTGCTAGGCCCTTCTGAAGGGGGTGTGCTTCTTGTGTGCAAAGGAATCTCGGAACTTTGGAATGCGTTCACGACGCTGGTGCACCAGCAGCAGCAGCAGCAGCTCCCGTTGATTGGAAGCTAAGCTCCAGTGGTGATGTATCCATACTAAGATACGCAGAGCCCTACAATGGTCGTATTGATCGTATCGCTTAATCATCCAAGCATACTCTTTCGTTGGACGTGAAATGTGTGTTTGCATGAAAGTGTCAGTGTGCATTTAAAATGTACAATAATTCTAGACTCATGCATGCAAAGCAATTGACACCTGAAATTATGCGTTGTTAAGCTGCAACATTATCGCACACCGTTGCGCGTGCAGTGAAAGTGAAAGAAATTGCTTATCTCGCCTTCCGTTGTTTATCTTCACCCTACGCAACAGTTCACATTTCCCCGGACGAACAGGAACACAGGATGCAATTAAGCCGGATCATAAAAATAAAACACAAAATGTTAAAAGGTTGCACTTTTTTTTTCTTCGCTGATTTTTATTTACAATCTTTTACTGGCAATATATATGTACGTTACGCGTTAATGCATCCATCCGCTCAAATCGAATTGCATTGAGTGGAAGGAAGAGGAAAAAAACAATATTTTTTGCAAACAAAAAACATTCTCCAAAAACAAAAGGGAAAACAAAACACGAAGTTCCATTGCTGTTCGAGACACACACTTCATACATTTCCTGTATGGCAGATACACAAACGCACACCTAGACTGGAAAGATCTTACGTTTACGATGATCGTGTTTGGTGTAGAGACCGTACCGGAAAACTGGTTCCTTTCCAAAACCGATGCTGGAACTTTAAATCCAAGAGACTCCATAGAGGAAGGTAAATATAAACCTTCGATACACACACGCAAATCAACCGGCAAAATCCCCCACCCCACCCAACGGAACGCCGGGTCAGGAAGGACCGGGAGCAAGCTCAAGCATCGATCAGGTGGGACCAGACGTATATGTTTGGGCAGATAAATTTCGCTTTCGTTTGTCCCGGCTTCTGAAAATGGTCCCGGCATAGCAAACGATTAAGGCGAGACAAGCCGAGAGCGTGTGTGAGAGAGAAAGAATCAGCCGTTAGGCGCCAAATATTTGCGTTCATCACTCGCGCTTCACGTTTGTTGTTTGTGGTCGCGTTTTGAACACGGGCCTCGGTCCCATCGTTGGGTGGGTGATCTTCCCAGCTGGAGAAATTCCGATACCCATACCGTGACCATCCACAGCCGGAAGGTCAACGACTGGGAATGGGGAGGGGGGTCTAAAATCTAAACAATTCGAAAGTTCACCCTGTACCGAAAATCGAGCCGCCGCGACGTTGAATGCCCGAACTTTTCACCCTGGTAAGCTAGCCGGGTGGGTTGTATAGAAGGATCGTCCAAAAGTGATGAGTTTTTTGTGGACGAGGCTAATATTTGTGGTGCAAAACTGAAGTTGAACAATTTAGGTTTATTGCCGAATGTGAACGGATCAACAGCGGGTAATAACCAATTTTTGTTTGTCTGTAAACAGTCTTACAAACACTGTCAAATACAGCACCTAATTACGTCAAACTAGGAAGTATTGTTGTTTAAAATTGCTTGCCAACTTTAAGAGTGATTGTTGCTAAATAACATAATTGGCTTACGAAACGAAACTAAGCACCGAAATGTATCTTCTGTAGCACCCTACAAACAGAGTGGTCCACCAAGGGTTGTCCACAAAATTTATAACAAAAAAAAAACAAAATCTCTCATGCTGTACCACTTAACGAAACCGCACAAAAAAGTACCAAGCCAGAAATAAGAACCGAAAAAAAAATCCTCCAGACACGCGGCATTATTTGACCATCAAAATGACACCATCACAGCGAGCACGTTGATGGTTACTATTACATTCGAGGGATCGACACCACTTTAAGCACATTTAGCATGAGCCGTCACAGATCGCCATCCGGTGGAGGTATCACTTTAACACCCCGAAAGCCAGCGAGACTTAAGCGGTCTCTTAATGCAAATCGCGAGCCTCCGCCGTCTTCGCGTGTACGTGCACTCGATACCTGTCTGCTCGCTGGTTGGCGGTCATTGAGACGAATAGCAGATTGGCTGGCGTTATTCTCTGTTGTTGTTTTTTTGTTCACTACCGTTTTGTTTTAGCCTACCCAGCTCTTGCATATTCGGAAGTGACGAACCGAATTCAGGGCCAAAGATGGTCGAACATTCAATTAATAAACTGTTTCGATCGATGCGCTCGCTTTGCTGTGGCAGGTTTCGTGTAGCGCATAAGGACCTTCGCGTAGAATACGAGATCCATCCATTGGCGGTTGTTGGTCCACTACCACAACGGACGCTTGTCCCTGGATTTTAAACCTGACAAAGCACGTTCGTCGCTTGTCTGCGAATCTTTCGATTATTGCACGATATGGCGTGCGTTTCGTTCGAACGATGCATTGAAAAGAAACACAAATAAGGACGAAGAAGATGTGAAGTGTGTGTGTGATTTGAATTAATGTATTATAAATGTTAAAACAAAGTACAACTTTATGAATTAGTGCCACTTTTATAACCATAAAATAGGGAACATAATTAAAAACCTTGCCTGCACATAGTTCGGGCCACCGGAGCATAAAGCATTTGGAAAGTCTTGGGGCGGTTGGGTGTCAGTTTTGAAATAAATTGACCGCGCACACATAAGAGTTTTCCTTTGAGATGTCAGTAACATTTTTAATTTGAGTTCTAATGACGTAAAGGTGGCGTAGTAAATTAAACTTTCGAACAAATTTCCTTAATTTCGTAAAAAAAGAGCTCGAAATTTGAGCACAATGTGAGGTAATCCGATTGAGTTCGTTACGTTATTGCTTGTGATACATAATGTATGCTTAAATATCATTACAAATTAAAGTTTTTTTTTTTTAGTGAACGTACCAGAACTTCATGACACGTCGCGTTGACCCAGTTAAATCGCATCTTGAACTTGCCGCTACTAACCCACTACTACCGAAGATCGCACCACCAGCAGCTACCAGCGAAATGAAGCCATCCCAAGTTGAACTCAATTTCACGCCCTCCCGAGGCTAAGGCACCTCGGTTAGTAAAATCCGCATTCGTGTCTGGAATTGGCAAACGATCGTCGTTCGTGGCCGGAGGGGCAAACTTCGATCGCCAATACTTTCCCACGTGCCCGTGGCGGGCTACAGTCCGCTTCACGCAACAAGGAAGCTCAGTGGTAAGGAAAAATGTGAAAATTTACCACCAACCATGCGACACGCTACGGAATTGGTAGCTAATGAAATGGACGTGGGAGCTAAAGTAAACAGCGTCGGGAAAAAAAGTGACAACAAACGCAAAACGGCACAATGGTCAACACCTGAACAAAATTGTGTCGGCAAACACGCGTTTGTTGTGTCGAAGGGGGGTAAATAAGTGGACGCTGTTGCGTGTGTCGCTTTCTTTCTATTTGTCTTGCGGTACCGCGGTACCCTTAACTTGTTGTGTGTCTGGTGTGGATGGCACGCGATGAGCTTTCGGGGAGACAAAAATTATGACAAACGTAAAGCATCGGTTGATTGATTCGGTGCGTTGTTCGTTGTCTCTTTGTAGCTCCGCATGGTTTCAATTTTCCTATTATTTGTCTTCAAACAGTCCACCGAATTTTGCGGATCACTAAACCATCAATATTATGCAAATCACAATCGTCGATCGTCTGTGTGTTGCGGTGTAAGTTGATCGGTTTTATTTGTTTGTAAAAACGACTTCGTATCTCATCACTATCTAAGGAGGGCAACGATGAGAAAAGCTATGCACTTTCGGGGGTAGGAAAATGACAACGACAGGAAGAAAAAGAGCATAACCCAGTGACCTCGATCCAGTTTAATCGATCGGGCAATTCTCTTGATTGATTTTTGGAAGGAAATTTCCACCTTAAATAAACGCGGCGCTTAGCCTAGAACTGACATGTCAAATGATCGCGCTGCGGCTACAACCATTCAGAAGTTACGGTTAGCTTACTTGCCCCTCATGGCTTAGCATATTCGGGGAAAACAGCTTGATGATCCATGATCGCTTACCTGCAGACGAGAAGAGAGCGAAAAAAAAACAACAGATTGTTAGAAAGTGGTAAAAAGGTGAAATTAAGCGGAAACGGTGTTGTTGAGCCCTGAAGGTAAAGGTGATTAGTATTAAAAAAAAATCTCCCCCAGCATCTGATCAGCAAATGATTTCCCAAAACGGTGTGAAACGGGATGGTAAAGTACGTACTTCACCAGTGCTGCGGCGTCCAGCTCCAAATGTTTTCACTTCATTATTTACCGTGCCGCGATGGTGTTGCAACACCATCGTGTCACCTTCCAAGCGCTTCGGGTGGATGATGGTCAAATTTTGCGATTTTAATTAAGCTTCCCACTCGGACGCACTGCTTCCGCCCTACGCTGCGCTAGGGTGTCAGGTGTCATCTGCGCGTGGAAATTATCTTGCATTTCCGTGGCGTGTCGAGTGGGTTCCTCATCGGGGTTGATTAATGTGACGTACCTTAAGTACACTTCTTCCGTTTTCCGAGCGCTTTCTCAGACAAACACCGCCAAACCGGCCCCCAAAAGACGGGTGAAGCAATGACATCGTGTTTGGTGGTGTTTTCTAAACCCCTCCACGAAACGAGAAATGGGAAATCTTCAAATTGCTCAATCCAACACAACACACAGGAAGCGGACACTGTCATTGAGTTTCTCTCCATCTCTTTCGCTTCTAAATGCACTGCACCCGTGCAAAATCTGGGCGGTTTGTTTGAAGAAAGGGGTTTTAGTAAGTTGATACCCCAACCCGACGCCAGCAGCCGCGAGGTATTTGGCGCCTATATGTCTCCACGTTTGCACCGTTTCGCAAACGGATGCAAGTGGCGAAAACAACGCGACAATATTTCGAGATCGCTTTGTTTGCGGCCAAGATGTCCAAGGTTTTGTACTGTGTCCACCGAACAGCAATTCAGCTTTGGGCGTATTGTGGGGCGTTGAAATGTGGGCTCACTTCCTGTACAGGAGATACGGTCTGGCCCTGATATAGCAGGGCTTCCACGCAACCAACGTAATGCACTGTAGGAACCTTGAACAAATCTTACTCCAACACTGGAGCAATCTAGAATGGTAAGATGTGTAGAAAGCTCTGTGGACATTAGAGAGTCGTGCGTGGGCAACACACGGGGGCATTCCGGGCGATTGTCGTGGGCAGAGTAGAATCCTGCGATAAACGTCTCAATTTGTTTGTTGACCAACAGTCAGTCAGGCACTGCAGTTAATTAGAGAGACGGCTCTTTAGTTGTTGCACTTGTCGAGGGACGTCTAGCAGAAATGGGATATGCTTACGACACGGGTTTGGATTATCGTCTATGATTTATGACGTCCTGGTTAGTTCTTGGGTTCCTAGCCCGATGTTGTCGACTTAAAGCCACGGCAGTGACAGTGGTTTACCCTGAGACGCACACACTCCTCCGTCAGCATGATCATGAATCGGAAGCGTAGGATGGATAAGCGCTAACTAAACAACACCAGGAATGCTGTCCAATTCTACCTAACGCGAAGGCGTTAAAGTCTGTCGGGCGTCTAGAGAATCTTTCACCACATTTATAGCGAAATAGGCAGCAGGTCACATTGCTGCATTGCACAAATCTAACCAACCGGGTCTCTCTCGTTTCGTTAGCCACTCTTTCACCATGGATGCCAGTACATCCAGAAACCACACACTTTGCATACAATGTGTACACTTGGAAAGTGGTTTTCCCCACGATCTCCAGTCCATCCCTTCGGGTTGGTGAGTTACCCGCGTTAGGCTTTACGTCTCGTGAACGAAACCGATGAAATGCATCGAGCTGGAGCTTCCTGCTTTGGGGGCCCCGTTCCAAATGAATTCCCGCGCCGCATAGAACAACAGAATTACAGGCCACTCCGCAAGTAGCATTATTGCGCTGACGATGGTATGTTGTGCGCGTGGGCTATACCCAAAGACCCTCTATCGTCTAATTGTAGGGCATGTTTTTCGATCGGTATCTACGTGATTGAATTACGCAAGGTAGCTTCTTGCGCGCGTGCATAACCTGTTCCCCAATCTGGTGCAACACCCGAAACACCCGTACGTGAGGGTCAGCTCAGAAATAGGATGAAATCATTCTATTTCTATCTGCTCCAAAACAAATTTTGTTCAAAGCAAGTGCTCGTTACCGTGGCAATGATGGCACCGGTAACCTCCCGCCAGCATCCGTACAGTTATCGGTGCCCCATTATCATGGCCGACGGGGTCCCGGGCACAGGCATTATCTTGTTCGCCATGCCTCGGAGGTGAGTCTGTCGGGGTTGCAGTCGGCAACCGAAGGCATGCTGTGGAGGATTATTACAAATAATGATCTTTATCCACTGTAGCACCGATATGAATTAGGTCAACGATAACCTTTCTTTCGCTTCGAGGTTTGGTAAGACACAAAAATTCCTTCTTCACCCGGGGCAGGGGTGTTCAATGCGTACGTAAACGCACGTAAATAACTCGCGCAAGTGCCCCTGTTTTTTTTTCTTCGGTGCGTTTCTTTGCTGATATTACTATCTTCCAACCGCGTTCGTCTTGTGGATCCCGCACGAAATTAGTTTCCAGCGATCTATTTTCATGTGTGGTTTTTTTTTTTCGCTTCATTTCTTTCCCTCGCTCTATTGTTCACGCAAAATTTCGTTTCGGATCGCACAGGTGAGGGATAGATTAAAGTGGGACCGTTTGGCCTCACCGTTCCATTTCCCTATATGAACCACGAGAAGAGAGGGTGAGCACACGGTATTGCTTTGGAGATTTTTTTGTTTTCGGGGAGGTTACTTGGTGTGGCCCTGATCATTATTCTTGCCCCTTTCGGCTGAAGGCACACTTTTTCGTCCCGGTGAAAGCCAAAGTTTTCCGAAAGTCGGTGTCGGTTTTGGTAAATGTAATTAAGCATATGTTTAACCTGTAACCGGTCCACTTAAGCACCCCGGTAGGATAAATGGGAGGTGTAATAGAAGCAGGACAGCTGAACTGACTACACGGTACTGGTGGTGGTGGAGGTAGTGATGATGGTTGTAGTAGATTAATCACCTTGAAAATCCATAGACTTGTGGGATAAACGCAAATCATACAATGAGCGCGTGGATGATTATTTTTTTCCCAAACAGTGTTGGATTGTGATGGAAAATTCTCACTCAGCAAATGGGTTTATGTCGTGTGCAGTAAGCTTTTTTTTTGCGCTCTTCATAAAGTCTCACCGTTTTGCCAAATATTCGCATACAAACATCTCACATTCCGCAAGCGCCCTCTCCCATACGGTTGTAACATAATTCCTTAAACCCAAAAAAAAAAACAAAAAGCAAATGCGATCAATTCGTTACCATTTGCCGAAACTGCCGAATCGACAACTTCTTTTCAGCAGCAGGCATCACGCTGGGAAGGCAAGAATAGCACTTCTTGCACAGGCAACACGCCACACGCGTATGCGTTTTTGTAAGGTCTTGCGTATATACTTCTTTTTTTGCTAACCCTTCCTCGATCAGCTCCGCAAACTGCAGTTTTGCTGTCCGAGGTGAACGACTTCAAGTTTGAACGAATGTTGTCACATACCGTACACCAATCCCACAGCGAGGGTTTCGGTCACTTTTTGCCACATCCCCGGAGCTCCGGGCCGGATGACCTCCGCCGGGAAGGAATGAGTGCCGTGAGAGCGAAAAGTGAACACGAAAGTAGTGAACAAAACTAAATAAACTTCGACCATTTCCGACGAAGCAAATACACAATAATTTCCATCCTAGAATGCTATTAGAGCGCGAATTCCACCAAAGGAAGTTCGCAATGGTGGAAAAACAATTTGAAGTTTTTTTTGCTTCCTCCCGCTCTGCTAGAGTTAAGTTTGATGCGATGCTTTTAAAAGTACGGGTGGATCAAAACCAAAATGTATAAAGAATGGAATTAGATTTTAATGAAATTCAGCTTCGCTTCCCAACAAAGTGAACGCGATGCGTACAGGTGAATGGTTTTGTGCCGGTGCGTGTGTGGACTTATGTTTATTAAATTAATTATAATGGGCAACCCGATCAGCTTACAGTACGGTTTAATTGGAAGTTTTACCTCGATATGTCGGTAATATTATTTTTTGGATAGGTAATTTTAAATATATTCTGCTCAACACTGACGTTGTAATTCTTTAATTGTTTTAATTGCCATCAACGATGGAACAGCTGTGTTTGCTATGCATAGTATCGACATTTTTTAATTTATAATAAGAACCAAAAATGCCTCTCACGCATACACATCACCGGTTTGCGTTATGTTATAAACGTACACGGTGCCCAAAGGTACGTTTCGATTTTGATCATTTCTGGCATCGTTTTGGAAGGATGCGATCGTATGTACTGACCCACACTAATTGTAGGATATGCAATTTGGAATCAGCAATTTGAACGTCGACTTCCTCTGGAAAGGAAACTCTCAAGGAAATTCATCCGCACACTCACACGCATCATCCATTCATTCACACCACAACAACGCGCATGCTATCGTCGGACAATACGTTTCATCTGCGAACCTAATTGCGGTGGCCAATTTCATCAACCGTCCTTCGATGCTCAAAAAGAACGCCACATACCGGTGGTCACAACCGGCATCGGGTTAGCTTGGTTGGAGACCAACCACCAACCATCGAGATGAGTGTCGGCATACTGATGCCGATGGTAGTTTTCTACCGGCGAAACAAGCTCATCCGGTGCTAAACGCTCCTAATTGATCGATTGGTTGTTGTAGGGGTTCGATTTTTTTTTTTCTGTAACGTGGAAGATGAGGCCAAGATCTGCTCTGCGCACTATTGTGTCTCGTCGGGTAATGATGCTTGTTTGAGTTTTCATTACAAGGTGACATGCGAACAAATTGCTCCGATGTGTACTGCTGATTCGCTGCAAACGGTTCAGATAGCAATATGTAGAGATGACCTACGTCTTTCGACGACATTCTAGGTTCCCTTCTCTGGGTACTGATAATTTGCTCCAACTGTTCAAGTGTAAGTGTCACAAGGTCTTAGTGCAAAAGATCTCAATAACTTAGCTGGCATGTTTAAATGTACCAACAACGGTAATTCTCTTCACACTTCTGAACTTCTGAACACACTCGGTAATTCTGAAAACACTTCTTAATGTTTTTTGCCTTCGAATTTACTGCAGGTATGATTTATTTATTTGTGTCTTAAGATTCTTTGTCTATAGGGAACTAATCGTAGCCTTTTTAGCATATTTGTTTATGACAAAAAGAACGTTAATAATATCGTTCCCAAAAACGTTGCATAATGTCATTGAGCATTAAGAAGCGAATGCTATAGCTCTTTCGTTCTTTCTCGAAATCTCACGTAAAAAGTTGTCGATTTTCAAATAAATAATCCTTGTAACCGACATGTGATAAATATAACGAATAATTCCACATCAGATCAGAGTGGATGGTTTGTAATTTTTTTTTGTATCACATTTCGATTTACATCAGCTTATAGATAGTCGTATGAAGTAAATTTTCAGCTTTAAACGAAAACATCACTCAAACCGTCCGAATCGTCAGCTTACGACAACCAATACGGACGACCTTCCGTCGATGTTTTCGGATCGATCGCACGATCGCAAAACCGGTAATGGATTTTGGCATGCCGTTCCGGCGGTTGCACCTGCCGCAAGCAAAACGAACGAAACCTTTTTTTTGCCCATTCCACCACACCACTATTGGAACGATCTCGTCTACATCGAACGAATCGATTCGCGGGAAATGGCCGCCAAACAGCGCAAGAACATCAAATACAAACCCAGAAGAAAGTGGTACCGGTATGTTTTACACAACACGTGTTTCATTTGCTCGCTTGTTTGCCGCCACCCTTAGTGGTGTTCTTTGCAGGGTTGAATTCATTGCTTCTCTCCAAGTTACGATCCATTACGTTCGATTGGGGATCGTGTTTCGGTAGCATGGAAGCAGTGGTGATGCATGAAAAAGGAAGCAATGTTTGTTTTTTTTCGGTAGCACATTAGGAAGCGATATTTTTTTTTGTGTCGTCTTTATACCGAGCGGTGGCTATCGAACCACGAATTCCGGACTGTGTGTGAACCAATTGAAATTATTTCTTTGCCAAGTCGGAAGCTTTTGCTTTGACAGATGCGACTACCGGTATGAGGTTCCGATAACAATTTCCTGCTTGGTTTTTTTTTGAAAACTTATGGCAGAGTGGAGAAAAGCAAACGCAAGAAGAACAAGTCAGTTTTAACCTTAAGTTCCTGTTTGCTTTTTTAGCAAACGGAAATACACAAACATCCAAATTAGTTATCAATTTTGTGAAATTTAAGATCACTCTGTGAGCAGTCGAGTGAGACAGATCGGTGTTAAGCTGACAATATCTGCCATCAGTTGCGTATGGTAAGGTTGTGCATGCTTATGCACTAATAATTCTTTCCGCTGTTCAAGCAATTCCTCTCGGATTAGTGGCGAAACTTTGGGTTAATGCAAAAATAGTGAAATAAATAATCATTCAAGCGATGCGACAGGTGCATACAGCACGGGTGACCCACTTACCAAAATAAAAAAAAGTTATTTAAATTCAGTCTATTGTAGGGCCGCTTAGTACGCAGCGGTTAATTTAGACGAAAGAAGCAGAAACCCCCAAACAAAACATTCAAAAATGTGGTGTATGCTTTTTCTATTATTACCGTTGGCCGTGAAGCACACCGGTTCCGTTTTCCCCCATTTTATGCGTATCTGTTCCGGGGCAATATGCTGCCCACCCGCAGTAGCGAGAGCTCAAAAGTATCGCTTACAAGACGCTTCCGCTGTAACGATTCTCGAAAAGGTAAGGAATCGTCTAAAATATGTTCATTAGCCTTTCGGATTTTTCAACCCTATACACCGCAACCCCTATATATGCACTAGCGAGACAAGTATACTCGATGATAAAAGGCTTGAAAAAAGTGGTACCCTGTTTTGTGGCAGTATTCGGAAAACGGGAACTTGGTCAATTGAAGTACGTCTTCACGCTACGGTGGGTAACGTATATGACTCCATTAGAGACTAACTTGCACTGTTGGACAGAAGAAACAAAAAAAAGCACACACAGAAACACACAAAAATGGCAAGCCCGATCCGATCCCGAAAGAGATAGGTCAAGATGCAGGAAAAACTAGTTAAAGCATACACCTTTTTCGGTATGTGGGGAGCAAAAAAAAAACGGGAAAACACGCTGCCTACCGATAAAACAAATAAGCAACGAAAATTGCTAACGGTGCCGTGTTGGGGTGTAGTTAATTCGCGATGGTGCTCTTCACCCATCACACCCAGCGAGATCATTTTCTGTAGAGATAATAACTCCACCAAGCTCCGTTAGCGGAAAATACAAACGAACACATACACGGTTTCGTACAAATGGCTGAAAATCCAAAACAAAACAGAAACGGCACCGAAAAAAGAGCTTTTCACTCGTGTGTCTTTGCAGCGTTTTGTTTTTTGTTTTGCTCTCTATCTCGGGAGGATCGATAACTATCAAGAGAGAATACGATAGGGATCGTATAGTTCTAAACCGCATCCGCGGGTGTCTGTGATTGCTATTGATCGTAATAAATTACACTCTTGTTACGGTTGCAACACCCGAAAGCACAGCATCGAAACGCCCCAGCTACAACTTCTAAGCTTTTCACTCCAACTTCTTATCTTCCCGTGTACGTACGCGCGGTGTATTGCCTTGCTTGCAGGCAGCTGTCAGTATACTCTCCCCAAAGGAACTACGTTTTTTTTTGTTCCTTTTTTTGTAGGAATCTTTCCCCGGCAAGCAGTTGGAGATATACCGCCTTGAAATAGCGGCAACTCTCTAACGCAATAGATCGTTCAACGGTCGCTACGACCGAGCTGTGGGGAAGGTTTACTTTTTGCGATCCACTTGACAGGTGTTTCATAGCTGCGCAACAGCACCCCATTCTTGTGTGGCATATTTCGCCAACGATCGCTTTCCGTGTAGTAGTGTTACAACAAAAAATACAAAGCCTGCAAAAAAGATCTCCCCGATTGGGTTGGGTTTTGAGTTGGCATTTCTCGCGGGCCCGCCCGCGTGACAGAACGCGCGCTACACACAATCCGTAGATCATTTGACGTTTTCGCTTCGGCTTTTGGCCGTTTCAAACGGCAAATGAAAGGAGGCCCCGCGAAAGACTTCGGAATCCCGTTTACAAGTGCCGTTCGGCTACCTGACGGTTCAATCTACCAAGCCCAGTTTGGCGGGCACGTGGGAGCTTTCCATACCTTTTGCTGCTCTGTCTACCACCCCGCAGACAGAAGAACGTGATCGTGGAGCACCCCTTGTTTGGTAGGCATCGAGATGCACTCGGCGTCGACAGATCTCGGTGAACTTTTGCAATTGCCAACCGTTCGGCATCTACGTATCCGAGGGAGATTGCGTTCTCCCCAACGCTGACAGTGGTTGTTGTTGATCCGATCGCGGAAACGTCTCTGTTTTTGTGCTGTAGTTAATGCTCGTTGTAATGCTTTATTCCCGCTCGCGTTGCGGTGCTCCACTTGGAAGAACAAGTGTTTTGGGGGACGGGTTCGAATGATCGCTTTCTGGTAATAAGAAATCGAAAATTTGTTCAACGTTATGTCGATCACGTGGAGAGAGGCTTGATAGGGGAGGGTTTGGTTCGTAATGCACCCAAAAAGGTCAACAGCGATCCTTATCGATCGATCACTTGATTGTGTTCTGCATCGGAGGGTTTCGATAATTCGTTTCCTTCGCTCGTTTCGAATCATATTTTCATACCAATCAGTTCATTCAACGAAATTAATTGAGTAATGTTTTTTTAACTTGGATTGTTCGTTTATATAAGTTCGTTTATAGTTCCGATTTGAAGTTTAGTTTTTTTATCAATAAAGAAAATATTTTTCTAGCTCTGAATAATATATTAGCTCATAATAGTAGATTTTTAAGCAAGTCCCACCAAAGGCACAGCATATCCTTTTTGCAGTAGAATATAGATTTAGGGTAAGACTTTTTACCGAACTTAGAATTTCCCACAGCGAGTTCGGTATCTTGGTTTAAAATATGATTAATAACGTTACAGTTAATTACCGGGGTTGAACTAACTCAACAAATAAAAAAATAACCATGCGGACAGTTGAGCCTTGAATTTCTAATCAAGCATTTTCTTTGAGATCGAAGTCTCCAGTACGAATTTGGAAAAAAGTACACAAACTTCATTGACAGAGGTACAATAGGGTTTAGGTATTAGTTTTTATAGGCTATTCCTTACAAATTATCGCTCCATCCTACATACCGTATTGATTTTCTCCATTATGACGTCGAAATTATTTTTGCTGCACATGACGAATCCGTTGGTTTGGTTTGTCGCGACTTGGATAACGAAATTTCTATTTTCCAACTGTTAGAAGCCGGCACTGTTACCTTTCTTCCACCTTTTTTTTTGCTTGAGTAATGTTGCACTTTGCGGCTGGCGATCACACGACTCGATTACAATTTGCCGCAATGAAACTATGTTTCAACTCACTAATCACACAATTTATATGCTACCGTTTGCCTTACTCACTCGTTCACGTTGTCTGCTACACTTCAAAGTGCGGAAAAATTAGATTCACGAAGAAAAGCAAAAAAAACGATAAAAGCTATACACATACAACATCAAAGTTTTTCCATGCAAACAAAAAAAAACATGACATTACGACGATCAAAATCTTGGGTACGGTTCCGGTCGGTAAGGAAGAAAACGACAGAGATAGAGCAAGACTAAACACCGAATGATCGCGACATAATCACACCACACAGCTTCCGGTTTCAAATTGGCAACCGACAAATGTTACGCACAATCGATACTCGAAGTATGCTACAGCTTACTGCGTGGTTTACCTACATGGTGCTTTTGTTTTCAATTTTATTGAACCGTATCGAGTTTGGTGCAGGGTTTTCTAGTTTTCCAAACTTCATAACGTCACTTCGTTACATGTGGGAACGGCATACGTTTGGTGTTGTGAAGGGCGTCTAAACAATGTATCGATCATCTTGCAGGCCACAATAGGGTGTGGAACCATTACCACAACAACGGCCAAACTCGCCCGAAAGTCAAAGTTGTCGAGCCCTCTTTGCCGTTACTTAACAGTTCCGCCTAAGCAAGGAACGCTTGACAGTTGCCAGATGATGACGATCAGTATGGCGATGGCGACAACGAAAGCAAGTCTATCGATTATCGATAACAACCACACAACATTGGGTTTGAAAAAACAACACCACACCAGAAACAGCTCGACAAAAAAAGGTTCCTTTCCTCAAATCGCTGCGCAATCGGTGTGTGGCGGCTGCTGGCGTCCGCGTGTTTTATTGAGATTTAGTTTTCTTCCATTCCATTCGATCCGATCGGTTTCCTTCCCTTACAAAGTATCCACACTTCGTAGATGATGGCTCTTTTGCTCACGGATAACCTGCGCCAGAGAAGCGGCCGAAACTGCGTTGCGTTGAAGATTCCGGTTTTTCGGTGGTCCCCCTGTTTAAGCTGCGCCTGTGAGGATTAGCTCCGGTTTGGACTTTTACTTTCGTTCCGATCCGGGGTGGTAATACGATTTGTATGTAGATGCAAGCTCCGTTTTTCGCCTTCGTCTTCTGATCACATACACGACAAAATATGGCACCGACATAAAATCAGCTGCTGATGGTTGCGTGGTACCGCTGGTTGAACTTTCTTTCTTGCGTCTCTCGAAGAGGTCTCAAATTTCAGTAATACACTTGAGTCGCTGATATTAAACGGCAAACAACGGGTTCATAGGGGCGCCTGTAATCTTTTGGAAGTCACTGTTGGAGGTATTGGCTCCAACGATCGATCGTTGCAGGAACATAAATTTGCAAATGAATGCAAATCTTAACACTGGTCACTGTCGCCATATCCGACGTCACAAATCGACCGATAGCATTGATAACATTTTGCTGCATAAACAGTTTCAAAAGCTCACCATTTGGGTATTTTTGTTTCACTTCTTAAACTCAATTCTAGTATATTTCTATTATATCCCTCTCAAACTGATTCACATTATACGTGATAGAATTTTATAACAATCACCACTATTCATGTTATTATGATACATTTCTCCTATAAACTTCTTTAATTTCCGCAAGTAAAACGTATCACTTCGGTGATGCGTTGTCTTTCCGCACGATGCACTTATGGTAATCCGTTTAGTAGTTGGCACTGTTTCACGTAAACAACAACCCGAAAAGCTCGCAATGCTGCGGCGAGCTGTTGCGCTTTTGTGATGCGAACCGCGCAACGGAAAACAACCGAATGTTGCGCACGAAGCGTGTACCGTGTGCGCCAGGTTCAAACCGCGCGCGCGAAACCGTTCGTGAACCGCTCTTGGGAACGCGCGCTGGGCAGGTGAACTTCTCTACGATCGCGAGCACTCACTCTCTCCCGTGCTCACGCATAGTAAACAAATGCGGCCGCGCAGAATGTAACGCGCGTGGAACTCACGCAGTGGTTTGGCATTGCTGAAGCACTGTTTACAGCTTCTTCGATAGAGATAAGGTGGAAAATAATTCGTAAAATGTTTTTTGTTGTATTTATATAAAAGTAAAAAAATAGACCGTTCTTCATGAATAAAAAAATTCATTAACTCATTCAAATTAAACAAAAATTGTTAAAGGTAAAAAATACAAAAATTGCGTACAAATTTTCAAATAATATAAAAGGAGGATTAATATGAGTTACTTGTCATATAAATGAACAGAAATTTTTTGAATGAATCATCAGAGAAAATTTATCTTGTGGATGTGTGTGATCTACCAAAAGAAAACTATAATAAATTTAATTTGAATGTCGATTGCTAAAAATTAATAAATTGCACTGGTATTCAACATTAATCGAAATTTTGTTCAAATCATTAATTTTTGTTTTAAATTTTGTTTACTTTGAAGTTTGTTTTATAAAAATTTGTAAACTTATCTACGAACTATTGCTAAAATATTGGCTTACGACAATGTTTTGCAATAATCAATATGACATTAATAAAACATTCAGATAAACGGTCTAAACATGGCAAAGGTAAATAAAGAAGAAGAATAATTAATACATCCATAAACATCCCACAATCATCGAATCATGCACAGTTTCAAAGCAGCATTAAGTAACCTTTTCAACTACTTCGTGTGCATTCGATTTTATCGTTGCGCATTGCATCATGCGAATCTCGCATCTGCCCCTTTTGCATCTACAACTTTTGTCACCTGTGTGACGACCGTAACCCCTTTTTTCCTCACGATATCAAACCAACGCAACTTACTCAGAACTGATTTGATTATCAAATAAAATTAGCGGGAATGAACCATACTCCACGGTTTTGCTAATTGGTTGCTTTCTTCTACTGTTTGATCATGCCTGCGTAAAAGCTTAACTCGCGCATTCGAGAAAACGACACAATCCTCCATCCATCTGGCAACGAGGGTTTAACTACGGTCCTGGCGTTGTTTTTTGATTTCGAAATACTATTCTGTTTCCCATCAAATTGTCGGTTGGCTTGGCCACAGGAAGCGGGGCAAAGGCGAGAAAAATGGAAAGTCTTTTACAACGCGTACGAAAGGTAGCGAACCGAGGAAAGCAAACCAACTGAAAGACGCCTGATAAGCATCGGACGGAAGAAGGTAGCACATGCATGGGATCTGGTAAAATCTGGTGACAACACACTCGTTAACGCCTCGGTACTTGATCGTTTCGATTGGCGTTTGAGTGTGGTGGGCCTTAGCATCCTCCGCATTAACGGTTCGTTCGGCGTTGCTTGAAACAGTCACCCCGATCGTGTCACGATCACGACAATGCATCAACACGGAGACTGATTGCATCAAATGCGTCATCGCTGTGGAAGAATGAATTATTGGAGGCTGGTTTTAAAGGAATGGCCTGCAAAACGTGACGGACAATTATTTTTTACCACCGGAATGTGTGCTTTGTGTTGAAAAACAGTTTCAAGATTGACAAAAAAAGTACTTTTTGAATAAACAACATAACATTGCTTATGCAGAGGCTTTTTTTAAATTAAGATCTTATATCACACAATACTCCTGTTTGCTTTCCAATCACTTTCATCCAACATCATGTAGACTAATTGTTAAAATAGGACACAAAATGACAACACAGCACCCCAAATCACCGGAACAATAGATCATTGACTCAGTAAAATACAACACAGCTTCGGTTTGTGATGACCGATATGGCTAGTGAAGTAGATTTATCGTCGTCCAAATCTTTCGATTCGAATCAAACACTCTACAAACAAACAAACAAACGACAATTGGAGATCGTGTCACCGTCGATTGGGTGAATTCCGATCGTGCATTGCAGGATGGACCACTTTTTTATAAATCAGATTTCCCAAAAATTATATCCCTATTGTGAGCGTGGTTATGATTACTACAGCACAGAGCTTCACGTCGACGAATCCTCATTAAAAGGGCACACGAGATTAGAGTTGCACAAACACTTTTCCTGCGTTAATAGTAGGTCGTGACGAGGTGCGGCGGCTCCACAGGGCGAATTGTCGAGTGCACAACATCTGATAAAGACTACCAAAAAAGGGACAACAATTGTAAAATGTGTACATGCATTCGTCGTACCACATGGATGACAATCCAATGAATGAATACGTACAATATGTGCCATTCGACTGATGTGATGATTGTGTTTTGTGAGAAATTTATTTTATATATCATATATTTTAAGTAGAAAGTATATATTTTGACAGTACTTTTTTATCGGACATTTTTAATACGGGAATCTGTGGTCATCAAGGGCCTCATTAACCCTTAATAGGATTTATCAGTTTAGCAATGTTTCACAATGCAATGGAATATTTCTTTTTTAAATTTATTAATAGCTTCTAACAAGCACTGTTTAGCTAATTGGTCGATCTGTTCGAACAAATAACACATCCTGCATGAGATGTGCACCGGCAATAAAATGCATTGCATCGTGCCAAGGAAACGTCACGAAAACTCATCAAATGGAAAGAAAATACGGTTATGTTAGATTTTATGGCATTGGAGATGTCTTCCCGATAGGGGCGAAACGGGGCACCGTTGGTGGTCGACCGTTTGTGTAACGATACGCGTTGGAATGTCTAGCACCGAAATACCGTCAGAAGTTTCGCCACCGGTGGTGGTGGAACCCAAATGGTTAAATATCCCAACCGCACAATGCACACAAGGGCAAATGGTCACGAACGAAAATTCACCTCTTAATGTTACTGTTGTTTTATGTTCCACCACTGTCTCCACCCGTTCTCCCCTTGTCCAGTGTTGGTCAAGGGAACCCGGGAGCGCAAAACAAATGCACTAGCAGCACTCATGGCAAAACCAAATAATCACCTGCACTTACGATGCACAACTGTCGCCCGGTTGTACCATTAAGGTCTCTGTGCGCGGAAGGTGGCAGAACGGCAGCTTCATCGGCCCTTTGCCGGAATAGGGAACCGGGAACGAACCGGTGAATCGGCCGTGACGAAACGTCAGGTTTGGATGTTGGATGTATTGTTTTTTTTTTGTTGGTTTGGAGTGTTTGTTGATTTCTGGACAACGGTTCTCCGGACACACTTGTGAAACTTTCTCCCTGATGCGGTGGTGTATTTTATTTTCTTCGTCTTTATCCTGTGTGTTTTTTTTACTGCCCCATGCCAAGTGCAACGATGACAGGCAAAGGGAGTCTGTGCACTACAGTGTCGATCGAAAAAGTATGTGTGCTGAATGGAATTACACGTTACGCTCCTTATTGCTCTGAAGCAAATATTGTATTTTTTTTTTGGGTTTCATATCATGCGCTCAAATTTATTTAGATATAATTAAGATTTTTGATATTTACCATTTATTTGGGATAAATTGCATTTTTTCGTTATCATTTTCTTAAACTATCATAACCAATTATGTTCCGCAAATATGATAATTTATCGAAGACTTGGGCATAGTTTATTTATAAAACCAAAATTAGATAAAGTTAAATAGAAATAAACATTTTTTTTTATGCAAAACTTAAACTCGTATCCATCACTGTAAGGAATGCAGTCACTTGCCAAATCGAACGAAAGTTGAAATCATTCTCCGCAACTCCTACCTGCTCCAAGCTCCTCTCGCTCTTTGCATTCCCATGCAGACACAAAACAATATCCAAAAAAAAAGGACACAGCCCACTGCACGGATATAAATCCTTCACCCTGTCGCTTAATTTCCACAGATCACGACATCGAATGTCGTCCCGGGAGGAGAATCGTGGGTCAATATTCTTTTTGCTTGTTTCGTTTTCCAACTTTTTCCACCCGCCTCACTTGTCACTGTGGAACGGGCGGCCGGTCCGACGGACACCGCGTCGTCATCGTGCAGCAGCACCACGCGCCGGGATAGCGATCCCGAAGAGGACGACTTTCGCTTTCGACGCGCTGCCACTACTGCCAAGACGGACGGGATCCCGACTGGCGAGGTTTGCCCACTTGCTGTTACCGTTGGTGACTCCAACGTACCGGGGCCAAGACTCCAAAATCAATTCTTCCGATCCGTTATCTCACCACATTTCGATGATTTTCTACTTCCATTTCTCGACTGTCTGCCTGCAAAAAATGATTTTGTTTTGTTTTCCTGTTTCGCCGTCACCGTCTCCCCCGCCTTCCCACCGCTTGTTTTCTGGTTTTACAAATTCTTCGCTTCATTCACATTCGGACACATGCGTGGGCAAATTCCAGAGTCAATCCCAGTCCGCTAGTCGCCATCCACGCTGGTCCAGGCGCCCGCCCTAATGTCACCATCCCCATCGGACGAAGCCAATTTGGACGATCGTTTCGGGGATCTCCAACCCCATCGCGGTGTCCAGTCAAGGGGTGAGCTTGCGCATTAGATACGGTGTGCACGGGCGCGCACACATATACACCGATCGTAAATATTTTGATAAATGGATGTCATTGGAGCCGGCCCGAAACATTTCCTTCTCTTTGCAGGCTGTTTGCGATCGATGCGAGGGGGAAAAAAAACGTCCCTAGATCTCGTGGATGAGATTGCAGATTTGCTCGAACCGCGGGTTTTGTTGGGATCCAGTTTAGCAGACTGTCCCTGTTGCGCTCGTGCACCAAAATCGGGAGCACCGCCATGTGTCCCAACCGGCTCACCCAAGGGTGGTACCCCGGTAAGTACACTCTGGGATGGAATTTATATCTGCGAGCACCGATGTTGCGTTGATCCCGGGCGCGTATGGTGCGCGAGGTGCGAAACGTCCATGAGCATGTGTCCCGGCTACTTTCTCTCATTTGCGAGATTACGTAAAGATGACGTTTGGCAGTTCGCAAAACGAATGCCTGGACCGAATGCCGGCCAGTGTACGTCTGTTTAATTGAGTCCGGTTCGGTTCGCGCAAGTGCCTGATACGAAAGCTCCAAAAAAAACAGGGGGTACCGAAAGCCACGCAAAAGGGCGATAAATGCGCACCCTATTTGCTCGGGAGAGCATTTCATTTGCAGTGACAGGAAATGTGGCTTTTTGAGCGTAACGGACGGATGTCTGTTCATTCTATGATAATTCAATCCATGTCCTTTCGCAATTGGAAAGCAAGCGCAAACGGACACGACATCCTACGAGACGCGAACGAAGCCACTCTTCATAAAAGGATCAATATCGTAGTGAAACGAATGGAATGAAGATTGGTTGATTGAACTATGATATAAGTACAACGGGTTGAAATGATACCGATGAAAGTGATATTGCAATTTTCCTTTGACTGCAACATAATCGGTTGTAATTGGGTATGATTTTATTATGCTTTTTTAACCAATATCCGACGATATATTAGAATTTCTGAATATTTCAATACTCCAAATAAGTCCAGGAAAATACGTTTTTTTTTGTCACATATACGGTTATGGCAAGGCTCATATCTTAGGTTTATGGTAAAAAAAGACTCAAAGGAAAGCCAAATCATATCACGTCTGTCTTGCTTTAATAACTTTTTCTCACATTTCTTCCCCCTCCCTCCTCAATATCGCGCATCACGATTTCAGTGCTGGGGGTTTTTATTATTATAATTTCCTTTTTCTCGATCGTAAATTCATTTCGACGAACTCGAAAGGATTTAAATAAGAGCAAAAGTTCAACTTTATAATATCCTCTACATAAACTTAACAACAACAACAAAAAAAACAAGCCAAATGAGATGTCGCTTTCTGCTGCGAAGCAAATAGACACCGAAAAATCATAAATAATCAACCAAAACGCGCTCCGCTTTGCACAAAAGGTAGCGCGCGATCGCAGCAGGATGTTGGTGGTGCTGGTGCGCAACCGAATCGAAAAGGCGTTCGGGCAAATGTTTTACGAGCCTCTGCTCCATTAGCGGCTGGATCGGATCATCTGGATGATGATTCAACGCATATATTTCGGCTGGCTCGGGCGAATATTTTTGCAACGAGTTCGAAAGGTTGAAAACATAAAAGGCATATAGCTGCAAGATATGCTGCTGGCAGATGGAAGTGAGAAGAATGAGACAAATGTTTAAAAAAAACGGAGACATTCGAGGATCGACCCTTTCCCGGTTGAGGGGAGATGTGATTAAAATATACTAATATTGTTTACTTTCTATGACGTGTTTTTTTCTGCCAGCGAAATGTTTAAATTATACGCCTTATAGAAAGTGGATAGGACGAAATTTGATAGCACTTATGTAATGACTGGTGCGTAGTTTTTTCGTACAACTATCAAATTTTTGTATGTCTAATAAGCAACACATGTTAATTTATTTATTAAGCATGTAGGAAAAACAGTAGCATTAATGTTTGCCTACCTTTTAGTTCGATGGTATCCAATCAATATATTCGTTTGGTTATTTGCTTCCAATGATCGGATGCACTACTTTGTTTCTCGTTTTTATTTATTTCACTGAGACGTATCTTTTAATAATCACTATCTTCCACTGATACACACGTACGTTTTTATTCCACTGATTTACCATTGTTTCTTGACTAGAGAGCCCTAAAAAAGAAAAAAATACCAATTTAAATTTCACTATGCAAATTACACACAGATTACACAGATATAAAGGTAAAATTAATTATCACTACATTACTTTTCTGCACATTCAATTCTTGATAATAAAACTTTTAAACAACACCCCCAAGAAATGATTGTAACACTATCATTGGTGGATCACGCTATAATCCCCTGAGTCACTCCCAGTTTGATTAAGAACTATGTATAGGTATGCATACACCGAAGGTTGAACGGGGAATGCAAACTGGTGCAATCTGTAACAGAGAAACGATGGAAAGAAAATTAGTCGGGTCATAGTATATGAATGATTTAATGTAGTAGCAAAATGTCGAGGTAGAAAATAGCTCCGGAAGCTGGCATAACTGATTGGGGATTGCTCAAGTGGCGGCTTAAACAAGAAGCCCTTAGGTTGATTCTCTACTTTATTCTTTGGTGGTTCAACAACCACTTTCTGGGTTTTGGTATATTTTGTACAATCAGCAGAAGCTATTTGTGATTTTAGTCATAAATAAATAATAATTCTTTCATAAGAAGGACAGCTTCCAATCGAGATAAAAGGAAAAGCTAGTTGCTTTAGACGATTTTTATAAAATAATGTTTTTCGTGCTATGTCACTCAGAAATGATTTGTGTATCATATTCTCCGATTGTTAGAAATACTCGATCAAGCATAAAACCACACACAAAAAAATATGAATCCGTCACTGTTCCATTCCGTTACATTTTGCTGTCTTTTATTTGAGGGTGCTTTACCCTCGAACGACGACCCCGTTATGCTGCACAACCTTTAGCTGATGCACACGAGCAAAGGAAAACAAAAGAGATCGCACAAGAAAAATGCAACCGTAACGTTCCCTCAATGCATCCATTGGGATCATCTGCTGGTGGTTTTGTATGTGTGTGTGTGTTAGTATAACATTCTTTTCTTTTTTTTTGCAAATTTAGTTCACCCATATATTGCGGTTGTTTTTTTATTTTCTTTGCCCCCTTTTGCTTCTGATAGCTCTGCACATCAACTTGATATTTCTCCCATTACCTGTTTTTTTAAATCTCCTCCCTCTCCCCTTTGCCACCCCTTAATCTCTTCCCTTCCCCTTTACTGTGTGTGATGATCTACCACCCAACCGGGAGCGAATGCATTGAATGTAACCCAATGTAACCCGCTGTAGGACCGGCACTGAAACGTGACATTTCGGAATTATGCTCGCGACGAGCGTGCACTTTTGATTTCCCGTTCTACATTTTATGGAGATAAAAATAAAAAGGGCATTACAAAACAAGCAAAGAAATAGAAGAATAGGGAGTGGATTAGAGTAAGAAAAAAAAGATAAGCATACAATAGCAGTAATATGATAAACCTGATGATTCTTTACACGTAAAAATCATAAACATAAGCTCTTCTGTCTACACGCTGGTGGGGAACGAAACCGATCCGAAGAGGTGGAAGACAAAGCGGTTTTTCCCTAAGACAATCGCACTTGCAATACGCTAACGGGAAATACACGCTGAAATGGTTCGCTGTTCGATGAACGCACGGCAGTTCTGAGGTTTATGTCATTGTAGTGTTGTTTTTTTCATGTTTCGCCATGTCAATTCCTGGTTCTCATCTGTCATCCCTGCCCTAATACGCCAAGGGTGAAGTCACCGATGTATCATCGCATATTATTATGCTTCTGCGCTGCCATATTTAGCCTTTGCGAGCGAAGAACACTATGCTAATGAATCGCTGCACTGCTAAGGAAGATGATGCGAAATTGGATACATAGGAGGGATGGCTTCTGGTCGGTCGATCTCAGAGTCGACTAACAGAGAAATCCTTACTAAAAATAGAAACCCAGCTCCACGAGACACCGATGAATGGTGGAATGATGCATATTGTCTCGTTGCTGGATAAGCATCATATTTATTAATGGAGGGCAGCACTGAAAATGTTGCCTCACGTTAAGCAATTGTCCGTACACTAGATCATTATTTATGAACACAAGCGTTGACATGGTACATGGTACCGAAATCGCGTCCTATTAAAATTTATAAAGCATCTGGGGCAAAGAATTAATACACGCTTCTTTGGCATCCATTCAGTGTTTCACCAAACCGAGTCAGATTTGACCCGCCTTAGTGACTACGTCTAAAGCATTTTACTCAAATTCGACCAGTGTGTTCAGTGGGTATTTTAAGATCAACTACATGGTAATGCCTGCTAGTGGATAGGATGGCCTTCTTGCTGTCATCTGTTATTTGGACCAAATCGATAGAGTCCTTCAAGTTCTCTATCTCACTTTACTCTAATCTAACTATACTTTAGACCTTCAAATATATCCAAATACAGGAAGTAACGCAGCTAGAAAATCTTGTTGTGTGTGAATGTTTGGTTCGCTCAACATCATACTCTTCTGCTCAGCTCAAAGCAAAAAATGTGTAATAATATCAGCATCATACCCTTGTGGATCATCCCAACATCTGTTGTGCTGGTTGATATTCTTCAGTGCATGTCGGTGATTAGTGCAACATACTATGATATTTATAAACGGATTGTATTCATACTTTCATTGATATTGCACTCTCAGAGTGAATGAACCGATAATTCCCCGTTTGATTTCCCTAAGAGCAAGAAACACTTTGTTATTCAAACGAATCCAGATGTACAATAATGTAGACGTTGAAGTTCAAAGCATTTCCTAGGATATTCAAAGGAGTGCATAGTTTACATTCAGACCGGCAAAATAACAACAAAATTTAAATTCAAATTTGGTACGTGGTAAGAGATGAATGCAGTCGAGAGACTCAAAATCGCTATAAATAAACACAACAACCACATTGGTACATGGTCAATCTCAGACATATTAGTTTCTCCTGTTCCAGAAGATAATTCTCTGATAACGTACGGTGGAGAAGTACCAAAAAAGTATTCGTATCTATTTGAAAAACATATGCGAAAGTGGAAAGCGGGTGTTTGCATTTCTCGACATCTTGACAATTTTCACCGATCGCGCGTCCCCAAACATAAATCATGATCAGCTAATCGTGCCGCCCGAAAACGGACCCGCGCACTCCGCGTCGCTCCGTTGACGTGTTTTACTGGCAATTAATGGGGAGCTTGATTTATGGGCAGGGTGTGGTTTCGATCGTGGACGACCCTGGCACTGGGCCACCGTGTCACTAACCTCACTTATTGGTGTGATCAATCGCAATAAAATAAAACCCGTGCACAGCGCAACAACAGACACAACACAACAGCAGAAACGCAAACTATGTCACTTGACATTTACGCCTTCATAAAACATGCCGGACCGAGCAGACGCGCTGGCTCGCGTTGCGGCATGGAGAGGATCGAGTTGGAATGGATGTAAAATTATAGGCCGGATTGGAAACCGTACCGTTCCCGGAACAGCTAAACGTCAACGGTTTACCCAAATGTGACGGTTCAGTTTGGGGCTGCTCAACATAGCGACGGGGTGAATATTAATGGCGACGAAGCGAAAGTGCACGGTGTACCATACCGCCGGCCCCGCGGCTACGATGATCCGCGATCGGTCGGAAGCTCGCGATCGGTTCGATTTTGATTTATTCCACCGAACCGTCATCTCCACCGTCCGCTCCAGTGACCGTGAATGTCATACAAATTAGCTACGCACAAAACAAATCGCCAGTGGCAGAAGCGAGCAATGGTAAGGAGAAAATCAATAAGCACTATTTGCTTGTTTGCTACGTATTGTTCGCCGCGTACGAAAGCACCTATTACTGTCTGGTATTACTACTGGTGCAAGCATTTGTTTTTTGTTTTGTGGGAAACCCAAAAACGGAACCTCCATTACTGTCATCCTACAGCGATCCGCAATAGAAATGTTTCAAGGAAGAGCCTTACGCTCCAATCGATCGAAGCACTTCGAGAGTGTAAATGTGAAATTTAGCTTTTCTTGCGCGAGAAGACACGGCTACTTCACGGCCACGGCCACACAAACGTAGTGCGATGAAACGATACCCATTTTCATTCGCCTTACCCCTGTTTAGTTTTGGTCCGTATTTACTTAAAACGTCACACGTACATCGTTTTCGGGGACAAACGCATTCGGTGATCGAAAGTGTTTAGATTGGTTTGGCGTGTTGGGGGGTTTTAGGAAAAACGGCCACACGGCAGGAGTCCACCATTCGGAAATGGAACGGATGTGAAAAGTGTAAGAAATTGAAACCGACCAAAAAAAAAGTGACTAGTGACACAAAATTCAAACACGCAGACGATTGTTTCGGTGGTAATGAAATGGAACAATGTTTGCAGTGTCTGGTTTTGAATGACAACCGGGGGTGTAGATGCGATGAGCGTATGGTTTGAAGGTTTGGTTGGAACGTGTCAGTTTACGAGCCAATTCAAGTTTGTATTTTATTGATGAAAATTAATTAGCTATTTTTGATATTGTACATTGTTTTAATTATGCTTTTAAGACGTATATCAACATTGCAATTCGATCAGCCAAGAAGCTATACAGAATATTTTACTGACGTTCCACTGGAGCACAAGAAAATAGGGCAAACTTTTGCTGATTAAAGAAATACATCATGGATTCCCACTCACATCATCCTTTGTGACACATTTTGTACACTTAAAACACAATTAAGACCATCCTTTAATTCCTTTTAAGAGACTTTCGTTTGAGGTAAAACTGTTGCAGTCGCTACCTACCGCCCATAGTCTATTTATTCTCATTCGTTCGACCCATCCTCCTTCGCAATGCATTCACCGCAAAGCTCTGTCTGCAGTATAGGTTATTTAAAGCTAAATTTATTAAAATAACCTCGAAGATTGACCCTAGAAGGTGGGTTTTACGCTGATTGTAAGCACGTGTCAGCGTAAAGGGGAAAAGGACCACGCGCATTCGATGTTAACTACCCGGGTCAGAGGGAATAAATATGCAAATGCGGCGAAGATCGCTGCACCGTGCGTTACAGCGCGGACTTACACGTACACGATCACACACCGAACTAGGCGGGATATTGCGATTAGACGCTGTGGCAAGTAGTACAAATTGAACTCGATCGTAGGTGGGATGCCGGGTAGACAGGCATTAAAGAAACAATAGATCGTTGCGTAACGTCTCCTCCTCCCCATCTCAAACAGCATCCGCTTCCATGACGTTCCTTGAAGGGTGGGTTGGTGAGCAGTAAGTTATGGTTATGATCAAATCAGTTTTCAAAAAATCCAAACTTCAATAAATATGTTCCATTCCACAACCCCATCCGGATCATCCGGTTGAACCTGTTATGTGTGTGTGTGTGTTTAAATTCAATTGGAACAACGTACCCCTTCCCTGTGTGTTGGGAAACATGATTTTGATGGTTCGCCGGTTAGAATGATAAATTGTAAATTGCACCAAATTGCGTCGCCGGCCGAACGCGGCACAGGGCAGCATTATGCCCGATTGGCGAGAGAGAGCGAGAGAGAGAGAGAGAGTGGGAATGAAAGAAATATGTGCTGTGGTTTTATTTTACGACAGGCGCCTTATAGTTGCAAGATCCAGCAACTGCAGCAACCAACCACTACCGAAGCAGCCGAAATGCTTCGTTGAGCGCTAATCGATCCGTGACGGGATTCAAATATGTAACGATTTTGTGTGTATTTTTGCATAGCTTCCTTTCTTCTGCCAGACGTCTTGAGCGAATGAAACATGCGCCGGGCTGGGCCAGGCCCCGTATGTACGGAGAGGTATTTGCCAATTGATTGGATGCTCTCCGGGGCAGCTTAACCCTCCCTCTACCCCGACAGAAGTTGACAGGAGCGTTGCGTGTCCAACGTTCTGTATGACTTGATCATATTCTCGAGCCGCTGGGATGATCGGGGCAGCGCTGCTGTGCTGCTGTGGAACTCTTGTGTCACAATGTCCACACATTCTCGGTTCAATAAAATCGGTGCTAAGAAAATCACAGCCAGCCTGTTCCGGGCAATGAGTGTAAGAGCGGTAGCGCGGGATTCCTGTTCCGAAGATCGTCCCCATCCCTGGGGCGTGTTGAGGATTAAGTTCTCAGACAACCCGGGAGAATTACTGCCCCTCCGCCAATGGCATCGTTAAGTGATGTAGGCGTATCCATAAACCCGTGGGTTTTATGGCCGCACATTGCTCTCGCCCTGTCACACAATGTTCCGGTTTCAGTGTCCGGACATTGTTGCTCCACGCTTAACACGATTTGTACAACAACGAGCCCAAGTGTTTGAGTGATGCTTAGGATAGTACCAGAGCCGTAACAAACTTTGAACTGCATGTTTGTGGTGGAATTCTAAAGGGTATTCAGCTTTTAGTTGGTGAAAATATTGTCCATCTTTCATGTCATGTTGTTGTTTGAAAATCCTGCTGAGGTATTACATCGCAGAGAGATTTGAATCACATCAGAAAACAATAAGTATACCAAGTAAGCGTCGCCACCCGTAAGATCACTCGTAAACCATAACACCTCCAGTGCCTCGGGTTTGTCCGGGGAAAAAAGGGCCCAGATATTGTGATGTTTTGCGACCACCCATCGGGAAGATGAGATGCCCCACTGAATGACGACATCCGTTTGGTGGAGAGAGCAGCATGAATTTGCGTTATATTTCTTTACCGGTGGAAGTTATTCTCCGATTTGCCACAAATGTCTGACGCTCCAGGTGGTCCAGTTCCTTTTCCGCGATCACGACTCCAATTCCAAAGCGTTTTTCTGAGTCTCTCGATAACACTTCGTGGGCATCATGTAAGGTTTGTGTGGTTGAATGCTGTTGTTTAACTGTGAAGCACATACACACATTTTCACCGTACGAATGTTTATTGTACGCGAGATTGTGAGTTTTACATCATGAAGATGTTAAACGCGTATAACAAATGAGTAGAACAATAAACAGCTGTAGAACCAATAGAAGCGATGAAGCGCAATCTAACAAGCACACACAAAATTCCTTCCCTAAGCATTTCACTAGCCTTTCGTTTGTTTGTGACTTGCGAGAGCTGGTCTTTTTTTCACAGTCACTGATCCAGCAAATCGAATTCTGGTGCGGGGACGCCGTGTGATGCAATGTGCGATCTGAGGTCGGCATGGTGCCAAGCCCCCGGTGTCTGGCGGTGACAGTCCAAACTTGTCAACCGTACGATATGCAGAAGGAAGAACCAACCCTCCTTCGCTGCTTCGAATGTTGGTATCGAATTTCTGCACAATAACAATTGGCCCATAAAAAAAACAGACTAAAGGCGCCTAAAGTGCACCCTTACACTCCTCCACTTATACGTTTGTTGCGGTTGTGTTAGAGCTTCGTTAGCTTACCCGTTTTCGTTGGAGAAGCGTTTCCATTGCGCTTGATGGTAAATACAAGAATTTGACATTTCCAGATTTGGTCGGCATGCGCAATAGGGCATCCGATGAGTTGTTCTTCAACCGGGTACCGTTTATCTGGTGCTGTCATTTTCGTGCGACCGCCGCAAGAAAGACGTAAAGCAGGGAACCGACGGTTCCGAGATGCAATTGCAGCAGGGGAGACTGTTTTTTTTTTTATTGAGGCACTACTATTAGTTACAGCAATTGTGAACATGAGTCAATCTGTAATCGATTCCACCGCGGTGGGGCACTTGGGGAATTATACGACTTGTCTAATCCAGTTACCCTATCCCACATTTGATTGCTTTGCCAGATTCACACCCCTGCGAGTCATCGTTAGGCGTTGGCTCAGAGTGTAATAGCTACACCAAGGGGTTCCTTTCCGGCAACACCGAAGTCACGTGACGCGAACTCACTACGTACCGGGCTTGGAATACGTTTCTACATCTACAGACACTTCAGTACACGATATAGAACGCACCAGCATTAGGCACATCAGCATCACTCCCGGAAATTCTTTGGACTCTTTACGCACCATCACACAACACAATTTGCATTTTCGTAAATTTTAAACCTTCCCCACCTGGGTGAACGTTGGCAGATGAGACGATTTACACTTCCGGCGACACGTTAGCCCGAGCACGCGACTGATTGCGTGTCCGCATGACTGCCGAAGTTGCGATTTGTAACACCATTGCAATGGAACGGTACATCCCACTGCATCGTCCAACGCGTTTTGACAGCTTCCCGGGTTCCAGTGTGCGTTCCGCGGAGTACAGCTTCCGATGTATGAGGAAGCACACTTCACATGCAACAAGCCGATCGAAAGAACGAAAGAGAATGAGAGGATGCTGTGGTTGCGATTGGGGAGCTATCGGCGATTATTTTTGGGAGCGATAAACAGACACAGCGAGAGATTCTAGGGACAGCATAAAAAAAACGGGAGAAGCAGAGAGTAAACGAAAAAGAACGAGAGCGAGAGAGCGTGAGTTTACCAGATTGTACGGTCAAACAGTAAACGTGTAACTATCTAGAACATCTCCCCAAAGAAGATGCAAAGGGCCCACACTAGACGGTTGCGCGCATGAGATAATGTTTTTAAAATGCATTTGCTGTAGATGTTTTTGATGTCGTCGCGGCCGAACCGGCTACACAGAAACGCATCGTCTGTTTCTCTGTTCCACCTACACGATCAGCCGGCGAGACGGATGGAAAAATAAAAATATGACCATTCTGGGAGGCACGGCTGGGACAATTTGTTAGCAGACTGTTCTTTAAAAACATTTTCCTGTGCGTCGGTGACGGAGACAGACGGAGGGTCTAATGGGGGGCGAGAACGTTTATGAGGACGGTACTTCATGTGGCTTGAATTTAATGATTCATATGACAGGATATTTGAAGTTTGTTTGAATGGAAGATGGAATGAATTCTCAAGAAGAACATTTATTTCTTGCCATATTATTTGTCTCGAAATGTTTGACATACAGGGAATGGGTATTTAAATTTTTGAAAAAAGTTAGTTTCCACAATCATCGAACAAATCAATTAATCAAATTGTTTGACTGTAATAAACATGTTATGACATATTTGCTTAAATAATATAATAAATGTAAGGATATCCTTTACAATGAACTATTAATGCCTTATCTTACCTTAGACTTCCTGTATAATTTTTTTAATTGATACATTCGTGTGAGTTCGATTTTCCTCTTTCAATCAACTATCAGTTAAGCTATCATTCGCTTTTAACATGACTTCCCGCAAAAACATTTATTAAAATTTCGTTCAGATTTAATCTTGATAAGTTATTATCGAACCTTTAATTACAAATTATTTGTTCTCAAACATGCCTAGCTCATAAATCATACGGGATATCTATGGGGTTCATAGATTAATATCTGTGGAAGTTTCATACCTACATTTGAACAAGATTGTCACAAATTCCAACAAAAGAAAAATTATCTTATGATCCAATTCTTGAAGCTCCGAAACGGTTCTACTTCCTTTCGTGTTTCATGTTGTCGTGCAGTAAATCAAAAACCAATGTTTTGTGACCCTCTCAAAACATCGATGAAAAAACATTTCCTCAACACAACCAGCATGGCAATAACACCGATGAACGATTTATCACGCACGTGGCAATTCGTTTGGTTAATCTTTGGCAGCATTGGAAACCACTGCCAGCAAGCTGACAGGTGCCGAACAGTACACTGTTCCTCGGTTAGAAATTTTCCACCAGATTGGAAAACTTTGACTCCGAAAATTAGGAACACATGGTACTAATACTCGCGTGTGCATATGCGTCGTTAGAATTTCGTTACCATTTTGTATCCAACCAGTCCCGAAGTCAATCAGTTTTTTTTTTGTTATACCCGGCAGTCTGCTAATGGTAGGAAAATGATTCTGGTGAAATATTCTAATAGCTTTGCCGGGCGGGAAAATGCCCATTAGCATTCCGGTGGGTGTTATGTTGTACGGGAGCAGTGTATTTTCCTTCTTCAGTGCCCGTTTTTTTCCCGGCCTGCTTCACTTCAGCCGGCATGTCATCTTTTTCGAGCAACATTTTATGACGCTGTAGCATTCTCACAGGGCCCAACGACACTATTCACTCAAGTGGATGGAAGCCAGAGCTTGTCGGCAAACTGTGAGGAAGACGCTGGAGTGCAGTGCACTCACTGCGAGCTGAAATAAATGGCTAAATTTAGCTTAGGTCGCGTCGTCGATTTACACAACAGTAGTTGAGCGAACGCATCTGCAAATCTGCTGTCGTGGACATGCCTAGCTCGTACTACACGTGAAACACGTACTTTTGCTGGGGTCTGCTAATCGATTCCACGTCCCGATCGGTGAAAACAAATATTCATTCATCGATCAGGCCCGATCGAATCGTGTGACCCAATGATGCAGGGAAGGTTGTGCTTGCGGAGTTCATTCATCGTGTGTTGGAATCTCTAAGAGGTTTATAATTTCCTATAACCCAACCATCGCGTTCCACCGATTGCTGCGAGCAACGTGTGGTGACTACATATTTACTCGAAGATGGAGCACTGATGCACGATCGATTACAGCGGAGCACACACAAAACTCTGCCCCAGCGGAGGGATGGACGATTTATGGACACTTCCAGACATAGTTTCATTCGTCCGCCCTTACCTCCATGCCCTTGGAAGGCTTGTGGAGATGAGTGTGTAGTGTTCGTTTTCGGGTTTTCGATTGTTTCCGATCGAACTTTCCCGGCGAATGGTGAAAGTATGCACGAGGTTCGCTGCAACATTGACCTCCGAATTCTGGCATTGACGTTTCTCGCTGATATCCGGAAGTGAGTGTTATATTGAATAGCAGCTTGCGGCAACAGCTGCCATCGTAGTGTCAAAATATCAAAATGTGCTCAATAGTATTCGATGAATGTACTCGAGACTTATTATGTTGATATATCGAATGTTTAATGCAATCCCATCGGAAGATTACAAATAAATTACTCAATTTTTATATCCTCATTTAATCTTCTCTTTTTTAATGGAGAATATAAGAACACTCAAAAAAAAAAAATGAATGTCAGACTTACTTCTTAATTTCAGCTAACTTACAGCTTGAGTTTTCTTACTTTTTTATTTCCCGATCAAAGTTATGCAAAAGCAAACAAACGTTTGAAGTGCAGCGTTTTAATATTGTCAAATTAGTTTGATTAACTGAAGCCCGGGGCGGGGTTCATCAGTGTCCACAGTGTTGGAAGATCTTGTCAACATGAGTGCAGCCACGAAGAATGATGATCCAAACCCACCCTACTTTTTCACTTTAGAACGACAAACTTTATGCCATCGTATGTGTGGCTCCGTATTCTTTTTTTATATTCGCAAAGCAGGACGTTTCTCATTCATTAACATTTCCATTTTTTGATGCGCGTTTAAGATGGGATATTAAACACACAGAACCGGTGCCTTTTTCCTACTGTCTAGAACGTACGGTTCGCATACGCTATCTTTCATCATGTCGGATCATAAAAGAACCCTGTGCCGCCTCTCTGTACATCACATCCCCGCTTCGGTCTGGACTTTTAATTTTTCCCTTTTCACCAAGGACTTGCCCGTACATTCCGTCAGACGCGTGACCATTTTCGGAAGCGTGGCGCTGTCGATGCAGGAACACAATGTGCACTGTATGCGCTGCAACCGTGCCGCCTGCAGACTGAATGGTACGCTCGGAGCAATTGTCTGCTCTGGTGAAGCGTGAAAAACCGGCGGCTCTGTGTCAATTATCCTTACCATCAGACGGGCATGTGGTGGAAAACTTACAGCCAGCATCCTAGCACGTGCTACCACAAAGTCTTGGCTGATTGTGCGTCGCACCGAAAGCCTTACGGGCACGTGACACAACAACGTGTCTAGGTGTGCTACAGCGTCAGTACCGACCGATAAGAATCCAGGGGGAGAAAAAACTGCAGCATCCGCGTTTGGAAAATTTCGCAATGAAAAGAAACTCAGCATACCTTCAAAGCGTTGTGTGCATGTGTGACGCGTTGGTCGCAATTACGCAGCAACAAAGGAAACGTCCTTCTCGATTGCACCTCGTTTTTCTCTGCATTCTCCCACCCTTCAAATGAATTACATAGCTTTATAACTTTTGCTTTTAACCACCGAAGAAGGGATGAAATATTAATCAAACATGACTGTGCTTCCATGTGCCGCACATACCACTGATTACCCCTATGAGTTCCTTATCATCGTGCGCTTATTTGCGCACCATACCTGTGGCCTTGTTCCACAGTGGATATTGCGAACGAGAAACTATTTTTGTCCGTACAAAAGTCATTGCCCGTCGGTGGAAAATCTGTCCACCGGCACCGGGAGAGGTAAACAAACGCCGTGCGCAGTAGGTTGTCATTTTCGTCTAACACTCACAGGATTCCAACTATAGCTATAGGGGGTGAATGACACTATATTTGTGCGTATTTTTTATTGTTCCTTCCCTCAGTTTGTAAGGGAATATGCACAACCCTAAGGAGACATGCTTTACAGAGCACTGGTGACGTTTAGAAAAAAAAGCAATTGCCTTTTATGCGTAAAATTATGATTGACAGCCATTGTATTTTCTCGGACGTATAGTCGAAGGGCAATTTCAATAAAAATCATTTCGAAAGAATTTTTCATTGCCTGCTTGTTGCCGTTTTTAACTCACAAAAGCAAACTATCAATAACATATTTATTGGCTTCAATTTAATGTATGCTTCCGTGCACCATTTATTCGACACACTTAATCCAGTGACTTTAGTTAATGCACTTCTCGCTTTCTAAGTTTCTTCATTTTATGACGCATAAAATGCATATCCAATAATGTTCAGTCTGTAGCCCTCTGTTTTGGGTATTGTAATCCAATTTGTTGTAATGTCTCTGGCAGTTCAACGATCTGCATACATTTCGGGAACGAAGTACAGTGAAAGAGTGATAGAAGAAGGGTTCAAAAGGGTCACATCTCGCACGGGATAAACCTTCCGAACAGCTGTTCAAGCCGCACACGGGGCACGTGCCCCCTAGCCGTGCAATGCGCAGGTTCCCTTCGGTTGGACCCGAGCAAGAGTTTCCCCTTGAGTGAGGAAGATGCAAAACAGGGGTGCGTTTCGATTGGAAATTTAACCCAGCAAGAGAACACTGGAAGGATCACAGGAAAGTAGGAAACAAAGGGAACCAAAGGGAACCCAAAGAGGGTCTCTAACTTAGTAATGTTTGCGTTAGATCAACGATCGCACCAACAGTGTTTCGATGTTTTTCGCATCGTCCCGTTACGGGTACCAAAACCGTTCCATACTTGTGGCAAAAGCAAACAGAAACCCCTTTTTGGGATAGTTTTTTTGCGCACAATTTTTGGCTGACTTTACGTTTTGTGGCGATAGTGCAATATGAAATGTACGGTTGAAAAAGCCCCACACGAAAGAAGGATAGAACAACAAACACCACACAGCGATGTATTTACCGAATCCCGTATGGTGGTTCCTGCCGATATGTAATGCACACAAAAACACATGGGTTTAGCATATTAAAAGAAAAACATACAAACTCACTACTTAAGACAAACAAATTCGACCCAATTTATGCGCAGGGAATGAGAAATGCTTTGTTTGGATGAATCATATCACTGTTTTTCCTACGGTTAGTAGAAAAAGTTTGTTTTTTTTTAAATGCAAACTCACGCTTGTAGGGATGCAAAGCATAGAATGCACTTTGGGCGAAAAAATATTGTAACATTAAGGCGAGGAAAGCATAAACAGTTGCTCGTCGGAAGTATGAGGTTCGAATGATATAAAACATGCCGCATGGAAGGTAGCTGCAGCGTGAAATTTTCGAATTAAGAACCCTTTTGTGCTTTATCTTCAAAACCCACCTGCTGTGAGGTAAAGCGTTAGATTTCGCTTCAAAATTGGTTGAATGTAAAACGTATGAAAGATGGGTGGCAAAACTCAAGGGCTGTAATGGGGATATTTCCAGCCCTCAGTGTTCAAGCGTTTGCTCGTTCCGTTGGGTATTTTAATCCCATTTCTAGTTTATCAGCCCCACACGGTGCAAGTAATCTGCCAAAATGGAGAAGGAGAGTAATGAATATTAAACGCCAACCGGCAATGAATCAAAATATCGTTTGTGTTTTTAGCAGCAAACATCTCCCCCATCAAGTTGCTGTACATAAATCAGGCGCACCGAAACATTGAGTGCGCCTGCGAGGTATGCAACCGGCACAGCGCGTTTATTTCAAACGTGAGTAACGTTTTTTATTTTTATTTCTGGGTTCATTTTAGCAATTAAGAAGTGCATGATTAACACGGATAGCATTTAATCGTCTGGCTACAAAGGAGTACATTTCGTTTAATATTACGATGTCAGCGGTGATAGCAAACTTGCGTATATTGTGCGGAACAGGGAGGGAAATTCGGTCGAAATTCTTCTGAAACATTTTGTTGAAATAACGAACTGTCTGCGTTAGTTGTGTTTACATTACCGAGTAATAACATGACGCATGGAAAACCCTACCCAACAGGTCAAAACTGTGCTTTGTTTAGATTACTACAGAATGAGTTTTGCAGTTGGGGTACGAGATCGCGGGTTGACCACTCTGGAGCGATGTTTATGCATAACTTCATCCTGACGCGCTTTAAGACATGCATTCGCTCGATCGCCATGGTAGGCAGAAACCCAACTCTAATGTTTAAAAAAAAACGAACTAAAAATTCCTAAAACCTAAAATGTTAGATCGGAAATACCACCACTCCACAATACGATGTACAACCAGTCGAACAAATAGTTTGAAAAATCCAATTCCGGGCCACTTTGTCCGTGAAACAAAAATGTACCTTCAATGCGGAACAGCGATACGCGATACGCAGACCAATCAATCGTTATTATTTCATTACCGGCCTGCCAATACAATACCCGGCGCGGATGCATTCGTCGATTGCAACTATAAAAAGCAGAATAGACGGCCACGGGCAAGAAGCGTAACTGGCGAAACGATAAAGAAAAAGAACGTACTGCAAATTGTACTGCAAATTTTTCAAATTGTGGTACGAAAATTGCACACAGATGGGGGGAAAAAAACTTTCGCACATTGAACCGCCGGCGGTTCTGTTTTTCGCGCACACCAATCATCGTTCAATAGGAGTTTGTAAAAGATCACTTTCTCCGGTGTGTGGAGGAGAATAGTGATACAGGCGGGCGAAGGTAGCCTACACATGTAGACACACACGTGGGATCTTCACTGGTCGGCGATCATCATCATTACGATCGTCAGCAAACATATGTTCGAGTGTAGATGCGTGTATGCGCAGTGTTTAGTGCGGCGAAGAGAGATTGCAGCAGAAGAGAATAGGTGATGATCATCACTAGTTGGCCGGCTTCCACGTGGATAGCGCCGCGGTTTTGTACTTGCTGTACCGGCGATCTACTATCGGCACTGAGGCAAGCAAAATGGAAAGGCTTTTTGTTTCTTTTCTTTGCTCCAAAATAGTAAACTCTTTCTTGCTAACGCTATGTTGTTTTCTTCGATTGCACCTTTCCCTGTCCAGCCTTAGACATCCCTTAGGCATCGGCCACCTGTACTGCTGTAGTGCATTACACTACTTTTGATCGTGAGTGTGAGCATATGTGTTTTTTTTTATCTTCTTAATTTCTCATTCATTGGACAGCATCATCCGCTCGTTCGGGCAGTACGCTCCAAAATCAACTCGAGCCCTTTCAGTTTGGATCGAATGAGGCCCCATACCGCTGGCCTCAATTGCAAGACACTAGACTACCTCATCAAGGTCGACAATAGTCGATACTCTGCCGGCTGAAGGGAAAGGAGAGTTCCGGTGTTGGAGTTTTTTTTTCTCTGTATGCTGCATTACACCCACCGAGCGCATACGCGTCATAAAACTGAAACCGTCAAATTTCACCGCACACACATACACTCGGTAAACAATCCGTATCAAATTTTGTTCACTCACCTGCCCACTTGCGTTTCTAACTTCCGATTTCTTCTTCGTAGCAGTTGCAGAGCACTACACTCCCTCTGGCGTGTGTGTGTGTATATGGGCATCAGCCTCGGCGGACGCGTGCCTCGGTGTTGAACGGCTCGATAACTTCTCGCTTCCAAAGAAAACGCCTCAGATGACGACTACCAAATCTGATATCCGATATGTCGTTCGCTAGGGTAGCAAACAAGTGACCGGACACCGGTAACGACGTCTCACACGACACCAAAACACAACGGTTCGTACAGCTTCCACCATTCGCCACACACTCGCGGATGGTCGCGAGATGCCGGCACCACGAAACACCAGACACAGACTAGTCGGAACGATCTTTGCATAACACCGGACTAAATATGGTAAATTTTTGCGAATGATCGCGTGGATCACCTCACGGTTCGCACACGAATAGCACTACTGATCGGGCACAGCTTCCTCAGCGCATATTCATCCAGTGAAGCAGCATTCTGTGCCGGATAATCAATTAGGCTTGTTTTAATTTCTTCTCTTCACACTTTACACACAATGCCCGGTTTTGGAGAGTGTACGGCATCTCTCTCCCTGCAACGTACTTCAACGGTACATCACCGGAGGGCTAGAATCTTTATTGAAGATCACCCGGGGAGCCAAATGAAATAAAAAAACTCCACTCCCTTTAACGCACTTACATGGAACGGCGTACAGTAGCAACTGGGTTAAGAAGGCGCCTGCAAACCAATCACCCAGAGAGTTATGACTGGCTAGCTGTTCGTTTACGTCTGATCCGGATTCTTGCACATCCCGATCGCAATCGCCACACTTCCCGGAAACTCTCGGAGCTGAAACGACGGATAAAAACAAAACAAATGAAATGCATGAATATGATCTGGCGCTGTGGTCATCAGCTTCGGAGTAAGTTGGCATATTTTTGCGCCGACCTCATACTTCGACAAGGTCACAAGACGGGACACCTACAAACGGCATCAGTCACGTCGAATCTGTGTGTTCGGTGAATGATGGCGCTTCTGGAAATGTGCACCCACCAACGAGATTGAATTGAATCGTGTACCAACCGGTGGTAATGGGCCTTCTGAGCGTAGTGCATGAAAGAAGCACGGTTTACTCGTACTGATTCGGACGCTTTCAATTGCGTTCAATTGAATGATGGAACTATCACCCAGACCGTCGCTGTGAGTGATCTGCTCGTGCCGGATAGGTTAAACAAGCGCGATCTTTACGGGAGTAGAACGTACCCAAAACCCGAAGCGGACAGGGCCGGCGGTCTGGTCACGTTACCGATTGTGACCGAACCGTCACGAGTTACGAAAGCGAATGGAGTGGATACTATCTTGAAGTTGGAAGCTACACCTAGGTCTCGCGATCTCAACACGTTTTCGTGCTATCACTTCTTTCGCCCGTGTTTTGTCGCACCCGCCGGGTTTACATTTCCTGGCGGGGCACGGATCTACGTGGGCCACGGCTATCGTGGAGACCGCCATTCTCAACCATCCCATCCCAAAGTGAGCCATCCTAACGCTGGTAAATAGCAGGGGGACCCACCGAATGTCAAGAACATGTGGGCTGGTCCAGTTATGTGTTGCGGGTCCGGTTCTCGGTCTCTCGGAGCCAGTCCAGCCCGCGTCAGCCATTCGGACTTTCGGACCACGAAAGGGCCTTCGAAGCCGAAGAACTTCATTCCTTCCCCGTGGCGTCTGGTGGTGACCGTCCACCGCTGACCTGGACGTATGTGTTCCTACGCATAACGTTTCGGTGACTACATTTTGTGCCGCGCCATACCATTAGCATAAGAATGGTATCGTGTTCATCAAACTGATGCTTTACTTTGTTTTGCTGCATTTAAACTGCAGCGCGGTTGGTCCGTGATTCCGTGTGCATTAGCTACGGGCAGAAGGTCTCTCCGATGTAATTCAAACCCGTGCGCTTTCGCGCCAGACAAATGAAATGTGCCATAAAACAGGACCATAAATTCGATGCAAATGCACGAGATTTGTAATCGAAGCAAAACGCGGAAGTGCATTGTATGGCTCCAGAAAGGGTTGAGGATTGGCAATCAGAAGAGTGCGGGATGTATTTGGTCAAATGTTTTAAAACTGTTCTGCACAAATGGGAATGGGACAATTTATCTATTTATCGTGCTCGTTTTATAAATCGTGCGACAGTTACAGATGGATAATTTCGTTCCGTTGAGCTGCTAGGATAGAATTCTTTAGATAGGGCCAGAAAAGAAGATAGAAAATTAGTAAATCCTGTAGTACACAAAATGGATCGTGCTCTAGGTGGATCGGTTGGACCGGCACGACACGCTTAATATAGGAGATTGTTTATGTTACACGCCATGGTTTCATGTGACGCTTTCCCCGTCTGCAGGAAGATGTTTAACACATATACAATCTGTGGTTCTTACACAGTCGCCCTCGATTGTTCTTCGGTGATCAATGTGAGGACGTTTCGGAAGCGATGATGCGTTACAACGGATACTATGGAAGCGATTATTGATCTACAGTGGTGTTTCCGCAGCGTTGCTTTACTTCGCAATCTTTTCAATAGCTACTATCTGATTAAGCTAGTATTCAATTGTATCCAATTCTATCTTCATCTTGGAGAAGCTGCGTATTTTGTTGATTTAATTTAGCAAACAACAAACCCCCGTTATAAGTGTTTTCTCCGCAATTTCTGTAAATAGAAATTAGTGTAGAAAGTTATGCTCGAAAATAGATTGTACATTTATAACCACGTATGGGCACCTAGCAGATCACAACAAAACAACCGAGGTACAGTTCTATACGCAACAAGAAAACATTGTGCTTCAGGCGCTCTTATTTCTTTCCAACACCCAACAAATGGATTGGTCTGCCGGCTTTTGCGTTCGGTACTAATTGAGATGGATTGTGGGCGCTTCGGATGTGACCGACGTTGGTTCGTGCCTCCCTGCATCTGTCCCCGGCATGCCGTACGCATATACGCGCCGTGAAGCAATCGAGAACGATTTCGGAAAGGTAAATAAATAAATAAACCGAAACGTCCCTCAGGATAGAAAAGGGTAGAAGGAAGGGACAAGAAAAGCAAGGTGGACGGTAAGGGCGAGTAAAAACACGAACATATTAAGAATTTCACGTTTCACCCGTGTCCGGAGGAGACGACCCGTCCGGGCCAAACCGACCACCTGGGATTACTTGGTCGGAAACGGACTGCCGTTCTTTCGCTCTTTCTTCTACTGGTCGCAACGAGCCGTCCACCGAAGCTAGCTGACGGTGGAGGTATTAAATATTGCGAAACTAATGCACCGCGAAGTCTGAACAAATTATGCTCGTATCGATCAATGGCGTTAAATGGGTCCCGGTGTTTCGAAAACGAAGGGAATTCTCATCCTGCCGTAGTGCGCCGAAGAGGAGGACGCTGTGTCCACAGCGTTGCACCGAGAGTAATTAATACAACCATTTCGACATTCGTACTATCCCGGGACGAAGGATTCCTTGATAAAAGCCATAAATTACAGTGGCCAACTATCGAAATGGAATGCAGACACCACAGCGGGAGTTTGAGCGCGATCAATGACCCGATTGTTGCATGTTGCAGGTAAAGAAATATTTAGTACTTTTATTAGAGCATGCAGCAGACTGTATTCTTGGCACTGCTGTCAGCTGACGTCAAAACAACGTCAGGAGTGTAAAGAGATCACAGCTTAGAAGGTAAATTAAACCTGTTATTTTGAGTTGAGTATCTTTTCGAACGTTGCTCCGGAAGATTACTCTCAGAAGTTCCTCGGAAACTCTTCGAATGACTTAATTCTCGTTGGATTCTTCTTAAGTTTAACGAGTTTGTGAGCCCTTTTTCAAGTGGGAGGTCTTCATCCGGTTTTTCATCTATGATATCATCACAGGTGGTCATTATCACTACACCTTGTTGGGTGTGACAAACATGCAGCCCGCTCTAAATCAACCGGGATATTACTGGAACGAATAATCCATTAGAAACTAGTTCCGGTGATTTATAACGTTAAAAGATTCTTGCGTGAGGACACGTAGACAATATAATGCTTATATGTGTTCCGTGTGTCTCTTTGACATCGGAGTTCCCGGTAACGAAATGAAAGTTATTACTGTACCTGTTTATTACTGATACTCCACGTCCAGAATTCTAATAGCTGCAATGCGCCTTCATTTATCGCACATCGAATTTACTGATTTGGGTTGTATAGTAATATTTAATGGCCGTGGTCTTGTAAAGCAAGCGATGAGGCTTGTAAAGAATCACAAGAATTCATACCGTATGGTTATAGGTGACATCTATCGGAGTTGGGAACGGTTCGCCAGTCCCAACGCACCCGCATATTGGCCTTCACAGCACGGGAATCATCTACGTTTATTTTTCGGTAACGTTCTAGGGTGGCGTTCGGTTTGTATGACCAATTCCGTTTCTGCAATCCTGACCCTCCTAATATATTGCGCCTAATCCGGATGGTGTAGGTCTGCTGAAGCGACACGACAGTGAAGCTACCCTCACTTCACTTGGTGGCTTCGAATTTCACACAAAACCATGCGCCGCCGAACCAGCTGGTGGCTGGACCGTTCGATAATCAGCTTAGCCATCCAATCCAGCACACTGTTCGCCCCGAAACCAAATGGCGAGTTTGTCATTTGAGTTTCCAATAATGTTTTTGTTTCTATAAATGAGAGGTGCACATGGCTTTGGGTAGGTTTTCCCTCACATTGAACATTTCTAGGTGATGTCTATGAGGAACTTCTGAAAAATAACAGTAAGGGACTCGCTTAACAAACTCGCATTTCTGAAGGGATACTTCAAGTGTCGCTTGTCCAGCACACTCGGTGGACGCATTCACTCTAGTGGTGCATGTGGAATGTGTAGTGACGTTTTGGTCGCATGCGTACAACGCATGCATCTCGCCGAATGGCCGTTGAAGAAATACACAACTCCTTCTTACGAAGGTTCTGAGGTAAACGGCCGTTGTTTCACATGTATATCAGAGGGTGTTTACAATTTCCCAGACGATTTATTAAATGTCTGGGGATAAACACTAAATTATGTCCCGGTGTTTGTCTCCGTGCATTAATATACTGTCCACTAGAGGTTCTAATCTGTTTCACTTTCTTATGTTCCAGCATCACTAACTTACACTCCAAACATCAATGATTAAAACTGACAACAATTTACCTTTATAGCCGGCACTTTTCACAAAACTAGATAATCAAACATTTCTCCTCACGATTCCTCTGACCATCTGGTGAACGTTGCGTGGTGCATTTGTTTTTGCACTTCTCTTATCACAAACCATGCAATTACTTTACGCAATAAGCATTCACCGTTAAACGAACACCCATCACCGCACGCAGTATCACCGGCAAACCATTCACAAAACGATCGATTGTCCGCGATTATCCGCGGTGAAAAACGAGGCCCCCGATTATCGGCAGAAAATGCCGACTCGCGTCCGCGTCGCGCGAGTGCCGAGGAAAATCTAATTTCTCGCCGCCCCTTCTGGTACGGGTTGCATGCGCTTGTGGATGCGTAGAAATCAACCATCGAAGTCGAATTTTCTCTCACCATGGTCGGTTTTGCTCTCGTGTTACTGCTTGAGGTTGTACTTTTAGACTCAGCTGTACATCCCATCTGTTATAGCGCTGACGGAGAGGGTTTTCCGGTTCCATTTAATACTTTGAACGTTTTATCGTTGTTGTGAAATAACTTTAAACTTAATTACTTTACAATAACAATTCTCATAGCAGCTGTTTTACCATAAGGTTCGATTATTTAAAAACTTCTACTTTCATGCACGATAGTAAGGCAAGTAACCCTGCATTGATCTCAGTGCGTGCATGAACCTCTCAGCAGTAGTACGTGCTCTACCGAAAATGTGCTCCGTACGTACCACATGCGTGTTGCATTGTACGCGGGAAAAGGAAAACCGAAACGTGCTCTTTTCCTTTTACAAAACAGAGTTCGATAGCAATAGAATACACGCACACAAAGAGCAGGGAACAGGATAATGTGCCCCATGTGGAAGGATAACGTTAGAAAAGGGAATAACGTTCTCGCTTGGCCGACAGCATTAGTAGGGGTGAGACTTTGTGTGAAACGTTGAAGGTGTTCGGGTGGAAAACGGTTGCAACCCGGGTTTCAAAAGGGTCCTATATGCGACTGCCAAGGGTTAAATGGGTAGAAGAATAGAATCCGGACGGACCGGTGATGTGCATTAAAATGCGAAGCAATGGTCAAGTTAATACTGGTCAGCTGTTGTTGTTGTGCTGGCATGATCGTATCGGGGCTAATTTGTTGGCAATAAGCGAAGATACAGGGGAAACCCGTACATGGAAATTATTCTTGCGAAGCGGTTAATGTGCTGTTGTTATTGAGCGGTGCCAAGTCATTTTCGATTGCAGTTACAGCATTAAAAAATGCGAAAATTTTCGTGAATTGAAGATTTTCTTCGTGGAACAATAAATTTTGCATCTTCCAAGAGCTGATGTTTTGTTAAATCGTACAATTTGTAGTATATAATATATAACAAATTCGTTCACATACTATTACGCATACCGGGTGCACTCGCTAAAATATTTTTCCTTTTACGATAACCACTTTTTTCATATGCTATTGATCGTTCAGGCGATCATAAGAATCTCGTGGAGATTCTTCTTGCTGGGACACGTGGGATACATTGAGGCCTTATCTTGGGTAGGGGAACACTCAAAGCTCTCGTAATGACAAGACGTAAGGTTTTGTTGATTAGTGTGTAGCTCAGACGATTCAAACGGTTCTGTCTCGTCTAAGCTAAGGCATCTTTATTTATACTCAGTTTTGCATTGAGGTTTTTACTCTATTTGTTAAACTATGTTTTGGGAAATGACCTCAATATAAATGCTTATTGCTTTCTAAGCAGTAATATTGCAAGTTTGTGCCTGTGGTCGTTAATCACTGGTGGCGTTGAGTTTACGCGTGCAGTCTTTTCTCGAGTTTGCAAAACTTTAATGTTCGCGTAACTCGAATTCCCTTTTAATAACTTATAAGTATCTTGTAAGTAACTTACAATATCGTTTATGTTTAGTCTTCAGGGACCGGTTTCTTCTTTTCACATTAATAATGCACATTAAGAAGCACATTAATAATTGATATGTTTACGTTTATATCGACAATGAGAGTAAATTTTGACCAAAATTAATGTTTTTCATATTAAAATGTAACTTATTTTTGGGAAAATTTGAAATTTGACATAAAAAAGTTTCAATTCTGCATGCAAAATTGCAAGAACTTTCAAAATTGTTAGATTCGCGTATCTCGAATACGCGTAACTCGGGAAAAGGACTGTATATGCAAGAATGCTCACTTAGCTTAACGCATTATCTGTGTGTTCTTCAGCGCTTCATTTTGATAATGTTTGCGTTTGCATTGGTCAATAGTTGAGTGCAATTGCTATTTGTTATTTCTTTCCAATGTTTGCCTAAATGTGGGTCACCGTCACTGTTTCCGGGTAACTGTTATTTGTAGATAAAATGCACTTTAATATATCGTTTGATATGAAGTGGCTAAAATATTTTCGTCATCAAATTTAAGCTGCTTAGCATATCTCCTACACCTTCGTATAAAATCTCTAGACCCTCAATTTAATTAACATTAGTGTCACAACTGCATCTTCAAAAAGATGCACTACACTAGTTCATTTCGTAAACAAAACAGTGAAAACATTTTTCTCATTCTCAAAAACAAAACCCTCCATCGCCGGGAGTAATCCTAGTCACACTAATGTCACAATTTAATGCACTAGCCACTAACACATACCCATTCGATCCTAGCTCTCTTTTTTCTTCATTGTGTAACGTTTATTGCTGACTTTATTGCGGGACATATTGGTTTGAGAGCTAACCAAGGATGAAAGCGGAACATCGCTCACGGTGCTGTAAATCCGTGGATAATACAGCGACATGCGCACTGGTACCCGTTCGGCATTACAAAGCACCGTCAGCCGAAAACGAGCTGTCAGATTTATCATTCATACCTATGCCAGCAGGAATAAATGGGGAGCAGCTACCGAAAGCTGTCACCACGCCCCACAGGTCACACAATGCCCCAGAGGGATTTACTGCAGGTCCATTACGGTGGAAAACGGAATCGTTTCCCAGACTGGCCTTACACCTCTTCGAAACTCGCAAAAACTCCCTGGCCGAACAGCTGTAACTGGCAGGACACGCCAAGCGTTCGATCCGATTCTGTTGGTTTTCCCCCCCATTTTGGGTGGGTCTCGGCATTATTGTGGCGTGTAACAACCACAAACCGTCGCCCTTAGGCCAGCTGGGGACAGCCTTGACAGTGATGAACTCACAGTTGTTGGCAAAACTCCGAAAAAAACCGCACCTCTTCACGTATCGATCGGTTTCCGTCTGGAACTAATGAGAGTGGAAGATGGGTTTGGGTACCCTGGGGGGAGGAGGGCACGGGGATCCGACCTCTAGCATTAGCTTATCGTCGTTACCGTGTTTGTATTTGCTTGTTCGTAAAGTGGGATTGCTTCTACAGGATGACGAAGCTAGTGATAAAGAAGCATCTGCACACCAAGTGGCCATTTGAGCTACAATGCTATGCGTAGGAGAAGAGACAAGATGGGACGAGCTGGGCAGGACCTTCTGCAGTAAGGATGCTTTAGAATACAGGCTGCATGTTTGCACTCCTTTCACAGCCATCAAAATACGCCAGCAGTGATACTAACCTTGTATATTAACCACAGTATTCTCAACATTCACAACATAAAATGATACAAACAAAAAGGAACACAAATGAGCGCACGGTACACTATTTCGTTTTGGTGGCCTATTTTGCACACGTACACGATGATTTACATCACAAACGGAGGCTCCGTACAACAGAACGTCGTACTATGACCGATCCTGACAGTACGCGCGAGAGAACTGTCAGGCTCGGCAACGGTGTGCTGCTCAAACCGGCCGTCGGAGATGGCCCTGCTTGGTCCTGTGTGCTCACGTGTTCGTACTCGTCGAAACGCGCCATACTGGCTAGGCGGGTAATCTCTCGGATAACGTGTTCCGCTCTTGGTTCTGTGCATCGTGTTCTCTGTCTGCTTCCGAGCCACTATCAGCATATGTGTGTATGGTAGGGCTTATCGCAGACAAACACCGTTTTGAATGACAATGGCCTGATAAGCATTAGCGGGCCTTCAGTTTGGAGGATGAACCAGGACGAAGCAAACCCCGGGGTTGGGTGACGTTGCCACCGGTGTACGCCGGATGGCATCCGGATGCGCCACAGTGACGATAGAGGAAATAGAATGCCGTTTCTTTGCAACGTACTTGTCTTTGTCGGTCGCGATAAAGCGATTGTATTTAGCGGAGAAGAATGTGTTCTAGGAGAAGATGAATTTTATTTGTTAACCGAGTAGTCTTTGTAATGTAAGGAGGTTGCGGTAAGAAATATTTTTGAGTGCGCATATATTAACATTTGGGCAATTTCAGATTATTTCACAACTTGGGATTTTTCTCAAATAACCTAAAGGTGATCAAACTGGCGAGAATTTAATTTGAATAACGCAAACTGATTTGCAGAACTAAGGAGTAAAAAAGCAAAAATCGATAGTTAGTGCAATCGAATACAAAATATAACAAAAATACTGTTTATTGGCGTGCACAATAACGAAACAAAATACAACTACTACATTCATTTATACAACTTTCGCTTCGTTGTACATAGAACAACCACCCTTCTGCTAAAACATAATTCACACCCCTAGTAACTACACGTCTCCACAATCCAGTTGCAGATTGATCCCACAATCGCCCTGCGTCTTGGCCTTGAGGAACATTAGCTCCTTGCTGTGCAGCGCAATGGCCAGATAGTGTAGTTTACACTTGAAAAATGGTGCCTGCGGTAACTGCACACTTGCCATCTGAATGCCGGACGACGCCAGATTAAAGCTGTTCCAGTGCACGAACCCTTGCCTGCCACGGTACGTATACAGCTGTACTTTTCGATGGTTTTCCAAAAATGTCAGTATCGTTTCGTCCCTTATTTCCAGCACCGTCAGCTGTGACGGCCGATGGCAGGAAATGATCTGGAACAGATGACCCTGCAGAATGTCGCTATAGATGCGGATGGTGTCGTGTTTACCCTTGACGATCGTATTCACCGTGTTCGTGACGGCGATGAGTAAACGTCGCGCTTCGCCCTTAAAGCCAACGTGCAGGGTAACCAGCTCACCGGTGGCAGGATCCGGGAAATGATAATTTTCCGTAGTGCTGATGCGTCCCAGCGGTACCGGCTTTGCTATCCGTGGCTCGGGAAGATGTTGCGGTTCGACCAGCACCGTTGCCAGTTCGCGAGTCTTAATGACGGTGTCGTTGCTTTCCTGCATCGCTCCAATCTCATTCAGCGGGTCCGGTTGGGTAAGTAATGTCACGTCTGGTGAGTATTCGTCGGGCGTATCGTCCGTCCGGTAGTACGAATTGTTCCGCTGCATATGATTATACATGTTAATGGGGGAGGCGAATAAGGCCAGGTTCACGAGCGGAACATCGTTTGATCGTTTTTGGCGGGTAGCTGCGGTGCTTTCTTTCCGGGAGAGAATTGCGATCCGTTTACCGTCGGATAAAGCAAGCCCAACACCGAGGGTATACGGTACAAAACTAGCCGACTCGAATATACGCGACAGATCCCATTCATCCTGCACGTTACCCGAAAGGTCGTACTCAAGAACGGTCGTTCGATCCAAGATGTAGAATCGCTCGAATGTAGCGGGATCTACGAATATACTGTCGACATCCTTATTCGGGAAGTTCTTGACCATTTCTAATGATAATCCCTTAAATTGCCATATCGATAAACCCGTCACGTTACAATGCTCATCGGTCGGCGCCGATCGTGTTATCAGGGCGAGACTCTCCTCATCCCGGGCAACCGTATGCCACTCGAAAATGTATCCCGTGTGCACTTTGAACAGGCCGACGAACGTTCTGTCCTGTGGATTCCATTGGTAAAACTTGCTACCACAGCCGTAGTTAATCCCGAGGAAATAAATTCCCTGGTGCTGGAACGTCCAGAACGATTGGATGGGTCGCTGTTCGCGGATTGTTTGGCGTTGTACGAAATAGTTAAAGAAATAGAGACCTCGCTGCGTTCCATTGATGAGTGCTTGTGTTTCGCGACAGGAAGTACGATAGTTTGCGCGCCGTTTCGTTAGCTCACCCTCGACGAGCTGTTTCTCCGAATGTAATTTTCGTACAATGGCGTCAATAGTCAATCCATTGATTGTGCCATTACCGTGGATGGAGTCGCGGAAAACGAATTTGCGCGATCGAAGTTTACCCCGGTACACCTGATGTTCGCGTCCATCCGTCCAGAGCGTTTGTTCGTACCATCGATCGAAATCTATCCCGCCGATCGTATCCTTGGTGTACACATCGTTGGCAGCGATTTGGTAAAAGCTCAACGGAGACGAGATAGTCATATCGTCGGTCAGTTGCACCGGTTCTCCAAACGGAACGCCATTCAGCACGTTTGGCAGTACGGCGTTGTTCAGCACACGTATCGTGTTGAATACTGACGAAGCTTCGATAGTTTGCTCCCCGTAACGCTGCAAAATAGGGAAATAATTAATGAAATACAAGGCTGTTGGACTTTGTTAGTGAGAAATTGTACTACCATGACCGTATTCTGGCGTTCAAAGCGAAGATCCCGCCCATTGACAAGACCTTCCACCAGCAGAGGATGGTGGACAACGATTTGCTTCACGAAAATTGGATGCTCGATCGTCTGTTCCGTGTGCAGTGTTATTAATGCGCTCGTCGGTAAACCGTTGATATGCGTGGCCATAAGATGATCACATTTGAAGGCTCCCGGAAGAAATACCATCTTATCTGTATGGTTTCGTATGAACCGAAGGAATGGGATTAGAAACTATTGCAATTGAATCATTATTTGAACTTACCGAAGATTTCGTAATCCTTATTCACCAGTAACGTTTGCTTAGCAAGCTCATCTGGATCGATTCCCATCAAGTTTTTACCGATCAAATCTGCTCCGACGCGTAATGATCCACCCCATACTTTACCGATGAATTCTACCGGCTCGGTGAAAACGATCGGTTCCTCCTGATCGTAGTACACGATTTCGTTGTGTACATCCGTCATATTGTACCCGTTGATGAAATCGACCGTAAATCCGTGTTTGAAATGTACTTCCTCCTGCAGCACATAGTGACCCTTGAAGTAATAGTCCTGGTTCGTGCGAATGAGCGATACAAGCTTTTGGCTCACATTCATCAACTCATTCCAACCACCGAGCGCTTCAAGATTGTGGACCATCTGATGTCCTTGCAGGTGTAGATCGCCCTTAATAATATGTGTGTCGGTTGCGTTGTTGTATGCATAGTACGTTTCGATAGGTTTAAATGATTTTCCGTTGATGGTTCCCGTCACGATCATTTCTTTAACGTACACTCGACCGAGCGTCACGACATGTCCGGGGAATGCGATGGATTCATTCTTAAGTATGAAATCTTTCACTGGTACGTTGTTAATTATGGGCGCGTTAAGATCACCCACCACATCGAATCCTTGGGTGAAAAGCTTTGATCCGGTAAACTCTACTACCGCACCATCATTCTTGTACACAACGTCGTCCAAAAAGGCTGTTAATGGTATCTCATTCAATGTTCCACCAACGGATACATCACCCTGAATTTGCAAGGGCTGCAGGAAGTGTAGTGTGCTTGGTACAGCGTTCGGTTGGTCCAGCCAAATAACGTTACTCAGAAACTGTGCAAAATCAACTCCGTTCAGTATTCCGATTTCGACATTACCATCAATATGCAGTGTATCGATCACATGCTTACCGCTAAGCATGTAATCATCGTTTAGATAAGTTTCCACATTTTCCTGCAGATGCACAACGTCCACCTCATTCAGATAGCGTGCAGCAAACGATTTGCCCACATACAGAGTGTCGACAAGCACGTCATAGTTAAACGTCTGCGGTTGGCTTAAGCTGAACCTGTACGCGTCAAACGTTGGTAGATGAACGTTGTTTAACATCTTCGAAGGACCATCGATCAAACTGCCTGTTGTCAGCGATAGGTAACTGGCATAAACGTCCCTTATGTAGACGGACTGATCGTGAAAGACTATTTCTTCATCCATATCGTAGAACTCGGCACGCGTTTGACCATTTAGCGTTCCCAGTATCTCCAGGTTCTTTGCGTACAGCAAAGAATACTGAGGGCAGAACTCTATTGTCGCTTGCGTGTGTTGATCACCGAACACTTTGATCGAGTTCGTGTCCCATTCCGTCACATTAATGCCACCGAACATTCCGTCGAGCTGTACACGGTTGAAAAACACGTTGCCCATCACCATGCTGATGTTGACCGTCTGATCCGTGCTCTTGGTGAGCAGCTCATCCAGATGTATCTCCCCAATCATGTTCGATTCTATCCGGATCGGGTCATAAAACTGCAGGTTGCGATAGTGTTTCGATGCGTTAATTTCAACGTACGGTTCGTCGACGTATACAACGCTCTGTAAGAACTGATCCAGATCGTATCCATCCAGCTGATCGACGTAAATAGGTCCGTGGACAACTACCTCGTTAAACTCGCAGGCCGCTTTAAGGATGGTTGTTTGCAGCATAGATGGGTTATCGAGAAACTTATCCATATGCTTGCCGTGTACGGCACCGCGAACATCGAGCGATTCTTCAACTTCTAGCAAATCGAAAGTCACATTACCGGGGATGTACTGATCGTCGTGGAGCGTGATGAAATCAAACGGATTGATACCATTTACGAAACCATCGATATCAAGTGCGTCCATTGCTGAAATAGAAATTGTTAGAAAATATTGAATTAGGCTTATCGACACATTTTAAGAAAACGTTAAGCGTCTTACTGAGCATTCCTGTAAAATGCTTCTGGCCTGTTATGATCGTTTCTCGCGGTCCCGTTCGCAACACATAATCCTCCGGAAAGCGTAATTTGTTTAAGAACTGTACAGTTGTTTGACCAGCGAGTGTTACATTCTGTAATGGAAAAATGTATAATATTATACTATGGATTGAATATTCAACTACTTTTATTCGCTTGTCTCACCCCTTCAACATATAGATGTCCCAGCCGCATTGGCCGGTTCTTAAATACAAGCCCATTGAAAAACGTTTGCCAGGGAACTCCGTTGATTCGTTCGAAGCTTAGGTCTCCCTCAATGTGCAAAGACTTGGCGCGTAATATGCGCCCATCCTCATCGATTGCTTTGCGCAGAGAGCTTTCAGCTTCCTGCAGATTTATTTGCACTCCATTCACTTTGCTCGCAACGTGCACATCGTCGACCACTTCCAGCGAATCTAGGGTTAGGTTTTTCCAACGTCTGTTCTTACAGTTGAAATAGATCAAGGATTCGCTTAAATCGATTCCATTGACCGTTCCTCCTTCGGGCAGGTTCACACTGTTCGTGTAGAGATCCCCACCGATAACTAATTCCCCATCGAGATTCACCTTGCCGTCAACGTTATACACCAACTCATCAGCAGGGATACCATTGATCTGCTCGAAAAAGAGCTGCTCTACACTCAGCTCTTTAACGTGCAGTTCTTTTGCGGCCGACGTTTGATCATCCACATCACGGCCAAATCGTGCGAAATGGTCCGTTCGGGGGTGTTCGAATCTCTGGATGTACATATCGTCTGCGTGCAGAGCGCCATCCACGTACAGCTTTCCTGTCACCTGCACCGTACCGTTGATATGAAGATCATGCGATCGAGTGTCACGCCGTACGCTGTACTGCAACTCAGCCAGCATTGCGTCAACGCTCAGTTCTACATCCTGTACCGTCTTAACGGTAGCGCCTAGGTCTGCTTCGAAGTCGGCAGCTCGCCAGCTATTTTGACCAATGGTTATCTTGACTCCGGACAGATCGTACTCCTCTGCAAACCTCACCAAAGGAGTGTCCAATGTGCTAAGGTTTTGTCTCTTGAGTACTACAGGGTCACTCTCCATCATCGCTTTGTACGATTCGGCTTGCTCAATAACCGCATTCTGGTAATCGATTATTTTCGTAAATGCGTCCATCGTTTCCTTAATTTCTTGAATTTTCACCAAAATCGGATGCTCACCCGAGAGCAGTTCGATCGATAAATGGTACAGACTCGAATGTGCCTCATGGCGGGGCACAATGATGGAGATGGATTTTCCACGCTGCACTATCGCGGCACCGAACAAACCGTCCGTTCGATCTACGTCCAACATGCAGCTGACCTCATTGTCAATCACCTCGTTCTCGACCATGCACGGTATGTTGGTGGCCAGATCAAACGATACCCCATTCCATACAAGCGCTTCCAATCGTTGAATTTCGTGTGTCGCAAATATCATACGATGCTGTACCAGCAGTATCATATCGTCACGGTACGTTCTGGCCGGTATCTCAAAGAAAGCTTCCACTATTTCAAAAGACTCTGTCGGGATCTTTTGCTCGTAAAACTTCCCCCGCTTGTAACGCAAAACGGCCGGCGTTTTACCACTGATTGCAATGTACGCATAACGACCGATTTGAAATGCGTACACCGAACGAACCGCTTCCGAAGTGTAGTTACCCACGGGCTTAAACTTCCGCCGATTTTGATCACCCACTCGGAACGTATACATTTCCACCGTAGTGTTTTGGGGAAACGCTACCAAAAACTCTTCCCCAGCGGACACAAGTCCTACCGATTGGCAAGGATGCTTCAAGCCAAGCTTCTGCATTAACCAAAATTGACGATCGTTAAAAGAAAATTCGTACACGGTCGCCGAAACGGATTCGTACCGGTTCGGGTGGCGTCCTATTAGCAGCAGTGCATCCACCTCCTTCTGGCGGAAGAACTTAATTTGCGTAATAGTCTTGTGTAGCGGCCAACGCCATTCTTCTTCCAGCTGGTATTCCGATTGTTCGCGCATTGTGTACCATACGAGGAAATTACCCATCGATATCAGTACACATCCGACCGCTGAAGCACTTTCTGTGTCCCAGAAGTTAAGCACCTCGAACGCGATCGGTACGGATTCAAGCATCAGTTCCTGACTCAGCTCGTACTGTCCTTCTCGCTCTAGTAGCACCACCAGACTGGCCGCTGTTAAACCCACGACAACGTGCCGATCGACGTTGGTCGCGCTCATCGTTTTCCAGCGCAGTACACGGTCACCGTGCGTAAAGTTCACATCTTCGACGATGGACCGTATCGAAAGTGTATCCCGGGTGGCGTCGTGTACCTTGGGAGGTTCCGAAACGGCTCCCAACGTGCGGATGAAACTCTGATCGATCAGCTTCGCATCGATCGCTTCGTGCAGAACGTTGATGTGTGTTTCGCGCAGCGGTTTCAGATCTTCTTCCCTGTAGCGGTCGGGATGTTCTAGCAATTGCTGTCGCTGCAGCTCGTAGGCTGTGAGTGGTTCCTCCTCAACTGTAGGCACGGCCGTGTCGGTATCAATCGATGGGAACGTTGCAGGACCACGCATGCCGGCCCGAGAAAGGTCATCTTTGGGTGAGGTGTCATCGATCGGGCCTATTTTTTGTTTTTCCCCGACACTATAGCCTATAAACTGTCGAACGGAAAACACGTGGTTACGGATTGACTCACACAGAATACGGTTCCCCAAAGGTTATTACCAGCAACACGATAGAGAGCACAAAGGAATGCACTTTTAACGAGACACACTTCATTATATGGACGAAATTTGATTAAAAAAACAACCGATACGTATTAAAATAGTTGCCTCTTGCTCTTAAATAAATGGCACCATTTTTGTGATATAGCTCTAGTTGCAAAAGACGACCGGCACACAATGAATGCGTTAAGGTTATCTACAAAACCACCGGTGAAATAGTTACCGAATGCGTAAATGTGAGATAAAAGAAATGGTGAGAGTGAGCAAAAGTGGCAACTCACACAAGCAACGCAAATGAAAATGGCTCTGGTTTATGCGAGCGCCTAGATGTATGCAATGTTGTGTGAAACTAACTCACCTCTGTACAGTGGTCCGTTGTAGAGGGAATACGGTCAAAATATTATTCTATTTTTTATCAAAATTAAAATGAGTAAAACTAATCCTTGTAAGGGACGGCCCGCAGTGTATTGGAAGCGACGCCGGTTTTCACTCGACAGGAGCGGTCTAAAATCTCATCCGGACCAATCCGCCGTAGCAAGGATTCACTCTACGGTAAAATAAGTCTATAAAGCCAGAAATGGCAGACATGACCTAGTAGGTCGTTTCGCGAAGAAACTATCACGATTATTTGTTTCTCATATTATTAATTACATGATTTTTAAAATATTTTCCAATAACTTAACTATTACCTTTGCAGAATCATTTTAACTATTCCTCTTTGGGTTTTGCCAGTTCTTTTTTTAATTTCTAAATTCCTATGGTTTTTTTAAAGAAGTTTCGATAAAGCGTAATGAAAAAACCATTTGCATGCAGAACTTAGAAGCAAATGAACAGCTTCTACACATTCCATTCAACTTCCTGTTGGTCAGCTGTTTTGATGGCTTTATGCGTCAACCTCCCGGATGCATCTACTTCGCCTTGTCTATCACACCGCGCGCCTAATTGCACCTGTGTTGCTATTTTGTCTCTCTTCACCTGTAAGGGATCACATAACTAGCCTAGGCGCATGCTACCCCAGCACCGCGATCCTATGCTCTATGCGCGCGTGAGTGGGGAGACACGGCCATGCTTTTTGGGGGAGGGAAGCATACTGCATTAACGCCGGAAACATGCCAGAAAGGAATGACTGGTGAAAGGGGTCCACCCGGTTGAACGGAGTGAAACGGCATGATGCGCGGTGAGTACGGATCGTAGATTATTGCGTGGTCCACCAAGATCAACCACCACCGGCACACGAAGCTGAACCTGCTGCGCTGAAGCTCGACTTTGTTCGTGTTAGACTTTCGTGCAGTTCGCACGCACGTAGCCTTTGAGGTGTCACGCCGCAGTAAACAAAAACTTTTGTCCGCCGCAAGCAACGTTTGTACGATCACACCGGCGATCGACGTGAGTTGAGAAGGCTCCCGCGGGTGTTAATCTTTTCCCCCGCTTCGCCCATATATGCGCTTGAACTGTGAATCGAACCCAAAGCGTGTTCCCAACCAGGAGAAAGTTGTCGCGGGGCGTTGTTTACCTTTCGGCGGATTGGGAAGTCCATTCCGTACGGTGGATGAGGCATCGCTTCTCGGTATTGCAGTTGGGTTGAAAGTGAAAAGTGGAAGACAAAAACACGCACATCCGAGTGTAGCCATTCCGGTGTAATGTGTCAAACGGCTGAAGATCCTGCTGCGCAAACGTCCTCTGCTGTTCGTGTTACACGGCAGGAGTTCCATTGCCAGTGGATCGCACGTAGCGGTGCTGCATTACGTTGCCGCAAGAGACCCAGTTAAAGCCTGTGCACGGCCAGACGCCGTTCGGGCGTGTGTTACTTCATCGCCGTGACGTGCATTAGCCGCGATCGATTACGCGAACATTGCGAATAATTCCATTCCCGGATGCCGTTTGCGGGGCTTTTGGAGTGAGAGCTTTTTTCAGTTTTTAAAATTAAGCATATTCTCACCATAAACGGCCAGACAGGGATGACCAGGCGGGACCGACCCAGATGATATACCGTGGTACATTCGCTTGCTTACACAGGTGCATTTTCGTGAAAGTGAGGCGATAATTTTTTCGAACAACTTTCGTTCGTATTAATGTGAATGTGTACGGTGTTGTTTTTTTTCTTCTTTTACTTACCCAAATATGCTTGTTCCGTTTTCGTCCACCGGTGAAATGTGTCCCCGTTCCCTAGTGACAAAATGATGCTAATCAATCATTTATTTTCTTCTCCATATCCCTTTCACAGTAGTTGCTCCAATATCATTAGTGGCCAATTTAAGGTGTGAATTTTAAGTTTTGCACTGCTGTGTATTGTGTTGTTCTATTGTGTGTATGTGTGTGTGTGGTTGAGTGTTCGTGTGTCTATATAAGCAACTTAATACGAAGAAAGAAAACGAAAGCAGTTCGAACGCAGCGATCCAGCGATCCCAACACTTGAAGATTGCGGTCATCATCGAAATCAAAAACACTACAGGAACAGCAAGTAAGTTGATTCAATTTTTTCCATCCCCAATTCCATCCTATCCTCTTTGAGCGTACGTTGTGAGAATCTAAGTTCTGGAATGTGAAGTGAAAGTGAGATTTTGTGGAGTATGTTGGAACTTTAGCCTCATCAACTTTGGAAGCTCGTCTAGATCTCCGAATTTTGTCATACTGATTAATCGTTTGGGTCGTCAACTTCCATTAAAACTGCATATTATTTATTTTTATGTACTTTAGTACAGCCACAATCAACGAGCATATGTGGGTCAGGTAAAAGCTTTCAATGAGCACCACCCAATGGACAAGGTTTTAGTGGCCATGGTGAACATATGTAAAACACCAAATTTCGCTTTAATTGAAATCATATGTAAAGCGAAAGGATTCAAACCACCCCGCTGTGTTGTGGATGCGAACGGGAATTGTTTTGAATTTGGTGCTTGTTTTGTTTGGCGGATCAACACCAGATAAGTAAAAAGCCACCATTTAAAACACCATGCTTGTGCCAAATTTCACCGTTCGCGAATTCACTGGCCATATCGTGGTGATGAATATGAAGCAAACGAAAAAAAAAAACGCCACAAAACAGCGGTATTCTTCAGCGGTGCGAAGGAAAGTTTCCCCGTAGAGCAAAAGTATCGATGTGATGCTGTTTTGTCGCTTGCTGTTCATGAAGTCTCCAGAAGGCTGGGGAGAACCATTTACAGCTTTATTTTTCTTACATAGAAACATTGTATGATTTGACAGACCCCCTACGCGCGGATCGAGGTGTGTGTATTGTGAGCTGCACAAGCATTAGCAAAGCAGCTACTATTAAGCAACCGGTTGTCCTCCCGCTAGTCGGATGGAAGGCTGTTACTGTTACCCTTGTGCTGTCGCAGCGAACAAAACCAGAACCTGCCCGCACTAAGAAAAACTGTCTCATTCCAATCCGGGGACGCGGTTGAAAGTAAATTACCTTGACTTAGCCGAAGGACTGCTCAGGTGGCCCAGCGCACGTCATTGGGGCGCAGATGAATGGGTAAACACATTAAACATGAAATGAGTATGAGTAAAACTTGCTGCTGTTTAATGGTGTGTTTTGTACAAGAACAAATCTTCGCTTTAAAGTTGAATGTGTCCCGGTTTAACGCCTTCAAATTATAAAAAATGAACCAACCGTTTCGTTTGGGCGTAGTACAGCCGGTTTTGGGTTCGTGTTGCCATTATATCGAGGACATTTGATTGCATTACTGTGGCTGTGGTGCGTCCGGTAGGGTGCAGTGTACGCACACCCACCCACCAATCACATCACATTACGTATCGCGCGGCTAGTAACACAATCACCAAACCCATAGAAAGAAGGTGAAATGATGATACTTTATTGTTTCGAGCTTTTAATCGCGATCGCACGCGCATCCAACGCGGGTTACCACTTTTGCAACGCGCTGGCGTTGAATAACGCAAAAGAAGGTCAGCCGTATACTACATCTGCAAGGGGGCGAATCCACCTGATCGCGCACTGGTGTGTGATGGTAGTAGTGGTGTGGACGTTGTTACGGTTGATGGTTTCCACTACCGTGCATCAAACCAGCACCACTCATCCGTTTAAGTACGTCTGTTCAACACCAAAAATCAAACCTTCCGCTCTCTCCACGGGGCCATCAGCGGAGTGTTTAGCGATTTGTGGGTCAAGAATGTGGCGAAAAGAATGCGTACGAGCATGGGGCTAATAAGTGGTAATGCAAATTCATCACACGTCCCCATCAACTGCTGCGTACGCGGTTAAGCGTCATTCCTCACGCACACATTACTTGCAACGATCGATCGGCTCAATCTTGGTCGGAATGTTCTTAGCGGCTTTTTAAACGGTGTGAATTGCTAATGAGCGAGAACGGTGTAAACGGTTGTCTGTGGTCAAGATTGGTGGCGAATGGGAACTGTGTCATATCTTAATTGTTTGCATACAAAAGCGATCGCGCGATAGTTGGGATAAAACGTAAATTAGCTTTTGTAAAGCATGCCTAACGAGATTCTTCAATTAGCGCAAAGGTCTTGCCTAATCTTCGCTTAATTAGAAGGGATTTGTTTTTAAGAATTGGATATTCTAAGTTTACCAAAGAAATCTAGTAATTAACAGTTTTTTATGTGTTTTCTTTATGTTTTTTTTTTATCTAACTCGATCATATGCTAATTATCACTTTCCTTTTAAACCTACTACAACATCAGAGATATTTATAGCTCGTTATGATCTCGTTTAAAGGTCATCAAAGTATAATATCTCGTTTAGTTACGCCAATATCTCGTTCAGTTGCGAACAAAAAAAAGCTGTAAAGTGTGTAAAGTTTACTACATTTTAAGCTGAAATGTTAAGTAATTAAAGTCTGGCCATAAAACTTTATCAACTTGACATTTCTCATCGTCCATTAATAGCAACTGTCTAATCACACGAGTGGTCTTCAAAAAAAAACAGTCGTACTCTTCATCTAAGTACAACGCATTGCTTCGAAAAAGCTTTGCTAAAGTCTTCTTTAGGGTGTGCTTAAGATTACGTAAGCCCCCGCCGAGATATCGCACAAGAAAGGGCATGCAATGAATTGGTGGTGGTGGGCCGGCGTAATGGTTGCTGCTATTAGAGGCAGCAATAGTGGACGCAAGTAAGCTTTGGGCTCTTGTAAGGAGTTGCCGTAAAAGTTGATGATGTCTCTCGGCGTTAACCGCGTGATGCAACGTTGGGAAGAAGGTAGCTGATGTATGCAAAGAGTGAAGAAAACACATTGTATTGTTGACGATCATGACACAACGGCCAGCCTCCTCATTACACTCCTTTTAGCGCCATCAACTCTGAGGGTCTCTTTTTATGCAGGATGAAGGTTGGAATGTACCGGTCTAGTTAGGCCTAAGGGAAGGGATAGCCCGGCGTTTTAATTTGATAATCGTACTGAAATTATAAACGGCGAATATAAAGAGTATGTACCTTTCCGTATTTCCGTAAGAATACGTTATATCCGTAGAATACGTAAGAATACGTGTATTTCCTTAAACGTTTGCATCATGCAAAATGTTTTATTCTGATTTTGACGTATGTTTTCTTTATTATTTCTGAACTATGAGACGTGTATACATTCTAGCAATAGGAACTTCGAAAAAAAAAACCGTAACTAAACCCCCAGGTAACCAAATATCTGTGCGATCAATGACCCCCGAACTGTTAAACAGCATTTAAACAGCGTAGAAGCCGCATTGGATGCATTCCGTTGTAACCATAGATGTCACAAAAAAAAAACAAAGTCACAAACAAGATTCCTGTTTACCATTAATGGATTCCTTTACGAATTTTTCTTCTTTCCATTACTGTTGTAAAGGTAAAAAGGCGAAAGAAGATACGAAGTCTCGAGTCTGTCTGGAAAATTAATTCTAGCAAACAAGCATAACAGTAAACATGGCCAATTCACGCACACCATTAGTGTAGTTCATTACGGGATGTGAGTGTGAGGGAAGGGTTCCTATTTGCTTCCTAACACATGTTGCATGAATTGCATCCTGTCCAATTTGATCTTGATCTGTTTAGAATGGAGCAGAAGTTTAGCAAATTTAAAGTTAGTGTTATAAAGCATTTGTTTAAACGGAACTTAGTAAATTATACAATAAGGATGTTGTTCATTACCAACACATTCTCTCACAATTTCAATACCCTCTCTCTCGAGAGAGAGCGAGCGAGCAGGAGAATAAATTATGCGTTTTGCAGTGCGTGTGCACGCATCCTGTCAAAATGTAGTTTTCCCTCTTTTATTCAATGTCATTTGTCATTTCCCTGTCGGTCGGACATTCATTAATTAAGTCAACTGCAGAGCGCATGCTCAAAAGAATAAAGTTACAGAGTGTAGTGTTAACAATTTAACGATGAGTGATAGAAGGCTATTTGCACAGCATTATGCACCTTTTATGGAGTGGTTGTGCAGTTTAACTGAACCACTGGATCAATTTAGCTTGCTACCACCGCTGGAAGACGATGAACCTGAAGAGACGTAAGCTGTTTTGGGGGTGAAACGAAAGCAAGGGTATGATTTTTTCAATAACGATTTCTTCAACAGCGACGAAACGTTAGATGATCTGGAAGATATCCTCACTATGGAGGAGTTCGACGACATTTTGTTTGATTTAATCGACGGTGACATTAACGGGCTTCCACCCGTAGCGTGTCCGTTGGCAATTTGTCCCAGGGTTGGAAATGTCTCTCATTGTTCTCCTCCGCCGACAGAACCATTTCATCTACCATCAACGCTAGAATCAAACACTGCTGCTGACAAGCAACCGTTGCATGTGGCACCGCTGAGTATTGCAGCAGCACCGCCAACTAAGTTGCCCGAATGGTTAGTGAATGCGGAAACATTCGACGATCCAACACATCAGCTTAGCCTGATCGAAGTGCAAGATTGCAATGCAAATCGCGTGGAGCTACTGTACCTGCACGTTGGTGAGGTGGTAGAAGATTCGCAAAGCGCAACGAGCATGCAGAATAACGCTATGCCGACTGTCGATTCGGTAAGCAACCCCGAGCTTGAAAGCACAAACCCGAAGATACCGCCGCGCGTTCTGACATCCCAGAACGTGGAGCCAACTGGCGTGATGTCTATTGAGGAGTGGTCGCTAAACACTGGCTACGAGACTTACGCTAGTAACAACACTGGTTTTTCGCTAGTAAACGAAAAACTTCGAAACCATTTGTACAAATTATCCACAATTAATGTTCCGGTGCTGGAAAGCGCGCCTCCGTCGGGTGCAAAGGCAGCGGTAAAATCTCGTCGAAAGCAAACGCTAGTTTCACATAGAAATATTGCGGAACCAATGGCAACTCAACACGAGGCAACTGTGAACACAGAGTTACCAGTCCAGGTATCTACTGGGAATACCGTAACGCTGATAGATGCTGGAGGCGTGGGTGCAGATTGCTCAGCACCCTTCACCGTGCCAACAGCAAGCACGTCTAGTCCTGGAACTGACAATCAACTAAACAACGGCACAAGCCCTCGGATACTTTTGCGTAATCGGAAACATGCAAACAACTAGAAGTCCAAAAAAAGGCGTCTATGTGAGTTATGCGTTATGTATATAGTTTACCATACAAAATTCCAGATTAGACATTAATGATATCCTTTTTGAACTTTTAGGATTTCTGCTCATTGCAAATGCCACCCGCACAGCTTTATGGAGTAGAGCTTTAATTGTTTCTTTATCAAAAGATTGTTCCATAGATTAATTCATAATAGAGTACTTAGCATTTGTTTTTTTTTTTATTAGTTAGCGTTACCTCTCAACCACTGTCCGGTTCGATGGCACATGTAATAGATAGGACGGACATTTGGGGGAGGGAAAACAAACCATCGCGATCCCTAAGCACAAGCGCGCGGCAGCTTTAGTGCACCCAGTCCCATTTGCTGTGGTGCACGCCTTCGAACACCTCCAGTCCGGTGTAGCGGGAGTTGACCTTGCGCACGAACACCCGTCGATTGCCGATCGGTTGCAATGCTCGATAATTGTCGACCATTGGCGATCCGTGGATGCCAGTGTCCAGCTGAAAGGAAAAGTGAGATCCATCAAACGTTAGGAAGACCGTCCACCAGCGAGTGCCGTGAAATGTACATCCCCCAAATGAATACCCACCGTTCGAAACCGTTTCATCTGGTTAACCGAAAGCTCGAGAAGATCGGGATAGACGACCCACGTGACGGCCTCGGAGCAAGGCGGAGTCGTAAGCGAACCCTTGTACGTGTAGAACCGGGTCATATCGATCCCATCGATGAGGGACTGCAGCGTGAACGTGTGGTTCAGCTGGAGCGTATTGTCGTAGTCGACGATGTGGCCAAACGACCGTACCAGTGTGTTGATGCCGGGCGCATCGTGTTCGGTGACCTGATAGAAAAAGCCCAACACCGTAAGACCATCGCTATAGCCGAGCGCTTCGGGGACGGTTTTGTACTTTTTGTTGCGATGAATGATGTGCATCTCGAGCGGATACCTGCGGATAGTGGCGCAGCACGCGAGAGGGAAGAAAAGCATAATAAATCCATCCATGTCCACTGGGATGTCTCGTTTGCAACACACGCAACTTACCTGATATCGTTGAGTACGTGCTCCGCCCCACGGTTGTTTTTGTCGCCCCAGTGAAAGTGTAAGCCTTCCAGCTCGTACTCGTTCTGCATCTTGCCGCCAAAGATGTACGGATGCTTGCCGATGGCTGGGTCCGTTTTCGGAATCGTGAGGGACACTGCACCGATTGCGCAACAACACATGCAAGGACGAAGCAGTATGAAGTGATGAAGGTTTTGGGATTTTCCCCCCAATGGCTGCAAACAACCTTACCGGAATGGCCATTGTTGTGTATAGTCATCGGTCCCGGGAGCAGATTGTTGTAACCGACGAGCTCGATTGCCGGCATGTAGAGCGGAACCGCCCGGTGGCTACTGATCGCGATCGGCGACTGATGGGTACCGGCGCAGCTCTGGTGTGCCTTGGACCAGCGTCTCTGGTCCGGTTTCGAGTAACCGAACCGATGCGCCCCGACACCAGTGCTGGGTGGACCTGTGTTAAGTAGAAAACATATTGATTGTGTCACTTAGCGTCCCCTGGGTATACGTTGTACGGTTGTAACCATCTCAATAAGAGTCAATAAGAATGGCGAAGAAGCAGTAATGTGGTGAAAAAAATTGCAAACTCGCCGGGAGTACTTCCGTTGTTCGTTTCGTTTAATCTTCCACACGTAATTACAGGGTTATACTTTTGCTTTAATGTTCGGCTTCGAATTATATTGCAAATTGGAATATTAAATTGTAAACATTCCGAAGCGAACGTAAATTATAATTTAAGCGTAGGTGCGCTATAATGTGCAAATGTTATTAGTAGCAATAGAGAAATAGACACACTTAACGAAGCGCAAAAGTGCATACTGCTGTTTCTGCCACTGATAGTGCATCGCGTTCTCGTACATTTGCAGGTGCAAACAATTCCACCCGCACACACTTCACAACGACGTTGCAAGATGCGCCGAGAGTAACCGATCATAAAATAAGCCCACGTGCCCTGCCTGCTTCACGTCAGATAAACTAGACACATGTGGTGAATACCGTGATCTTTGCGCAATTAATGCTGCCCCGTAAGTGTGCCGAGAGGTTTATTAGTTCCAGCTAGTCTGGTGGTTTCTATCTGGTACCTCTGGGGTAAGAACCGTAGTAGTATGCAAACGTTGCATTAAACACACTCCAAACAATTGATGGCGTATCTTAATCCTTTCGGCATTAGACCGAGTGTTTAGCTTTGGGGCTAATAATTTCACGCAATCAACGATCTTATGAGAACTTGTTGTCTGTTATCTTTGCATTAGATTTAAGAGAGCACCCTCATCAAGCGTCCTTATCGATGTTTAGCAATATTGAATCACAGCTTACCACCGATCAGCAGTAGCACAAAGAGCAACGCAGAAACTGAAACACTCGTGCCAAACAGCGGCATGGCGCTTATTTGATAGCGGGCAATAATCCACTTCAACACAAGACAGGAACCCGATTTCGAATCACTTCACTCAATGCTCCAGTAGTTCCGCGGACACTCTTCCCGTAAGGATCGTTGTAACGTCCAGTTCGCACTTGGTTTGGAACAGAACTGCCACGGTCGGTGCACTGTAGGGACGTTTTGTCCCTCGAATGAATCGGAGATCGCGTAAACGTTCAGTTCGCCGCCCTTTAACCGATGCAACACGTGGCCTTCTGCTGGCGGGGAACGATGTATTGGTTGTGCTGCCACCTTCGGAAACTACCGAAAATCCCACCTGCTGCAAGGCTTTGTCACTCGCGCCACGGAGATGACAGTGAGAGGATGTGTGAACGCTGCACGCGCTCTCCGGTGTCTGTCTCGACCGATTCCCGACCGCTAACTGGTACCATCGGTACGACACTGATAGTGTTTTATAGAATCGTGCCTAGACCGTGTGCAGGAACAGAACAGGGACCGAGTGTGTGTGTGTGTGTGGGCTACGCCTCACGCATCACACTTTATGCCGTGGTACGCGTTGCTTCTCTTAATCGTTTCGTCGTTGTACTTCTTCGGTATGGACATTAAATCAGGTCCAGCGGGCTATTAGAATGCGTTAGCGCAAATCGTCCAAATCTCGCTACAGCTCTGGTGCTTAATTCAAGATCGAAGATGGCGTGCCAGCCCAACCATTCCGGACGTATGAGCGGATTTGGGCGAATTTTTGGCCATTAATTGCTGGAAACGTGAGGCGCCTGCAAGCAAGCGTTTGCGCGGGCACACGTTACACGGCGTCAAACCGGAGGGACATTCGATGGGCAAATTTTAATTACCTACCGAGTTGGTTCGACTGGATTCCTCCTACCAGCTCTATGGTGGGATGGAATGGAAATGACGATGACGACGACGTACATAAATCAAGTGCCTTATCTTTCGTTTAGATATTTCTTTGTAAGGAGTCACCTTCTCCGATGCTTTTGGGACCTGCCTGTTCGATGGCGATATAGTGGCATTCCTAATTCGGCTGCTAAACCGAAGCCTTCCCGATGCTAATTCGCGGGGTTTGAATGATACCCGATGCTAATGTAACGTTGCCATCTGTGATCGATCGGACAAGGCAGAACGGGACTGAATATTAATTGTGTAAATGGTGTAGTGATAAGAAATTTACCGATCTTTACCGTTCGATTTTGTTCGTAGCTGTAATTTATTCTGTTCAAAGTGCTGTTTTATTAAACATTGCTAGATGGGCGAGATAAAGAAACCAGAAAAAACCATTATTGAGGCTCAAATTTCGATGGACATACTTTGTTGTGCTCTGGTGGAAAGCATTATGGTCGTTTAATATATTGCAGATAAGACTATCTGCAAAATTTAATTCAATACAAAGAGCTGCATTGCAACATAGATCGAGCCGATGGTGATCTTAAAGGGCCAAGAATTTTCGGTCGATCTAAGTTTAAGACGTCTTGATCGTTATGATCGTCTAAGCAAACTGTGCGATCAATTTGGTTTAATTTAGACGAACAAGCTTCGCTAAACGTTCCAACTGCCGGGTAATTAGCTATCATTCACAAAGTTTTCCAAGGGTAGCCGCGTAGACAAACTTGATGTCAGCTGTCGATGGGTGTAAATTACCCGATCATTGGAAAAGCAATCGCTACGGAAGTTGACAAGGTAAGCATTTTGTCGATCGCGGTTTTTTTTTTGTTTTTCTTATCGGTATTATGCAGCACTTTGGAAATTCCCGGATCTTTACTCTGTGCGTTGGGGCAGGCTACTGGAGTGTCAGTTCCACATCTTAGGTTAAGTCCCGGGGAGCATTAGACGAGAAATAATTACACATGAGTAGAAGCACGCTCTCCTTGTTGTCAAGGCCGGCACGTTCACTCCGATGAAAATGTGTGCTATGGATGAATTTCCCACACTGAAAGGGATATTCCCCATTCGTCGATGACTTCAAGTCACCACTCTCTCGGAGCCATCCTCGGAGCCTGGAGCCTGGGGAAGGTGCTGGCGAAGCTGTAAAACAGTTCGATCATTACTTTGCGATGTAATTTTTGTTTTACTTCTCGGTTCTTCCGTGTGATGTATGGATTGCGGTGCCCACTAACATATTTTATCGATTCTATCGACGCAATTTATGTGCGCACCGTACGCCTGTTAATGGGCAAATGTAGAGGCGAGCGTAATTTGAATAGACGGATAGATTGGATCGATCGGCGTGAATAAGTCGAAATCCTCCACCAACGCCATTGCTTGTGTTATTATTTGTCTTTTCCTTTCTAGGGCTACGCGTATTATTAGCGCACGGATTGCACGCGGTACAATTGGGCAGAGATCGTTCATTATTATGCTGATTGACGCTGGAATGGGCCGCCAGGGCGCCAATTGAGGTGTGCTTTCGTTGAAATATGCTGACATAAAAATCACAACTTTACTACCGCACGTGTGCGGAATATGGTGGAGAGCAGCTACGGTACGGGTCACCGCACTGGCCCTTGCATCCACCCGGTGCTGGCGTAGATTTAATTACTTACAAGCTGGCACATTTGCGCATCATCGCACAAAGCCATTACGGTGGAGCTCCCGTGGGGATATTGCGTCTGTCGGCGCTGTACTAGTTGCGTATGCTACTTAGCGCAAGACAATTTGGTTGGTGCGTAAAGTATTGAGATGGAACAGATACGGTTTTTCGCCCAATCCCACTCTGCCGGATCAATCGAAATGGAACCGGGACGAACACAAGGCGAAGAATGGGTTTCTTGTACACCCGTACAGAACTCCACCTGACCACGGGTGTGCGTCGGTTATAATCGAGATTCAGGTGAAAGATTTAAATAGTTTATACCCATTTCTCGCACCGTTCGCGCTGGTTTACTCGCGCAGCGGAAGAACGATTACCGATATAGGCTAATAAGAGCCCGATTCTGGCGCCTTCGCCTCCAGAAAAACGAGCTGTTGCAATTAGAGATGGCCAAATGTTTTTCTAACCACTTAATGCCCTCGACGTGCGTAGGTAAATGAGTGTACGAGTGGGTGTTTGAAATCAGAACAGGACTGCTACTAATCGCTACTATCGGGTAACACGATCCACGCTCGAACGGTTGGCCGTTTTCGATTAGCACCGAACAGCATCCAATGCTCCTGTTTTCCATCCATTCATCTGTTCTGCGACCCATTTCACGCCCCACAACCCCTACCACCGAATGCTGTGGCCTATGGTTTGGGTTGCCGGTGCAAATATTGTTCGGGTGGGTATCTGTTAAAAAGGCTGTTATGTTTGCAAAAGCATTACTGCAATATTAACGGTTCACGGATAAGAATAAGCACTACGTCAGCACCACGAATAGGTCACGTGTGTATTTGAACATCGCGAAGGTGGACTGCGAACTTGCGAGGTAAATGTTTTTTTTTTGTATTTCGTTATGGGAATAAAATGGGGGCTTCATTCATTTGCTTTTCAAAAGTTAAGATGAATGAATTTTCTTCTCTTTATTTAAAATAAACTTATCACAAACACAAACTACAAACTTATCGCTATTCCTACTTGCAGGCGAATGTTTCCATAAGATCTGTACATTCTCGAAATCTTACGCGCTAACAACGACAGCCAGACACGGGATAGAGCCCAGCCAGAACGGAACATGTTAATGATTTGGCACTTCCTCATTTGCACCTCATCATTTGCGATCGTGTCGTTCGAAGCGTAGAATAAGGCATAGTAATTTACCCTTCCGATTCGTGTCTACCACAGACACACACGCGGATCGAAGAGGAATGGCGCGAAACTGAATCGTTTCTCTTTGCCCGGGGTTTTTGTAACACGTGCGTGCCGAACGTGTAAACTGGTTTGCTTACTTCCATCGGGCACCTGTTTCGATGACTTTTGGCAACAGAGACAGCAGTGGATAGAAAGATTGACGCCACCAACACTGTAGTGTCATGCGATCGGGAATAGGAGCAAAACAACATGTGTCTCTTTTCCCGTAGGTCGTGATGAAATTGTTAATGGTTCAGTAGACAGTAACTGTCGGTTTTTGATTGCTTTATTTGAAGGCCACCTAAGGTAAATGTTTTGTTTTTCGTTGTAATTTAATTAGTACATCTGTTTTCGTTTTAGGGCTATATAAAAGGCACCGTACAACTTCTAACCACGTCTACAATGGACACCACCCTGCCACTCAGTGTGGCTATCAAATGTGCCGCTTTTCTCCGCAAAACGTTCAATCGGACAGGCTGTGAAAAGTGTCAGATTTCGCAAAAATAATGAAAACGCATCTCGCACTCACCGGTGGTGCTTTTGAGAGGGGAAAGTTTGCCACGGTTGATAGTTTACTCTCGGCCCGTCCGCAAAAGTCTTCGGTGCGGTTCACCGATTTCCGACCGTGTTGTTGTTGGTCAACTCTCTTATCTTAAGCGGTCACGCCTGCTTACTGCTGCAGTGATTAGGAGAGCTCTACGTTGAATCTGTTGGAAATTCCGTCACTCCGGCAACCGAAACGGACCCTCCTCTATCTGGACGCCCTCTAACGGTAGAGAGTGGTGCACTGTTTGAACTTTCCTACCAACAGACCGCTGGTCTCATCATTATTATTATTGTTAGCAACGTATGCCACACATGAATGCACGGATGTGTGTGTGTCTATGCCCTTCACGTGCCGCGTCGGGGTCGGGGTTAAGTAAGGGCGCGAGTGAAAGTTGGCTAATTGCATACTTCACGCAACCCGATGCGGGTATCAGCCGGTCCCATCCTCATCGACGGTAATGGCACGGATAGCAAATCCATTGTCTTCTCGTGACCGTGGCCCTTTACTTCCCGGGCTTCGGTAATGCACCTGTTGTTGGGATGCACACGAGCCCGGCGAGTGAAGTGAGCGACGTTTGCCCGTTCCGATGCCACCAACGATGGCAATGAACTGCAACGGACAGATTTGCGACAAGTTTTGGAGGGCTTCGGTACGTACGGGACCGGTGAAAAATTGCGGATCATCTGATCCACCGGCGAAACCCGGCACGGTTGATTAAGTGACACAGATTTCGAAACCATTTCTCTTTTGTAGATGCTGGCGAATGGTTGAAATGTACGATCCATCCCGTTTCTTCGTTAGTATCGCTGAGATGCCAATTGTTTATATTGTACGAAATTAAATTCCCAGTTGGATGTTGGTGATTTTCTTTGACATAATAATTAATAACATACATAATAACATAATTTGACCCCTTTAAAATGTCAAATTAAATTAGTTGTCGATTTACGAACGTGAAGTAACGCATTGGCAATTCATAAAGTGGGTCATGTTTTTGAAATGACACCAAGCCCTGGATTCTCAATCATTGTATTTTATCTACCTGGGCGATAATTTTTTAGCCGAAACTGACATCTGTGAAACCGGAACAAATGTTCCAAAATTGCAATAGAAGGAATTAGCAGTTGGGTTTTGTTTTAAAGTATTCTCGGGTGTTTAACTACCTCAAACTACTTAAGTTTTCGTCAAACATATCGAATCCTTCAAGAACTGTTGATATTAGGCACACAGGTAACTACTTAAAGAACGAGTCTTGAGACTATTTAGCTATAACTACTTAGGTAAGACTCTTACGCCTCTTTAGTTCAAGACGTAATCACCATTGATTACAGGCATGATCAACTGCAACGGAAAGCAACACAATCCTTCGTCGTAGGAATGACAGCCGCCATTATAATGTAGCACGGTGGTTAACATTAATGGGACAGTGATCCCCACATTGGCTCAGAACATCGGAAAGAGGTCCTGAGACCGGTCTCAATACATCTTTCAGTGGAAGTACACTCGTTTGTCCAACTACCTTTAGTGAAGCTCTCATTAGGATGGTGATCATAGTTTGAATTTCATGCTACAACAAAACGTTAGAGTTGCTCAAATTAGGACAGTACATGCGGCTCTACTATTTTTACGATGTATTTGCAGTAAAAGGAGCACATTATGATTAGTCTCATGCGTTCAAAGACTACTATATTCCACTACAGTGTTTTATTGATACTAATACAACCCACAAATTTTTTTTCTCAACTTTTTCCGACCATTTTCTACGATCAGTGATGCAAAAAGTCGATGCTCAGCTGTTCATGTTGTAATTTCCATCTGACTATTATTTGAAGAGGTTCACGAAGCTAGACTACGTCATGTCGAAAGACGTGCTGTTATTCTGTTGCGGGAATTCTCCGTCTCAGACATCAGTTGGTTTTCGTCGACCATTTCATGTTGTGGAGTTGCGACTTAAAATATCTCTCCATTAAAGTAAATGAAAAGAAAGTTGGAGAGCCGCGCATAACCAATGAAACTGGTGAACTTTTCATGCATATTCATTGGAACCCTTCGGACGTTTTGGACCTTAGCTTAAATTACCGACAAGGTTCATCATATCATCAATCATTCTTATATTCGAAACTAAGGAAAGTGTGCATAATGCAAATCTTTGTAAACTAAACATTAAACAATTCTTGGTCATTTAGCTTCCGGCGCGGCTCTAAGCATCGCGTGACTAAATAAATACCAAACAATAGAGCAAAACCCCAAATCCGATTCACCCTTGAGCTCCATGGTAAATGGCGCTAAAATATAGCTCACGTGCTTTTCATGGCTTACCAGATTCGCAACGGTCGTCGATCGGTTCGCGTTTATTGGAGGCTGCTCGCGGAATCCATCGTGGCAAGTGATCGTGCTCCCCACTATTGGCTTTAAATCACCAGACATTACGACAACGACACACACATACACGCAAACTCCCCCGTGAAAACTTTGAACGAGCCACTTTGCTCACGAAAATGCCGGGTGACACTGTATCTTCAAAGTCAAGCGGAAGGTTATAGACACCGCAACCTTAACGCACCTCGCGGTTGATGGAGCAAAGAGCGTTGGTACAGGTTGGGTGTTTTACCTTAAAACCGGAATAGAACGAATGAACGCTTATGAGTAGCTGTACCGGATCCACACCGGACCGCGGCTACCGTGGCTGGAAGATCCCCCTGACTCATGACGAGCGATGCGTCAAATCAGCCACCATTTCGAACTGGTTTTGATTGGTGGAGGGAACATGAAGGTGGCGAAAATGGCAGGGAAGGAAATTTCTCTATTACGCCATCGGTAGAGCCGGTTATTACGGAAGATCCTAAGCGTAATAAAAATCGTTCGACCCGACCGGTGGCCAACCAGTTGGTATGGTGATTGATTACAGTGCGTATGATGGGATGCTGATAGTAGAGGAGCGCGTGCTATCGGCAGTTCGTCTTCCAGAGCTCGATCGATCGCGCAGGAAACTTTGAAACGAAAGCGATTGAATCTTGCATAGTGCGTGCGTTTAGTTGTTGGGCAAGTTTTCAACGCCCTGTCAATAAACTGTGAAATTATGCGTTCCTCCGAGCATGAGCTTGTTAAGATAGGTTAAGGAGATCGTTCGGAAGAGACATATTCTCAGCGTAATTTGCTCCACCTCCTGATCAATCAGATGAAAACTCATCGGAACAAATTGAGTGCTAGGAGAAACCGACACATTGTATTGCAATTGTTGTTGCTTATGAAGAGCCCACTGAATGGCCAGAGCAGTGCATGATGTACGTACGAGTGTAAAGTTGGGCATCTCTGGATCCTCCCTTACTTTACCGATCGTGAGGGAAGATTTCCCAAACTGGTGATCATATTTTTTGTTTGTTTTTTTGTTAAGCATAGCAAAAATAAAACGCGCAAGCATCTTATAGGAAGGGAAAGTATTTTTTGCTTCAATCGAACTTTTCGTCTTGTCTTGAAAAACATATTTCATCTCTAACCATAATTGAGTCGTGTTTGTAATATTTTGGGGTTTGTGTTCATTCATCTACCACCACAATTTACTCAACACACACACTGTTGTGACTGGCTAGTTTTGAGTTGCTCCGTGAAAGAGCTGCTTGTGTTCAAGTGATGTTTGTTTGTGAAAGAAAATTTCGCACCAATAAGTATTTGCAAAACAATTACACTTGTATGTTTATCTACTCGTGTAGATATAGTGATTGTGTGGACGGCGAAAAGTCCCGGTTAGAGTAAGGTGGTTAAAATTAAATACCGGTCCGAAGTGGAGATTCGAGTAAAGTGCAACAGTGATTACAGGCTAGCGCATCACTGTGCGAATAATGTGTTTTGCATGTACAGTTAACGGCTACTATCGGGAGAAAAATGTAGGTCGGTTATTAGCCAGGTGGCTGGGATGAAATGATATGCTATTTATTATTAATTTTGACGCTTTATGCTTACTTCGTTCTATTATTGAAAGTCTACACAATCGATAGTCTTCGAGAATGATGACTTTCCTGAAGAAGATCTGTTGCAAGGATCAGATCGGGCTTAGAGTGGATTCAAATAAAAAAAAATACAATCGATAAGAGGGCTTTCTTCTTCCTTTTCTTTGACTACCTTCTTAAATTAGCTTATCTTACCTTTTCTAATTTTAGTGTCTAAACAAGTTTGCACTACTATTACTTTTCTGAGGGATGAACTACTTACTAGTAGTCAAATTCTGTCTATGAGCAAGTATTTGCTCTAGTTGAGATTTGAACCCTAATTGAGCATGTCGTTGAATCGTTCATTACCGTGTTGGACTATTTGACACATCACTTCTAGTGTCATTAAATCCTAATTCGATCAATAGGCTTCGTTAGCAATATAACCTAGCTGTCCTAAATCAATAACACAAAACAAAGAGATGATCGCTTTGTTGATCAAACGATTATCCTTCATAGCGATCATTGCACCGTTAGCCTTCTACAGTTAACTGTTTTCCCAATCCAAATTGGAAAGCTCCCCATTTAGGGTGGAAACAAATCTTCTCCGGATGCGTCGATCACCACACCTAAAGGCCGTCAGATTTGCTAAGCAAACGACTACTTATGCGCGTGTTAACGTTTCCTTTCGATTCACCTTGATACACGGATTGGATCCCGGCGTGCACATGTTGAACCACTTTTTACAACGCCGGTGGCGGCAACCTTCGGTATCGCCCAGTACGCGTGCCACCACACCCATCCCGCGTTCGGTTGGGAAGGAAACGTTGCGATTTAGGCGTTGCGCAATCTTTCGATAGTGTTGTTTCTGTTGCCGTTTTCGTTGCAGTTTTTGTTGCGCACTGTTGGGTGTTGTGTGAGTGTGCAATTCGCAGTTGCACTGAGCCTGCTGGTGGGACACATAAGGCTACATTCGACTGCACAACGGTACAACCTGTTACCGTTCGATCGGACGGAGTGAAAAGAAGTGATGCGAGGGTTGTACTTTTTTTTAAGGGAGTTTGTTTCTGTTCTTTTGCCGAGCCAGGTACGTTCCGGCTCGAACGGACTAGGGCAAAGAAATCGAAACTGACTGTGTGCCCCCGTTATAAGTGGAGCAGTACTTTCGAGCCTCAAGCATTGTTAGAAAGTAAAAACGGCCACTAATTTATGTAGATTAAATAACTGCCAGGATGGTTTGTTCGCTTTATTACATTATTTATTACCAGCTTGCGCGGCACGGGGAGTTTCGGCCTACCGGAAGACGTTATTCGTTTGTAAGATGTAGATTGCACCCTTCTATTTTTGTGCCCGAAACTATTCGCACGTGTTTTTATAGGATGTCTTGTGTTACGTTTAGGATTGACGTAACTTTATAACGTTTCTACAGGTGGTAAAGATGGCAAAACAAAGCCCTAACCCAGCCATATATCTTCAGGTTTGTGGTTTGTTCCCAAAGAAAGTAACCACTGGCAGACGCGTTGTTTATGTCCAAGTGGTCTGTGAGGTGATATTTGGAATTCTCACCTCCTTCTGCGTGTCTGGTGTTAAATTTCGATGCCAATTTCACTATTGTTTCATTATCTGGACAAAGACAAAAACCACACCGCCCACAGTAAGTGTGAAAGCGTAATTTGTCCCACGGTGGAAGGGGACACGGTAGCGTTTGTTTTTGCCACAAATTGTCGTCCACCGTGACAGCATATGCATAAACTCTTTTCACTTGGAATTCACGGTGAAATGGAACCGAAATTACGAGTTACGAAATCCGTACGGCCACCGTGCACGCATTAACACTTGCTGATAATATATCAGCAAACTGAGTGGGGAAAATAGAAAACGAAAAATTATAATAATTAAAGAGAGTGAGTGGATGAGCTTATTGCTAGCATGTTTGCAAATTTTGGGATAAAAGAAGAAATGTCTGTTATACTTTTCTGTTATTATTTAATGTCCGATCTAGATTAAAATTTTAGCAAGACCGAACATCCGATTATCTTCTGATTATCCGACTATACTTTAATACTAACTGTTAATACTTTAACTGTCAATTGGAAAGGACGAATACTCACTAAGTTTAACAAGAAGTTAACAGGAGAATAATGACGTGCAGCTTTTGTTTCTAAATCCCCTAAACTCATGATGAAATAGGATGTACTAAGGTAATCTTCTAGCTCAATGATATTATTCGCTCACGAAATAGACTGTCATATTGAGGAGAAATAGAAATAGATGTTCAAAGACCCGCTTTCAAGAGAAAGATGTCTTTTTAGCTTCGCGGAGATGATTTACTCGTTTTATTGCTAATTTATAAGTACTTTTCGGTGGGCACACGCGGTGCGTAGTGGTTTCGATCTTAACGACGTGCTGGACGTTGGCAGGAGCAGAGAGCGAAACTAAGCTCGCCAACGCTTTTATATCCTGGTGCGAACGTGCACCACTAGCTGTCCTATTCTTATATTATCCCTCGCCCTGTCTCCTAATACCCAAGGATCTTTTCGCCTGTTACGCCTTGTTTGCGCCAGGTGGCGTCCTGGTCGCTACATCTTCATTACAATTGTAAACGGAAAGATGAACTCAATTGATTTCTTCATTTATTATCAATTCAGTCTTCATTAAACTAATTATTTGTGTACACTTGTGTATTGTGTACAATTTAAAACTTTAGACCAGTCCAAATATTTTCGATTCCAATCCGAAATCACCATCAAAATATGGGGTTGTGTACATTGTAGCTCATTAATCTGTATATGATCGTTTATAATTTATTCCACATATAACACACAAGAGGTTTAAGCTGCGAAAATCAAAGAAAAATCAATTTCTAATTCAATGCATTCTGTTTGTCTTTTCAGGAAGTGATTCTTACCATAAAATGCAGTCCATTAGGATTGCAGCGTTTGTGCCCCTTTTGCTGGTTCTGCTGCTGGCAGTACTGGTCGACGGATGGCCATATCCACGGCCATTACCGCAAAACTTAAGACGACTGCCGAGGCGGAACGATTTTGTTGCTTACAATTTGCACCGCATCATACGACCGCGCGATGTTAACGATCTGGATGTTGATCAGGCGCGAAAGGCCATGCACGATGTGCACGAAACGATCGCTGAAGTACAACGGCTGCTGGCTCTCGATCCTTCGCTTCCTAGACTGACCAGGTAAGCTGGATATGATGATGGTCGATTGTGCATTGTCCTTCGATCTACTATCGTACTTCATACACTTCATTAACTCTATCTATTTTCTTTTGCTTTTAGGGGAGAAATCGAGGAATTGTTCGAAAATGTAACGCGGGAAGAGTTTGCCAAATCGCTACGTGCTGGAGATCACCATCGGGCGCAGCATATGCGTGCGCTCATGCTCGTTCTGCCATACCATGCGAACAACATGTCGCCGGAAAATATGCAAAAGATATACACCCGTCCACCAGTGACTCGAATTGTTGGGGCCGGTACCAACACGAAACCGATCATTGCCGAAACGCTACCAATAACGCCGGCACGGTTTATCGCGAGCACTACTACTGCTACTACTACAACCACCTCGACTGCTGCAGCGACAACATCTGGCCCGCGCACAACGACTGCTGCCATCCCGGTAACAACAATCCGTTATACAACGCCGCGTCCAACTACTTTCCATCCAACGCTACCAGAACGGATGCGCGATCCTACTCAACGAAAGGAAAATTTAAACGACCTTCTTGCCTCGATCGGATTGTCGCAAAGCTCAGAGGAACTTTCCACCCCTCCGACGTTCCGCCCATTACCAGCCGCTATGACGACCATAGCATCATCCACTTCGTCTTCGTCAGCACCGGAAGACCCCGTTAACAATGCGATCAATGTGGATGATCCGAAAGTGGCGCAAGAGCTAAAAGATCTGTTGCGATCGTTCGGTTTGCTGAAGGATGGGGACAGTGCTGTCAGTGCGAATAGTCCACTACCACACGCAGAACGACTGGTCGACATACAACCGGCAGCACTGGTACTGCACGAACCGCTTAAGGTGGAAGAATCGACACCAACGATTGAGGAACCGAAAAAGCTAACGGTCGAAAATACTGGAGGGCTCACGCAAGCTAACGTTAAACCGGATGATTATGTTGCCTTTAAACCTCTACCGATCGGCGCATCTTCGGATGATGAGGATGCAAAACCGATAGACGAAGAGCTGGATGCTTTACTAAAGTCCTTCGGTTTGCGTGGTCCTGGGCCACGCAACAAGAAATCGATGCATCCGGAAGTGACTCAAAAACCACCGATGGTGATGAAATCAGTTCCGTCTATCGATGCAGATCTAGTAGCACCACAGCTAATGTCCGTGCTGGGGACGCTAGGCATACAAATGAAACCTGGCCAACAGCAAGCTTCACTATCCACGGGAGCGACTCCGTTAGTTCGGAGAAGGGAGAAAACACCGCGTAAACTAGAACCACCGGTGGATCAAACTCCATCCGCAGCACATTTACGCGTCAGTAATGAGGATTACCGGAAGTTAGAACAGCTATGGCAAACGGTTAAACAACTCGAGAAACTGAACACATCCCTTACGGACGATTCCCTTGATGTACTCAATCCGAAACATTACAATTTAAGTCCATCGCTACTGGCACAGGGGCCCGATCCGCTACTCGATGGCATTGGTGATCGTGAAAGACTGAACGAGATCAAGAAGCGTCAGGAGCCGGCCACATCTACTACTACGACTACTTCGTCGGATCTGACTGATGATGGTGTGGCAACGGAGAGTGACAGTCCCTTCCGTTTCAGTTTACAGCTTAACACTAGCGGAAGTGGTACAACGAGTGATGATACCGAACAGGATGATTCAACAGCTAAGACAACGACCAGTGACATCACACCTGACACGACGACGAACTCCCCCAGTACCACTGCCTCTCCAACTACCACAACGACGGAGAGTGCCCGCAATGCTGCATTGGAAGACTCATTTCCCTCATCCGATCTAGCCGGAGATCCTGTAAATGAGGAACCGCTACCACCACCACGTCGAAACGGATTTTACTTTTTGTACGACTGGAACTCATTCTTGGAGGTGGGCGAGGAACCGAACAAGGTCATTATCCGTTACAACCCACAGGCAGGCGATCCGAGCCGCTTCCTACCGGTCACTGTACCGTAGAGATGAAACTTTAAAATTTGGGTCACACTGAAAAGGCCAGGCTGTAAAAAGGAAGTTAAAACAATTGTGGATAAACTTATACACATCCCATGGGTTTTAAGAAGGGACCGATTAGTGTACATAGTTAAGCTTCCTTTGCTCTGTAGCGCGTAACGAGTAGAACTAAATTATCCCTTATTTATTATCCTTCCGGTACTTTTTTTCTCTCTCGGAGGAGCAAAAAGTGTTTCTCTTTTGAAGTGGGGTGCCACAGGAAGGAATGGAAGCTAGGGAGCTTCTGGTACATGTAAGCAAGATTAGCAAGATTTCGCTGTGCACAGTGGGTATGATAGAATTAGCTTTATGGATACGGGGTTCGTAATAGAGTAGAATTAAATCTCCTCGCAATCGCGACGGATGAAGAGCATGATTTTAACGTCAGCATACGATAATACGTTTTGTATAGAATCGCACAACAAGGTTTGAATTATGGGAGCCAATGAAACTAACTAAGCTCATGAAAATAAAGTATAACGTATCGAAAGAATCATTTTGCTAAGAACAAACCGTTGTGAAAGAATAGTAAGGGTTTGGCTTAATAATGCCGATGGATATTATTTATTCGTATTCGTGTGCTTTTCCATAACGCACATCTATGGAATACATCCCCGGTTCGGTGGAGCTAATCCTGGAGAATTGGAGTTTTGTTTTGCACATTTTTCTGCAAAAATAGCGCCTCCATTCAATCGTTCTAATCGTGGATGTAAAATGTTTTGACCATTGTTTCATGACGCACTCCACATTTAAATTTGAAAACACATTTTTCCGATCAGTTTTAAAACCGATTGAAAATGTTAGATCGAAATTGATTTGACTTTTTTATATCAGGATTAAAATGCAATAAGAAAACAATTCAACGTTTCGTAAATACTATTTGGCAGTTTTGTATTTGCAAGCATTTAAAAAATGTCGATCAATAGAATAGTATTCAATTAATTATTGATGATTTTTCGATTCAAAATCCCAAAAATGTTATAGTAGTGTCCTACAAGCCTGCCGTAATTCTACTAATAGGCCACTCTTCAATGAGACTCTCAGTTGTAGAGTGTGTTATGATTCTAATCGGTGTAAGTGATCGTTAGCTATCATCGCTACTATTGTCGAATAAAGTATAGCCAGTCCCCATGATACGCTATCATAGCGAATTGATATAACCCGGCAAAAATCCCCGTATCTCGAGTTTCCGTGAAAGTCAAATTCTGTCAAAGTCAAAGTCAAAGAGACGACTTCCTTTTCAGCACTGAATTTATACAGCAAATCAGATGACTTTTTAAAAGAATACATTAAAGTAAATTTAAAACAAATGTTGTATAATTACAAGAGAAGGTATTTCGACCAATGTCAATGTGAAAGTCCCTTTTGCTTAGGTTTTGTGCTATAAATTAGCTCTGCTGTCAAATTTCTAATCTCGCGTCAAATTTCTAGCGTATCTCCGAATCCGCGTATAACAGGATCCGCATATCTCGGGTACTGCATGCACACGAAATCAATTGATGTTGTTTGACCGCTGTTTGATGTTCAACTGGTGGTTTCAGCCTTGCTACTTGGGAATCGTTAAAAATGTAAGCTGGGTTTTACAGGGTTACTCGATTCGATGTTTGTTCGAGTTTGGTCAAATTTATACATTCCATTTTCCCACTGTTCGGAACTTAAACAGCGCTCTATCAACTGGTGCATTTTACAACAGATTAACACTACAGTCTTTTCCCGAGTTACGCGAATAATGCGTCCCAGAGCAATCCGCGTAACTCGAATTCTCTTTATAATATAGTTTATATTCTTTTCACAGTACAAAGCGCCTTAATAATTGATATTTTACGTTTATTTCGACAATTAGGTTAAATTCTTTCCATAATTTATGTTATTTAAATGTAACATAGTTTTGGGAAAGTTTGAAATACAAAATTACTGTCAAAATTTTGGGATTCGCGTATCTCGAGAAATGGCTGTACTGCAAAGTATCAGTACACCTTATCGAATATGTGATATTATTTAGTGGGTTTAATCATTAGTTAAAGCATTTGTTCAATGCTTTAGTTTTCAACATCATAATACAATCATTATACTGGAAAAATGAGGGTTAATGCACATGCGCATAACGAATGTGTATATAAAGCACGTGGGACACGTGATTGGTGTATCCACAACGCGCCAAAATGTGGAATGTTTTTGTTGTTGTACTGAACGTGAATTTTTTTTCCCACGCTACAACCAGAGCGAAGGCCAGGTCTCTGGTATAGGAGTTGCCAAATTGTACGAATGTAATAGACTTTTAATTAATTCAATGTGATTACGACCATCTCGTTGATAGAATAACGTTCATATTTGAGTTTGATCTCGATCATTGTCACATTGGAGATCACAAATTACTCAGAGTCGCGTTCTTTACTGTATTCTATCGGAATTTTGTAGAATAATTTGGAGCTGTTTTGAACGATTATGACGCTTTAATAGCAGGAAGTTGTGACTTGCCAATACTTAAAATCAACCATATGCTACAGAAATACATAGAACTCCCAACGAACACTAAGCAAAGGAAAAAACTTAAAACCACATACGTTCATTTTATTAAATAAATATCGTATATTTGTTCGAATTTTTTTACATAAATAAAAAGGGTTCAAAACACATTGCTAAAATTTTGCCACCTAAAACAATTAAAACCAGTTCGATCGATCGAATGCAGCACAAACATTCGATGCACAAACATACGCGTAAATATACATCTGCAACGGTCGGTTGCGTTCGTTAAGCTACATTTGCCTAGCGGATATTTAAAACTAACTCAAAAGAAAACAAAATCCCACGGACCCACAGTCTCATCAGCTTTCACGCACCCGAGGTGGTTCATTTTGGAACAACTTCCCATCGAACTGTTATCTAGAATCATCGAGTTCCGTAGACCTGTGTCAGTTATAGCAGGACAAAAGTATTCCCCTCTCGTACTTGTCGATTGATTTTTTCGTTCTTCTTTTTGGCAGCATGGATCAGATTTGCTTAAGCTACTAACACTTGGGGACTTGTACGAAACAACGAACTGTAAACCTAACTAAAAGCAATTTGTTACAATACCTTCCTACGCAGTGCAGTGTACACAAAATTAACTAACGACTCGCTTACTAAATGCTGCCACCGGCTGTACGCGACGCAACGACCACCTTCCAGTTACGCTAGCAAAACCCAGGATTGGTATGCTCGATAATGCACCGTTTGCAGTACTTCTTTACCGCCCGGTACCCTTCGATCGAGATTTGACAATCCTGTATGTTGAGCTGCTGCAACCCCCGGCAGTAGTACGCGATGCACTGTATCCCCCGATCCGTGATCATATCGCAGTTGCGCAGGCTTAGCTTCTTCAGGTTTGGGCAGCTTTCGGCGAGAGCCCGCAGCCCAGCATCACTCACATCACACTTCCCAATATCGAGCGCACGTAACCGTGGGCAGGAGCGCGCGAGCACATTGATCGAGTCGTCGCTGACTGCTTCGCAACCGCGTGCATTCAGATAGCGCAGCTTGTAGCACCTTCGGGCGATCACCTTCAACCCTGCGTCCGACACCTGATCGCATTTGGCAACGGAAAGGTAGCGCAGGGTAGCACCGAGTTTCCCCAGCTCGTACAGCCCAAAGTCCGTCACGCTGGTGCAGTCCGAGACGCTGAGTTCGCGCAGCGCGATACAGAAGTTCGGAATAAACTTAAGCCCGGCATCTGGAAGGAGTCAGTAAAGTGGAGCATTTTAGTACAAACATCGTCTTGTGATCGGCCGTTTAGTGAGAAGGTGTCTTCTAACCTGTTACTTGTATACACCGTCGAAGGTATAGGTACACCAACAAGGGACAGTTACGGGCGATGACTTTGATACCAGCGTCACAGATCGACGCACAGTCGGTTAGGTCCAGATATTGGAGCAACAGGCGTCGCGGTGGTTCCAGCCCAGGATTGATGGCAATACACGTAATTTGCGCACAACCTACAAGCACAAGCACATTAGCAAACTGACACTCACAAACATCTCCCTTAGTACACGTACCCGTTATGTCTAGATGCTGCAGGTTTGTACACTTGGTTACCAGATCCGATAGCGCCTGGTTCGTGATGGTAACGCTGTTCTGGATCTGCAGGTGCGTGATCTCCGGGCAGCGTCGGGACAGCAATTGCAACCCACGGTCCGTCAGCCGGCAACCGTCGGCCAGCAGCACCCGTTCCACACCGGGACAGGCACCGTTTCGCGTCTGACCACAAAGCCTTCGAAGGATGGTTTTGATGGCACGATCGCCACTGTTTTCCTCGCCTGTAAGTTGTAAACAAACGGTTCCGAGATTTAGTGACACGCCCTATGAACCTGCCAATTACTAAGCCTACCTTTAATCTTGATGATCTTCCACAGTGCCGGATTCCAGATGACCGATTCAAACCGTCGGCAAACCCGAGCAATATTGCACAGTTCGCTACTGTCGAGCCATTCGAAAATGCGCACCATCAGTTCGTCCGGCACACGATCGAACAGGGGACCGGACCGATATAGGCTGGTGCCGTGTCCATTACCCAGGCTGGTCAGAATGGTTGTACCGTCGGATCGGGCACTGATACCGTTGCTGCCGGTTCCACCAACTACGGGCGTGTTAGTTTGTGCCGGACTTCCGTGGCTGGAGGAGGTTGAGTTGGTGCCACCGCCAGAACCATGGTTACCGGCCGTTGTCCAAGAGGCCGGTATCGATGACTGCTGTTGTCCCGAGGGCGAGGGTGAGACGAGCGTGTGGTAGCCTTGGTCGAGATTTGGCGAGAATCGTCCGTATCGCGAAAGCCCATCGTTGTAGTGTTGCGATTTGGTGAGTGGAATTCTACAAAAAAAAACAAAGAGTTGTTTGTTTAATAAACTTTTTACTTTAGGAAAGATCGCCAAAAACATCGTACCTCCCATCGATGAAATCTCCCGACCCAACGGTCTTTAGGTGTGTCCCCCGCGGGCTGTGGAAGGCCGGTGAGCCTCGTATCCGATCGAGCAGGTAGCGATCGGAACCACTCGTCTCCGGACTAGACGCACGCCGCAGCAGATGGGGCGAACTAGAATCGAGACAGTCCACCTGCGACTGTGCCTGGGACGAGGTTTGCGACGAGGAATTGTGCGCGTTGTGGGCCGCGACCGAACCCACCGCCCCACCGTTCACATTGCGCCGGCAGAAGTTGTAGATCGCATCGATGTTTTCGTTCTCGAGGTAGTACCGTTCGGTGTTGTTGCTGCTGCTGGACTGATTCCGCGTCAGGCTGGACGGTGTGGCGTTGGCATTGCGTCGAATGGCACCTTGAATGTAGAGCGCGTCCATCTTCTCCTCGAGAAAGTACCGGTCCGCTTCGGACAGTCCGCCGAGCACCCCCGGTGGGGGCGGCTCGTCCGGATGGTGGTAGCCGCCCTGTGTGCCACGCAACACCGGTGAGAGTCGCTGGTGGTGCTGCTGGTAGGTGTTGGTTAGTAGTGCATCGATCGGGGTGTACGTTCGTGGCCGCACTGGCCGATAGTCTCGTCTGTGCCCGTGGTGCCCATTGACTGTGGGCGGTGGATGCAGTGGCAGCGGTAGCGCTGGATGCAGAAAGGAACCGTTTTGGTCGAGCGAGGAGGACGAACTGCGGGAAAGTAGTGAACCGTTACTAACACCACCACCACCACCGCCACCGCCACCATCCGGCACGACACCGTCCGGCGGCTGTTCGCCCTTGCATCCCGTCGACATTAGGCCACCGGAATCGGGCGGGTACAGATCGGAATCGAGCGTCAGGATGGGCGAGCTTCGAGACATCTGGTAGGCTTGTGGATCGAGTGGGCTGGAGCTGAGCGGATGATGATACTGACGGGTGTCCATCGAGGGAGTGTTACGTCCCAGCGAAGCCAACGGACATTCGACCGGTGCAACTCGTCGCTGTTGGTGCGTCATGCTGGCGGCTCGGAGTTGCTTCAGACTGCCGGCAACTCCTGGTGTCTATTCGTTCGAACCGGTTCTAGTGAAGGGTGGCCCAGAATAGAAGCGTCCGATCGCGGGGACATTTATCTGTGGAAGAACGGGAGAGAGCACAGAATTAGTATCATTGTTGATTTGACAGATACGTAATAACTTCGACAATCGTTAGATGTTGATGCTCTCCTACTACACATGTTCAAGTTTGTTAGGATGCAGTTTTACAATATCATAATTCATATGGATCAATTTAGTGAATCAACGCATCCGTTTTCATTAATGGTCACTCATTAAAGTAAGATGCGCGCTGCTCAACAAATTTCCTCATTATGCTCTTCCGTAAAATCCCGAAGCATTGCGTTTTTTGCGGTAATTCGGATGTGTGATCACTTATGATCCTCCGCAATCGCACGATTTACGGACGGCACTTAGGCAAACAACACTAATTAAATTCAAATTATCTTTCAGCGCTAACCTTCGCAAACCATCCGCACCATCTAGTGTGTACTCGAGGAGACTATCGCATGTACTGCACTGAATGTTGATCAAGATCTTCCCCTCCCAATTTCTCATCAATCTACGCATACGTGTGGATGGGAAGCGTCTCTGCCCTAGTATTACAACGCTGTTTCCTTGCAATGACCTCGATGATGGTGCTGGTCAAAATTAAAACATTCCTGTATGCAATTTTTGCCACAACCACCGGCTGAAGCGCAACTGCCTAGAGCTCGTTTCACCAGAAAACCCGAAGACAAATGGGTTGAAAATGAGTGAGCATAAAACGGAAATTACGTTTAATTTTTATATAACTCTTCGTACCATCGCGCATCAAATGGTCCGACACTAACGAGGACGAAATTACGTCCCGGCCTTAACTAGCCCCTGCGTTAACCGTTTCGTTACGACTGTACGGTGAGGCTGGGGCGATAAGTTCGCGAATTAATGGAGTATGCAATCAGCGATCCAAGATCTGCAATGTCTACTGCTGTAACCACAACTGTACCCGCGTAAGGTGTTCCATTGGTGGAGTTGTTTTTTGGACAGCAAGTGTAAGTTTTTGAAGTTTTGTGTGAAGAAATCCTTTCAAATAGCTTCATGCTTTTGACATTTCTTTGTAGGTTTTGTCTGGCCACGAGTTGAGAACTCTCTCACGAACGTAAATCATCATGTCACAGCCAAGATCCGTTGGAGCGAGCGATCCACTCTGCATGCCTCTGTACCGACACCAGCCCGGGGGGCTCGTTTGTCAGGCGGAAATATACGGTGCTGGCCTTCGCATGGAAGGCCGGACCCGGGTGATCTTTGATATTCATCCGTTCGGTACGCGAAACCGTTTACGATGTGTCGCCGCCGTCCATCATCGAGCGATCGATCAAACGGTTGAAGTGGTCCGCAAAAAGTGGTGCCCACCCGGTACCATGCCTAAGCGTGGCGGTCTCGGCAACAGTTGGTGGATCCGATTTCGATAAGTTGCAACGTTTCCCAGCGACCCGCAACAACTAGCAGCACCAGGTACAATCTGGGACCGTATCTGCCCCCAGGCGGATACGCTACACACTGCTGCACCGTGGACGATGATGAACGGATGCAATGGAACGTTGATACACTGATCGAGTTGATCCGTAAGCTATTATTTTGCCATTCCCAAGCACAACTGCAAGGTGCAAGATGGGCAGGCAAATGTGTGTGTGTTTTTTTTTTACTTCTCTTGCAACCCAATCTATCGATCTATCTATCGATCGAACAACGGTTGGTTGTTCAGGTGAACGGGCGCTCGTTCACCTGTCCAGGACTGGGGTGGGCGATTGGCACAAAAGGAACATGATGCAAGAATTGGAAATTGTTCCGGTGCATACAAGTGGCCTGATTTGCGGGCGCAAAGATCCGGGCAGATCGTGATGCGCTGTACCGATTGCTTTGTGCGCTTAATTGAATTTTGCGTGTGAATTGTAGTAATTGAAAAAAGGTTACTAATGATTCAATCGTTGACAGTTTGTTCTGATTTTACCAGACCAAAATCTCATCTGGACCAATCCCTCGTACGCAGGTCTGACTATCCAGCTACGGGCCAATAAAGTTCAGTAAAAAAATGCCAGAAATAGCAGGCCTGCTCATGAAGGAATTCATCTCATGAGGTTGTTCTGCCGATAGGTTGTATCGATATTAAATACCTTTATGAACAAGCTAAATTTTATATAAGGAAATATCTAATGTAATCTTTTAAGGAATATTGTCATACACTCTTCGAACCCGAACATCCGTTCACGATCGACTATACTTTTATGCAATTGCAGCATATGATAAGACCATCGTCTGTTTCTGTCATCGTCGTCAGAAGATAATTCATCTGAAAATAGCGATTTCTTGGAAGAAATGTCTCTGGGACGTACATCAGTATTAGAAATGGTAGAATTTCCATATGAGCATATGACGTTTAATTCTCAGTCCCCAATGCTCAAATTAGTGGAAAAATGAAAGACGAAGTCATAGCGAGGGATTATCTCGCAGAGAAGAAGAAACTTTACTTTTAAAAAAGGAAATAACAACCATCTCATTTAGAATCAGATTTTTTCCCTGTTTCTTTCTGCAAGAAGCAGGAATGTTCAGGAAGTTTTCTAAAATCTGCTAAAACAATTCCATAGTTAAAAAAAAACTCCTTTTTCCTTAAATACCACAGCCGAAGGGACGAACCGTTGATGCAACCTCGTTCTTTTTCTTGTTTTTCTTTGCTTTTTCAGCACACAATCCGCTCCTCTTACAGTGAGTTCAATCCGAAGCACTTTATTAGTCCTGCCTTCCCGCGGCGAAGGCCGCCCGTTGCACGACGTTTGACAGTGTGTAGATTTTAATCTCCAGCAGTGTACGGGCGTACAAGCCAGCGAACCACGCGCGCGCACGGATGACATGAATATTCAACGGCCAGCCGTGGCCGTGGCGTGAAAACGTTTCGTAGGTGGAGAACGGGTTGCACCGCTATCGATCGGTAGTGCATTCCGATGTGCATTTTTTAAAACTGTGCCGCAAATCAGACGCACCGTGGACGATACGTGAAGCGCGCATGTGGAAGGATTACGACGGATGGGGTGCGTGCTTTTGGTTGGTGTGCGTTGGCGTGGGCTGTTGTCAGTTTGATATAAATGCGTCACAGTGGCTCAGCGCACCGGGGGGAACGAAGGGCCGGAATGCATCTGCCGATTGTAACGTTTTTGTGCTACATTGTAGTGTGGTGTTGTTGCTGCCGTGAAAGCCCATCTGATGCTGGAGGAAAGCAACACTGCAACCTTTCTTCTTTTTTCAGCGCAATAGCAAACCCTTCCAGAGGCAGTGTTGTCTCATAATTTATCAATCTCAGGAATGGTTGCGTGTTTCGCAAACAGTTTTCCTTTGTTGCGGATTGCATCAGATGGGCAACAACAGCAACGGTCATCGAGCGGAATTGAATTGCAAGAGTATTGTCGAGGCGCCTCGGAGGGATTTGCATCCTGCTTACCGTAGCTGTGCCGATCTATCTGTGCTATTCATCGGGATGGACCATGAAGAAAAACGGCTACCACATCTGAGTACTGAATACAGCCGTAGGACAATGTGAGGCAACGTGCCGACCGCAATGAGCTCATCCGAGCTTGATCCGTCATTGATACAAGGGATGAACAGGCCTGATATCATCCATGCTGAGCACCAGCGGCGACACCCCAACGCATCGGAACCGATCGGTAGCTTCGGTCGAGGCGTGGTCAAGGATCAATCGTAGACAAACGATGGTGTCGCTACCGCAGGGCTCGTACAGCAACCGTTCGGGAGCCGGTACTGATTAATGCCCTTTTATTAGGGCGATCGGTGAGCACAATTTATCATACGAATGGATCGGATGGATGAATACACCATCATCACAGTACGCAGTGGGAATAGTTTTCGTCCTTCCGGGCTTGAATTACTTCCATCCCTAGATTCCTACCCGGTAGCAGCGGGGTAACGAACGGTGCACTTCAGTGCCGCGTGGGCCATTTATAATTTTTTTTTTATTTTCCAACATCCCACCGTATGCGCATTGATTGATCGCATGCAGCAGATAGGGTACGGTATGCGGCGTAGTACATTGAAACCCACCTTCACCTGATCGATCAGGCTGTCGCGTACATGAAGAGATCTTCACAGTCCGTCGCTTCCAGGCAAATACCCGCCCGAACGACCCGGTAATCATACGATGAAAAGCCGATGATACTATCGCCGGTGTACGATGATAGGACCGTGAGGGCTAAAGCTGCAATCGGAATCGGGACCGGATACTATCGCACACTGGTTTTCGGTTCCACGTGTCCGGCGGCGAGTCGGAAATCCCAAAGGAAAAAAAAATACAATGCAAAATAGCACCAACTGAGGGTGCAGCTGAATCCGACCGATTACTACTACGGGTGATGTGAATATAAATGTGTCTCTCCCGCGGGCATCACATCGGAACGGGGATGCGTTTTTCTAAGTAAATGCAGCAATAACACAATCAGGTGGATGTAAAAGGTTTACATTGAATAATGCCTCAGGGTTTGGGCGTATCAAGCAGTTCCATGAAACTCGGAACATAAAGAGTTTAATTAGTAGAACATAATTAAGAAGGCAATAGAAAAATCCACCATGCAATAGAGTTGTTTTGTTTGCAATCAGTTCTGGGTGGTTCAATTAAATGTTAATCATTATAATTACTACCAAGAACTGCCTGAAAGAATAATGCTCACTGTATAACCAATTATGTTGCTTTGAATGATACACTGAGTATAGTCGGCATGTTGTTTTTAAATATTCTAATTGAAGTTACAGGAAGCTTCTGGGAATTAGACGAAGAATAAACAAGGTATATTATTTCCTTATTTGGTTAAGAAAATTTGCTCTAGTGAATCATATTTCTTTCTCTTGTGATGTAGCAGAACAACAGATTTCCAAACAATTTTTCTGCAAGAAATGAGTAAAAAAAAAGAACAGAAGTGACAAGCTAATCATTTGTTTTAAACATATCAGCATTAGGCTACTCTCTCTCCCACGAGAAATAGATTGACGTGAGAGAGTTGAGAGAATGGTTTGATATAAGATCATTGATCAGACGTAAAGCAATCCGATCGAATGTTTTTTTTATTCATGCATCTGGCGATCAGGACGACTGTATTAGTAGCGGTTGAGCAATTATTTATGACAGTAGTGGTTTAATGATAATAGCAGATAACAGCAAATGTCAGAAAGAACGCTACCTAGCTAGGTGCTAGACGTGAAGTAGCGCGTGGTCTGCACTAAATGTGCATAATTTTATCGCGTCGGGTAGTAAATTTGGAAACATTGATACATTTTAAGTAAACACATGTGTTGTAATTAAAGTTAAGTGTTAAAAAGTGACCGTGAAGTGTGTGTTTGTTGTACGGAACAGATAGCGTTGTTGTACGGAATAGCCTATATGTAAGTGTGTGAGTGTTAAAAGAGGACGCTTCTCGTGACAAGTGTATGAGCGCAATATAACAGCGCATGATCAATCTAATCAACGATTGAAGTATGATTCCACACCTGTTTAACCAAGGTAAGGAGGATTTAACATCTCTTGAATACAAACATATCGAAAGCGTTCATTTGCAGGAAATGTATTACATTATTAGGTAGGAGTGCGCCGCATCGCTTAACAACTACTAAGTAGCAACCGTACGAATCGCATAAGGTAACGCATCTTCTGCTACCAAACCCCGTGTTAAATCATGGCAAAGCAAATGGAAGACTGCTGCTGCCCACGGTGACGTAGCGTTTAATAAAGCTGTGCGCCATTCCGTTTGGAGTAACTTCCATCTTTTATCACTCTCGGTCGACACCCGGCACCGCATGCCATCCTGCAGGCGAGCTGTTCGACACACGTTGGCACAATATTTTATGCAAATGAGCGGTGGCAATTGCGCAACGGGGCCCTTCGTCCCAAACACGATCACATGTCGACACTCTGGGGTCGGTGCATCGAACTGAAATGGGATCAGTCTAGGGAGCAGCATTACTACTGTCCCAATATGGCGGCAGCTATGGCCAAGCAAACTGCTGCAGCAGATCAAAGGTGCGCGTGAAAAATGTGCGATGTTTCTAGCCTAACAAACGATCACGAGAGGTGCTCGCATTCTGCATGATTTTGTTATTACCACCCTTAAGCCATCCACCGGCCGTTTCTGGTCCGTTCCAGTGAAACCAAACTAGCTTGTGTAACAAATTTTTGATTTATGCCCATAATTCCGGCCGCAGCTCTGCGCAGACAGCTGATCGGGTGGATGAACCGTGTACCGATCGGTATGGTATTGAAGGTTTGCAGCGTTGCTAGCAAATTGCACGTGGAGTATGGCACGCTAGCGCATGACTATTTGTCCAAGATGGTTTGATGCCACGGTTCGAGACTGGCACGGAATTTGGTGGGTTTGACCGACAGATAAAGATCGCGTCCCGGTTTGTGGAATAGTAAAGCACAGCGGCGAAACATGACACGCTGTACGGCATCTGAGTCATCTGAAATTGGAACAAAACATTCTTACTAACCAGGGTTAGAGAAGGTCACTAGGTAGTGGAATTTGTGTCAATTATTTCAGACAAATTTCACCTTAATAATGTCTTTCTAGATTAATTTTGTACAAGTACTACCAATGCAGTGGAACTATGGAACAGTTACAAGAACTGAAATTTATGTTTTGTTTTATTGTTTGATGTTGTCCCTTTGGCTTATGCTCGTCCCCTTCTAAACGAACTCTTCTGTTTTAGGTTTTCTGAAATACTTTGATGGTTACTATTGCTATAAGAAATGTCATCTTTATAGCTGCATTGATTCAGCATAGAAATACTTTGTGTGTATATCGCGCAATGGTTGGCATCTACCACTTCCTCGATATTTTCCCCTTTCTTCCCCCTTTATACGTATAAGAAACTTCAATGCCATTCATCTGATAATTGTGTTCTTGTTCCATCATTATGTTTTGCCGTTGCTACTGTCACTAATCGAAAGTGGAAGATCGTTCCCATAGCGGCACTACGTCGCGGAACGAACGCTTTGCATTCGGGCTCGAGATCTTCGATACTAGCGTCAAATAGTGTTGAAGAACGCTTACGCATCGGACTGGAGCGGTTCGTGCTCATCGACTGCATGCATTCGACCTCATTTCACTCGATCGCTGTACTGCTGCGTTTTGCTGCTGGTCGATTCTGGGCGCAAACTTTACATCTGACCAACGAGCGAGAGCAAGATAGAAGAAAACAAGCGCGTACAGAGTGTGTAATGAGGAACGGGCGAATACCTGTACCTTGGACGTTGAAACGTTTGAACGATTCGAGAGCCCGCCCGGGGGCACCGTGGCCATCTTTCGTTCGATCGGGAACCATTCCGTAGTCTGTATGCAGCTGCACCAAGCAGCAGCAGGACCAGCAGCACGTTCTATCTCGTGAGGGCTGGTCGCAGGGGCAGAAAGGGAAGCAGGTTGGGATGGAAAATGCATACCGTTGCATTGCACCGCGCGGATGCTATGTTTTACGTGGAATGATGACGACGACGACGGAAGGTTGAACCGGGAAGGCTCCATTTTTCGCACGAATTCAATGGGAACGCGCGAAACCACTTGTAAGTGTGGGGAGAGTTCAGGATGGCAGAGACCAGCGTGCGGACTAGAACGCGACGTTACCGGTGAGGAATGGGGCAGCAGATAAAAAAAGGGGATCGAGCGTTGTGCGTTGTAATGTACGGGAAAGCAACGGTCTGTACTGTGATTACGATAAAAATTGAGACCGTAACTGACCTCGGGGCTCGTGTTTTTTTTTTTAGTGCTCCTCTCCTGCACCGAGTCTTGGGCATTCGCAGCACGCTCGATGGTTAGCGGGTTGGTTGGTGTGTCTTAGCTGCCTGAGCGTTTGCCATTCCGAACCCGTAGTCGTCAGCGTCACTGCTTGCGGAACGAATTGTGACTGATGGCACTAATCTGCGATAGAGATGGCTAAACGACAAGTTAGCTACCGAGCTGGCGAGAAAGTTGATGCTGCTTTCCGTCTCCCGTTTGGCGCTGCTAGTAGTGGTGAGCGATAGCGTAGTATCCGCCCGCGGTTTTGCCACGTTCGGTGTGTGGTGTTAATTTTCGTTACTTATCGTGCGTGTCAGTGATGCAATTTCAAAGGAATGTTTTAGATACAATCTTTTGATTACGGTTGTTGATCAAGCTACTTTATGGCTGTCTAGGCTTGGTGTGCAACCAGACACTGCGCTACTATTTCGAACACCTAGTGGCAAACATGGCCAACCACGACGGATGTCAAAAACGATGTCAACATGCAGCTGGAAGATTGTCTTTTACGCAGCGGAAGCAACAGACGATCACCGACTCGTCGGAACACGTTGGAAAGCATTTAAAAGTTCTTCGTGTGCAATATTTTGTAAAACAATATTACAACACGGTTTTTTTCTGGAAGATCTCTCTCCAAAGAGATCTTTCCCTCCTGAAGCATGTGTACAGTTTTCTTGTGATGGAATGCGAAACTTTATCTAAGATCAGGCGGAAGACTAGCCAAAGGCGCATAGTTTATGGTACAGAGACATACTAAGCTTCCAATCACGTGAGATCACTATTCGCAATAGCCTAAGCGTCCGTACGTTTGGTGCGTTCGATTTTTCTCGGAAATTGGAGAGCACATGAGGGCATGTGACTGTCGGGTGAATCTTTTTTATTCACCTCCAAGAATGTAAGGAGGATGATACCCGACCGGCAGTACATTCATCTTCCGTTGTTTTTTTCTTCTTCCGTAGAACGGCCCAACCAAAGGTCCGTTGTCACATAAGGTAATAATCGTATAATATGTGAATAATTATAATAATATGCAATGTTTTACGTTTTATCACAGCTTTCCGTTGTTGCGTTGTTCGTATTCGGGTTCGGCCCACGGTATTAGAGGTTAGAAGCACTGTTGGAAACATTGGACGAGTGATAGGACGGTTCGGTGTAGAATTTATGTAGATTTACTGAGCGCGATACCGCGGATGGATGTACTTGGGTGTCTGGAACGAGACACACGTATGCATATGCCATTTTATGGTCGGTGAGCGATTTACGTCCATCGATTCTATCGCTGTTACGTGGTTTGTCTTTAGCAGGATTTGATGAGCGATCGGTCGGTACCAACCCTATCAGGACGATTCCTTCTTTAAGCTTTGCGATCCTGAGTGGATGAATATATGATGGATGGCAATGCAATACCCATTGCACGCATTGCTTTAAAGCGTTTGTACATAAAGGATCGTACAGTTCGCGACTACTGTCAGAGTGTCTGCATTATCATCCCGGAAGGTCCTCCAACATTCAACATCCGCGACAGGCCGATTTACGCTCCCGTCGAAACGGCCAAGCTGACGAGAAACGGACAGTAAGCAGGAATAATTTTTGCATCCTTCCAAGCACAAGCCCACTCCGCCTGTCTCGCCCTGTCGCGCCCATAATAATGGCACAAGATAAACATCATCACCGGGCAGAAGTTTGGTAAAACATTATTATTTTCCCACTGCGCAACCTTCTGGATGTTGGGAGTTTGCCTGAAGCTTCCAAACCACCAAACCACCACCACGATAACACCGCACAGTTGCGTTGTACGCAGTTGCAGCCGATCGCTTACCATCATTCATTCATTCATACGTCCATTTGTGGACACCGTTTTCGGGCCCGGATGATGAACGGTCATTTCAAGGTTTTTTTTTTGTTTTGCTTCGCGAAGTTAAAATATGGTCCCTTCCTTCTTCAGCCCCCTTGTCCCCACGGGGTTTCCCTTCCGCGGCACGAACGCGCGGCAGTGCAAAACGGTGAGCGATTTATCTGCCGCATCGATGTGATTTGTCCGATTTTTCGGTCCACGGACGGTTGCGGTTACAGCCGGGCGTCGGCAGAGCATCATCGTGATCGCCCCCCGGGTGTGATTGGGCCCCTTTCGATGCGCACGGCGTTGTCCTTACACGGGGGGAGTTTCGGGTTGTTTTTTTCGTTCGGCTGTCCTTCATGCGCGTTCGCTGGTGATGCACTTTTTCCACTGCACTCCCGTAAACCCATTTGCCTTCCTTCCGGGAGTTGTTACCCTCGATGGTTTCAGCTCTCACACACCGCATTGATCGTGGATCATGTTGCTTTTAGGCAAAATAAAAATACTACACACGCACACGCGGCGCGGGTGATCCGAGCGGCAGGGGGACAAGGAATAATCCGCACCGTGTACCGCGCATTAAAGTTAACGACATAAACGCGCGCAGGAAAAATGGCTGCAAATCGCAGGAAATTAGTGAGACACGCGAAACAAACTACTAGCCGGGAAGCAGTGATTTTGGTGATTTTGTTTTGTTTTTGGGAAGTTTTTTGGTGGCTATAATAAAATCGACTTGCTGATCTCGTGATTTTGTAAAGTGCAAACGAAACGCATAAGAACGCGAAGGTAGTCAAAAAGACAATGACGCGATAAAATGATCAAATGCACGGAATTGGCGCTCAATCCATTTGGGACGGTGAAATGTTTTACATGCCAACAGTTTGTAACGCATTGATCGTCATTTTGTATTGTATATTGTTTATTTTGTAGCTCAACGGATTAAGAAAAAACAAGATTTCTTTGCGGGTTGCTATTTTTTGGCAGATTTAAAGAAAATCGAAACTAAAAAAATACATCTCACTAACTAATCCCCGACCGTGACCGTGTTGTGCTCACCTAAAAAACAAAGTTTGTACTTTTGTCTCCATTCCTGCGTGCTAACATGATAGTTCCATGCGCGGTAGATGATGTGACGATCATCAACACATTTTTGCGCAGCATCTTGCCGAACGGCGAGCAGGAACGGTCGGCAAACGCCATGACACCTATGACATTTCCTCAAACCGAGCGTTGCGTTTGCGGGATTTGTTCGTGGTGAGCAAATTTCCATCCCCCGTTGCTGTCAGTCAAGTCGACGACACTCCGAATGCCCGAATTCCGGCCGAGACAATCGGACAAATCGGACACCCTTCCAAAAAAGGACGCTCAATGGTTTTGCTAGTTTGGTGTGCTCGTTTGTTTCATCCCCGCTTTTCATCCACGCTTTGTCTTTAGCTGGCATTCGTGCTGCTTATGCATACCGATCGTTCGGTACTATGAGTTGCGTATGGTAAATTGCATTTCCCAGCACCGTACTGGACGCGGTTTCTTCGGTGGCTCGGTTAGAGGGATGGACCTGGTAGGCCCATTACTTTGCCAGTTGTTTATGCCTTGCTGCGAACGATATTTCGTAAAGATTCGGATCAGATGTCATTCGAACGGGTTTCTTGTACGGGCAGCCATCATCGTCATCATCCGCATCATCATGTCGGGTGGAACCGACTTCGGGCACAAGGTCTGGTTCTCTGCTCTTCATCACTGCCAGTGGACGGTGATTGTTCCTCTTTCGCTGTGGTTCTGTGCTAAGTCTACCACAGCAATGACAGCTGGATGTGCTGCATCAGTCCATGAACCAAAAAAAAAAGCACACACAGAAGAAGGGCAGTCTTTCTCTTGCACTTCATGCAACACAGCTCATGATAAAGGCTGAGATGTTGATTTTTGATGCAAAAATGACACGTTTCGAGAGGAAGCAATAAAGGCCACGGTGTCAAAAGAGCACAAAACAATAATCCACCCCTGTCGTGAAGGGTTCTGTTGCAAACAGCGGAAACACCACAACCACAAACGATCTCCACCTTCCGATGGATGGAGGATGGATCGTTATTTACCCATTCTTATGGGTCCGAAACCCAAGAAACACTGGCTGTACGTCTCAAGGGCGGATATAAGAATGCCACACCATTCTTCTCGAAGGGTTTTTGCGTTGCGCCCGCGATCCTTTTCCTTCCATTTATTTCCACACACGGCCGTACGATCGCACAAAAGGATCGCACCTTTGCTTTGTTTTCCGTGTGCGTTGTATGTTAGAAGCGGCGGCTAGAAGCAAAGAAAAAAGTTTCACCTGTTTCGTGGCACCGTTGTGGTGGCCGCACTGGCGGTGTTTGGAATTGTTTTGACAAATTGAGTGAGCATTTTATTGTGGTGCGTTTCCCCCTGCACGGACCGAAATATCCTGTACCGGATGTTTTATGTCCGTCCGGTACGGATTCGTACCAGGGAATTGCACGAATTGCGCGCGAAGGATTCTCTCCTTTCGTTTTGGTGGTTAGAAAGATGAAAAAAATCGTTCAAATTTGTGCTTCAAGCCGTATCAACATTGCGCTTAAACAACCGTGAACGGGCATTAGAGATCATGAAAGCCGGCCCAGCTAAACTTAGGAAAAAGCAAACAAAAACGAGGCCACGAGTGAACAAATATTTCTTCAAATTTTAGTTCGCTTTCGCGGGAAATACTTTTACCTTCACGGGGGAGCGCGCTTTCTTATGCTTCCCTCCGCGCACAGTCTTTGGGTTGTTTGTTCACCAAACAGACACACACACACAAAAAAACAAAATGCGCCCAACATCGCGCTCCGATGCCGGTGGTAGATTAAGATGCGAACGTCATGGTTTCGTTCGAAACATGCCTCCAGGGGTGGAATGTCGCCGCGGTTTTGTAGCGTTACGAGCGACGGGAGAAAACCCTCCAAAGCCCGCCGAAACAAGCCGGTGTCAAGAGATGCCGAACGCGATCGTCCATCCACAGCAAAGGGGGATGATCATTGTAACCATCAAGATCTCGATCGAAATGCCGGCGTTTCGGTGAAAGGTAACTTCCCCGCATTTGCAACCGTTCCTCTCCGCGGTGGCCACCTCATGGCCACGGTGGGAAATTATTATTTATCTCCGAACGCACCACACGCGGCTGTGGGATGTCACGGTGGATGCTGGTGATATGATGCCAAGGTGGAAAGACACACTGCCCGAGGTGTGTCCCCCCGTTGCTATTGCCAGCATGATCGGTGCCCGACCGGTGGAAAGGCAAGATGCCCGCAGAATACGGACTCGTGGTGACTTATGGATTTTGTATGGGAGGCGACGTGTTGTTTGGGATTTGGGAATTGTTAGAGAGTGTCCTAAGGGTAATCAGAACATTGCATGACAATGTTATGCCGATCAGTTACGGGTACAGGCTAGCAGATAAACAATATCCGGCGGATTAGGTGTTGTTGCAAGTATATACAACATGAGCCTAAAAATGAAAGTATTCATTGATTCCCTATATTAGTACATAATGGAGTACGTTACGAGTAGGCGCACAGGAAAGCTACGGATGAAATTCAAGTTACCATAAGTGAAGCAGTTGAATAGCAACAACAGTGCGCAATTGATTGCGAAAAATGTTCATTCTTCAACATTCTTCGTTAATATTTTGGCATCTGACGATTCATTAGGGACAATTAAAAAGCGTCCGAAGCAATTACAGCTAATAATTACATTAATGATAGATTTCTAGCTCAGCTTCATTGACTTCCAAATAGGACTGCAGCCACAATGCACAATTTAATCGGTCTATTGTGCACAAGTAGCTTTCTAATTGCTCCCCGTGTGCTGGAGGTCTCATTTTTGGCCGATGTCATCGTTTTGATGCCGGACGAAGGAACTCCCCAGCGTCCTAAAATGGACATCCGGCGGCCGTGTGGCACCGTCGGAAGTTGAAGTCTGGCTGACGGATGCTGGAATGTGGCTTCATTCTACGCGCGCTTCCTTACGCGGCATCCGTCTCAATTCATCGAGCCGGTTCTCGTACCCCGGTACGGCCCACCGCTAATTAGCCCTAGCACTAGGCCGTCTAGGATGGGCCTTTGAGCAAACCGGGGTGGGTTTGCCGCTATTCACAACAAACCACTGTTGCTCCCTGTTGCTCCCCCCCTCCTGCTTCAACTGATAATTGATATGAAATTATTGTACCATCATCGCTATCCCACTCGTTCCCCAACGTTCCCTCGGTGCTCGCTTTACGCAACGGTAACATTACCGCAGTGCAGCACGGAATGCACGTAAACCACTTGCGCAAAAAAGGGGACCATTTATGCTTTGGCCCGCTGGCGGTTGACAAAGGTGCACGCATAAAAAAAGGGAGCGGGAGAGGAGGAGGTGTGGGGGGATTGGAGGAAAAAACACTCATACATGCGCTAACAAATGAAACAGTTCGCGAAACCGCTGGCGAAACTGGCAAACCTCTCGAAGCAGCACTCTTTAGCAGGCAGGAAGGTAAGGAAGGATCCGCTCCATGCTACGATCATGCTGTTTGCGTCCGCCGGTTTGAAAGGGGAGGTCCGCTAACCATTGTCTGCCGGGACGGACAGGAATGCAGCAGCCAACGACGACACAGCAGTGCCACGTACGTTCCAGGGGACTCCGATACCGAAGGGACCCATAGTTGGCGTCCAAGGTTTTGTCCAAGGTCCGTTCGTTCGCTGGTCGTGAGTGTGCTTGGAGTTATTTTGAAATTCTCCCTTGCGCTTTCCGGGAGTTTTCCGCGCGGTTTTGCTCTCGCAAAGCTGCGAGCGGCTCGGGCAGGAATGGTAATGCCATACCGCGTATGATGCGATCTTTATTAAGAACATTTATCGGCGACGCGATAAAACTGTGTAATTGTACAAAGCTCAAATTAATGTCGTGGCTGGTTTTAATAAACAAGTTGTACTAATTTTACCACCGTGGTTACATTGTAACTGTACTGCAAACAATTATTTTGATGGTTATATTATTATAACTCTCTCTCTCGCTTTAGTCTAAAGCTTGAAGAAATCTTTCAAAAAAACATGGACAATAATGTAATTCCAAATAGATCCTTTATATTGCAGCACAGCAGAGAATTGAAGCTAACTGAAATTTTTGACGTACAGAAAACAGAAAACATATCTGTTCGTTAAAGGACTTATAATTGCGGTATGTTTTAGTCCCGATAGCGAGTATAAATTAATTGTTAGCCAGCTTGTACCTTTTCTCCAGCATCGCTCTAGGAAGATCGATGGCCGCCCGATCGCGAACGTATTTTACTATTTCGCATCGAACAAATGTGTGCCTGGCGGCCACGAAAAAAAAGGGGGGTTGCAAAAAATAACCATCATTTCCCGTGCCACGAGATGGTCAGGTTCAGCCATGGACATGCATGGATATCAAAAATTCATTAATAAAAACCCACATTAGCTCGCGGTGCTAATATGCGTCCTGCATACGGAACCAGGACTGAGCATTTCCCTCCGTTTCCTGCGCCGGCATGCATCACGCGAATGCGCCGCCGTACACTTGTTATTATGGCGCGCAAGGTACGTACACATTCGGTTCGGTTGTGGCATTGTGATGGAATGCGGTTGTCCTGCCCTCGCGGTCCATCAACTTCGTCATGGCCGAACAGTTCGGCTGATGGCCGGGGGCGAGTTTCCACGGGACGTTTTCCGTCCCGGGGTGCTGGGGGAAAGCCGGGGGAAACCGTATCAGCCTTGCCGCCATCTTGGGCGGGAAAGCGCTTGCTAGCCGCCAGGTAAAGGTAACGCTAGATGAGCCGTGTTTTGTTTGAGCATGCATAATTTGCATGCTAGCAAAATGTGTTTACACACACCCGGAGGGATGACCTAATGTTTATCCTATACTTATCAGTTACGGTGAAGGTGTAGCCTTAAATCGAATGCATTATTCATCTTGGCTCACGTTGCACATACCGCGGGATCCCGGGCACGTACCGTGTTATGCACCGGCGTAATTTATCTCAAAATATAAACATAATTTTAAAAGCGAACTTAAAATAAAACTTAACTCGCAACTTTAAAAGCTAAGTGATCTTTAGCATTGAAATGATATGACACTCGGCAATTATAAATGCTTAAGAACCGTAGGAAACATTTAAGCTATGTACGAAACATATTTAATTTCAATTTGTATGTTAGGATATTAGAAATTGTCGAATGTTTTATAGAAATTTCACATTCCCAACACTTTTTTAAAATTCGGTATTAAAATTTGTTTCGTGAGACAAACAAGAAGAAACTTTGTTGGAGTATCAAAGCCGGAAACCCAACAAGTCAATCAATATGTTTCATCCAAAATGTTTATCTTGTCAGGAAAATCTCAATACTCAAATGCTGTGAAAAATATGAAAGGAAAATGTACAAAAGTACATATAAATGCTATAGACAAATAAATACTGTTGAAAGTACCGAAAGAAAAGGATAACCGTGAGCACGGGTGTTGAAGTTTACTAATCAAGCGATAAGCAAAAAACTTTATGTCAACTAGTACTCAACCCGTACTGTTCGGTTGGAAAAGTTTGCCCAAGGCTCATCAGGCGAAACCAGTACGAAAATGAGCAGCTCTGGGGAATGTCACCAAAAATAGCAACCGCACAAGCGTAACATAACCCGAATGACCGCAAAGCCATGCCACACCACTAAGCCGGTTCAGGAGTCTGTGTGTGTATTCACCCTGTGTGTGTGTGCGTGTGTGTATATATACACCAGCCAAAAGGGCCTGTTCGGTTGTGACGGGTTTGTTACTGTGATCGCACTGCTTTGTTCGACCAACGCAGCCACAAACCGAACCGGTTCCGTAGAAGGAAATCAGCGCGAAGACAGCATACAGCAGAACAATCAGATTGGCAATCAAAATCTTCGATATGAGATATGAGTCAAGATGACAAACTCAATCAGTGCGTTGCGCTCGGTGGCGGTAGCCAGCCAGCCAGCACACCCGAACCTACCCAAACCGGCACTACCGGCACTTATCGGTTGCGCGGTTGCTCACTGGAAACGATTTGGCAAACATGACCAAAAGCGTGAGGTTTGATTTTTTTTTTCGGTGGACAAGGGAGAACCACTCCAGTTTCTGCAGCAATCCGGCACAGAAATTGGAGATCCGAGTTCCAGAAACTGGTCCCTCGTGCCGAAGGGTGGGAAAAGGGGGGGCGAAAGTGGTTCAAGGGGAGGATTTTTTTTTGCCGTGGAGTTATGTGCATTCATTCGGTGCAGTTCGCAGAGCAGACCGATCGATCCCGAGATGTTTCATGTGTTTTTGCTAGGTTTTCTTTAAGACGAATATTGTGAAGATATTTGTGGGGTTCCGCAATATTGCAAGGAATGTTTTGAATTTATTAGTGTACATTTATAGCCAAACTGTACCAAGCGTAGCCTATATTCAGTAGATTGGTAAGACAAACTGTGCTGGCCTGACTGTTTTAAAGCGAGAAGCAACAAAATATAAAGAGATATGGCAACGATCATTGATCATCTCTTTGCGATCTCGTTCTTCAGATCGGTGACAACTTCCGCCTGCAAAACCCCATCATGTGCCTATCATCCGAATTTCATTCGGAATCAGGTTTAGCACGTTGTACCAAATCAATAATTAACAGATCAAACAAACGTTTTCGATTGTTATCTTGGAACTGGATGAAATCTTACACTACAACAGCAATGTCCGACCGTACCGGTTATACGCATGCCAGCAGCAGCACGGTGTACGAAATAAAAAGGATACACACAAAATTGAACATAAAGAACACGAACACATCCGGCAGCTGGGGCGGGAGTCGAGTTGTATGGTCACATTCCACCCGGCAGTCCGACATACCCAATTGGGTGTCCCAACTGTCAAAATCGAACTCTAGCGAACTCAAACCGGACCCCGGGGGCCGGGGAAACAAATTACGAACGAGGGCCTACCGGTACGGACAAAACATTCCATCCCCTCGCGGCCGGTACCACGAAATGGATCGATCATCCGTGGTTTCCCCCTTTTATCCGACAGTTGGCCGAACGACCACGGACCCCAATGGTACTTCTGCCCAAGAAACAAATCGGAGTAACATAATCTGACAGATTGACAAGCGGCCATCTGTTGCGCTCACGTATGTGTAATCGGTGGGAGTGTGTGTGTTGTGCGGTAGCGCTCCCGGTTTATTTCTGTCCCGGAATGGGAGCAACCAATATGTGGCCAAATCGTGGAACTCCGCCAAGATTTGAAAGTGCTAGTGCTACACGGGGTAGAACCCTTTTCGGCGAACAAATGTTTTCTACCTTCCACCGACACCAGCGGTGGTGTTCGCTGGTCGTGATTGCAAAGGCTGGCGGAATATTTGGAGAAATCTTTCACGTACCGCAACCGAACCGCTCGCATGGCAAGATGTTTCTAGACCACTAAGTGGAGCATTTTCGGCGGCACTGACATTTCCTTCATAATGGGAATTTACTAAATCCGAAAGAGTAAAGCATCCGAAATATTTTAATTCTCGTTAATTCCTGTTTTCCATGAATAATTACAATCCCTCCGTCACTTCTAAAAGCTAAACGGGGTTACCACCAGACGAAATGAAGAAACTGGTTGTGGAAGAGGGTTTAACAACGATGATCGATTTGTTCGCAGGATCGCTCGTTCCTTGCCAGCTGTGAGCCGCTGTAAGAAGCGGTAAATGTTGTGTTCAGATATGCGCCAAACTACCGTAAAACTTGCGCTTCACTGAACGCATGCATGAAGAGATCTCCAATGTTGTCGGAAGTACCCAAGTGATCTGTCATATGATGAATTTGGAGCTACCATTGCTGTAAAGCGGCCGGCATGCAGTATTCCAATTTACTTTTTGGGGGTATTTGTTTGCTGTAAACAAGACTGGATGTTGAGTAATTACGATACAATCGCTAATTAGGAGCTGCGTCCGTCTCGGACAACCGGTGCAAAGGATGGATGATCGACAAGAATCGAACCCTCTGGTAGGAATGTTGTCCTTTCGGGATCTCTTCATACCCTCGGGATAGCATTGCAGAGTTGCTGTTGTTTTATTCGTGGTGGATGAGTTTGTCAGTTGCTGCAATTCCACGATAATTACTCCCCATTACACTGTTCGGGCTGAAGCTGCCGAATTGCACTTGCAATGACACTCACGATCGGCGAGGGTTCCTTGTGGAACCAGCATCCCAACGAATAATCGCTGCCCAACCGCGATTGGCCGACTGTGCTTGACCAATCGTACAACACTTGCAAGAGATATCTGCTGGGCAAACTATTTCGAACTAATTAAGTTGTTGCTTAACTGAAGCGGCCTGCTACATTGCGAGCATCATTGCTATCAGTTGTATTCTTCGTGTCCTTGCTTGCTTTACGGTTCACGAAAACCACGCCTCGCGGATTCCACTCGATTGCCTTGCAGACGAAAGAAAAAAAAACGGCACTCCATTTTCGCCCAATCGACGTGTAATGAACGTGTGGAAATGGACAACTTTTTAATAGCCGAGTCTCGAAAGTGCGTCAGTTTGGCAATGTTAATGAATTCATGCGAATCAATCAGGTAGGCCTGTTTGGACGGCGTTTTTCCTGCAATCTGCAAAGTTTATACCAATTACCGAATGTGGAGGCTGCGGGATGTGTCGGTGTGGTTGGTTACCGATTGGACATTTAGTGCACCGTAGCCTACTCATCTGCCCGAGCTGCGTTTGATTGTATCGATGCAATTAGAAGTGGCGCGACGCTGTTCCAGTGAAACTGCTATAATTGCTGATCAATTCTTAGCCCTTTGTTGAAGGAGAGCAAAGCATTTGGAACTCTACAAATATTTGAAGCCTGATGATTTGTGATTGTCCTTTCGGTCGATTAATTTGTTGCTTGCCGAAGTATGTCGGCTCCCGGGAGGGAAGCGAACTATTCCAAGATTGACTCCTCAACATTGTTCCTGATCATTTTCAAAGGGAACATATTTTGATCATGCACCATGTCGCATCATACCAAATGGGTTAAGGGATTTTTGTTTGCTGTGTCTCTCAATATTTGCTACAGCAGTAGGTTTGCCAGCACTTGTGGTTAACTTTTCACCCGACTGACTGATCTCGGAATGCGCGCTTGCTTCTCCTTCCCTACTGGAGGCATTCGAAAACATACTGTCGGCATTGGTGGCATTACATAAGAGGATTAAAAGCGAGGGAAAATGCAAAATATTTAGCGACAAGCTGGTAAAAATGTTGCGGTATGGTGGGAAGAACAGGAAGGCCTAAAAGCGAAAATGCTCCGACCGAACCGAACCGGGTGGTATATTTTTTCAGCGATTTTATCTGTTGCTGTTATTTTTTTTTCCTGGCTGTCTCTTTGGACACTTCAATTCTGTCCGTTGCACAAGCAAAAGGATCCTTTATGACATTGATTTAGCGAGGTTTTTTTTTATGCTACGCCTTCCTTTTTGTCGTGTGCATCCAGTTGGAAAGGCACAACAGGTAACAGTGGCCACAATGGGTTGGAAACTTGTTATTCTTTTGCTACAGTTGACTGTTACTTCATTCATTCTTCAACCCCTTCTTGAGGTTGGGGTTTGGTAAATCCTTACAGGTGCGCACAGTGGGCTGGGCACGTTCGGGTGGAGTGCTCAAATCTGCTCCATTCACCATCACGCATCAGATGCAATCTGGTGCGGTAAATGTGGATTATTTGCCATGGTAGATATGACATCATCTTACGCACGCGAATATTTATGAAAGGTGGTGTGCTACACCACCCGTAAAGGATATAGCAGTAATGCACCGGCGAGCCGGATTAATCGCCAAAGCCGACGCTAATCTTCAGCGGAAGAAAGCAATCTTTACGTGAAAGTTTGCAAAGATATCGCTCTGAATGCATCGATCCGTGGATGCTGCGGTTACTGAAGGATTAAGTAAAGGTTGTGACTTTAATACATGTCAGGGACCTTTTGTGTGAGTTTCAGTTTAAATAAATCTACAATTTTATTTCTTCTCGGTGCTCGGTGCTTCTAACACACTTTAAGTGGTGGATCAGCATCCCACATGAACAGGCCTTTAAATCTGGGTGCTTGGTTTAATCTGAAGTCAATAATAAAATATTTTAATAATTAAATAGTAAAATATAAAATATATGTAAATTCTTTTATATTAAATATATGCATAAGAGTAAGTTAACCATGCAGTACATTTTATTGTGCAAGAAACTAATTGTTATTTGAAATAAATAGCTCAATTTTATGCAAACTGTTTCGATCTGTATTACAGTTGTAAAGGCAAATGAGATCAGAAAGTATTTGAAAGTAATCGACACATCAAGCAGCTGTCAATCCATTTTTATCAAACAACCAGGCTCAACCCAAGTTGGAAACATTGCAGAGGTACTGCATCTCGCTGTCTCGATTGTTCGCATTTTATGGTTATAAATTTGGTCCTAAAACTACTTTCTATTTAAGCACCAACTCCATTAGAAGTAAATCACCTCCCGATAGCCTTAATATTCTTTTGCTGTTTGTGACCTAGCTTACCACTGCACTCAAGCGTTATGCGCAGTAATAGCAGACTGGGCCAAGCGTGATTGCGTGTCCCAACTTGGTTGGTTCGGTTCTCAGCGATCGTGTGCCCAAATTATCAGCGCTTCGCTACACTAGGGCATCGCGTGAAGTTCGTGACGTAAAACCATTTTGATTCTATCAATTTTGCTTCACTTGTGTGCTTCACTGCTTCGGCTCCTAGTACGAATCCCCGACAGACAGGCTTTCCTCTTTCAAATGGTTGCAGTTGTTCGCGCAATTTTCTAACCGATTTTTATTCGCCGATAATTGCACTTAATAGTTTAGGCAAGGCGCGCGTAGCTATCGCACGGCGGGCACCCTTGTAACGATCGGTGTGCTCGCACTGTAAGGTCTTACTTTATGGTGACCCGCAGCAATAGCCCAAATAGTCTATTCGAGCGCAACGGTGGCAATTTATCGGGATTGAAGCTGGAAGACACCGCACATTTCGCCTCACACTGGGCAAACCTTTTGCCAGATTTGAAATTGTTTGCCTTGCTGGGGTTTTATTTTGTGGTTGCTTTCTTTGGGGGCCACAAAACCTCGGGTGGGCCACGGAATTGATTTTGTACCATGCTGCGAACGGCGCTGGACGCCAAGGGTTTTTATTTGCTTTTTGTTAGCAAATTTAATTTACTTAAAATCTGCATGATATTTAGCATAGTGTTTTCAATATAGAAGTCCGATTCATTGTGCAATACCGAGTGACTATTTTGGAGCAAGGTAGAAAGCGACGAACCCGTTATAAATAAGCGGAACAAATGAGAGAAAACTTTTATGCACATTATCCAGTAAATTTCTACTTTTTATAACGTTATACAACGATATTTATCGCATAATTAATTAATGAATTAATAATAATTTATGTAATGATGTACACCAAATCCGTTCTTTATGAAGCACTGCTTGATTATTTCGAAAATTATTAGTTTTAATTGATTATGTAATTTTACTACTATACGAAGACTGCTGTTCTGGAATGTGTTGGTACACAATCATGATTCGATTAACAGCTCTAAAATTACACGACATCAATCAAAAGCTAATGGAATAGAATAGAATTTTTATTTACTTTGTTGTTTTATCATTGGCTTTATGTATAACATAAAACAGATACAGCTATTAGTATCGATTGAGGAGTTCTAATTGACAAGTGGTGACGTCTTTTGCAAATGTAGTACTTTTGTCAAAAAATAAAACCATTTCATGACGTTCGCTTTCTCGTTTGCACGTTAACAACTTCATAACTAGCGAAAGTAGTTCGCAGTCGTTATGCTGTTTTATGCACAGTTTAACACTGTTTATCGCAAGCGTGAAGCGTTCATTTGACTTTCCAGCAGACTGAAAGGCAAAAACCCGAACGTGAAATAAACAATGCTGCACCACCGGGTGTTTTGAATACCCTGTGAAAAGAGTCAAGAAAGAAGTCATAAACGCGTGGGAACTTGGAGAATGTTTCGAGGCATGACTAAAAGCACAGCCCGACTTGTGTTCGTGCGTGGTTCGTTTTATAGCTTTAGTTTCCACCATACTGACCAAGCGGCGGAAACTGATTCACTTTCGCTGAGCACTATCCTGTTTGCTAGCTTTGTTTAAGTTGCTGCTAATTATGGAATGGAATAATGTTACACGAAAGGAAGGATGGTTTTCGCGCTCTGAATGTCGCGCTCAAACAATAGCGCCCAAAGATTTAGATCGGGTGACAGTAGGCAAGTAAATTCGCTTGGGAAAAGATCATGTTGTCGAATCAAACTGTGATCCATTGGTCACAACGATTAGCAGCAGATACAGCAAGTGTAAACCGTTCACCTTCAGAGATGATCAGCTGTTTTCTGATTTTTTGTTTGCCCGTTTACTGATAATCGGCAGAAGGCATAGAGGACACCTAACTGTACGTTGCCGATAATCGTCTTAACCTCGTTATTTCTTGCTTGTTGATTCCGTACAAAGAAAGAGCAAAAACAAAAACATGAACAAAGACAAAAACGAGGTTTTATCTTGATGAACAATTACATCTTGATTTGACCGATAAATTCAATCATGCCAATAAAGACAATCGTGACCGGAGAAAAAGCTGCCCGGTCTCTCTCCCGGCTGTTAACCGCTCATAGCAGGACTTTAACAATAGAACGGAACAAGCGGGCCCGTTCGCCGTTTCTGAATCGATTTAAGATTTGTCAATGTGCAGGACACAAAGAGCGATTCGCGAGTGGCGAAGAAAGAAGGGCCCCTTAAAAAAAGTATGATGGCTTTTTTCAAACAAACCATGCGAAGAAATTACTCGTCCTCGATGGCAATTTGATTAAATTGCTCATCGTTTTCCTTTTCTTCGCTCTCCCACTATCAGGCAGCAGTCCATTAAGTGGGCGAAAGGCATGTGAGAACCATCAAAAAATGATAGCATTAGTCGCAGTCACAGCTTTGCCTTCGTACGATCGTCATCCCGCATTACCGCAATTCGCTTGACGGTGTTGATGCTTATCGATGTGGAATTAAGATACGACAGTGAAACAAAGCAAAGAATCACCAAACATCCAATTTGGGTCAATGCAATTATTGCCAGGCAACAGATCTACCCTGAACCGTTGATTGTTTGACGCGTAATGTGTTTTTGGAAGGTGATTGTGGCGTGCCATCTTCTGGTTGCTTTTGATTTCCTTTGCCAACCACCGACAGATGGTGACCGATGTGAGGCGCGTTTGAAATCGATTTGTTAACGTGCATCGGTAAATCACGCACTCGCTTTTTCGGTGCTGTTCGTGCGAGAAACGGGGTAAGGAAAGCTGATCAGCCCGAACGATTATGCTTTACGATTACCCAAGAGGGTGCAATTTTTGCCACCTGTGCGCATCGAATGGAAACATGCGGCATGACGGTCGTTGTTTTTCGGTGATATGTAGAAATGAATTGGATAAACAGAATTTACAAACAAAAAATCATGGGCAAACTATTAGCAAGATTTAATTATATATAATTTTCCTGCTTGTGCATGACTTATAACATTCTGGTTGTGTAATACTAAACATTTTCACATTTCATTCACATTTCACAGTTTCCCTAAATAAACACTAAATTATTTAAAGTTTATCATTTTGCTTAAATTTTTTGCTTACATGGATGTAAATAATTTTAGAATTTCAACAATGCAATGCAATGAATAAATTGAAAAAATGAATTCACGACTCTTTAACGAGACAGTATAAACTATTTACATGGATTTTACCTCAATGAACTCAGAATGAACAAGGAGGTTCAACCGAAGCCCTAGCATGTTGGGACACAAGGGTTACAAGCAATCAATTTATCACAAATTTTCCAATCATTCACGATCAGTGAAAATCTTACGAAACCAATGTTTTTTACGGTGCGTTGAACTTGAAGCATGGTGAGTGGTTTACTTTGAATTGTATTCGCATAATCCCAACATCGATTGGAAAAAAACAGGAAGTACCCAAAGTACTTTGCCCAAAAATTTGATTTGCAATTATATTATTTCCATAAGAAGACGAGCAAAACGCAGCACTTTATTTGAATAAGTCCAAGCACCAGGTTGTTAGTTTCTACTAGGTAAGGTAATCGTTTCTTATTAGCGATTCAAGGCGGTCGTTGGGTAATTACCATAACACGATAAAATCAATGCAATTTAGGTACCGAACGGTAATGCTGCCATCACATTTCCTTATGGCCTGTGGATAAAAGTGGCCATCAAAATGCATTAGGGTTGATTTTTTCGCAAAACATTCCCTCACTTTTGACATTGTAGCCAGATCCGACGCCCAAAGACGGAAACGCATCCATGGCCGGAAAATCGTACTTAACCCTTGGCGAGCGAAACGATAATAATTCAACGTAATCCGCTGAACCTCGCTCGGGTGGAAATTAGTCATTCTTCCACACCTCCCAAACTCCTCTTCCTCCGTTACCGTATCGGTGTGGTAGTCGACGTTCGGGGTCATTAAATCGGATTAAAAACCTATTAGGAAGTATTCGAACCCGGCTTAAACGATGTGATTGTGAAGAGTTTGGACGAAAAGAATAGGAAAAGAAGTCAGTGCATATCCCAGCCTTCGATCAATTCGGTCGAGATCGATTTGTAACGGGAGTTTTGACATTTCCCGATCGAAAGTTCATAGGAAATCGGCACAAGAATAATTATCCTTACATTGTGCTGCAGGCTACCGGTTTTTTATGTTTCGCTGGAAACGAAAGGTTACCCAGTTGGGAATATAAGACACACCCGTTTTAAGGGTGCGATGGTGTCTAAATGCACTAATTGCTCTAATCTTAACTGCCAGCAAACGTTTGGGAGCACTTATCGTGCAGTTAACTTGATCGATTCAACGGATGTGAAGCCAAACTCCCTGCCCAGACCCTTTGCCAAAAGCAACACATTTCAATGCAAAAGATGAGCATTGCACACACACACACTCAAACCAAGAAATAAATCATTTAAATCACCCCGCGGGTTCCGTTACGGGCGGAAACTTACCGATAGGACTCCAGAATCATCTCGATGTGATGTGCGTGCCGCAGCGTGGCGCAGGCTAATGCGAACGTATCTGTGAAAAAAAAGGCAATGAACAAAATGGGAAATAAATGAGTACGTATTAAGATAGTGAGAATTAGTGTGAAGAATTGGGGCGAATGATTTAGTGTGGACAACATTGGCTGTTGTTGTTTGCGGTGCCGGATGGATGTTCGTAGCATCGGTAACCAAAGCTCGTCTATCCGGACGATTATGGATTTTTACTTGATTTATTACCGTACCCAAGTGGAACAAACTTTTCTCATATTGAAAACTACTTTATTACCTTTGGCGAGACATACATCTACATAAATTAGTGGCGCGGGTGGGTTTATAGGAAAAATTAAAATATTGGGGACAGTTTTTTTTCCTACACTCTGGTGGCAAATCATGATTAATGTGCTTGAAAGCTTTTGATTAAGGAATGCGTTCACGATCATTTGCATTGGGTACAGCATTTGTGTGATGTTAGTAGTTTATGTTCGAATAGTGTAGTAATCATTTTAAAAATTTACGTGGAAAAACTTCTTGAATTTTGAGAAAACAATATATTGTTGTTATTTTGACACAGTTTCTACAATTCAAACGCATGTGGAGCATAAAATTCAGTGTTGTTGAAGTACCTAGCCCAACACCTAGACTTAGTTCGTTGGGGTCTTCAAAACGAGCATCTGCTACGAAGAGTTCAAGATCTTACAAAACTATCAAAAAAGCTTTATTTCCATCCAAAACTCATTTTAAAATGGCGTACGTCTCAGCGAACTTTAAAGCAAGGAATACGAAAAGTGGAAACCTAGAACCAGGAACACTCAGCATTCAGCGCTTTACCGAATAAGGAGTTGCTGTTAACGATGCGGCCACTTTAAAGAGGGTTTCGCCACTGACAGCAAACAGTGCCGACAGCCATCGCTAGACCGATGACATCGGCATCGAAAATTGAATCGTTCGCACACCATCAATTCAATGCGATGCTGTACGCTTGCATGAAGTTCAAGCTCAAAAAAGGATATTTTCCGTTCATCTTGCTCGTTTCTAGAAATTCTATTTGCAGAAACCCACCGGGTGAGCTTTAATTACATTTACTAACGGTGACTTTAATTCCTTCCATTCATTTATGCCGTTGGTTTACGCGCACAGTTCGCTAGAAAAAAGCCCTTCTAACGCTCATCCAAACAAACCCAAAACGTACCGAAATCCGTCTCGCGTTCAGGCCGTCCGTATTCCAGCCGTGTGGTGGTGCAGCTGATGGCCAATGGGCAAAACCCCGGCCAACTATTCGATCGTAAATTATCCTATCAAATTGACAATTTGACAAATGATCGTGAAGGTTGAATGCAGTTCGTCCCGTTCGGGCGTTGCGTTCCCGGCACGGTTTTTGTTGCCGTTCGGTTTGTTGGTTCCTTTCCGTTTCTTTCCGACACCAGGATCCCGAAAGGTGAATACGTGTGTACGCGCGCGCGCGCACCCTGTCGCGTTGACAGATTCGCCGGGTTTCGTGGTCTGCGCGGCATGTGCTTTTTAGTTCGTTGCAACGTCGCTTTCGCACGCGGTTCGCGTTTCACGGGTGTGTTAAGGGGAAAAGGGGGTGGTCCCTGAGCAAATACGGGAGTATTTTTTGTGCGTGTTTGAGTGTGTGGCTTTGGAGTGTGTACTGCATTTGATGTTCTAAAGAATGGGCTTAGCGGTAGTGAATTGATGCACAATGCTTTTGTTTCGGATCGGTCTTGTTAATACTTTCGTTCCTTTTTCCCATCTTTTTTTGCTGTTGTCGTTTTGCTTTTCCTCCGTGTGTGGCGCACTTCCGTCGGTCACTTAGGGCGCCTGGAGAGCGATGCCAACAGCTTAACGTAATGTGTCGGCGAATACTGGCGGTTGTTTCGATGCGAGGCGAAATAACAAAAAAAAAAACCCCGACAACAACCAAACCATTCCCAGTGATCCCGCATGTCGAACGATCTGTGATCATAATCGCGTGTCGGCTGTGGTCGGGAAACTGCAGCAGAGCCGGACGTATGATTGCCGAACACATCAACGTTTCTGCACGGTGGACGGTTTTGAAAAATGAATTGTCTCTGCGTGCGAATGGCACGCGGGGAGTCATTCTGATCGGATTACAGCAAACAGTTGCCATCTTGGTTTTTGTCGTTTTTTTTTGGGTTTTTGACGCAGTCATTATTTATTTCCCCTTTTTTCGAGAGTGTCCTCGGTACAATTTCATCTTTCAAAGAGATAGATCCATTGTAAAACAGTTGGGAAAGTAACGTTAAAATTGGTCCAAACGGGAGGGACCTCAGAGCCTAGCAACAGGACTTCTCCATCCATCTTGGAAGGAATCATGGGAAATAGAAAAGTAAAAACGATCACATAATTATGCGTTTGCAGTTTGAAAATGTCACGCGACTGTCATTATCCTTTTATAGTACTCATCAACATTCTTTCGGTGTCTTCGAACCCGGCCCGGATCTCGGTTGTCTCTGCCAGAAAAGGGCCTTCTTATCTTACGTTTCTATTACGTCTGAAGGTTTGCCAGACATAGGGAGAGAGCTAAACTTCGGTTTTGCATATACATTACGTCGGATAAACGAAATGGACAAGTCTTCTATGTTATTTTAATCAGTAACGCTTAATATTCAAAGCGATAACAATGGGTAGTCACCATGGCAGTTTAAATATGCATTTACTGAAGCACACAAATTATCGATCTGCTTTAAAAGAATTTAATAAGTTTACAAGTTATTACAAGTCTTTTAAAAAGTACATAAGTTAAGGCATTCGCGAACAAGTTTAGATGTTGTTTTTTGTTAAACACAATAAGTCTACTCATCATATACTTATAGCAAAAGTGCATAAAACATTGAATGTGATTACTGAACTAATAAAACAACACTCCCATGCAGTAACATAATATTGGAAATAGCTACATTCCCAAATAAATTCAACCGAGCATGCCGGCCCTACGGTAAAATGTAGTACGAAAATGATTTGTTCTGTTTGTACAAAATTTAATGCAAGCGACCATATTTATTTTGAATATACATATTTTTATTTTATTTTTATTTGATTTATATTATGACGGCAGTGCCGTATTTTCGGAATATACATATATATGCGACAATATTTTGAAGTATTTGTCAAATAATTCACAAATACTTGATTTTTTTTTTAGTTTTTAAGAAGTTTACTTTCGAATTTTTCTTCAATAGCTATTTTGTGTTGTTTTTATGTTTATGGACTCATAATTTTTTAAAAGTATTTTTGAAGATGCTATGGAAATGTTGCTCCAAAATGCTTACATCAAAATCTCAATCATATATTTTACCAAGTTTTTCTTAATCAAAATTCTATAAAACTTTTAAAGCTTTCTAAATATTTATCTCAAGGAACAGAAAATGTTTCCTATTTCTCCGAACTTAGAATTGTACTGTCCACTGTGCCAGTAATTATTCAAAGTTGATACCGATGGCACCACTTGTTTGCTTTGGCCACGAAATTAATCCAATTATCTCAAATAAATAAACCATTTTGACAGCTCCATCGTGGAATGGCCTGAACGTCGTTTAAGTGTGCAATAAGTGAAAGAAGCAGTAATCGTACTAAGTCGAAAAATTTTCCACTATTTCCTCACAAAAGAGAGAGAGAGAGAGAGAGAGAGAGAGAGAGAGAGAGAAAGAGAGACAAAAAAACTCAATAGAGTAAAAAAGGCATTGTGGTCAAATATGGTAGTTAAGTGTTTCATTCCCAGCTTTCGATCACGATAAGCGGCAAATCCTTTCGAGCGCGTAAAGCATAATAACAGGAACGGAAGGAAGAGGAAGGAGAGAAGCAAAGAGACACAGAAGGTGAAGGAGAGACAGATTGTGAGTCTTTAACAATAACAACCACAAACACCTCACCAATACCCATCATGACTTCATCCGAATGCTTCCGGTTTCCCTAATATTTTTTTTTATTCCGGTAGGTTTCGTTCTTCTTTTTTTCTCTTTACCTATTTTTTTGCAACTCCACTCCATTTTCCACTTCCCCCCTTCTTGTGGGGTTCGCTAATTTATGGTCGACAATTTATTATCGGTGAATCATTTGCATTAAGTAAGCAATTTTCGCTTACTTTTTTTTGGTTTTAGTCTGAGAACTGCATCTGCTTGTGAAGCGGTTCGTTTCACGCACAACTCCAAGGGTGTGCGGATAAATAAACATAAAAAAGATACAACATAAAAGATACACGAAAAAGATGAATCCTATCTTATGGCATCGTTCAAACCGGGCACAACAGCAAACGAAACGGAACAGCCAAACTTTTGCTTCAAAAGTGCCTAAATGTGGCGTATTTTTCGAAGCCCATTTGTGCAACGTTGTAGGAGGGATGAGACGATTTGGGAGCGGGTAAAATATGTGTGACACTCTGCGTTGTTATTTGTTTCTCTGTTTAATGTTTTTATTTTACTTTTATTATTCAGTACCGCCTGCTTCGGTCGGGGGCGACCGGTGCGCGTAATGGAAGTTGAAAAGTGCGCCATAACTCAAAACGTCACTGTCATCGCAGTCAGAAGGGCCACCCGTTGGCGCGGTATGGTTTGAAATTGGGCCTACGTCGTACGTTTGGGGCTATGGGTATCAAATTTGGGCTGGTGACATTTTTTTTTGTTTGCTGCGTGTTGGTAAACGCACTGAAACCCCGTTCCTTACCGTTTGAGTCATTAGAAGTAGGGAGAAGGCTAAGCTGCTCTGCAAAGTCGAAATAAAATTGTCTTTCGCTTGGTATTAAACCGCAGATAAGAGGTAAAAAAACAGTAAAACTGGGGTTCAGATGCTTTCATGAAAAACCCGTTGGTCTCCGCGTGTCATCTTTGAGGCGACGGAAGGTTAGAGAAAATCGACCCCTTCGGTTGTGCTGGTCGGCTAGCCGTGCCAACGATCCACAAAGATTTCACCGTCAAGCTCGGCACCAATGCATGATCCGCCTTCAACGTGATAATGATCAGCAGCTCATCCGAACCGAACTTACCGGCAGTGAAATGTAAAGGAATGTTCACGGGTAATGACGCTCACCGGTATCATTTGCGTTCGGCGACGGCGTACGATAAATCATGTGCTGAGAGAGTGTGCTAATGAAATTAATTATCACCGCCACGTTCGCTTGGTGCGAATTTTGCTCTTGTGGGCGAATTGTTTGACCCGTAACTCAGTATTAGGTGTCCGTGTTTTGCGTTTAGCATTTTGGCACGTGAAAGTGTGTACAAATGTTTGCATTTCCACTAATAAGTCACGTGGGAACGACCTGTTGTTGGTTAAGCGAGTTAGAAGTGATAGGAACCGTACTACCCAAACAGCCAGTTGTAATGGAATATTTCTAACCAACACAAAATTTAAGAAGGAAAATAGATCCAAAGCTAAGAAAGAGTTTTACCAGAATAATTATTTAGATAAGCTGTTTGGGTGAATTCTACCGATATACAAAAGCTCACAAAAAATGCTTATCGCTTAAAATCGCACCCTAGCCGAGCGGCACTCCCCTCCTTCAAATGAATTTCTTATTTTTGGACAGGAAATTAGACGCCTTGGCGGTACACTAACCGTGGTGAAAAATTTGATTGAATTAATTTAATTGCCCAATTGTGTTTTTCCTCCTTTCTTTACTTTGGGACTCCGTTTCGGTGTCTATTCCGCGCTTATTGCATGGCGGAGTGGTACATAACAGTTTAGAGCTTAAGATTTGGTGTGCGGTTAACGCGCTTTTGTTGTTGCACCGTAATTAATGCGCCAGAGTGATTTCACAGCAACGATATGTCAAGCAATCGCTGGAGCTGGAGCTTTGATGGTTGATAAGCTATGATTAGTAACGATTGGGAAATGAATGGAACGAACAAAAGTTTTTGATGGTAAATGAGCTTCTAAACTTTGCTAGTGATACCCAGTAATTGGCAGTTAGATGGTATGTGAAACAAGAGATGAATTGCGCAAAGTAGTGATAAGTGAAACGTGAAATGTGCAAGAATTCTGATTTCATTAACCCAACCGAAAAGGGTTGGTAAAATACGCTTAGTGTGTCGACATTTTTTTCGGAGTCGTGTCGCAGATACGCCACGGTGGTGTAGCGCCAGACTTCACACGAATGGACCGAATATCTTATTCTAACTTGTATGGCAGACTGACTATCCAGGCTACGGGTAAGAAACTGAAATAAAACCAGAAGTACGTAGACCTCTTGAGGTTGCTGTATCGATTAAGAAGAAGACACTACAACCTCAGCAAGTCGTTCAATAACTTGCCTTGAAATAATCATAGTTGGAACTCTATTTATCTGATACATCAGTACAATGAGACTTTTTGCAACTATTACTAAACTCCCGTGTCAATTCTCGACTATTCAACAGTGAGCTTAACAGAGGTAACAGAGAACTTGTTTTAGGTTAGGAGTAACTTAAAAATGGATGCCGGTCCAAATGACAACATGATTCTTGAGTTGAAAACACATGGATTGCAAACGACACTTGCAGCATCGGTACTTGATTTATGACTTCTCACAACTATTCAGCCAAAACCTGAAATGTTAGCCTGGCTTATCGTCATTTTTGGCCTGTGACATTTCCCTCACATATGGCTGAGTGGAGTATCACATATAGCGCTCATAAGCGATGGAAAACCGAATGCCTGCCAACCTACAGAAAGGAGGTTAAGGCTGCTGCAGTGCCAAGTGTCGGAGAGTAACATCGCGCTAACGTAGCTAATAGCCAGCATTAAAATGCTGGTGCAGAATGTAGCGTACTTCGTCGCGAAAAAGGTTACATTTGGTTCGTAGAAGGTATAAAACAAAACAAGCAGATAGCCGTTTGGCGTGGAAGAGCATGCTTAAGTGACATTATCTACTTGCCATTCGGAAGATGTGCCCATTACCGGTGAAATACTGAACGGAATGCGAAAAAAAATCCTAACCAACCAGGTTAACACAGTGCAGCAAGCTAAATAGCAACCGTTTGAATGAGGTCAGCAGCTTGTGGACGTCTCTGCTGGACGAATTCAATCGTCGCATCTACCAGGGTGTCTCAATAATAGTGACGAGAGTGGAGAGTTTTAGCATGATCGCTCGATCTCCCTCTGGCTTTAATTAAACCACAAAGCCGTGCAATGCGTAAACAATCGTTTTTGCATAGCAAATAGCTTTGATACGGCAGTTTGCGGCTTTAAATGTGGAACTGTTTGAGTACATTTTTTTTTCTTCTGAAAGTAACTGCCGTCCGTTGGTTGTAGCACGAGGGGCACAGAGAAAGAGAGTGTTAAATTGAACTAATGGAATTTCTATCGCCTGGCAGGGGACTCAGTTGCTGGCGCGGGTTTTCCTATCACTCCCTGAATGCCTTTCTAGACCAGCGATCGTGTGCACATTCCTCGCGACACCAGCGGAAAGCTTTATCGCTGCAAGCCTGAAATGGCGCGCACACACACACACTCTCTTCCATACGCACACACACAATGGGAAAATAAGTGTCAAACATGGCTAGATTCGGAACCGCGATTCGAACTGTTGCTCGATTGAACAGCCAGCAAAAACCTCGAATCGGTGTCAACTAGCGAACGTAAATGGAACGATCGAATCGTGTGATCAAGCGTTACCGGCGGATAGTATGCAGGCGGACACACCGTACACAGACCATATAATAATATTGCAGCTCTTTGACAGTTGAGCAAAAAATAAATAAATACATGGGCGCACCGGGAAGAATGGAAATGCTTCCCGCTTCGCACTGCGATGTAATAGAAGGTTACTGGTATGAAATCGTACAATTGTCGGTTACCATACTGGAACGTACGGGAATGTTGCGTTCCATTGCTGACATGTTGTGTGCGACCGTTTGCGCGGCAACGTGGTGCAAACATATCAGCGAGATCTATAATTCCCCAGCCCCCCAGGTTCGCTCCCCATTTGTTGCAGCAAAATGCAAAATCTTATTATCGTCAAAATCAGAAGAAGCAAATGACAGGATTGCTTAAATTTGGAGCGTCTAGCTACATGGGTCTTACACCATGCAGAAGTGCTACGGTGCTGGCATTCGGGGGCTCCCCAAGTTTGGGCTATGCTGTCCGGGTATAGTGTCAAACATGATATACACCCCGGAGACCTACGTTCCAGCCTACGCACGTCAGTAGTGAAGGACTCGACCGGGTTTCCCAACAGTAAAAGGGCAAAGGGGGAGATTTATGGAGCCGTGGCACAGCTTGAAGCCGTCGTCGTCGTTCAGTGGACCGACCGTTGGTTGGCTTTCGGCCGCAACGGTCGTAGGATGCTGCTGTGCGCCTGGTAGTGCTGGCAAGCCCAGCTGCTGTTTGTTTGTGGAGAAGAGAAGGGCCTCTAACTACTCATTTGGAGCTTTTGCAGAGGGCACCCTCGGGGAGGGGGGGGCCTAAGGGGTAGTGAAAGCTGAACCGATTCGCATTTAAACCCAACTGCAACGGGGACGGTTTTGGAGCTTGCTTGAAGCCTTTTATTTTAGCACCCAGAAACGGAAGCCTTGCGCGTCAATCATTCGGTGTACTTGCGTACCACACGCTTTTCAAGACCACTCGTACGTACCGGGAGGGAGTGTACACACATATGCGTTACGCTCGCCCGAAACGTCTTACGCAAGCGTAAGTACGCGCGTTAGATAGCTCGCTAGGTGCGCGCATATCGACATCGATGTGGTACTGATAGTGATTGATCTGTCCCGGGGAGCGAATGCGGCACGCGGTGGGGGAAGTAATTGACAGGAGTTATACGGCGGTGGTGGTGTTCGCCGTAATGACAGCTTGGTTTCAGGCTCGGTCCTGGAAGTTTTCGGGCGAGTGAGTGTCGTTTGATTAGGCTGGGGCGCATACACATTCGGTGCCCTGACAGCTGTCCTGCGCTGACGGACTGACTTGCGTTGCGACTCTGCGGGACATCAAGCAACCAAATTAGACGCCATTAAGATTGGCGCTGTACGGTTGCGTCGCCTGTATCTTGCCAGCGTACCACTGCTGGGAAAGGCGTTTTGGCGAAGGCAAAGAAGAATTATCGGGATACCAAACCGACAAAGTAGCGAACCCTAAAATGGAAGTGATTTAAATTGAGCATAGTTAGTTGCAATTTTGCAATTGAATATTTAAGAGAACTCATACCAAATGTGACTGAGCGTAGTTGTTTAGAAATCGTATAATAATTAACCACGTTCAGAGATGCTTCCATAAAATCAAACCAATAGCAGATGATTAATTAGCACGATCAACGTAACTTGTTCTTGTTTGTGTGATGATTAGAACAACATACTCGAACAAAACGTTAGACAACGGAGGCAAAATTTAGCTCGTTTGTAGAGAATTTGCTACACATTTTTGTGCCTTAATTTTTGCCGTAACATCCAAGCAGTGATTTCAGTTCAATCTCGGAGCTACTCTCATACGCATTGTTTCAACAGCTTTTGCGGTCGAACACGATAGCACCGCTGCTAGCTTTTTCAAAACTCGAACATTTCGCACTCCGATCGATCGAGTGAACTGAATCGGTTGAACGTTTGCTGGTGGAACAAACGATGGGGCTGCGAAGGTGGAAACAAAATATGTGTTAATTAGCAACCCAATTAGTATGGTAAAAAGGAGGAAAAGAGTGAAAATTGGTGTGGGAGAAGAGAGAAAGAGAGGGGAGGTGGGAGATTGAACTGCGTAGAAAAGTGTTTTTCGGCCGATGATTCTACTACATACCAACCGTTTCATGATGCAGACATCGGAAAATCCAAAAAACAGTCAAAGCGTGACTCGTGAGAGATGAAACGCACGCGAACGATGGAAAACAGCAAACCAAAATAGGTAGGCCTACTGCGTCGAGAAAGCACCCATAAGTGAAACGATTGCTCTGAAGCACCACCCAGCACACGGTGCGGATGCGATGCAGCTACTGGAATTTACGGCCCGGGCGCCAAGCAACGTACCGGCCGTTTGCAAAGTGGCCACTTCCGCTCGGAATGAAATGTTTTCGCCTGCTGTTGTCGGTACGGTAAGCGTGTGCGCGCGCTCGCGATCTTTGTGGGGTGAAATAGAAAAGCCATAGCGCACAGACCACGGGGGCGAACTGCTGGATGTAAGACCGGTCCAGTTTTCGAGCGAACATATGAACGCTGGTGTGCAAAGGCCGCGCATTTCTTGCGTTGCTAGACGACCGACGATTTTGTGCCAACATTCCAGGACAAGGTAATGGCTAGGTCATGTGATGGTGTGTGCTTTGGGTGTATCGTTTCGAAAGCAAAAAAAAGTGGTTTCTTTTCGAGAGGTGTTACTGTTTGTTAGTGTGAAACAGTGCATGAAATGATTGAATATTCCTAACCTATGAAGTTTATCAATTAAACACTAACAGAACAAAGCCCGTAAGTGGTATGTTGACAAGCAAATGATCGTTTTGGGATAAACAATTAAGTTGTAGTTGAACAACGAAAATCTTGAGCTCATCCATAATTTATATGATGAGAAATAAAAATAACAGTTTTTAAGCCAATCCGAATTCCAATTATCTTGGATTTTCTCGCACTCAAGAGTACTGTCCGCTAACCAGTCGCACTACAGCCTGAAGTCAAACTGTATCTGTATCTGTCGACCTCTATTGACAGTCGTTGCTGGGCTCTTTATCTAATATGGAGGAAACTATATGGTACAGAAGTGAAATATATTTTTGAAAACATAATACCCATCAAATTAGAAGATCTTACACCATTACTGATGAGAGTGAATACGCTTTAGTCCTATAAGGTGAAGGTATCAGTTAGTCGAATTGTCTGTAATAAAGAATTAGCAGATTACTACTCCATTTTTCCAACTTTAGACCTAGTCTAATTTTGCAAAGAATTTTGAAAATAATCGAACTAGATTTTGTATATACAGTTCCAGCTTCGACTGTCGGAGAAGTTTCTGCCGGCTGTAAAATAATTGAACCTCTACTTGAAGGTTGCCTTTGTTGATCAACTTAAGATAGATGAACTTCTTTCAAAGCGCCAATAAGTTCACCTGTACTTACATTAACCCTGCGTAAATAGACATAAGAGATGCTCAGATGACCTTATGAAAAATGGTCAGATGGCCCTCTCTATCTCTAATCCAACACCCTGTCACAGACCCATCACATACTAAATGACATTGATCTTTTCATCCTTTATCGGCACAATAACCTCAAGAGCTCCACACAAGCCAATGTTGACTTTCTTTGACCTTATACAACCGTAGCCGGATAGTCAGTCCTGGGTACGGTGGATTGGTCCGGATGGGATTTTGGGCTGGTCCCGTCGTGTGAGGACCATTGCTGCTACCAATTCATTAGCAGGCCGTCCCAACGACATCGGTTTTTATCATTCTGAATAATTCTAGTATTCTAACTAGAGATGTGCGCGCTGAGTAAGAGTGAATGAGTGAGTTGAAACCTTCGAGAGAGTGAATGATTATAAATCAGCACGAAGAGTTTTTTATGACTCCTTTAACCTCAAATCTCAATCTCAAAAGAGTTATACTGCTCTTTTACTCAATCTTACAGAGTGATTATAATCGAAAGAGTGATAACACAGTTTTACTCACTCCTGTGTGAGTTTCTAGTCGGCACAGAGAGTGAGAGTGAGTATACACGCAAAAGAGTGGTAAAATCAATAATGCACTGCAATGCTCTTTAATGAATCGCAAAAGAGTGAGAAAAGGTTTCATCACTAGTGTTTACAATCTCAAAAGAGTTATACTACTCTTTTATTCACTCTTACAGAGTGATTATAATCGAAAGAGTGATAAAACAGTTTTACTCACTCCTGAGTGAGATTCTAGTCGGCACAGAGAGTAATAATACACTGCAATACTTTTTAATGAATCGCAAAAGAGTGAGTAAAGGTTTCAAATCTTTAAACCCATTCTTTGACTCTGATTCAAATCATTGAAAAGAGTGATTATACTCATCTCTAATTCTAACATTTAAAATTTCCATATTTTACCACACTGAAGGGTGGAAAGAAGCTTTGAAGCTTGTAATGAATTCTGTACGCACATTCAACATTCAACTCAAACTTGTGTTTTTGATATCGAAGCGAGATCCTTTAAGCTCCGCTATTCATATGTCGCTTCATTTTTTCCCCTTAATCATCTGTGGAATGCAGTTCCTCGGGTCAGGTTTTCGTGCAATTAAATCCCTTTCTGCAACCTTGTGTTTCCAAACATTACACACAAACAAGAGCAAAACCTTCACTCCTCTCCTCTTTGTCAGCTGATCGAATCGGTAGTTGCAATGCAAAGCTAGCGACAACAAAATCCCATGATCGAACACAAACCGGTGGCGCATGCATTTCGCTCGGACCGTGTTGCTCTTGCCGGTGTGGAAATAATTTTATTAGTTTTACAGCTTTACCAACACGCACAAACACACACAAACACACTCGATCCCGTGCATAGAGCAGGCAAAAGAAAAGGAAGCTGTCGATCGTGATGCTGCGGCTGCTTAACGGTGTTCGACAATCGTTGCATTCTGATCATCGTAATACCCGTAACGTAATGCTTTGGCTCCATCACGGGGACAAGGAAGCAGTGTCAGAGTGGAGTCTCTGTCCGGCTGGCCGTAGCAGCAAATTAAACAAAGAATCAATGCAACGCACGGGCACTCGAAAAAGGCGCACAACGCCAGTGTGCGACTTCAATTTAATCATTAACTCAACCTGTGAAAATGTGCAATTGCAGTTGATCGGTGCAGCGCTCGACAGTCGTCTCGAAGATTCTACGTACGAACGATAATTCGCCATTCAGCCGTTCCTTTTCTGGATTTGTTCAGCGCACCGGTCTCGCGACCGGGGGAGGAAATAGTAAGAGTACCGGCCAGAACAGCCAATACTTAACGAAAGTGGCAAAATGGTTGCACTTAAGCTTGGACGCTCGGTTGGATGCTGGTAGTAGATTGTTGTTGTTGAAAGGAAGCTTTTCTATCTTTCCGTTCCATTCTAGTTGGCTGGATGTGCCTGGATGACCTAACCATGCACAAGACGCTATGCCCGCAACCGGTCGAGTCGAAAGGCGAAGATTATTACCTCGTTGATACAATAGCAAAAGCCAACCAAGGGACATATGGATGGATGGATGGGTAGTGGATTGGGGGGGGGGGGTTTGCTCGTGTGTAATAAAAATATTAAATTTATGAAGTGTGGTAAGTTTCGCCACATTGCCGGTTCCATAAAGACGCCTTATGTCGTTTAAATAAATAGCCTTAATTTTAAGTGCTATGATTAAGGTTCGCATCAGTTGTTCTTCGTGCTGTGGCCCGTTGCCAGGCACACAACGGCACAGCGCTGACCACGGGGTGGGAGTGTGGACTGTAATAAAGTAAATATTTGCTCACGACGTCCCTGGGATGGATGTGAAAAAAGCGCCGAAGCGATCCTCCGCCTCGAGCGTGCCCAGGTCCAGATTCCCAAAGCGAAGAGTACCAAGTGTTGTACCGGAGCCTTTTTTTTCCATCCGGTTGGTCGTAAAATTTCATTAACACAGCCCCAACGGTCGATCACGTAATTGGGATGGAAGGGCAGTTAAGAAGTATAGATGGGAGGGAGAAAAAAAAAAACCTTTACAAAAACGTGTTACTTTCCAGATCGGTTAACGATATTGTTACGGTCGTACAGCGGCATAGTGTTGTTGGATCTTCGGGTATCTGTGTGTGTGTGTGTGTGTGTGTGTGTGTGTGTGTGTGTGTGTGTGTGTGTGTGTGTGTGTGTGTGTGTGTGTGTGTGTGTGTGTGTGTGTGTGTGTGTGTGTGTGTGTGTGTGTGTGTGTGTGTGTGTGTGTGTGTGTGTGTGTGTGTGTGTGTGTGTGTGTGTGTGTGTGTGTGTGTGTGTGTGTGTGTGTGTGTGTGTGTGTGTGTGTGTGTGTGTGTGTGTGTGTGTGTGTGTGTGTGTGTGTGTGTGTGTGTGTGTGTGTGTGTGTGTGTGTGTGTGTGTGTGTGTGTGTGTGTGTGTGTGTGTGTGTGTGTGTGTGTGTGTGTGTGTGTGTGTGTGTGTGTGTGTGTGTGTGTGTGTGTGTGTGTGTGTGTGTGTGTGTGTGTGTGTGTGTGTGTGTGTGTGTGTGTGTGTGTGTGTGTGTGTGTGTGTGTGTGTGTGTGTGTGTGTGTGTGTGTGTGTGTGTGTGTGTGTGTGTGTGTGTGTGTGTGTGTGTGTGTGTGTGTGTGTGTGTGTGTGTGTGTGTGTGTGTGTGTGTGTGTGTGTGTGTGTGTGTGTGTGTGTGTGTGTGTGTGTGTGTGTGTGTGTGAGTGAGTGTGTGCTTAATGAATGACGGGAAACGTTAGTGAGCGACGATCGAGCGCAACAGGGCTGGGATGTATTTTGTGGCGGTAAATGAGCTTTAAATAAGCTTATGCTGCAATAACCATTTATGTTCAATTTCAGCAAAGGTCGCTGTGTGGAAAATGTTGATCATGTGCGATTAGTGATTATGACGAAGTACCCGGGCGGTACTTTAGAAACCAAACTTATCGTAGCCTATTGTTTTGCAATTTATTGCTAAAAGTAATGCGAATCGTTATAAAATTGTTAAAAATACTTTTAATTGCATGCAAGAACTTCTTAGTGGATTCTCATGAAAAAGAGTTCTCATGGGGAAATGTGTCATGCGCTCAAGGCATAAATATTAAAGTGAATAGGTTTATTTAACGCTAACGGTTAAGCTAAAGTTAAAGCAATATGAAACGAAAATGAAACCACACTATAGCGTGTAGAAATGGATACATTGTGCATAAATGTGAAGGAATGAAATTATAATCCCATCTATGGTATGCAACTCAACGAGAGTCATTGCATGTACACTTAATATCTGCCTTTCTACTATTATGGAAGGCATGAGAAAATGTGTCTCTCGACCAATTCCTGTACACGATGCGCACCTTGCTTAATGTGTCTTTTTAGTCACAGATGATGCTGAAGGTTGCTCACATGATGAACCATTTGGTCACACTATCATACACTGAGTAATGAGTGAATCGGGCACAGATGTTAATCGGGTTTCCCGGGGTTCCGACGGGCAGAATGAAATGAAGGTTTATGATTAAGAGAAAGTGATGCACATGGCGCCCATGACAGGTGCCAATTGGTCACGAGCCTAGCACTTATTCCGTCAGATGAGTGGCCTCACAGGATTACGGTTCATTTGCCTTTCGATGTCGCTAATGACTCGATTGCACCGTAGGATGTGGTTTCGTGTGGTCAAATCGAGCAATAATTAGTGCTCTAAAAATTACACTATCTATGTACTTCATGAAGAAAAGTATACAATTAAGATATGTTTGTTAAGTTAAGAAAAGTATCCAAATAAGGTTGAAAAACGATCGCATGAGTTTCATTTTGCAAAAGCTAGATAAATGTGAAAGGATTCCATATCAACCTGGACAGATTCTAATTCAATTTGAAAACAATTCAAAATAAACTGCAACACCTTTTATATCCCTGGATGTTTCAAAAATAATTAACTGTATACATTATGCTGATATTCGTCGCCGATGCCTGCACATTGTGCAATTACAAAGTGGCTCTGTGCGTGAAAAACATACGTCGAGTTAGTTGGAACGACACTATAAAGTGCCTGAAAGAATCCGTGCTGATGTTATCCGTATTTCCCAAGTGACATTTCTAGTGCAATCATTTCCCAATACCACCTGTGCGCCGATTAACACACGGTTCCAGTTTCGCGCCATTACTTGCTTCCGAACACGATCATTATTGCAACCGCACACGGTGCAACACCGAGTGCAACATTGTAAACCGACATCAAACATCATTCGGAAAAGCATAAACCCACGACCCCCCTTCGGGGTTGGACATTTCCAGTTCGGTGGACATCATCATGGAGCGTCATGTGGGAAATAGCTGACGCTTTGACCATCAGCAGCCCGTAACAGAAAGGAGGAGGACAAAAAACCAAAACCACAACCCAGTTCCAGGGAGTGGAGTGACCGACCCGATCAGCTTCCGTTTTCCGCACCAAGCTTGCATTGTGTTCCCGACCAATTGAGTGTTCCCGGCGCATGTGGATCGTTCTTGCGTACGGATTGCGTACGGGAAGATGCGGTGACGATTGCATAGTAAAGTGAAACGCTCAAGTGGACAGCCACAAACAGCATCGATTCGAGCATCTATTTTTTCCCTCATTTTGCGCTTGTGTCATTTCATTCCCTTTCAGTTTGCCCACGGTTGTGGCGGTGTGGCACCGCAGGTTCGATCTGCGGTCACAACATTGTATGTGCAAATCATTAACATTGCACTGCCGTTTACACCTGGTTCGTCTGACTGTTTCCCACCTTCATTGAAATCCATCGATAGCGGGTCGATGGCGGGCTTCGCATGTGCAATCGAATGCGTTGGCTGGTTGGCATTGCAATTCGCGGCCGTACGAAACGGGGAAACGAAATGGGAACGAACACTCACCGTAGGGGCTTGCTACGACGGGGTAGATTGGATAGAAAGAGTTTTTCAGTGCCGGAGTTGAAAGACGTGGCGTAATTGCTAAGCTATGGCCACACTGGGCAGAAATGGTTTCAAAGCTTTTCGAAAACCCGCCCTCGAGAAGAAGCGTCAGACGCGTGGAACTCTTTCTCCCGTTTCTTGCCAATACTTCCGGACGCGGCATTACAAAACCGATCGTTTGCAAACGTACGCGAGATGTACATTCCCTCGAGGCTCTTAGAAACCTTTCCTTCGGATATGTGGTACAACGCGTGCGGTGGATATATGTGTGCCGCGGTTGTCGGGCAAAAAAAAAAATTAAGTTCCCCCTTTCGACATTGGCCTCGACCTCGGCGCGCAAGGGACAAACACACACACATCTACGCAGCATCAGTGCACCTACGCAAAAGCACATTCCATCGCCAATGGTCGTAGCAAAAACAAAGAGCTAAAGCTGAAGAAACGATAAATTTGCCCCCTCCCAGCGTCTGGGAAAAGGGAGACACACTCGCGTCTCCCACCCGAAAAAGGCGAAGTTCAAAGCATTAACGGGCACGCTTCGCTTTTAAAGGGCACTGGCTGACACGGGAAATGTGTCACAGGCTTCTGTCACTCGGCGTGTGTATCGGTCGATAGCGTAACGTCACGATTGTCGCGGGGTTCCTGGGGGCTCCGGTGTGCGTGGGTCTGCCAACTTAATGAGACAAAATATGCGCGGCCACGTTGATTTGGCGAAATTCTCGCGGAACACAAACTGTGCGTTTGTGCAAAAGAGAGCCATCGAGGACAATGATGGCTCGGGTTCGTGAGTATCCTGCGCAAGGTGCTTCTTGAAACTTCCCAGAAGTTGGTGCATGCTTTGCATGATGAAGGTAAGCGTCCTAGGGCCGCTAGGACTCACTTAAAGTTGTTGCCGAAGAGTATTGAATTCACCGTCATTTAAAATCAACGTCAATGAAAACGTCATTTAAAGTTGTCTGTTGTTTATCAAATCAGCCTTCGTTCGCGGAGTTCGCCTCGTCTTATGCTTTCACTCGCAATATAAAACAAAGATGTTTGTTATGTTTCGTGATAGGGTGTGAATTTTAAAATACAACATAGAATTTGCTTCTGTTTCATCCCTTTCATTCAATACAGTACTGAATACATTTCAATTCCCATTGGGAACGTTTGTCCGTCACAGACACTGACAGCACGCACTTGTGCCTGATGCACTTCATTTGTAGAAACAAAAAACAGCAACTACTTCTATCTGTTTCGTTCGTACGTTTTTAACATGCGTTCTTCTATGCGCAATTCGTTCCCACTCTTCGTCCGCATACCGATATTATTTCAATTAGACCGAATGTGCCCTTGAGGTACCTCGAAAGTATGCGGCCTGGAAATGTATTTTTTGTTGTTACCTCCCCATTTTCGTTATCCTCTTCACTTGTAGCGCAATTGCAGCAACAATGTTGCAACGACAGTTTCCGCCAACAGCAACCAAACCCCCCTGGACCGTCCCCGGATTGATCGGTTCAGTTCGCACGGAACGATGCGGCCCCCATATGCTTGGGCTTGGGGCCCTCGAGGGACAGAAAATACTGCCACCACGAGACGTAACACACCGGCTGTCGGCATTTATTTTTTTTTTCGTTCGCTTCTTTTGCTGCTATCTCGTGGCTATGTGGTTGCGCAAAAAAATGCTGAACGAGATCAAGCCGTAGGAAAAGGCACAGCGATATGCAAAGTTGAAGCTGACGGTTTAATGGGTAGCTTATGAAGGTAAAAAAGAAAACCAATCCCCGACAACACCCGTTGATTGGGAGCAATTTTTCAAAAGTCTAACATTCGAAGAGTGTCAATTAAGCGCCGGTAAATGTAACGGCGAACAAGCAAAGATCACATCGTGCGTCATCGATTATCGTACGCATCGATTATCGTACGGCGTTGTCTGCACCAGAAGCAACAGGTTGTCGTACATGAGCTGGATTTTTAATCACATTGTCACCTGTGTCACTGCATTAAAACCATCTCATGAAGCAATCATGCTGCTGCGTGCGCATTTTGTGTAACCCGACGGGTGTGGTGATTATGTGATCGATAAGCCAACGAGTAGCCTAACAACACGTGCGCATAATTGAGGCTGTTATCAGGGTGATGTTGAACACTGGCCACTGAGTGGCCTAGTGGCCATCCGGAAATAACACGTGTTCCAAAATGGCGCCCTCATCGCTGGGTTTTTTCACGTTGCAGTTGCAGGCGAGCTTTTTGGTTGCGATGTGAATTGGCTCTAAACGCCACGCGCTCGCGAAGGTGTGAATAAGGTGCAAATGTGTGAATTTCTGTCAGTAGGTCAACTTTAGCACTGGCTTCGTGCTTGGGTTAAATTTTTGCACCACTAATTACCATGCCAAAGGGAACGAAGAGATAGTAAACGTCTTTGTATTGTTTATTGACTGTTTGTGTGTTAGCTAATGGAACGTTAAAAATAGAGCCGTGGTGCTAATAGTTGTACTAATAAGCTATTAATATTAACCGATGTCTGATACTAACTCGTAGTCTCGATCAGTATAAGTTATGAAAATGATTGTACATTCATTTGCTCACGTTGGAAATTTACTACAGGCTAGTATTGTGTAAAATTAAGTTTTTGACATTTTTCAGTTGAATGATTAATAGAGTGAGACTGATGAGCACCATTACTTTATTTTATATTTCTGTTATTAAGGCTTTCGCTGTATTATCCAATTACTTAAAACCATTAATTATTTAAGACCATTAGTTGATAATAAAAAAAATACACTCTGTTTTTGAAGAACTTTCATCGTCAAAATTAATTGGAAACTAAAAGTTTTATGGAAGAACAAAATATAAGCTAGTATTTAGAAATCTGACAATTAAAAATCATAACCTATGACAAAATGGGGATGGTTTGAAGCTAGAAAGCGCTATTATTAACGGAAAATTGTCAGTATTTTTGTTACAAAAAAAAACGAAATCAATTTAATAGTTAATGCTCTCAGAGAAATTTCAAGTCAATTGAATTGAGATAAACTTTGGGGATTTAGTAGAAATGCGTTAAAATATTACGTTATTTCAAACACATACGATTATTCGTGTCTTTGGACTTTATTATTAATGTTACCATCTCTATCTCACTATATGAATATGCAATTAGACACTAAGTCATGTACACAAACCAGAGCATCGATCCGAAATACAGCGCAAAATCGCTGAAGATCACTGTCTGCAATAGTGAGCTAGCTCATCACGCTACCATAGTACTATTCTTTCTATCCTTCCCTTACCCAAAGACGTTCGAAAAAGGGGAAAGGCAATGCGTGGCAAATGCACTTGAGAAAACGACTTCCCGAACGGGCGATCCTAAACGTGTGTAAGTGTCATGTCGCATGATGATCGCGACCCATTGCCATCGACCGCTTCCGATCAATTCGATCGAACCGGATTGGCACTGGATCAAAACAGTCTTCTTCTCAATTTTCTACCCTCAAGGCGCTCACCCATCCGCGAACGTGACGCGAGCGACGAGCGGATCGACGAGAGCGTGCACTTCCGTTTGCTGCGAGATGCTCTCGTGATGATCGGTCCCACCAAAAAAAAAAAAAAAAGAGTGGAAAAAAACACGCAAACAGAAGTGAAGATGAGCGGCACTAAGACGGCCAATGTAAGGTGCGGGGGCAGGGCGGGGAAGAAAAAAGCTTTCGCCCGTATGCGGAGGAACCGGTCCGCGGGTAACCTAATCTTCTCGAAAGGTGTCTTTTTATTAGGCTTTATTAGTTTGGTTCCCGCGCCCATACCCACCCCGATATGTTCCACCCGGCCTTCCAGCCGTCCCGGAGCTTACGGGGCCGTTATCCGATTTCTTGTATGAGTGTGTTTTATTTCTTTTAAGTATCATGAGATTTCGATTCGATTCATTTTTGCAGCCATCGTATCGTTCGCTTCGTTCTATCTGGGGTACGCTTTCAAACGCTCGTGCGCTCTCCCGTTTCGTCGATACCGTCGCCATCGGCAGCATCCGCGACATCACGGCCCCGGCGAATGGCCGTCCGACATTCTTCCACTTTTAATCGGAACCCATCGATGACTTCAAAATTTCACCATTCCCCCAATACGACGGGGTGAATTTTACGCGGATTCCACCCGTTTTTTGGTGTGCCGTGGCTGGCAGGGTCGGCAACAGGGGTGGGATTGGTATTTATCGTTGGAAAGACGAATAAATTAACTAGTTTCCTGGATGTGCACTGGGATTTGGTTGGTTTTTGTTGGTTTGAATGATTATTTTTTAATGCCAGACTGTGTATTTGGCGTATGGATGTTAAGCCCAGTTGCTAAGCTTATCAGTTGAAAAGATGTAGCTAGAACATATTGCGAATCAGATTATGATCCATTAATGAGTAAAAACCTTGCATATTTATTTGTTATTCATTTAAAGCACTTATTATTATATTTATAAACGGAATGCTGATTATATTACAATATCTTTAAAGCTCTTCCAACGTACTCATTATGGAGCGATTCCATATGGCTGGAATTTCACTACCGTTCGATCGATCGCGAATGATCGAATGAAGTCACCAACTAATCATCGAACTAACCGGACCCACCAGTATGCAGGTTAAACTGATCCGCGCTAGTGGCCATACCCTTCTACCTAGCCACCGGGAACCCCTTTTTTAAGCTACGGTTCAGATTTCTCTCCGAAGGTTCGTACCGGAGTGAATCTTCGATATGAAGTCATATTTTACCATGCACACATTCGCCAAGAGCCAAGACGTCCTTTGGAGGCCTTAATCGACTTATCTATTCGTGTGAGCGCTTTAATGCGAAGGAAAATATTGAAATTCTTCCCATATGTCATATCTGGCCACACGGGGCTAAGCATACGGGAGCCATAACCACCTTCCAGCGTTCACCTTCTTCCCCGCGTTCTGCGGACGGTCCTAATGGTCATCCATCCATGAGAATTTCGATCCATTACACGATTGACTATCGTCGTTATTTGATCAATATTTTCATGCTAGTTGTAGACCAGAACACTTGCCGGAACACACGGACCACGGAACACACGGGAATGAGGTGTCGTTTGCGGTGACTAATGGGCACCAATAACAGTAATAACTGGTCAACAATGAGCTTCGATAGGATTTGGAAAATTGCTCCCTAATCACCGTGCCGTTAATCATTGATCGGCCTCACGGGGCCCTGTTCGATTATTGGGGGTGGGGGTGCTCGGGTCGAGTGTGTGTGTGTGTGGCACGCAGAGTACCGTGTGGCGACCGGTCGGTCGCGGATGTTTGCTTTATTGGAGATACAATTTGTGTTTGTCTCGCATTGGAATGTAATCGGGTGTGTCCGGGGAGGATGGGTTAAGTAAAAACGGTTCTAAAACATTCTCAAACATATCCATTGAAAAAAAAAACCTAGACGACGACGCGTGAGTGTTCATCTGTTTTGTACTGTCATAAATTCTGCTGGTAACATTGGGTAATCAACAAAACAAGCAAAAACAACAAGACTTTATCCCACCCTTAAGCGTTTCAGCCGCCACCCATGTGAATGTGGCTGGCGGGGAACTGGATTCTTCGGGTCAGGTACGCACACGCACAAACACACGCTTGGACACATTGGTGTGGGTGTAATCCCACCCCATTTCTACGTCCCTTCCCCCCTTTCCGCACACGGTTGGATCGATCAACGCAGGAGCACATTTCATTTTTGAATCAAGCTTATTTATTTATTTATACGAGCGTTTCGTTTTTCTTTTTATTTTTTTGAATTCGCTTGTGAAGCTATTGCTCCGATCTTGGAGGTCGAGATCCGACATAAAGGGGTGTGTGCGTGTGTGTGTGTGTGTTTATGTGGATGTCTCTGTGTGTCACGATCGCACCCATCCCATCTGAGATGTGTGTTTGATCTGTGTGGCAAAGTGGCTACAATCGTAGCATCGGCAGGCCCCAAGGTGTGAGGTCTATCGGTTACTACTTAATTCGCGCTACCCAACCGTGGTGGTGGGAGCTTTTGGACCACCGCATGGTTTGACTAATGGCATATCGATGCGATCAATTCCGATAGCATGATAAATCGTTTGTCTGGCAAGAGTGGTGGTTAAAATGTTTTGCTGTTTTGCCTATCGGTGACATTTTTTAGGCCAACTGATACTGGCCGGAGAAGTTGTAGATATTGGTAACGCCTTCATTGTTTGCCATGCGATGTTATGCACTGTTGAAGGTTAAACGTACAATATGATATTTTACAGAATGTTTTATTTTCACCTGTACTTTTTTTATTGGTAGATCGGCCAGGCCGTATATAATCCTCCCGCGTACTTAGTAGACGCTCTTTTATTCAAAAAAATGATGTTGGATTTATGCTATTTTTGAAGCTGTCCGGCTATGACTAAACCATCGAAATTCATCCATTGAAATGGTAAGCAAAGTGAAGAAGAAAAATATCGTCACGATGTTAAAAATAAATTAGTACGCTTTGTTTTCATAAAAATAAAACACAATTTTATCAGGATCTTCGTCACACTCGTTGCAAGCGATAAACAGCGCCAAAGTACATGTTGGGTTTCATTTTATCAAGCCCAAAGTCGCCTTGATGCTTTCGTCATCGGCAACGGGATAAGTTTGTGTGTAGGAGCAAACATTTCAATAACTGACCATCTGTTCAGCCGGTTTTTGCGTCCAACTGTAGCAGCGAGTCGGATACAATGCCAGCAACATGCAGTCCTATGATTTCCTTCCCCGTGGGCAACACAATAAATCTCTTCTGCAATGGCAGCTTCTTATTCTCCCTTTTTTCTTCCCCCGTTCCATTTACATCGATCTCGCTCGTTCGCGCGAGATGCAGCAAAGGGGTGACGGGTATTGGCGACGTCCATTGCGACGTTTGCAACGGGCAGGCCCATCCCGCGTTCCATTGCACAACCGGCACAACACCGGCAGCCGAGTATGCGTGGGATGTAGGATTAGTACCGGGGCACTGTGTAGAAGCGAAGAACTCGATACGGCCCGAGCCCGCTCAACGTCTGGCCCTCTCAAGGATATGCGGTGGACGGATTATGGGCTCATAAAATCGCGCAAACGATGTGCATCCAGCGGGGGAGGGGGAGGGGGGCACGGTCACTAGTGAAGAATGGTGGGTGCGGGGGGCGCCTTGGAGCCGTCTGTGCGAGCGAGCTTTAATATCGGGCAGGCCATGTAGCGTGGCGCTCCGGTCGCGGGATGGGTTTCGATGGGTTTTTATTTTCTCATACCTCGGCTTCAATTTTAACGATTATCACGCTCTAATTTAGACGTTATTTACAACGTTGCAAGCATGCACGGGATACGAGGACATTCCGCAAATAGTTTCCAAGTGCAACGGTGCCGCGCCCGGGCATATGTGGAGTCGCCGCATCCTGTTGATATTGCTTGTAGCGTTGTAATTAAAACGACAGATCTTGCTTGCTATCGTGTAGATAATGATCGAGCAACTAGAAAATGTCACTAGAGGGCAAACTACTCGACATGAATATCAGATAAGGGTTTTAAGTGAAATTTATTATGTCGCGTTGCTATATTGAGGAGCAGATACACAATCATCTTGTTTTATAAAATATGAAAATGAAAAATTCTTACAAACAGCTGAATGAAACTTCAAAATAATATATCGATACATAAATATCTAATCTATGCCTTCAAGTTGTAACCTATACCTATACTGGTCTACCTATACTCTTGCGAAAATGTGTATAATGTGTTTCCTGTCTGTTTTCCAGGTCCTCCAACAAGTGGCAGCAGGATTTCCAAGCGAGGTATGTTGAATCATCAAATTATTCTCAAACTGATTTTTTAATAATAAATTCTCGTGAAAATGTACAGATTATTGAACAAATACTCATAATTTTATGGTTAAGGCAACATTCTTTTGGAAAAAATAGAAAAATTTCCGTTTTTTAACAGCGTAGTGTAATTCTTTCTTGTCGTAATTATAGTTTTAGTTATCATTATTATAAATTTTCACTCTTCAAACATTCCGTGCCAGGTAACCTAATAATCCAAAGCGATCTTTCTGATATCGCTATTACTTTCCTTTTCTTTATGTAATATTCTTACATAAATCCAATCACTGCCCCTGAAGTTGGTATCAATATCCGCTGTTTTTAACTAAGCACGAAATAAAACCTGTGCTTAGCGGGCGACAAAACACCCCTTGTTTTATCTGTTGATTTAAGGTGAGTGGTTTGAAGCGCATGCAGAAAAACTCCCAGCCAGCGGACGATGTTTGGTGTTATTTTACTTTCAAAACCACGCCACTCCCTTCGGATTTTTTTTGGGTGCAAAAATGATCGAATGACTGCTTGCGTTATCGTCACTTCGTCATTTTACTCACGGTTATGATGATGACGATGATGATGATACTGTTGCACTGCTAAGGTATTTCATATTAAACTGTGCGGCAGAGAGATTGTACATTCCTTGCAGTTCATTTATTTGCTTTTGTTGCTAATGGTGACTATGAACGGAACCGTTTCGCCGCTAAGCGTATGAAGTACGCCTAAAAACCCTTAGTTACTGATGGCTTTTTTTTTGTTTTGAGTGAAAAAATGAGGTGAAAGTATTTTCGGTTGTTTATCTCACATCTTGGGCGGTCAGGGCGTACAGGTGGTTGTGTAGTAAGCTTCTAAAAAACAAACTACAACAGACATCACGTACCAACGGGTTGGAAACGGAAAGCAAAAGCAATCTGTTTAGAAGCCGAAAACTTGAAATAAAAACCACAGCAGCCCGTCGTTTGGGGCCCCCAGTAATGGAACGGCACACATTAGCACTTAATGCGGTGCGAACATGATGCATTTGATTTGATTTTGGCTCGGATGACCGGGAAGCAAAGTGCAAAGTGTGGCTGAAAATACGAAAAATGAACAAATAAAACGCCCCTTGACTGCTGCGCCACATATGTCTATTCGGGTTCGCTCGGAAGAAAAACCACTTTAACATAATCGGTCGTATATAAAAGTTAACAACATTCTCTTCCGGCGATTCCGGCCGCCCTCCCAATGACTGGCAATGGTTGGCAAAAGTGAGACGGTTGAACAAATTTTTATGGCTTCCCAGGCAACAACGCGCACTGCACACAGAAACGTCATCCCCCGGCAGGAAGCTCTCCTCTTCGGTGAAAGGGGTTGAAAGGAAAGCATCCCCCGATGGTGTTTGAGATCGTTTTTCGTTTCTGTTATTTTTTTTTTGTTTCGTTATTTTGTTTTCGCAAACCGGAAACCGGAAGGGACCGGTTGATGGTGTGTTTGCGAAGGAAGTGTCTCGTTTATGCTGCCACTCCTCGTGCTCGTGGCTCCGTATACGTTCGTTCCCCCCATTACACCGTCATGGCTGCAGCGTGGGGAAAGCATATACCGACAAAGCTAGCCGTACCTTCCATCACGGGTTACGGTTTATTTGCATAACGCGGCAACATAAATGTCGTTACGATCGTAACGCTCTCGCGCCCAGGGGAAGGGTCCCCGAGATGCATCACCTTCGCGCGGGGTTTTGGCCGGGTGGAAGAGTGACGCTCGGAGTGACATTTCGTGATACCGAAAGGAAGAGCAACGTCAAAGGTGGTCGGAAAGGGAAAGACAAACAAACGCGACCGATGGCGGAAGACGCGCCAAAGAGGCGAAAATTGACCGGATAAGTGAACGTTACAAGTTTATTTTGATGAAGTTATTCCGTGCAGGGTTTTAGTAGGTGGGAATTGCTTTGAAGGATGGAGAGGAGTTAAACGGAAGCAGGGGACAGAGGTTTACTGGAGTTAAAGAGCTAATGTTAATAGGAAAAAGGTCGGGAAAAAGGTTATGCCGGGCGCGCACACACTGACAGTATAATGATTAGGGTGCCCCAGCGGTGACGATGTTACGTCCCAATCCTGCCAACTGAAGATCGTCTGACAACGGATAACTACGATGGGGAAAATGGAAGATGTGACCTTTACGGAAGTTGCTTTTGCAGCAAATGGAAATGAGCCTGTTGCGGGCCAATCGAGCAGTTGGTAATGTAAATACTTTCAACGGATTGTATCTATAAATCTGTTGTTTACTGCAACAGTGGTATCGGATATACTTAAAAGATCAGATTAATAATCTTAACAAAGCACTGCACACTTATAAAAATCACATGTATTAAGATGTACAACAGGACCTTACTGACATTAACAGTAATAGGTAAATAAAGTTTGGATCGATTGCAAGAACAAACATCACGCTCATTGTTGGCGTCTCTTGGTACAGGGATGATATGGCACAATTTAGTAAAGTGAATGGCTAAATGGCTTAAGTTTACTGAGGATTACACAAATGTTCCTGGCGTTGTGAAAATCGGTACTTTGGACCTATCTTTCTTAATATTCATCTGAAGGCGTAGGATGAATAAAGGAGATTTTCGTGGAAGAGGAGGATCAAGTAGAATTGAAATTGCAAAAATAATCAAGGCAGATCCTGAAGCAACATTTGATGATTTCGCTGATCAAGATGCATAGTGGCTTGAAAAGCAGTTCGTATTTTAAAAAACAACAATCGGAACTGTCGAGAATTTCGAAGTGTTCTTCCAATCTTATTTATATTATTAATTATTATTATTATTATTATTAATATTATTATTGTTATCTAATTAAAATATCCTTCATTTTAACCTCAATTTCATCGAGAACTTGTGGATGATTCTAGCTGATATGGTTTACATACAGAATGTGACGAATAAACAAAGTTGAAAAGTTGAAGCACTGGAATACGACTGGAAAGAACTAAACCCGTTACGTTACAAATCCTGGAGGTCTTGTTGGGCAATGCATATTAATATTTAATGCAAGTTGCCGCTTTATTGCTACTATCGCTATAAATTAAGACATTAATCGTAGCATATTCTATTCTAAGGAAAGTTTTTAATTTACTTTTTTTATAACAGTAAAGAAAACGTTCATAATACAAAAAACAACCTAAGCTGGAAAATGCTTGATGAGTATTTTCACAGGTGATTGAGGTGTTGATAGTATTGTTCTGTAATGGTCTTGAAATTTCCCTTTCGACACTTGATCCACGATCGGTTGATGCGGTTCGGCATGTGTTGTAATGAGTGCGAGAAACTGCCGCTGATTAGCTACCCTTGTGGCAGAAACAGCTAATTTCGCGAGTTAATTTAATTGATAGAAAACGTCGGAGCAGTCGGAAAAGCGGTCCCATTTGCAGTCCTAATGTACTGCCCGTTCACACCCCCTTTTGCACGATCCCGCTTTCCATCCCATCGACCGGCCTCGACATAGGTGGGGTTTCGATGTTGCGAATTAAGATAATCATTTCATCCAACAGCCGGTTCCGCCGGAGTTCGGCTCGTGCTTGCGCCCATGTGAACGCGAAAATGCTGTCCAATTAGTTCGCTTGACAAGCAACCGTCAACATGCTGCTGTTTGGCGGTGAAAAGTTTAACAAACGCAGTAGCGTACAGGGCACAGTGCCGAAACGGCGGACCCTTCTCGGTCGGTGGCATGATCCTACTGATGAATAGGCAAAAGGCTAAAATCTGGCAAACTGTTTTTTTGTTGCATAACTGGCGGCAGGGCGGAGATCGTGCAGCTATGGCCTACCCTTAGTACAAGCCACTGATCCAAGCTCAAGTATGAACCTCGAGAAAGCGAAAGTTTCCCAGTTTACTTCGCTGCTGCTGCTGTTTTTGAAAAACATAATGCAACGGCGAGATGGTCGATCGAAGTGCAGAAATAGACATATTAGAGGGTTCACTTAACGATGGTAAGACGTAAGACGTTGTGGGTGGTGGATGGTGTTCGTTTTCATTAAAAGCAAACATCATTATTTGCCGAGAAAAGCAAGAAGGAACCCGGCGATCGCTTTACATCGTTGGGTTGAACCGTCTGCAAACTGGGGGGATAATAAAATAGAGAAGGAGGAAAGAAAACGCCATCAACAAAACAGCCACATTGGGGCATTTCTTGATCTGTCGATCGCCATATACATCCCGAGCTGTTAGCATTTGCTTCATGATATGTTTTTATTTTCATACCAGCCACGATCGCGCCCCATCGGTTAGTGGTGGTGAAATTCCTAAATTCCTGAAGAGCTAAGTTATGTTCCTTTAGAAAAGCAAATAACATAAATATTAAACTAGACAAAATAAACAAACATGCAGACAAGCACACACACATAGCCACACATTTATGAGGCTTATGCTGGAAAGATCATCGTCTTGTGGCGGAGCATGAATGCGCAAAGCCAGCATGGGATCGGCCATTCGAGCAAGGATCGATTTCTCGCAAAAATTGGAAAGGGAATGTACAGTACGCCCGCCCGGCTCTGGTTGCCGCCATCTATCACGATCGCGATCTTTTTGTATGTTGCTTTGTTTTGGATAATAAAGCTTTTATAATACTCTCCTATTCGAGAGGGTTGCGCGATATTACATAAGTTCTGAGGAGTTGGAATAAACTTTAGAATTTGTTTAAATGAAATTATCATTACAGAATGAATAATAATTATAATTTATTGCAACATAGGGATTTCAGTTCAAGTATCAAATTGTATACTAAATTTAGTTAAAGTTGATCTGGAATATGTTTTTATAAGTTTTTTGAATAATAAGTTATAAAGTTTTTTGAAGTTCAGCTTTTGTAAGCTAAGACCAAATTTTTCCAAAGATTTTATATTAAATCTTTGAGTTGAGACATTTTTGCGCAGAATCGATTTTTGTCTAAAAAAGTATTAATTAGAGGAAATATTACATGAATACTATTTTGAAACTTTCTATTTAAATAAAAATATACCCAAAAATCTAAAATACGGCATTGCCGTCATAATGGAATTTAAATAAATACCCAAAAATCGCTCTAACTTTGTCATTGGACTAGAAAATTTAAGATGCAACATGATTTATGCATAATTTTCTTGTGTTTCCAACGTGAAACTTCCACCGAATGGTTGTTGATGTAAATGAAATATAAAAATCCTCACATATGCAAACAGATCGAGAAACACGATAAGCTAGCAAAAATACAAACAAACACACTTCAAAAATGCTTTAGCTTTTGCAATTATCTAATATTTTCAATTTCATCGATCTGGTGAGCATAACACGAGCGTACAAAAGTCATAAGTTTCATAAGCAACGGGTGTTATAGGCGCGCCACCCAGTCGAAAGAGCCTCCAAGATGGCGCAATGCCACCGTTGCCAGTGTTTTTTTTCTGGGTCATAGTTTCACTCACCCCCCATTCGCTTGAAAAGCAGTGCGAAATGAGAAGGTTACAAAAATGAATATTAATTCATGCACACTTTTTTTTGTCTTGGTGTGTTTGTTTTTTATTCATTCCTCACAGTTGTTTAAACAGGATCAATCGCAAAAGCAGTTTTTTTTGCTTCATTTGCTAGAATTATAATCATATTCAATGCGGCAAGCAATTTGTTTGTACCGTCATGAGCGGTATACATGCGGTGTCGTGTTGGTTATGAACTTCTTCGGTCCTTTGCTTCCCTTTCCAGCAAAGGTGGATGTAGACACCGGACAGACTAGAGCGGGTGCCAGCCAGTGGTGTTAAGGTGCATAAAAAAGGACAGTATAAATCGAAGCCGCTCTTAATTAGCATTAGCAGCAACGTACCGAACCATACATGACATGCTGACAAATTCATGACGACAAGCCCCTTTGGTTCGGCTTGAAGCAAATGCACTGGGACAAGATATTCATTTATCTTGGTTTTTCTTTCACTGGGAAAAAAATCATACTTAGTAAATCTAACGCATGTAGTTCGTGATTAACCACCACCATGTGTATGAAACTGAGAGCAAGCGGGAATGGGGGGATACAAATTTTTGAAACTCCCTAAAAAAGGGCACCATAAGGGCAGCGGGGGTGTAGCGCAGCGTTTCCTTGTTGTTGTCGTCTGTTCGGTCGGTTTGATCGTTCCACCGTTTCCATTATTCTTCTCGTGACCCAAAATCGAGCTTAATTGCATATTATTTTACTTTGAGCGGCTATAGAACAGCAGCGGATTCGTTCCTTTCGTTACTAAATGATTGGATTTGAAAATGGGGGATTTGTGTATGTTCCCCTTTTTTTCTATTGTCACGATTGTTGTAACCGATAGTGGTACTTGGTAGGGGATAAGTGCAAGCAATGCATGTTGTTTAATTAAAATCACATTCTAGAAGCAGTTTCAAAATATCAAACGTAAGCATCGAAGCTTTTGCCTATGCATTAAAGCTAGGTTGAGCTAGAAAAGGCTGTAAATGCTTGTGTTTCAATCATTTGACTAAGCTTTATATAAAAAATCATGGTTATTTTTGTTCCATTTTATTGTTCTCCATAACTTTTCCGACCACTTCCATTTATTGCATATCTCAACTATGTTCAGCCTGAGCAATAACATTTTTAATATTTGTCGAAGAGTGATACGATATTCACGATTCGTATCTACTACCATTATTCAATAATACGACAATAGAAAGTGTCGTACGACAGCAAACTTACTAACGGTGATAATAAAATTGATACTTGGGACTGAGCTGCAGTAGCTACATTGCTGATCAGAATATCCTTTACTGTGGTGTGAAAATGAGTTGTAATTTTACTGGCACATGAAAGACACATCACACGCCCGTAAGAGGCGTATATTTATTTTAGCAAATGGTCATGCTTGTTTGGCAAGTTTGTGTATCACGAACTCCATCATGATGGAACTGGGCCACCGAATGGAAGGTTTTTCTCCGAAGGTTGAAAAAAAGCAATAATACAATAATCCATTACCATCTGCTTAAAATTACCACGCCAAAAACTGTTAATTATTGATGATCGGGTTGGTTTAAATGTTTGCTTGGTTTGGTTGTGGTTCGCTTTTCGGTCCGTCTGCGCTAACGGCCCGTGTGGCCCGTGTTCGGGTAAGTGCGAAAGTGCATCCGTTTTATTCACTACCCCCAGAGTTGTTCCGCTAGATATGCCGTTGCATTGCATGAGCGTATGTATGTGCATATATTTACTGTGCCGTGTTATTTCAGACAGTTTTCCCTGTTTCTCCGTCTGTGTGCGTGTGATGGAAACCGTTTTGTGTTGGTCGATTGTGATCAACACTTCCCGTCGGGTTTTTTGGGATGCGCAAAGTTCGCGTGTGCTTATTTACATTGGAATGCGTTCCATGCGAATAAAGCAGAACAATCATCAATCGAAACCGGACACATTGTAGTTTTTAGGGTCAGATGTTTAAATTTCATTTGCGTTTTAATAACATTTTCCAGGTAATTTATAGCTTCATCAAAGGTAGCTTAATCGCATTACACGCCTGCATGGTGTGTTTTATTTAGCGTGAAACGCAGTACGAAATTTGTGTTTGTATTATCCCTACATATTCCCATTTTAGCACCATGTACTGTTTTTCATTTTGCTCATTTAAGACCTTTTTAAAACGATTTTTTTATAATCGCTTCGCACTCGATTAGAATGGGAAAATCTGAAATCTAAATACAATATGTGCAATAATCACTCACTACAATATCTAAAAGCGGTAGATTTTAATATTGCCATACGTACAATAATAAAACACATAAAAAATGGAGCAAAGTCCATTTTTTGCAACTGGCCCAAACCCACGGCATAGCTGCAATCGCATGCAAACGCATAATATAATGGAGCGAAACATGCGTTTTTGGATGTCAAAAGGAAAGAATGCGCTCAAAACAAGTTTTATGTGCGTTCTGCCTCTTTTTGTGTGAAAACAACGGGACAGGAAACCACCATACTGGAAGGAAAGGAAGACAACAACCAAAAAAAAAAGCTGCTTATCGCTATAAGCTGTCATCGGCATGCATTGGTTTGATAACTGTGATGAGTTGCAATTAAGCACGCGCGTTGCAAAGAATGACCTTTCTTTAGATGGTTTTTTTTTCGGTGCATTCTTCTGGGAATAAATGACTCTTGGAATGATGGTACAGTATTTTAGCTAAAAATTCTTGCAAATCTTGTTGATTAAAAATTAAATACATTGATAATGAATAACATATTTAGGAAATTTTCATACTTAAAATTGTACAGTGTGTGCGATAATTACACATTTATGGTACTTTTTGAAAAAAATCTTTTAATAAGAGATAAGCGAATGTAGTTTTTGTGCAAATAGATAATAGATAGTAGAAAATAGTAGATATTTTCTTAGTTAACAAATCGAAAAATATACGAAAATCATCACCCAGCAGCTAATCACTTAATTTACAAAATACGAAAAACATGTTATAAAGCAGCAGTTCACTTCAGCTGCAGTCACGTTGCTGCATCAGAATCTTAGTTGTCCTCCCAGTGCATGAGTAATTCGCATGCTCAATAATGTTATGAGTAATGCTACAATTTTGTTCAATAACCACGAATAAAAACCAATTGCTAACATGGCGATGCTATCACAAAGTAACGATGCTATGCAACGATAGTGACGAAGTATGGTTCAAAAACTATAACCTCAAACCTACCCAACTTACTCAATTGGTTGTCGGTGCTGGTTTTTTTTCTCCAACAAACATACATGTCGACAAGCACGATCAATCGGCACGCAACAAACCGAACCCGGGGGAGGGATGAAGCGAACCGGTCCGCCCCAAACATCCCCAGACACAGCTGAATGCAGCTGCAAATGACTTATGAGTAATGAGTCCGCTTCTCACTCAGTCATGAATGCCATTTGCATTTCCTGTCCACCCCATTTGCTGGCACACAGGCAAAGGAAGGAGAAAAAGAATGCAACCCCGATCGTTTGAACTGTGGTACACGCGCTATCGTTGGATTTGGTGATTGGATGCGATTTTGATGGTTGATGGATTTCGAAGGCTGCATTTCGTGCACCGATCCGGTTCGGTTCTGGTTGCGTGAAAAACCGAACTCCTCCCGCTGATGGGTCATTTATTTCGACGAAAGCAAGCAACATGCGGTCGAGCGGCCGTGTTGAAGTCACAAAAGCCAAAAGAACGCCATGCATGCTGAATGAATTGGCTGATTTTGGGAGGGCTTTAGGAGGAACAAAAATGGCATGGAAGAAAAAAAAAACGCACAGTACCAAAATTCACACTTATGGAATTCTTAACGGATTGCAAGACAAATTAAGCCGATGGAATAAGGAAAAGCACCGCTCATTCCACGCATGGCAGGCAGGGCAGGGTTCCTTTCCTCTCTGGGCTTTAATAGCTGTTTAATCCTCAGCAGGAATCGCAGGATTGTTATTTCTTTCTTCATGTGCGGTTTTGCATACGCACAGCACCGTCCGTATGAATATAATGGCTAACACAGCGCCACAACACCCAGCGCGCGAAAGGTGCGTGAAACAGATTGATGCAAACCGATCCCGATTGATTGATGTCGGTACGCGAAGGCCCCAAAAAGTGTCCGAGGATGAACAAAGGCGTGCGGGAAGTTTTTGGCACAACATTCACAAATTGGTACCGCCGCGTAGGAGGCATGAAGGTGGCGGCGGTGGCTGTAATACACAGTGCGGAGGTGCTCGATGTACCGAAAACAAGCGATTCCTTGTTCAAACCAACTGCGGATGTCGCTATGTGAGCGGATTCAAGTTTTTTTTGGTTAGCTAAAAGGTTTCTTAAAACGCCCTCAAAAAAGCAATGAAAGGATTTCGGCTTAAATGTGGTAATGTTCACGCGTTGAGTGCACTGAATGCAATCTAATGAATCGATTCAGGCGGTTTGTGTGTGTGTGTGTCTGTGGGTTTTTTTTGTGGGACCGTGCCTTATGAAGTCATTCATTCCAAAGCGAAAGGTGACTTTAGCGCAACATTATTACAATGAGCTGCATTGTGGTGAGTGTTGTATGGTTGTGAAGATGCGAAAATGTGTGATTACCCTCCGATATTATTGAGCTTTAATTTAAAAATCTGACGAAGCGCAATTGATCCGTGCAAAATTATACATTAGCATGAGCAGGCGTTCGGGATTATCGTGCAATTAATTCTTTTCTTTTTCTACTGTAGTAAGTGGTTTCATAAAAATTATCAATACCAGTATAATCAATATAATTAGGGGAATGAAAACAGAAGAAACAAACTTACTCAAGATGGATTTACATACACAAACTTTTAGTTGCCATTGTATATTTTTTTAATACTGTGCGTAATACTTCCGTATCACCACTGTTTTGGGAAAACAAAAAAGGAAGAAAAAAAAGACAGGTACGGTTACCTTTTACATTTTAGGTATGTGTTCGATAATGATCGATTTTTCAAAAATGTTTGTTTTGGCAATTTTTACTTAATTGTACACAAACACTAACACTTATCATCGTTAGGCTCACAATGTCCTAAAGTAACTTGTCTCTTAAAATAGCATTTTAAGATTTGCATAATTTTACATTTGTTCAAAAATACATACATCTTACTTGCAACTAGAAAAAAGTAAATGTATTTTTGAGTAATGTTTTCAAATGGCTATTTATTCCTGTCTGGCAATTGTGTAGTTCCAATGTTCGTCCGTTAAGTTTAGGTGAATTTCTTGCAATTGTTGCTAAATTTTGAGTTTTAAGCTTTGTAGAATTTGTGAAGGTGATCTTTTCGGAACATGATCAAAAAATGGTGTTCGAAAATGTATAAACTTGTTTATGTTTATAAAACCCTTTAGTTTTTTATTTCGTTCTCAACAAAATTAGTGACTGTATAGTTAATTTATGGACTTGTATAAGACATTCTTAATTATTTTGTCACAATTATTTTTCCCCGAGCGCACTTATGGTGAAATTCTTTACAGGCGAAATCGGCGTAACGCGATGCGCCGATCGTTTATCGATCCGGTTCATCTTATCTTACCCCGCCAACATTGCCGAGCACCATTTTGGACCTCCATCGCTTTCGTGAGATCATAAATTATAATCCATAAATAGTCAAAAACGAATGTTGTCTTGGATCGTTTGCCCGTTGCCTCAGAATGGAACGGATGCGGACGGGAGGAAAAAATCGGAACAAGTAAATCGGCCCAAACCTCCCACCGGAGAAAAAACGGTCCACCCGGGTGGAGAAGGAGAGCTCCCATTGCACAGTGGGAGGGATAGAATGGTGAGCCAAGGGAGATAACATGCAGAACACGCCATGTTCGTCGTTGACCGTGGCCTGTCGTCCAAACAGCAACATTGTTGCCCAAAAGGCTTCAACCGTACGATGCCGCCGCCGTGATGCATTCGGCTTCCTGCTGCACGTTGTCCACGTTGTACAACATCCACTACACCCTTTTGCGCACATACCCGGGTATGTGCGCTCTGTCACACAGCGCTTTTGCACCGTAATCCGTAGCTGCGATCGAAAGAATGGTTCCCTCATCGCACCTTTCTCCCCTGCCTCGATCTACTGTTCTGTGCAGCAATGCACACATGATCGAACCGCAGCAAAATCCGTGATCGTCTTTTTATTTTAATCTTCATCCCAGCTGAAGGGGTTCGCATGCACAGGGCGACATCAACCCCCAACCGATCATGCAAGAGCGGTATTACTTTTGTTTCGATTTTTCTCCCACCATGACCTCTTCGTTGAGACTTCTTCGCTTCCCCGTTGTCGATAAGACATCTGCACACTGTTAAACCATAGGAGAACTTTCGCAAGTTCGCAGATTTGGACCAAGAATGTGTTGCGGTGAAAGTAAATAGTTTCCCGGTTTGCTGGCAGTTAGGTCAGGAAACAATGGAAGCAATTTTCCAATAAAATATATGCTAGACTTAATAGTTGGCAGTCATTTCAATTGTTTGTTGAGGTTTGCTCGCTACTAGACATGCAAAGATCTCATTTTTTTGTTTTAATTTCTTTATGTTGGAGTTGAATGTTTCCTCACAATGGTTTAAAAATGATGAAGCAAGAGAAGCAAATAATTCAATAAGCTCCTTGGAACGGTCTCCACTTCCAATGCGACGTGCATGAGGCCAGACTAAACAGCACCAATAAAACCTGACACTCTGCACACAGGAAATGCTTATTCCCAGAATGCTTACTCCCCACCATCCAACAGTGGCATCTTGCAGTGTGCCAAAAGTGAGCGGAAGAATTAAGAACCTTCTTCTGCCATTCTTATGCTTTTCGGCCAACACTCGGCCACAGAATTGATTTCCATCGGGCCGCAAACGTTACAGGCTGGACAACCGAATCGAATCGATACATTTCGTGAGTATCTCGAAAAAGTTTGCCGTTGGTTGGTTGTTGACAAGACACCTAACTGAAACGGTCCGCGTGTCTGTTGCGATGTCCTTTAACTTTATCGCAACCCAATTAAGGTTTGGTTTCCCAGTTGAGGGTGGTGAATCCTAATGGTGTGTGCGTCGAACGTGTTGAGGTTTAACGCGCAGTGCCAGTGCGTGTAGGTTGTTGCGAAGAAGTTTCCGGTTCCGCGATGGGACAATTGGAGTTTTTGATAAAGCAACTAAGTTGGTGTATATTGAGGAGGAAGCATACAAGAGACGAAGGTGAAAATAAGTGTTGTAAGTGATGTTTAAGACATCCGAGTTGGTGCGGAATAAAGCAAAGACCAACAGGCAATGCCTTGATAAATGCCACATTTTTATTTTGTTAAATTAAAAAGAAACTTCTTTCATCTCAATCCATTGTAGAAGTTAGCGATGAGGCCGCATAATCATATTATTCTAGTCTATTCTAGACTAGAATGAAATAATCCCCATAAGAAGTACAGAAATGTTAATAACGTTAAAGACATCATTAAATAATGTAATGTTACACTACATGAATAGGCATTTGATTAACATCTTAATTTACAATCCTTCAATTTAAAACAAAACTTCAAAAGTACAGTTTCATAAAATTCTTTTGTTTAAAATGTTCATACGTTAAGGTTTATTTAATGAAAATAAATTATTTCTTTGACACTATATTACGAGCAACACACAAATCAGCTACCTTATAGGGCTACATTCTTGTTATTAAATATCGTCGGGAACATATGCAACGAGCAACTGGTTCCCGGATGGGATGGGATAATCACCATGGCGGTGCCATCAACAACCGCCAATTTATTGTAAATTTGACACTTGGTCACTGCGTGGGCAACAGAAGCTGACACAGACGCACAACTTGTACCGGCCAGTTGCTCCCAGTGGCGGGGTAAGTTGATTTTCCAACTGTGCAATATTTCAGGTGCGCAGTGTTTCTGCTCCCGCTGCGCTCGTTTAAAACAACTGCCCCCGTGTGTGGGGAGTGGAGATGGAATTATTCAAACGCTGGGTGGTGCCATCTTTTTCAGTCGGTTCTGTTCTGTTTTTTTTTTCGGTGTTTACTAAAATGTTCTCGGGCATGCCGTTTTACCTACGCCACCCACGAAGAGATGGATACGCGTGCGCACCGGCACATTTGGCAAGGGGTGTACGCATAGATAACGTACTGTGCGGACGTCGTGTACTAATTTACGCAAGTGCATAATAAATGCATCAGAAACAGTTATCGAGATACATTCAATTGAAGAAAGGGATTTTTATTATCTTGGCAAGTGAACTAACCCCTGTGTCTGACAGATTTTTTAAAACTTTTGAAAAGACAATAGTATCGACTTGAAATTAAAGGGAAGTTGTATTATTAGATTGCTTACCTTTCAAAGATGTTGCCAATAATATTACACTGATGTTTATTCACTGCCTTTACAGATGTTTGATGTTTAAAATGATGTCAAAAAGTGCTCAATTAGCTGCCTCAAAACGCACGTGTTTTTTAACTACTCACACAATTATTTCGCACTACTATTGCCACACGTGAACGACAGTGGGTGATGAACAATCTGATTACTTTTCTGATCTGATCTGATTACATTAACGGACACATTGGTATACGATTAAATTCTCGATTGCTGTAACATCTCCTGAATTGAAATATAATATCAGCACACAAAATTCACTTTGCAATATTTTCTTAAATTTAATTCCAAACGGACGGTTCACTAAAGCTGGTTACAACTGCCAACCTGCACGGTAATGATTGCACGCACCAAATTTTTTATACAAGGCACTCGCTTAGCACTTGCTTTTTTAGCGGTTGGCACTTTTTTCTAAAACTTTTATAGTAACCACGATCACCTAAATAGTAAATAGGAATGGATAAATAGAAAAGGCTATAAATTTCCGTAACTGCATAGTTTTGAGAGAATGTCAATCCTAACGTCTCCTCTCGTTTTGTACCGGTTGCGAAGCAATGGACGAGTGTAAAAAGGTGCTAAGGCGAACATTAATGATTGAAGAACAGCTAATCGATCGCGGACCGCGGTCTGCTCGTGGTGAAAGACGTTGGTACGTAAAATGAAAGCAAGACGCAGGTTATGGAATTCTTTGCGCTTTGCGAGAGAACCACAAAACGGCAAATAAAGAAAAAAAAACAATACAACCGCTCACAACGACTACGGTGTGTAACCTTTTCGCAGCCACAGAGCACCAGCGCACACACAGCAAAGTAGGAAAAATCTTCTGATGATCACGCACACACACACACTCACTGCAGCAATTTTTTTTCTTCTCAAGATTAACACACATACACACACGTAGGAGTTTTACGCACATACAGGAACAAATACACACACACACACATACATATGAACGAGGTTTTATGAAAAGTGCGTACGAACTCCAACATTTATTCCACATGCGATCGCTTGCGAGGAGGTTCTCTCTTTCTCCCATCGCAACGTTGCTTTCACAATTGCTCACTAACTATCGTTCGAGCTCCATTTCATACAAATTTTGTCAGGAGGCTGGTTCAATTCATTCGCTTTCTTTCTTTCATCCCTTAAAATTGAGAGCTTTCGAATCGCGCCGCAAAAGGGCCAAAGGGTAACGTTTAATGGGAAAATGTTATCATAACCGACCAGTGTGTGGAAGGCAGACGGTAAAGAAACAAAATTTTGTTAATAAATTACATTAATTTAGGATTTAAACAAATATTTCGATACGATTGCATAGTGCTTTAGTACAGCATGTTTTACATTGTGGAAGTCTTATCTGATCGATCCACGGCAAGAGATCAAACTAATAGATTCATGCTGAACAATATAACAAGTTTTGCAATATGACAAGTGCAAGAAGAACTTTATTTATGGTACCACATAACCTAGGTAATTTTGGTTCCATTGGCCCACGATTCAGTAGGTAATGTTAAGATTTTTGAGCAATAATCGTACTTAAATCGCCTATATCCGAACCCTGATGGGCTTGGTATTGTGAAAATATAAGCAATGTAACATGAAAGATTGAAACTCGATCGGGGAGTATTGTTTAGTCTTGTATTATCTCATTACAAAAGATTGTTTAGGATATTTGTTGTCCTTGATGGTTAATATTATCTTAAACATTCGATTATATATCAAGACAACCAAAGAATGCTCTTCGCTTGAATTATCTGGCATAAACGAAAATGCTGTTCGGACTTTTTATTTTACGACTTTTGAAGTGGTGTTTAAATTTCCACAACAATCACGAAAGGTCACTGGTAACGGAATGGTAATCACGACGAAAGTTGTTTGCAGTTCAATAAGGGTTGACAAGTCGTTTGGCTAAACGGTATTACAGCCTCACGTACAGCAAGCAACGACCAGCAACTCCTCTCGCCAATTGTTCATGCAGTTTGTGAAAGCGTACCACCGTGTATCTTCCAGCAAAACCCTTGCGAGATCGATGGAACCTGTGCGCTGTGAGTGTTTATGAACCGTTTCGGTTTGTTTTCTCCACTTCGGAAAATGTTTAGTCAGTAGAATATTGCGAAACATTCCCGGGTTGCAATGGCAAACCATTGGTGTATTGGACGTATAAAATTTTTCCACATTTGGTGACAGGTTCATCATGTACAAACGCGAGAGGCGGAGAATTTCGGTCGGAATGCGGTACGATGAGCAGGGACGACGAAAAGCACAGGTGCGACGAGAGAGGTAAAATCATAAAACCCACGCACACACAGAAATCTGCTCGCGTGCGCGCTCGCGCACACACATCTATCCACCGTGTGAAGGCACAGCATAGAACGCACACACGCGCACAGTTTGGTGCGGTCGGTCGGTAGAACGCGTTTCGCGATCGACGATCATCGTGGTCTGAAGATAAACACATACACATACAATGATACACATACATGGGCCCAACACCCTTTTGCAAGCAACTGAAAAGCATCTGCACAACGGAAATCGCTCTATTGGGCATTGTTTCGTAGTTTGTTTGATGATAGCATAATGTTGAAAAGATGCGAGTTTTTTAAATGTCAGTGGCTGTGAAACACCGCACAAATTCGCGCAATCTGTACACGATCGCACACGGTTGCCTACGTAAGCGCCGAGTGATCTCCGTTCTTTTAAGAAACAACCCCTTCACACACTCTCTCACACACACACACACGAAGTACGCACAAATAAACACGCATATGTACGTACAGGACGAAACCGTTCATCACTGCAGATTCAGTGCAGCGCAGCTGGATGCATCAGCACATAACACAACTCGTACAACGGCGTAGGGCGGTTGACATGTACGGTTTACCAAACAAAAAATCGGCCACTCCTTGCAAGACCTGTGGTCAGCAATTCCGTTGCGTAGTGTATACACTATAATGCATTCCGATACGAACCAGACCAGAATCGACACAGGAGTACACGACGAGGTACGCGAAACTCGAGCGCATCCGGGCAAGCTTACGGGTCAGCTTTCTACGATCGACTGAGCCAGCACCCACCCGGAGCCTTTCGGGTAGGAGGCTCTCCCAGCGAGCATAGAAAACAACACTCTCTCACGCAGGCAGCGAACAACGCGGCTGCTGCAGAGCGAAAACTCATTCCCCTTCTACCGCAGCGGGATACCGTTGTGATCACTCTTGATCTCTTTTTTTTTTATTCAACCCCCCTTTGGGGTTCTTTTTTTCCATTCTTCGTGCATCCCATTTTCCCTAGCTGACTTGTTTTCATACCACGGGTTAGGGTTTGAGAGGCGGTGAGAAGTGGGGTTGGGTCCGTGTGGAGATGGAAGCCGTGAAAGAAGTGGACAAACACTTCAATTCCGCACCCGAGAGCGATGCGGTACTGAAATGAATCGAAAGACTTCGCGCGGCGGTAAGCGAGAAACCTGCACAAATAAAATTTATTTGGTTTTTATTCTATTACGATATAATTTTGAGTGTAGATTTGTTTTAGAAGGAAGTTTATATTTTCATGAAACATGTGTTTTTTTTTGCACATAATTTCATCCTTAGTTCAATATTTTTCTCTCAAACAAAATTTACAACAAAATCACCGAATTACACCATATTTTAAAATAATTTAAAAAGTATCATTTCATTAGCAAATAGCAACAAGTTAATCACATAATAAATTATTTTACGTTTTTCGATCAAACCGAACTATTCTACTGCTCGGGTGTAGTAATCCCGCCGCTCGACATGTGTACCATAAACAGGAAATATTCCACTAAAGAAAGAGCATTCTTCTCACCTGACAAACGGTTTCGTGTCCATGGTGGATGGATGCGGCCGGTATGATCGGTGGATGACCGGTAACCGTAACCGCACACCCCTGCTCCCCACCTACGATCCCGCGTCCCATGCCCGCTGACGCATCATGCCACGATAACGCTAAGGGAGTTTGCGAACCAAAACATCAAGAGAGTGACCTCTTCTGTGCACTGCACTGTGCCTTGCTACATACCAGCGTTCTTTGTGTTGTGGTTTGGTCGCATAAATGATGGTTCGCGTTTATGCTGTATCGATTCTCGCAATTTCTCCGCTCAACAACATCGTGCTGCGACTTTTGATCTTCTGTTTCGCTTGCGTTTAGTTTTCGATTCACTCGGCGGCCCAGTAGTCTCTCGTTGTGACCGATGCTCGATCCGCTCGTTATCTCTTTGCGAGGCGCTTTCCACTGGGCGACACTCAGCGCAAGAGAAGGGTTCGAAATCGGGCCGCGGAACTCACCGTGAGTTGAAAGAGATGTTGTGCAGGGCAGCAGGAAGAAGTTTTCCACCTCGAGAACGTAGAGAGCCGGGAAGCGTATATCGAATTGTTCCTCAACATAAAATACTTCCCTTCGTTTCGGCTTCTCGTGGCTGCCGGTGGTTCCATTTGCTGCCAGTGCAGTCCCCAACGATTCTTGGCATTCCATTCAGGTGACCGCTTAGCGGGGGTTTGGATTTTCTTCTTTTGCCAGTTTCGCACGGCAACGACCACTTTTCTTCTGTGGCTCGCGTCCTGTGGTGGGGACATATTTTTTACACTATCTTGCCTTTTCTCGTCTCTTTCTTGTCCCGATCGGTCTCTTTTTTTTCGTTTCCTCCATCATGATCATCTGCTCGGTAGCTATGCTCCCGTTGGATGGGATCGATCGATCGATAGTCGCTCGTTTGCATAACCGCTCATCAGCAGAAGAGTTCTTTAGCCCCTACCTGGCAGGGCAGTGAACAGCAAAGTACAGCCGGGACCCAGGAGATGGCCGGTTGCATTGCGTTAACCGTTGCGCTTGGGGAATTAAAAACTAAACTCCGGCCTGCCATGTGCGTTCTGCGCGTCTGCGTGAATCACGAATGACGAATGACATGTTTATATCGAATCTGTCCCGATAGATAATTGATTGCGTGGACGGGATTTAGTGGTTGCGCATGTGGACACACGGTTGATAGTGCGCAGCAGAGAATAGGCGCTTGATTATCGGTGATGCAATGGCATTTCATGATTTATTGCATCTGTCTGTTTGGTTTTTCATGTGTTCAGGTTTTGTTTTTCTTTTGAATCAATTTCAACCTTAGCGTTTGATGTCAAACAGCCAACCTTCCCGCTTCAATTACTAGAAGTCTGGTTATGCGTCTCGTTGTATGACAAATATAGAACTCTCGAATTCTTTGGTGTTTTAAATGTTTGTGAGTAATATTTGTTTTGTTGTTGAAAGGAAAAACTACTTTCATGTTTTTTTATTTGGTCTATTGGTCAAATCTTCAATAAGGTAATTTCGTCCAAAAAAACATGTATCAAAGTTTGTATTATTTTTTTTTAGCATTTCCATCAAACTTTTAACACAAAAAGCAGTAAAATTATAAACCTAGTGCATTTTTTAAATTATAACCTAGTGCCACGTCGGTCTTCGAGGAAGCAAAGTCCCACAGTAAAACCATTTCGTCTAAGGTGTTAGTAAAAATTAAATAATTTTCAAGAAAATGAACTCGTTTATCAATCTGACATTATCTTGACATATCCAATATAACTTTTCGATCAAATACTGAAATATATTGCAATGCATTAGTTTCAACAAGAAAATTATTTTAACAATACATATAATTGCAGAATATGTTATAAAGCACATTGTAAGCAAAGAATAAAAACAATCTAGCACTGACCCACATACCACGGCAAACCAGCAGGATTTCTGCTGTTCTGCTTCACCGAATGTCAACAATGAAACAAAAGCATTGTTCAAATGTCTCCCGGCAAACGTTCGAATCTTTTCACACTTCCCAGTTAGGAGATTAACGAAAAACAGATATCATGCGCACTTCTAAATTTCCCCCACCTGGGTAAGAATGAAAGATCGCTGGAATAGCGCGACAAATACCGAATACCGCGGTTCGGCAACTGCCCAGTTTGATGCGGAGCCACTGGGTCCCGATGGTTCCAATTTGCAAACTAATAAAATCTAACGGTCCTCTGCCTCGCACCCCGGCCTGATTCCGGTTCTTTGCTGCCTGCTTAATAACAACTCGAATAGTTGAACCCGACCATCGAAGGGGGGGTGGGGACATCGGAATCCATCCGCCATCCTCGGCGTACGCGCGTCTGGTCGTATGGTCAATAAAACTAATAAACATCTTCTTTTCCTGTCGCGCGCCATGCAGGCGGATGAAAATTCGTACCCGGCGCGCTCTCTGTTCTGATGTCTCATACCCGCTGGCGAACGTACTTCGGGATTTGATGTCTCATATCGGGACTGTTTATGCCAATGCCGTTGTTGTGCCTATCGTTACGAGTTGTGTTGGATTTTGGGTTGTTTTGTTTGTGTCCGCCGTTGTTTTGTGCCGCGTTTCTAGCATGCCGCTGTATCGACGGTTGCGTCAAGGGAATTGTTGACCATTATGCACCATGTGTAATGTACAGCATTATTTTGTTGTCCCAACTACCGATCGATAATTGTACTTGTTATTGCGAATGTTGTTCAAAACATCAGTAAACGTATAAGGAGTTATCTCACTTTTTGACATTGGTGTATTAAATTAATTGAACATTTTATATTACAATATGTTACATACTCATAATACTCCGATGCTACGAAGCGAACAAATTGTTGGAATACAACAATATAAGCTCAGCTTTCCCAAGTACCAGCTACTACTATGTGACATTTCCGTCCCGTTCTCAAGCGCTTCCTTTAATTGAGAAGATAATTATATTAACCCTTGCGAGAAAACCGGTCGCGGCTCGAATGCAATCGAAGAATTGCATCTAAACAGCTTCAGCTCCTTCCTTCCAGTGCGGTTGCTACCTATCTTCCGGCAAGGCCACTCACCAAAACCACTTGAAAAGAGAACCATCACCTGGAGGCACACCTCACAAGCAATCGATATTATACCATTACCATTGGACACATTTGCAATTGGTTGCTGTTTTGACACCTGGCACGGATGGTTGCCAGCAAACCGTGTGCAAACCCTACCCCTTCAAACCATGCCATGCCAGATAACCAGTTCAGTATTTTCCTCCTATTCTCTGCGTACCGTGACACAGGGTGACACACAGGACTGCAGCAAAACAAATAAATAAATAGACAAACGACGCGAAACGAGACTCTCTATTTACGGTGGAAACTGTACTGGGGTTGGTTTCGATGTTGTGCATTCCACCTTGTGATCGCGCACACTGCACTCCAGTTGGTGTTCAATAAAGATGTAAAACCTGAAGAACGGGAGGTCTTCATTGCGCTGTGCGACGCTTGCTTTCTCTCGACCTTCGTCTAGATGCTTGATAAGCACTAATTGTACCCATGATGGCCTCTAAAAAGACAGGCAGCTACATTGTACACATGAATTTGGACATGTCAAACAATGACAGATCATGTGTAATAATTGCAGTTAGGTTTTTTTAAATATTATAATTTTTAAAAAAGTTGTGTAACCTTCCAAAAGAATCCACGCACCTGGTTAGTGTTAAGCTACGTTCGATGCAAAGCAAATGCCGGTTCCAGGAGCATCACCCGGGTACCAGATGAATAATTTTCCCACACTTGCTTAACCCTGTATACTAATAATCCATTTGCCAATGGATCAGCTCTTTGACACGATGAAGTTGATGGCAAACATTCCAAATCCCGAGCAGCCAAACAAAACCGGAAGGGATGGCGACATTACGCCAGTCTCGTAATCAACCATCCCTGCTATTGCATTCTCCGCCCGATGGTGTGTGCGTATGCATGTCGGACGTAACGTGTGCAGTGATCGGTGTAAATTGATGACATCTTACACGGCTGGGTCAAACACCTACCGTCGAGCGTCGATCATTTTTCCCCTCCGATCGACCATGGAGAGAAAAGAAGTTTAGCTAGGTACTGTCTTGCACTGGGCAGTGTAGCTCCAGTAGGTGACAATGTCAAGATCGACCGGACTTCGGCTGCAACAACTGGGTAGTGCTGTGGTGATGATCAACTTTGCACACTTTTCTTTTTCTCTTTCTACACCTATGTACAAAACAAAGTTGATACGTGGGTATTGGCTGCGGTCTGAAGCGGGATCACATTCCAATGTGGGTTCCAGTTCGAGAAGGGTAATTGCTGTAGAAGGATTTGTAGTGATAAAACGTTTAGCTGAATTATTTAAGTATTTTATTATCAGCTTAGGGGCAACCCGATTATGTAGGTGATAGCTGCCGGTCTTCCGCACGTCAGCTATTTGCCGATTTCCCAACCAAGATACAGTTCATGTATGAGTTGTTTCTTTTTGTTCCCATCCAAAAGTTCCAAAATCTAGTCATTTATGCAAGGTTCAAGTTACATTTTTCTATTTCAAATGAACTTAATAAATCAGGTAAGAAAAAATCAATGGATCCAACTTATAGTGAGTATTTCAAATTCCGTATTCAATTTGAACACCGATAAGATCCTGGAATATAAAAATTGTTGAAAGTTGATTTTTGGTACATATGTATCCTTAAAACACGAGTTACAGAGAATAATAATGCGTACGAGAAGTACGCATAATAGTATAGTTGACACAGCTTTCTCAAGGTATTTTTTCCGTGTACATCTTGTTGGTACACAAAATTTATCATACTAGCTAAAATGATACTGAATTACTATTACTTAAAGAATTTATGTTTTTTTACGGCATGCGGTATGTTCTATGCGCTGATCAATTCATCAGCATGTCGAGCATGCTGGCTGCGCACCCTACAGAATATCGGCGTGTCGGACCCACATGGCAGGATGTGAGTGCGTGTGTGTGCGCACACACGGGGGGCTCGTTAGGTGGTTAGGCAATGTACAACCAATAATTATTCCAGATGTGTGTGCCTTTGCATCCGCTCATGCTCGTTCGTCCATCGAGATCAAACCAAATCCACACCACCAGCCCGGGCGATGCATAAGAAAGGGGGAAAAAAGATGGCCAAGTTAGCGTATAAGCTCATTGCGCATTACGCTGCACAAAATGACAAACCACAAGTGCACAAACAGCGAACGATGCGTATATGTGTGATGCAATGCTTCTTACCGCGCGATGGGATGCCCTTTGGGGTGTTGGATGTAAGCATAACATAGGGGCAAGGCTCGTAGGGGAGGGGGGGGGGGCAGGCTCCCGATACTCGACGGAATCTTGTTGATTAATTACTACATAATTTAATAATATTTTTCTGTCTCTTTCCTCTTCCTCGTTCCTCGCATCGCCATGCATTCTAGCCCATTTCGCGATGTGTCCGCTTGGGAAGGAGATGAGGGGCGCCTGTAGCAGCGACCCTATGATTGTTTGAATTCTCCGTGCTCTAGGATTCCTGAAGGTGTTTTTGGACGGTACGGGACGATGTGTGTCCCTCGCGGGATTGTTAAGATGCGGATCGAAATAGTGAATTTCATGCACAATTTGCACCGTTGAGGCAAAGACGCACTGCGACGTGTGCACCATTATGCACATTTAATGCATTCCGGTTTTACAGATGCGCTCGCATACGGAGCCGACCGTGCAAATGGGCGAGCAGAACTAAATAAAAGGAATCAAACGCAGAGGGCGGTTAATGAGCACGATCCTTGGTATGCCAACGGTTGAGTGGCGGGAAAGGGATTTGAATGCCAAGAGTGGGCAATGAGACGGTTATGATCGGATGATAGAAACCGGGCCATACATGTTTCGTTTTTTTTTTATATTAAACATTTTTTTCGTTTTACTACAATTATGGGTTGAATCTGTTTTGGTGCAATAATTGTCACCTGGTGCTTGAAAGAAGTGCATCCATTTCCGGAACATTACAGCACGACTTTTCATGCGGGTGCCAGTTACTTGTATTGTTCTAATTGACCATACGTGGTTCTCAGCGTAAAACGTTTTTCATACATTCCTTTCACTCCTACCTTTTGCAAACTGAATTCAAGATCTAGGAGTATTGGCTGAGTTTAGAAGAATTATATATATTACAATTTATTACAATTTAATGGCAATATTATTTTCTGTATTTGAACATCACAGCAAGTATTAATTTAATATTTGAATAGTTTGCGTTGGTTACCTTTACGATAACGTCATCGTTCTATAATTAGAACTGGAATAATTTAAAAAATGAAAGAGAATGTCTAGTATTAACACAAAAGACAATACACTAATGTGAAAAATTTGAAGAAAATTCGAAACATCTGTTAAAATGGAAATGAAATTTCATTTACAGCTCCATTTATGGTTAGTTAAATAAGTTGAATTTTTCAATTCAACAAGTCAATTTATTCAAGATATTTTTATTATTTAAATAAAGTTATGCCTAGATCTTTGCAGTTTGACAGGCTTTTGGCGAGATCATTGCATTCTCTGAGCATATTGCAATCTATGATACCCATCTTATTTCTTACTTGGGCAATTATCGTAACGAAATATGGAATAGTCCGAAGAACTATGTATGTTTTTAGTGAATTCGAAATTTAAATATAAAATATCAGTATTGTGAAACATTTTATTTGAAACACTTATTTGTGTACTGATCATAAAAAAAGTTTTATATACAAAAAACATTACGTTTCCATTCAATCCTATTCAATTTTTCACATAATAGTTGTAACTGCTGGAAAATATCAAACCGAACGCTCAGCTCGACGTCACTTTAAACTTCTCTTGTTGTGTGGTTAAATTTTAATGACTTACTAACTTTTCTTTCTGACAAGGCGATGTGATTTTGGCTATCTTTAATGTCTCCACAAATCAGTTGTATAATTACTTCAACCTTGTGGTGCACAATGTTTTATGCGACTATTTCCAAGAAAGCTCATATGGTTTCCTAGCTAATGTGCACGGGTGTCATTTTACGGACGTATTCTTTAATATCTGTGTCATTTTTTTCGCACCGAAACGTAGCCGTACGATCTAGTATGCAGCATTACAACCGCAGCTCGAAAGTGCAGTGCAAAGTCATTAGTCATGTTTTAGACGCTTAATTATTCATCATCCGGAGTGCGTGGAAGTCCGATCCACCGTCGGGAGGGTAAGGCGCAGGAGCATGAGCAGGATCGCTTAGGCTTGTTAATGTATCATTCTTGGTAATTAAATAAAGCTCACCGGATCTGCGCGCACACACGTCTTGTGTGTATGCTGAAACCATGGGAAAGAATGAAAAATGCATGGTGCTAGCTTAAAACGGAAACACGAAGCGCGGAAAACGCACGGGGAGTCAAATCGGTCAAAATGCAACACAAAACATTCGCTAACTCTGTACCCGCGTTATCGCGTGTGCCCGTCCGATGGATGTGGGGGGCAGTGGCCACTCTTATAGCACCGGCGGTCGAAATCATAATCAGCATATTAATGGCCACTGTGATGATTTCTGTGCGGGCCGAGTGGATTGCGTACTTACGCGAGAGCGAGAGACAGCGAACGAAAGCGAAGAAAGAGAAGTTCAGCCAGACGAGGAATGAAATAGAGAACTCCAAAAGAAAACCATGCCGAAAGGAGGACACATGTAAAAATATTCTTTCCGCGCCACCAACCGGTATGAAGCGCGTCAATCGGCGGTGATTTGTTTTTACTTAATTCGTTAGTGCTAGGGCATGGCGCATGGGATTGGATGGATGCGGCAAAATTGCAGCCTATATTACATTTAATTGCCGGTCTTCACACGATCGCTGGTTGAATTATGTGATGAAAAATCATCATAACATTAGCTGAAACCGACCCTGCAAATTAGGTGGTTGCCGTTAGCTTATGGTTTTAATGAACGAATTGATATTTTTACTTTTTTAATGTAGTATTTCTTGTGTTCATAGCCTTTGAAACATAGCATCTTGAAATGATGATTATTAATAGCTTTTGAAACATAGCATCTTAAAATGATGTTTAATGATGATAATAACCACAAAATTGCCACCCTAAACTTGTTTGTGTTTCGATTTTTTTTTTTTGGTTTTAATCGATTTATTTCTCAATGTTGATTTGTTATAAAAAATATAAAAAAAAAATAAAAAGAAACATTACCAAACACTTATCATTTAATTTATTCACAAAATAATAAGGTAACGCCGCATAAACGTTTCCTGCATGCATTAGCGTTACATGTATTGCTGTTGCATATCTTCAGGCGCTTACGCAGAGCTACATCGATCAGCCTCTGAATGCTGAAAGTCGTTCCGGTTGTTTGCTAGGGTTATGATTTTACTTTTCCATTCCTCAAGGTCATCAACATCATCACAGTCAGCAGTCAAGTATGCTGTACGCCGGTATGCGTGTTTTGACGCATTTTTTGATAAACGCGACATTTTGATATGAACACACCTTATCTTTATTGCACCGTGCGGTATGCACGGACCGTACATCACAATGCATTGCATCGTAAAACATGCAGAGAATCATTTGTTTTATTACACGGTTACCTACGGATAAATGTACGGTAGAAGCTTTGATTAAATGGCAGTTTTTTCCGTCCACCTGGGTGGTGAGGATGGGAATTACCAAAACCAGAATGGTTTGACTCGAAACAAACAATTGGTATGAATATCGATATTCCCGGCCCGATAACGCCAGCATACAAACCAGTATAATCTCGATCGCGCAACGGATGAGGCAATAAATATGAAATATGATTCACGGTCTTAACTTTCGAAAAGCATACAGCGTATTGACAACATTCCACGACCATTGGGTGAATGGTTTGTTTAGTTTTTGCAACTGATTAAATTGGTGCAGTCTCTCTCTATCTGCATATCGTCCGGTTTTCTCTTTCTTCGACCTTATGTCGTATATTTCAACCAACTCCAACAGCAGCGATTGATTTTCATAGCAAACATTCGCGAGCTCATGGTTGACGGTTTGATAACGAGTTTTTTTCTGATATCGATCCAGCAAGAAAAAGAAACTCATCTAAAAATAGGCAACGGTAAGCTGTCTGCAAGTGAACAGACAGCATACAATAAAGGTGTGTGCGACGAAGAGCGTGAAGGGGTTCCGAGTTCGTTTTTGAACAATCAAGATTACCGTTGCTCACTTGAAGGTGATAAACGGTGCACTCCTAAAACGGCACGTCAACTAACAGTCGGGAAGTGTTTCTATCGATGTTGAATTCCTTGCAACTGTGTATGTTTACAAAAAGGTTTCAGTTATAATAAAGGTTTCATCGTTTAGAATTACAACACGTAATAACAAACAAAACAGAATAAAAATAGCTATATTCTTACGTTATTTATGTTATTGATTACCGTAAAGAACCAGCTCACGAAATCCCATAACAATTGGCTGGTTTTTCAGCACCTAAAACAGATTCGTTGTAAAATTAATGTATCCTCCTCCTCGGAAACTGGTAATCGCATCAAGAGCACTTTGAGTGCCTGAATATTTTATCACCATCGCAAACAGTCTAGCCTGTCAGTGATCAATCAATATCCGAAGAGGCTTCAGCAAAATCAAGACGTGCCAAAGGTGATAATTCGTGGAAGATAATTGTAGCCCATAGTTTCCTTCCATAGTGGGCCATTCCATGTTTCCGAGAAGCAGCACACTTCAGTGTACTTGATAGGGAACAGCCACAGGAACTGAGGCTCTTCCTTCTCTTGCTTGCTTGGTGGTGTACATGGACACGGGAAGCGTATCTATCTATCCACAAGTGCTGTACTCTGTTGTTTCTATGTGGTAATTGGAGCCTCATTTCTGGACGCAAAACCCCGAAGAAGGTAACCAACGCCGGCAGAAATGGTTCCAGCCACTCAACGGATGTCCACTCGTGCGATCCGGATGGATGTGTGGCGCTTATACTTCCGAGTGTTTTCGAACGACCACACTGTGTGGGTTATGGGTGGTTTCTTGACACAGTTTCATATCAAGAGCTTATGTACAGTGTCATACAAAAAAAGGGTTTGCGGAGTTTTCTCTTTTTGTATTCCCAAGGGTAAAAATGTCTGTTCATATTATATGCTCAGTGGACAAGGGGTCTTGCTAACCTTCTTTGTATCGTTCCATTTTTAATATATGTCAAAATAAGTCAAATGTAAAATACATCGTCGATACTTAGTAGGAAATTCATTGGCAGATATGATGTACCTCACTGTATCAGCTAACACTCAACTGCCTCAAAGTGGTAGTCATCTATCACTCATAAGAGGTGTCTTTCGCTGTAATGATTTCCTCTTTGTTTTGTGGACCGAATCTTCAAACGCTTCTACTAGAAATATGAACTTTAATATGAACTGTTAGTTTTTCTTTTATTTAGCTCATAAAGGTTTTGAGCTGTTAGAGCGGGTCCGATGTTGCCATGTTAAGGGTACAGTCACACGTACCACAAGCTGTGGGATGATATTATTTTATTTAAAGAAGGATTGACTTTCCACTCGCATGATAAACAAAAGTTTCGAAACCCAGTATCCATGACCTATCTTGTTTTGACGTTTAATAAGATGAAGAAGAAACATGTCAACAACGTAATCACAACTGCTTCAAGTAAGGATGAAACCAATTTGAATTACCACAACTCTCATATGAGGCGAATTCGTTTCAGGATATTAAAACCACCGACAAATACGACTACATTTTCAAAGTCGCTTTGTTCTGTTTATCTTTCAATAACGTGCGGCACATAATGTACCAATACATTGTTGAATCGTCACGCACTCCCTTCGTTGTTGGATCCACAACGTGTGACATTGATTCAGCAACATAACTGAAGCTATATTCATGTCGAGAAAACGTTTAACCGGATCTATCTTACCCGTACAGCAGCTGAACTTGAATCCACGCAAAAATATGCTTGAACAAATTTGGGTTAGCATTTGAAAATCGTGTAATTGCACATTGGTATGCGCGAGGGCGTACAGCAGCATCACGAGTGCCCGTGTCTCATTAGCGTGGCAGGCTGATTCTAATCAAACGGTACCGCTTTGCAGGTTCTGTTGCATTATTAGTCCAAAATTGTCATCAAACATCGAACCAATCTATTCGACACAATTGCAACTGAATGCGACACACCAGAAGGCATTATTTTCACCCTGCAACCAATTTCATGGAGGCGCATGGTAGCTCACAATGGGCACGTGGCTGCGTACGTTTTCGCTGCACGGTTGCTTGATACCGGTGTGCGAATAAGAGTGTTTTTCGTGTAGGATGTGTTTTTGAGGTAGGATTGTTATCGTACAGCAGATCGTAGCTTTTGTTTTCGTTTGTAGTGGGTGACATTGTAACATCTTACAATTAAAATATCAACGCTGGACAACTCGGTCCGGAAAGCATCTCCTCGCTTCAGCAATAGCTTTTTACAACGGTAACAATATCTACGAGCCACGTGCAACAGGTGGTCTACGGGGCTTGATTATTCCTATAAAACGGATACCTTCTCGCAGCGCTTAACATCATTCATTTTTCTCATCTATTCTGGTTGATACGTCTCTTTTGTCCTCCCGTTTACAATGCTGATGTACTGTACACCCGGATTCTATCTACACTGCTTGCGAAAATTCCGTTTTGTGTACGAAGACAACAGCAACAACACACAACCAATGTCTCCACCAACGTGTAAAAGGCGTTACGTCACAAAGGCGACACCGTCGCATCGGAGACGACACCGTCAAGCTGTCAGCTCCAGTTCTCGATGCTTGATACAACCACTTCCGTTCGCTTTCCGGCCAGACACGACGCCCCGCCCCACCGTTCGTCGGCCACCTTAGCTCTGCACAGTAGCCAGTTGTCTGGCTAGAACGATGTTAAAAGCACCACCACCACGCCTGCACTCGCCACCGTGTCAGTGCGGAAACAACGATCAACGATGAACGAAAGCGAATCTTTTGCGTGAAGGCCACCCATCACCGAACTCGACCCGAAACCGAACCGAACTGGTGCCGTGTAGCGATGGTGCGACGTTCGGTACGTCGATGATTTCACTGTGCGCACCGTCAAACGGTGTAGTTTCACTTGAACCGAGCTTCACAACGGACGCGTGCCTAACACTGTGCGGCAGCAGCGCTCGGCTAGAGGTGACGGGTTGGTTTTTCTTCCCTCTCGCGAAGCGTTACGCAGCATATACTTACGGAGCGTTACAAACCGTGATCGTATAGTGATAGTGTGAAAAGGTGATTAATTTTTCGGTTTCGTTTCTTTAACAAGCTCCAAATTTATGATCGTATCGAGGTGCGATTGATGTTAATGTGCGTATGTGTGCATGTGTGATGATTTCACCGGCAGCGAAAAGGTAGCGGTTGTGAGGTGCTGCCTTGCGGTGTAAACAGTGGCGTAAATCGGTAACAAATTTTGTGTCCGCTCTAGAGTTGTATCAAATATGTTAAACCGGCCGAAAAAAAAAACTCTGTGCGATCATTTGGGTCGGAGAATCTGCTGTATGGTATCAAATGTGATAGTATTGGTAGAAGGATGCGGTGTGTCTGCGTGAGTGAATGACATGTGATAATATCAATATCAACGAATGTTTCCATCCGAATCACGATCCAATCCATGTTTGGTCGCCTGTGTTGTTGCCAGCTGTTAGCTGACATTTGTTGTGTTCCCTTTTTTTCCTGAAGAAGGAATGATTTTATTCCCTCATGTCGCATACAAAAGACAAAATATGCTATAAGAAATAGCTCCATCAGTAAAAAAAAAGGGAACGATCTATGCCACTGGGAAGGTGTGTTACGGTTGTGTAACATAATTCCAAACAAAAGACGTCAATTAGAGATGATTAACGGTTCCAGCTGAACATACGAAGCTGGATCGCACTAATGTAATTGCAACCATCATTAAATCGACAGTGTTTAGTAGTTACACCAAACCCAGCACTAGCAGACGCAAAATGACGTATTTGTTTAGTAATGCAACTCGATACCAATGCATTCGAATGCAATCAGCTGATGGACGGTGAAGGCCCTTGAACTGGTAGTACAAACATTTGCTACGCTTAAACATAACAAAGCCGCTACGATAATAGTGGACAGTCATCTGGAAATATAAAGCGATACATCTCGCTACACTCGTCTACGTCTTCGGTAGACTGTTAGAAACAACAACTTGTTCGTACAGTTTAGTTTGGTATGCTGTGGCAAACAATTGCCGGAATTGAGTATGGATAGGATCTGTTTTCGCTTATTACCATTCGCACCTCAAGAACATTACCGGCTTTGTACAAACGATGAGAGCAGCTGTTTTCTTGTGTTTCGGTGTAAGTGTATCGCGTGCACTGTATTTTAATTTTACAGACGAGTCTTTCTGACGTTTACAGTTAGCTGTAGCGTATACCAATCAATTTATACTTCTGTTCCTGATCTATCAACAGTTCTTTAATTTACGTAGTAAAATATAGCATCTTTTTCTTGTTGCATTAAATTATACAATCAAAACAATCGCATCATAATTTCTAACCCTTCAAGTCGCAAACATCAACACCAATCAGCTTTTAGCCCGTTTAGCGTTAGAGTGCATCGCAAACAAAATTCTTCCTGTGTACACTGCTGTGCTATGGTTGATTAATAATTTTCAACAGCACCCGACACGCGGTGTTATGTAGCCTAAAGGGTGTACGAAATCTAAAAATAATCCCACTTTAGATAGCCCCCAAAATAGATTACAATGCAATAAACGGAGCAAACAGGCACCAAGAAGGGAAGGAAGGCAAAAAAAAAACGCAATAAAAAAAGGTTAGCAAACACACTTTACACGCGCGCACGGCGAGCAACCGGTGAGATGAAATGCAATCATAAGCCGCAGTGCTGATATGAAGGAGAAAAAAAAACAGTGTTTATTGCTACCCATTTTTTTTATCACCGATCCGTCCGATACGATATCGATAACGGCCGTTTTAAAATGAAGGTACACAGTAAAAAGAAACAAATATTTGGCTGTTTGAGCGCGTACGATCGGGGTGAAGCGTTTTGAAACGTTGCAACACTGAGCTATCGCTTCCTGAGACGCACCGCACCGGGGCCCCGAATGTTTGGCAAAGTCTAAGTTTGATTGGGAAAGTGTTACAAACACTAACAGTGCGGTATAGCATGTTTTAAAGTGGCTGTTTTCCGTTGCTCCCGTCCAAGGACAATCTGTTGGTTGGGGTTCGTCGAGTTCAAGATTGATGCAATTTATTATGATGAGTTTTATTACTCAAAACAATAGTGTTGATATAGAGAGGTATATAAAAACAATCTGTTCATTCGGCTCTCAGCGCGCAAAAAAAAGGTCGGAAAGAACCGATTCGGGATGGATCAAAATGAAGCTGAATGAGATGAATGTTGCGGTACGGTAACATGTAAACAAAAATAGCGGGAGAAGAAGAAGAACGGGAAAAAATCAACAAAATATCATTCTTGCCTTGGTTGTGTCGGTGGCACTCGCGCGCTACAATCACTACGCTAGTCACGAATTTACCCCCCGGAGAACGCGAATGTAGCGCCTCTCAAAACGGGAGTTTCGGTAATAGCTAAAGCACCGTATATACTGTGTTGGGTCGGTAAATGGTTTAGAGGTAATTCTTACTGGATTTGCTGAGGAAGATACTGAGAAGTTATTTTCTATTGGCGGTTTACTTAGATCGTGCTGTGCCGTGGCCAGTTTCAGGTGCGAAATAATTTACCATTAATTTGTGCGTGTCTGTTCCTTAGTGCCGGTGGTATCGTACCGTGTTATGGACAGGTTTCATTCTGGCAAATAATTACGATGGTGTGTGTTATGTGTATGTGTGTGTGTGTGTGTGTAAAACGTCTTGTGGAAGCGTCGCGGTTGTTGTAGGTGAAAACATAATTTACTAAAGTGTTTTATGGTGGATGCTATCTCTGTGAGTGATGAGGTTTAAAATGATATAAGTAACGTGTAATGTGTTTTAACGGTTCAGCAAGTCAAGCAGCACAGCATACGTCCATTAGTAAATGGGTAAGTAGTCTTCTGTAGAAGAACCACCATTCTACCAAATCTTAAATTAAACCTACAGATTCATTTTAAAATTAGATAAGCAGTATTTCTTTACATCAGAATTTATTACTGAAATTCAATAAACGGATTGCAGATGATAATGTTAACGTCTGTATTTAAACTGACGTAAGCTGATTGAAGAATGAAAAGCTAAAGAGGTATTAAGGTACGAGGAATAGTAACTTGCTTTATTGTTTTTCAATTCAATTTTTGGTGATGTGATTTTGGTTTATTTTGGGGGTTTGAAATTTAAACAGATAAATCTGGTTGACGGATAAAATCTCAGAACTCTCCTTTTGAGTGGTTATGATAACACGTAAGCTAGAATTGATGTAAATGCAGAAATGTAGAAAGATTTTTTTTTCTTTCTTTCATGGTTCTGTTTATTTTTGCTTTTAATGATTAAACTAGCTTAACGTTTCGCTTAAAGCTTAATTAATAATTTTAAATTTTATGAATTCAGATGCTGATTTGTAACCTACCTACGGACATAAATATGTCTTATTGCAATAAGAGGCTGTTAAATGTCTACATTGGTTAAATGGCTTGTTGGTTGTTTTATATAAAAAAGCTTAGCATTTCATTTAGCTTATTTTACTACAAATTGCTATCATATACGCAGAAAGTTCTCCATTGGCTCCAAAGATCTTAAGGCTTAGGATGCCATTTTCGCATTTTCCACGCCATGCAACTTTAGTCTTTCGAATCACAAACAGATATTTATTGTTCACGATGCTTTCAACAAACTCAAGATTAATTGCATAACATCCAGTCGGTGAATCGATAATAGAGCTATCACGCTGCGTTTAAACCGCCGGAAGTTACCACCAAGAAGTTCTTTTCAACCAACAGATGCCTACCAGCAAATGACATCCAAAAACCGCAAGGAATGCATAAGAAATGAGCTTTCGTTCGTTCGCTTGTTCACTTGTGGGCATAGTCTGCAAAACTAATTACCAACTAATCACAGTGCATCTTCCGAATGTAGAAAATATATACTTCCAAACCTGCTGCCCCGTACATGGGGTACCCATTCCAAAGGAATAACGTAGTCTCTATTAGTTGAGAGACCGTTCCTTTTCCTGTTGCTAAACCGTGGTACAGAAACTTTTTTTCCTTCTCCGCCGACACTTTCGACCGATGCCTTAAAACGATTTTCTCAGACGACGAAAACGACGACCAACGACGCTTGGGGACAGTTCCCTCGACACTTTAGACTAATGAAGTTTTAATCACTCTTCGCACTGGTACGAAATTTGTAAAACAAGACGTAAAATTAATTGGTTCCGTTGGATGGTTGGTTGCCGGTGTCGGTGCATAATTGACAGCACTCGGTGAAAAACGGTTAGCGTGGGAGGTGCATCGATTATGTAATGATACATTTGCATTATGTTTACGAAATGAAAAGTGTCATTATGGTATTTGGTGCGGAGTTGTACAATTTGCTTATTGTAAATCAAAATCTCATTGTAATAGGTTTATTGCAGCAGATAATGAGAATCGAACACACTGTGTCGATCACCAGGGGACACATATGTGTCGGGTAACATCTGATTCGAACAACGAACATCTTGTGACAAATGATCACCCAAATGATGAATCACTCTATTTACAAATCTAGTTTTATAGCTTCTTGGTTTTGGTACCGCATCTATAACCAATAAACAATTGTTATAACTGTCATTGCGTGCCGCAGCCAAAAGCCATTTCAACACCTGTCACTTCCGATGCTTGTAATCAACTGCACAATAAATAATAAATTTTCTATAAAAAGTCATGTTGGCTTTGCTATCAAAAGAACCGAGACCAACCAAGCCGTTACTGACTGGCCCATTAGCAAACGTTATGAAAAGGGAGGGATGCAACAGCTAGAAGAATAAGCTTCACCGTACAAACCGTTTGCTGAAAAAGGCACGCTGGTGATTGTGAATCCAAATTGATTTCCATCCAAATACTATCAGCCTTGCCCGTTGCTAAAAATATGCACCAATTGCGGTGTGTGTTCGAGCGTGTGGACTAATCCTTCCTATCGGTGAACAATATTGACGTGAGGTATATGACGTACGTTTACGTACGTTGTGAAATGGGGTTTTTATATTGCAGTTTTGTTTTTTTTTCTCCTAATGCCAGAGATAACGTATTGTAGGATCGCATTTTTGTTTGGAGCGTGACGTGTGACCATAATTTGATGAGATCTATTCTTTGGTAATTGCTTATTGTCTGCTGGTCTAGTAGTGAATGTCCACTAACACAGGACAATCTTTCATCGTGACGGTTGCTAATCTAATATGACGGAAAGTAAATGATCTACCAGTGAATTTATGTCCCCTATTTTCTAGAAGGATGAAAATGCTGTCGGGCGTGGAAACTCAAGCGATCTGATTGCTTGCGACAATACAAAAATTCGTACCTTTGCCAACAACAACAACGGGAGAAGAGATTTGGTGGGTTAGACCTGAACCGTGAAGGTGTCGTATCAATTCCAGTCTCCTGTACTATGCCCATTCGATGTGCCCAAGTGGTTGATAAGATATCAACAGGACTGTATGTGTGTTTTTTTTCTCTCTGTCTTCTACTTGCTTGCTTCTAATCGTAGCCACGAGGGGATGAAATCGAAACGCGCCGACTGACTGCCCATGGCCGTTATTTGATGGACTGTATTGTTATCATTTTATTTTCGTATGTTCCCACTTTTTGTGCTTGTGCCACCCGTGCCAACGGTGCAGTACTCTGCTTGGTAGGCAGTAATGATCGTATAAATCCATCCGATATGACCACGGCTTCACGGTAGGAAAACGTGTAGCTACTGTTAGCAGGAAATTACGGCACGAACGTTCCAGATATTCAGGTGTATTAATGGCATTGAAAATTGGAAAAAGGAAAATTGTTGTGTAGTTTTCCAGCTTGGCACTCAGATCGGATTAGTCGTGCTCTTTTCATACCTCAATCTTTTCTTCTCATGTTCAGTGAGGTGTGCTTGAATGCTGCTTGTCAATAGGTGACGCAAAAAGCTTATCAAAGACATACACACGAACAAAAACAAAACCCCACCTTGCGAGAAGAGACTTCCAAATTGCTCGGAACGGCTATCGTCTGCAATACGTCTGCGTAGTCATCACGCCGTTATCTCGATGGTGTAAAAATTTTTCGGTTACCAAACGTACGGCTAATTTTAAACTGTTGCTCTCAACAAGGTAACATGGTTGCAGCAGATAAGTGAAAGAAAACAACTCGAGGTTGCATGCTATGGATGTTTTTTGTGTGTGCTACAACGATATTTTTATTTCTAATGAGTATAATTTTGTTGTTTTAGTTGATTAAAATAATACCGCAATATTTTTATCATTTTTTATCAAATAAACTGAAATTTTGATAAAAATTAAAGTTACTTTTGTGAAATGAATACTGAGCGGTTGATGCGAACTGGATGAATTTTATGTCGTTTTTTCTTCGGTTTCCTTTTATATCTCCCTTTTGTATCGCCGTCCAGAGGCTGATAATAAAGCTATAAATATTAAGTAAACGCTTGCCATATCATGGCATGCTAGTTTCGACAACTAAGCAAGCAAGTAAGTTAGCAGAAAAACACAGCAACACACCGATTTGGATCCAAACGATCTAAGCACTCGAACGGGCGCGCGATGCATAGCTATAAAACCATCATCGCAACACGGGAAAACGGGAACAACAACAAACAGTAAATAAATTCCATCAATCGCTTCGCACGTACGGTAATAGTTTTTCGCTGCACTTATCGGTTATCTTATCTCGGGCTGGCTGGCTGTCGTCAAACAGCTGCCCCATGACGCCAATGCGCCCGGCACAGCGTATCGATAATTGATGGAAAACAACGACGGCCAGTAGATGATGCTTGCCATTGGTGTTGTAGGTGAATGGTGCTGGGGTGGTGTTACAGATTTCTTTTTGTCTGCTTGGTAATATTTGGGGTAGGCAGCGTAGTGGAGCGGTTTGATTCGAATTGGTGCCATGTTATTAAAAATTTTGGTTTCGCAATCACAACACTTGGTTGGCTTTGATGGAAGAAAACATGTTTTTGATTAGAATTAAGCGCCAATTTTTCGTGTGACAGACGTCTTTCTTTTGTTTGAGAACAGTCACATGATCTCGTTTCATTCGGATTAATGCCAGCAATCGGCTATTCAAAGAACGAGATGACATCGCACAATGGGCTGTTCGGTGCAAATGTCTGGATAAAAATATTCTTAATTTTTTATGTTCATTAGGTTTTGCAAGACCACACAACCGTATGTATCTTTGCAATATTGACTAACATCAATATGGTTAGGAGGCTTAAAGTAGTTAATAAAAAAAATAACTATTTGGATTTGGATACTAAAAGAGCTTTTCGATTTATAGAACACAGTACATTTTACTTTGTGTAATTTGTTCAAATGTCTTTTTCTATTGACTAAATAACCTTGCGAATACAATACCATACATGCAATTTGCCGTCACTGTTTTTGGTTAATAATTCTAATAATAATTTTTTTCCAAAATGAAAATGTTTGAATACAACAATTTCTTATGGTTTGTTACGTTAAATATGTAATAGATACTCTAAATAAGCAGTTACTAGCTATAAACCGAAACAAAGCTACTCATAATTATTATTTTTTTACAAAATTTCCAATACAATCGCGTTTTCTGAAAAGGGTTACAACAATATACAACAAATTAGTATATGCCAATGGGAACACCAAGAATCTTACATTACCTTACGAATACATTAAGTGTAAAATACCTCTTTCATAATGGCATTAAGTTAATGTTTGAAAATTAATTATTGCATTGATTATAAAAACTAAATAGCTATTATTAGCTTATTGTTAAACACTGAATTCATTATGTATTCGGTTGATAAAAGTTAAAATTTTGGTCAATCGTGCCGGGAAATGCCCGATGTGGTATTGGTCTCAATAAATAGATTTCTAATCAAACGGCTCTTCCTTCGCCTAAGCTAACCAGCGCCACCTTCGCTCAATTGTCGTAAGCATGTTCCAAAAAAAAAACCCGACTTTCCTTACATTTCCCCCTCGCTCAATACGCTGTGTGGAGGGAAAATCGCAAAAACAGATCACGAAAAACACCTCCCACCTGGTGGCAGTGGTGGTGTATGTAAATAAATTACCGTCAATTCGGTTGAAGCTATTTCGAGAGGCAATGGGACACGAAACTGGGCGATGCAAGCCATACTACAAATGAAGCTCGCATGAAAAAGGAATAATCCTTCTAAGTAGCGTGTACACACCGGTCCGTCGGGAGAAAGGTGGAAATCCAGATGGAGAAATCCCCGAAGCGGCGGTACCACAACGCTAAATTTCAGTTCGCTTGATGATGGAAACCAGCGCCAAGTTGAAGGGAGGCAATGAAAGCAAAACTTATGCTAAACCGATCAGCTAAGGAAGATGGGGTGATTTTTTTTTGTTTGGTTTTGTTTCTGGTATACCATTTGCCAAGAAGTTTTTGCCAGGCGCCAGTCCCGGATCTTGGAAAACGCGTGACCTTCTGGAATTTGACCGTCTCTGGGAGACCGTTTACGGAGCCGTTACGTTTGTTTAGATAATTTTCTTCAGCATTCTGTTGCGTCAGCCAGGTGGAGCTGATCGGAAAGCAGTTAGTATATTTAACAGATTGTCTGCAGGAGACACAAGCGCGTTAAGTTCGTTTGCTTTCTTTCAGGGAAATTATTGTCTGATATCGGTCCGTACGAGAATCGATAGGAAATTTATGTTATTATTTTATGATAATATATGCAAAAGTAATTAAACATTATATTAACATCTTCCACAAACACTGACACAATGGAGGTATAAATATCTTGTTCAAATTGATGGTTTATACGTGTTTTCGTGATGAATTTGAAATTAAACACCTTGGCCTTTGTTGATATTAATATCAACCACAACCATTTTGAAATGATTGTTTTGCTCATTATCATTATGATGATGAAGACCAAATTACAATAATGCGAATCCTAAAAAAATTCTTTACTAGTTTGCTTTTAGAAAATATATTCATATAATTAGTAATTGATACTGTTACAAACTAAGTTCATTCAAAAATGGTTTGAGGCCATCCTACAATACAATTTATTTATTTAATCGAATTATTTTTCGCCGCTTGAGATTTATCAAAACATAATCATCCTCAATGCAGATGTCTGATGAACCGAAACCGGACCGAAACTGTATTAACCGAAACACATATGTGACACTGGAGATCCGTATTTGCTAAACCACTACTCCCCTATCCCGTACGCACATTTGCTAACTTTCCCGCCCGCGAAAACAAATACCTTCCGTCCGTGTCCTTTATGAAGGTAATTTAATTTCAGCGTGCCTCCGTGAGAAATGTTTACGGTGACCTTTTTCATGTAATTTGAGCCCCTTTTTTGGTCTGGCCCGTGCGGGACTACGTGAGTTGGTGGAAAAATACCCTCCAGCTAAGTTCTCCCCGGTGCCCGAAAACTGTCACTCAATGCGAATGTCTTTCAGTGGAAATGGGTCGGTTTTGGGCTAGCTGGAAGGATGGTTGAAAGATTAGCCAGACAGTGTCGAGCATCGGTACAAGGGTTTGAAGTGCTGTTGGACTTTAAACGCCGGCTCTCAGCCGGTAATTCGGGTTGGTTTGTCTGGTTAATTTTTATCCTCTTTCCGATGGTCAAAAAAAGCAAGAGCAATAATAAATGTTATGATTGATTGTGCGTTTGATAGGATTGTTTATGTTGGAAAAGCGTGTAAAAAGGTCAAGCACAAGTGCCGTAAATATTTTTTGGTTACGTTAGTTATTCAATTGATGTACAAAATGTTATCTAGTGCAATGCTGCTCTATTTTATATTATTTTTATGATAATTGGTACTAATTCTGTGGTTTTTAATCCTAAACGTTACAAAAAATAGATGGAACATGTAACGTTGTAATAATTTAAATACTGGTTTACTTGATTTTGGCTGACTTCCCTCTTAACATATTCACTGAATTCAACTGTCATTTTTCGGAATGTTACCCTATTTTTACAAATGTTTTTTGATTTTGTTTAAATCTTTTGTCGAAGTATTGCCGGTTTACGAAAGGTTTCATAGCATCTTGATGTTGTTATCAAATAAATATAACCTCGTTTTATTTATTCATGGCAACATTTTAATTAATTCTTCTTAGTATTATTCTAACGTGTCATTATTACTTTACAGTGTCCTGCATTATAGTATTTTTTCATAGCTGTTGAACTGGCACAGTTGGTCAGATGGTCAAGAGATACATTATTGTGACGAACCGCGGAGATTTGCGTGTCTCGAATTTTTGCGTATATTGAATCAATATTGTTTTATATTGAAAGTTACAGTATTTGCGTTTGATTGTTGCGGAAATCAAATGTTAAATGAATACAGCAACTACTTATCACATACTGTAGGTCATAAATATCGCTTGCATAGATCATTTGTTTGGATTATTATTTAAAAAATTAGGAGTTATTTTTATTTTTGTAATACAACTATTCGAATACATAAACGAAATCAATAAGGTCATCTTATTGTCCACGAATGGGTGGTATATGTGAGGTTTATTATCTTTTTCATTCAGGCTCTAAAATTGCTAAATCAATTAAACCAAAAACGCTGGGGTTAAAAATTATCCACTACAAGAAAAAACTTAGATTTTTATTAACGAAAGAAGGTAACTGTTTTGATAGCTAAAACATAGCTTACCATTTTTCGTACCAGTTCCAGCTGGTCTAGGGCGTGTTTGGATACACATAGTACCGTTTCCTGTACAAGGCGTCCCTTTTGCCCTGTAAGGGGACTGATTTATTTTTTACCGCTATCGTTGCGCCATGACTACGTGTTTTGTAATTTATCCACCAAGCAAACGTTCCTGATTTTCGCTGTTCGTTCCTCGTAACGAACCCTTAATCGACGAAATCATCCCAGCTGTCGTTTATTAAACCTCGGGCGAGTTTACTTTAGCGAGCTTCTAAAATTTCATTCGTCCCATCTCGGATGGATATCGTTATCTTTCCAACGTCCTTGTTGCAACACTTGGCATAAAATTGACGCCAAGCAACAACAACATAACAACAACAACAAAATCAAAAACAAACAAATTTCTAAATCGATTCCAATCTAAATCTAGTACGATGGCTTTCATCATGCTTTCGATTTGATGGCAATTTTCGTCCTGCCGTGCGCATAATTTAGTGCGTTTCCTTTAAATCCATCGATTACATCGGTGTGTGCTTCGGTAAAGTAATAACGTCGTGCCCATGCGTCATTCGCGTTGTAAAAAGTGACAATAAACGCAAAAAAAAATCCTTGAAATCGCAAGTGAAATTGCTCCTTTCATTGAAAATTGAAAATTGACAGCAAAGGGAATAAAAATTTGGGATTTAACCTCTAATTGTATTTTTATTTCCTCCGCTTCGAATGAAGAATTTACCAATGCGTAGAAAAGCATACCGGTTTTCCGGCCTCGGGGTAGACATGCCAGGTCATGCCCGCCCTTTTAACGACGGCAAGCAGCCGGGCTGTATCGAAGCGAGGCGCGAAAAACGTGCTTCTTTCACGAATGACTGAAAATGAATAGCTGTTTGCTATAATTGAAGTAGTTTTTCGCGTTGGAGCCATTTATCCTTTCCGGGGAGGGTTTCTGTGAACCGTCCCAACGCTAGGTAAATTCAAGCTATTTTTGCTTTAAAGACTTAATTGTTCGTCGAAATCGTTGTTGAGCACTGTTTAGCGAAGGAGTTCTTAAGGTGCTGCTACCAATAAAGTAAGTTACCAATGAGCCAACAGTTCCATGTCACCAGATTTATTGCTGTGATTGTTATAATATTCTTTGAATCTTTAACAGTCACCTATCGCAGTTAAGAGGCCGTTCAGTAAAATAATATTCATTACTCATAAGTAATACGAATGCAAATGTTTCAATAATGAAGTTAATAACAAGTTACTACTGCTGTGTATGACGCACATAATGGAAAGCAATTGAACCAACTCAAGCAGAGTGTCTATGCATTGTGCTTTAAAGCAGGTTCATGGTCACTAAAATCAGTTAAGCAGCATGGAGAGACACTTATTTGTAAGGACACTTCCATCTGTGCCGTCATGTTTACGCGTACACGAGAGTCTTAGATACCACCATCCTATAAACGAACGGCCTTTCTCACTCGTTGCGTGTGTTGGCTTAGCTCATCAATGTTGATTTTCTTTTCAATTTGCGGAACTTTCCAACTGCTCCCTTTTGATTGCTTCCAGCACAAGCCGATTCTGATTCTCGTTTTTTTTCCAGTCCAGACTGTCGGCACGTTTCTGTAACAAATTATGAGGATTATTTTCTAGATACACACGGAACAGTGATTGCACCAGAAAAGTGAAGTTTTCAGTATGACGGTGAAACGAAAAACAACTGCTGCAAAATCAGAATATTTCCTCTGTCGCAGATACTTACTTCCTTAAGTTTGTTTATCGTTTACTGCCACCATTTGGCACCGGCACGGTTCGTTAGTGTAGGTGGTAGAAAGTATCATTTTAATGCTCTTAGCGTCAAACAAACATACCTGCTCTGGGCGCATTTCCCACATCAATACGTTAAATATTAAAACTGCAAGAAAACACGTCGAATCCTCAGTGTACAATTTAGCAAGCAATTGAATTACAGATACAAAGAAAGATTTGAATAATGTTATACATTCTGTAATGAAACAGACCACCAATTTGTTTGACCAGTAACGTTTTTTCGGCTAAGCGAATTTTCTTTTTATCTCATTTTGATTCAATTAAACTACACGCTACTACAGATTGAAATACGACCGCACCGGAAAAAGTTAATGTTTCCTTTGGGGGTTGGGTACTTGGGTAATATAATTCAACTCGCCCACAGAAAAGGCGCAATGAAAGTAAATTATTCTCAGGAGCGAATACTAAAACTGTGAAAGCCTTCGCAGTTTTTCTTTTTGTGAACCAACGCTCGTCTCGTTCTTGTAATCGTCAATCCTGTTGGTGAGCACTGGACGCTGGCGAAATATTTGACACTGACACGGAGAGGATTTACTGTTCTGGTCTGTCTCTGAGGCTGTACGAACGTTTTGCTTCTGGGTATACGACTGTAAGTTCTTGCGAGACAAGCCATCGATTACCAAAGAATGCGAGGCCCGAAATGGATGAGATCGTAAGTGTTTTGGGAATTAATTGACGTCGTGGCAGATTCAGCATCCAGGTTTTTTTGGACTAGAAGAATCTACAGAAAATATAAGCACTATAGGGCACTGGTCCATTGATTGTTATTACTCAAGTGAGAAGAATTAATTACATCAAAAATAAAAACTATAAAATATCAAATTTCTATAATTTAATAAAAGTAGATGATTTAGTCAAAGTAACAATTCAAATTTAAACGTTTAACATATTTAACGTGTTGGAACAAACGAAATACTTGTTAATGCTCAATTCTTACCTACAGTACAACTTTGTATGTGGTTCTTTAATTTACATTCCGAATGTCAAATATCCGCATAAATCCTACCGTGACCTACGTGCCGGAATCCTGCACTGACCACTAAATGCATTCGAATGCATTCTGCCCTTGCAGTGTAAGTTACCAGAGTGCTTCTGGTCAATCTGGTCAAACCGTTGGTTCGGCACGTACCATGAACCATCGGAATCTGTGTCCCGGTTGGCACTACCACCGTTTACCGACTGTCCAATGTCCGTTACAATGGTTGACCTGGAACGGATGTATTACGGAGATACACGATTTGGGCACGTAAACGAGGACAAATTTAAATCGAGTGCCGAACACCTTCAGGATAAAAACCTCAACCATTTGCAGAACTCTGCGCCAATCCCCATATTGGAGCAGTTAGGTTGCTACGGAAGATTTACTTCGGTAGCACCGATCCCACCTGGGTGCTGCACATTTATCCAGTCAGCACATCATCTTGGGAATGTAATTTCAAGCTCAAATGAAGCAAATGATTGTTTCTCCGGCTGGAAGTGTACTTGTTGCTGTGCACGGTGGAAAATATATGTATAAATTTTAAGCCACGACAGATCACGTTCATAGGTGAGCGAAAGTAAAGAGATTAAAAGGGACTGTGGAAAGCAACTTTTTTCCTTTTTTTTCCCGAGTGAGATGCTTTCGAAGAAGGAAAACCCCATCAACAGGTGCATAGGTGGATGGTCATGGCGAGTGAAGATTTAGCCGGAAATTGATTTTCATGTACCCGACGCTTTTTCTCACACTGACGTCAATGGTTTACATTGAGGCGAGTTGCGTTCGTCCAATAGCTAGCATCATATTTTTCTACAAATTAGCCCTATTGTTCATCAACTTCCTACAAATAATAATCCAGAGAAAGAAACATGGTTGGAACATGCCTTTTATTAATTTTCTTTTATTCATTCAGAATTGCCAACCCGCAATTTCCTGCTATACCTAATTGACACAAAACAGAATGCCTAAGTTCAAGGTTCAAATATTCTGCGGAAAAAAATATTTCCCTTACAGCGCGAGTTCTGTTTTACTTATTTTGCCAAATATTCTACCGCAAACTGCCTACGCACCATTAAGTGGGTGTGAAGGAAAACCTAACACAAGTCAACATACTTCCATTCAACCTTATCCAATATCGGTTGAAGTGTTTTCGGATTGTTTGCGGTTGACCTCGCTTATGATATTATTTGTTTCTTTTTATTTTTTGTTTTGAGTCCTGTAGAACCCGTAGAATTCATCGAGCATCTTTGAAGTATTTGTAAATATGCTTGCACCCGCAAAGTGGTACATTTTTTCCGGATAAATTAATGTTCGTTGTCCTAAAAGCCCTGGTTATGAGTCATACATCCTAAATTAGTTCACGTATTTAAAAGCTCTTTTTTATTTCATTTACTGATTATATAACGAGTTTTAAAGCAGATCGGAAGATTCTGCAAACAAATATAACTGTAGCACCATGGTTCCTTTCCTTATTACAATTGTAACAATTGGTAAACTTTATTATATTTATTGATACATATAATTTTTACAAATAATTTTGATCTAAATGAGTTCTATCACTGAAACCAGAAGAACACAAACAATACGTTATTGAACGTAAAAATGTGTTATAATTTGTGGTAATTCATGTGGCTCAACAGCACAGCTGTTTAAAGCTCGGATCAAATATGCCATACATATGTCCACGGTTGGACCAACTGTTCGAGTTTCTTCACTCTTGAAGGGTTGAAATTCCCCGTCGGCCGAAAGTTAAATTCTAAGTACTCTCTTCCACGAACTTATAATCTTCCACTACTTCCTTCCATACGCCTTCCTCACTCAGGAATGTGGAGTGTTACTTACCGATTCAAAACACTTTCTCTCAGACGTCTCACACGGACCCAACAAAGTTTTACGTACGGAGATGTGCGAAAAATAATAACCCAACAAAAAAAGTCTCACATGCTTCATCGCAACAAAATTATCAATGAATGGGATCGTCGTACGGAACATTCTGCAACAACGCTTTGTTCCGCATACGGGATTTTGTTACAGTACATACAAAGTGGTTTATAGAAAAGCAGTGTAAGGATAGCATTTCAATGTTGTTTGAAGTACATTTTGCCTAGCAAACTTCCATCAGTCAGTTGTGTGCACATTTTTAAACTATTTTTGGGAACGGTTTTGCGTCGATACGTTCAAACGTTGGACGCCATTGGTTAAATGTTTATGACAGCAGCATCCTCCAGCATCAAACGATGTAGTAGCTCTTTCTTTTACTTGTGCTCCTTTGTCTTTGACGCTTTCTTTGAAAGTAAGCCTATGTGTTTTGGCGATCAATATGATTGTTGTATGTTTTTCCGTCATGCTAGCGGCAGCAAATATGCCGCGCGGTGGGATATTGCAAAGTACGTAAATTAAATATTCTCAAACAAAATGGTTCGCTGTTCCGGTCACTTTTTTCCAGGAAAGCTCAATCAAAAAGGCTCCAGATGCAGACTGGTGCCGGTTTCAACTTTATGTGATTTTCTTTTTATATTTGCTGGAAAATTTATATTGACATTAGCTTTTCGCGTTTCTATTTTTTTATTTAAATAAAAAGTCACTTATTCCTTAAATATAGAATTTCACTTTTTTTGGGATCTATCGTCCAATAACTCAGAAACTTCTAAGCAACATACACACATGTGCATATTAAAAGTGGACGAACATTCTTCAACGGGCTCCTTCTAGCAAAACCATGCCGCGTGATCGATTTTTGCCGAACCCAGCGACAGTTATTATCGTCACGTTGGTGGCACCATATCCGCAAGGCTGTTAGATAATCTCACTTTCATAACTTATGACAGATAAAGTTTTCGTAATAGAAAACAAAATCTGCCAAAGTTATTCTAACCCGTGACGGATCGATTTTGCACCTTTACTTGCGGTCGTGTAGTTGAAAAGACCGCTATTGGATGGTGTCTTTACTTTGTATATCATGTTATGATTGATTTACGGAAACTGTACTTATGCAATAGAGATTAAACGAATAGTTAAAGGTTTCAAAAACAGACATATTTTGCAAAGTTTAATCAATTGATCTAATACATCTACAATTTGTGCTTGAAAAACATTATCAATTGTATAAAATGGATTTCACAACGTGTGGGAACTGTTTTTATAACTTCAAATTATTTCAATTAATCTATTTGTGAATTCGAAAATCTCTTGTTTTTGTTTTATAAAATAATGAAAACTACAGAACCTCCTAGCAAAAGTTACTTATTATGAGAAATGCAATAACAAAAATAAAACGCATAAAAGTCCTTGTACACCGAAGAACAAACACTGAAAACTGCTTGACAAACAATCAACATCACCTCACCTGCCAAGTTGCTCTGCCATGACACTATTTACACTATTTTCCCAATAGTGACACTATTTGCTACAGAGGAAACTCAACATTGTTGAACATCTGATTTGACAATCAAACAGGTGAAACTTTGAAGCATTCCACTGGGTTCGAAAAGTCCGCAAACTTCAAGCCAAAACTTTGCTAGACGACACTTAGCGAGACTGAATTTCCCAGACGGCACTGCGACCGCGGCGATAGACCGGTGAAGAAATTGATGAGCAGATTAATTAAATTAACTTTCTATTTTCTATGCACCAGAAGGCTATATTTCACAGGCAAGCAAGACGTTTAAAAAATCGCTTCAAACTGATCAGCCATTTAAAGGCGTCTAGACAAGGCGGGGTTGTGGAAACGGTGTGTAATTAATTGTTTCGATTAAAATACTTCACAAAGAAGTTAAGCTAAATCAATCCAATTATCTTGCTCCATAGAAGAGTATTCTTCTTGGTATAACGACCTACTAGGTGACGCTTGCCATTTCTGGCATTACTAGATTCATTTTACCACGTAGCCTGATAGTCAGCCATTCCTACGGAGAGTTGGTTTGGATTAGATTTTAAAGCGGTTCTGTGGTGTGAATCCAATATACTACCGGGCTGCTCGCGTTGAGAGAAGAGTATTATATTTTTGAATAACGTTCCTTCAGGGTTGACAAGGCTTGGAAAATCGATTTATGAAAATTTAATAAATTTCAATAATAGTAACGTTTAAAAGGTTCTACAACACTCAATGGTTAATTATATGGTGGAGATGGTAGCGTAATAGAAAATGGCGCTTATTCCAGAATTTCTAGTAGCAAAGACTGACTATCCAGCAATGTGATAAAAATAAGTCTGCCCGACCTGATCGTTTGCACGAAACCTAAAAGTTTTATGATTTCCAAACAATGTAGGGATCGCCAAGATATGAAATATATAATAAATATATGTGATAGAAGCATATTCTGATTCGTATATCAATAAGTATCACAAATAAAACACTAAACTAGTATTAAAACCATTTAAACAAATATTTGAAAATCAAAATATCATAAATTTCCATTATAAATTTCCTCCGGTGGTGAGTATCTTCACACGGCAGGCTTGGGATACAATCCCAACTTGACCAATCTCCCGTACGGGTAAATTAAATTAAAAAATAAATAACAAACAAATGAGGATATTGAGCCGATAAGGAGGAGGATAAATTTCCATATTTTAGTTTAAAATTATTTAAATAAGATCAAAAGTTTTTAAATTTTTAGGTTTTTTTAAGCTTAACGAAAAAGTGTTAACAAAAGTCCCTGTTTGGCAGAGAGTTGAATAGAAATTGGAGCTGAATTTAGGGAAAGCTGTAAAGTACGCATAATCACACAATAAGGTATGATTCTCATGCTGGTGCCTTTCTATTCCAGTAAGCTAATCTAGGAAGATGAATTATTCACACTAACATTACATCTTCTAATTAAGCAGTCTTTGTTTAGCTTACTGCTTGAAAATATGTCAATCACAAACACATATGTTGTGATTATACACTGGTCAAGTTACGTAGGTGTGATTTCATAATTCTGTCACACCTACCACGTTCTCGAAACGTTTAACTGAACTAGCGACGAAAATTGAACACCCAAGCTTAGCCATTTCTGTTGAAACGGGCATGAATTGAATAAATAACCATTTCAATCACGCGCTTCAAACGCAATGTTGTGTGCATATAATTTCGGATTAGAATTATTTACCAAGCTATCTTCTCTTACACACTAAAACCTCTTCATCACAGGGGTTGTGTACGCGCGCAAATAGCGACTTCACCGACTCCATCAAACATCCTAATTTTAGAAAGCGCTCGATCGTGCTAATCGTCAGTTATTGCGAAAGATGCGTTTTTCAAACCCATCAGTTTTCAATGCTTGTGTGCGGTATTTAATCAATGTTGATACTATCCGCGGAACCTCCAACTGGACAGCTTTTACTGCACGGTACACCCACGAATGGAACTGTTTATAATTGTGGCTACCACACTGCCGCCACTTCGATGTACGATTTTAACCGCAGAATTATCGGTATACCGGCAGATGAACGAACGATTCTCCCTAATTTTCAAGGTGATCAAGCGCAAGAAATTCCTGCAATGAGGAAAGCGGAAAACGTTGGCGTGGTTGCTTTTCCTGTAACAAGCAAGTGGATTGCGTGTACCATAACGATCATTCATGGTAAGAAGTATGGCTTTCCCCCTTGACCATGCCTGTAGCTGCCAGGATGTTTACTTAGCGCAACCCTCGTCAACTATGCTGGTGCGGTTACGGTCAAAGTTCGGTAATTAGATAGCGGCAATGGTGTTGGGTTAAATGAAGGTTAGGTGCTTCACTTCAACCTGGCGCACCTAATGCCAGTGAGTGTTTTGTGAATTTGTGTGCTCATCAGAAGATGCAAACTTTCTTTTTAGAGTGTACTGCATAATCCAATATCCAAGGTAACCATGGAAATAATGTGCCTCGTTCAATTCGATTCTCGTAATAATCTGTTAGTCACGTGCTCGGTCTCATAATCATGGAGAATTATTAGAGAGAAGCTTTTAATACGAATAGTTTCCGCTGGATTGTAGGTTTTTTTTCTATCTTTACTGATGTTCCATGGAATGGCAAATCAGGATGTTTGTGATTGATGCAAAATCGTTGTATATAAATATCAATATTTCAATCAATATTTAAGAAAAATTCCATCCGTGCAATGCGCCTTGGTAAAAATAAGTTGATACGACTTGCCCGTTATATTTGAAATTAGGCTATTAAAAATCATCACAGTTCTTCTCAATTATGATTAATGCTTTTTAGTTCTTAGTTGTCTGCACTTAGTAATTTTTTTGTCAAAACAATAAGCTACTCAAAATTATCAATTTTTTCCCGCATTTGCATGGGCGGAGTACTCTTTTTTATTTTCGAAAAATACAGAATTTTAATTTCATACTTCATTTCTTGGGAAGTGTTGAAAATATTTAAATCAAATTGAAAAAAAAAGCATTAAAAATAAAACATAATACTCCCATTCGTTCTTTCTCCTTTGAACCTCGATTTCACCGTACTTCTAAAGGTACTTCGCTGTGCTTTGGCCAAACATCGTCAACAGCACGCAGCACGATCGAGTAGAGCAATCTGGTGCGAAATGAAATTGTATTTATCATGCGGTTCTAAATTATTGATTGCTGCATTTCTGTTTCTCCTTTCGAATCGTTCCATTTGATCCAACCAACCGAATTCCCTAGTTGGTTACCAAGTTTGGTTTAGGACGTCAGAATGGGAAGCATGCTAGAAAGAATGCTGAAAATTAACTGTCATCCGCACCTGATTCCCACCATATTACCGCGAACGCCAGCAGGTGTCCATTTATTAAGCTCTCCTGCTCGGAATGTGTGAATGTGAAAGCTTCCACATATCTCGAGTTTTTCGAGCTTTCCCCAAATGCGTTTTGTTTTTAATCCTATCAATTTCACACAGGTTTTTACGTTAGTGGGAGTTTCAAAAAATTGTAAGTTACACATAATTGATCGGTTTTTGGGAACAGATGAATTGTTCAATTCAGAAATAAGAATAAGAAAAGTGAGGATATTAATCGGAATTTATCGTTGGCTATGTATCAAACCCTCCAGCAAAGAAACGATAAAACAGATAAATGGTTCATCATAATTCTATATTCATTCGCCAAAACCTCCAAAAACCATCAGCCCCTATCCAAGCGGATCAAGTCCAAACCCAGACTAAATATGTTTCGCTTTACGCTCGTTTTCATTTCAGATACAATCTTCCCTCCATCAACAGGCACACTCATCAAAGTCCATCAAAACGGAAGGATCCCGAAACGGCCGGGTCCGGTCGAGAAGTGAAACGTGATCCTTTTTTTGTGTGTGTGCGTGTGTTTTTATCCATCGTTCTTACATTTTCCGTGCGGATACCACTAGTTTTCGTGCCTTTTTTCGCGGTTTTATCCACCACGGAAGAAAGATTCCGGCATCTAGTTGTCCGTCGGCAGTGTAATCTATCTTCGAGTATTTAATTAGCCGGAAACGATTCGTCACGTCTGCTACGATGGTCGACCGCCCGTGAAGATGGAGGAATATGGCTTCGATGGACGGGACCATCGTTTGGCCATTTCTCTACCCGTTTAACTGCTCACCTGGTTGAGTGATTGGGTGCATGAAAAATGCTGCCCAGATAGAAAGGATTTCCGTCGGAAAGTGAGCCAAGGAAAAAAAAGTGTATTTGTGCAGTCGTGGTGTGTGCAAAATAAAACGAAAAACGCACGTATCTGTGTGTTAGTGTGAATGAGGAATTTTACCGACAGGCTGATTGATACGCGTATCATTCATACGGCGCGTATGGTTTGCGGTAAACTTCCATTCCGTGTTATTCCGTGTTTGGCACACAAAATGTTCCCTTCTCGCTCTTTATTTCCTTTCCATGGTCAACAGCACAAAAATCACTTTTAAAAAGGTAAACAAAAAAAAAAGGGAAATAAATCACTCCACTCAACGGGAACAAGCCTTTGCGTCAGGCCAAGGGCCGTCAAAAAACGCTACCATATCAGCGTGCTTAAGCTTATGCTGATTCTGTTTTCACGAACGGGAAAGCATTAGGATGCAAACCAAAGCAAGTGGAACGGGAAAAGCCAGACGTGCGCAAATAATATCACCATTTCCCAGTGACGTGAGTTCCTGCATACATGTTTAGTGCGGTTTGTTGATTTTATTGTCAAAACACTTTTTTGGATTATACGACCATCGGGTAAAGCTCGCACAAGGAGGCAAAATGGTGACGAAAAATCGTTCTGCGTCGTTAGGAAAACAAAACAGTAAAGGAAAACCAATCCGCTGGTACAAGTGATTGAAGGAAAAAAAATTCCCCAACCGAAAGACGCGAGCACGCCACGGCGCCAATATAAAGTAGTGAGTGTGTGTTACCACAAAACCGCATTAGCGAAAATGTGCACAAGGACCACGCGTTGCTATTGGTTCGGTGGTCCCGGCTGGCAAAAAGTGCTGTGCTATCGATGCGTGTGCTTTCTGTCCGTGCTGTTTGTGCTGGGTGTTGTTGTGCTGTTGCCCGCACCAGTTGAGTGTGGCTGCCGACGGCTGGTGCAGAAACCGTGTGAAGCGATCTGTGTCCGCCCGAACGCGCTGAACCGCCGACTGACGCTTGGGACGCGGCCCGACTACGGGGAGGACGCGGGCAACGTGTCTTTTCCGCTCGTTTCCTCCGATGTGTGGACGTGCGAGCTACGGATCGTGGTGATCATGCCGGCTAATACGAGCGTCGAAGCGTCACTGCCACGCGTGCGACCCGTGCTGGAAAAGGCGGAAGATTTTATCCGTCGCGAAGGCATCTTCCCGGCAGACGTAGCCATCCGGTGGATTCCGTTCGATGATCGGTGCGAACAGGCACGAGCCACGGTGATGGCGATGGATGGTACGGGAAGCGATTACTGCGGGCATCTCATACTTGGACCGAGCTGTGATTTTGCTTTAGGTAAGTATCTTCTGTTTGCTAGTCAATCATACAACGAACCGTCTAGGTTAATAGGTTAATTGTTACTCGAAACATTTAATCTGCTTATAGGTTTTCGATTGTTCAAAGTAAATTATGTTATCTGAATGTTTAAGTAAGTTTAAGTGTTATAAATACAAAACTATTTATTTTACATTACAAAAATAGAACGTTGTTTAAATATAACTTATGCAAATGTTAAGTTAATAAATTATTTTATAACACTTTGCAACACTTAACAAAGTATCCTGAAGTAACAGTAATTGTTAATCAATTAAGCATATTTATTTTATCATCACACTTAATGAAAACTCTCCGCACAATTAGCGAAAACACCTTTTATTCGTTGCACAGTATTAATTAACCATGAGTCAAGTTTCCGACACGAATATGAAGTTCAAGTTTGCTCATTTGTACCACCTGGTACCATCATCAAACAAACATCATCCGGCACCACAATCAGAATGATTAAATGAAATCAAATTAAACAGAATCACAATGATATCCATCACACCTGCTACTATCCATCGTATGGCGAGGGCAAACATCATATCGATCGATGTGCCATCATTAAAGGAATTATCTTTTTGTATTTGTTATCTATCCAATCATTCCATATCGTAACACATGTTTAGATAGTAAATCGTAACGATACACAGATACTACTGTACGTAGATACCACATTGCAATTGCTTTTGTTATCACGTTATAGAAAATGCAGTTAATTTATGTGCCAAATTAAGTCAACTTAGTCACTCAATAAAATCAATCGCGTATAATTACCACTCTCCCCAGTAAGTAAAACAATAGAATTGTTATAGCTTAGTTTCACGTGAAAAACAGAAATTTATAAATGCGATGCCAAACAGTTGGGGGTTCATTCACTAATCGTTATAGCTTCAATTATAGCTTTTTGCGCGTTTTGATTGTTGATCGATGTAATCGTTTCAACATGTGTGTAAAATGATAGTGCAATAAAAATGAACCTTACCCGCTATAAAATCTCCCTCGAAGCAATTTCATGCTATCAAATAAACGATTCGTTTAACCGTACCCACTGCCTTCATGCGCACCATGCGCCTCCATTAGATACAGTGCGTTACATATGAGTCACGCACCGTAACGCTTTAAAGCTTTTATACGGTGTGTTTTTGTACCGGGAAAGCTTACGCTCCCTAGACAACAACCACAATGTTGCTATACGTTATACACGCTACGAAGGGAATGAATCAAATGAACACATACCTGATTTAGAAAAAGTGAAAAAACGAGTATTTTTCTTTTATTTCAGAGTAACTTTGTATATTAATTTTTGTTTTCTCTTTTCTTCTCTCACTCATCTATAAAAGCGCCCGTTGCTAGAATCGCCCGTTACATTTACAACGATGGAATTCCTGTGATAACCGGTGCGGGATATACATTCGATTTCGAGGAACCAAAGACGCACTGTGAAAACGAGTTCCACATGCTGTTCCGCACCGGGTTAGTCAGTTTCAAACGGATGGCATTCTTCATGATTGAACTTATTCGACAGTAAGTACTTGGGGAAAATCTTTAGTTTTACATTATGTTCTTTGTTAGGTTTTAATACGACTAGACCATTACCCAACAAAACCATAAATCATCGATTATCGTGGATAGAACTTTTGATAGGCTGTTTAGTTTCGCTGTTATCCTAAATTTAAATTCATCTATGGAAGAACCCAAAATCATTAGCTTTTGGCAGCTATCAGTCAAATTTGTTGACCGCAGCTGAATTATTGGGACTGGCAACCTTCGTTATCAGATTTTGTCGACTTAAATACCGGCCTAATATCCGGACCGTTCGGGTCGATTAAGCAACGAACACGAGAACAAAAGTGGAAAAGAAAGCTTTATGACAGTGATCCTTAAGAGTGTAGTATAGTTAAACGTAATAATTACGCTAAATTGTAGACAAAAAAAATATCTTTTTTAAATAAATAACTTTTACGAGAATTTTCAAATGTTGCTCAATTAATTTAGAACGTACAAGAACGTAATATGGCAACTGAAATGCATTTTGTTTAATTACGGTTATTAAAACACTTATTTAATGTCCCTTTTTTTAATGTATTGCAGCTTCAACTGGAACCGTGTGGTATATTTTTACGATCGACATAGTTATTACAATGTGGCTGGTCCACAAACGGGTCACCTGCTGATGAATACGATGGCAGAATTCTTCCGCCACGAAAACATTACCTACTCGCCATTCTCAACCGATTCGGCACGTACAAACTTTACCGAAAGCCTAAAGGAAAAGGTCGGCCTCAGCTATGCAAGTAAGTACCACCGCATTTGGCAATCTTTTCCAAACATTGAACATAAAATTTATATTATCTAGATGCCTATAGCATTATTATTAAAATCAAAGCGATGTTTGTTTAACAGATTTATAGATACTCATCGCACATAGCTACCTGTTGCAATCCGCAATATATAGTTTTATTTTTGTGGCTGGTTACAAAATGCGCTGCTCGTTTGTTTTATTGCCCCTTGCAAATATATGCATAATGAGTGTGTATGGATAAGAGTTCTTCTTTTCGTAACCGTGTGTTATCTTAGCCATCTAATCTGGTATATATTTAGACCCAAATCCAACATTCGAACGACACAATACTAAAAAGTTATCGTTTGCGTGAGGCCTGCAACTTGATCGCAGTTGTCTTTCGTCTTCTTGGTAGGTATTTCGCCTCGATCTTTCCATCCGCCTTTCCGCAGTACGATGGGCACCAAAGACTGCGCGGAAGGCAAATGCAAATGAATGATGCATTGCAATGTGAGCCGGTGTTTGCGTCGTGCTCGTGTCGCACCTTCGCGCGCGGCGATGCTTGACAAGTGCCGATTAAAACAGCACTGCACGTAGCTAATTTTCTGACAAATGCATCTACGATAAGCCAACCTTCCTTCCTTCGATTCATTACCCCATCGTACCATGTTGTGTGCAAATTAACATCACCTCGTCGTATCAATCAAATTGCCACGAAGCTTCACTCCAGGCCAGTCTGCTAGCCCATCGGTCCGATCGATGAAATGCCAAAATGGGTAACGTCGGTAGAATACGCAAACAATCTGTATCTTTCTACCATTCAACGCGTTTTTTGTTGCTGTTGCTCGACTGTCCTATAAAACGGCTATGATATTATTATTTCTTCCAAGAGATTTTCACTAAAAGATGGGCTTGGTTGAGATTAATTGAAACATAAAAAATGGACCAAATTAAAAATGTTGGTATTTCTGAGAAATAAAACAATAATATTGTAAATTTTCCACTGAAAATTCGAATATTTCCTTATTTTTTTCAATTGTAAGACCTTATGTATGTTTAGAGGGTATTTGAAGCAGCACCAGTCTTCGCACGACTGTACCGGTCCAAAAAACCAATCCGGACCAATCCCATCAAACCCAAAGATAAAAATGGCAGGTCCAGATCTATTGAGGTTGGTGTGTCGATAAAGAAGAAGAGACATACTATCAGATAAATTGGACGTTGCACTAGTGTATCTCAGAAAGTTGTGTACTATTAATTTATAAAAAGTGCACAGAAATGTATTTTAAAAATGTAAATTTCCTTATGCTATATTGACATGATTTCATAAATTTTCCTTTGGAAAAATAATAAATCCTTGACGTACGTAGTAGCTAAAATCTTGCTAGAGTTAAACATTTTTTTTTAATTAAATATAAGCATCAATCAATGATATGCATGTAGCTTTTAAGAAGTACATAAAATACGTAAGTTTTAAATTAATACAAACCACAAAAAATAACGCCGCCCTACGAAAAACAAAATAAATAAAATAAATGTTCAATCAACAGCTGTTGTTTGTCTATTAGTCACAGTAACTTAAAAAAATTTGATGAGTGCTTCATTATACGAGCAGTGGTTATTTCTAACAAGTTGATCGTTTAAGATAAAATTAATGGTCGGAAATTTTATATGTCTAAAACATAATTCTTTCATGGTTATGTTCAAGTATGTAGATAAAATCATACTTTAATCACCATGTTGCAACTAACAAACAAATGTTATTGAAGCAGTAAAACCAACTTCTTCCTGGACAGAACAGCTTGCTATTGTATTGAGTATGGCCTGTTTCCTTTAATTCCACAACATGCACATACACACATTGTTTCAACATAATTATGAGGTACAGTAGTTTGATGATTATTTTGTCACATCAATGTCATCATAATATTCTACAGCCTCTGCACATCTCTTAACATCAGTATGTTTCAAAAGCGAGAGAGCTTTTGGATGCATGATGTAAGTCTTCGATGAATCGTAACTGACGTTCCTTCGCCATCAGCTGCAAAGTGAATTGTGTTTCATTTCACGAACGACAGTTTATTATGGGAAAAACTAATTAAGCTCCCGTTTAAGCCCTGGTGCTGCCACATGGTTGCGAAAGCATGCTACCCGTTAGGACATTCAGTTTTGTATTGGATGACATTCAGTTCGGATGAAGTTTGTTGTGTATGCGAACGGTTGATTTACCTTCGTTCCTGGAGAATACCAAAATATATTTTAATCATTCTATCGAGCTTTAAGTGCAATAATAATTTATGAGTTATGGTTATTCCACTAGAGGTTAAATAAAATATAGTTACAAGGGAACGCTTCTTGGTGCAGATAGAGCCGTTCAACTCACTTCCAAATTATACATCCAGTCTTGCATTACCCTTAGGACCTTCACACATTTCGTCTCAATGTTGACCACACTAGCAGAAGCTTTCGTTTGTTCGTAAAAAAAACGCTACCCATTTGCGAGGTTCCGTCCGCTGCTATAATGCCACTGTGCCGTACGCGGCATGAAGATTAAGCGTCGTTATAACAAAAACGACCACGAGCCGCCCATTTTAGATGGGATTACAAATTTATTTGCATTTGTCTTTCGATCCGACATAAGTGACTGCCCCGCGTCGCCCGTTGCGGTCCCCGGCGTGCTGCCAACGTTTAAAGACCACCCTGGCCGCGCAGTATTGCAGGTGATTGAAAAAGAGACAAAAAAAAACGCACACACATCACAACCTGAAGCGTATCGTCGTCTATCATGTGTCGTGTGGAATGTTTAGCTCGTTTCAGATTTACCTTTTGCTAGCAGGCGGGTTTGATTATTCGTCTGCGTGCCGCCTCCAGTGCAGTCGCGTTCCATAATGGACGCGCGCGTAAATGCGATGCGCATGGACTACGCAAGCAACCGCTCAGGTGCGGCGCTGAACTTGAACCTGGATTCTAATTTTAGACACCAGCGTTTGCTTAAACCTTCGCGAACACCATCTGCCATCCGTCCCGTGTCCTTTCTCTTCCGCCCCACTGTGCGGGTTGAAAGCTTGCACAGAATTTGATTAGAGACATTTGACACACATGGACGGCTAGCAAAACAACCGCAAATTTTGTAAACAGAACTGCACACAGTTGGTACAAAGAATTGGTTACAGTTCTCTCTTCTCTATTGTTATAATAAACTTTATTCATTTTACTATGGTTTTTTTTGTATTCAATTTTCATATAGAACCAATTTTTTAATAATAGAAATTGTGTGTGACATATCATTTAGTAAGCATGAACGTTTTATGTGCGATTTTCGGAGCTTCTCTAACTGTCTGGCGTAATCGAATTTCAGCTTAAATTACGCATGCAATACATCATTTGTTGAGCTTGCCAACCTTGGAAAGCTAACGCCCGTGGAAAGCAAAACGAATTTGGTCAAAATCATGTGTTTACCATACGTACAATGAGTACCCACTGTTACCCTTTTCGCGCCCTGCCCGATACAACCCACCACGCTAGCACAGTTAATTGTTTATTGATGATGGTTTGGAATCTCAGATTAGCAGTATATCAACAGCAGCTGAACTGAACCGATGGCCATTCGGTACTACGTAATTGAGGCAACTTAATGTATCATACGTACCGTCATTGAAGAAATCACGTACGTTAAAGTTGTGCAAGCCAAATTGTCCCCAAATAGCTTACTGGTAAACGCTCTCTGAGAAGTTATACATTTATTAGCGATTTTTATAATATTAGCATTCACTTCATATGTTACTCTCAGGATATTTCTGTTTTTATCTGTGGAATTAAAAAAAAACAGTATTACATATCTCTTCAATTTTCATCTTATTTATCAAAAATCTAATAAGTGAATAGTTATGCCACAAAGGAAGATAAATAAATAAATTGATTAGTTCTTTACTTACCCAAATACTTCCCCAGTAATCAAATTAAGATAAACCGCTGCATGATTTTAATGCAAAAGAGACATGAATTGACCACTGCTCAAAAGGGCTCGATGAACATGTAGAGAAAAGAGTAAAAAGGATTTCAGAGATAATTCAACATGATAGAATTGTTATGGATTACGCTACAACGCTGTCCACTTTTATTCTCCTTTTCCTTCTTTACTCCGATTCCACAAGACACTCACCAACCAACATTCTGACAGAAAGACAGCATAAGAGGCTTATTTTTGGAACGTACCCATGTTTATTCCTTCGGAAGAATGAACTTTTCACGAATCTCGTACTACCACGTGCCCAATGTCAACATTGTCCATAACCATATCGAGGAAAAGACGTCGGACGATGACAGAAACGACCTAATAAAAAAGAACGGGCTCAACTACATATTTATATTCATAAAACTTCCGACGAGTTGTGGCTCACACTGACTCCCAAGTTACTTCCTATCGGACATAGAATTGACATTTATGAATATTTTTTTCTACTTGTTTTATTTGACCAATGCTGGCCATTTTGTTTTCACATCGCTATTGTCCTTGCAGATGGGCCACCTAGCTTGTTGAATATGATTGGGATTTGCCTACCCGTGGATGGTACAGCGTTTGCAGCAGGATAAAACCATATTGTAAAACTACCTGCCAGCCGGCCGTGTCACCGTAATCTGTCCGGGTTGTTCGTGCTGAAAGCGCTGAATAATTATGGGGACTTTTATGCACTGGATCTGGTTTGCTTGTCCTCGTGACGCAATTGTTTTCCCCATTATGCGATGGTTTGTTGGTCAAAGTTTGCTACACAAATAAAGCTGTGAACGATTGTTTTACCAACTTGTACCGTTCGCAGTTTTTCATCCACTTTCGAAGGGACTGCAACATCTCCAGAACAAGGTGAAACACTAAAAACAAATAATACAGATCCCACGTAATTGCATGAGACGGTTTGCCGTTGATAACCGAGTCGGACCGAAAGAGTTTTACGAGCATTTAATGCACACGTAAACGAAATCACACCACCATTTCCTTTCTGGCCGCATCCAACCAATGCCGGGCATGCGTTTAATGAGTGTGAGCAAAAAGAAAAGAAGGAATAATCATAAATAAATACACATGTAAACATAATCCGCGTGCGAAACGCGTGCGGAAGAAAGTACCACCATGCCGAAATGAATTTCTTTTAACGACTTCACGCAACCGATACGGCCCCGGAATAACTGATGCTCGTTTTTATATTGCACGACGCGTATCGGCGCCTCTGGCGCGTTGCATCAAGTGCAACGGGCGAAATTATTTCATTTTTACGACCAGCATTCAATGCGAATGAGCTACTGTGCACTGCAGGCTCATAAAATTGCCATCAATCGAATTAAGATTGATGAGAAGATTAAGTGAGTTCGACACAGCTAATAAGCGTAACAGGGGCAGATGGAGCACCAAAAAAAAAAAAACAAATCTTGCACCGTCGCTTTTTCAAGTTTAAATTCGTTTATTAAAATTTAACGGCATAAAAAACTCGCAAATTATGTTTTGTACCATTATTTTAACACTCAATAAAAAAACACTCGTTTTCATTAATCAATTTCCATTCTTCTGCTTCATCGTTTCAGGTAAGTTCTTTGTAACATTTTGCACTGCGTTCAAAGAAGGGTCCGTTTCGATCAATGGGTTCGATTGCCATCTGAAACACACATCCTACCGCTTACAAGGGTTACGTTAGGTTCCCTGTTTTTTTGTGTCCGCAAGGGTAAGTTTTTGGACCAGTCATTTTTCATCATCTGCAGGGACAGTTTCCCGCTTTTCATCACTTTAATTATGAACAGTCATTTTGCAACCGACGCAATGTGACAGAGCGAAGGATTCTTCGGATTCTTGGGCAACATGAAAGAAATTTTGCTACTCAGCGGAAGCGAAACAATGTTCATTATGGGAATATTTGAAGTCATTAGGAAAATATTTGCGTTTCATTCTGTTTTGTTGAAACTACTGGCTTTGATGCCGATGTCGTTGTCGTTGTAATACCGTTTTTGTCAACCGACAACCCTCGTATGACGAAAATCTCAAGTGGAGTTATTAAAAATGAAATTTATATTTATAGTAAATTTTAACATTTTTGAACTATTCAAGATATTCGACGTAAAACATTGCTCGAATTACAAATATCGTCACTGGTTAAAATTTTGCAACATTAAGTGTAACCGGTTCTTGCATTATTGGTGAAATTAATTGAATGTTAAGTTATTCCCCAACTGTCCGCGACTCACTGACAAACGCGCGAAACTCTTCGCGCGAAAAAGAATGTTTAAAAAAGATTGATTAAACTTAAATGAAAAGATATCGACTCCTTTCTCCAATTTAAAGTTTTGCTTTGAACCAGAAAAATGAAAGGTGAGTAAAGTAGCGAACGAAATAAAGCGTTCCTCGTACGTCGGACCAAAAACCATCAGTAGCAGTCAATTGCACAATTGAATTTTGTCACATTGGAGTGCATTCTCGTGAGGGTAGTTTCCCAAGGAACCGACTTGCGCCGACGATGTTGTTAAGTGAAAGCTCGAGCGGCTCGAGCCGAGAAGGAAGCTGCGAAAGTTTTCAAACAAATTGGTTAAAAAGGGTAATAATGTTGCTCTTATTCTGGTTTCCATCGTCGTTCTGCTACAGCGCCGGGCGAAGAAAGAAGGATAAGTTAAGGGTTTTTCTTTTAGTGGAAGGTTGCCAACTTTGAAAAAGCTTTCAATCAGCCAATTATTTAATTACTCCACAACAATTATTTTTAGCAATCTTTAAAGGGAAACTGGAAGTTGGAGTAAAAGCTGAAGTTTTTTTTATTAAAAAAAAAAACCTTCAAACTGTTTCTTCGCGTACCGTCGATTGTGTCACAAATTCGATCGTTAAATTATCTGTATAAAAAAAAAATAGTCACTCATGTTCAGTCATCCGACAGGCGTAACGTTTGCCTTGACAGCGTGCTTATTTAGCGTTATCTTTTCTTACTTTAAAGGCTTCCACGAAGCAACACCGCACGAAAGGTAAAAGTAGTCGTACGGATCCTTGAAATCTGATGCACTGTATGCGTTGCGGCTGCATACAATTAACAAGCGACAGAGCGGAAGAATAACGGTGTGTCCCAGCTACCAACGCATTTGATCTGAAAGCGAACAAACCTCCCATGTTTGGTGAAGAAGTAATAAAAGCACAGACTCGAGAACCAGTTACTTCCCGGCCGCGTTCGTGCCTGCTCTCGGCGGTCTCGAAGAAACTTTCGATTTTTATTATATTGCCGAGAGTTGCCTTGCGACAGCGAAGGAGCGGCAGCGGTTTTGCCAAGAATTGCCGGTCTCCCGATGACCCCGAACACGGTATCATAAAAATCATGCAAAAAGGTACCTCTATTTATCTTCGACGAAGATGACAAATCGTACGCTTTGGCGGCGCCAACGGTAGCGGATGCGTTACTGCACCCGCAAACGATACCTCGTTGGTTGAAGATTAATTGAGACAAACAAAAAATAACAGACGCACACCGCAGTGGGGTTGAAGAGATGGAAACCAAACCTACGAAAAAAATACAACTGTCCACCTCCAAAACATAGCAGCACGACCATCACGCACGTGGTTGGCCTTGAAAGCATAAACATAAACCGAACCGCGTACGCGTCGCTCGGAAGGATGAATTGATCGAACTGCGAGCGAAAGAGAATCATGGAGAGAAAACCGCGCTGTTGATTTCGATTCACCCGAATGAACCGCCCGAAGATTGGCGGACGGTGAATGTGTGAACGCGTAGGCAGGGTTGATCAACGGCAACAATTTGATGTTGGCATATGTGTTTACGAACCATCAGTACGTTATCAAGAAAACATAATTAGTTCATCATATCTTAAAATCGTTAATCATATTATATTAGTACTACAAAAAAACACTTATGACAATCCCTATTTCCATTATTTAATGTTGGCGATGATTTATATTTCACCATATCGCTAAACGTGTTATGCCATATGATAGCATAACATAACATAGTTTTTGCTATGAGATTCATGAGTCTTAGATACGATGAAAAATTTGTTCCACGATCCATTAGATCAATGCCATCTAAGTAGATAGTTTTCAAAAGTAAAGTAAAAAGTAAATGCTTTTATTTAACCATCGTTATATAAAGCGATTCGGGCATTGCTCTTTTCTCACATTCATTAGCATTTTATGTAATTATGTTGATAATTATCATCGTTTTCATCTATCACATCAATTGAACTACACTTTTAGGACTCAGAAAGTGATACGAAAAGTCTATTTTTTCGGAACAAACCAAGAAACCAAGGAACCAGGTCCTTTTCCTAAGGGAATGGAACGAACTTTGTAGGTTCGGTACGAAATTCTCATCATGAGCTACGGACAGAAATCACTCATTGACGTACTGTTCGTTCACCAGGCAGGTTGCGCACCACTGCACCGAACGTTGCACTCTTATAGCCGGTGTGTAGTAGACGCGTGATACCGACCCGACGCGTTCAGTATTGTTCGAAAGTCCAAAGGAAACGGTTCGAATTTTACGGAAGCAAAATAGAGCTGCTCCTGTAGCGTGAAATAGGGGTGCGCGCGTGAAATAGTGTGTACATGTTACGCGTGCATATGTATGTGAGCAGCAAGTAACGAGCAGACGAGTGTTCCAAAAGCATATCCACCTTCTTCTTAAACAAACCTCACCATCATCCTGTCCGGTTTGTTGCCCAATACCACTCCAGTGCGTTAACGTTTTACTGTGTGTGATAACAACGGTGGTTGATATTATTGTTTAGTTACACTGCGGCAGTACCGTTGTTGGACAGTGCTGATGTGTCAAGGGGTTGAACACATCCTGGGGGCATTGGTCATCGCGGGCGTATAACACTGCGCTGTGTGGCTGGCACGTGCCGATTGTGCGCTGAGTCAAGCGCAAGTGGGCAAGTGGGAAGTGAAACCGATCAACCGATCATCTCCGGTGAGCTTGAACTGATGTGGTACGGTTATTTTTGTTACCCCACGTGCATTCAAATATTCCACCCAACAAACAAAAAACCCACAATATATGAAATGGGAAAAAATTAAATTCAAATCAAAATTTGGCCACTCGCGCCATCTCCAGTGCAACAGCGCTCTGTTAAAGTACGAAATCGATCATCGTTCGGTGGGAAATGGATCCCGAAAGTGAAACCATACCATCTGACGGCCGACGTGATTATGGCTCTCGCTATAATGATTGGGAAGCCCAATCAAACAGGCATGTCTAGGCTAAGGTGATGATTGAGTGATCTATTTCTGGTGTGCCACTTTCGCACGATCGCATCAGCTGTGGCAGCGTGCATTGCTTCCATTCCCTATCGCGCACTCTTTAAATAGCACGGAGGCGACGGAGACCACACTACCAGCTGCCTACGACTGATTGCAGCAATTTTCGATAGCTGTAGAATAATTGTCGATAAGCGGTCTTTTTTTTTGCTTATATGTTGATGTTTTCTTTGACGCGGTGGATTGTTTTGTTGACGTTTTTGTGGTTGTATGCGTAGCGGCGTTTCATTTCTTCACTTGTGATGCGTTTGTGCTTTCGTTGGACAAAGCAACAATTAACACTACGGCAAGGCGCGTTGTTACACCTTTAACGTTTAGTTCATGGTTTATTAGCTGAACGGTAGCCAATTTAAGCAAGTAGTGTAACAAATGAGTGCAAAAGTAAGAATGAGAAGACCAATTTATTCTAGGGCCTTTGAAGTGAAGTATTTTTAGCACTATGTTTTTATTTTCCATGTTTTATTGAAGTGCTTTATTGACGGTTTCGCTGAGCAACAGTTTGAAGCAAGACCAATTTTTAGCCATCAGAAGCTATTTTTTACAGTGAAAAACGTAAAATAATTCATAGTAAGCAATGCAAAGCTGATAAAATAATTATAAATTGGCTTTCAGTTGAAAATTAAAAAAAGCAATATATCCAACGGGCAGCTTAGTTTTTGAGTTGCATTGGTGAGTTTTGAATAAGACATAAATGATACGGTTGGAACTCCCATGTTTTATCAATCTGTCAAATTGTTTCTTTACATTGAAGTTAAATTCTTCAATGCTGCAATCGTTAAAATCTCAAGAATGTTGCTTTCGCATTTCAGAAATACGTCTGAAGTTGATTGCTTTATAGATGAACTTATCGCGTAGAGAAAATAGAGCGTTGTGTGACATAAAACCAAACCAGTGAAGCCATTTACCATCCCGAGAGTGTCTTCACATAAGCACCACTTCGTTGAATATGAGAACTTTGTCCTTGTTGGTTTGATTTGTGATACAAACATAACTAGTAATCGTATCCTCGTTCTATTGGATGGGCTTCTTAACGGTCTGCTGAAAGATTTTCCGATATGAAAGATAACATAGGTACGAAAAGAAAATGGACTCCTCCGAATTCTATGATACGGCAAGCAATCGCGTAAAGCTGAAATCTATTCAGCCCGACCACTAGCGTAATCTTTACCAGTGCATTCCGCCAGTTTCGTTTCATTCGATTTGCGATTTATCTTACGATCGTTCCGGCTAGACCTCATATTCCCGAACGGCATTTAATTTTACGATTCTCCATTCACGCATCGTAGCACGTTCACTTTTTCGAAGCGGAAGATTTATCGTAGTAAATTTATTGCCCTTGCCTTTTGACCTATATACATTCATAAGAGTTTTACCGGCAGCAAGTACGTTCTGAGCGGTCTGAGGAATGCGAACTGATAAATGTAGTTACGAGGTCGTATTTCAATTGCTTCCTTAGATCGTCGTTATCACTACCGACGGCAAAGGATGAATCTTTGCAAATCCAGCCAGTATCGGATCGAGTTCACATCAAATGCATACTCATCCAACTGGAGATTTGTTTATTCCTCTCATCCAAAAATTGAAACCATGATAAAATACAATACTCAATGGTACCATCACCAATGGAGATGCCGTTGAACTTAGTTTGATGTGTTGCACTCATACTCATATTTCACTTCAAATTCAATCAAGATTTGTAATTTGAAACTGCTGAGGTCAAATGGTCTAGGTAAAAACAAATGTATCACAACAACACAACAGATTCTTTGTAAAACAAAACCTTATCCTTTCCAAATCCTTCCAACACCTACCGCATTGCTTGTCCGAGACGTTGGAACGCATTAAGTCATCCCGAAACATGACACAGATTGATGACTAACGCCATGCGGTTCCGCCCGGCTCACGTGTCTCTACGCCATCACTTTTCCACCCGTTGGTGCACTTCCTCGAAACGCATTTGCATATGCAGTGGAAGCCGAGTAATTATTGCACCCGACGGTAAAGGTTCGCCGTACGTACCCCGGCTTGTTTTACAAAAACGTGGACGATTTGGACCGACTTATCGAGGGACGATGCAATAGAGGAAGGCACTGCACTTGAGGGAACAGAAATGCAGTGGATGCAAATGTGAGATTCTGCTTCACAAGCTACTAGCAATGGTATGTAATATTTTACCCTCCCATTGTCTTCCTTCGTGCCGTGAGGTTGTGTGACACGTTTCTTCGAAGATGTAGTTGTGAGCGGTAGATGACAACGGCCCTTTGCTGCTGTTATCATGGACCAACGAAATGTCATCCAGTTAGACGAGTTGTGTGTGGATAATGGTAGTGAAAGTAACTCACTATCTCAATTAAACGTAACGAGATTTTGAAAAGCCATATCAGATGATGTCATAATTATGCGATGGAGTTATTTTTAGCCTTGTTGGAACATGCAGGATGACTTATGATATTCAAGAAAGAACAGCTGGGTCGTACTAATATCGAGCTTTTTAATATAAATTTTCAAATGACTTTGTTTGGGGGATGTTTGAAGCATTTTCAATTTATGTTCTTTGTAACTGAATGAATTTTTCGGTGCTGATAAATACTTTACCGAAAGCAGTTAATTTTAAATTTGGAGTTGCAGAAAGTTCTTTTTGTCTGAAAATTGGATCGTTGGTCGCCTGTAAGACAGAGAGCAATTAAATTTCAAATTCACTAAAATCACAGAAGTTTAACATTTCGTAAAGAACCATTGGTTTCAATGGTCAATCATCATCAATCGATACATATTTTGTATGCATTTTTGAATTAGTCAGAGTGTACTTATTGGGCATATTGATCAGAGTTATTATCAAATATTCTTGATGTCTGAAGCTTCAAGAAAATTCAGCTACACATATAATAGTTGAATAGGTCTGTACAACTTGTTCTGCGTCTTGCCATACAATTCGGAGCGTTGTCGAAAGAATGACCAGCAAACATAACAAATCAAAAGACGATTTTCTTCTTCCCTTCGGTACAATCGAATTGGTTTTGCTAATTTACAGCCACGGCATCGGATGCCATGTTGGCCATTTTGTATTCTAACGAGTTGACCAAGCGGGTCGGCCACAACGCCACTACTTGTACATACGCATATGGTGGCATTTCACGATGATCACGATCGCAGCTAGCGGTTACCATGACATATCGAGTTTATTGGCAGCCGGATGCTTTCCAATTCAAATTTTGGTCACCAGGGTGAGTTTGCAGAGAACGAGATACAAATCCTCCTCCGTCAACCATCACACCAGCGCGATGCAAGATGAACGAGATTTTTCCAAGTGTACGTGTTACAAACGGTGGCGCTGGCATCGGAGTCGCACAGCAGCATAAGATGGATAGTTTATTGAAAAATATGCTACTTTTCGTGAAATGTTTTATATATCCGACCATTTCACGGTCGTGACAACTCTATTTGTGGAGGTTTGCATTATCGATATCCGGTTGCGTCACCGTATTCAACCGTTAGTAAGAAGCTTTTAGAGCAGCTTTCAGATAAACATTGCAACTCCCAACTAGAAAGCTGTTGAGACGTCGTGACGACGAAGCGTGCTTAATGGTTTGTAAGATGAGCAGCACATTCTGTGAACGATAGAGTTGCGAGGGAGTCGAGAAAATGTTGTTCCCATCCCTTTCGCTTAAGCTGCGTGTTGGTGAAAAGCAAAGAATAGTTTACCCGAAAGCAGCAAAAACCGATGCTTAAATAGCAACCTAGCACAAAAAGTACATCCCAACACTCATACGGTGTAACCATAAACCACTACTCAGTGCTGTTACCTGTTGCCAGCAGGCCAATTATCCCACCATGACAACAACACGTCATGGTACACACAGCACGTGTGTGAAAAAAGCTTCTCCACCGGCAGCACACCTTCCAACGACTCGACATTTAAAAACTTTACCGCGCGTCATCTTGCTCGAACCCCAAACCAAGACATTACACAGTGTCTCTTTAACTGCGGCACATAATGTGCTATAACGAAATGATATCCACAGAACAAAGAAAAAAAAGCAAAAAGATGATCAGGACGAAACACCACCGTAAGCTCTCTTTAGAACAAGTTTTAATGATGCTTTTCATATAATTCGGTCCTTTTACCACCTGTTGCTTCTCATGTACCATGGGAAAAGCGTTACTGCCGGTGGAAAACAGATGTGTTTTTTTCTGTTTCACTCTCAAAAACACGTCCTTCCCGTGCGCGAGGGTGGGAAAATGAGTGCCTCAACAAAACCTCACGGAGTGATAATTTGTTTCATTAGCGCAATGGAAGCACACCGTTTCACCCGAGGGCTGCTTACGCCAGCAGAAATGTGCTCCGAAGAAGATGTCACCGTTCTCCCATATGAAAATGTATGTCTCCCCTTTTCGGCCACTGCAATAATAAGCGTGGGTGAAACGTTTCGACATAAAAAAAAAACGAATTGCTTTTTTGCAACGCATTAAAACGCCCATCATGTTCTAATGGGAAGGTTTGTTTTTCGGAACAGATGTGAGAGAGCCTTGGCGCAAGCAGCTGGTTGCAAATAAATTGATCCTACCGCTTGCATTCGTACTTAGCGGTGTCAGGTTTGAGTGTAGCTATGTTTATTCATAACAGAACAACTTGGTTTTCTTTGTGTATTGTATGCCTTCGTCTATTTGAAATAAAGCGCATGGCATAATCATAATCAACAGTATCATCGCTATTTGCAGCTAGAAATACTAACACAAAATCCTTCTCTTTCGAATTTTATGGAAGGTATTTCAACAAAAGGACGACATTCATTCGGATACTGAAACGGCTGCTCGGTGAACATCTGTAGCTCGCTTTGCTTTGCGATGGAACCGTGTTATGATGCACGTGCTGCAATTCGCAACAGTCACACAGCTAGCGATGTGAATTAGTATCGACAACAGCTGGTCTGGCAGTTGCAGCCAGTTCCGATCTGTTCGAGAAGGTGTGATAGAAACAAGGGCACGTACATTCGATTCATATGTGGAATATCTCATCCCCACAATCTCGGTGTTGGGATGAATGTGATGTTGTTCCACAAGGATCGAAAGTACCAATCAACAGTCCTTTTACCAATCTCGTTGTTTAAACCAAGGCAAATTGGATGATTCCCTTGCTGGTTGTCTGAGGGTATTTGACTTGCTGTATTTATATTTCAAATCGCCCGGGATACCTTACATTGTTGAGATTGCTGGTAAAGTATGAGCAATGCTGTTGCTAACATTAACAAATCATTTCAAGTTGCGAGTTTTACAAATACTTACGTATTATTATTGAAAGAGATCATTTCACTTCGAGGAAACTTGTTTAATGTTTTGGATATGCACAATATTTTTAAACAATTTCAACACCTACTTGAACAACTTTTAAAAGGTAATTCTGAAATTTCAACCGCATACTGCATGTTGTATAATAAGAAATTTGAAATTCGCTATTGCTTTTATGCAACATGCAGCTAGAATTAAATTTTAATTTAACTATTTTTACATACTCGAAGGAATAGTTCTTTTTATAAAACTCTGAAGCTTTATGTATACTTTAAACTCTTAAAAAAATTGTCACAAAATAGCATTCGTCGTATAATATGTAACACAAATTAAATTGGTTTAAAAGAAAAAAAAAAGAATGAAATTAAATCGGTTCTGATATGTGTTTCATGTCATTAAGCAGATCTGTTATCTGTTATGCATTTTGGTTTGTTTCGCCGCTTATCAAACTCTATCTGCCCACATTCGACACAATCACACACACACACACAAAAGAAGGAATCGCGTTTTGCATCCGATTACGCCATCACTAAAAATAATGGAATCATCGCATCGCACCCATTAATTCACCACCTTCTGTACCTTGTGTTTTGACAAGCAGCATTAATGCACAACACTCGGCCGGTTAGCGCTTGCCGCCGTACAAAGTAAGCGCGCTTGACGTGCCAGTTTTGACACTCGAAGCATCAGTAACGATGCAGCTGACACGAGATCAACCAGATGATCATCAACACCGCTTCGGGGCGGCATGGGAAAGTGTGGCAAAATGGAAAACACTGCAATTTGTAGCAGTCGGTTGCTTTGCAATATGTAAGTTTTGCCGTGTTGTGGGTCAGGTTCACTGGTGCAGGTTATGTAAATACTCTCTGCACAGTAGAGGACGGCTTAGCATCCTGCCTTGATTGTTGATTGTTTCTTTGTAAAGGAACATTTTCCAGTATAGTGTGTTTTTGATTGCATTTGCTGACCGAAAATGTTACAGAGCATACCTGTACATGGCTAAGACATATAAATAAATTTCACTACTTCAATTCTTGCAGGTTTCTTGAAATAATTCAATTAATTACCCTACAAAGTTGTTAGGATAGGAATCTGCTGACAACATTCCCCATCAAAGTTTTATTTCTCGAAAAAAAAAGTTAACACCTTATGGATTTTAAAAATAATATTCCTTGTCTGGAAAACCTCTTTTACCATCCAACCAGTTCCAGCTAGTAGCGACCAGAAAATGATAATGCATTAAAAATTTACGACTCCGTTTGATTCATGCTTCATAACATATGGCGAAATTATTAATGCATCTCATGAATAAATAAACCGCAAGCTTATTAGAAAATATTAACAAACAAAATTAAAAAAAAACGCGTCAAGCTAAAAACGAAATTTTAATCCTTTTGGAGCATCATAAAATTCATTAGACTGCTCAACATTACTACATTCATTCATCGGCAATGCCCGCTCGGTTCATTCACTGATGCTGTTTGGCCACGTTTTGTGGGCAAAAATAAACCCATACACACGGACCTCCGATCCGTTCCGTTTTCAACACCTTAATTGTCCGCTGGCTAAAAGCGGGTGTCTCATTTGCATGAGAATAGAAAACTGCAATGCCCGGGTTCCGAATTACTGTTGCCGATTCGAAAAAAAAACAAACAGATTGCTTGTGAAACGGAAACCAGTTTTGGGACGTTTTTTCAATCAAATGTACGTTTTCGTGAAGCTAGCTGCTGCTCCTGCATATAACAATAAAACTTATATGGCATCCTGTGGCGAAATGATAGGTTTTTTCGCAAATATGTTGTGATCCTTCCGTTTTTTGTTACCATTTTTTTTTTGTTATGGATCTTCTGGGTGACGTGAGTGTCGTGGAGGTGTAGTTTTTATAATGTCTTTCAAAACATGTTCATCCATTTTGCCATGTTCACAGTTGGTTGATAATTAATCATATTCTTAAACCGGACCCGACTTGGGCTAGCTGTCAATAGCACGTGATAATTGATATTAAAGTGGACGATCGTTTGTTGCTCTTTCCCACCACCCCCCTTTCATGCGATCTCCACTCTGCCGTGGCCTTGATCTTGAGTATCGTGAGGTGCATCATCTGGGCGACCATTAAACGAACCTGACTCATAGCTTTATTTTCAACCGCGCAGTGAGTGGGATGCAAGTGCAATTTCTAAATGTACTCTTCTCCGCCCCAGCAATGCGGCAGTCGAGTGTAATGTTTGTGATCCAGCGGCAAACAGAAGCATTTGGTTTGTTGGTTTAATTAAAAGCATCCATCGGAAAACCGGCACAAACCGAGTAGAATGCGTTGGAAGGAAAGAAAAGGCAACAGCAACACAAAAAAACTGCGCGCTGCAGCAAAATTCACCTAGAAGCAATGTCCATGACCATCCTGCAACACTGCTGACACTGCTGGTTTCCCCAAGTGGTTCGCAAATCGGTCGCCGGAGGAGCAGAAAATTCTCTGGTAGAGTTTTACACCATTCCAACACAATTCTCATCAGCACTACCATCACTACGGGAAACATTAAAAATAAGTCAGTTTGACCAGGGCGGAGATCTTTCTCAATAATGGTATTCGGTGCTGGTGTTGGGGAGCAGGGAGGATGTGGATAACGACGTAATCCAATACTGTCATCCATCACATCGTACCCAGCTTGAGTTGCCCTTTTCACAGCACCGTCAGGGAAGTTGCCATTTACCGTGCCCGGTCGATCAAGAATGCACCGACTGGGAATTCACCGGGATATTAATGGAAGAATCAATTTTTCTACTTCGACCGGCACATGGCACGTGTGTGATGAACGGGCTGGTGTGAGAAATGTATTCTAAATTCAACGTTTTTATAACTTGCATATAAGAGCACTGTACTACAAGACGATAAATAATAACATTCCAGCATGCAAGTGTTGTTTGTTTTGTACCAGTTAAGACTATTTGCTTCAAATTGTATTTTAAGTAAAACATACCTGGTAGCGCCTCAGACGAAATAGTAATGCTACCACAATCTTCTTAATGATATAATTTTTCCACACTTTACTTTCAGCCATTAATATCGGCACCTTAATCTACCGAGGCAAACAAACATTAATTATCCGTATGTCTAAATTCAGCGCTAAGTAAATAGCGTCTTTCATCATAGAGCCTCGGTTTGCTCAGTAGGTTCTAATTACTCTCTCAGGAATGGATGGATCTTTGCTTTTCTGGGTTTTTTTTTCGTCACGTTTAGCTCCAAGCGCTACGAGGAAGCAAAACCTCAAGCAGCACGGAATGTTGATTATCAACACTAATTCGTAATGAATTTTTCATCATTTCTCTTTTGAAGACTAATGATTTCCGTTTTTCTTTTCTCCCGGCGGTAGTGCTTCTTTCTTACCCATTTGCACTCTAATTTATTACCACGATGTATGCAGAACGCATGTGACAAAAAGCAAACACATGGAAGACAAATTGCCTGTAACTTGTAACCAAGATGAATGATAAGGGTTTGCACAAAACGAAGGTAATGTTTAACCTCAGCTAGAAACGGTTATGGTGCGATGGTATGGTACGATCGTCTAGAGTCAGTTCTAAATGTTTCACAATTAAATAGTGTGTACAAACAATTCTGCTAACGAGCGAATACATGTGGAACGATCAGTTTTCCTTCAACTCGACCGCCACCGGTACGCTGCTTCCAGTGCCATGATTCGAATCTCTTTAATTGAAGTATATCGCCGCAGTAATTTGATCGTACAATTTCGTCCAACCACATTGCACTGAAGCAGCACGCAGTTAGATGTTTCATCGGTAAAATTGCTCGATTATAAATAAACAAACTCGTACCGCGTACCAGAATTGGTACGGGTTTTGATGAGTATCTCTTTTTTCGGCACATAAACACACAGCTGCAGTGCCCGGCATCGGCTCAAATTCATAACGACTCAATCATTTCTTGTTTTCCGGGATGAGGGATGAGATTTGAGATTTTTGGAGCAAGTAAATGGGAAAACTATTAGATTCTCTTTTCTAGTTTTGAATGAGCAGTGAAATATTCGATTTCCGTCTGCTTGTCTACAACGTTCTAGAGCTAGAGGTTGGTCATTCAATCAGTGTTACATTACCTATGGGAATGAAGCAACCGGCCAGATGAATTACTTACATTTCGTATGAAACATAATTTCTAATTTTTTGTCATTAAATTTAAGTTCATCCGGTGGAAAAAAATATTGACTTCATTACACGGATTGCACTTGCTTCAATTATGCCACATTAGCATACCTTTATCGCATTACCGTGACTGTGGCAGCTACACCAAGTGACATCAATATGTTCAATTAAAATCAATTCATCCGTAGCAAAGCTACTATTTGCAAACAAATCCGGCGATTGACATAATCGGGCAGCATAAATCGTGCATAATTAATTGCCGATAATTAACACCATCTTCCACGCTCTCCATCAACAACAATGTTTTCCACAACATGCCCATCACGATTAGCATCGATACGTTGGAACGCATCCGGGACAACTGGGCAATACTTTTAATGGGTGCTACTTTGCAATCGAATGCACATTCGTTTCCCCATTTGCGCCATGTCGTGATGCAAATTGTGCTCCCTTGAGAGCCGGATGCATCCGTGCTGGTTGGGAGGAATACATTTCTCCGTGTGAAGCACGATGGTAAGCGATTGGCTACAATCCTGTTTGAATTACAATCGCCCTTTTCCTATCGTACCTGTGCGACCGAGTTCAATTGCTGGCAGAAAAATCTAAATGCAATCGTATACAATATTGCAACGTTCCGTAACTATGGGAAAGGTACATGGGCAGTTTGATTAACCATAAACCCCACACCGATAACATCGATATGTGACGGAATAAATTGCATTTTACACACCGCAATGCATCACACGTCATCGGAACTCTCGCTTACTGTGTCGGTTGCAACAGCTGGTGATTTATTGACAGACTCATACGGTAAACAAAAGCCCTCTACAACTTCCCGCAGAAGCTGATGAAGCTGTTCGACGTTACATTGTTGTGTGGATAAAATTAACAGCAACACAACAGACACGTTGATGCATCTCTATTAGGTTGATCGAGTGCGTGATTGTTAGGTTATGATTATTGTCCCAATTCATCATCGACCTAAACAAGCGCCCCGTTTAGTAAATCATGTCGCTGACTTTAATTATATGTAACGTGAAAATAGAAGTTTTTTACTACGACGCACCATACCGCCCACGGAACCACAGGCAGTAGTAGATTTATATTCGTACCGTGCAGATAGAACAGGTGTGAATGTTCCGGAACTCAGGATAAATTCTCGTAAATAATTAGCGGTTCTTTAACGGGCTGCTAAATGGAACCCATTGTACCGCGCTTCGATAGCACATAGTGGCTCGGCAAATATTTGATGCTATTTTATGGTGCCTTTTACCGCAGGCGAAAAAGGAAATCGTTCCAAAAAGGATGTGGCTTAACCGCAAGACATGGTTGATGCTTTTTGTCATACGGCACAAGAAAATGATTTCTCCCGTTTTTCACTCAGCTTTGCTTTGATGTTCGAAATGAAATACCTGGAACGTTGGTGTCCAATTAGTGGTCTACGCAAGGAAAACTGGTCGCCATCGGGATTAATTTCTTATTATTTTTTTTGCAGCCAACAACACAAAACCACTCCGTTAGATTGTTCTCGCTTTATTCAAATGATTTTTTCCCCCAACCAAAGGTCGAACTCTAATAGGGGCGGAGGAGTTTTAACCAGGATAGAAAAAAAAATCCGACTCTTCAGGCGAATTTATTTCAGCTATTTAATTTCTATCATAATTAATGGCGATTGCTGCCAGATACGGTACAGTCAACAAACCCAACCATCTTAACACTAAGATGAAAGCAAAATGGCACCAAATCTTTCCGCCCTTTACACTGCCTTTGATATCCTGTGGATTTTCAAAACGCTAAAGCCAATCCTTAAGTGTGTGTGTGTGTGTGTGTGTGTGTGTGTGACGAGAAAATGATTTTCACGCTTCACGTCGAAAGCATATTTATTTCTGTGAAGTAAGAACGCTTTCCCGAGAAGTTGATACGACGGAGACGGGAATTCAAATATGAATTGGCAGAATGTAACATTCTCGCACACGCACTCGAAAGCGTTGTTATGCTACTAATGGAATGAGTGCATTGACATTTGCACATTGATTTTCCATCCAAGTTCCATCCAAGCAAATGCGGGACATGCAAATGCGTGCAAATTCACCCGTAACGATTCAAGGAATGCATCTGAACGATGGCTTATAATGGGTGGGAAATATGGCAGAAAAATCAAACCCATCCACATTCGAGCTCATCTCATCGTGTGCCATTGGAATGCATTGCACAGGCAGTTCTGACAGTTGTCTGAGGATTGTAAATTGCATCGCCTGCACTACCTAATACGTGTATGGAACGGCAAGCAAGGTTTCATGTTAAGGTTGTGACAGTTTATGACAATCTTTCCGGTGGGAAAAACAACCAATATTTCATCTTGTTTGACGATGTATCTTCTTTTGCATGATGGCGATTTTTATTTTCGATCAAATGATTGAATATAGACAATAGATTCTGTCCAACTAACATTTATGGTTTGTAAATAATTTAAAATTTAGTTACATAAATGTACTGAAGTCACTAAATTTGTTTAACAAGGTGTCGCACAATACTTCGTACGGAATCTGTGTGTAACTGGTGAAGTTAGCCTGCCTACGCCATGATGATTATATTTCGCACAAAAACCCTTTTCTTCCTTTCACACGCGTTTTACATTGCGGTCGATCGTTTGCTCTGCGCGCCCTGCACGCTACGGCGCACATAAACTCAGCTGTCTAAACAGTGTGCTCACCGGTTGTATTTAACCGTCGTCCGTCACGTGGTTTGGGAGGCTTAATTTTCTCGCACGATGTGTATGAAAACATACACGTACGCGAACCGCGAGCAGTACCACTGCTGGCGTGCCACAGTTCCGGGAGATAATGAACCGCGGTGGGGCAACCGCCAGAATCGTTGCGTTTTGCGGCGATGTGAATACTAAAAGCACTCTCTTCTTCACAAAATTGGCGCTTCGAGACGCTCGAGATGTGGCCATCGTGAAGTGTGTAACATAACGAACAAAAAAAAAGGTGAATCCTCGTAAACGGTTCTCCAGCAAAACTTTGCCACGCCAATGGCGGTTGCAAAAGTTTTACGACCCGTCTAAAAAGACCGTCATGGCAGCGTAAACCCCCAATCATCAAGCAGGCAGGATTCCACGCACTAACAGTGTTTTGAAGACGATGGGAACGTTATGGAGATTTCTAGAATGGAATTTATTTCCATGCGTAGACGAGAACTAACAGAAAAACAAACAACTGAAGCAACTATCAATCTTCAAAACCCATATGTCACATGGAAGGTTTGAAAAACATAGCAATGTGTAAGACAAATTGACATGGATTAAAATGTTTTCAAGAAAAAGTAAACTATTAAACTAAAGAGGGTGCCTCATTAGACAGGTAAATTACACTGATCCACATGCCTCTATTAAGTACGTGCTATCCGACAAAGTGGAACAAGTAATTAGTCTAAATAAGTCTAATTGATGATCAGGGTAGTTCCATGATCTCGCTCCGAATATTACTGCTGATTTCTATTGCTTCTATTGTTATTCTTGCGTAGTGATCTATTAGGACATGACTGCTATTTCTAGCTTACTAGATTTATTTTACGACCTAGTGGGATAGTGGAATAGATAGTTTCTGCTACGGGGGAATGGTTTGGTAGGGATTTTGTATCGATCCTGTCGTGTGGGATCGACGTCGCCGTCAAATACACCACCGAGTCGAATTGGTCTATACAATCCAAAGCCATAACATTTTTTTTTATAAATTTTGATTGTAGAAGTTATAAACTTAAACGATTATAGACATTGTTTTTGGTTGTAAAGAATGCAAGAACTCATCAATTCATTCAGATTAATAAATTCGATTATAATTTTTCCACAGCTGATTTGAAAACCAGATATTGTATCATGAAACTTTAAAGTTGCTAATTAAAATTGCAATGTTATATAAAGCAGCTAACAGATGAGCAACTGTTGTGGAGATGTGATGTGTCGATTTTCAAACGAACCAAACCCACTCAGCAATATACCGAGCGGCGAAAGGACATTCACAAACATTTTACTTTCCGTAACGCTATTAACGCGTTAAAACGTTACTCTGTCGCACTTCATTCGCGCTCCTTTTGTGGTCGTAGCGGGATCGCGCAGTGTGCTGTGTTCGCACCGTTTGACAAATTGTCGACGTGCAGATTGTATCCCCCCGGATGGGTGCTAACGAGATGCGATGCAAGCGCAATGGTAGAGGCTGGCCGACAAGTACGTATCACAACGCCTTCGACGAGCGGAGAAATAAAAAAAAGAACACGTAACACCCAATCATTAGGGAATCGCCTCGCAGCTACTATTTCGCACGATCTCGTGTCAGTGTTCTGGCGCGACATTTACATAAACGCGTGCCACTCATTGAGGGACCGCGAGCGACAATCCCGGGCAAGGGGGTAATAGCAACGACCGGGGCAGGCGTGTGCTCCCTGTCAGCCGACGTGGGCATGGTTGATTGAAGCAAACATTAACTGTTGATTATTAAATTTACACATTCCTCGCCGGATCGGGGTAGTACATTGCTTACAACTCGACTAATGCTTAATTAGATCGCTTTACATGAAACAAAATGTCCGAGGTAAAGGATTGCATTTTTACATCTGCCTGCAGAAGCTGTGAAAGCGTGCGGGAGATGAATGCGTTCAACGAAAGAGACCATTAAAAATGGCTAAGAGGCTATAAAAAAAACAGCAGTTCCCACACTCCTGGTTGTGTAATTTGTTTTCTATTTTGGCCCACCTGCCCAAAAACTGCCCACCTGGTTGCTGTGAATGTGGAGCGCAAATTAATCAATATCATTCGATCCAACCATCCTCACCTACTGAACTGATCTTGTGTAGTGCGTGGTCGGATCGGTTGGTCGGTTGGAAAGATCGACAGCACGTTCTCTGTCTAGTCACAAACAAAAGGACGGAACTATGAACCTTTATATTTGCTCAAATAGCTCGACTGTTTTGACTAGTCTACCAAAATTATCGTCTCCTTCGCAGATTAGTGTGAATTTTATGCAAATCAGGTACATTCCACAGCATTAGCTAAAAATAAGCTGGTGGCCGTGCTCACTGTTGCTGCCGTTTTGCAAAAATATATTCAAACATTGTCCAACTTCAAACTGATTTTAAATATATTTAACTTTTAGCTCTGCTTATCTTGGGATGCAAATTACGACACAGCTTTATTTCGTGCGCTAAAAAAAGCTAATTCCCAATGCTTCGTCGTGATGGAAAGCGTTCCGAATGTGAATGTAAGAAATTTGTGATTTGTTTTTAATCAATGTCACAAAATGTTAAAACATAAAGTATATTCGGGCATAAAAGGTAAAATGCATGAAGAAGGAAATGCCTGTCAGACATTAAAGACAAGTGGTGCTGACAATAAGCAGACATGCCGTGATATTGATACCAATAAATAATTCCAAAAGAGGAGATTAATATTCAAATAGTATCAAAATGCATTTCTTCCTTTCCAAAATTACAATCAATTGCAACCAAAAACGATTCCCACTTTGTGATTTCTTCATCCCCAAGACCTAATCTTCACAACGCAACGCAAAAAAAAAATGGCAAAGGAATCAATTATCGAAAACATAACTTACTATAATGATCTTTATTATTCCATCGGGTCGGGTCTATTCGCGCATGCGATTTTTTGTTTGTCTTGTGAAGTTTTGTGCAATCCATGTCTCCTGCCTAATCTTCATCGCTAACATGTCTAACCCGAAAATTATGCCACGCGATAGCGTCTGAAAACAAAACACACACCGCAGCAGCGCACCGCGATGAATGTCAACGGTTCACGGATGTCACCCGGCGAACGGCTGAAGGTGGTACAGGATTTGTTTTATTTTCCGTTTTTCATCATCACTCCATCATCAGCCTTTTTTGCAAACCCGTTCTGCCTATTAATAGCATGGCCCGGTGGTATGTTTGATGCCAAGTTATAGGTCCAGTTCCGCGTTGCGATAGTGCTGGGTTTTCTCGCCGCAAGGGGCTGTTGCCTCTGCACTTCTCCATTTCGGCCTTTTGTTTTTCGTGCCAAGAGGAAACGAACCCATTCGGTGCCATTTCGGTGTCCATTTTTATTTTGCAGATAAGATCGCATATTCCCAGGGATGGATTGAGCTAAACCCTTCCCAGCCACGAAAAAGCTGGTGAAGCGTTCCGTCTGCACGCCTCAATGGATCGACGATAGGGGTAGTAAGGTGAGCGTTCGTTGGTACAAAAAAAAAAATCGCCATGACCATTAGTATGCTGATGGACCTTAGGCTCAGATGGTGGCAGTACGACAGCATTCGTATTCACCGCTGTATACGGTACAGCGGTGTGGCATGATTTTTCCTCTTTATGCAAAAGGCACCCGAAGCAAGCAGCCGTCATTTTCGTATCATACCTACCTGAGACGATTTTGTCACGAAACTTTATGCGGTGGGTGATCTCGTTTTGGATCGTGATTAATTTGACAAACAAATATATGACCTGCGCGTTAGAAGGCTACCCGAATAGAGAAAGGATGCCGAGGAATACCGGTTCGATGATATTCTTTTTCCCATTCAACCTTCAAACGAAAGTGAAAAAAGATTGTTCTGGACGATTAAACTGAGGGTCACGCATTAACTATGGGAAACCAGGTAGGACATCGAGTACAAATACAAAAGAATTTATCACTCGGTGTTAACTGCATCACGATAAAAACGATTGCACAACACAACAGGATATTCCTGTTTTAGACGGACTAGTGGATCACCTTAACAGATGCGAATACGATCACCGATGAATGCAAGTTTTATGGAAAGAGATCAGACTGGAATGGCTAATTTTATCGACTACCGTCATGCAGAAAATATATGAGCCGTTTGATGCAATAAGAAAAAATAATGACATATTTTCATCTAAAATATCGATTCGATGTTGTTTGCTGAAACGATAATTAAATAGTGTAAAACGCATAAAACTAAAATTCATAAACCTTTTCATTTAAAACAAATCATTAATTTGGGTGTGTATCGTTTCTATGCACAAATATTTATTTGCATAGAATGGTGTCAGCTTGCCAGATCAGAAGATATGACAAAGCTTATCACCATGTTAGAAAGACATGTGGATGTAATCATTTTTAGTTTTGTTGCCCATTTCTAGGACTGCATTTCTTTCTTATATTTTCTTATATTCATTCTTTTATATTTTTAATTTCTTTTAATTAAACTTTATATTTTTGGTGTGGTGCAAAATTTTACTTTTGTTGTGTTTATTATTTCACTTTTTGGGATATAATTTCAGTAACCGTTTTGTTACAATTTATTTAATTTTTTCAATGATAATGACGATATCCGACCACAACGACATGAAGCGATCTGCTCTGCAACAAACGAGCTTTGGCATGTGAACGAAATGAAGCCATCTCGAACACACTTTGACGCCGCTAACAAACATACATCCTGCGCATGTTTAGAAACAGGAACACATCGCTTTTAGGTGACCGATGCAATACAAGATGTTGAACATTTTTGCATAAATGATTTTGAGACAGATGAGAGAGAAAAAAAACTAAAATAAAAAATACACGTCCTCAAGGAGAAGAAAAAAATCGGTTACCCGAATTCATTTTAACCTTTTTGAGATCGTAAAAAAAAAACCAAGCATCTAAACAACCTGGAACGGTTAAACGCAATAAAATGTGGAATCTGAAATTGGCTCCGTTGAAAATGATCTCACGTTTACGCGTTCAAATAGCAAAAAAGCCAGTTAGTGTTAGCAAGACGTCAACGGTGAGCAACTTGGGGCAAGATTTACCGTTTATTTCACTTTGAATGTTGTCGGTTTTTCTTTTAATGTGTAAAAATTGTTTAAACCTGTTCGGAAATCGAAATAACACCTATAATTAATGTAGAAATATTGCTAAAAAAAGGTTCTGTTTCGTGGTAACTTATGGAAATTAAAACGCACACTGACAAGTACAAATATCACTAAGAGTTTCACAATTCGGCATGCTACAAACGGGAAAATTTCAATTAAAAAAACATAATTCACTTCACGTGCAAATGTGACCGTTTGCAAGATTTTGAGATTATGTATTGTGCATCAGTTTTATCCTCGCCAACGTGTACGAGTGAAAACCAAACACGCGTTTTCGGCATCGATAACTCTATCATCAGGATGTACGTCCAGTCGTTACGAACATAGTACAAGATACGATTGGCAAACATACCCAAGAAAAGAGCGATCGAACGAGTGCTCCTGATTGATGGACACCATTATACGGTGAACCTAGCAAAGTGCCAACAACAAAAAATATAACAGCAAAAAGGGAATAAAACATCACATTGGAGTGAAAAAATTCTTTCGACACGGTCAACTGCTTAAGTTGTCTGCCAGCGCCGTGCTCATCAATTTCAGAAAGCCACTCGTGACAACGACAAAAACTGTTATCGGCAAGATGCTGCAACTGAGAGCGTCGATTGAAAATGTTTCGTACATTCTTTTGACAGTTTCGTTGGTCGATTACATCTTCCTGCGTCTTTTCGCGGTTGCTTTGACGTAACCCACGTCTTAATTCCTGTCGCTAAATTGGACGCACATTAATTAAAACTGCCGCATAATTAAGCATACTTTCCTCGTCAGTCTTCTTGAAGGGCTTTGGCATTGTTTTTGAACTATGCTGGACAATAGATAAATTCTTTACTACTTTATTGACATTTTACTACTTTCCATTGTGGGATTATGTGGTTAGAATTATTCCTGGCACAATCGCACCTAAATCAACTCCCAATAGGTGCATGTCTAACGTGGCGTACAAATCGTCCTGATTTACGTATTAAGTAATCGAAAGCATTTAAATCTTCAACCATGCGCGGTGTGTGATCAAAAGCCAACAAACCGGGGAGGAAAGCAAAATCAAAAATAAAACTAAAAAGCATACATAAGCACCAACATTGGTGGCCACCGTGAAATGTATATGTATATGGCAAAGAGCGATAAGAGGTAGAAGAGGTAGAAGGTGAAACGTGGGCTATCGTTAGCGAACGGTTTCAATTAAGCAACTGTCGTTTGCAAATGAGTGGTTCGCACGCCGGTTTCTTTTTTTTTGTCTTGTTGTTGGATCAAGTTTAACGATAAAGCAGTACATTGCTGACCTCCCATCACTACGACCGGTAAGGCAATCAGTCAAAATGGTTACGCAATAATTTTCATCCCGCGTCAAATGATTGCCCAGGAGTCTGGTACGGAAGAAGCCGAAGCCAAATGGAAAGTGTTAATGCTGCGATAGAGTGGAGCTCATCTCATCCCTGCCAGGCATATCTATTGATGAGAGCTGTCAGAGTTGTTAGTTTATCATCACTCCTGTTGTTGATGTTTGTGCTGAGTTGATTCGAGCTCACTTTTAATGCTGTCCTTTGAATAATTCATCAACCTTCGATTCGATTGAATTAATCTTGATAAATAAAACAGTATTTAAAGTCTTGTATATAGCTAATTCTTCCCACTTTCAAAACATTATTGCATCGTTTATGTGTTTATTATTGTTATTGCATAATTTGATCACAAGCTCGTCCCGCGACACATTTTAATCTGGGAAACATCTTCACTGTGCTGTAGTACTTAGAATTACGGATAGATAGGACAAATCCTGAAAAAATGGTTTGGTAAAGGTAGTTGGGCCGCTTAGGAAAAAAGGAAACTATACTTAAAACGGAACATCGTTTCTTATGCAACCGTTTTAATTTCTCCAGCACTTAATCTATATTTAATTTTTCTCATTCTACGAATTTATGTTTAAACCTATCAAGAGCTAATTAAAACGTTCAAAAGAGTTGGTTTACAGCATCTAGCGTAGTGCTCGCACTGAATTATCGCATAATCTTCTGGCACATGTAATCATACTCGATGGTCTATGAAAAGTCGCCCATAAAAGCAAACAACCACAAGAAGGTACCACATATACTTCCAAATACGCTCTACCACCGTCTCTATCTGTTGCTGTCCACTGAGAGGACCATGAAAAGCTACACCCGTTAGTTGGAGAAGGTTGGCTTCATTATTTCCCAATTCACTCGCCATTAACCGATAGCACCGTACCATTGATACGTGTTTTTGACAGTTGATTTACTGTTCGCATCGGCATAGACAACCATCGTGCGGTGATATTTTCGATAACGAAAAGTGGTCGATTTAAACAAAAACCCCAAACAGCGCCGAAAATCTCATCGAACCGTAACGATCGTAAAATTCGATAGTCCGTTTCGGTGTGCGTCGGCATAGCGAAACACTTTTCCATAATCGTATTATTTCTGCCCCATCCCCGCACAGCAGTGGCAGCAGGAAGCAGAGCAGCTCGGTTGTTGATGACAAGCACCGGTATCGAAGCATCCAGTGACGAATGTTCGAAAGAGCTGTCTCGTGTGTGTATCGTGTGGTGAAGCAGTGAAGCGTACGATATAGACGCACTTAGTATACAAGCGCCCGGAGTGTGCGTGGAGTGTTGCGCTGTCCAACGTATTAATCAGTAGTATGGGATTGCCAAATCGATGTGAATAATAATGCGGTATGATAATTGTGTGCAATGTGTCACTGTGGTGTGTTTGTAAGCGATACTGGATGGATGGTGTAAAACGGAGAAAATTTCCCTATCTATCCCATGGTGATGTGTGAGTGCGCGCCTGTGTGTTTGTGTGTGTCCGGTGGTAAATTGTACAGTGATGTAGTGTTGGGTTGATGTTGCGTGTAACCGTGCGGTGCAAAACATAATCGGCAAATCAATCGTATCATCACCGCACAAGCATGTCTACCAGCGTGAACGATTTAAGACGTGCTGCGGTGCGGTGTTGGGTGACGATATTGCTATTCGTACTCGCTACTTCCATCCCAGGACTCGAAAGGACATCGCTGGCATACGGTTCGGTCGACAGTTCGCCGTCTCCACTGGTGCCAACGAGCAGCAGTCGCCAGCAACGCATCGATAGCCCTAATAATAGTTTGAACGATAGCAAGGGCCCGTTAACGCTTCCACCGCTGACGGCTGTCCAAGCGGCAAACCCATGGTACGCAAACTTTGCCAATCGTCCATCGCAAGTAGGATGCGAGCGTATCAATGCGAATACCAGCGTAACCGTGGGCCATATCGGGTCTGGAAATTTCGTGAAATTCGCTATACTGCTCCCGGAACAACCGAGCAAGCGGCGGGATGTTCGTATCCTGTCCACGGTACTGCCGGTGATCGAGATGGCTACGCGTAAAGTGACAGCACCCGGTGGCTTACTGCAGAACCTTCGCATCGAAATCGACCATCGCGATACGCAGTGTTCCTCCACGTTCGGTGCACTCGGAGCATTCGATATCTTTCTCACGCGTAAACCAGGTGATGAAACCCGTTTTCTTCAAGTGGGGAAATGGGTGTAGAATGGGTGGTTTGTGAAAAAAAACGCTGCGAAAAGAAAATGCTAGCTGGGAATCAAATCGAATCGTTTGTAAAACATTAAAATCGTTCTCGTTGCCAAGGATACTTTCGACGAATGTCTCAAGAGCTACTTGTTTGTGAGGTTTGCCTTGCCTATATTTAACCACATATGACAAAAACTGCCTACAACAGGACACTAATTAGAAGGACTTGCCTGAAGCAATCTTTATGCTCGCTATGATTAGTTTAAGCGGTAAAACTAGTGCCGTAACAGTAACAACACACCATCAATCATTTCTATAGCACTGTCTCCGACTCAATCGATCAGTGGACTTGACGATATCAGTGTCCGCGTACTGACAGTCGACATGAGTTAAGGGGACAAAATATTTGTTAAACAACTTCCTCAGCTCCAGCGGGTCCTTATAAACAAACAAACCGGTTACTGTATCGTTTAGTATCGCTAGCATTACAATAACAAACAGCAACAAGCATAATACAGCGGGCGCCGATCCTAGAAATGCGTTCACTGGGCGGACCATAGTTTGAACGTAGTATTGTTCTAAAATTATCATATCAATGGATATCCATACCAACCTTGATGAATTTATTTCTCATCTCAACTATCTTTTTTTGCGATTGCGAGTGGCTATGTTCAGTTGCACGAAATCCACAGAACCCCAATCAATACCCCATCATCCATCGAAAACATTGAGTATATCGTTTGAAACGAAGCCGAACTAATCCACCTCGGTGTACTATTCACTGAGCAGAGTTTGACAATTGATTTGCAATAAATCAAACGTTCATTCACTTGACAGATCGTTGCGACTTGGCTGGGAGATGTGTTTTCCCTGTATTAATGATACCGAACATTTTGACGGATCAACCCCAATAAGCCTACGAGGTCTGTTTTTGCTGCTGCACAGTGTTTGGGGATGCGTGTTTGACGATGAACGAAACAGATGCTGAAGGGCGACGCGCCAAAAAAAAAATCCCTCCGTGCGACGATTTGTCAGCAGGCAGCGCTCCTAAAATACATTTTGACAAATAGCTGCTGGAGAAGGTGAATCAATCAATCTGGTCTGGTATTTAATATTTCAAGGCAAATTGATTTATTAGGTTCAATGTTTGAGCGTGTGGAAAAATATTGTTCCAACAGCATTGATTGCGAGATATCGCACTTCCTACAATATTGTAGAACCCCGAAAACAATCCATTTGCCGCCGAGAGGAGAAAAAAGTTAAAGTAAAACACACTTTTGTAATTCTAGGACAACCTAACCAACGTATTTTTTTTTGTTTGTAAAGAAAATATTAATTCGACATGATCTCTTTACACTCTCAGACACTCAGATTAGTGTCACACCTTGTCTTGCAAAACCCATGGTTAATTGCACCTTGAAAGACACGACATCTAATCTTACCCAACGGTGCCCTTTGAAGCATACAGACATGTATTTTCATAACGGCATGGTGTTGATTCCCTGCGAAACATTCGGAACACTTTCACGGATTCCCTTCATTGCGTTTGTGTTCCATCGAGGTCCAACATTCGCCGCTAAAATCCATGCCAGAAGATCGTTTATTTTCGTATTCGGAAGCGCAGTCTTGCGACACGTACACACACCTACGATTGGTGTGCCCTTGTCCTCGCGCAACGGACACATAGCACACCGTGCTCAGCTGTTGCGCAGACTGACCCAAAACTACGACGCTGTTGGATGGGCCCCAAACATCCATGCAAAAGGTTGTAGCACGGGTTCGTGTAGACGCGTCATGTAAAAATAAGAAGCTAAACTAAAAGCAAAACCACATTCCCAGCCCGGCGGGTCAAAGGAAAGAAAAACGGTTCTCAAAACGGACGCAACAGGTCGTGCACATGCTGCTGCTGTTTGGTGCGCTGTGCTGCTGCGGACCACCACCATGGTTTGCGTGTCCCGGCTTGATAGTGGCGAAAGTGAAAGGTGACAGCGCGGCCGGAAGGTTAAGTTGCGAAAGGCCACCATGTCGCTCAGGTTGGGTCTAGCAGGATTTTTTATACGCATTTTTCTTGTTCTTTATGGAGGATGTTCTGCAACATTTACATAAAAAATCTGCATTACCCAGCCTCTGCAGTTGCATTCTTTTATGTTTGTAACAAATCTTAATTTAATTTTCGTGGAAGTTTTAGAACTTTTCGTGTATTTTATCGTTTCGGGCGACATTTTGCATGTTGAAAGCAACAAAAATTAGAGCAATTTGATTTATTTATTTCCCTTTATTTCCCTTTACTTATCCTGCTTTCACTGAATTTAATGAACTGTCAATTTTTTTTAAACTTACTGTTGTGAAGTTACAGTACATGAGATTCTCTGTACCAATTGCCGGAACAGCACACACAGACAAGATAAGTGGTATTGCTCTATGTTGCTTTCAGTACCATTTCCGGTTCCAATTATATAACCTGATTACTTTCACTATCTTCCCACACAACATTGTATATATCCTGCTCAAAGTAAAAAGCGGACCAAAAACTCGAAATGTTTCACGTACCTTTTTCCAATCATTACGGTAGTTCTTTTGTGCTGCAACAGGACAGAATAGCGTGAATAGTGGTGCAGGTTGTACGGGTTCAAAGGATGCATGTGACAGTTGCTCTTTTTCAGTACTTTTGTAAGCTTTTAGTCTTTTTGTACATTAATGTCGTTCCTTTTTCTGCCTTTCGCTCACGGTAGAGGAAGAATAGTAACGCAGAAACCAAACCAAAGTACTCGTTGTTTTGTACCGTACGATTTAACGGGTAAATACAGATTGTTTGCTCTGCACTACTCGACTTCCTGTGTTAATCTGCAGTGCAGGCACACTTTGTACTCCTATCTTAAGTTACCCGTATCACTGTATGGAATGGAAGCGGGAAAATAAGGCAGTAAATTAAAGGTAATGAGTGTCCTTTCTCAAAATAAAATACTTTTTTTCCGAGAAGAGCTGGTCTGGAAATCATCTCCTATGCCGTTGTGCCTTCATTTTGCTGCTGTACGGCTAAAGGCTTACTTTCTCCTCACTTTCACGTCTCGTGCACTTCCTTAACCGTTGGTAACATGAAGCATTCTCTTTATTTATCCAACAAGAAGCAGAAGAACAACGATTTGCCGTACGCAGAAAAATGTCATTGAAATAAATTAAACGTTGCCTCAAAAAGCGCAACAGTCATCACATAAATTCCGTACTTTCTTAAGCAATGTCCAACCGTCATCTCGATTTTAAGCGTACGAGATCCCGTGGGATTCTAAGTGTCCTTCGTTGTTGTGCCTTCCATTTTACGTGTCCGATGGGGGTTCTGTTTGTTGTAATCGTAATGCACTGTCACAGTGCTTTACCATCAAGGAAACTATCTTAAAGATCCATTCGACGATCTATTCTGGGCTCAAAGGCTTCGGCGGAATAGATTGTATGTGTTTTTGCTATTTGCGTCTTTTGTAGGACAATTCAACCATGTTTTACGGTTAATTATGGTCAACCGAAAAATCAGTTTTTAAAACCGCAGAATTTACGTTGGTACTTTTATTTGCAATATGGTTGAATGCGTTACGCTAGTAGACAACCTTCATGATCGTGTATATTCGTCGATAGTTTGATTTAAAAATAAAAGCTATGTGTCCGTTCATATATTCTTCTTATGCTGGACATTCTCCTTGATGATTCTCGCTGTAGGGGTTTTTAGCTTAAATTTATGTTCGATTGCCGTGCAGTCGTTATGTTCGATTTGATTCCTATGTCGCGTGTTTCTGGCGGTGTATTAAAATTGAAAATACTCCTCAATATCTCAACAACATCTTCTGAATGCCATCTCTTCCGATCTACGCATCTCGCAGATGTGTTTTTTGGTCCGATTTGTGATTACGTGATAGCACCGATCGCCCGCTACAGCTCCGTGTGGGGAATTCCACTGATAACGTCCGGTGGGCTGACCGAGGCGTTCTCACTCAAAGCTCCTCACTATAAGACGCTAACGCGCATGATGGGCAACTACCATGCGTTCGGGCTGATGATGCGTGAAATCCATCGACACTACAACTGGACGATCCAGGCCTACCTGTACCACGAATGGGACGAAAAGTCTGGCCGCGGGTTTACCGACTGCTCGATGGCGATCACCTCCATCAATCGTGCGATCGGTGGCAACGAAACATCGTCCTGGACCTTCGACGAGGAGACAGCCAAGTATGCCGATTACCTTCGATTGCTGCGGCAGATTGAGAACCGCGCAAGAAGTAAGTATCTCTCCGACGAATCTTGACCACCCGCCGGTCTGGATGTGAACATTTGGTGGGGAAGAGAGAGGGCAGAGCGAGAGAGGGTGAGGGTGAATTACATAGTAAAATGCATGAGAATATTTATCTTTTTTTCTTGTATTAAGCCGTCCACTCCCTTTCGTTGCACGTCCTTTGTTCCTTGCCTGATGGAGCGCTATTTTTGCATTTAGCACCCACCCGTTGACCTTGCAGCACTTTCATCATTTTTTCAACCTTGCCTCCAGCATCTTTCAAGGCACGCCACTCATCGCTAGTAATGATACTCTACGGAAAGGGTTCTTCCAAGGACGATTCGTTTAATTTTATTGCATCATGAAATGCAACCGGTTCGTTCATTGCTTATGTTTGCTACTAAACGGTGCACACATTCCGTTCAGCAGCAAATATGAGCAATCCACGAGCGACTTTTATGTTATCTTGTGTTATGTTCTTGCAAATGTTTTGATGTGATAACACTACTCTGCAATGATATCCTTTTTTTTTATTAAACTCCATTTTACCAATAACCTTCGATGTGGATCCATTCTTCCTTGGAGCTAACGAAAATTTTATTCCAAAAGCATTCTTTATACGTTAAAACAACAATCAAACAGGTATGCAAAACTACGATTTATACGTGCATTTCATCCAAAGCAAAAACAAGAACTGCAATCACTAAAAACAGATCTGCATAAACGACTGACCACACCACTCACGGAGGGGTTCGTTTTTATCCTCTTTTTTATTCGGTCAGTAACGTATTTTTATCTCAATTTCATACACACACACACGCGCGCTGTCGTTGACGGTATTGAGTTATGGATTTCACAGTACTTTGCTGCCAAAAACGTGCCAACCTGCCAAACATTGGTGATCGATATTGAAACTGTAGCCTGCCCACGAGAGGGTGTTTATTCGACAACCGTTGCAACCCTGTACGGTTGTCCCATTCGGTTGAAATTAATGAGATTGCGTATTGGTCTCAAGAAATAAGACCCGGCCAACGTAAAATCATGTAGACGAGAATCGACTGTACAGTACGAGCTGTGCAAAATGTGTCTGAGGTAGCTTAAATTAAAGAACATGAATGATTAAACCAAGTACAGGAAGATCTGAGGATACAGGATAATTAATAGATATGTCGCTAAAAAGGTGTCAACAATTTCAAAATACAACGCAACTAGAGTTTGTACAGGAATTTAAGCTGGAATTTCTCGTAATCGTACATATCTAACCAGAGGATAGGAAAAATCGACACATTAAATTTTTAAGTGGTGTAAAAGTTAAATTAATCCTGATCCTATAGATTTTGCGAATATTAGTTTGCGTAGCTTACCGCCAGCCAACTGCTAACTTACCGACTAACTACAAGTCCTTATTGCTTTAAACAGGCGACTTTGAATGAATAATCGATCGCAATTATCAAGAACTGCTATACTTATAAAATATTTTCGTGAGAATTACAGTTTTTTCATTCATTTTTTTCATTGGCACAACAACTTCAAGAGATCAAGCCCTGCCATTTCTGTCCAACGTACGCGGGATTGGTCCGGATGGGAATTTGGACCGGTCGTGTAGTGTAAAGACAGGCGACGCTACCAATACACCAACGGGCCGCTCCTTACTGTCGATAGTTGTAATCAAATCAAAGATTCTGTCTCAAAGATTTTAAGCATTTTAGAAGCAACCCCTTTGGAATGTCAATGACTGTTCCGTCATAAGTTACAATTGTATTATTTTCTCAAATTTAATACATCCTAAGGTCTATGAAACCTCCTTTGGAGAATGAAAGAGAAAACTTTGTGTGTTAATTTAACAGCGATTTGTTACAGAGGAAATTCCTGCTGCCAAATCCGATTGGGAGTTCGGAGAAATTTGAGAACATTTTGACGGGTATGATGAATTTACACGCTGAAAACAGCCAGAAGCGGAATTTACTAGCCGCGTAAACAGCCAGAAGTTGTTGTTGGTTACCCTGGTAACATGAGAAACTTTGTTAGATGTTGTTCAAATACACATCGAATTACATCCCCATACGGCAAAATCTCATCACTTCACCATTTACGGAGATTCAATACAGAGTTGACAAAGATATTCAAGCGATACTGATAGCAACAGCAGGGTTAGAATGCATGTGCCTGTTAGTGTAAATTACATGAATTTAAAGCAAGATCAAAGAAAGAAACGCACCATTACCGGCGCATTCGAGAAACTTCGTGTGTTTCTATGGTATGTGAAAATAAATCTAAAAATATAAAATGTGCAATCGAATCTCATCTGATATAGACGTGCTAAACAACATTTCAGAAGGGAATTGTTCCCAATATTGCGAAAAAGCTATCGAGATTGATACCAAATTGGTACCAAACATTTCCACTAATAAAATGCGATTCTTAGCATTCTTATTTAAATCTACCAATTTTCCTATTTCAAGTTCTTCTATATGATTCTTAATTGAACCTTGCTTCTTAGTACCTCTTTTCAAAGTTCATGTTTAAGCCTATTTTTGTATATTCATTTTTGCAGTACTCTTTACAGCAAACGAATGCAAAAGTGCGCACCATCCATAATCATCCTTCACAGCAGATCCTTCAGCATTCAAAGAAATATCAGTACACTTAAAGTTCGAGAAATAAAATTCATAAACCTTAAAAGCTATCCGTCCAGTGCACCATCCAGTACCTGCGGTGAAAGTCATGTAATGCGCATGAGTTTTCTTTCAAACTGTGTAAAGTGTGCTCTATCCGTTTCTGATCCGTCCTTTACGCCTTATGACTTTGTCAATAGCTTTGAATTGATCATGAAGGGACAGAATCGATAGGTTTCTGTACGACGAAAAAGCAGACGATAGGCTTGATCGCTTTCCGTGTGGAAACACGGTTCGTTGTACCTTGGTCAACCAACACGAACTTCGCTAGACAAAAAAAAAGGAACTCAAAGGACATTCAAAAGGCAAGAGACTTTCACATTTGCATCACAATCAAAGTGTTCCACTCAATCACAGAGTACTGAAAGGGTGAACATGATTTTATTTGCAAAGTCATCACCGCCAAAGTCGTGCGACCCATTCTGTCAGCATCAGCAGTATAAAAGTGGTTCTTGGCGAAAAGGCCCACCAGTAGTACAAGGAACTGCAGCGAATGGAAAGCGAACTGCTTTCCCTTCGAGCGTGTTGAAATTATGAATTTCCCCCGAAAGGGGACAATCGCTCATGCGCTTGATATCACTTCGAACCGTTCACCATTCCGGGTATTGAATGGTGAAACACGTTCACTGATTTATGGATTAACGATGATTTGTCTGTGGTTTATGGCACTACCAGGATCCATAGCTCATTGTTTCCAGAAGGCGACCCATACAAAACAGTGGATGGGAATTAAATTTCCATACACGAAACAATGGTTTTATTATGGGTGTGACATTCCATCACAGTCAGCTTTGAGCCGAAATGAGCTATGATAGTTCAATGAACCAGAATCGAGAAATGGTGATCAAAGTTTGAAAATAATGGTGATAAACACTCCCCACACTGCTCGATTCCTTATTCCTACCTTATTGTTCTATTAACAATATCGCCCTCATTTAAACACATAAAGGATTCTTTTCTCACATTCTTCCGCTTCGACAATTAATCGTAAAATTTTATTACATTTTAATTGGAGTGTTGTTTTTCTTTCTGCTATGTGTATCCTTTACTAATCCTCTAACTCTCATTAACATGGTTGTTTTTCTACTTTTCTCTCATTTCATCACTCACGCTTCCATGCAGTTCATTTGTACCGTCGGAATTTGGTAGGTGCGTGCCTTATTCTTGTATCTTTTGCTCATACGTTTTTACCACCATTTCATATTAATTTACCAATTCTACGTGCTTCTACATTTGTTTGATCTTGTCGTAAATTATAAATGTAAAATATACGCACTGTTATACTATTCAATTCCATGCGGTATGCAGTAGATTTATAAACTAAATAATTTAAATGTCAAAAAAGCAAACGGTTTCTTAGACACAAACAATTACTACAAGCTGCCCCGAAAACAAACTTCAATTCCTGGCAAATGGAGGTGGGACGTGTTAGGAATAGTAATAAAATAGCAAATCTTGGGTTTTTTTTTCATTTTATCGATCGTAAAACCACCCCACACCCATAGAATGCCGGAAACAGTGCTGAAAGCTCTCCGCAACTTTCATCTTCGTTTATTTCGCATGCTGTGGGCAAACTTCGACACAAACTGCGTCACGTTTTGGTGATGCTAGATAGTGCTTTTAATAGAGTGTAAATTTTAATTACCGAAAAATTGAAATTGATTGCTGTAAAGCACGAATCGGAACGGCGGAGCGTTTAATCCGGGATAAAAGTTTTTGTGAATAAGGCCAACTCAGGCAACTATAACCTTCAATTCAACAATTCAGCAGAGAATTCGAGATGGTATTTTTTTCTTCTCCTTTTGGCATTTTCCAACCATTGTAATCTTGCTGGAAGTTCCTCTACCGTTTTGTTGTGCAGAGAAGTAACCTTTCCTTTTCCTTCCTTTTTGCTCTCGCTTTATGGTGTGGTAGTTGCACGGTGTTAAGTTGTCAACCTATTTTTACAGCTCAGTTTATTCGGCTTATCCTACTAGCCAAACTTAAGCGGAAGAAGTTTTTGGATCTATTTCAACTGGAAAGATTCTTTACCCAAAACTGCGAAAAAGTTTACCAAAGGACAGCTGTTGCTAATAGTGACTTCACGGAACAGGATAAAATTCCCAACAAACTGCACGATTATTCCAGGAGGAAACTAACACCGTCCGGACGACATTGGAAAGAGCTGTAAGGACATTCCTTCGGGGTGGATTGTACACGCTTTTCCGACTTTCATTTGCTCTCTGTTAAAAAGCTATATCTTCTTTCAGCGAAGAAGACAGCGTACTACTACTGCAACATGAATGAAAATCGCAGGATGCTGTATTATTCACCCCATCCCCGGAGGCGACAAAAAAGGGGAAAACTTTAAGACACTGGCGCACATTCTTTACCACTATTCTTCATAATGGAAGGCAACGAACCCTGGCCGAACGAAGATGGTAAATAAATTTGGATGAGAAAAAAGTAGACAGCAACGAACGTTTCTATGTTGCCATCGTTGTGCTTTCATACTGTAGCAGGTTTGGTCAATGCTTTCTCTACACCACCCCGCACCGGATCCATGGTGGTCTATGGGGCCTTTTGTTTTGCGTTTTTGCTGACGATTGTTAGCTTTTCATTACTACTACGCGCTTACGGACACATCCGCGAACACATTTCCGGACATTCACAGTGCGGAAAGACCATAGAATGACCGTAATTTCTTGCTGCTTGTTTCCGTCATCCGGAAAGCGAAAAGGATACGGATATTTCACGTTCTATTTTTGTGCACAGAACATTCCTCTTCCAATTAGCTTCCCGCTATTGACGAAGCTTACAAATAAGGCAAGAAAAAAATGAATCAGCCTAATCGATTAATTTCCCCCATATGATGCATTCTTGCGGGGGTCGATCGGTAGCCGTTGGTTATTAATTTGTGTGTCGCTAGTACTTTTTTTCTCTTTCCAAATTTCTTCTTCCGCTCAAAAAAAAAATCATCTCACGTCTGCAAAGTTGAAGTATCTTTTCTTACCTTACGTGTATTCCTGGCTTTCCATCTCACAGGTAGCCACATAGATGGGCAAAACATTACCGTTCAACTGCCACAACGACAAACACAAGTTACAGAAAGGACAAGAAACTCCCCGACTGACTATGTCATGCATGTTCCGTTGCTTCAAAAGGAAACATATTTTACACTCCAGCACGGTTTTGCTCTCTTCACCCATGGTGGTGCATCGAAGGATGTGCAGGACACTCACCGTACACTGCCGTGCATGCATGTGGTACGGTCATAAATTAAAGCACTTAAAAACTCAAGCAATTTCTTGCTTTTCTTTTCTCGCTGGTTCGTGCCCGGGGTGCTAGATGCTGTGAAATCCACCGGTCATGGGACAAGTTGTCGTAAAGTGAAGGAATGCTTATGAAATGATTAAACTTTTTGCGTAGACGACAAACGGGCTCCATTATGTAAGCAAAAGCTTTAATTAAATTGGCTGCACATACTACGTGCTTTGTAAAGGTTTTTTTTTGGCTGTGCATCTAACGACATTGAATGAATTTTGGATGTCCTTCACACAGAAATTGATACAGTTTTTGTAAAATATTATAGATTTTGGGTGATATATTGTATTTTTTTTTAATTGTTGATGTCATTCTTGAGTTTATGTTACGTTACGCGGTAAAAATAGTCGATGCAGACTCCATGGAAATAAAAAAAAACTGTCTAGACAATGATGGCCATAGAAATCATCTAGACATTCGTTGAAACAAAAAATGAGATTATTGATTGTTAGGAGAAGAGAGTTATGCGATATTTTGTCAATTATCCTCGATCATTACATAAATATGACGACCATTTCATAAAATCAACAAATACTTATTGACGGAAAATCATACATTGAAAGTTCCTCACTTCAGAACAAACTTCTATTGCAACCTATTTTTTCTGAAATACCTACCTTTCTAGTCGAATAATTCTAGCAATGACTAGAATGTAAGTATGCAAATGACTAATAATTTCAAAAATAGTTGACATCTAATAAGTGATTTTAACGGTATTCGATATTTATCGGTTGCGCATGCCTTAGTGGAATGTTACGGAGCATTAAAACATGTTATCGTTATAATCTAGAACAAACGTAAAATTCTTCATTATTTATTAGGTTATTATATTTGCTAGTTGGTATACTATTTGGTTCAGAACTCGATAACTTTGTTAAGACATGCTCAAAAGATAAAAATTATTTATAATGAAAATTAAACGTCAGCAGCCTTATTTCTCTGACAACCACTGTACGTGCATTTTTTTTTATTTTTTTTTACAGTTTTACAGAAAGAAAAACTTTTCTAATACCCGTTTTTGCTTTTAGCATGTCGAACTGCGCGGAAAAACAAAGTTGTTAACAAATTCGCGGAAGATATAACTGCTTGTTTCAATTCACGGAATTCGTTAATCCTGCATGCAATCAGTGTGAACAGAAATTCTAGCACAATTTTTTACTTCCTAACAATGCCCCCAAAATGGATGCTATTAGCTTTTTTAGAGAACTATATAACGACCAAATATTTGTTTGGAGGAATTCTACCCAAAAGTTTCCTTTGATGTTAACGCTTTCAAACGAGCGCAGCCACACTCAATACTTGCGTGTTCTTTGAAATGGTTACCGATGGTTACCTCTCACTACCGTATCGATTCCAACCTTTTCTACCAAAACAATGAGATACAAACCCAGCAATTGCAAACAATGTGTCCTCTGTGCACAAAATAAACTGGATGTTGTACATGATCATTCTGTAGCAAAGCCTTCCAGAATTGCCTCGGAAGCTAACCGCAGTAGAATCGAACAAAGCGCGTAAAATTACATCACAGCAAAGGCATAACGAGATGTGCATGTGGCCACGACAACAGGAAATTGCTTTTCTAGTGTGACGAGCAATAATGTCCAAAAAAGGGGAATTTTATCTCAACTTTGGACAGTGGCCAATGAAACCGGCACATTTTGTAACTGTTGTAATGGATAGTGTTTTGAAAAATAAAAAAAAATAATTTGGCTTAGGTTAAATCGCTTATATTACGACAGATGGTTAGGGTAATTAGTTTTTTTTTTATTTTGCACCGAATTTCTTCAAAATGCAAAGACACAGCTAAAACATAATAATCACATTTTCTTTACACCACAGAAAGTAAAATGTCAGCTTCATCTCCTACCTACAACGTCTTTCTATCCGATCGAATAGTATGAGTTATCCTAGATTTAATCCATTTTATAATCTTTTTTACATACGCTGTGCGAGAATACAGCCTTCTAGTGTCGAAACGAGCAAGTTTCAGGTGGGCAAATTTTGCCAAAAGCTCATCCAACGTCTTTTGATGCTCTTTCAGCATGCACAATTTCCTTATTTGCTTGCCACTGAGCCAGACACGAAGACGACTTGGCGTGTCGCTTTGATTTGTGGAAGCGTTATCAGTTTTCTATTTTCCTTCTTCCGTACCGAGAGACTATATTTTTTGATTGCCCTAGAAGTACTTCTGTTCCGCGCAGAAGTGTTTGAAAGTTCTTTCATGTAATACTCTGTGGAAAGTCAGCAGTTTTGATTGCAACGTTTCACTCTACTAGATACAGCATTATGGGTTATTTTGTCTGAAATATACGTGAAGTTTTATTGCTTTCGAATATTAGGCATTGCACTTATCATTATATTATTATACCGTAAATTTAAACAATGCAAGTTAAATTTATTTCATTTCGATGTGTCGCAACCCCGAACATCCAAACTTACGATATTTTATTTAATATTTGGCCAGTTTTGCGGCTCCCTTTTTTTCAAATATTATCCCGAGGGGATGGTTTTGAAGAGCGATCCTATAAATCATTTCCGTTATGGCGCTTCGGTGGTGTTGTTTTTTCTTGCCCTTCATTCTGTGTGCCTTACTGATAAAACTAAGGTCCTGACATAAACTTAACCTACTCAGTTTTCTGTGCGGGGGAGTGCTGTACGGACCACCCCACCAGGGAACCGAAAACAATGCCACCGTCCGTAAATATACAAACATTAGCTCGCGGTATCCTTTCCGTCTGGGGCTTTGTGTGAGAAGCTTCCTCACTGTCATCATCCCAAAAGCACACACGCAGAGAAGGGAAAAACACGTTTTTCCTTAAAGGATTATCTAACCCTGTTTGGGATAGTGTGGTTCAAATTTCCAGCTATGGAAAGAACTGTGATTTGAGTAGGTAAAACTGTGACTAAAACAGAAGACATCATCTATAACAAGAGGCGCACACAAACCGCCATATGCCGCTTACGAAAGCTAGCAACGAGTTGAGAAAACGAAGGACGAACTGTTAGTCCCTTACCACCCGGATACGTTTGCTCCAACAATAGGATAATAGATAACCAACACATCTAGTGGGAACGCAAACCGAAAAGGTTTAACACCCGGATCCGCATTATCACAACTTATGGTCTCTCCTCAGCAGTGCTCTTTGCGGGGGTTTCCCGCTCGAACGGGTGGCCATCGGTTGAACGTTTATTAATTTAGCGCCCTGAATTAGAAGCCAAAAAACTACCGCTGGAAAATGGAAGCGGCTGCTAGGAAGCTACGGAAAATGGAGGTGGAACGTAACGATGCAGGTCGAAGCTTTTCCAGCTAAAAACAAGCAACCAGAAAATGGGACGTGAAAAGCGGGGATAAATTCGGTAGATGATTATGATACGAAGAGACCGTTTTTAAACACGTTAGGTCGGACGCTCGTAGTTTCACATTTTAAACATTTATTTTTACTTTAGACCATCCCCGACAGAATGTGTTATTTGAGTGGGAAGTGATTGTGCACACTGTGTGTAAAATATAATCGTTGTGAAATATTATCCTGCTAACTTTACACTTTGCAGAATGCTAAACATTGTTATTCATGATTTAAATATTTTCATATGCGTTATGATTTGTAGCGAAACACAAACATAGCTTCCCTTTTCAGAAGCTTTTTTGGTAAAACTGTAAACATATTATAGTGCAAAATTCCACATTGTTCCCAAATTCGCATACCACTTTTCTCAATTCTTACCGATCATCTACATGGGGCGCTTTTAGCTCGCAGCTCGCACCTTAACATTAGTAAACATTGTTTGTCGAAAAGTTGGTATTGTTGGTTGGCATATGAAACGTCGTTTTATCCTTTACTGGAAAACAATTTATGAAAATTGAGATTGTGAGCTGTGAGCTGTTGCAGCGCATCGTGTAGACGATGCATTACGCTACTATGCAACCATGCTTCAGCCAAAGTTTTGTTTGAAAACATGCTGTATCAGAACATTCCCATCAGCACACTGGGAGTATGTTTGCTTTTTCCTTTCGGTAAAATAGTTTACCGTGCGTAGATTTTTTTACCAAAATAGTATAATTCGTTTTATTCGCTGATGATGGTACCAGCAAAAGATGCACTTGTGGTTTAAAAGTATATATCGTATGCAGAACATATGAGTAAAAATAACATTCCAGAAAATATGTTGAAAGTTGACCACAGGGAAACGAAATTTTATGTAAATGTACATGATAAAAATCACTGCACGCGTGTACGATCCGTTACGTACATGTTGCAGCAGAATGTTACCATAGTTGAATTTTTTTAACACGTGTGACCAAGCCGATTTAAAACAAAAGGAGAAAACCATCCCATAGCTACGTTTAAAAATTGCCCATAGAAAAACTTTTGCTCAACCCGGCAGCGGTTGACTAATAGCGTTATAAAGCACTCTCTAGACGACGATGCCACTTGTTTCGTTTTATACAGGTACGACCGTTTAAAGCAGCTCACAAAAGCAGGTCACAAAAGAAAGACTTCAATTTTTGATTTGATGAGCACTAAAAGCTGACAAATACTATTTCGTATACGTTGCGTACTATCCACAAGGCGAAAATTGCAGTGCTAGGCACTCTAAAAAATCAGCTTTTAGCCAAACAATCATGCTACAATAAAATTGTTTTTTAATCTATTTTTCGCTACCAAGTCGAACGTTTTACCTTTAATATGTATTCGAACTCCATTCGAAAATTGTTTTCCCAGTTTCGATCAGGGCTAACACTTTGCAGCAAGGAAAATCGTTTGCTCTTCTTCTGCTGGAAACAGAAACCAATTCTGCTTGTCGTACATTTTTCTAGCTGTACGGTTTCAAGTGTTGCAGCCCACGGTAGGTTTTAACACATTTTGAGGGTAAATTTAATCGACGAAAGCCGACAAAACATAGAACCGGAAGCATAAGCAAACGCAAAACATTGTGCTGCAGGAGATTATCTAATATCACACAGTGCGGGCATAGTACTACGAGTATAGAAAATCATTACCCAAAACAAATATAAATAAATCAGTGCTATTTTATTTGCCTTTTTATGCTATCAGTACTCTCATTTCAATATTTGTTTTCCGCTTCCAAGTTTCCTATCATGGCTGATGATGTTTTGTCCTTACATCTCCTAATTCAGCTGTAAAATTGCGTTCGATATATCTCGTCTCGGTCGACAAGTGGTACGAACATTTCCATTAGAGTGTCCTTATCTATTGCGTTCCCCAAAACCTTCGAATTATTGTTGCGGATCGACGACAACTTCTACCATCTGTGTGGGAAATGGTATCTGTTTACCCAAACCCTGCATCAGTTCGCTGTGGATCTGCCATCCAAGCTCTCCTAGCGTATTGTGTTTCACCTATTTAAAGCTTACTACAAATGTCATGCCTTCTTTCTGACTCGTTGCAGTTGTCATCATGTGCGCCAGTCCGTCGACAATAAGGGAAATTATGCTAGCGGCCGCCGAATTGAACATGGTCAACAGTGGCGAGTACGTGTTCTTCAACATCGAAATATTTGGAAGGTATGTGTTGGAAATTGGGGAAACCAATCACACGATGGCTCTAGGTTTGCTGTTTGTTCACTTGATTGTTTGTCCGTTCGGGGATTATCCGCGGAGTATAAACACGGTTGTGTGATGAATGAGATTTCAAATCGAAAAAAGAGACAAAGGAAATCTGAGGATTGTGTGCACACAAGGTTTACAGCGCAATGGAAGAAGATTCCTACTTGATTTGAAGATAAGTCAAACATCGAACAATGTTTCGAAACAAAAGTTCGAGCAATGAAATTAATTTAATCTTATCGTACATTCATTATACGTCAGTTAAATTTTTAAATTATCAATTTATAGCAATCATTTGATTAAACATCATCGCACGGGTACACACTTTGCATGTAAAATATGGTATAAAGCAACAGTTTCGGCTAAATTGAACTTACTTCCCGTTAGCTCTTTCTATCTTTTCACCATAATTTCTCATCTATTAATGTATTTTATATCGCCATCTCAATTTTTCTCACAGCAGAATTGGGATTTAGTGCAATATATTCGCATAGCTTCCGACACAACTAGTCGCACTCAAGCTACCAACTCTCCGGCTTGAAGGACTTATCTTAAACCCTCCGGTATCCTACCGACGCTATCCGCCGACTTCTGTATGTCTAAAGTCTAAAGTTCCTCTTGATACTTTCGCGAACGGAGATCCTCCTTTACTATACTTCAACGGTACGGACAGCTGATACCCGAGTACATTTCAATGGAGCAACTAAGAAATTTCCATTTCATTTTCGTAATAACCCAACGACGTGGTTGTTCTTTTCTTGTGCGTCTTACCAATGTCTCATCTCCATTGCGACACATTTCCTTGGCCACCGAACGATGGCGCTTGTTTTGCATTCAAATTCATTCATCTTGGTTGGTTATGTTTTGTGCTTGTCGTTCCATTCTTGGTTCCAACCCGTGCCGGGGATTGAAACTCATCCGTTGAGCAGCATGACGGCAACGAAACAACCGCCCTGGTACGCCAAAAACGACACCGACGAGCGCAACCAGAAGGCAAAGGAAGCGTTCACCGCCTTGCTACAGGTGGTTGCCCGCGAACCCGAGGACGACGAATATCGCCGGTTTTCCGAGGAGGTAAGTTCCATATTTTTTTCCCCCGTGAAATCCACCTAGCTGCTGAGTCACTGGGGTCCGCTTACAAGAACGACGGTCAAGGTCTGAAAGCTTTCGGAAAGCTCACACCGTTCTCGCTGTGGATGTGCAAAGTCTGTTTCAATTACTGCTTATCGCACCGGGCATTAAACCTGACATGAGAAAGGAGTTGACGAATAGAACAGAAAAAGGTAGCAAAGTGACCACTTTGGATCATCCGGTACGTCAGTGGGGAAAACCGGGCAGAAAAGCACTGCTTCATTTGTGCGGTGGAAGCTGTAGCTGTGTGGAAAAAGTTTCCATCCACCACAGGAAAACCGAGAACAATTGGAACGCTGTTGAAAGCCCGCATGCTATCTGTCTGTGTCGTCCTGTTTTATCTTCCGACTCGCTGGATCTATCGAAAGTCTCGACGGAGAATGCATGACAAACGTCATGCCAACTTGAACCAATCGTGGTTTAGGCGAGAGAAATTTCTGGACGTACATGATTTAATTTTTCTGTCCCATATACCACTGAAGAGTACAGGACACTACCTTTAGGTTCTCCACCACCCAGAGTCTGTCTGGTTTATGTTACACTTCCAGTGATAACATTCTTCTGATCCAACTATTTCAACAGATTATTGGCAAAAAGTTCTAAAAGTGATGGTATTCTGCATGGCCGAACAATCCCGACATAGGACACTTTTCCACTTGTGCTTGCTGACCCGTAGGAATACGTTTAAGAATGCGTTCCCGTTGGAAAGTTTTTCATCAGTTTTAGTAACGAATTTGTCAGCAACTATTCTGGACGTCTGTAACGGCGTAGAACGATTTTACGATGGGATTTTCACGCAAAAAGTTTTTGCATCTCAGGCTACGGTGGTACGAACAGTGAAATTTGTTCCTTCAATAGTTACACGAGAAGAATTGAGCCACTTCAACCACTATTCCCTTGTTTCTAAACTGACCGTTTGCGTTCCTTTTCTTTTGCGTACTTGCATTGTAGATTTTAAATTTCAACCAGTACTCGAAACATTATTCTGCGGTCAGTATCGCTGATAAGAAAAAAAAACCCCTTTTGTAGCTCAACTTCGAAAGCAATTAAGTTTCTTAATCCACGACGCAACAAACAAAACCCCATCGTGCTCAGGCAATAAATACATACTACTCTAAAGTGAATCGTTTGCAGCACGTTGCCCTTTCTGCCTCCGGTGATGAAGCACTAAAGTTCTCAGAATCCGCAGCACGCACACACACTCAACGTTTGACCACTTTTCCGGTTTGCTCATTTGAAAAAAAAAAAAACGAAACGTTTTCCTTCTCGTATCCTGGATGTGAAGAAATCTCCCCGCAATGAAGCAGTTTAAAATCCTATTTTCTTCGATTTTGCCATCGGTTCGTGAACGGTGCCGCATTCGGAAGTCTTCAATCCAATCCCAATCCCACCGGGTACGTGACGGGAATCGTAAAGCTTTGGAGAAGTTCGTCTTGTTAGGGCATATGCTTTCAGCCATGTTTGCCACGCGCGTTTCGTGGGTTTGTCTAACTTAAACAAGATTAAGTGTCCCTTCCTGCGTATTTGACGTTGGGTCTAGGTTATTTGGTCTCACTTTTTTGTTATTCTTCATCTCTCGCTGAACGGTAGGTGAAGGAACTCACTAAGACCAAGTATAACTACACGTATGCTGAGGATGAACCCGTTTCAACGTTCGTGACGGCATTCTACGATGCGGTGTTGCTGTACGCATATGCCCTCAACGAAAGCATTGCGCTATTAGGAGAGCAGCGGGCACTTCGCCAACCGATCAACGGCACACACCTAGCCAAGCTGATGTGGGGTCGAAGCTTTAAGGGCATTACCGGCAACGTGACGATAGACTCGAACGGTGACCGTATATCGAACTATTCGCTACTGGATCTCAACCCGGATACGGGACTGTTTGAGGTTAGTAGACGACGAAACATACGTGCAATAGCTGCAATACATGAGTTTCGCATACGTTCGCAGGTTGTTGCAAACTATTACTATGGAGGAGGTCTTCAGTTTGTTGAGGGTAAAGCTATTCACTGGGCAGGCGATCGTACAAAGGCACCTCCAGATCGGCCAACCTGCGGTTTCGATGGATCGCTGTGTCCAGATAATTGTAAGTATGACCTGTAAAGATCACCCAAAAGATTATGTGTACATAATCCATCCCTTTTATGTTACCTTCACTCCCAACGTTCCACAGCACTCCCGGGTTACGCAATTCTGTCCCTTGTACTTGGTGTGTGTGTGGTGTGCATGGGCATCGCGTCCATCGTTGGCTATCGGCACTACAAACTTGAAGCCGAGATAAATTCCATGACCTGGAAGGTAAACCCGAACGATGTACTGTCCTGCAATCCCAGCCGGGGACATCGGGGCAGCTTCCATTCGATGGTCAAACGGGGCAGCCAAGCTGTAAGCATATTTCGGGACAATCCGTCCGGCAATCATGAAAACCAATCGATAGTCCCGTTTTTCTCATTGCAGACGATCTATTCCGAGGACCTTAACTCGCTGCCGGGCGATCGACAGATCTACATCCATTTCGGGTTCTATAAGGGCTGTAAGGTGGCAATCAAGAAGATCAACGTACAAAACCTAAGTCTGACCCGCTCGCTAATGCTTGAGTTTAAGCGCATGAAGGACATTCAGCACGATCATCTCGTGCGGTTCTACGGTGCATGTCTCGATCTGCACCCTGACCCGTTCATTTTAACCGAGTACTGCCCGAAAGGATCACTGCAGGACATTCTGGAGAATGAGACGATCAAGCTTGACTGGATGTTCAAGATCTCGCTCATGCACGACATCGTAAAGGGTATGGCTTTCCTGCACTCGACCGATCTACACTCGCACGGTTCGCTTAAGTCATCCAACTGTGTCGTCGATTCGAGGTTCGTACTGAAAGTGACGGACTTTGGGCTGCATCAGCTGCGTCGTAGCATGGAAGACGGCGACATCGAAAGTTACGCTTACTGGCAGAGTAAGGTTTATGGCTATATTGTTCCAATGGTAACCACCTTCCTAACGTGCTGTTCATGGTTAATTATATTCGTAGAACTTCTCTGGACCGCTCCAGAGCTGCTGAGAGATCCCCAGTGTCCCCCGGCGGGCAGTCAGAAAGGTGATGTCTACTCGTTTGGCATCATCATCCAGGAGATCGTATCGCGCCAAGGTCCATTCTACCTCGGCACAGAGGAAAAATCTCCCAAAGGTAAATGTAAACAGCATGTTTCATCCATTTGACACACGATGTCGGCGACGACACCACATAAGAAAACAGCATATAGCCGGATCAACACCTTCCTCTCTACTGACGGTTCTGTTCGATGCCGGTAGTTTTCTGTTCGCTTCTTCCAAATCTTCCAACCACTTTAGCCGCGATTGTTTCCACATTTCACCCCGGGTTGATCTTCCCGCGGCCATCTTTCTCAGCGACTCTTCGATCGTTTGCTCCCAGCTTTGTATGATGGGCAGTTTGTATGGTCGGTATGATTCCTTCTGATGTGAGGGTCGTCTTAGGTAGTTGCTGACTAGCTCCTTGAACGGATGGCGCTCCTTCGGTCGATACTCGACCACACTTCCCTGTCGCATGACGGTGATGGGTTTATCGAATGCGAGAAGGTTCTGTTCGTATTGTTGACTAGGACCCGCTTCTTCATCACGTGCATGTATCGCTCGGTTGTCTGCATCCCTGTCCTGTCGTACTTCTTGTTCACGCCGTATCCGTTCGAGATATTCAGAAAATTCGGATTTTCGCGGTATTTCATAAATTTTATAGCGCGATTTAGTTCCCACCGGTTTGACAGGCGGCCCACTGGACGGACCTGCTGTTTGCTGCTGTTCGGTGGAAGTTCTTCCACGATGCACTGGTCGCAACTGTATCGTTACTGTTTTGGCACTTTTTTTCGAAGACATTTCAGAGAATGCAACCGATGGAACACAGTTTGTTTGTATATTTCACTAATAATTTATCTGCTTCACATCATAAATCAAACAAGTAATAATACGATTAAACTGTATACTTGATTACGTTGACGTATTGGACGACTACGCCTGCTAGATCGTTTATCTTATGTGTGATGTGGTAATTTGTTTACAGAAATCATCAAACTAGTCAGAGACGGACCGGGACTGATGGACGTTCCTTTCCGGCCAAAGGTGGACGAATCGTCGTACGAGGATGTTAACAACATAATGGTCAAATGCTGGGCCGAAGATCCAGCAGATCGGCCCGATTTCGGTGGGCTAAAAACGATCATCAGAAAAATTAACAAGTGAGTAGAATTGTTCCATTTACTAAAGAAACTATTCATTTCAATTTTAGCTCAAAATTTCATTTAATTCTAAGTTACCTATCACCTATCCAAAATTTCATCTAACTATAAGTTACCTATTTCTGCCTCGCTGAGTCTACTACAACACCATGGTCATGTTACATGAGTGCTTACATGTGCTCCAGGAGCACACACAACTTCAGTACAACGTAAAAACGCTGCGTGAATGAAACTCATACAACACGCAACATTCAAAATGTGCTCCGTATTATGCTTTATTTTTCTGTCTCCTTCTCCGGATTTCTATTGCTTTACAACTTTACCAAACCGGTAATTGAATGTTCAATGGGACGCCTAATGAAAGCGAACAGCGAAAACACATATTCACACGTACCGGCCACTGAATCAGCAAGAACGGCGAACCATAATCAATCTGGTAAATCGAATCCTGATTTGGCCCGAGTCAAATTTTCGGACCAAATCTAGCGAACCAATCAGTAAAAGCGACAGAAAGGATGTTTTATCATTTCAACGCGTCGGTTCCGGTTAGGTGTGGAAAGCTCTCTAACTTTTTGGAGATCCTTAACTCCCTATGAAGGGCCAATATCATATCGACGGAAGAGAAAAAGAAACCCATAACCATCCACTTCTTTATATCGTCTACACCTTAGATATAAACTTCCATTGCTCATTTTTTTGCTCGTCAATAAATCAATCCTCAGAAAGTTTGACTTCCATCTAACCCGAACCAAGTTTCGCAGTTCATTAACTTTTGCTAGTTTGCACTGAATTAAATCAACCCACGGTGTTGTTTTGGACGTTCTTTCGCAAACCTCCACTCGGAGCCAATGGTTTAAACGGAAGCGACGAAAGTATGATGATAAAATCCGTTCCTTCCATTCATTGCTCGCCCCCATGGTAAGCTTTTCCTGTGGGTTGGGACAGTTAGGAAACATTAAACGGAAATGCCGACGGCAGGAAATCGCATCAAATCGTTGGCAATTTGTCAGCTTTCTTGGCCGGGAGTGTGTTCATTTCGATCCTTTCGTACATAAAACGACCGTCTGTTTCAATTTGCACCTTCATTCGCTTGCTTCCATTCCTGCTCTCTGCACAATGAAGTGATTGGGGAATTATGTTTTGCTGGAAGCCTGTGTGTAAATAACATAACGTTCCTCACAAGACAATAATTATAATCGAGCAACGCAGTGAAAGCGACAAGCTCAAGCAGGAATGTTTAATCCTTTATTTACATGAGAGCTGGCCTGTTTGAAGACATTCTTTTTTACGTCAATAACAGATAGCTTTTCTATCCAGCTTTTCAGTGCATTTAATGTTTCAATGTTTCTGACTGAAACTAATACCGGTAATAATACTATCGTGAATATGAACGGTTTTTTATGTTAATAATTCCAAATATTTCAAATAATAAGTAGTATAATAAATTAAAAATTAACTTTAGTTAAACATCTTTAGTTGTTTGACGATTATTTCCTAGTTATTAACCAGAACTACTCCTAATAGCACATATTTACCAAATATTTTTCATCAAACACAGCAATCTTTAACATTTCTCCTTCACAACTTCATTAATTTATTTTATGAGATTCTTTTGTGTGGTTTTCTTTTCCACTCTTTTGGAATAAATCTTCTCCCCAAATGCGCCACCATACATACCAACCCTTTTTGTGCTGTTGACAGGATCGATCATTCAATCAGAGCTTAATCCTAACCATCGACAACTGCAATCTCTTATCGTTCCATCAATCCTTCTCATCTTTCACCTTCATTCATCGGAGCGAACTGTGATTTAATGTTGCACTCATTTAACCTCTTATCGATCAACTCTATCGGGGAATCAACGGCAGCGCACCATCTGTGCTTGTGTGCCAGGTGTACACGTGCACCGTATTCTGATCGATGCGTTTTCTGCTTCCCTATTTCATCACTCTCAAACGACGCCCCATAAAAAAGCGCTAAGCTTTCGCCCCACCCAGTCGACTAGCGTCGTGTGCATAATACAGGCAGATAAAGAAAAAAGTAACAAGAGTTGGCGAAGGGTTCTTTTTTTCTCTAGCATAAACCGTCCCTTGCCGGCTCAGCTCACGATACGTCACAAAAAAGAAAAACAATTTCCCGTCAAGTTTCGTTCTGACTTTTTTGTTTATTTTCACACAACAATTCTCATTCAACCAAACCGGCGAATAAACATCAATTTTACGTAAAATAACAAAGCGAACAACCGTTCCATTCTACCACGTGTGCACGGTGGAATACAAGGGACTTGATTTGCCTTTTAAAGTGTGCATGGTAAAAGGGAAAGTATTACACTTTTCAACGGGTGTGTGGTCGGTTCTGGAGCGTGAGCTGGAACGAACATTGATGGTGTCAATAATGAGAACCGCTTTTGAATGATTGCTTGCTATGGCAAGGGTGAAAGCTGTTGGAAAAGGATTGCATTCCGCAGGCGACAAAATATAACCCATGAAAGCTTTCCCTTGTAAAGCGTATAATGTAGACCGCAGGTACAACAGTACAACTGACGATTGTGTGTTTTAAACACAGTACAACTGATGAATAGGTGCGTTCTATTGGTGGTCTATTGGTAGCGGTTTTAGATGGCAGGACCTGTCCAAAATGATATATTTCAAACAATATTGTCTGATTAACTTAAAAAATGCCTTATGAAGATAAAGTTGCAAAGAAATAGCGAGAATTTACTTAACTTAGCTCATCCTTACCTAGTTGTCCCACCATACGATCGCATTTTATTGTTATTGAGATGCATATTTTTGGTTAAACAATGTATTTATAAGTATGGAGTTTTTGTTAGTGAGAGAGTTATAGAGCTTTCGACTGAAACTCGTCAATTTAGTCGCCATTTCTGAATTATCTTCAAGTTGAGCTCACATCTGCTAAAGTAGATCTTGAACACTTAATATTAAAAGGCATTTTGACCTCAACTAACTAAGTTGGAGCCATTTGGCAGATGACAGATGAGAAAACTCCGCACAGTTTTACATTAATTTTGAACAAGATCCTGAAAGTGGAAATTATTCTCCATCCACTTCAGTGCAATCTAGACAACTTGAATATAATAAAATATTCAAAACCTCTTAGGATATGAGGGGAAACGATCAAAAAGCTCACATTAAACACTGCAAAAACCCTTGCAGCTCCATTTGTTGTTGTTTTTTTTATTTAGTCTTATTAACAACAACAATGCATTTTAATTCAAAATTAAAAAAATGATTAAGTGGTAGTTACTGCAACAGGTTATAAACTCCATTCTCTGCAGATTAAGCTACTTTTATTTCCAACCAATTCAACAAATTACTTTCCTGTCACAAAGTTTAGCTCAAAGTTGATTAGAATTCACTTCGCCGCTCACCATATTGAGTGGTAATTGCTGAAACGATACCAATTAGAAACGGAAGAAGCCCAGCATCGGAAAATCCGAACATCACAAACCAACACCACCAGAGCCCGAGCGACTATGAATGAGCTCTTGGTTTCTGTTCTTGGAATGGACTTAATGCAACGGCAACCGAACAGGCACGACAGTTGGTTGTTATTTTAATTAATACCCACTGCTACCCTTACCACATCTTACGCATCGGCTACAGGATGCGTCAGAATCCGATCACAGTTCACTATTACTGGGAACCGGTGGTTTTGCTTGGTGTGACGATACTTCGTAATGTTGCTCGGTATGAACAGTAGAATCAACAGCCAGCGTGTGCCCACGTAAACAGAAAACCCAACAGCCACAGAGCCTAGACCATATTTAATTGCCTGCCAACATCGAACCACAGAGAAGGAAAAATTATTTCTCAAAAAGGCATCTCTACTGTGACGCTGGCACAATGCCAACCAATGTACGGGTGAATAGAAGGGAATTATTTCAAAATACTCCATGGATAATACTATTACCAGCCAAAAAAGAAACTTTCACATTGTTCGATTGTTTTCCCTTCGGCAACGATATTTTTGCGTTTTGTTGAAAACTAAAGCACCGAAAAACAAACATCTCCTAGCGTCGCAAGCGGACGGGAGTTTTCGCTCGAAGGAAAACTTTTGGCCATCATCGGCGAATCAAACCGTTTAATTAGCAGCAGCCAACATTGAATCAACAATCCAGCTTACCGTTTCTACCACTTGTCTGCTGCCCATCGTGTTGAAAGCAAACTACTGCTGGCCATCTTGGTGCTGCACGCAGATTAAACCATCGTTCGCATGGAAGCGAACGACTGCTAACGTTCGGGTTTTCAATATTCTTTCAACGTTACGTTGTTACACAGAACGTTTTTCCATCTGTTTGAGCGTCATTGTCTTTGGGTTTGAAAGCATGAAAGTTGGGTTTTCCCGTTTTTTCCGCGTTGGGTGCAAACAGTAGATGGGTTGTTTTTCTTTCGCAAACGTCTCATTTTCTTTGCAAAAACATAATAAGAATGGTTAGGATTGTACGTGAAGAAGGGCAATTTTTCCCACTTCGACGTTGTTTTTTTCTCAATTATTCAGTATTTTCTTTTGCGAACGAAATTTTTCTTTGTGTCCAATAATATTTTTCCTTCACATTCTTTCCCTTTCCACAGAGAAAATGAATCTGGTAACATATTAGATAATTTATTGCAACGCATGGAGCAGTATGCGAACAATCTGGAGGCCCTGGTGGATGAGCGAACGCAGGATTACTTCGAGGAGAAGCGCAAGTGCGAGGAACTGTTGTACCAACTGTTGCCCAAGTAAGTAAGCAGCAGTTGAGCGCTGATAGAAGGGTGTTTGTAGTTTGTCTCGTTGCTCAAATATACAATTTTTTGCAATTCCATACAGATCCGTAGCGGCACAGCTGATCATGGGCAAATCTGTGATAGCGGAAACGTATGATCAAGTAACTATTTATTTTAGCGATATTGTAGGCTTCACCTCGATTTCGGCGCAAAGCACCCCGATGCAGGTCGTCGATCTGCTGAACGATCTCTACACCTGTTTCGACTCGATCGTCGAAAACTTTGACGTGTACAAGGTAAGCTGTGAGTATGTTATCAAACAAAAGCCATTTTGAAAAAAAAAACGATCAAAGAAAATCTGAACTAACGGACAAAAAATAATGCTATCATGGGTAAATGAAGTCGCTGGGAAGTGAAATGCATTGCTCTTTCAAATCCACATTACATTACATGATGTGAACGAATAGGTAGAGCGAAAAGCTGTCCAATAGCTTATTTATTTATGAAATCATAAAAGAACTGTAATGCCAAAGAATAACACATCATCATCTTTCTTAGAATAAGTTTATAAACAATCCAGTGTATCCCACTACCTTCTCAATGACTTCGGTTTTGAAATGTGATTTTGGGGGGGAGTCTTTAGCTTTGATGTACATTAGCTACAACTAGACTAGACGTATGAGACCTTCCCTATGTCTAATATCTCGGCGGTTGGTCTATTGCACTTTGGTGCATGTGAATAGATTGTCTGTTACATGAACTTATATTACACTATTATTATTATTACTTTACATTAGAACCTGTAGACCCTCTGGACACTATCAAATCAAGAGGAATGGGGGGGGGGAATCTCAACCCGACTACTTCTTGCGTACATTTCCTGAGGCTATAGATACTAAGAAAAATAAATTTTAAATCATCGAAGAAGCTACTCGATTAAAAACATGCCCGTTGGTTATTAAAATATTGTAGATTTGATATTGCTGACGGTCCACTGTGTTAAGAAACAAGCACATACTTGAAGTATTTTATAACGCTTTAAATGTTCTTATCAATCGTCCTTTCACCCATCACCAAACATCATAAAATCGTGTCCTAACTGACTAACGGGCATATGTTGCTTTCCCTCTACTATCCGTAAGATCCCATACGTCTCCCCATAAAGTCGCTACAAATGTTTCCACAAAAAAAAGATCTTTTTATCGAAAAAGACGTAAACCTACCTACCTTCCGGGCGTCAACACATAACCTTCCTACCATGACTCCCATCTGCCCATAACCCCTGTATTTTGAATCGAACGAATGTCATCGAACGGCAATTAATTTCCATTTCTTTCGATACCTTCGATCCAAAAAGCTGAATGGTTTGGGTACCCTAGGGACAGGGTGTGGGATGTGCGTCACCATACTTCCATCTTAGATTCATGCGCCAAACGCCAAAGCAACAGCTGTGCTCGTCCAGATTTGAAAGCATGAAAGGTGTTGGAAAATTTGGTTTGTTTTTGTTGCTTTTGGGCAAAGTGACACCCAAGAAAGTAATGATACACTCTCACACACGTCCACATCTGGGGTAGAATTTTAATGCGAATTTTAACACATAAACTGATCTGCGATGGAGCGACATATGTTCCCATGCGTATCTATCATACGCGACTCGTATCGCCGTCAGCCTATTACACGGTATGTGTAATTGCCGACGAGGTGTAAGGATGTCGTAATAATAAAAAACATTAAAGTTTTTTCAATGGGTTTCGAGAATAACTTGGAAAAGTTGCAACCTAAATGAGAATACCGAACAATTTTAATACAATTTACTTGTGTCTGAAGACATGTTTGTGAGAAATGGAGAAATTCTTCATGCGTTGGAATATTTAAATATTACATTACGTTGTTTCTAATTTATGCCACAACGCTTTTATTGTTTTCATGGAATGCAATGAATATCATGAACATTAAGAATATATTTCAGTGTTACATTATTGGTTGTTTTGTTGAAACCATTGCTAGAATCACTTTTGGTTGAAAACATTGTTACAAGAACAGTTTACACAAGTTTACACAAGGACTTTTGTAATTAAATTGCTGTTTGATTAATTTTGTAAACAATATACTTCCATCATAAAATACCATCAAAAACGTGTTTGCCATCTTGCTGGGGAATATTTTTTTGGTAAATTCAGTTGTGAAATAAATGTGAATTATAATCTAAATCCAGCACGAAAAGCATTGGTCACAAATGTATTAGGTTGATAATAGTGTAAATTTTTCGTTTTTGGTTGATTTTTTTTTGGAAAATCACAATAATGAGGTACGATCGAGCTTTATCTCGCCTTACCCATACCTTATCCCTCCGATATATATGAATATATTCATCTCGTCTTTCGTGCTCTATTTTCTTGCACGTTTCCAGATGTATGTTGGCGTTTTCAGACTTTACAATATAATTTTTCCGTTAAGAATTTTTCAAATTTCTCGCCTAGTTCCACCAACCGGAACGTTTTAACAAATAAATGCCTGATGTGTATCCATTTTAAATAGGATGAAACTACTATTTTATAATTATCATCATCACTAATGTTTCTTCCCTTTCCGTACGCTTCTTTACTGAAGGTTGAAACAATCGGCGACGCATACATGGTAGTGTCCGGGCTTCCGGTGCGGAACGGGAATCTGCACGCGCGGGAAATCTCTCGCATGGCACTCCGGTTGCTGGCGGCCGTTTACAAGTTCACCATTCGTCATCGGCCCAACGAGCAGCTACGGTTACGGATAGGACTGCACAGTGGTAAGTCACCAAAGGATGATAATTGCGGATGAGACCGGATGCTGTGAGAGCGATTTAAAATATGGCTTTTTTTGTTTTGCAAGTATCTTTCTTCCCAAAACTTGCGTGACAGACGCGTTGTGACATGTAGATAAAAAGTTTCCAACGCTAGCAGAAGATGAACCACTTGCTCTCTATCATACAGCCGAAGTGGTGGAACTGTGTGTTTTTTTTTTTTTGGTGCCGTAGCTACTTCAGCCCTTGTCACCAGCAGTCCATTAAGTGAGCTACCCGGGATCGTCTTTCAAAGCTGCTGTGGCAATCACAACGGCCGCTTATTAGGTGTAAAGTTTGTCACTGACTGGTGACATACTAAAGAAACGGTCGTCACGGTCGAATGTTAACTTCCTGTGCAACAGATGGCTTATCAGCATGCCTGGCACGCGGTACCCAAAGCGAATGTTAAGCGTCGCGCAGCTGAGGAAGAAAACATTTGGAATTAAAGCCCCATTTAGCCTAATGTGTGACGGGAGCTACACTTTGAGTTGAATGTTAAATGTTAGCATGAAGTGTCTGTAGTTGGTGGTAAGCTGTAAAATAAACAATCGAAGCGGAGGTTGTTAGCGGAGGTTAAGGGCTATCACTGAGAGAAAGGAATATCATGTTGAAAAATATGTTTAGAAAACCTCGCTAATGTGAGTTTTAGAACGGTGTGCTCTAGTACTATTGCTAATTTATACCAATCCAGAGTTTGCGGTACTATAGAATTAGGGTATTCTCAACCCCGACGAATACTCGTACTTTCACTACTATCTCAAGATCACCAACAAGGATTCATGTTTTGAAGTGTTTTGTGTGTCATACTATGGAAAATAACGGAAACCATATTTGGAATTATGGTATTTTAGCTTTGCGGTGCGATGTCTCATATATATGGGTCTCCATCAAACTTAGTTGGCGTTCTACTGCACGAAGAAAACGAATGTTCCCCTAAAGTACTAGTGAGTACAGTACTATTGTTCGGTACAGTTCACTGTTGGGAAGCTGAGATTGGGTTCCATGTGAAGAAGGTTCTGTTACGTTGAATAAAACTTACTGAAACTAATAGTAGCTAATGATTCTAATCTTCTCTGCGATTGGACCTAGTTAGAGTATCACTTTGTAACTGTATCGGTGTCCAAATCTAACCCTTAACCTTTTTTCTACTGAAAAATACCTTCACTGCTCCCTTCGTCTGATTTGTTGCTATCGTGTGGTGTTATTCGTGAGTCTGTTGATATTATTATGGTAGGAGCGTTCCTCACAACATAACCTCTACCAGCTAACAAAGGGGTCTTACTGTACACAGTGACCGATGTTTTTGTCCAAATTCCACCACAAACGTATCATTCCGATGGATCAAGCAAATAGTATCCAGCCTGAACTGATCAGTTCATTTAAAATGAACGGCAGAATTGAACCTGTGGCAAAAAGTGAACATGTTCGGACATCTCCCTGATAGCAGAACATTCAGGATAAAACGTTTAGGATAAACGGGAAGTTTTACAAAACAATCCATTTGTTAGCCTTTCAGTGCTGTGCTGATCTTATCTACAGTGGGCATATGTTGCATTTAGTTCTATTAAATCACATAATATAAGAACGTACAGTTCTAGCACAAGGTTTTAGTAAAGTAATGTCTTCTAAACAACAATAACAATCCTAAACAATATAGCGATAAATAATGTGCCTTCATTATTTGAGGTAGTTATCACTTAGTATTGAATTTCTCTTTTCTCTCCCTCTCTATATCTATCTCTATATTCTCATCCCCTTAACAGGACCATGCGTTGCGGGCGTTGTTGGTTTAAAGATGCCACGGTACTGCCTGTTCGGGGACACGGTCAACACGGCCAGCCGGATGGAATCAACCGGTGAAGCGCTCAAGATACACGTCAGTCACACCTTAAAAACGCTTCTCGACACATTCGGCACGTTCGATCTATCCGAGCGGGGTCTGGTACCGATGAAGGGCAAGGGCGAGATGCTCACGTACTGGCTGCACGGTGAACGGTCCGAACCTTCGACACCGCTACCAAACGGACTGAAAGGGCCATCGGTGACCAACCGGCAGCATCTGCTCACCACCGACAGTGCCCCTTCCGTTCTCGATTCTCACGCACCTGCACATCAACTGCTGCCATTGGCGACCAGCCAGGCGAACGTAAACAATGGGTCCGTCACCGTTGTTAGCTCACCACCGACCGGTATCCTGATTAACCATCATCACAACAACAACAACAATTCACCCTGCAGCCTCAACCACAACAACAACTCACCCAACAGTTGCCATAATCCGACACCGCCCAAAAAGCACAACAGTGTGTCGTACAGCTTCATGAAGGCGTCCGGTTCGGCCGGTAACAACAGCAACGGAGCGAACGTACCGAAAGCTTCCGCCCTGTCCAAACCAAAGCTCCCGGAGGTGGAGGCGTTACGTGGGGCAAGCGTTACGAAACCGTTACTTACCTGAAAGCGATCCGAACCGGGTGTCGCGTTCGTGGAGGGATTTTTTTGTTTTTTGTGATGTAATTTTACGGATCGTTGATGAGGCAATAGCCCAAGCACCGCATTGGGCCGTGGTACTTGTTTTAACTGTACTCTCCAATGCAGGTGCGTGTAGAGACTGGCGGAAACTGGCAAATTGGATACTTTCCGTTCAGAAGATTGACGAAATAATGACATTTCGCTGTCACCAAATTCGTTCAGGCAAGCCAGCTGGTGGAACATGGATATCTATTGGATATCCGATGAAACATGGATTAGCAATTTCCGATCGATTTTATGCGCTAGTTCAACACGGCGAACAGCAGGGCGAGATGTCTGACAAAAAATGTGTTAACGTACTTAAATCATGGATGGGAATTTTTGAACAAATTTCAGTCCTTTTATAGTCGTCATGTTTGTTATTGCTTGTTCCATGTTCCATTAAAAGAAAATAGGATAAAGCTAACGAACTCTGAAAGCTCACCGTGTGCTGTAACTGAACGTTGGAACGCTATGGCACTTAATGTCCTATCCGCGTTTGGACAAAGAAATGACTGTGAAGATGAGGTAGAAGAAGAAACAAGGCATCATCCGAAATGCCATGAATTTGGAGAGAGTGAATGATAAAAGTCAGCTAGATTATTTGATGTTGTATAAAAAGTGTAAGGAGATAGAACAGTTACTAGCAAGTGATTTGCATAAATCGCTCTTATTTGTATGTGTGTATGCGTGCGTGTGCGTATACATATCTGTATTTATGTGTGGGTGTGTATAGCGTGTAAGAGACGAACACAAGAATTTCAGATTTCAATCCAACATCTTTCTTCAACATTGATTAAAACAAAGGGTATACAGGCCAGTCCCCGACATACGCTATTATTGAAGACCACTGTAATCTGGCAAAGATCCTCTTAACTCTAATTTCGGCGTATGCCGAATACTGATGCAAAATCGTTTATGTTTCAAAGTGACATTTTTGAATTATTACTCTGTAATTTATTTATTTTACAATTCAGGTGACTTTTCGTAAAAAAACGATAACACAAATTAAAAACAAATGTTTTATGTGACAAAGGAAGGAATTTTCGTCCAAATTTTCACCTCTTTGCTTACATTTTGTACTATAAATTAACTCAGCTGTCAAACTTCCAAAAATTGTGTGTTAGAGGATCCGCGTATCTCGGGAACTGCCTGTACATCCAGCCGCACACAAACAATAAAACTAGCGTCATGCGGCTTACATACCTTTCGGGCGTTAGAATATTTCCACTAGCGTCTCGTCTCTGATTAGCAGGACTATCATTAACCACTAGCCCTAAAGTAAGAAACAAAACAAAACCAAGCAAAGGAAACTGGAATCGACAGTTGCAAAAACAGGCATGATTAAGGCGACAGCCGCGATGTGGAGCGTATTTTTGTAAGTGTATTAATGTAGTGTAGCAGTAGTGTTGTAAGTTTTATCCGTAGTAAGATGTAACCGAAACGTAATATGTGATCAAAACCGATATGAAATCAACACAAAACACACACATAGCAGGTGCAGCAAACAAATAATTTAATCGATGCCATTTGTAGTTACTATGTTGTGTCGCAAACGTAAATACAGGCAGATGAGCGATGAAATCATAGAAATGAACGTTTAAAAACCAAGACGTGCCAAGACGGGTAGGGAAGTGAGTGGAAGAAAATGAGAAAGAAGGCTAGGAGGAAGTAAAAACGCTTCTTTATCGAAGTGGTAAGGCCAGTAGTCAAAACAACAAGGTGGAAACAATTCGTGTGGTTGTGTCGAATGCGAAATAAAGTTGTATTTATGCATCAAAGAACCATAAACAAAACATAGACAGAAGCATATGTATATCCTACATTGTTGTTTGTGTATCGTTCAATTATTTTGTAACAATCCGAAATGCATATTGCAAATAAACACTATTTTCTAACACGTGTACGAAATGCACGACTGTCTGGTGGGTGTGTTGAATTTCCATAGAGATATCCGTTGTTATAACACCAACACTCTTCCAAGACAGTGTGCAGGAGCAGTTGGAGAGATTGAGTCAGAGCAATCAGCAAACAAGGTGCAGTGGAAATTAAGATTAAATTTAGTAAATGTGCTATTACATTAAATAAAGGCTTTATGACTTAAAGCTTTTACACCCGTGACGCATGGAATTTTCATATAATTTATTTAAACATGTAGTAATCTTTTATGCTAGAATTTATTTATAATTAATTTCATCAAAAAATAATGAAAAATATGTTATAAAAACGTTTTTCCAAGTAAGATTTTAATATAAATACTTGCAACATTTTTTATGTTGTTATTTATACAATAACCATTAAGAAAACATCAATATTTTAAAAGATCATCGCTTGAAATTTTTTTTTTTAAACTATTTCCTTAATTTATCATAATTTTCATTAACAGCAATGGGTTTTACTATTAAAACAACGGAAACAAAAATTTAAATAAACCCCTTGAAATTTAAAATTTTCCCAATCCATGGTCAATTTCAGCCCATAGTGCAACAAATATGTCCAAGGTAGCTCAAACCCTATGCGGGGGACTACAAGATCTTTTACCCTATTTAGATTTTCGGGATAAAATTTCAATCCGATCGAAGTGTCCCATCACGGGTGATAAACTTGCTGAATTTGTTTTGAATTTTAATAAAATGATTTCTCCACGCGTGTTCTTTGCTCCTGTTACTTTTTCGATTTCCGGAATAAAATTTCCGTTCGATCGAAGTATCCGATCACGGGTGATAAACATGCTGAAATTAATGTAAAAATTAGTATAATGTTGTCCCTACGCGTTTAGAGCTTTTCATTCTTACACATAGATGACACTGTATCTAAAAGAGTTTTTCGTTCTTACACATAGATGACACTATATCTAAAAGAGCTTTTTATTCTTACACATAGATGACACTGTATCTAAAAAAGCTTCTCATTCTTGCACATAGATAACACTGTATCTAAACGAGCTTTTCACTTTTACACAGAGATGGCAATGTAGCTAAAAAAAGCTTTTCATTCTTATACATAGATGACACTGTATCTAAACGAGCTTTTCACTCTTACAAACAGATGACACTGTACTGAAAAGAGCTTTTCATTCTTACACATAGATGGCGTCTAAAACTTTACACGCTTGATACCCTTACCCAAGGTGAATTAGTGTTCCGGGTTGGTGAACTGGTGATCACGGGTGATAAACATGCTGAAGTTGTTGTGAAAATTAATAAAATGTTACCTCCACGCGTGTTCTTCGCTCCTGCAAATTTTTTCGATTTTCAGGATAAAATTTCCTTCCGATCGAAGCAGTGGAGGCAGCGGCGGATCAAACGGTAGGCCTGTGGCCTCGCCGTGTTGGGGGCCCAAAAAAATTTGTGCCGATTGTGCAATTAGTTTTTAATTTAACAGCAAAGTTAATTTATAGCAATACATCTAATTAAAATGGTAAACAATTTATCGAAAATATCCTTGGTATATCGAAAATGTATTTGGATTGTATATGTCCTTGGATTGTATAAAACATTTGTTTCTATTTGACTAGCTATTTCGGTCCGGTTACACGGCTACGCAAGAGAAGTATGCGGTGTACTCAAGCCTACCATTTCTGGTTTTTTGACTTTATTTACCCGTAGGACAGTCAGTGCTGCGTACGGAGGTTTGGTGGTCAAGATGAAAATTTTCCGTGGTCCTGTCTTGTGCAGTCCGGCTGCGCTATCAATACACCATCTGGAGGCCTCGTGAACCCTTATATTCCCTTTTACTTCAACCTATTCATGTATTCTATTTCTTGAACGGGATTTTCAACCTCAAGATTTCCATATTTTTTCATCTTTTCGAAAAATGATCCTGCCATTAGCTGCCGATGCTAGAATAGAAACCATGCTTGTTTTCACTTCCACAATATTCGCCAGCTATTGCCATTGCGGTACTCGTGGTGTGGTATTGATTCCTTTCATCGATTGAACCGTGAAAATGTCCTGCCTACGTGTTTCGGAACAATATTGTGGTGGAGTATTGTGTTTAGTATTTCGATTGTCACAATTTCTGCAAGTTTGCAAGCCGGTAATGATGTTATAATCGACAATAGTACACAACTAGTACACAATCTGTCAGTGTACTACGACATAGCTAGCATTGTCATAGAATATGAATAAAATCATGTTGCAATCATTAGAACTCTCTTTTCCGTTTGATATTTGATACCTCACGGTTCTTGGAATATAATTTCTGTCTTTCTTGATTATTACTTATTCGAAGTTGGATTGTAGGTAGGCTTATGTCCACCCATCCCAAACTGTCAAAATACTTCATCATATCCTCGTGTAGAATACTGTTCAAATTACATTTGCATCGTTGTTAGACTGAAATTGTTCTAAAATTTTCAATTCTAAATCCATTCGATTGAAGATCATCGCCGCGAAATCGTTGATCTAAATTAAAAAAATAACATGAAAAAAGATACTTGAAGAAATCAAGCATTATGCATTGATATAAAACGATATATTCAGTGAAGAACCTATCATAGTAATCTTGCTAAAACATTGTGGTCGATATCGTGCATGCTCAAAGTGGTCTCGTTTTTTTTTTTGCATTGAAAACTCAGTTTGTTTGAGAAAAATAGTGAGTGCTTTGTGGTGTTGTATCCTTATAATTTGCTAGTGACTATCAAATTGTGCCTGAGGAGCACATAGTGTGTATATTGTATATTGATGTAAATGCGCAAGTGGAAATGTGACGAAATGGTCGCAAGTGTCTTCACAATGACCGAAGAGATCGGCCCAGAAATTCTTGGATTTCTTGACGCACGGACAACCGACCTAAAATTGGAGCATCTAACTTAATACGCGAAAATCAAGCGAACGATCGAAATTCACATTAATATGTGCAGGGACACGAGAGTTGACAAAATGCTGACAAATTTGTCCAATGACCAAATCAGCTGGTCAACTGTGAAAACTGTGTGTTTTCAGATTTTCGATAGCAGGATAGCATGTTTTTCACGAGGTGGAATAAATTTGCGCTGCAGGTGAAATAACCTGCAGCGTGGAATAAATTTGCCCATCACTATTGCATTGCATCCTATCAAACCCGTGAGAGCGATCGCTAATGAAAGGAAGATCAATAAAACGGAAAGCATCCTTCATTTCGCTCAAACTTTCCATCGGCTGGTACGAAATTCCATACAAAACCAGCTGTTTTCAGATTCCCGATACCAGGAAAGCATCCACGGAAAAGGTAGCAGCTTGTACAGCAATTTTGCTCGAAAACCGCCGAAAGGTATGCAATGTTAAAACACTAACTTTCCCGTTGGTCGTGAAAAATTTCTTCGAAAACTACCAGATTTCGAAAGTATAGTACCAGGAGGGCATCCACGGAAGAGGTAGCACCTGGTAATTTTGCCCGCCTGAAGGTATGAAATGTTTGTATGGAAAGTTAGTCAGCGCGCTGTCAATCCTCGAACAAGACAAAACAGACCACACGACTAGAACAAACCCGTGTAATCATATGGAAGTGCGCTGTCAACTTGTATCGAACATCCCTCACAAACAAGACACAAAACAAACCCGCTTGGTTTTGTCTGGGATGTTTTTGTCATACCCTGAGACTATCTATGCCTTGGCAATCCGCATGGAACAGGCACAGTGGGCGAAGCCTTAACAAATATTAATAAAACAGGTAAAAATTAGAAGTCCTTAAACTCTAATGGGAACGTTCGCAAAATGGTTTCAAATCATATAAAAATTAATTTAAACGTTAATATCAACGTTTCAATATTATTTTTCATGTCGATTGAGACAGAAAACTCGCCAGAAATGACCAGTTTTTCAAGCTCCTGATACCAGGAGAGCATGCAACGCAGGAGGATGCATTTTCCGAGTCAATCGAGACAGAAAATTCGCCAAAATGACCAGTTTTTCAAGCCATGATACCAGGAGAGCATGCAACGCAGGAGGATGCTTTTCCGTGTCAATCGAGACAGAAAACTCGCCAAAAACTACCAGTTTGACAAAGCTCTTGATACCAGGAGAGCATGCAACGCAGGAGGATGCTTTTTCCGTGTCAATCGAGACAGAAAACTCGCCAAAAATCACCAGTATTTCAAGCTCCTGATACCAGGAGAGCATGCAACGCAGGAGGATGCTTTTCCGTGTCAATCGAGACAGAAAACTCGCCAAAAATCACCAGTTTTTCAAACTCCCGATACCAGGAGAGCATGCAACGCAGGAGGATGCTTTTCCGTGTCAATCGAGACAGAAAACTCGCCAAAATCACCAGTGTTTCAAGCTCCTGATATCAGGAGAGCGTGCATCGCAGTAGGATGCTTTGCCGTGTCAATCGAGACAGAAAACTCGCCAAAAATGACCAGTTTTTCATGCTCCTGATACCAGGAGAGCATGCAACGCAGGAGGATGCTTTTCCGTGTCAATCGAGACAGAAAACTCGCCAAAAATGACCATTTTTATAAGCTCCTGATACCAGGAGAGCATGCAACGCAGAATGATGCTTTTCCGTGTCAATCGAGACGGAAAACTCGCCAAAATCACCAGTATTTCAAGCTCCTGATACCAGGAGAGCATGCAACGCAGGAGGATGCTTTTCCGTGTCAATCGAGACAGAAAACTCGCCAAAATCACCAGTGTTTCAAGCTCCTGATATCAGGAGAGCGTGCATCGCAGTAGGATGCTTTGCCGTGTCAATCGAGACAGAAAACTCGCCAAAAATGACCAGTTTTTCATGCTCCTGATACCAGGAGAGCATGCAACGCAGGAGGATGCTTTTCCGTGTCAATCGAGACAGAAAACTCGCCAAAAATGACCATTTTTATAAGCTCCTGATACCAGGAGAGCATGCAACGCAGAATGATGCTTTTCCGTGTCAATCGAGAGAGAAAACTCGCCAAAACTCACCAGTTCTTCAAGCTCCTGATACCAGGAGAGCATGAAACGCAGAATGATGCTTTTCCGTGTCAATCGAGACAGAAAACTCGCCAAAAATGACCAGTTTTTCATGCTCCTGATACCAGGAGAGCATGCAACGCAGGAGGATGCTTTTCCGTGTCAATCGAGACAGAAAACTCGCCAAAAATGACCATTTTTATAAGCTCCTGATACCAGGAGAGCATGCAACGCAGAATAATGCTTTTCAGTGACAATCGAGAGAGAAAACTCGCCAAAAATCACCAGTTCTTCAAGCTCCTGATACCAGGAGAGCATGCAACGCAGGAGGATGCTTTTTCCGTGTCAATCGAAACAGAAAACACGCCAAAAATCACCAGTTTTTCAAGCCATGATACCAGGAGAGCATGCAACGCAGGAGGATGCATTTTCCGTGTCAATCGAGACAGGAAACTCGCCAAAAATTGACCCGTGTTTCAAGCTCCTGATACCAGGAGAGCATGCAACGCAGGAGGATGCATTTTCCGTGTCAATCGAGACAGAAAACTCGCCAAAAACTACCAGTTCTTCAAGCTCCTGATACCAGGAGAGCATGTAACACAGAATGATGCTTTTCCGTGTAAATCGAGACAGAAAACTCGCCACAAATGACCAGTTTTTCTAGCTCCTGATGCCAGGAGAGCGTGCAACGCAGAAGGATGCTTTTCCGTGTCAATCGAGACAGAAAACTCGCCAAAAATCACCAGTTTTTCAAGCTCCTGATACCAGGAGAGCATGCAACGCAGAATGATGCTTTTCCGTGTCAATCGAGACAGAAAACTCGCCAAAAACTACCAATTTGACAAAGCTCTTGATACCAGGAGAGCATGCAACGCAGGAGGATGCTTTTCCGTGTCAATCGAGACAGAAAACTCGCCAAAAATCAACAGTTTTTCAAGCTCCTGATACCAGGAGAGCATGCAACGCAGGAGGATGCTTTTCCGTGTCAATCGAGACAGAAAACTCGCCAAAAATTGACCCGTGTTTCAAACTCCTGATACCAGGAAAGCATGCAACGCAGGAGGATGCTTTTCCGTGTCAATCGAGACAGAAAACTCGCCAAAAACTACCAGTTTGACAAAGCTCCTGATACCAGGAGAGCATGCAACGCAGAATGATGCTTTTCCGTGTCAATCGAGACAGAAAACTCGCCAAAAATCACCAGTTCTTCAAGCTCCTGATACCAGGAGAGCATGCAACGCAGGAGGATGCTTTTTCCGTGTCAATCGAGACAGAAAACTCGCCAAAAATCACCAGTTTTTCAAGCTCCTGATACCAGGAGAGTATGTAACGCAGGAGGATGCTTTTCCGTGTCAATCGAGGCAGAAATCTCAACAAAATCACCAATGTTTCAAGCTCCTGATACCAGGAGAGCATGCAACGCAGGAGGATGCTTTTCCGAGTCAATCGAGACAGAAAACTTGCAACAAATTGACCAGTTTTATAAGCTCCTGATACCAGGAGAGCATGCAACGCAGGAGGATGCTTTTCCGTGTCAATCGAGACAGAAAACTCGCCAAAAATTGACCCGTGTTTCAAACTCCTGATACCAGGAAAGCATGCAACGCAGGAGGATGCTTTTCCGTGTCAATCGAGACAGAAAACTCGCCAAAACTGACCAGTTTTTCAAGCTCCTGATACCAGGAGAGCATGCAACGCAGAAGGATGCTTTTCCGTGTCAATCGAGGCAGAAAACTCTCCAAAAATGACCAGTACTTCAAGCTCCTGATACCAGGAGAGCATGCAACGCAGGAGGATGCTTTTCCGTGTCAATCGAGACAGAAATCTCAACAAAATCACCAATGTGCAAGCTCCTGATACCAGGAGAGCATGCAACGCAGGAGGATGCTTTTCCGTGTCAATCGAGACAGAAAACTCGCCAAAATTTAACCCGCGTTTAAAACTCCTGATACCAGGAGAGCATGCAACGCAGTAGGGTGCTTTTCCGTGTCAATCGAGACAGAAATCTCACCAAAAATTGACCCGTGTTTCAAGCTCCTGATACCAGGAGAGCATGCAACGCAGGAGGATGCTTTTCCGAGTCAATCGAGACAAAAAACTTGCCACAAATTTACCAGTTTTAAAAGCTCCTGATACCAGGAGAGCATGCAACGCAGGAGGATGCTTTTCCGAGTCAATCGAGACAGAAAACTTGCAACAAATTGACCAGTTTTATAGGCTCCTGATACCAGGAGAGCATGCAACGCAGGAGGATGCTTTTCCGTGTCAATCGAGACAGAAAACTCGCCAAAACTGACCATTTTTATAAGCTCCTAATACCAGGAGAGCATGCAACGCAGAATGATGCATTTTCCGTGTCAATCGAGACAGAAAACTCGCCACAAATGACTAGTTTTTAAGCTCCTGATACCAGGAGAGCATGCAACGCAGGAGGATGCTTTTCCGTGTCAATCAAGACAGAAAACTCGCCAAAAATGACCCGTGTTTCAAGCTCCTGATACCAGGAGAGCATGCAACGCAGGAGGATGCTTTTCCGTGTCAATCGAGACATGAATCTCACCAAAAATTGACCCGTGTTTCAAGCTCCTGATACCAGGAGAGCATGCAACGCAGGAGGATGCCTTTCCGAGTCAATCGAGACAGAAAACTCGCCAAAATTTAACCCGTGTTTCAAACTCCTGATACCAGTAAAGCATGCAACGCAGGAGGATGCTTTTCCGTTTCAATCGAGACAGAAAACTCGCCAAAACTGACCAGTTTTTCAAGCTCCTGATACCAGGAGAGCATGTAACACAGGAGGATGCTTTTCCGTGTCAATCGAGACAGAAAACTCGCCAAAAATGACCAGTGTTTCAAGCTCCTGATACCAGGAGAGCATGCAACGCAGGAGGATGCTTTTCCGTGTCAATCGAGACAGAAATCTCACCAAAAATTGACCCGTGTTTCAAGCTCCTGATACCAGGAGAGCATGCAACGCAGGAGGATGCTTTTCCGTGTCAATTGAGACATAAAACTCGCCAAAACTGACCAGTTTTTCAAGCTCCTGATACCAGGAGAGCATGCAACGCAGGAGGATGCATTTTCCGTGTCAATCGAGACAGAAAACTCGCCAAAAATCACCAGTTTTACAAGCTCCTGATACCAGGAGAGCATGCAACGCAGGAGGATGCTTTTCCGTGTCAATCGAGACATAAAACTCACCAAAATGACCAGTTTTTCAAGCTCCTGATACCAGGAGAGCATGCAACGCAGGAGGATGCTTTTCCGTGTCAATCGAGACAGAAAACTCGCCAAAATCACCAGTGTTTCAAGCTCCTGATATCAGGAGAGCGTGCATCGCAGTAGGATGCTTTGCCGTGTCAATCGAGACAGAAAACTCGCCAAAAATGACCAGTTTTTCATGCTCCTGATACCAGGAGAGCATGCAACGCAGGAGGATGCTTTTCCGTGTCAATCGAGACAGAAAACTCGCCAAAAATGACCAGTTTTATAAGCTCCTGATACCAGGAGAGCATGCAACGCAGAATGATGCTTTTCCGTGTCAATCGAGAGAGAAAACTCGCCAAAAATCACCAGTTTTTCAAGCTCCTGATACCAGGAGAGCAAGCAACGCAGGAGGATGCTTTTTCCGTGTCAATGGAGACAGAAAACTCGCCAAAAATCACCAGTTTTTCAAGCTCCTGATACCAGGAGAGCATGCAACGCAGGAGGATGCTTTTCCGTGTCAATCGAGACAGAAAACTCGCCAAAAATTGACCCGTGTTTCAAGCTCCTGATACCAGGAAAGCATGCAACGCAGAATGATGCTTTTCCGTGTCAATCGAGACAGAAAACTCGCCAAAAATCACCAGTTTTTCTAGCTCCTGATACCAGGAGAGCATGCAACGCAGAATGATGCTTTTCCGAGTCAATCGAGACAGAAAACTCGCCAAAAATTACCAGTTCTTCAAGCTCCTGATACCAGGAGAGCATGCAACGCAGAATGATGTTTTTCCGTGTCAATCGAGACAGAAAACTCGCCAAAAATGACCAGTTTTTCATGCTCCTGATACCAGGAGAGCATGCAACGCAGGAGGATGCTTTTCCGTGTCAATCGAGACAGAAAACTCGCCAAAAATGACCAGTTTTATAAGCTCCTGATACCAGGAGAGCATGCAACGCAGAATAATGCTTTTCAGTGACAATCGAGAGAGAAAACTCGCCAAAAATCACCAGTTCTTCAAGCTCCTGATACCAGGAGAGCATGCAACGCAGGAGGATGCTTTTTCCGTGTCAATCGAGACAGAAAACACGCCAAAAATCACCAGTTTTTCAAGCCATGATACCAGGAGAGCATGCAACGCAGGAGGATGCATTTTCCGTGTCAATCGAGACAGAAAACTCGCCAAAAATGACCCGTGTTTCAAGCTCCTGATACCAGGAGAGCATGCAACGCAGGAGGATGCTTTTCCGTGTCAATCGAGACAGAAAACTCGCCAAAAACTACCAGTTCTTCAAGCTCCTGATACCAGGAGAGCATGTAACACAGAATGATGCTTTTCCGTGTAAATCGAGACAGAAAACTCGCCACAAATGACCAGTTTTTCTAGCTCCTGATGCCAGGAGAGCGTGCAACGCAGAAGGATGCTTTTCCGTGTCAATCGAGACAGAAAACTCGCCAAAAATCACCAGTTTTTCAAGCTCCTGATACCAGGAGAGCATGCAACGCAGGAGGATGCTTTTCCGTGTCAATCGAGACAGAAAACTCGCCAAAAACTACCAGTTTGACAAAGCTCTTGATACCAGGAGAGCATGCAACGCAGGAGGATGCTTTTCCGTGTCAATCGAGACAGAAAACTCGCCAAAAATCATCAGTTTTTCAAGCTCCTGATACCAGGAGAGCATGCAACGCAGGAGGATGCTTTTCCGTGTCAATCGAGACAGAAAACTCGCCAAAAATTGACCCGTGTTTCAAACTCCTGATACCAGGAAAGCATGCAACGCAGGAGGATGCTTTTCCGTGTCAATCGAGACAGAAAACTCGCCAAAAACTACCAGTTTGACAAAGCTCCTGATACCAGGAGAGCATGCAACGCAGGAGGATGCTTTTCCGTGTCAATCGAGACAGAAAACTCGCCAAAAATCACCAGTTCTTCAAGCTCCTGATACCAGGAGAGCATGCAACGCAGGAGGATGCTTTTTCCGTGTCAATCGAGACAGAAAACTCGCCAAAAATCACCAGTTTTTCAAGCTCCTGATACCAGGAGAGTATGCAACGCAGGAGGATGCTTTTCCGTGTCAATCGAGGCAGAAATCTCAACAAAATCACCAATGTTTCAAGCTCCTGATACCAGGAGAGCATGCAACGCAGGAGGATGCTTTTCCGAGTCAATCGAGACAGAAAACTTGCAACAAATTGACCAGTTTTATAAGCTCCTGATACCAGGAGAGCATGCAACGCAGGAGGATGCTTTTCCGTGTCAATCGAGACAGAAAACTCGCCAAAAATTGACCCGTGTTTCAAACTCCTGATACCAGGAGAGCATGCAACGCAGGAGGATGCTTTTCCGTGTCAATCGAGACAGAAAACTCGCCAAAACTGACCAGTTTTTCAAGCTCCTGATACCAGGAGAGCATGCAACGCAGAAGGATGCTTTTCCGTGTCAATCGAGGCAGAAAACTCGCCAAAAATGACCAGTACTTCAAGCTCCTGATACCAGGAGAGCATGCAACGCAGGAGGATGCTTTTCCGTGTCAATCGAGACAGAAATCTCAACAAAATCACCAATGTGCAAGCTCCTGATACCAGGAGAGCATGCAACGCAGGAGGATGCTTTTCCGTGTCAATCGAGACAGAAAACTCGCCAAAATTTAACCCGTGTTTAAAACTCCTGATACCAGGAGAGCATGCAACGCAGTAGGGTGCTTTTCCGTGTCAATCGAGACAGAAATCTCACCAAAAATTGACCCGTGTTTCAAGCTCCTGATACCAGGAGAGCATGCAACGCAGGAGGATGCCTTTCCGAGTCAATCGAGACAGAAAACTTGCCACAAATTTACCAGTTTTATAAGCTCCTGATACCAGGAGAGCATGCAACGCAGGAGGATGCTTTTCCGAGTCAATCGAGACAGAAAACTTGCAACAAATTGACCAGTTTTATAGGCTCCTGATACCAGGAGAGCATGCAACGCAGGAGGATGCTTTTCCGTGTCAATCGAGACAGAAAACTCGCCAAAACTGACCATTTTTATAAGCTCCTAATACCAGGAGAGCATGCAACGCAGAATGATGCATTTTCCGTGTCAATCGAGACAGAAAACTCGCCACAAATGACTAGTTTTTCAAGCTCCTGATACCAGGAGAGCATGCAACGCAGGAGGATGCTTTTCCGTGTCAATCAAGACAGAAAACTCGCCAAAAATGACCCGTGTTTCAAGCTCCTGATACCAGGAGAGCATGCAACGCAGGAGGATGCTTTTCCGTGTCAATCGAGACATAAATCTCACCAAAAATTGACCCGTGTTTCAAGCTCCTGATACCAGGAGAGCATGCAACGCAGGAGGATGCCTTTCCGAGTCAATCGAGACAGAAAACTCGCCAAAATTTAACCCGTGTTTCAAACTCCTGATACCAGTAAAGCATGCAACGCAGGAGGATGCTTTTCCGTTTCAATCGAGACAGAAAACTCGCCAAAACTGACCAGTTTTTCAAGCTCCTGATACCAGGAGAGCATGTAACACAGGAGGATGCTTTTCCGTGTCAATCGAGACAGAAAACTCGCCAAAAATGACCAGTGTTTCAAGCTCCTGATACCAGGAGAGCATGCAACGCAGGAGGATGCTTTTCCGTGTCAATCGAGACAGAAATCTCACCAAAAATTGACCCGTGTTTCAAGCTCCTGATACCAGGAGAGCATGCAACGCAGGAGGATGCTTTTCCGTGTCAATTGAGACATAAAACTCGCCAAAACTGACCAGTTTTTCAAGCTCCTGATACCAGGAGAGCATGTAACACAGGAGGATGCTTTTTCGTGTCAATCGAGACAGAAAACTTGCCAAAAATGACCAGTGTTTCAAACTCCTGATGCCAGGAGAGCGTGCAACGCAGAAGGATGCTTTTTCGTGTCAATCGAGACAGAAAACTCGCCAAAAATCACCAGTTTTTCAAGCTCCTGATACCAGGAGAGCATGCAACGCAGGAGGATGCTTTTCCGTGTCAATCGAGACAGAAATCTCACCAAAAATTGACCCGTGTTTCAAGCTCCTGATACCAGGAGAGCATGCAACGCAGGAGGATGCTTTTCCGTGTCAATTGAGACATAAAACTCGCCAAAACTGACCAGTTCTTCACGCTCCTGATACCAGGAGAGCATGTAACACAGAATGATGCTTTTCCGTGTAAATCGAGACAGAAAACTCGCCACAAATGACCAGTTTTTCTAGCTCCTGATGCCAGGAGAGCGTGCAACGCAGAAGGATGCTTTTCCGTGTCAATCGAGACAGACAACTCGCCAAAAATCACCAGTTTTTCTAGCTCCTGATACCAGGAGAGCATGCAACGCAGAATGATGCTTTTCCGTGTCAATCGAGACAGAAAACTCGCCAAAAATCACCAGTTCTTCAAGCTCCTGATACCAGGAGAGCATGAAACGCAGAATGATGCTTTTCCGTGTCAATCGAGACAGAAAACTCGCCAAAAATGACCAGTTTTTCATGCTCCTGATACCAGGAGAGCATGCAACGCAGGAGGATGCTTTTCCGTGTCAATCGAGACAGAAAACTCGCCAAAAATGACCATTTTTATAAGCTCCTGATACCAGGAGAGCATGCAACGCAGAATAATGCTTTTCAGTGACAATCGAGAGAGAAAACTCGCCAAAAATCACCAGTTCTTCAAGCTCCTGATACCAGGAGAGCATGCAACGCAGTAGGATGCATTTCCGTGTCAATCAAGACAGAAATCTCACCAAAAATTGACCCGTGTTTCAAGCTCCTGATACCAGGAGAGCATGTAACACAGAAGGATGCTTTTCCGAGTTAATCGAGACAGAAAACTTGCAACAAATTGACCAGTTTTATAGGCTCCTGATACCAGGAGAGCATGCAACGCAGGAGGATGCTTTTCCGTGTCAATCGAGACAGAAAACTCGCCAAAACTGACCATTTTTATAAGCTCCTAATACCAGAAGAGCATGCAACGCAGAATGATGCATTTTCCGTGTCAATCGAGACAGAAAACTCGCCACAAATGACTAGTTTTTCAAGCTCCTGATACCAGGAGAGCATGCAACGCAGGAGGATGCTTTTCCGTGTCAATCAAGACAGAAAACTCGCCAAAAATGACCCGTGTTTCAAGCTCCTGATACCAGGAGAGCATGCAACGCAGGAGGATGCTTTTCCGTGTCAATCGAGACATGAATCTCACCAAAAATTGACCAGTGTTTCAAGCTCCTGATACCAGGAGAGCATGCAACGCAGGAGGATGCCTTTCCGAGTCAATCGAGACAGAAAACTCGCCAAAATTTAACCCGTGTTTCAAACTCCTGATACCAGTAAAGCATGCAACGCAGGAGGATGCTTTTCCGTTTCAATCGAGACAGAAAACTCGCCAAAACTGACCAGTTTTTCAAGCTCCTGATACCAGGAGAGCATGTAACACAGGAGGATGCTTTTCCGTGTCAATCGAGACAGAAAACTCGCCAAAAATGACCAGTGTTTCAAGCTCCTGATACCAGGAGAGCATGCAACGCAGGAGGATGCTTTTCCGTGTCAATCGAGACAGAAATCTCACCAAAAATTGACCCGTGTTTCAAGCTCCTGATACCAGGAGAGCATGCAACGCAGGAGGATGCTTTTCCGTGTCAATCGAGACAGAAAACTCGCCAAAACTGACCAGTTTTTCAAGCTCCTGATACCAGGAGAGCATGTAACACAGGAGGATGCTTTTCCGTGTCAATCGAGACAGAAAACTTGCCAAAACTGACCAGTGTTTCTAGCTCCTGATACCAGGAGAGCATGCAACGCAGGAGGATGCTTTTCCGTGTCAATCGAGACAGAAAACTCGCCAAAACTGACCAGTTTTTCATGCTCCTGATACCAGGAGAGCATGCAACGCAGTAGGATGCATTTTCCGTGTCAATCGAGACAGAAAACTCGCCACAAATGACTAGTTTTTCAAGCTCCTGATACCAGGAGAGCATGCAACGCAGGAGGATGCTTTTCCGTGTCAATCAAGACAGAAAACTCGCCAAAATTTAACCCGTGTTTCAAGCTCCTGATACCAGGAGAGCATGCAACGCAGGAGGATGCTTTTCCGTGTCAATCGAGACAGAAATCTCACCAAAAATTGACCCGTGTTTCAAGCTCCTGATACCAGGAGAGCATGCAACGCAGGAGGATGCTTTTCCGAGTCAATCGAGACAGAAAACTCGCCAAAATTTAACCCGTGTTTCAAACTCCTGATACCAGTAAAGCATGCAACGCAGGAGGATGCTTTTCCGTTTCAATCGAGACAGAAAACTCGCCAAAACTGACCAGTTTTTCAAGCTCCTGATACCAGGAGAGCATGCAACACAGAAGGATGCTTTTCCGTGTCAATCGAGACAGAAAACTCGCCAAAAATGACCAGTTCTTCAAGCTCCTGATACCAGGAGAGCATGCAACGCAGGAGGATGCTTTTCCGTGTCAATCGAACCAGAAAACTCGCCACAAATGACCAGTTTTTCAAGCTCATGATACCAGGAGAGCATGCAACGCAGGAGGATGCTTTTCCGTGTCAATCGAGACAGAAAACTCGCCACAAATGACCAGTTTTTCAAGCTCCTGATACCAGGAGAGCATGCAACGCAGGAGGATGCTTTTCCGTGTCAATCAAGACAGAAATCTCACCAAAAATTGACCCGTGTTTCAAGCTCCTAATACCAGGAGAGCATGCAACGCAGGAGGATGCTTTTCCGTGTCAATCGAGACATAAAACTCGCCAAATATCACCAGTTTTTCAAGCTCCTGATACCAGGAGAGCATGCAACGCAGACTGATGCTTTTCCGTGTAAATCGAGACAGAAAACTCGCCACAAATGACCAGTTTTTCAAGCTCCTGATACCAGGAGAGCATGCAACGCAGGAGGATGCTTTTCCGTGTCAATCGAGACAGAAAACTCGCCACAAATGACCAGTTTTTCAAGCTCCTGATACCAGGAGAGCATGCAACGCAGTAGGATGCATTTCCGTGTCAATCAAGACAGAAATCTCACCAAAAATTGACCCGTGTTTCAAGCTCCTAATACCAGGAGAGCATGCAACGCAGGAGGATGCTTTTCCGTGTCAATTGAGACATAAAACTCGCCAAAAATGACCAGTTTTTCAAGCTCCTGATACCAGGAGAGCATGCAACGCAGACTGATGCTTTTCCGTGTCAATCGAACCAGAAAACTCGCCACAAATGACCAGTTTTTCAAGCTCATGATACCAGGAGAGCATGCAACGCAGGAGGATGCTTTTCCGTGTCAATCGAGACAGAAAACTCGCCACAAATGACCAGTTTTTCAAGCTCCTGATACCAGGAGAGCATGCAACGCAGGAGGATGCTTTTCCGTGTCAATCAAGACAGAAATCTCACCAAAAATTGACCCGTGTTTCAAGCTCCTAATACCAGGAGAGCATGCAACGCAGGAGGATGCTTTTCCGTGTCAATTGAGACAGAAAACTCGCCAAAACTGACCAGTTTTTCAAGCTCCTGATACCAGGAGAGCATGCAACACAGAAGGATGCTTTTCCGTGTCAATCGAGACAGAAAACTCGCCAAAAATGACCAGTTCTTCAAGCTCCTGATACCAGGAGAGCATGCAACGCAGGAGGATGCTTTTCCGTGTAAATCGAACCAGAAAACTCGCCACAAATGACCAGTTTTTCAAGCTCATGATACCAGGAGAGCATGCAACGCAGGAGGATGCTTTTCCGTGTCAATCGAGACAGAAAACTCGCCACAAATGACCAGTTTTTCAAGCTCCTGATACCAGGAGAGCATGCAACGCAGGAGGATGCTTTCCGTGTCAATGAAGACAGAAATCTCACCAAAAATTGACCCGTGTTTCAAGCTCCTAATACCAGGAGAGCATGCAACGCAGGAGGATGCTTTTCCGTGTCAATCGAGACATAAAACTCGCCAAAAATCACCAGTTTTTCAAGCTCCTGATACCAGGAGAGCATGTAACACAGAAGGATGCTTTTCCGTGTCAATCGAGACCGAAAACTCGCCAAAAATGACCAGTTTTTCAAGCTCCTGATACCAGGAGAGCATGCAACGCAGGAGGATGCTTTTTCCGTGTCAATCGAGACAGAAAACTCGCCACCAATGACCAGTTTTTCAAGCTCCTGATACCAGGAGAGCATGCAACGCAGGAGGATGCTTTTTCCGTGTCAATCAAGACAGAAATCTCACCAAAAATTGACCCGTGTTTCAAGCTCCTAATACCAGGAGAGCATGCAACGCAGGAGGATGCTTTTCCGTGTCAATTGAGACATAAAACTCGCCAAAAATGACCAGTTTTTCAAGCTCCTGATACCAGGAGAGCATGCAACGCAGACTGATGCTTTTCCGTGTAAATCGAGACAGAAAACTCGCCACAAATGACCAGTTTTTTACGCTCCTGATACCAGGAGAGCATGCAACGCAGGAGGATGCTTTTCCGTGTCAATCGAGACAGAAAATTCGCCACAAATGACCAGTTTTTCAAGCTCCTGATACCAGGAGAGCATGCAACGCAGAATGATGCTTTTTCGTGTAAATCGAGACAGAAAACTCGCCACAAATGACCATTTTTTCTAGCTCCTGATACCGGGAGAGCATGCAACGCAGGAGGATGCTTTTCCGTGTAAATCAAGACAGAAAACTCGCCAAAAATGACCAGTTCTTCAAGCTCCTGATACCAGGAGAGCATGCAACGCAGAATGATGCTTTTCCGTGTAAATTGAGACAGAAAACTCGCCACAAATGACCAGTTTTTCTAGCTCCTGATACCAGGAGAGCATGCAACGCAGGAGGATGCTTTTCCGTGTCAATCAAGACAGAAATCTCGCCAAAAATGACCAGTTTTACAAGCTCCTGATACCAGGAGAGCATGTAACACAGAAGGATGCTTTTCCGTGTCAATCGAGACCGAAAACTCGCCAAAAATGACCAGTTTTTCAAGCTCCTGATACCAGGAGAGCATGCAACGCAGGAGGATGCTTTTCCGTGTCAATCGAGACAGAAAACTCGCCACAAATGACCAGTTTTTCAAGCTCCTGATACCAGGAGAGCATGCAACGCAGAATGATGCTTTTTCGTGTAAATCGAGACAGAAAACTCGCCACAAATGACCATTTTTTCTAGCTCCTGATACCGGGAGAGCATGCAACGCAGGAGGATGCTTTTCCGTGTCAATCAAGACAGAAATCTCGCCAAAAATGACCAGTTTTACAAGCTCCTGATACCAGGAGAGCATGCAAAGCAGGAGGATGCATTTTCCGTGTCAATCGAGACAGAAAACTCGCCAAAAATGATCAGTTCTTCAAGCTCCTGATACCAGGAGAGCAGCGGCGGATCAAAGGGCAGGCGGAGTAGGCGGTCGCCTAGGGCCTCGCCGTGTTGGGGGCCCCAAACAACTTGTGCTGATTTTTCGATTTTGGAAATTTTGCAGCAGAGTTGATTTATAGCATAAAATCTAATTAAAAAGGTAGAAAATTTGTTATCTTTGGTTAGATAATTTTTTTTATTTGATTAGCTTTATCGGCCCGGTTACACGGCTACGCAAGAGAAGTATTCAGTGTATTCAAACTCCTTCTTCTTTATCGGCACGACATCTTCAGGATGCTTAAGCCTACTATTTCTATTTTTTTTACTGTATTTACCCGTAGGATAGTCAGTGCTGCGTACGGAGGTTTGGTGGTCCAAATAAAATTTTTCCGTGGTCCTGTCTTGTACAGACCGACTGCGCTACCAATACACCATCTGGCCGCCCCGTGAACTCTTATATGCCCTTTTACTTCAACCTATTCATGTATTCTATTTCTTGAACGGGATTTTCGACCTCAAGATTTCCATATTTTTTCATCTTTTCGAAAAATGATCCTGCCGTTAGTTGCTAGAATAGAAACCATGCTTATTTTCACTTCCGCAATATTCGCAAGCTATTGCCATTGCGATACTCGTGGTGTGGTATTGTTTTCTCTCCCCCATTGAACCGTGAAAATGTACAGCCTACGTGTTTCGGAAAAGTATTGTGGTGGAGCATTGTGTTTAGTATTTCGATTGTCACAATTTCTGCAAGTTTGCAAGCCGGTAATGATGTTACAACCGACACAATCTGTCAGTGTACTACGAAATAGCTAGCATTGATAGCATGAAACGGAAAGCATCCTTCATCTCGCTCAAACTTCCCGTCAGCTGGTACGAAATTCCATACAAACCAGCTGTTTTCAGATTCCCGATACCAGGAAAGCATCCAAGGAAGAGGTAGCACCTTGTACAGCAATTTTGGTCGAAAACCGCCGAAAGGTATGCAATGTTTAAACACTAACTTTCCCGTTGGTAGAGTAAAATTTTGCAGATTTTTTGCTCAAAAACCGCCCAAAGTTATGCAATGATTAAACACTAACTTTCCCGTTAGTCGTGAAAAATTTCTTCGAAAACTACCAGTTTTCGAATTTATAGTACCAGGAGAGCATCCACGGAAGAGGTAGCTCCTGGTACTGCGCCGGAAGGTATGCAATCAACATGCAATGTAAAGCGCCGTAAGGTATGCAATGTTTTGACACTAACTTTTCATACAAACCAGCTGTTTTCAGATTTCCGATACCAGGAGAGCATGTACTTCAGGAGGTGACATCTTCCATCCCCCTCTCCCCTTCCCCTACAGATGGCGGCAAAGATGGCGGACAAGATGGCGGACAAGATGGCGGCCAAGATGGCGGCCACGATGGCGGCCAAGATGGCGGACAAGATGGCGGACAAGATGGCGGACACAAGATGGCGGACAAGATGGCGGACAAGATGGCGGACAAGATGGCGGACAAGATGGCGGACACAACATGGCGGACAAGATGGCGGACAAGATGGCGGACAAGATGGCGGACACAAGATGGCGGACAAGATGGCGGCCAAGATGGCGGACAAGATGGCGGACAAGATGGCGGACAAGATGGCGGCCAAGATGGCGGACAAGATGGCGGACACAAGATGGCGGACAAGATGGCGGCCAAGATGGCGGCCAAGATGGCGGACACAAGATGGCGGACAAGATGGCGGCCAAGATGGCGGACAAGATGGCGGACAAGATGGCGGACAAGATGGCGGCCAAGATGGCGGACAAGATGGCGGACAAGATGGCGGACAAGATGGCGGCCAAGATGGCGGCCAAGATGGCGGCCAAGATGGCGGCCAAGATGGCGGCCAAGATGGCGGACAAGATGGCGGACAAGATGGCGAACAAGATGGCGGTCAAGATGGCGGACAAGATGGCGGACACAAGATGCCGGACAAGATGGCGGACAAGATGGCGGCCAAGATGGCGGACACAAGATGGCGGACAAGATGGCGGACAAGATGGCGGACAAGATGGCGGCCAAGATGGCGGCCAAGATGGCGGCCAAGATGGCGCCCAAGATGGCGGACAAGATGGCGGCAAAGATGGCGGACAAGATGGCGGACAAGATGGCGGACAAGATGGCGGACACAAGATGCCGGACAAGATGGCGGACACAAGATGGCGGACAAGATGGCGGACAAGATGGCGGACAAGATGGCGGACAAGATGGCGGACAAGATGGCGGACACAAGATGGCGGACAAGATGGTGGACACAAGATGGCGGACAAGATGGCGGACAAGATGGCGGACAAGATGGCGGACAAGATGGCGGACAAGATGGCGGACAAGATGGCGCCCAAGATGGCGGCCAAGATGGCGGACAAGATGGCGGCCAAGATGGCGGATACATGATGGCGGACAAGATGGCGGCCAAGATGGTGGCCAAGATGGCGGACAAGATGGCGGACAAGATGGCGGACAAGATGGCGGACAAGATGGCGGACAAGATGGCGGCCAAGATGGCGGACACAAGATGGCGGACACAAGATGGCGGACAAGATGGCGGACAAGATGGTGGACAAGATGGCGGACAAGATGGCGGACAAGATGGCGGACAAGATGGCGGACAAGATGGCGGACAAGATGGCGGACACAAGATGGCGGACAAGATGGCGGACAAGATGGCGGACAAGATGGCGGCCAAGATGGCGGACAAGATGGCGGACACAAGATGCCGGACAAGATGGCGGACAAGATGGCGGACAAGATGGCGGACACAAGATGGCGGACAAGATGGCGGACACAAGATGGCGGACAAGATGGCGGACAAGATGGCGGACAAGATGGCGGACAAGATGGCGGACAAGATGGCGGACAAGATGGCGGACACAAGATGCCGGACAAGATGGCGGACAAGATGGCGGACACAAGATGCCGGACAAGATGGCGGACACAAGATGGCGGCCAAGATGGCGGACAAGATGGCGGACAAGATGGCGGACAAGATGGCGGAAAAGATGGCGGACAAGATGGCGGACACAAGATGGCGGATACATGATGGCGGACAAGATGCCGGACAAGATGGCGGACAAGATGGCGGACAAGATGGCGGCCAAGATGGCGGCCAAGATGGCGGCCAAGATGGCGGACAAGATGGCGGACAAGATGGCGGACAAGAGGGCGGACACAAGATGGCGGACAAGATGGCGGACACAAGATGGCGGACAAGATGGCGGACAAGATGGCGGACACAAGATGGCGGACAAGATGGCGGACACAAGATGGCACACAAGATGGCGGACAAGATGGCGGACAAGATGGCGGACAATATGGCGGACAAGATGGCGGACACAAGATGGCGGCCAAGATAGCGGCCAAGATGGCGGACAAAATGGCGGACAAGATGGCGGACACAAGATGGCGGACAAGATGGCGGACAAGATGGTGGCCAAGATGGCGGCCAAGATGGCGGACAAGATGGCGGACAAGATGGCGGACAAGATGGCGGACAAGATGGCGGCCAAGATGGCGGACAAGATGGCGGACAATATGGCGGCCAAGATGGCGGACAATATGGCGGCCAGGATGGCGAACAAGATGGCGGACAAGATGGCGGACAAGATGGCGGACAAGATGGCGGACAAGATGGCGGACAAGATGGCGGACACAAGATGCCGGACAAGATGGCGGTCAAGATGGCGGACACAAGATGGCGGACAAGATATCGGACACAAGATGGCGGACAAGATGGCGGACACAGAATGGCGGACAAGATGGCGGAGACAAGATGGCGGACACAAGATGGCGGCCAAAATGGTAGCAAAGATGGTGGACACGATGGCGGACAAGATGGCGGACGAGATTGCGGACAAAATGGCGGACAAGATGGCGGACAAGATGGCGGACAATATGGCGGCCAAGATCCGCCATCTTACAAGCCATATTGTGTTCGCCATTTTGTCCGCCATCTTGTTCGCAATCTTGGCCGCCATCTTGTCCGCCATCTTGGCCACCATCTTGGCCGCCATCTCTGCCGCTATCTTTTCCGCCATCTTGTCCGGCATCTTGTGTCCGCCATCTAGTGTCCACCATCTTGGCCGCCATCTTGGCCGCCATCTTGTCCGCCATCTTGTCCGCCATCTTGTGTCCGCCATCTTGTCCGCCATCTTGTCCGCCATCTTGGCCGCCATCTTGGCCGCCATCTTGTCCGTCATCTTGTGTCCGCCATCTTGTCCGCCATCTTGATCGCCATCTTGGCCGCCATCTTGGCCGTCATATTGTCCGCCATCTTGGCCGTCATATTGTCCGCCATCTTGTCCGCCATCTTGTGTCCACCATCTTGGCCGCCATCTTGTCCGCCATCTTGTCCGCCATCTTGGCCGCCATCTTGTCCGCCATCTTGGCCGCCATCTTGTCCGCCATCTTGGCCGCCATCTTGTCCGCCATCTTGGCCGCCATCTTGTTTCCGCCATCTTGTCCGCCATCTTGGCCGCCATCTCTGCCGCTATCTTTTCCGCCATCTTGGCCGCCATTATGTCCGCCTTTTTGTCCGGCATCTTGGCCGTCATCTTGTCCGCCATCTTGTCCGCCATTTTGTCCGCCATCTTGTCCGCCATCTTGTCCGCCATCTTGTCCACCATCTTGGCAACCATCTTGTCCGCCATCTTGTCCGCCATCTTGGCCGCCATCTTGTCCACCATCTTGTCCGCCATCTTGGCCGCCATCTTGTCCGCCATCTTGTCCGCCATCTTGTCCGCCATCTTGTCCGCCATCTTGTCCGCCATCTTGGCCGCCATCTTGTGTCCGCCATCTTGTCCGCCATCTTGTCCGCCATCTTGTGTCCGCCAACTCTTCCGCCATCTTGGCCGCCATCTTGTCCGCCATCTTGTGTCCGCCATCTTGTCCGCCATCTTGTGTCCGCCATCTTGTGTCCGCCATCTTGTGTCCGCCATCTTGTGTCCGCCATCTTGTCCGCCATCTTGTGTCCGCCATCTTGTCCACCATCTTGGCAACCATCTTGTCCGCCATCTTGTCCGCCATCTTGGCCGCCATCTTGTCCACCATCTTGTCCGCCATCTTGGCCGCCATCTTGTCCGCCATCTTGTCCGCCATCTTGTCCGCCATCTTGGCCGCCATCTTGTCCGCCATCTTGTCCGCCATCTTGTCCGCCATCTTGTCCGCCATCTTGTCCGCCATCTTGGCCGCCATCTTGTGTCCGCCATCTTGTCCGCCATCTTGTCCGCCATCTTGTGTCCGCCAACTCTTCCGCCATCTTGGCCGCCATCTTGTCCGCCATCTTGTGTCCGCCATCTTGTGTCCGCCATCTTGTGTCCGCCATCTTGTGTCCGCCATCTTGTCCGCCATCTTGTGTCCGCCATCTTGGCCGCCATCTTGGCCGCCATCTTGTCCACCATCTTGTCCGCCATCTTGTCCGCCATCTTGTGTCCGCCATCTTGTCCGCCATCTTGGCCGCCATCTTGTCCGCCATCTTGTGTCCGCCATCTTGTCCGCCATCTTGTCCGCCATCTTGAGTCCGCCATCTTGTCCGCCATCTTGTCCACCATCTTGTCCGCCATCTTGTGTCCGCCATCTTGTCCGCCATCTTGTGTCCGCCATCTTGTCCGCCATCTTGTCCGCCATCTTGTCCGCCATCTTGTCCGCCATCTTGTCCGCCATCTTGTCCGCCATCTTGTCCGCCATCTTGTCCGCCATCTTGTCCGCCATCTTGGCCGCCATCTTGTCCGCCATCTTGTCCGCCATCTTGTCCGCCATCTTGTGTCCGCCATCTTGTCCGCCATCTTGTCCGCCATCTTGTCCGCCATCTTGTCCGCCATCTTGTCCACCATCTTGTCCGCCATCTTGTGTCCGCCATCTTGTCCGCCATCTTGTCCGCCATCTTGTCCGCCATCTTGTCCGGCATCTTGTGTCCGCCATCTTGTCCGCCATCTTGGCCGCCATCTTGTCCGCCATCTTGTGTCCGCCATCTTGTCCGCCATCTTGTCCGCCATCTTGTCCGCCATCTTGTGTCCGCCATCTTGTCCGCCATCTTGTGTCCGCCATCTTGTCCGCCATATTGTGTCCGCCATCTTGTCCGCCATCTTGTCCGCCATCTTGGCCGCCATCTTGGCCGCCATCTTGTCCGCCATCTTGTGTCCGCCATCTTGTCCGCCATCTTGTTCGCCATCTTGTGTCCGCCATCTTGTCCGCCATCTTGGCCGCCATCTTGTCCGCCATCTTGTCCGCCATCTTGTGTCCGCCATCTTGTCCGCCATCTTGTGTCCGCCATCTTGTCCGCCATCTTGTGTCCGCCATCTTGGAAGCCATCTTGTGTGCGCCATCTTGTCCGCCATCTTGTGTCCGCCATCTTGTCCGCCATCTTGTCCACCATCTTGTGTCCGCCATCTTGTTCGCCATCTTGTGTCCGCCATCTTGTCCGCCATCTTGGCCGCCATCTTGTCCGCCATCTTGTCCGCCATCTTGTGTCCGCCATCTTGTCCGCCATCTTGTGTCCGCCATCTTGTCCGCCATCTTGGCCGCCATCTTGTCCGCCATCTTGTCCGCCATCTTGTCCGCCATCTTGTCCGCCATCTTGTCCGCCATCTTGTCCGCCATCTTGTCCGCCATCTTGTCCACCATCTTGTCCGCCATCTTGTGTCCGCCATCTTGTCCGCCATCTTGTCCGCCATCTTGGCCGCCATCTTGTACGCCATCTTGTGTCCGCCATCTTGTGTCCGCCATCTTGTCCGCCATCTTGTCCGCCATCTTGTCCGTCATCTTGTGTCCGCCATCTTGTCCGCTATCTTGGCCGCCATCTTGTCCGCCATCTTGTGTCCGCCATCTTGTCCGCCATCTTGTCCGCCATCTTGGCCGCCATCTTGTCCGCCATCTTGTGTCCGCCATCTTGTCCGCCATCTTGGCCGCCATTTTGGCCGCCATCTTGTCCGCCATCTTGTCCGCCATCTTGTCCGCCATCGTGGCCGCCATCTTGTCCGCCATCTTGTGTCCGCCATCTTGTCCGCCATCTTGTCCGCCATCTTGTCCGCCATCTTGTGTCCGCCATCTTGTCCGCCATCTTGTCCGCCATCTTGTGTCCGCCATCTTGTCCGCCATCTTGTCCGCCATCTTGTGTCCGCCATCTTGTTCGCCATCTTGTGTCCGCCATCTTGTCCGCCATCTTGTCCGCCATCTTGGCCGCCATCTTTTGTCCGCCATATTGTGTCCGCCATCTTGTGTCCGCCATCTTGTGTCCGCCATCTTGTCCGCCATCTTGTGTCCGCCATCTTGTGTCCGCCATCTTGTCTGCCATCTTGTCCGCCATCTTGTGTACGCCATCTTGTCCGCCATCTTGTCCGCCATCTTGTCCGCCATCTTGGCCGCCATCTTGTCCGCCATCTTGTGTCCGCCATCTTGTCCGCCATCTTGTGTCCGCCACCTTGTCCGCCATCTTGTCCGCCATCTTGTCCGCCATCTTGTCCGCCATCTTGTCCGCCATCTTGTCCGCCATCTTGTCCGCCATCTTGTCCGCCATCTTGTCCACCATCTTGTCCGCCATCTTGTGTCCGCCATCTTGTCCGCCATCTTGTTCGCCATCTTGTCCGCCATCTTGTCCGCCATCTTGTCCGCCATCTTGTGTCCGCCATCTTGTCCGCCATCTTGTCCGCCATCTTGTCCGCCATCTTGTCCGCCATCTTGTGTCCGATATCTTGTCCGCCATCTTGTGTCCGCCATCTTGACCGCCATCTTGTCCGGCATCTTGTGTCCGCCATCTTGTCCGCCATCTTGTCCGCCATCTTGTCCGCCATCTTGGCCGCCATTTTGGCAGCCATCTTTTCCGCCATCTTGTCCGCCATCTTGTCCGCCATCTTGTCCGCCATCTTGTCCGCCATCTTGTGTCCGCCATCTTGTCCGCCATCTTGTGTGCCATCTTGTGTCCGCCATCTTGTGTGCCATCTTGTGTCCGCCATCTTGTCCGCCATCTTGGCCGCCATCTTGTCCGCCATCTTGTCCGCCATCTTGGCCGCCATCTTGTCCGCCATCTTGTCCGCCATCTTGGCCGCCATCTTGGCCGCCATCTTGTCCGCCATCTTATCCGCCATCTTGTCCGCCATCTTGTCCGCCATCTTGTGTCCGCCATCTTGTCCGCCATCTTGTGTCCGCCATCTTGTCCGCCATCTTGTGTCCGCCATCTTGTCCGCCATCTTGTGTCCGCCATCTTGTCCGCCATCTTGTGTCCGCCATCTTGTCCGCCATCTTGTCCGCCATCTTGTGTCCGCCATCTTGTCCGCCATCTTGTGTCCGCCATCTTGTCCGCCATCTTGTCCGCCATCTTGGCCGCCATCTTGTGTCCGCCATCTTGTCCGCCATCTTGTGTCCGCCATCTTGTCCGCCATCTTGTCCGCCATCTTGTGTCCGCCATCTTGTCCGCCATCTTGTGTCCGCCATCTTGTCCGCCATCTTGTGTCCGCCATCTTGTCCGCCATCTTGTCCGCCATCTTGTGTCCGCCATCTTGTCCGCCATCTTGTGTCCGCCATCTTGTCCGCCATCTTGTCCGCCATCTTGTCCGCCATCTTGTCCGACATCTTGTGTCCGCCATCTTGTTCGCCATCTTGTGTCCGCCATCTTGTCCGCCATCTTGGCCGCCATCTTGGCCGCCATCTTGTCCGCCATCTTGTGTACGCCATCTTGTCCGCCATCTTGTGTCCGCCATCTTGTGTCCGCCATCTTGTCCGCCATGTTGTGTCCGCCATCTTGTCCGCCATCTTGTGTCCGCCATCTTGTCCGCCATCTTGTCCGCCATCTTGTCCGCCATCTTGTCCGCCATCTTGTGTCCGCCATCTTGTCCGCCATCTTGTCTCCGCCATCTTGTCCGCCATCTTGTGTCCGCCATCTTGTTCGCCATCTTGTGTCCGCCATCTTGTCCGCCATCTTGGCCGCCATCTTGTCCGCCATCTTGTGTCCGCCATCTTGTCCGCCATCTTGTGTCCGCCATCTTGTCCGCCATCTTGTCCGCCATCTTGTGTCCGCCATCTTGTCCGCCATCTTGTCCGCCATCTTGTCCGCCATCTTGTGTCCGCCATCTTTTCCGCCATCTTGTCCGCCATCTTGTCCGCCATCTTGTCCGCCATCTTGTCCGCCATCTTGTCCGCCATCTTGTCCGCCATCTTGTCCGCCATCTTGTGTCCGCCATCTTGTCCGTCATCTTGTCCGCCATCTTGTCCGCCATCTTGTCCGCCATCTTGTCCGCCATCTTGTCCGCCATCTTGTCCGCCATCTTGTGTCCGCCATCTTGTCCGCCATCTTGTCCGCCATCTTGTCCGCCATCTTGTCCGCCATCTTGTCCGCCATCTTGTCCGCCATCTTGTCCGGCATCTTGTGTCCGGCTTCTTGTGTCCGCCATCTTGTCCGCCATCTTGGCCGAAATCTTGTACGCCATCTTGTGTCCGCCATCTTGTCCGCCATCTTGTCCGCCATCTTGTCCGCCATCTTGTCCGTCATCTTGTCCGCCATCTTGTCCGCCATCTTGTCCGCCATCTTGTGTCCGCCATCTTGTCCGCCATCTTGTCCGCCATCTTGTGTCCGGCATCTTGTGTCCGCCATCTTGTCCGCCATCTTGGCCGCCATTATGGCCGCCATCTTGTCCGCCATCTTGTCCGCCATCTTGTCCGCCATCTTGTCCGCCATCTTGTCCGCCATCTTGTGTCCGCCATCTTGTGTCCGCCATCTTGTCCGCCATCTTGTCCGCCATCTTGTGTCCGCCATCTTGTCCGCCATCTTGTCCGGCATCTTGTGCCCGCCATCTTGGCCGCCATCTTGGCCGCCATCTTGTCCGCCATCTTGGCCGCCATCTTGTCCGCCATCTTGTGTCCGCCATCTTGTCCGCCATCTTGTCCGCCATCTTGTCCGCCATCTTGTGTCCGCCATCTTGTCCGCCATCTTGTCCGCCATCTTGTGTCCGCCATCTTGTCCGCCATCTTGTGTCCGCCATCTTGTCCGCCATCTTGTGTCCGCCATCTTGTCCGCCATCTTGTGTCCGCCATCTTGTCCGCCATCTTGTCCGCCATCTTGTCCGCCATCTTGGCCGCCATCTTGTCCGCCATCTTGTGTCCGCCATCTTGTCCGCCATCTTGTGTCCGCCATCTTGTCCGCCATCTTGTGTCCGCCATCTTGTCCGCCATCTTGTGTCCGCCATCTTGTCCGCCATCTTGTCCGCCATCTTGTGTCCGCCATCTTGTTCGCCATCTTGTGTCCGCCATCTTGTGTCCGCCATCTTGTCCGCCATCTTGTCCGCCATCTTGTCCGCCATCTTGTCCGCCATCTTGTCCGCCATCTTGGCCGCCATCTTGTCCGCCATCTTGTCCGCCATCTTGTCCGCCATCTTGTCCGCCATCTTGTCCGCCATCTTGTCCGCCATCTTATCCGCCATCTTGTGTCCGCCATCTTGTCCGCCATCTTGTCCGCCATCTTGTCCGCCATCTTGTCCGCCATCTTGTCCGCCATCTTGTGTCCGCCATCTTGTCCGCCATCTTGTCCGGCACCTTGTGTACGCCATCTTGTCCGCCATCTTGGCCGCCATCTTGTCCGCCATCTTGGCCGCCATCTTGTCCGCCATCTTGTCCGCCATCTTGGCCGCCATCTTGTGTCCGCCATCTTGTCCGGCATCTTGTGTCCGCCATCTTGTCCGCCATCTTGTCCGCCATCTTGTCCGCCATCTTGGCCGCCATCTTGTCCGCCATCTTGTCCGCCATCTTGTCCGCCATCTTGTCCGCCATCTTGTCCGCCATCTTGTGTCCGCCATCTTGTCCGCCATCTTGTCCGCCATCTTGTCCGCCATCTTGTCCGCCATCTTGTGTCCGCCATCTTGTCCGCCATCTTGTCCGCCATCTTGTGTCCGCCATCTTGTGTCCGCCATCTTGTCCGCCATCTTGTCCGCCATCTTGTGTCCGCCATCTTGTTCGCCATCTTGTGTCCGCCATCTTGTGTCCGCCATCTTGTCCGCCATCTTGTCCGCCATCTTGTCCGCCATCTTGTCCGCCATCTTGTCCGCCATCTTGTCCGCCATCTTGGCCGCCATCTTGTCCGCCATCTTGTGTCCGCCATCTTGTCCGCCATCTTGTCCGCCATCTTGTGTCCGCCATCTTGTGTCCGCCATCTTGTCCGCCATCTTGTCCGCCATCTTGTCCGCCATCTTGTCCGCCATCTTGTCCGCCATCTTGTCCACCATCTTGTCCGCCATCTTGTGTCCGCCATCTTGTCCGCCATCTTGTCCGCCATCTTGCCCGCCATCTTGTCCGGCATCTTGTGTCCGCCATCTTGGCCGCCATCTTGTCCGCCATCTTGTGTCCGCCATCTTGTGTCCGCCATCTTGTCCGCCATCTTGTCCGCCATCTTGTCCGCCATCTTGTGTCCGCCATCTTGTGTCCGCCATCTTGTCCGCCATCTTGTCCGCCATATTGTGTCCGCCATCTTGTCCGCCATCTTGTCCGCCATCTTGTCCGCCATCTTGTGTCCGCCATCTTGTCCGCCATCTTGTGTCCGCCATCTTGTCCGCCATCTTGTGTCCGCCATCTTGTCCGCCATCTTGTCCGCCATCTGGTGTCCGCCATCTTGTTCGCCATCTTGTGTCCGCCATTTTGTGTCCGCCATCTTGTCCGCCATCTTGTCCGCCATCTTGTCCGCCATCTTGTCCGCCATCTTGTCCGCCATCTTGTCCGCCATCTTGTCCGCCATTTTGTCCGCCATCTTGTCCGCCATCTTGTCCGCCATCTTGTGTCCGCCATCTTGTGTCCGCCATCTTGTCCGCCATCTTGTCCGCCATCTTGTCCGCCATCTTGTCCGCCATCTTGTCCGCCATCTTGTCCGCCATCTTGGCCGCCATCTTGTCCGCCATCTTGTGTCCGCCATCTTGTCCGCCATCTTGTCCGCCATCTGGTGTCCGCCATCTTGTTCGCCATCTTGTGTCCGCCATTTTGTGTCCGCCATCTTGTCCGCCATCTTGTCCGCCATCTTGTCCGCCATCTTGTCCGCCATCTTGTCCGCCATCTTGGCCGCCATCTTGTCCGCCATCTTGTGTCCGCCATCTTGTGTCCGCCATCTTGTCCGCCATCTTGTCCGCCATCTTGTGTCCGCCATCTTGTGTCCGCCATCTTGTCCGCCATCTTGTCCGCCATCTTGTCCGCCATCTTGTCCGCCATCTTGTCCGCCATCTTGTCCACCATCTTGTCCGCCATCTTGTGTCCGCCATCTTGTCCGCCATCTTGTCCGCCATCTTGCCCGCCATCTTGTCCGGCATCTTGTGTCCGCCATCTTGGCCGCCATCTTGTCCGCCATCTTGTGTCCGCCATCTTGTGTCCGCCATCTTGTCCGCCATCTTGTCCGCCATCTTGTCCGCCATCTTGTGTCCGCCATCTTGTGTCCGCCATCTTGTCCGCCATCTTGTCCGCCATATTGTGTCCGCCATCTTGTCCGCCATCTTGTCCGCCATCTTGTCCGCCATCTTGTGTCCGCCATCTTGTCCGCCATCTTGTGTCCGCCATCTTGTCCGCCATCTTGTGTCCGCCATCTTGTCCGCCATCTTGTCCGCCATCTGGTGTCCGCCATCTTGTTCGCCATCTTGTGTCCGCCATTTTGTGTCCGCCATCTTGTCCGCCATCTTGTCCGCCATCTTGTCCGCCATCTTGTCCGCCATCTTGTCCGCCATCTTGTCCGCCATCTTGTCCGCCATTTTGTCCGCCATCTTGTCCGCCATCTTGTCCGCCATCTTGTGTCCGCCATCTTGTGTCCGCCATCTTGTCCGCCATCTTGTCCGCCATCTTGTCCGGCATCTTGTGCCCGCCATCTTGGCCGCCATCTTGGCCGCCATCTTGTCCGCCATCTTGTCCGCCATCTTGGCCGCCATCTTGTCCGACATCTTGTGTCCGCCATCTTGTCCGCCATCTTGCCCGCCATCTTGTCCGGCATCTTGTGTCCGCCATCTTGGCCGCCATCTTGTCCGCCATCTTGTGTCCGCCATCTTGTGTCCGCCATCTTGTCCGCCATCTTGTCCGCCATCTTGTCCGCCATCTTGTGTCCGCCATCTTGTGTCCGCCATCTTGTCCGCCATCTTGTCCGCCATATTGTGTCCGCCATCTTGTCCGCCATCTTGTCCGCCATCTTGTCCGCCATCTTGTGTCCGCCATCTTGTCCGCCATCTTGTGTCCGCCATCTTGTCCGCCATCTTGTGTCCGCCATCTTGTCCGCCATCTTGTCCGCCATCTGGTGTCCGCCATCTTGTTCGCCATCTTGTGTCCGCCATTTTGTGTCCGCCATCTTGTCCGCCATCTTGTCCGCCATCTTGTCCGCCATCTTGTCCGCCATCTTGTCCGCCATCTTGTCCGCCATCTTGTCCGCCATTTTGTCCGCCATCTTGTCCGCCATCTTGTCCGCCATCTTGTGTCCGCCATCTTGTGTCCGCCATCTTGTCCGCCATCTTGTCCGCCATCTTGTCCGCCATCTTGTCCGCCATCTTGTCCGCCATCTTGTCCGCCATCTTGGCCGCCATCTTGTCCGCCATCTTGTCCGCCATCTTGTCCGCCATCTTGTGTCCGCCATCTTGTGTCCGCCATCTTGTCCGCCATCTTGTCCGCCATATTGTGTCCGCCATCTTGTCCGCCATCTTGTCCGCCATCTTGTCCGCCATCTTGTGTCCGCCATCTTGTCCGCCATCTTGTGTCCGCCATCTTGTCCGCCATCTTGTCCGCCATCTGGTGTCCGCCATCTTGTTCGCCATCTTGTGTCCGCCATTTTGTGTCCGCCATCTTGTCCGCCATCTTGTCCGCCATCTTGTCCGCCATCTTGTCCGCCATCTTGTCCGCCATCTTGTCCGCCATCTTGTCCGCCATTTTGTCCGCCATCTTGTCCGCCATCTTGTCCGCCATCTTGTGTCCGCCATCTTGTGTCCGCCATCTTGTCCGCCATCTTGTCCGCCATCTTGTCCGGCATCTTGTGCCCGCCATCTTGGCCGCCATCTTGGCCGCCATCTTGTCCGCCATCTTGTCCGCCATCTTGGCCGCCATCTTGTCCGACATCTTGTGTCCGCCATCTTGTCCGCCATCTTGCCCGCCATCTTGTCCGGCATCTTGTGTCCGCCATCTTGGCCGCCATCTTGTCCGCCATCTTGTGTCCGCCATCTTGTGTCCGCCATCTTGTCCGCCATCTTGTCCGCCATCTTGTCCGCCATCTTGTGTCCGCCATCTTGTGTCCGCCATCTTGTCCGCCATCTTGTCCGCCATATTGTGTCCGCCATCTTGTCCGCCATCTTGTCCGCCATCTTGTCCGCCATCTTGTGTCCGCCATCTTGTCCGCCATCTTGTGTCCGCCATCTTGTCCGCCATCTTGTGTCCGCCATCTTGTCCGCCATCTTGTCCGCCATCTGGTGTCCGCCATCTTGTTCGCCATCTTGTGTCCGCCATTTTGTGTCCGCCATCTTGTCCGCCATCTTGTCCGCCATCTTGTCCGCCATCTTGTCCGCCATCTTGTCCGCCATCTTGTCCGCCATTTTGTCCGCCATCTTGTCCGCCATCTTGTCCGCCATCTTGTGTCCGCCATCTTGTGTCCGCCATCTTGTCCGCCATCTTGTCCGCCATCTTGTCCGCCATCTTGTCCGCCATCTTGTCCGCCATCTTGTCCGCCATCTTGGCCGCCATCTTGTCCGCCATCTTGTGTCCGCCATCTTGTCCGCCATCTTGTCCGCCATCTGGTGTCCGCCATCTTGTTCGCCATCTTGTGTCCGCCATTTTGTGTCCGCCATCTTGTCCGCCATCTTGTCCGCCATCTTGTCCGCCATCTTGTCCGCCATCTTGTCCGCCATCTTGGCCGCCATCTTGTCCGCCATCTTGTGTCCGCCATCTTGTCCGCCATCTTGTCCGCCATCTTGTGTCCGCCATCTTGTGTCCGCCATCTTGTCCGCCATCTTGTCCGCCATCTTGTCCGCCATCTTGTCCGCCATCTTGTCCGCCATCTTGTCCACCATCTTGTCCGCCATCTTGTGTCCGCCATCTTGTCCGCCATCTTGTCCGCCATCTTGCCCGCCATCTTGTCCGGCATCTTGTGTCCGCCATCTTGGCCGCCATCTTGTCCGCCATCTTGTGTCCGCCATCTTGTGTCCGCCATCTTGTCCGCCATCTTGTCCGCCATCTTGTCCGCCATCTTGTGTCCGCCATCTTGTGTCCGCCATCTTGTCCGCCATCTTGTCCGCCATATTGTGTCCGCCATCTTGTCCGCCATCTTGTCCGCCATCTTGTCCGCCATCTTGTGTCCGCCATCTTGTCCGCCATCTTGTGTCCGCCATCTTGTCCGCCATCTTGTCCGCCATCTGGTGTCCGCCATCTTGTTCGCCATCTTGTGTCCGCCATTTTGTGTCCGCCATCTTGTCCGCCATCTTGTCCGCCATCTTGTCCGCCATCTTGTCCACCATCTTGTCCGCCATCTTGTCCGCCATCTTGTCCGCCATTTTGTCCGCCATCTTGTCCGCCATCTTGTCCGCCATCTTGTGTCCGCCATCTTGTGTCCGCCATCTTGTCCGCCATCTTGTCCGCCATCTTGTCCGGCATCTTGTGCCCGCCATCTTGGCCGCCATCTTGGCCGCCATCTTGTCCGCCATCTTGTCCGCCATCTTGGCCGCCATCTTGTCCGACATCTTGTGTCCGCCATCTTGTCCGCCATCTTGTCCGCCATCTTGTCCGCCATCTTGTGTCCGCCATCTTGTCCGCCATCTTGTCCGCCATCTTGTGTCCGCCATCTTGTCCGCCATCTTGTGTCCGCCATCTTGGCCGCCATCTTGTCCGCCATCTTGTCCGCCATCTTGGCCGCCATCTTGTCCGCCATCTTGTCCGCCATCTTGGCCGCCATCTTGTCCGCCATCTTGTGTCCGCCATCTTGTCCGCCATCTTGTCCGCCATCTTGTGTCCGCCATCTTGTGTCCGCCATCTTGTCCGCCATCTTGTCCGCCATCTTGTCCGCCATCTTGTCCGCCATCTTGTCCGCCATCTTGTCCACCATCTTGTCCGCCATCTTGTGTCCGCCATCTTGTCCGCCATCTTGTCCGCCATCTTGCCCGCCATCTTGTCCGGCATCTTGTGTCCGCCATCTTGGCCGCCATCTTGTCCGCCATCTTGTGTCCGCCATCTTGTGTCCGCCATCTTGTCCGCCATCTTGTCCGCCATCTTGTCCGCCATCTTGTGTCCGCCATCTTGTGTCCGCCATCTTGTGTCCGCCATCTTGTCCGCCATCTTGTCCGCCATCTTGTCCGCCATCTTGTCCGCCATCTTGTCCGCCATCTTGTCCGCCATCTTGGCCGCCATCTTGTCCGCCATCTTGTGTCCGCCATCTTGTCCGCCATCTTGTCCGCCATCTTGTGTCCGCCATCTTGTGTCCGCCATCTTGTCCGCCATCTTGTCCGCCATCTTGTCCGCCATCTTGTCCGCCATCTTGTCCGCCATCTTGTCCACCATCTTGTCCGCCATCTTGTGTCCGCCATCTTGTCCGCCATCTTGTCCGCCATCTTGCCCGCCATCTTGTCCGGCATCTTGTGTCCGCCATCTTGGCCGCCATCTTGTCCGCCATCTTGTGTCCGCCATCTTGTGTCCGCCATCTTGTCCGCCATCTTGTCCGCCATCTTGTCCGCCATCTTGTGTCCGCCATCTTGTCCGCCATCTTGTCCGCCATCTTGTCCGCCATCTTGTCCGGCATCTTGTGTCCGCCATCTTGTCCGCCATCTTGTCCGCCATCTTGTGTCCGCCATCTTGTGTCCGCCATCTTGTCCGCCATCTTGTCCGCCATCTTGTGTCCGCCATCTTGTTCGCCATCTTGTGTCCGCCATCTTGTGTCCGCCATCTTGTCCGCCATCTTGTCCGCCATCTTGTCCGCCATCTTGTCCGCCATCTTGTCCGCCATCTTGTCCGCCATCTTGGCCGCCATCTTGTCCGCCATCTTGTGTCCGCCATCTTGTCCGCCATCTTGTCCGCCATCTTGTGTCCGCCATCTTGTGTCCGCCATCTTGTCCGCCATCTTGTCCGCCATCTTGTCCGCCATCTTGTCCGCCATCTTGTCCGCCATCTTGTCCACCATCTTGTCCGCCATCTTGTGTCCGCCATCTTGTCCGCCATCTTGTCCGCCATCTTGCCCGCCATCTTGTCCGGCATCTTGTGTCCGCCATCTTGGCCGCCATCTTGTCCGCCATCTTGTGTCCGCCATCTTGTGTCCGCCATCTTGTCCGCCATCTTGTCCGCCATCTTGTCCGCCATCTTGTGTCCGCCATCTTGTGTCCGCCATCTTGTCCGCCATCTTGTCCGCCATATTGTGTCCGCCATCTTGTCCGCCATCTTGTCCGCCATCTTGTCCGCCATCTTGTGTCCGCCATCTTGTCCGCCATCTTGTGTCCGCCATCTTGTCCGCCATCTTGTGTCCGCCATCTTGTCCGCCATCTTGTCCGCCATCTGGTGTCCGCCATCTTGTTCGCCATCTTGTGTCCGCCATTTTGTGTCCGCCATCTTGTCCGCCATCTTGTCCGCCATCTTGTCCGCCATCTTGTCCGCCATCTTGTCCGCCATCTTGTCCGCCATCTTGTCCGCCATTTTGTCCGCCATCTTGTCCGCCATCTTGTCCGCCATCTTGTGTCCGCCATCTTGTGTCCGCCATCTTGTCCGCCATCTTGTCCGCCATCTTGTCCGGCATCTTGTGCCCGCCATCTTGGCCGCCATCTTGGCCGCCATCTTGTCCGCCATCTTGTCCGCCATCTTGGCCGCCATCTTGTCCGACATCTTGTGTCCGCCATCTTGTCCGCCATCTTGTCCGCCATCTTGTCCGCCATCTTGTGTCCGCCATCTTGTCCGCCATCTTGTCCGCCATCTTGTGTCCGCCATCTTGTCCGCCATCTTGTGTCCGCCATCTTGGCCGCCATCTTGTCCGCCATCTTGTCCGCCATCTTGGCCGCCATCTTGTCCGCCATCTTGTCCGCCATCTTGGCCGCCATCTTGTCCGCCATCTTGTGTCCGCCATCTTGTCCGCCATCTTGTCCGCCATCTTGTGTCCGCCATCTTGTGTCCGCCATCTTGTCCGCCATCTTGTCCGCCATCTTGTCCGCCATCTTGTCCGCCATCTTGTCCGCCATCTTGTCCACCATCTTGTCCGCCATCTTGTGTCCGCCATCTTGTCCGCCATCTTGTCCGCCATCTTGCCCGCCATCTTGTCCGGCATCTTGTGTCCGCCATCTTGGCCGCCATCTTGTCCGCCATCTTGTGTCCGCCATCTTGTGTCCGCCATCTTGTCCGCCATCTTGTCCGCCATCTTGTCCGCCATCTTGTGTCCGCCATCTTGTGTCCGCCATCTTGTGTCCGCCATCTTGTCCGCCATCTTGTCCGCCATCTTGTCCGCCATCTTGTCCGCCATCTTGTCCGCCATCTTGTCCGCCATCTTGGCCGCCATCTTGTCCGCCATCTTGTGTCCGCCATCTTGTCCGCCATCTTGTCCGCCATCTTGTGTCCGCCATCTTGTGTCCGCCATCTTGTCCGCCATCTTGTCCGCCATCTTGTCCGCCATCTTGTCCGCCATCTTGTCCGCCATCTTGTCCACCATCTTGTCCGCCATCTTGTGTCCGCCATCTTGTCCGCCATCTTGTCCGCCATCTTGCCCGCCATCTTGTCCGGCATCTTGTGTCCGCCATCTTGGCCGCCATCTTGTCCGCCATCTTGTGTCCGCCATCTTGTGTCCGCCATCTTGTCCGCCATCTTGTCCGCCATCTTGTCCGCCATCTTGTGTCCGCCATCTTGTCCGCCATCTTGTCCGCCATCTTGTCCGCCATCTTGTCCGGCATCTTGTGTCCGCCATCTTGTCCGCCATCTTGTCCGCCATCTTGTGTCCGCCATCTTGTGTCCGCCATCTTGTCCGCCATCTTGTCCGCCATCTTGTGTCCGCCATCTTGTTCGCCATCTTGTGTCCGCCATCTTGTGTCCGCCATCTTGTCCGCCATCTTGTCCGCCATCTTGTCCGCCATCTTGTCCGCCATCTTGTCCGCCATCTTGTCCGCCATCTTGGCCGCCATCTTGTCCGCCATCTTGTGTCCGCCATCTTGTCCGCCATCTTGTCCGCCATCTTGTCCGCCATCTTGTCCGCCATCTTGGCCGCCATCTTGTGTCCGCCATCTTGTGTCCGCCATCTTGTGTCCGCCATCTTGTCCGCCATCTTGGCCGCCATCTTGGGCGCCATCTTGTCCGCCATCTTGGCCGCCATCTTGTCCGCCATCTTGTCCGCCATCGTGTCCGCCATCTTGTCCGCCATCTTGTCCGCCATCTTGTCCGCCATCTTGTGTCCCCCATCTTGTCCGCCATCTTGTCCGCCATCTTGTCCGCCATCTTGTCCGCCATCTTGTGTCCGCCATCTTGTCCGCCATCTTGTGTCCGCCATCTTGTCCGCCATCTTGGCCGCCATCTTGTCCGCCATCTTGTGTCCGCCATCTTGTCCGGCACCTTGTGTACGCCATCTTAACCGCCATCTTGGCCGCCATCTTGTACGCCATCTTGTGTCCGCCATCTTGTGTCCGCCATCTTATCCGCCATCTTGTCCGCCATCTTGTCCGTCATCTTGTGTCCGCCATCTTGTCCGCCATCTTGTCCGCCATCTTGGCCGCCATCTTGTCCGCCATACTGTCCGCCATCTTGTCCGCCATCTTATCCGCCATCTTGTCCGCCATCTTGTCCGCCATCTTGTCCGCCATCTTGTCCGCCATCTTGTGTCCGCCATCTTGTCCGCCATCTTGTGTCCGCCATCTTGTCCGCCATCTTGTGTCCGCCATCTTGGAAGCCATCTTGTGTGCGCCATCTTGTCCGCCATCTTGTGTCCGCCATCTTGTCCGCCATCTTGTCCACCATCTTGTGTCCGCCATCTTGTTCGCCATCTTGTGTCCGCCATCTTGTCCGCCATCTTGGCCGCCATCTTGTCCGCCATCTTGTCCGCCATCTTGTGTCCGCCATCTTGTCCGCCATCTTGTGTCCGCCATCTTGTCCGCCATCTTGTCCGCCATCTTGTCCGCCATCTTGTCCGCCATCTTGTCCGCCATCTTGTCCGCCATCTTGTCCGCCATCTTGTCCGCCATCTTGTCCGCCATCTTGTCCGCCATCTTGTCCACCATCTTGTCCGCCATCTTGTGTCCGCCATCTTGTGTCCGCCATCTTGTCCGCCATCTTGGCCGCCATCTTGTACGCCATCTTGTGTCCGCCATCTTGTGTCCGCCATCTTGTCCGCCATCTTGTCCGCCATCTTGTCCGTCATCTTGTGTCCGCCATCTTGTCCGCTATCTTGGCCGCCATCTTGTCCGCCATCTTGTCCGCCATCTTGTCCGCCATCTTGTCCGTCATCTTGTGTCCGCCATCTTGTCCGCCATCTTGTCCGCCATCTTGCCCGCCATCTTGTCCGGCATCTTGTGTCCGCCATCTTGGCCGCCATCTTGTCCGCCATCTTGTGTCCGCCATCTTGTGTCCGCCATCTTGTCCGCCATCTTGTCCGCCATCTTGTCCGCCATCTTGTGTCCGCCATCTTGTGTCCGCCATCTTGTCCGCCATATTGTGTCCGCCATCTTGTCCGCCATCTTGTCCGCCATCTTGTGTCCGCCATCTTGTCCGCCATCTTGTCCGCCATCTTGTGTCCGCCATCTTGTTCGCCATCTTGTGTCCGCCATCTTGTCCGCCATCTTGTCCGCCATCTTGGCCGCCATCTTTTGTCCGCCATCTTGTGTCCGCCATCTTGTGTCCGCCATCTTGTCTGCCATCTTGTCCGCCATCTTGTGTACGCCATCTTGTCCGCCATCTTGTCCGCCATCTTGTCCGCCATCTTGGCCGCCATCTTGTCCGCCATCTTGTGTCCGCCATCTTGGCCGCCATCTTGGCCGCCATCTTGTCCGCCATCTTATCCGCCATCTTATCCGCCATCTTGTCCGCCATCTTGTCCGCCATCTTGTGTCAGCCATCTTGTCCGCCATCTTGTGTCCGCCATCTTGTCCGCCATCTTGTGTCCGCCATCTTGTCCGCCATCTTGTGTCCGCCATCTTGTCCGCCATCTTGTGTCCGCCATCTTGTCCGCCATCTTGTCCGCCATCTTGGCCGCCATCTTGTGTCCGCCATCTTGTCCGCCATCTTGTCCGCCATCTTGTCCGCCATCTTGGCCGCCATCTTGTGTCCGCCATCTTGTGTCCGCCATCTTGTGTCCGCCATCTTGTGTCCGCCATCTTGTCCGCCATCTTGTGTCCGCCATCTTGTCCGCCATCTTGTGTCCGCCATCTTGTCCGCCATCTTGTGTCCGCCATCTTGTCCGCCATCTTGTCCGCCATCTTGTGTCCGCCATCTTGTCCGCCATCTTGTGTCCGCCATCTTGTCCGCCATCTTGTCCGCCATCTTGTCCGCCATCTTGTCCGACATCTTGTGTCCGCCATCTTGTTCGCCATCTTGTGTCCGCCATCTTGTCCGCCATCTTGGCCGCCATCTTGTCCGCCATCTTGTGTCCGCCATCTTGTCCGCCATCTTGTGTCCGCCATCTTGTGTCCGCCATCTTGTCCGCCATCTTGTGTCCGCCATCTTGTCCGCCATCTTGTGTCCGCCATCTTGTGTCCGCCATCTTGTCCGCCATCTTGTCCGCCATCTTGTCCGCCATCTTGTGTCCGCCATCTTGTCCGCCATCTTGTCCGCCATCTTGTCCGCCATCTTGTGTCCGCCATCTTGTCCGCCATCTTGTCCGCCATCTTGTGTCCGCCATCTTGTCCGCCATCTTGTCCGCCATCTTGTCCGCCATCTTGTGTCCGCCATCTTTTCCGCCATCTTGTCCGCCATCTTGTCCGCCATCTTGTCCGCCATCTTGTCCGCCATCTTGTCCGCCATCTTGTCCGCCATCTTGTCCGCCATCTTGTCCGCCATCTTGTGTCCGCCATCTTGTCCGCCATCTTGTCCGCCATCTTGTCCGCCATCTTGTCCGCCATCTTGTGTCCGCCATCTTGTCCGCCATCTTGTCCGCCATCTTGTCCGCCATCTTATCCGCCATCTTGTGTCCGCCATCTTGTCCGCCATCTTGTCCGCCATCTTGTGTCCGCCATCTTGTCCGCCATCTTGTGTCCGCCATCTTGTCCGCCATCTTGTGTCCGCCATCTTGTCCGCCATCTTGTCCGCCATCTTGTGTCCGCCATCTTGTCCGCCATCTTGTCCGGCATCTTGTGCCCGCCATCTTGGCCGCCATCTTGGCCGCCATCTTGTCCGCCATCTTATCCGCCATCTTGTCCGCCATCTTGTGTCCGCCATCTTGTCCGCCATCTTGTCCGCCATCTTGTGTCCGCCATCTTGTCCGCCATCTTGTCCGCCATCTTGTGTCCGCCATCTTGTCCGCCATCTTGTGTCTGCCATCTTGTCCGCCATCTTGTGTCCGCCATCTTGTCCGCCATCTTGTGTCCGCCATCTTGTCCGCCATCTTGTCCGCCATCTTGTCCGCCATCTTGTCCGCCATCTTGTCCGCCATCTTGTGTCCGCCATCTTGTCCGCCATCTTGTGTCCGCCATCTTGTCCGCCATCTTGTGTCCGCCATCTTGTCCGCCATCTTGTGTCCGCCATCTTGTCCGCCATCTTGTCCGCCATCTTGTGTCCGCCATCTTGTTCGCCATCTTGTGTCCGCCATCTTGTCCGCCATCTTGTCCGCCATCTTGTCCGCCATCTTGTCCGCCATCTTGTCCGCCATCTTGTCCGCCATCTTGGCCGCCATCTTGTCCGCCATCTTGTCCGCCATCTTGTCCGCCATCTTGTCCGCCATCTTGTCCGCCATCTTGTCCGCCATCTTATCCGCCATCTTGTGTCCGCCATCTTGTCCGCCATCTTGTCCGCCATCTTGTCCGCCATCTTGTCCGCCATCTTGTGTCCGCCATCTTGTCCGCCATCTTGTTCGGCACCTTGTGTACGCCATCTTGTCCGCCATCTTGGCCGCCATCTTGTACGCCATCTTGGCCGCCATCTTGTCCGCCATCTTGTCCGCCATCTTGGCCGCCATCTTGTGTCCGCCATCTTGTCCGGCATCTTGTGTCCGCCATCTTGTCCGCCATCTTGTCCGCCATCTTGTCCGCCATCTTGTCCGCCATCTTGTCCGCCATCTTGTCCACCATCTTGTCCGCCATCTTGTCCGCCATCTTGTCCGCCATCTTGTGTCCGCCATCTTGTCCGCCATCTTGTCCGCCATCTTGTCCGGCATCTTGTGCCCGCCATCTTGTGTCCGCCATCTTGTCCGCCATCTTGTCCGCCATCTTGTCCGCCATCTTGTGTCCGCCATCTTGTGTCCGCCATCTTGCCCGCCATCTTGTGTCCGCCATCTTGTCCGCCATCTTGGCCGCCATTTTGGCCGCCATCCTGTCCGCCATCGTGTCCGCCATCTTGTCCGCCATCTTGTCCGCCATCTTGTCCGCCATCTTGTGTCCGCCATCTTGTGTCCGCCATCTTGTCCGCCATCTTGTCCGCCATCTTGTCCGCCATCTTGTCCGCCATCTTGTGTCCGCCATCTTGTCCGCCATCTTGTCCGCCATCTTGTCCGCCATCTTGTCCGCCATCTTGGCCGCCATCTTGTGTCCGCCATCTTGTCCGCCATCTTATCCGCCATCTTGTGTCCGCCATCTTGTCCGCCATCTTGTCCGCCATCTTGTCCGCCATCTTGTCCGCCATCTTGTCCGCCATCTTGTGTCCGCCATCTTGTCCGCCATCTTGTCCGGCACCTTGTGTACGCCATCTTGTCCGCCATCTTGGCCGCCATCTTGTACGCCATCTTGGCCGCCATCTTGTCCGCCATCTTGTCCGCCATCTTGTCCGCCATCTTGGCCGCCATCTTGTGTCCGCCATCTTGTCCGGCATCTTGTGTCCGCCATCTTGTCCGCCATCTTGTCCGCCATCTTGTCCGCCATCTTGTCCGCCATCTTGTCCGCCATCTTGTCCGCCATCTTGGCCGCCATTTTGGCCGCCATCTTGTCTTCCATCTTGTCCGCCATCTTGTCCGGCATCTTGTGTCCGGCATCTTGTGTCCGCCATCTTGTCCGCCATCTTGGCCGCCATTTTGGCCGCCATCTTGTCCGCCATCTTGTCCGCCATCTTGTCCGCCAACTTGTCCGCCATCTTGTCCGCCATCTTGTGTCCGCCATCTTGTGTCCGCCATCTTATCCGCCATCTTGTCCGCCATCTTGTCCGCCATCTTGTGTCCGCCATCTTGTCCGCCATCTTGTCCGCCATCTTGTCCGGCACCTTGTGTCCGCCATCTTGTCCGCCATCTTGGCCGCCATCTTGTACGCCATCTTGTGTCCGCCATCTTGTGTCCGCCATCTTGTCCGCCATCTTGTCCGCCATCTTGTCCGTCATCTTGTGTCCGCCATCTTGTCCGCCATCTTGGCCGCCATCTTGTCCGCCATCTTGTGTCCGCCATCTTGTCCGCCATCTTGTCCGCCATCTTGTCCGGCATCTTGTGTCCGGCATCTTGTGTCCGCCATCTTGTCCGCCATCTTGGCCGCCATTTTGGCCGCCATCTTGTCCGCCATCTTGTCCGCCATCTTGTCCGCCATCTTGTCCGCCATCTTGTGTCCGCCATCTTGTGTCCGCCATCTTGTGTCCGCCATCTTGTCCGCCATCTTGTCCGCCATCTTGTGTCCGCCATCTTGTCCGCCATCTTGTCCGGCATCTTGTGCCCGCCATCTTGTGTCCGCCATCTTGTGTCCGCCATCTTGTCCGCCATCTTGGCCGCCATCTTGGCCGCCATCTTGTCCGCCATCTTGGCCGCCATCTTGTCCGCCATCTTGTCCGCCATCGTGTCCGCCATCTTGTCCGCCATCTTGTCCGCCATCTTGTCCGCCATCTTGTGTCCCCCATCTTGTCCGCCATCTTGTCCGCCATCTTGTCCGCCATCTTGTCCGCCATCTTATCCGCCATCTTGTGTCCGCCATCTTGTCCGCCATCTTGTCCGCCATCTTGTCCGCCATCTTGTCCGCCATCTTGTCCGCCATCTTGTGTCCGCCATCTTGTCCGCCATCTTGTCCGGCACCTTGTGTACGCCATCTTGTCCGCCATCTTGGCCGCCATCTTGTACGCCATCTTGTGTCCGCCATCTTGTCCGCCATCTTGTCCGTCATCTTGTGTCCGCCATCTTGTCCGCCATCTTGTCCGCCATCTTGGCCGCCATTTTGTCCGCCATACTGTCCGCCATCTTGTCCGCCATCTTATCCGCCATCTTGTCCGCCATCTTCTCCGCCATCTTGTCCGCCATCTTGTCCGCCATCTTGTGTCCGCCATCTTGTCCGCCATCTTGTGTCCGCCATCTTGTCCGCCATCTTGTGTCCGCCATCTTGTCCGCCATCTTGTGTCCGCCATCTTGTCCGCCATCTTGTGTCCGCCATCTTGTCCGCCATCTTGTCCGCCATCTTGTGTCCGCCATCTTGTCCGCCATCTTGTCCGCCATCTTGTCCGCCATCTTGTCCGCCATCTTGTCCACCATCTTGTCCGCCATCTTGTGTCCGCCATCTTGTCCGCCATCTTGGCCGCCATCTTGTACGCCATCTTGTGTCCGCCATCTTGTGTCCGCCATCTTGTCCGCCATCTTGTCCGTCATCTTGTGTCCGCCATCTTGTCCGCCATCTTGGCCGCCATCTTGTCCGCCATCTTGTGTCCGCCATCTTGTCCGCCATCTTGTCCGCCATCTTGTCCGGCATCTTGTGTCCGGCTTCTTGTGTCCGCCATCTTGTCCGCCATCTTGTCCGCCATCTTGTGTCCGCCATCTTGTCCGCCATCTTGTCCGCCATCTTGTGTCCGCCATCTTGTTCGCCATCTTGTGTCCGCCATCTTGGCCGCCATTTTGGCCGCCATCTTGTCCGCCATCTTGTCCGCCATCTTGTCCGCCATCTTGTCCGCCATCTTGTCCGCCATCTTGTGTCCGCCATCTTGTCCGCCATCTTGTCCGCCATCTTGTGTCCGCCATCTTGTTCGCCATCTTGTGTCCGCCATCTTGTCCGCCATCTTGGCCGCCATCTTGTGTCCGCCATATTGTGTCCGCCATCTTGTGTCCGCCATCTTGTCCACCATCTTGTGTCCGCCATCTTGTGTCCGCCATCTTGTCTGCCATCTTGTCCGCCATCTTGTGTACGCCATCTTGTGTCCGCCATCTTGTCCGCCATCTTGTCCGCCATCTTGTCCGCCATCTTGGCCGCCATCTTGTCCGCCATCTTGTGTCCGCCATCTTGTCCGCCATCTTGTGTCCGCCATCTTGTCCGCCATCTTGTCCGCCATCTTGTCCGCCATCTTTTGTCCGCCATCTTGTCCGCCATCTTGTCCGCCATCTTGTGTCCGCCATCTTGTTCGCCATCTTGTGTCCGCCATCTTGTCCGCCATCTTGTCCGCCATCTTGGCCGCCATCTTGTCCGCCATATTGTGTCCGCCATCTTGTGTCCGCCATCTTGTGTCCGCCATCTTGTCCGCCATCTTGTGTCCGCCATCTTGTGTCCGCCATCTTGGCCGCCATCTTGTCCGCCATCTTGTCCGCCATCTTGTCCGCCATCTTGGCCGCCATCTTGTCCGCCATCTTGTGTCCGCCATCTTGTCCGCCATACTGTCCGCCATCTTGTCCGCCATCTTGTCCGCCATCTTGTCCGCCATCTTGTCCGCCATCTTGTGTCCGCCATCTTGTCCGCCATCTTGTCCGCCATCTTGTCCGCCATCTTGTCCGCCATCTTGTCCGCCATCTTGTCCGCCATCTTGTCCGCCATCTTGTCCGCTATCTTGTCCACCATCTTGTCCGCCATCTTGTCCGGCACCTTGTGTCCGCCATCTTGTCCGCCATCTTGGCCGCCATCTTGTGTGCCATCTTGTGTCCGCCATCTTGTCCGCCATCTTGTCCGCCATCTTGTCCGCCATCTTGTCCGCCATCTTGTCCGCCATCTTGTCCGCCATCTTGTGTCCGCCATCTTGTCCGCCATCTTGTCCGCCATCTTGTCCGGCATCTTGTGCCCGCCATCTTGTCCGCCATCTTGTCCGCCATCTTGTCCGCCATCTTGTCCGCCATCTTGTGTCCGCCATCTTGTCCGCCATCTTGTCCGGCACCTTGTGTACGCCATCTTGTCCGCCATCTTGGCCGCCATCTTGTACGCCATCTTGGCCGCCATCTTGTCCGCCATCTTGTCCGCCATCTTGTCCGCCATCTTGGCCGCCATCTTGTGTCCGCCATCTTGTCCGGCATCTTGTGTCCGCCATCTTGTCCGCCATCTTGTCCGCCATCTTGTCCGCCATCTTGTCCGCCATCTTGTCCGCCATCTTGTCCGCCATCTTGGCCGCCATTTTGGCCGCCATCTTGTCTTCCATCTTGTCCGCCATCTTGTCCGGCATCTTGTGTCCGGCATCTTGTGTCCGCCATCTTGTCCGCCATCTTGGCCGCCATTTTGGCCGCCATCTTGTCCGCCATCTTGTCCGCCATCTTGTCCGCCAACTTGTCCGCCATCTTGTCCGCCATCTTGTGTCCGCCATCTTGTGTCCGCCATCTTATCCGCCATCTTGTCCGCCATCTTGTCCGCCATCTTGTGTCCGCCATCTTGTCCGCCATCTTGTCCGCCATCTTGTCCGGCACCTTGTGTCCGCCATCTTGTCCGCCATCTTGGCCGCCATCTTGTACGCCATCTTGTGTCCGCCATCTTGTGTCCGCCATCTTGTCCGCCATCTTGTCCGCCATCTTGTCCGTCATCTTGTGTCCGCCATCTTGTCCGCCATCTTGGCCGCCATCTTGTCCGCCATCTTGTGTCCGCCATCTTGTCCGCCATCTTGTCCGCCATCTTGTCCGGCATCTTGTGTCCGGCATCTTGTGTCCGCCATCTTGTCCGCCATCTTGGCCGCCATTTTGGCCGCCATCTTGTCCGCCATCTTGTCCGCCATCTTGTCCGCCATCTTGTCCGCCATCTTGTGTCCGCCATCTTGTGTCCGCCATCTTGTGTCCGCCATCTTGTCCGCCATCTTGTCCGCCATCTTGTCCGGCATCTTGTGCCCGCCATCTTGTGTCCGCCATCTTGTGTCCGCCATCTTGTCCGCCATCTTGGCCGCCATCTTGGCCGCCATCTTGTCCGCCATCTTGGCCGCCATCTTGTCCGCCATCTTGTGTCCGCCATCTTGTGTCCGCCATCTTGTCCGCCATCTTGTCCGCCATCTTGTCCGTCATCTTGTGTCCGCCATCTTGTCCGCCATCTTGGCCGCCATCTTGTCCGTCATCTTGTGTCCGCCATCTTGTCCGCCATCTTGTCCGCCATCTTGGCCGCCATTTTGTCCGCCATACTGTCCGCCATCTTGTCCGCCATCTTATCCGCCATCTTGTCCGCCATCTTGTCCGCCATCTTGTCCGCCATCTTGTCCGCCATCTTGTGTCCGCCATCTTGTCCGCCATCTTGTCCGCCATCTTGTCCGGCACCTTGTGTCCGCCATCTTGTCCGCCATCTTGGCCGCCATCTTGTACGCCATCTTGTGTCCGCCATCTTGTGTCCGCCATCTTGTCCGCCATCTTGTCCGCCATCTTGTCCGCCATCTTGTCCGGCATCTTGTGCCCGCCATCTTGTGTCCGCCATCTTGTGTCCGCCATCTTGTCCGCCATCTTGTACGCCATCTTGTGTCCGCCATCTTGTGTCCGCCATCTTGTCCGCCATCTTGTCCGTCATCTTGTGTCCGCCATCTTGTCCGCCATCTTGGCCGCCATCTTGTCCGCCATCTTGTGTCCGCCATCTTGTCCGCCATCTTGTCCGCCATCTTGTCCGGCATCTTGTGTCCGGCTTCTTGTGTCCGCCATCTTGTCCGCCATCTTGTCCGCCATCTTGTGTCCGCCATCTTGTCCGCCATCTTGTCCGCCATCTTGTGTCCGCCATCTTGTTCGCCATCTTGTGTCCGCCATCTTGGCCGCCATTTTGGCCGCCATCTTGTCCGCCATCTTGTCCGCCATCTTGTCCGCCATCTTGTCCGCCATCTTGTCCGCCATCTTGTGTCCGCCATCTTGTCCGCCATCTTGTCCGCCATCTTGTGTCCGCCATCTTGTTCGCCATCTTGTGTCCGCCATCTTGTCCGCCATCTTGGCCGCCATCTTGTGTCCGCCATATTGTGTCCGCCATCTTGTGTCCGCCATCTTGTCCACCATCTTGTGTCCGCCATCTTGTGTCCGCCATCTTGTCTGCCATCTTGTCCGCCATCTTGTGTACGCCATCTTGTGTCCGCCATCTTGTCCGCCATCTTGTCCGCCATCTTGTCCGCCATCTTGGCCGCCATCTTGTCCGCCATCTTGTCCGCCATCTTGTCCGCCATCTTTTGTCCGCCATCTTGTCCGCCATCTTGTCCGCCATCTTGTGTCCGCCATCTTGTTCGCCATCTTGTGTCCGCCATCTTGTCCGCCATCTTGTCCGCCATCTTGGCCGCCATCTTGTCCGCCATATTGTGTCCGCCATCTTGTGTCCGCCATCTTGTGTCCGCCATCTTGTCCGCCATCTTGTGTCCGCCATCTTGTGTCCGCCATCTTGGCCGCCATCTTGTCCGCCATCTTGTCCGCCATCTTGTCCGCCATCTTGGCCGCCATCTTGTCCGCCATCTTGTGTCCGCCATCTTGTCCGCCATACTGTCCGCCATCTTGTCCGCCATCTTGTCCGCCATCTTGTCCGCCATCTTGTCCGCCATCTTGTGTCCGCCATCTTGTCCGCCATCTTGTCCGCCATCTTGTCCGCCATCTTGTCCGCCATCTTGTCCGCCATCTTGTCCGCCATCTTGTCCGCTATCTTGTCCACCATCTTGTCCGCCATCTTGTCCGGCACCTTGTGTCCGCCATCTTGTCCGCCATCTTGGCCGCCATCTTGTGTGCCATCTTGTGTCCGCCATCTTGTCCGCCATCTTGTCCGCCATCTTGTCCGCCATCTTGTCCGCCATCTTGTCCGCCATCTTGTCCGCCATCTTGTGTCCGCCATCTTGTCCGCCATCTTGTCCGCCATCTTGTCCGGCATCTTGTGCCCGCCATCTTGTCCGCCATCTTGTCCGCCATCTTGTCCGCCATCTTGTCCGCCATCTTGTGTCCGCCATCTTGTCCGCCATCTTGTCCGGCACCTTGTGTACGCCATCTTGTCCGCCATCTTGGCCGCCATCTTGTACGCCATCTTGGCCGCCATCTTGTCCGCCATCTTGTCCGCCATCTTGTCCGCCATCTTGGCCGCCATCTTGTGTCCGCCATCTTGTCCGGCATCTTGTGTCCGCCATCTTGTCCGCCATCTTGTCCGCCATCTTGTCCGCCATCTTGTCCGCCATCTTGTCCGCCATCTTGTCCGCCATCTTGGCCGCCATTTTGGCCGCCATCTTGTCTTCCATCTTGTCCGCCATCTTGTCCGGCATCTTGTGTCCGGCATCTTGTGTCCGCCATCTTGTCCGCCATCTTGGCCGCCATTTTGGCCGCCATCTTGTCCGCCATCTTGTCCGCCATCTTGTCCGCCAACTTGTCCGCCATCTTGTCCGCCATCTTGTGTCCGCCATCTTGTGTCCGCCATCTTATCCGCCATCTTGTCCGCCATCTTGTCCGCCATCTTGTGTCCGCCATCTTGTCCGCCATCTTGTCCGCCATCTTGTCCGGCACCTTGTGTCCGCCATCTTGTCCGCCATCTTGGCCGCCATCTTGTACGCCATCTTGTGTCCGCCATCTTGTGTCCGCCATCTTGTCCGCCATCTTGTCCGCCATCTTGTCCGTCATCTTGTGTCCGCCATCTTGTCCGCCATCTTGGCCGCCATCTTGTCCGCCATCTTGTGTCCGCCATCTTGTCCGCCATCTTGTCCGCCATCTTGTCCGGCATCTTGTGTCCGGCATCTTGTGTCCGCCATCTTGTCCGCCATCTTGGCCGCCATTTTGGCCGCCATCTTGTCCGCCATCTTGTCCGCCATCTTGTCCGCCATCTTGTCCGCCATCTTGTGTCCGCCATCTTGTGTCCGCCATCTTGTGTCCGCCATCTTGTCCGCCATCTTGTCCGCCATCTTGTCCGGCATCTTGTGCCCGCCATCTTGTGTCCGCCATCTTGTGTCCGCCATCTTGTCCGCCATCTTGGCCGCCATCTTGGCCGCCATCTTGTCCGCCATCTTGGCCGCCATCTTGTCCGCCATCTTGTCCGCCATCGTGTCCGCCATCTTGTCCGCCATCTTGTCCGCCATCTTGTCCGCCATCTTGTGTCCCCCATCTTGTCCGCCATCTTGTCCGCCATCTTGTCCGCCATCTTGTCCGCCATCTTATCCGCCATCTTGTGTCCGCCATCTTGTCCGCCATCTTGTCCGCCATCTTGTCCGCCATCTTGTCCGCCATCTTGTCCGCCATCTTGTGTCCGCCATCTTGTCCGCCATCTTGTCCGGCACCTTGTGTACGCCATCTTGTCCGCCATCTTGGCCGCCATCTTGTACGCCATCTTGTGTCCGCCATCTTGTGTCCGCCATCTTGTCCGCCATCTTGTCCGTCATCTTGTGTCCGCCATCTTGTCCGCCATCTTGTCCGCCATCTTGGCCGCCATTTTGTCCGCCATACTGTCCGCCATCTTGTCCGCCATCTTATCCGCCATCTTGTCCGCCATCTTGTCCGCCATCTTGTCCGCCATCTTGTCCGCCATCTTGTGTCCGCCATCTTGTCCGCCATCTTGTGTCCGCCATCTTGTCCGCCATCTTGTGTCCGCCATCTTGTCCGCCATCTTGTGTCCGCCATCTTGTCCGCCATCTTGTGTCCGCCATCTTGTCCGCCATCTTGTCCGCCATCTTGTGTCCGCCATCTTGTCCGCCATCTTGTCCGCCATCTTGTCCGCCATCTTGTCCGCCATCTTGTCCGCCATCTTGTCCACCATCTTGTCCGCCATCTTGTGTCCGCCATCTTGTCCGCCATCTTGTCCGCCATCTTGGCCGCCATCTTGTACGCCATCTTGTGTCCGCCATCTTGTGTCCGCCATCTTGTCCGCCATCTTGTCCGTCATCTTGTGTCCGCCATCTTGTCCGCCATCTTGGCCGCCATCTTGTCCGCCATCTTGTGTCCGCCATCTTGTCCGCCATCTTGTCCGCCATCTTGTCCGGCATCTTGTGTCCGGCTTCTTGTGTCCGCCATCTTGTCCGCCATCTTGTCCGCCATCTTGTGTCCGCCATCTTGTCCGCCATCTTGTCCGCCATCTTGTGTCCGCCATCTTGTTCGCCATCTTGTGTCCGCCATCTTGGCCGCCATTTTGGCCGCCATCTTGTCCGCCATCTTGTCCGCCATCTTGTCCGCCATCTTGTCCGCCATCTTGTCCGCCATCTTGTGTCCGCCATCTTGTCCGCCATCTTGTCCGCCATCTTGTGTCCGCCATCTTGTTCGCCATCTTGTGTCCGCCATCTTGTCCGCCATCTTGGCCGCCATCTTGTGTCCGCCATATTGTGTCCGCCATCTTGTGTCCGCCATCTTGTCCACCATCTTGTGTCCGCCATCTTGTGTCCGCCATCTTGTCTGCCATCTTGTCCGCCATCTTGTGTACGCCATCTTGTGTCCGCCATCTTGTCCGCCATCTTGTCCGCCATCTTGTCCGCCATCTTGGCCGCCATCTTGTCCGCCATCTTGTGTCCGCCATCTTGTCCGCCATCTTGTGTCCGCCATCTTGTCCGCCATCTTGTCCGCCATCTTGTCCGCCATCTTTTGTCCGCCATCTTGTCCGCCATCTTGTCCGCCATCTTGTGTCCGCCATCTTGTTCGCCATCTTGTGTCCGCCATCTTGTCCGCCATCTTGTCCGCCATCTTGTCCGCCATCTTGTCCGCCATCTTGTCCGCCATCTTGTCCGCTATCTTGTCCACCATCTTGTCCGCCATCTTGTCCGGCACCTTGTGTCCGCCATCTTGTCCGCCATCTTGGCCGCCATCTTGTGTGCCATCTTGTGTCCGCCATCTTGTCCGCCATCTTGTCCGCCATCTTGTCCGCCATCTTGTCCGCCATCTTGTCCGCCATCTTGTCCGCCATCTTGTGTCCGCCATCTTGTCCGCCATCTTGTCCGCCATCTTGTCCGGCATCTTGTGCCCGCCATCTTGTCCGCCATCTTGGCCGCCATTTTGGCCGCCATCTTGTCCGCCATCTTGTCCGCCATCTTGGCCGCCATCTTGTCCGCCATCTTGTGTCCGCCATCTTGTCCGGCATCTTGTCCGCCATCTTGTGTGCCATCTTGTGTCCACCATCTTGTCCGCCATCTTGTCCGCCATCTTGTGTCCGCCATCTTGTCCGCCATCTTGTCCGCCATCTTGGCCGCCATCTTGTCCGGCACCTTGTGTCCGCCATCTTGGCCGCCATCTTGGCCGCCATCTTGTCCGCCATCTTGTCCGCCATCTTATCCGCCATCTTGTCCGCCATCTTGTCCGCCATCTTGTCCGCCATCTTGTCCGCCATCTTGTGTCCGCCATCTTGTCCGCCATCTTGTGTCCGCCATCTTGTCCGCCATCTTGTGTCCGCCATCTTGTCCGCCATCTTGTGTCCGCCATCTTGTCCGCCATCTTGTGTCCGCCATCTTGTTCGCCATCTTGTGTCCGCCATCTTGTCTGCCATCTTGTCCGCCATCTTGGCCGCCATCTTGTGTCCGCCATCTTGTGTCCGCCATCTTGTGTCCGCCATCTTGTCCGCCATCTTGGCCGCCATCTTGGCCGCCATCTTGTCCGCCATCTTGTCCGCCATCTTGTCCGCCATCTTGTCCGCCATCTTGTGTCCGCCATCTTGTCCGCCATCTTGTCCGCCATCTTGTCCGCCATCTTGTCCGCCATCTTGGCCGCCATCTTGTCCGCCATCTTGTCCGCCATCTTGTCCGCCATCTTGTCCGCCATCTTGTCCGCCATCTTGTCCGCCATCTTGTGTCCGCCATCTTGTCCGCCATCTTGTGTCCGCCATCTTGTCCGCCATCTTGTGTCCGCCATCTTGTCCGCCATCTTGTCCGCCATCTTGTCCGCCATCTTGTGTCCGCCATCTTGTCCGCCATCTTGGCCGCCATCTTGTCCGCCATCTTGTCCGCCATCTTGTCCGCCATCTTGGCCGCCATCTTGTCCGCCATCTTGTGTCCGCCATCTTGGCCGCCATCTTGTCCGCCATCTTGTGTCCGCCATCTTGGCCGCCATCTTGTCCGCCATCTTGTCCGTCATCTTGTGTCCGCCATCTTGTCCGCCATCTTGTCCGCCATCTTGGCCGCCATTTTGCCCGCCATCTTGTGTCCGCCATCTTGTCCGCCATCTTGTGTCCGCCATCTTGTCCGCCATCTTGGCCGCCATTTTGGCCGCCATCTTGTCCGCCATCTTGTCCGCCATCTTGTCCGCCATCTTGTGTCCGCCATCTTGTCCGCCATCTTGTCCGCCATCTTGTCCGCCATCTTGTCCGCCATCTTGGCCGCCATCTTGTCCGCCATCTTGTGTCCGCCATCTTGTCCGCCATCTTGTCCGCCATCTTGTCCGCCATCTTGTGTCCGCCATCTTGTCCGCCATCTTGTCCGGCACCTTGTGTCCGCCATCTTGTCCGCCATCTTGGCCGCCATCTTGTACGCCATCTTGTGTCCGCCATCTTGTGTCCGCCATCTTGTCCGCCATCTTGTCCGTCATCTTGTGTCCGCCATCTTGTCCGCCATCTTGTCCGCCATCTTGGCCGCCATTTTGCCCGCCATCTTGTGTCCGCCATCTTGTCCGCCATCTTGTCCGGCATCTTGTGTCCGCCATCTTGTCCGCCATTTTGGCCGCCATCTTGTCCGCCATCTTGTCCGCCATCTTGTCCGCCATCTGGTCCGCCATCTTGTGTCCGCCATCTTGTGTCCGCCATCTTGTCCGCCATCTTGTCCGCCATCTTGTCCGCCATCTTGTCCGCCATCATGTGTCCGCCATCTTGTCCGCCATCTTGTCGGCCATCTTGTCCGCCATCTTGGCCGCTATCTTGGCCGCCATCTTGGCCGCCATCTTGTCCGACATCTTGTCCGCCATCTTGTCCGCCATCTTGTCCGCCATCTTGTCCGCCATCTTGTCCGCCATCTTGTGTCCGCCATCTTGTCCGCCATCTTGTGTCCGCCATCTTGTCCGCCATCTTGTGTCCGCCATTTTGTCCGCCATCTTGTCCGCCATCTTATCCGCCATCTTGTTCGCTATCTTGTCCGCCATCTTGTCCGTCATCTTGGCCGCCATCTTGGCCGCCATCTTTGCCGCCATCTTGGCCGCCATCTTGGCCGCCATCTTGGCCGCCATCTTGTCCGCCATCTTGTCCGCCATCTTGTCCGCCATCTTGTCCGCCATCTTGGCCGCCATGTTGGCCGCCATTTTGTCCGCCATCTTGTGTCCGCCATCTTGTCCGCCATCTTGTCCGCCATCTTGTGTCCGCCATCTTGTGTCCGCCATCTTGTCCGCCATCTTGTCCGCCATCTTGTCCGCCATCTTGTGTCCGCCATCTCGTCCGCCATCTTGTCCGCCATCTTGTTCGCCATCTTGTCCGTCATCTTGTCCGCCATCTTGTCCGCCATCTTGTCCGCCATCTTGTGTCCGCCATCTTGTCCGCCATCTTGTCCGCCATCTTGTGTCCGCCATCTTGTCCGCCATCTTGTCCGCCATCTTGTTCGCCATCTTGTCCGCCATCTTGGCCGCCATCTTGTCCGCCATCTTGTCCGCCATCTTGTCCGCCATCTTGTCCGCCATCTTGTCCGCCATCTTGTGTCCGCCATCTTGTCCGCCATCTTGTGTCCGCCATCTTGTCCGCCATCTTGTCCGCCATCTTGTCCGCCATCTTGTCCGCCATCTTGGCCGCCATCTTGGCCGCCATTTTGGCCGCCATCTTGGCCGCCATCTTGGCCGCCATCTTGTGTCCGCCATCTTGTCCGCCATCTTGTGTCCGCCATCTTGTCCGCCATCTTGTCCGCCATCTTGTCCGCCATCTTGTGTCCGCCATCTTGTCCGCCATCTTGTCCGCCATCTTGTCCGCCATCTTGTGTCCGCCATCTTGTCCGCCATATTGTGTCCGCCATCTTGTGTCCGCCATCTTGTCCGCCATCTTGTCCGCCATCTTGGCCGCCATCTTGGCCGCCATCTTGGCTGCCATCTTGGCCGCCATCTTGTTCGCCATCTTTGCCGCCATCTTGTCCGCCATCTTGGGCGCCATCTTGGCCGCCATCTTGGCCGCCAGCTTGGCCGCCATCTTGTCCGCCATCTTGTCCGCCATCTTGTGTCCGCCATCTTGGCCGCCATCTTGTCCGCCATCTTGTCCGGCATCTTGTGTCCGCCATCTTGTCCGCCATCTTGACCGCCATCTTGTTCGCCATCTTGTCCGCCATCTTGTCCGCCATCTTGTCCGCCATCTTGGCCGCCATCTTGGCCGCCATCTTGGCCGCCATCTTGTCCGCCATCTTGTCCGCCATCTTGTCCGCCATCTTGGCCGCCATCTTGTCCGCCATCTTGTCCGCCATCTTGTCCGCCATCTTGGCCGCCATCTTGTCCGCCATCTTGTGTCCGCCATCTTGGCCGCCATCTTGGCCGCCATCTTGTCCGCCATCTTGTGTCCGCCATCTTGTCCGCCATCTTGTCCGCCATCTTGTCCGCCATCTTGGCCGCCATCTTGTCCGCCATCTTGTGTCCGCCATCTTGTCCGCCATCTTGTCCGCCATCTTGTCCGCCATCTTGTCCGCCATCTTGTGTCCGCCATCTTGTCCGCCATCTTGTCCGCCATCTTGGCCGCCATCGTGGCCGCCATCTTGGCCGCCATCTTGTCCGCCATCTTGTCCGCCATCTTTGCCGCCATCTGTAGGGGAAGGGGGGAGGGGGATGGAAGATGTCACCTCCTGAAGTACATGCTCTCCTGGTATCGGAAATCTGAAAACAGCTGGTTTGTATGAAAAGTTAGTGTCAAAACATTGCATACCTTACGGCGCTTTACATTGCATGTTGATTGCATACCTTCCGGCGCAGTACCAGGAGCTACCTCTTCCGTGGATGCTCTCCTGGTACTATAAATTCGAAAACTGGTAGTTTTCGAAGAAATTTTTCACGACTAACGGGAAAGTTAGTGTTTAATCATTGCATAACTTTGGGCGGTTTTTGAGCAAAAAATCTGCAAAATTTTACTCTACCAACGGGAAAGTTAGTGTTTAAACATTGCATACCTTTCGGCGGTTTTCGACCAAAATTGCTGTACAAGGTGCTACCTCTTCCTTGGATGCTTTCCTGGTATCGGGAATCTGAAAACAGCTGGTTTGTATGGAATTTCGTACCAGCTGACGGGAAGTTTGAGCGAGATGAAGGATGCTTTCCGTTTCATGCTATCAATGCTAGCTATTTCGTAGTACACTGACAGATTGTGTCGGTTGTAACATCATTACCGGCTTGCAAACTTGCAGAAATTGTGACAATCGAAATACTAAACACAATGCTCCACCACAATACTTTTCCGAAACACGTAGGCTGTACATTTTCACGGTTCAATGGGGGAGAGAAAACAATACCACACCACGAGTATCGCAATGGCAATAGCTTGCGAATATTGCGGAAGTGAAAATAAGCATGGTTTCTATTCTAGCAACTAACGGCAGGATCATTTTTCGAAAAGATGAAAAAATATGGAAATCTTGAGGTCGAAAATCCCGTTCAAGAAATAGAATACATGAATAGGTTGAAGTAAAAGGGCATATAAGAGTTCACGGGGCGGCCAGATGGTGTATTGGTAGCGCAGTCGGTCTGTACAAGATAGGACCACGGAAAAATTTCATTTGAACCTCCAAACCTCCGTACGCAGCACTGACTATCCTACGGGTAAATACAGTAAAAAAAATAGAAATGGTAGGCTTAAACATCCTAAAGATGTCGTGCCGATAAAGCAGAAGGAGTTTGAATACACTGCATACTTCTCTTGCGTAGCCGTGTAACCGGGCCGATATAGCTAATCAAATAAAAAAAAATTGTCTAACCAAGGATAACCAATTTTCTACCTTTTTGATTAGATTTTATGCTATAAATTAACTCTGCTGCAAAATTTCCAAAATCGCACAATCGACACAAGTTGTTTGGGGCCCCCAACACGGCGAGGCCCTAGGCGACCGCCTACTCCGCCTGCCCTTTGATCCGCCGCTGGTCGATCGAGACAGAAAACTCGCCAAAAATGACCAGTTTGTCAAGCTCCTGATACCAGGAGAGCATGAAACGCAGGAGGATGCTTTTTCCGTGTCAATCGAGACAGAAAACTCGCCACAAATGACTAGTTTTTCAAGCTCCTGATACCAGGAGAGCATGCAACGCAGGAGGATGCTTTTCCGTGTCAATCAAGACAGAAAACTCGCCAAAAATGACCCGTGTTTCAAGCTCCTGATACCAGGAGAGCATGCAACGCAGGAGGATGCTTTTCCGTGTCAATCGAGACATGAATCTCACCAAAAATTGACCCGTGTTTCAAGCTCCTGATACCAGGAGAGCATGCAACGCAGGAGGATGCCTTTCCGAGTCAATCGAGACAGAAAACTCGCCAAAATTTAACCCGTGTTTCAAACTCCTGATACCAGTAAAGCATGCAACGCAGGAGGATGCTTTTCCGTTTCAATCGAGACAGAAAACTCGCCAAAACTGACCAGTTTTTCAAGCTCCTGATACCAGGAGAGCATGTAACACAGGAGGATGCTTTTCCGTGTCAATCGAGACAGAAAACTCGCCAAAAATGACCAGTGTTTCAAGCTCCTGATACCAGGAGAGCATGCAACGCAGGAGGATGCTTTTCCGTGTCAATCGAGACAGAAATCTCACCAAAAATTGACCCGTGTTTCAAGCTCCTGATACCAGGAGAGCATGCAACGCAGGAGGATGCTTTTCCGTGTAAATCGAGACATAAAACTCGCCAAAACTGACCAGTTTTTCAAGCTCCTGATACCAGGAGAGCATGTAACACAGGAGGATGCTTTTCCGTGTCAATCGAGACAGAAAACTCGCCAAAAATGACCCGTGTTTCAAGCTCCTGATACCAGGAGAGCATGCAACGCAGGAGGATGCTTTTCCGTGTCAATCGAGACAGAAAACTCGCCAAAACTGACCAGTTTTTCATGCTCCTGATACCAGGAGAGCATGCAACGCAGTAGGATGCATTTTCCGTGTCAATCGAGACAGAAAACTCGCCACAAATGACTAGTTTTTCAAGCTCCTGATACCAGGAGAGCATGCAACGCAGGAGGATGCTTTTCCGTGTCAATCAAGACAGAAAACTCGCCAAAATGACCCGTGTTTCAAGCTCCTGATACCAGGAGAGCATGCAACGCAGGAGGATGCTTTTCCGTGTCAATCGAGACAGAAATCTCACCAAAAATTGACCCGTGTTTCAAGCTCCTGATACCAGGAGAGCATGCAACGCAGGGGGATGCTTTTCCGAGTCAATCGAGACAGAAAACTCGCCAAAATTTAACCCGTGTTTCAAACTCCTGATACCAGTAAAGCATGCAACGCAGGAGGATGCTTTTCCGTTTCAATCGAGACAGAAAACTCGCCAAAACTGACCAGTTTTTCAAGCTCCCGATACCAGGAGAGCATGCAACACAGAAGGATGCTTTTCCGTGTCAATCGAGACAGAAAACTCGCCAAAAATGACCAGTTCTTCAAGCTCCTGATACCAGGAGAGCATGCAACGCAGGAGGATGCTTTTCCGTGTCAATCGAACCAGAAAACTCGCCACAAATGACCAGTTTTTCAAGCTCATGATACCAGGAGAGCATGCAACGCAGGAGGATGCTTTTCCGTGTCAATCGACACAGAAAACTCGCCACAAATGACCAGTTTTTCAAGCTCCTGATACCAGGAGAGCATGCAACGCAGGAGGATGCTTTTCCGTGTCAATCAAGACAGAAATCTCACCAAAAATTGACCCGTGTTTCAAGCTCCTAATACCAGGAGAGCATGCAACGCAGGAGGATGCTTTTCCGTGTCAATCGAGACATAAAACTCGCCAAAAATCACCAGTTTTTCAAGCTCCTGATACCAGGAGAGCATGCAACGCAGACTGATGCTTTTCCGTGTAAATCGAGACAGAAAACTCGCCACAAATGACCAGTTTTTCAAGCTCATGATACCAGGAGAGCATGCAACGCAGGAGGATGCTTTTCCGTGTCAATCGAGACAGAAAACTCGCCACAAATGACCAGTTTTTCAAGCTCCTGATACCAGGAGAGCATGCAACGCAGGAGGATGCTTTTCCGTGTCAATCAAGACAGAAATCTCACCAAAACTTGACCCGTGTTTCAAGCTCCTAATACCGGGAGAGCATGCAACGCAGGAGGATGCTTTTCCGTGTCAATCAAGACAGAAATCTCGCCAAAAATGACCAGTTTTACAAGCTCCTGATACCAGGAGAGCATGCAAAGCAGGAGGATGCATTTTCCGTGTCAATCGAGACAGAAAACTCGCCAAAAATGATCAGTTCTTCAAGCTCCTGATACCAGGAGAGCATGCAACGCAGGAGGATGCTTTTCCGTGTCAATCGAGACAGAAAACTCGCCACAAATGACCAGTTTTTCAAGCTCCTGATACCAGGAGAGCATGCAACGCAGGAGGATGCTTTTCCGTGTCAATCAAGACAGAAATCTCACCAAAAATTGACCCGTGTTTCAAGCTCCTGATACCAGGAGAGCATGTAACACAGAAGGATGCTTTTCCGTGTCAATCGAGACCGAAAACTCGCCAAAAATGACCAGTTCTTCAAGCTCCTGATACCAGGAGAGCATGCAACGCAGGAGGATGCTTTTTCCGTGTCAATCGAGACAGAAAACTCGCCACAAATGACCAGTTTTTCAAGCTCCTGATACCAGGAGATCATGCAACGCAGGAGGATGCTTTTTCCGTGTCAATCAAGACAGAAATCTCACCAAAAATTGACCCGTGTTTCAAGCTCCTAATACCAGGAGAGCATGCAACGCAGGAGGATGCTTTTCCGTGTCAATTGAGACATGAAACTCGCCAAAAATCACCAGTTTTTCAAGCTCCTGATACCAGGAGAGCATGCAACGCAGACTGATGCTTTTCCGTGTAAATCGAGACAGAAAACTCGCCACAAATGACCAGTTTTTCAAGCTCCTGATACCAGGAGAGCATGCAACGCAGGAGGATGCTTTTCCGTGTCAATCGAGACAGAAAACTCGCCACAAATGACCAGTTTTTCAAGCTCCTGATACCAGGAGAGCATGCAACGCAGAATGATGCTTTTTCGTGTAAATCGAGACAGAAAACTCGCCACAAATGACCATTTTTTCTAGCTCCTGATACCGGGAGAGCATGCAACGCAGGAGGATGCTTTTCCGTGTAAATCAAGACAGAAAACTCGCCAAAAATGACCAGTTCTTCAAGCTCCTGATACCAGGAGAGCATGCAACGCAGAATGATGCTTTTCCGTGTAAATTGAGACAGAAAACTCGCCACAAATGACCAGTTTTTCTAGCTCCTGATACCAGGAGAGCATGCAACGCAGGAGGATGCTTTTCCGTGTCAATCAAGACAGAAATCTCGCCACAAATGACCAGTTTTACAAGCTCCTGATACCAGGAGAGCATGTAACACAGAAGGATGCTTTTCCGTGTCAATCGAGACCGAAAACTCGCCAAAAATGACCAGTTTTTCAAGCTCCTGATACCAGGAGAGCATGCAACGCAGGAGGATGCTTTTCCGTGTCAATCGAGACAGAAAACTCGCCACAAATGACCAGTTTTTCAAGCTCCTGATACCAGGAGAGCATGCAACGCAGAATGATGCTTTTTCGTGTAAATCGAAACAGAAAACTCGCCACAAATGACCATTTTTTCTAGCTCCTGATACCGGGAGAGCATGCAACGCAGGAGGATGCTTTTCCGTGTCAATCACGACAGAAATCTCGCCAAAAATGACCAGTTTTACAAGCTCCTGATACCAGGAGAGCATGCAAAGCAGGAGGATGCATTTTCCGTGTCAATCGAGACAGAAAACTCGCCAAAAATGATCAGTTCTTCAAGCTCCTGATACCAGGAGAGCAGCGGCGGATCAAAGGGCAGGCGGAGTAGGCGGTCGCCTAGGGCCTCGCCGTGTTGGGGGCCCCAAACAACTTGTGCTGATTGTTCGATTTTGGAAATTTTGCAGCAGAGTTGATTTATAGCATAAAATCTAATTAAAAAGGTAGAAAATTTGTTATCTTTGGTTAGATAATTTTTTTTATTTGATTAGCTTTATCGGCCCGGTTACACGGCTACGCAAGAGAAGTATTCAGTGTATTCAAACTCCTTCTTCTTTATCGGCACGACATCTTCAGGATGCTTAAGCCTACTATTTCTATTTTTTTACTGTATTTACCCGTAGGATAGTCAGTGCTGCGTACGGAGGTTTGGTGGTCCAAATAAAATTTTTCCGTGGTCCTGTCTTGTACAGACCGACTGCGCTACCAATACACCATCTGGCCGCCCCGTGAACTCTTATATGCCCTTTTACTTCAACCTATTCATGTATTCTATTTCTTGAACGGGATTTTCGACCTCAAGATTTCCATATTTTTTCATCTTTTCGAAAAATGATCCTGCCGTTAGTTGCTAGAATAGAAACCATGCTTATTTTCACTTCCGCAATATTCGCAAGCTATTGCCATTGCGACACTCGTGGTGTGGTATTGTTTTCTCTCCCCCATCCCGCCATCTTGTCCGCCATCTTGGCCGCCATCTTGGCCGCCATCTTGTCCGCCATCTTGTCCGCCATCTTGTCCGCCATCTTGTCCGCCATCATGTATCCGCCATCTTGTGTCCGCCATCTTGGCCGCCATCTTGTCCGCCATCTTGTCCGCCATCTTGTCCGCCATCTTGGCCGCCATCTTGTGTCCGCCATCTTGTCCGGCATCTTGTGTCCGCCATCTTGTCCGCCATCTTGTCCGGCATCTTGTGTCCGCCATCTTGTCCGCCATCTTGTCCGCCATCTTGTCCGCCATCTTGTCCGCCATCTTGTCCGCCATCTTGTCCGCCATCTTGTGTCCGCCATCTTGTCCGGCATCTTGTGTCCGCCATCTTGTCCGCCATCTTGTCCGCCATCTTGTCCGGCATCTTGTGTCCGCCATCTTGTCCGCCATCTTGGCCGCCATCTTGTCCGCCATCTTGTCCGCCATCTTGTCCGCCATTTTGTGTCCGCCATCTTGTGTTCGCCATTTTGTCCGCCATCTTGGCCGCCATATTGTCCGCCATCTTGTCCGCCATATTGTCCGCCATCTTGTCCGCCATCTTGTCCGCCATCTTGTCCGCCATCTTGTCCGCCATCTTGTCCGCCATCTTGTCCGCCATCTTGTCCGCCATCTTGTCCACCATCTTGTCCGCCATCTTGTACGCCATCTTGTGTCCGCCATCTTGTGTCCGCCATCTTGTCCGCCATCTTGTCCGCCATCTTGTCCGTCATCTTGTGTCCGCCATCTTGTCCGCCATCTTGTCCGCCATCTTGGCCGCCATTTTGTCCGCCATACTGTCCGCCATCTTGTCCGCCATCTTATCCGCCATCTTGTCCGCCATCTTGTCCGCCATCTTGTGTCCGCCATCTTGTCCGCCATCTTGTCCGCCATCTTGTCCGCCATCTTGTCCGCCATCTTGTCCGCCATCTTGTCCGCCATCTTGTCCGCCATCTTGTCCGCCATCTTGTGTCCGCCATCTTGTCCGCCATCTTGTCCGCCATCTTGTCCGCCATCTTGTGTCCGCCATCTTGTTCGCCATCTTGTGTCCGCCATCTTGTCCGCCATCTTGGCCGCCATCTTGTCCGCCATCTTGTCCGCCATCTTGTGTCCGCCATCTTGTCCGCCATCTTGTCCGCCATCTTGGCCGCCATCTTGTCCGCCATCTTGTCCGCCATCTTGTGTCCGCCATCTTGTCCGCCATCTTGTGTCCGCCATCTTGTCCGCCATCTTGTCCGCCATCTTGTGTCCGCCATCTTGTCCGCCATCTTGTCCGCCATCTTGTCCGCCATCTTGTGTCCGCCATCTTGTCCGCCATCTTGTCCGCCATCTTGTCCGCCATCTTGTGTCCGCCATCTTGTCCGCCATCTTGTCCGCCATCTTGTCCGCCATCTTGTCCGCCATCTTGTGTCCGCCATCTTGTCCGCCATCTTGTCCGCCATCTTGTCCGCCATCTTGTCCGCCATCTTGTGTCCGCCATCTTGTCCGCCATCTTGTCCGCCATCTTGTCCGCCATCTTGTCCGCCATCTTGTCCGCCATCTTGTCCGGCACCTTGTGTCCGCCATCTTGTCCGCCATCTTGGCCGCCATCTTGTACGCCATCTTGTGTCCGCCATCTTGTCCGCCATCTTGTCCGCCATCTTGTCCGCCATCTTGTCCGCCATCTTGTCCGCCATCTTGTCCGCCATCTTGTGTCCGCCATCTTGTCCGCCATCTTGTCCGCCATCTTGTGTCCGCCATCTTGTTCGCCATCTTGTGTCCGCCATCTTGGCCGCCATTTTGGCCGCCATCTTGTCCGCCATCTTGTCCGCCATCTTGTCCGCCATCTTGTCCGCCATCTTGTCCGCCATCTTGTGTCCGCCATCTTGTGTCCGCCATCTTGTCCGCCATCTCGTCCGCCATCTTGTCCGCCATCTTGTGTCCGCCATCTTGTCCGCCATCTTGTCCGGCATCTTGTGCCCGCCATCTTGGCCGCCATCTTGTCCGCCATCTTGTCCGCCATCTTGGCCGCCATCTTGTCCGCCATCTTGTGTCCGCCATCTTGGCCGCCATCTTGTCCGCCATCTTGTCCGCCATCTTGTGTCCGCCATCTTGTCCGCCATCTTGTCCGCCATCTTGTGTCCGCCATCTTGTCCGCCATCTTGTGTCCGCCATCTTGGCCGCCATCTTGTGTCCGCCATCTTGTCCGCCATCTTGTGTCCGCCATCTTGTCCGCCATCTTGTGTCCGCCATCTTGTCCGCCATCTTGTGTCCGCCATCTTGTCCGCCATCTTGTCCGCCATCTTGTGTCCGCCATCTTGTCCGCCATCTTGTCCGCCATCTTGTCCGCCATCTTGTCCGCCATCTTGTCCGCCATCTTGTGTCCGCCATCTTGTCCGCCATCTTGGCCGCCATCGTGGCCGCCATCTTGGCCGCCATCTTGTCCGCCATCTTGTCCGCCATCTTTGCCGCCATCTGTAGGGGAAGGGGGGAGGGGGATGGAAGATGTCACCTCCTGAAGTACATGCTCTCCTGGTATCGGAAATCTGAAAACAGCTGGTTTGTATGAAAAGTTAGTGTCAAAACATTGCATACCTTACGGCGCTTTACATTGCATGTTGATTGCATACCTTCCGGCGCAGTACCAGGAGCTACCTCTTCCGTGGATGCTCTCCTGGTACTATAAATTCGAAAACTGGTAGTTTTCGAAGAAATTTTTCACGACTAACGGGAAAGTTAGTGTTTAATCATTGCATAACTTTGGGCGGTTTTTGAGCAAAAAATCTGCAAAATTTTACTCTACCAACGGGAAAGTTAGTGTTTAAACATTGCATACCTTTCGGCGGTTTTCGACCAAAATTGCTGTACAAGGTTCTACCTCTTCCTTGGATGCTTTCCTGGTATCGGGAATCTGAAAACAGCTGGTTTGTATGGAATTTCGTACCAGCTGACGGGAAGTTTGAGCGAGATGAAGGATGCTTTCCGTTTCATGCTATCAATGCTAGCTATTTCGTAGTACACTGACAGATTGTGTCGGTTGTAACATCATTACCGGCTTGCAAACTTGCAGAAATTGTGACAATCGAAATACTAAACACAATGCTCCACCACAATACTTTTCCGAAACACGTAGGCTGTACATTTTCATGGTTCAATGGGGGAGAGAAAACAATACCACACCACGAGTATCGCAATGGCAATAGCTTGCGAATATTGCGGAAGTGAAAATAAGCATGGTTTCTATTCTAGCAACTAACGGCAGGATCATTTTTCGAAAAGATGAAAAAATATGGAAATCTTGAGGTCGAAAATCCCGTTCAAGAAATAGAATACATGAATAGGTTGAAGTAAAAGGGCATATAAGAGTTCACGGGGCGGCCAGATGGTGTATTGGTAGCGCAGTCGGTCTGTACAAGATAGGACCACGGAAAAATTTCATTTGAACCTCCAAACCTCCGTACGCAGCACTGACTATCCTACGGGTAAATACAGTAAAAAAAATAGAAATGGTAGGCTTAAACATCCTAAAGATGTCGTGCCGATAAAGCAGAAGGAGTTTGAATACACTGCATACTTCTCTTGCGTAGCCGTGTAACCGGGCCGATATAGCTAATCAAATAAAAAAAAATTGTCTAACCAAGGATAACCAATTTTCTACCTTTTTGATTAGATTTTATGCTATAAATTAACTCTGCTGCAAAATTTCCAAAATCGCACAATCGACACAAGTTGTTTGGGGCCCCCAACACGGCGAGGCCCTAGGCGACCGCCTACTCCGCCTGCCCTTTGATCCGCCGCTGGTCGATCGAGACAGAAAACTCGCCAAAAATGACCAGTTTGTCAAGCTCCTGATACCAGGAGAGCATGAAACGCAGGAGGATGCTTTTTCCGTGTCAATCGAGACAGAAAACTCGCCACAAATGACTAGTTTTTCAAGCTCCTGATACCAGGAGAGCATGCAACGCAGGAGGATGCTTTTCCGTGTCAATCGAGACATAAAACTCGCCAAAACTGACCAGTTTTTCAAGCTCCTGATACCAGGAGAGCATGTAACGCAGGAGGATGCTTTTCCGTGTCAATCGAGACAGAAAACTCGCCAAAAATGACCCGTGTTTCAAGCTCCTGATACCAGGAGAGCATGCAACGCAGGAGGATGCTTTTCCGTGTCAATCGAGACAGAAAACTCGCCAAAACTGACCAGTTTTTCATGCTCCTGATACCAGGAGAGCATGCAACGCAGTAGGATGCATTTTCCGTGTCAATCGAGACAGAAAACTCGCCACAAATGACTAGTTTTTCAAGCTCCTGATACCAGGAGAGCATGCAACGCAGGAGGATGCTTTTCCGTGTCAATCAAGACAGAAAACTCGCCAAAATGACCCGTGTTTCAAGCTCCTGATACCAGGAGAGCATGCAACGCAGGAGGATGCTTTTTCCGTGTCAATCGAGACAGAAATCTCACCAAAAATTGACCCGTGTTTCAAGCTCCTGATACCAGGAGAGCATGCAACGCAGGAGGATGCTTTTCCGAGTCAATCGAGACAGAAAACTCGCCAAAATTTAACCCGTGTTTCAAACTCCTGATACCAGTAAAGCATGCAACGCAGGAGGATGCTTTTCCGTTTCAATCGAGACAGAAAACTCGCCAAAACTGACCAGTTTTTCAAGCTCCCGATACCAGGAGAGCATGCAACACAGAAGGATGCTTTTCCGTGTCAATCGAGACAGAAAACTCGCCAAAAATGACCAGTTCTTCAAGCTCCTGATACCAGGAGAGCATGCAACGCAGGAGGATGCTTTTCCGTGTCAATCGAACCAGAAAACTCGCCACAAATGACCAGTTTTTAAAGATCATGATACCAGGAGAGCATGCAACGCAGGAGGATGCTTTTCCGTGTCAATCGAGACAGAAAACTCGTCACAAATGACCAGTTTTTCAAGCTCCTGATACCAGGAGAGCATGCAACGCAGGAGGATGCTTTTCCGTGTCAATCAAGACAGAAATCTCACCAAAAATTGACCCGTGTTTCAAGCTCCTAATACCAGGAGAGCATTCAACGCAGGAGGATGCTTTTCCGTGTCAATCGAGACATAAAACTCGCCAAAAATCACCAGTTTTTCAAGCTCCTGATACCAGGAGAGCATGCAACGCAGACTGATGCTTTTCCGTGTAAATCGAGACAGAAAACTCGCCACAAATGACCAGTTTTTCACGCTCCTGATACCAGGAGAGCATGCAACGCAGGAGGATGCTTTTCCGTGTCAATCGAGACAGAAAACTCGCCACAAATGACCAGTTTTTCAAGCTCCTGATACCAGGAGAGCATGCAACGCAGGAGGATGCTTTTCCGTGTCAATCAAGACAGAAATCTCACCAAAAATTGACCCGTGTTTCAAGCTCCTGATACCAGGAGAGCATGTAACACAGAAGGATGCTTTTCCGTGTCAATCGAGACCGAAAACTCGCCAAAAATGACCAGTTTTTCAAGCTCCTGATACCAGGAGAGCATGCAACGCAGGAGGATGCTTTTTCCGTGTCAATCGAGACAGAAAACTCGCCACAAATGACCAGTTTTTCAAGCTCCTGATACCAGGAGAGCATGCAACGCAGGAGGATGCTTTTTCCGTGTCAATCAAGACAGAAATCTCACCAAAAATTGACCCGTGTTTCAAGCTCCTAATACCAGGAGAGCATGCAACGCAGGAGGATGCTTTTCCGTGTCAATTGAGACATAAAACTCGCCAAAAATCACCAGTTTTTCAAGCTCCTGATACCAGGAGAGCATGCAACGCAGACTGATGCTTTTCCGTGTAAATCGAGACAGAAAACTCGCCACAAATGACCAGTTTTTCACGCTCCTGATACCAGGAGAGCATGCAACGCAGGAGGATGCTTTTCCGTGTCAATCGAGACAGAAAACTCGCCACAAATGACCAGTTTTTCACGCTCCTGATACCAGGAGAGCATGCAACGCAGAATGATGCTTTTTCGTGTAAATCGAGACAGAAAACTCGCCACAAATGACCATTTTTTCTAGCTCCTGATACCGGGAGAGCATGCAACGCAGGAGGATGCTTTTCCGTGTAAATCAAGACAGAAAACTCGCCAAAAATGACCAGTTCTTCAAGCTCCTGATACCAGGAGAGCATGCAACGCAGGAGGATGCTTTTCCGTGTCAATCGAGACAGAAAACTCGCCACAAATGACCAGTTTTTCTAGCTCCTGATACCAGGAGAGCATGCAACGCAGGAGGATGCTTTTCCGTGTCAATCAAGACAGAAATCTCGCCACAAATGACCAGTTTTACAAGCTCCTGATACCAGGAGAGCATGTAACACAGAAGGATGCTTTTCCGTGTCAATCGAGACCGAAAACTCGCCAAAAATGACCAGTTTTTCAAGCTCCTGATACCAGGAGAGCATGCAACGCAGGAGGATGCTTTTCCGTGTCAATCGAGACAGAAAACTCGCCACAAATGACCAGTTTTTCAAGCTCCTGATACCAGGAGAGAATGAACGCAGAATGATGCTTTTTCGTGTAAATCGAGACAGAAAACTCGCCACAAATGACCATTTTTTCTAGCTCCTGATACCGGGAGAGCATGCAACGCAGGAGGATGCTTTTCCGTGTCAATCAAGACAGAAATCTCGCCAAAAATGACCAGTTTTACAAGCTCCTGATACCAGGAGAGCATGCAAAGCAGGAGGATGCATTTTCCGTGTCAATCGAGACAGAAAACTCACCAAAAATGATCAGTTCTTCAAGCTCCTGATACCAGGAGAGCAGCGGCGGATCAAAGGGCAGGCGGAGTAGGCGGTCGCCTAGGGCCTCGCCGTGTTGGGGGCCCCAAACAACTTGTGCTGATTGTTCGATTTTGGAAATTTTGCAGCAGAGTTGATTTATAGCATAAAATCTAATTAAAAAGGTAGAAAATTTGTTATCTTTGGTTAGATAATTTTTTTTATTTGATTAGCTTTATCGGCCCGGTTACACGGCTACGCAAGAGAAGTATTCAGTGTATTCAAACTCCTTCTTCTTTATCGGCACGACATCTTCAGGATGCTTAAGCCTACTATTTCTATTTTTTTTACTGTATTTACCCGTAGGATAGTCAGTGCTGCGTACGGAGGTTTGGAGGTTCAAATGAAATTTTTCCGTGGTCCTATCTTGTACAGACCGACTGCGCTACCAATACACCATCTGGCCGCCCCGTGAACTCTTATATGCCCTTTTACTTCAACCTATTCATGTATTCTATTTCTTGAACGGGATTTTCGACCTCAAGATTTCCATATTTTTTCATCTTTTCGAAAAATGATCCTGCCGTTAGTTGCTAGAATAGAAACCATGCTTATTTTCACTTCCGCAATATTCGCAAGCTATTGCCATTGCGACACTCGTGGTGTGGTATTGTTTTCTCTCCCCCATCCCGCCATCTTGTCCGCCATCTTGGCCGCCATCTTGGCCGCCATCTTGTCCGCCATCTTGTCCGCCATCTTGTCCGCCATCTTGTCCGCCATCATGTATCCGCCATCTTGTGTCCGCCATCTTGGCCGCCATCTTGTCCGCCATCTTGTCCGCCATCTTGTCCGCCATCTTGGCCGCCATCTTGTGTCCGCCATCTTGTCCGGCATCTTGTGTCCGCCATCTTGTCCGCCATCTTGTCCGGCATCTTGTGTCCGCCATCTTGTCCGCCATCTTGTCCGCCATCTTGTCCGCCATCTTGTCCGCCATCTTGTCCGCCATCTTGTCCGCCATCTTGTCCGCCATCTTGTGTCCGCCATCTTGTCCGCCATCTTGTCCGGCATCTTGTGTCCGCCATCTTGTCCGCCATCTTGTCCGCCATCTTGTCCGCCATCTTGTCCGCCATCTTGTCCGCCATCTTGTCCGCCATCTTGTCCGCCATCTTGTCCGCCATCTTGTGTCCGCCATCTTGTCCGGCATCTTGTGTCCGCCATCTTGTCCGCCATCTTGTCCGCCATCTTGTCCGGCATCTTGTGTCCGCCATCTTGTCCGCCATCTTGGCCGCCATCTTGTCCGCCATCTTGTCCGCCATCTTGTCCGCCATCTTGTCCGCCATCTTGTCCGCCATCTTGTGTTCGCCATTTTGTCCGCCATCTTGGCCGCCATATTGTCCGCCATCTTGTCCGCCATATTGTCCGCCATCTTGTCCGCCATCTTGTCCGCCATCTTGTCCGCCATCTTGTCCGCCATCTTGTCCGCCATCTTGTCCACCATCTTGTCCGCCATCTTGTACGCCATCTTGTGTCCGCCATCTTGTGTCCGCCATCTTGTCCGCCATCTTGTCCGCCATCTTGTCCGTCATCTTGTGTCCGCCATCTTGTCCGCCATCTTGTCCGCCATCTTGGCCGCCATTTTGTCCGCCATACTGTCCGCCATCTTGTCCGCCATCTTATCCGCCATCTTGTCCGCCATCTTGTCCGCCATCTTGTGTCCGCCATCTTGTCCGCCATCTTGTCCGCCATCTTGTCCGCCATCTTGTCCGCCATTTTGTCCGCCATCTTGTCCGCCATCTTGTCCGCCATCTTGTGTCCGCCATCTTGTCCGCCATCTTGTCCGCCATCTTGTCCGCCATCTTGTGTCCGCCATCTTGTTCGCCATCTTGTGTCCGCCATCTTGTCCGCCATCTTGGCCGCCATCTTGTCCGCCATCTTGTCCGCCATCTTGTGTCCGCCATCTTGTCCGCCATCTTGTCCGCCATCTTGGCCGCCATCTTGTCCGCCATCTTGTCCGCCATCTTGTGTCCGCCATCTTGTCCGCCATCTTGTGTCCGCCATCTTGTCCGCCATCTTGTCCGCCATCTTGTGTCCGCCATCTTGTCCGCCATCTTGTCCGCCATCTTGTGTCCGCCATCTTGTCCGCCATCTTGTCCGCCATCTTGTCCGCCATCTTGTGTCCGCCATCTTGTCCGCCATCTTGTCCGCCATCTTGTCCGCCATCTTGTCCGCCATCTTGTGTCCGCCATCTTGTCCGCCATCTTGTCCGCCATCTTGTCCGCCATCTTGTCCGCCATCTTGTCCGCCATCTTGTCCGGCACCTTGTGTCCGCCATCTTGTCCGCCATCTTGGCCGCCATCTTGTACGCCATCTTGTGTCCGCCATCTTGTCCGCCATCTTGTCCGCCATCTTGTCCGCCATCTTGTCCGCCATCTTGTCCGCCATCTTGTGTCCGCCATCTTGTCCGCCATCTTGTCCGCCATCTTGTCCGCCATCTTGTGTCCGCCATCTTGTTCGCCATCTTGTGTCCGCCATCTTGGCCGCCATTTTGGCCGCCATCTTGTCCGCCATCTTGTCCGCCATCTTGTCCGCCATCTTGTCCGCCATCTTGTCCGCCATCTTGTGTCCGCCATCTTGTGTCCGCCATCTTGTCCGCCATCTCGTCCGCCATCTTGTCCGCCATCTTGTGTCCGCCATCTTGTCCGCCATCTTGTCCGGCATCTTGTGCCCGCCATCTTGGCCGCCATCTTGTCCGCCATCTTGTCCGCCATCTTGGCCGCCATCTTGTCCGCCATCTTGTGTCCGCCATCTTGTCCGCCATCTTGTCCGCCATCTTGTCCGCCATCTTGTGTCCGCCATCTTGTCCGCCATCTTGTCCGCCATCTTGTGTCCGCCATCTTGTCCGCCATCTTGTGTCCGCCATCTTGTCCGCCATCTTGTGTCCGCCATCTTGTCCGCCATCTTGTGTCCGCCATCTTGTCCGGCACCTTGTGTCCGCCATCTTGTCCGCCATCTTGTCCGCCATCTTGTCCGCCATCTTGTCCGCCATCTTGTCCGCCATCTTGTCCGCCATCTTGTCCGCCATCTTGTGTCCGCCATCTTGTCCGCCATCTTGTCCGCCATCTTGTCCGCCATCTTGTGTCCGCCATCTTGTCCGCCATCTTGTCCGCCATCTTGTCCGCCATCTTGTGTCCGCCATCTTGTTCGCCATCTTGTGTCCGCTATCTTGGCCGCCATTTTGGCCGCCATCTTGTCCGCCATCTTGTCCGCCATCTTGTCCGCCATCTTGTGTCCGCCATCTTGTCCGCCATCTTGTCCGCCATCTTGTCCGCCATCTTGTCCGCCATCTTGTCCGCTATCTTGTGTCCGCCATCTTGTCCGCCATCTTGTCCGGCACCTTGTGTACGCCATCTTGTCCGCCATCTTGGCCGCCATCTTGTACGCCATCTTGGCCGCCATCTTGTCCGCCATCTTGTCCGCCATCTTGGCCGCCATCTTGGCCGCCATCTTGTGTCCGCCATCTTGTCCGGCATCTTGTGTCCGCCATCTTGTGTCCGCCATCTTGTCCGCCATCTTGTCCGCCATCTTGTCCGCCATCTTGTCCGCCATCTTGTCCGCCATCTTGTCCGCCATCTTGTCCGCCATCTTGTCCGCCATCTTGTCCGCCATCTTGTGTCCGCCATCTTGTCCGCCATCTTGTCCGCCATCTTGTCCGGCATCTTGTGCCCGCCATCTTGACCGCCATCTTGGCCGCCATCTTGTGTCCGCCATCTTGTCCGCCATCTTGTGTCCGCCATCTTGTCCGCCATCTTGTCCGCCATCTTGTGTCCGCCATCTTGTTCGCCATCTTGTGTCCGCCATCTTGTCCGCCATCTTGTCCGCCATCTTGTCCGCCATCTTGTCCGCCATCTTGTCCGCCATCTTGTCCGCCATCTTGTCCGCCATCTTGTCCGCCATCTTGTCCGCCATCTTGTGTCCGCCATCTTGTCCGCCATCTTATCCGCCATCTTGTGTCCGCCATCTTGTCCGCCATCTTGTCCGCCATCTTGTCCGCCATCTTGTCCGCCATCTTGTCCGCCATCTTGTGTCCGCCATCTTGTCCGCCATCTTGTCCGGCACCTTGTGTACGCCATCTTGTCCGCCATCTTGGCCGCCATCTTGTACGCCATCTTGGCCGCCATCTTGTCCGCCATCTTGTCCGCCATCTTGTCCGCCATCTTGGCCGCCATCTTGTGTCCGCCATCTTGTCCGGCATCTTGTGTCCGCCATCTTGTCCGCCATCTTGTCCGCCATCTTGTCCGCCATCTTGTGTCCGCCATCTTGTCCGCCATCTTGTCCGCCATCTTGTCCGCCATCTTGTCCGCCATCTTGTCCGCCATCTTGTGTCCGCCATCTTGTCCGCCATCTTGTCCGCCATCTTGTCCGGCATCTTGTGCCCGCCATCTTGACCGCCATCTTGGCCGCCATCTTGTCCGCCATCTTGTCCGCCATCTTGGCCGCCATCTTGTCCGCCATCTTGTGTCCGCCATCTTGTCCGCCATCTTGTCCGCCATCTTGTCCGCCATCTTGTGTCCGCCATCTTGTCCGCCATCTTGTCCGCCATCTTGTGTCCGCCATCTTGTCCGCCATCTTGTCCGCCATCTTGTCCGGCATCTTGTGTCCGGCATCTTGTGTCCGCCATCTTGTCCGCCATTTTGGCCGCCATCTTGTCTTCCATCTTGTCCGCCATCTTGTCCGGCATCTTGTGTCCGGCATCTTGTGTCCGCCATCTTGTCCGCCATCTTGGCCGCCATTTTGGCCGCCATCTTGTCCGCCATCTTGTCCGCCATCTTGTCCGCCATCTTGTCCGCCATCTTGTGTCCGCCATCTTGTGTCCGCCATCTTATCCGCCATCTTGTCCGCCATCTTGTCCGCCATCTTGTGTCCGCCATCTTGTCCGCCATCTTGTCCGCCATCTTGTGTCCGCCATCTTGTCCGCCATCTTGTCCGCCATCTTGTCCGCCATCTTGTCCGCCATCTTGTCCGCCATCTTGTCCGCCATCTTGTCCGCCATCTTGTCCACCATCTTGTCCGCCATCTTGTGTCCGCCATCTTGTCCGCCATCTTGTCCGCCATCTTGGCCGCCATCTTGTACGCCATCTTGTGTCCGCCATCTTGTGTCCGCCATCTTGTCCGCCATCTTGTCCGCCATCTTGTCCGTCATCTTGTGTCCGCCATCTTGTCCGCCATCTTGGCCGCCATCTTGTCCGCCATCTTGTGTCCGCCATCTTGTCCGCCATCTTGTCCGCCATCTTGTCCGGCATCTTGTGTCCAGCATCTTGTGTCCGCCATCTTGTCCGCCATCTTGGCCGCCATTTTGGCCGCCATATTGTCCGCCATCTTGTCCGCCATCTTGTCCGCCATCTTGTCCGCCATCTTGGCCGCCATCTTGTCCGCCATCTTGTGTCCGCCATCTTGTCCGCCATCTTGTGTCCGCCATCTTGTCCGCCATCTTGTCCGCCATCTTGTCCGCCATCTTGTGTCCGCCATCTTGTCCGCCATCTTGTCCGCCATCTTGTGTCCGCCATCTTGTTCGCCATCTTGTGTCCGCCATCTTGTCCGCCATCTTGTCCGCCATCTTGGCCGCCATCTTGTGTCCGCCATATTGTGTCCGCCATCTTGTGTCCGCCATCTTGTCCGCCATCTTGTGTCCGCCATCTTGTGTCCGCCATCTTGTCTGCCATCTTGTCCGCCATCTTGTGTACGCCATCTTGTCCGCCATCTTGTCCGCCATCTTGTCCGCCATCTTGTCCGCCATCTTGGCCGCCATCTTGTCCGCCATCTTGTGTCCGCCATCTTGTCCGCCATCTTGTGTCCGCCACCTTGTCCGCCATCTTGTCCGCCATCTTGTCCGCCATCTTGTCCGCCATCTTGTCCGCCATCTTGTCCGCCATCTTGTCCACCATCTTGTCCGCCATCTTGTGTCCGCCATCTTGTCCGCCATCTTGTCCGCCATCTTGTCCGCCATCTTGTCCGCCATCTTGTGTCCGCCATCTTGTCCGCCATCTTGTCCGCCATCTTGTCCGCCATCTTGTCCGCCATCTTGTCCGCCATCTTGTCCGCCATCTTGTCCGCCATCTTGTCCGCCATCTTGTCCGCCATCTTGTCCGCCATCTTGTCCGGCATCTTGTGCCCGCCATCTTGTCCGCCATCTTGGCCGCCATTTTGGCCGCCATCTTGTCCGCCATCTTGTCCGCCATCTTGTCCGCCATCTTGGCCGCCATCTTGTCCGCCATCTTGTGTCCGCCATCTTGTCCGCCATCTTGTCCGCCATCTTGTGTGCCATCTTGTGTTCGCCATCTTGTCCGCCATCTTGTCCGCCATCTTGTGTCCGCCATCTTGTCCGCCATCTTGTCCGCCATCTTGTCCGCCATCTTGTGTCCGCCATCTTGTCCGCCATCTTGTCCGCCATTTTGGCCGCCATCTTGTCCGCCATCTTGTCCGCCATCTTGTCCGCCATCTTGGCCGCCATCTTGTCCGCCATCTTGGCCGCCATCTTGTCCGCCATCTTGGCCGCCATCTTGTCCGCCATCTTGTGTCCGCCATCTTGTCCGCCATCTTGTGTCCGCCATCTTGTCCGCCATCTTGTCCGCCATCTTGTCCGCCATCTTGTCCGCCATCTTGTCCGCCATCTTGTCCACCATCTTGTCCGCCATCTTGTGTCCGCCATCTTGTCCGCCATCTTGTCCGCCATCTTGTCCGCCATCTTGTCCGCCATCTTGTCCGGCATCTTGTGTCCGCCATCTTGTCCGCCATCTTGTCCGCCATCTTGTCCGCCATCTTGTGTCCGCCATCTTGTCCGCCATCTTGTCCGCCATCTTGTCCGCCATCTTGTCCGCCATCTTGGCCGCCATCTTGGCCGCCATCTTGTGTCCGCCATCTTGTCCGCCATCTTGTCCGCCATCTTGTCCGCCATCTTGTGTGCCATCTTGTGTCCGCCATCTTGTCCGCCATCTTGTCCGCCATCTTGTGTCCGCCATCTTGTCCGCCATCTTGTCCGCCATCTTGTCCGCCATCTTGTGTCCGCCATCTTGTCCGCCATCTTGTCCGCCATTTTGGCCGCCATCTTGTCCGCCATCTTGTCCGCCATCTTGTCCGCCATCTTGGCCGCCATCTTGTCCGCCATCTTAACCGCCATCTTGTCCGCCATCTTGGCCGCCATCTTGTCCGCCATCTTGTGTCCGCCATCTTGTCCGCCATCTTGTGTCCGCCATCTTGTCCGCCATCTTGTCCGCCATCTTGTCCGCCATCTTGTCCGCCATCTTGTCCGCCATCTTGTCCACCATCTTGTCCGCCATCTTGTGTCCGCCATCTTGTCCGCCATCTTGTCCGCCATCTTGTCCGCCATCTTGTCCGCCATCTTGTCCGGCATCTTGTGTCCGCCATCTTGTCCGCCATCTTGTCCGCCATCTTGTCCGCCATCTTGTGTCCGCCATCTTGTCCGCCATCTTGTCCGCCATCTTGTCCGCCATCTTGTCCGCCATCTTGGCCGCCATCTTGGCCGCCATCTTGTGTCCGCCATCTTGTCCGCCATCTTGTCCGCCATCTTGTCCGCCATCTTGTCCGCCATCTTGTCCGCCATCTTGTGTCCGCCATCTTGTCCGCCATCTTGTCCGGCACCTTGTGTCCGCCATCTTGTCCGCCATCTTGGCCGCCATCTTGTACGCCATCTTGTGTCCGCCATCTTGTGTCCGCCATCTTGTGTCCGCCATCTTGTGTCCGCCATCTTGTCCGCCATCTTGTGTCCGCCATCTTGTGTCCGCCATCTTGTCTGCCATCTTGTCCGCCATCTTGTGTACGCCATCTTGTCCGCCATCTTGTCCGCCATCTTGTCCGCCATCTTGTCCGCCATCTTGTGTCCGCCATCTTGTCCGCCATCTTGGCCGCCATCTTGTCCACCATCTTGTCCGCCATCTTGTGTCCGCCATCTTGTCCGCCATCTTGTCCGCCATCTTGTCCGCCATCTTGTCCGCCATCTTGTCCGGCATCTTGTGTCCGCCATCTTGTCCGCCATCTTGTCCGCCATCTTGTCCGCCATCTTGTGTCCGCCATCTTGTCCGCCATCTTGTCCGCCATCTTGTGTCCGCCATCTTGTCCGCCATCTTGTCCGCCATCTTGTCCGCCATCTTGTGTCCGCCATCTTGTCCGCCATCTTGTCCGCCATCTTGTGTCCGCCATCTTGTTCGCCATCTTGTGTCCGCCATCTTGTCCGCCATCTTGTCCGCCATCTTGGCCGCCATCTTGTGTCCGCCATATTGTGTCCGCCATCTTGTGTCCGCCATCTTGTCCGCCATCTTGTGTCCGCCATCTTGTGTCCGCCATCTTGTCTGCCATCTTGTCCGCCATCTTGTGTACGCCATCTTGTCCGCCATCTTGTCCGCCATCTTGTCCGCCATCTTGTCCGCCATCTTGGCCGCCATCTTGTCCGCCATCTTGTGTCCGCCATCTTGTCCGCCATCTTGTGTCCGCCACCTTGTCCGCCATCTTGTCCGCCATCTTGTCCGCCATCTTGTGTCCGCCATCTTGTCCGCCATCTTGTCCGCCATCTTGTCCGCCATCTTGTCCACCATCTTGTCCGCCATCTTGTGTCCGCCATCTTGTCCGCCATCTTGTCCGCCATCTTGTCCGCCATCTTGTCCGCCATCTTGTGTCCGCCATCTTGTCCGCCATCTTGTCCGCCATCTTGTCCGCCATCTTGTCCGCCATCTTGTCCGCCATCTTGTCCGCCATCTTGTCCGCCATCTTGTCCGCCATCTTGTCCGCCATCTTGTCCGCCATCTTGTCCGGCATCTTGTGCCCGCCATCTTGTCCGCCATCTTGGCCGCCATTTTGGCCGCCATCTTGTCCGCCATCTTGTCCGCCATCTTGTCCGCCATCTTGGCCGCCATCTTGTCCGCCATCTTGTGTCCGCCATCTTGTCCGCCATCTTGTCCGCCATCTTGTGTGCCATCTTGTGTCCGCCATCTTGTCCGCCATCTTGTCCGCCATCTTGTGTCCGCCATCTTGTCCGCCATCTTGTCCGCCATCTTGTCCGCCATCTTGTGTCCGCCATCTTGTCCGCCATCTTGTCCGCCATTTTGGCCGCCATCTTGTCCGCCATCTTGTCCGCCATCTTGTCCGCCATCTTGGCCGCCATCTTGTCCGCCATCTTAACCGCCATCTTGTCCGCCATCTTGGCCGCCATCTTGTCCGCCATCTTGTGTCCGCCATCTTGTCCGCCATCTTGTGTCCGCCATCTTGTCCGCCATCTTGTCCGCCATCTTGTCCGCCATCTTGTCCGCCATCTTGTCCGCCATCTTGTCCGCCATCTTGTCCGCCATCTTGTCCGCCATCTTGTCCGCCATCTTGTCCGCCATCTTGTCCGGCATCTTGTGCCCGCCATCTTGTCCGCCATCTTGGCCGCCATTTTGGCCGCCATCTTGTCCGCCATCTTGTCCGCCATCTTGTCCGCCATCTTGGCCGCCATCTTGTCCGCCATCTTGTGTCCGCCATCTTGTCCGCCATCTTGTCCGCCATCTTGTGTGCCATCTTGTGTCCGCCATCTTGTCCGCCATCTTGTCCGCCATCTTGTGTCCGCCATCTTGTCCGCCATCTTGTCCGCCATCTTGTCCGCCATCTTGTGTCCGCCATCTTGTCCGCCATCTTGTCCGCCATTTTGGCCGCCATCTTGTCCGCCATCTTGTCCGCCATCTTGTCCGCCATCTTGGCCGCCATCTTGTCCGCCATCTTAACCGCCATCTTGTCCGCCATCTTGGCCGCCATCTTGTCCGCCATCTTGTGTCCGCCATCTTGTCCGCCATCTTGTGTCCGCCATCTTGTCCGCCATCTTGTCCGCCATCTTGTGTCCGCCATCTTGTCCGCCATCTTGTGTCCGCCATCTTGTCCGCCATCTTGTCCGCCATCTTGTCCGCCATCTTGTCCGCCATCTTGTCCGCCATCTTGTCCACCATCTTGTCCGCCATCTTGTGTCCGCCATCTTGTCCGCCATCTTGTCCGCCATCTTGTCCGCCATCTTGTCCGCCATCTTGTCCGGCATCTTGTGTCCGCCATCTTGTCCGCCATCTTGTCCGCCATCTTGTCCGCCATCTTGTGTCCGCCATCTTGTCCGCCATCTTGTCCGCCATCTTGTCCGCCATCTTGTCCGCCATCTTGGCCGCCATCTTGGCCGCCATCTTGTGTCCGCCATCTTGTCCGCCATCTTGTCCGCCATCTTGTCCGCCATCTTGTCCGCCATCTTGTCCGCCATCTTGTGTCCGCCATCTTGTCCGCCATCTTGTCCGGCACCTTGTGTCCGCCATCTTGTCCGCCATCTTGGCCGCCATCTTGTACGCCATCTTGTGTCCGCCATCTTGTGTCCGCCATCTTGTGTCCGCCATCTTGTGTCCGCCATCTTGTCCGCCATCTTGTGTCCGCCATCTTGTGTCCGCCATCTTGTCTGCCATCTTGTCCGCCATCTTGTGTACGCCATCTTGTCCGCCATCTTGTCCGCCATCTTGTCCGCCATCTTGTCCGCCATCTTGTCCGCCATCTTGTGTCCGCCATCTTGTCCGCCATCTTGGCCGCCATCTTGTCCGCCATCTTAACCGCCATCTTGTCCGCCATCTTGGCCGCCATCTTGTCCGCCATCTTGTGTCCGCCATCTTGTCCGCCATACTGTCCGCCATCTTGTCCGCCATCTTGTGTCCGCCATCTTGTCCGCCATCTTGTGTCCGCCATCTTGTCCGCCATCTTGTCCGCCATCTTGTCCGCCATCTTGTCCGCCATCTTGTCCGCCATCTTGTCCACCATCTTGTCCGCCATCTTGTGTCCGCCATCTTGTCCGCCATCTTGTCCGCCATCTTGTCCGCCATCTTGTCCGCCATCTTGTCCGGCATCTTGTGTCCGCCATCTTGTCCGCCATCTTGTCCGTCATCTTGTCCGCCATCTTGTCCGCCATCTTGTCCGCCATCTTGTCCGCCATCTTGTGTCCGCCATCTTGTCCGCCATCTTGTCCGCCATCTTGTCCGCCATCTTGTCCGCCATCTTGTCCGCCATCTTGTCCGCCATCTTGTCCGCCATCTTGTCCGGCACCTTGTGTCCGCCATCTTGTCCGCCATCTTGGCCGCCATCTTGTGTGCCATCTTGTGTCCGCCATCTTGTCCGCCATCTTGTCCGCCATCTTGTGTCCGCCATCTTGTCCGCCATCTTGTCCGCCATCTTGTCCGCCATCTTGGCCGCCATCTTGTCCGCCATCTTGTCCGCCATCTTATCCGCCATCTTGTCCGCCATCTTGTGTCCGCCATCTTGTCCGCCATCTTGTGTCCGCCATCTTGTCCGCCATCTTGTGTCCGCCATCTTGTCCGCCATCTTGTGTCCGCCATCTTGTCCGCCATCTTGTGTCCGCCATCTTGTCCGCCATCTTGTCCTCCATCTTGTGTCCGCCATCTTGTTCGCCATCTTGTATCCGCCATCTTGTCCGCCATCTTGTCCGCCATCTTGGCCGCCATCTTGTGTCCGCCATCTTGTGTCCGCCATCTTGTGTCCGCCATCTTGTCCGCCATCTTGGCCGCCATCTTGGCCGCCATCTTGTCCGCCATCTTGTGTCCGCCATCTTGTCCGCCATCTTGTCCGCCATCTTGTCCGCCATCTTGTCCGCCATCTTGTGTCCGCCATCTTGTCCGCCATCTTGTCCGCCATCTTGTCCGCCATCTTGGCCGCCATCTTGTCCGCCATCTTGTCCGCCATCTTGTCCGCCATCTTGTCCGCCATCTTGTCCGCCATCTTGTCCGCCATCTTGTCCGCCATCTTGTCCACCATCTTGTCCGCCATCTTGTCCGCCATCTTGTCCGCCATCTTGTCCGCCATCTTGTCCGCCATCTTGTCCGTCATCTTGTGTCCGCCATCTTGTCCGCCATCTTGTCCGCCATCTTGTCCGCCATCTTGGCCGCCATTTTGCCCGCCATCTTGTGTCCGCCATCTTGTCCGCCATCTTGTCCGCCATCTTGTGTCCGCCATCTTGTCCGCCATCTTGGCCGCCATTTTGGCCGCCATCTTGTCCGCCATCTTGTCCGCCATCTTGTCCGCCATCTTGTCCGCCATCTTGTGTCCGCCATCTTGTGTCCGCCATCTTGTCCGCCATCTTGGGCGCCATCTTGTCCGCCATCATGTGTCCGCCATCTTGTCCGCCATCTTGTCCGCCATCTTGTCCGCCATCTTGGCCGCCATCTTGTCCGCCATCTTGTGTCCGCCATCTTGTCCGCCATCTTGTCCGCCATCTTGTCCGCCATCTTGTCCGCCATCTTGTGTCCGCCATCTTGTCCGCCATCTTGTCCGGCACCTTGTGTCCGCCATCTTGTCCGCCATCTTGGCCGCCATCTTGTACGCCATCTTGTGTCCGCCATCTTGTGTCCGCCATCTTGTCCGCCATCTTGTCCGCCATCTTGTCCGTCATCTTGTGTCCGCCATCTTGTCCGCCATCTTGTCCGCCATCTTGTCCGCCATCTTGGCCGCCATTTTGCCCGCCATCTTGTGTCCGCCATCTTGTCCGCCATCTTGTCCGCCATCTTGTCCGGCATCTTGTGTCCGCCATCTTGTCCGCCATTTTGGCCGCCATCTTGTCCGCCATCTTGTCCGCCATCTTGTCCGCCATCTTGTGTCCGCCATCTTGTGTCCGCCATCTTGTGTCCGCCATCTTGTCCGCCATCTTGTCCGCCATCTTGTCCGCCATCTTGTCCGCCATCATGTGTCCGCCATCTTGTCCGCCATCTTGTCCGCCATCTTGTCCGCCATCTTGGCCGCTATCTTGGCCGCCATCTTGGCCGCCATCTTGGCCGCCATCTTGGCCGCCATCTTGTCCGCCATCTTGTCCGCCATCTTGTGTCCGCCATCTTGTCCGCCATCTTGTGTCCGCCATCTTGTCCGCCATCTTGTGTCCGCCATCTTGTCCGCCATCTTGTCCGCCATCTTGTGTCCGCCATTTTGTCCGCCATCTTGTCCGCCATCTTATCCGCCATCTTGTTCGCCATCTTGTCCGCCATCTTGTCCGTCATCTTGGCCGCCATCTTGGCCGCCATCTTGGCCGCCATCTTGGCCGCCATCTTTGCCGCCATCTTGGCCGCCATCTTGGCCGCCATCTTGGCCGCCATCTTGTCCGCCATCTTGTCCGCCATCTTGTCCGCCATCTTGGCCGCCATCTTGGCCGCCATTTTGTCCGCCATCTTGTGTCCGCCATCTTGTCCGCCATCTTGTCCGCCATCTTGTGTCCGCCATCTTGTGTCCGCCATCTTGTCCGCCATCTTGTCCGCCATCTTGTCCGCCATCTTGTGTCCGCCATCTTGTCCGCCATCTTGTCCGCCATCTTGTCCGCCATCTTGTTCGCCATCTTGTCCGCCATCTTGTCCGCCATCTTGTCCGCCATCTTGTCCGCCATCTTGTGTCCGCCATCTTGTCCGCCATCTTGTCCGCCATCTTGTGTCCGCCATCTTGTCCGCCATCTTGTCCGCCATCTTGTCCGCCATCTTGTCCGCCATCTTGGCCGCCATCTTGTCCGCCATCTTGTCCGCCATCTTGTCCGCCATCTTGTGTCCGCCATCTTGTGTCCGCCATCTTGTGTCCGCCATCTTGTCCGCCATCTTGTCCGCCATCTTGTCCGCCATCTTGTCCGCCATCTTGGCCGCCATCTTGGCCGCCATCTTGGCCGCCATCTTGACCGCCATCTTGTCCGCCATCTTGTGTCCGCCATCTTGTCCGCCATCTTGTCCGCCATCTTGTGTCCGCCATCTTGTCCGCCATCTTGTGTCCGCCATCTTGTCCGCCATCTTGTCCGCCATCTTGTGTCCGCCATCTTGTCCGCCATCTTGTCCGCCATCTTGTCCGCCATCTTGTGTCCGCCATCTTGTCCGCCATCTTGTGTCCGCCATCTTGGCCGCCATCTTGGCCGCCATCTTGGCCGCCATCTTGGCCGCCATCTTGTCCGCCATCTTTGCCGCCATCTTGTCCGCCATCTTTGCCGCCATCTTGTCCGCCATCTTGTCCGCCATCTTGGGCGCCATCTTGGCCGCCATCTTGGCCGCCATCTTGTCCGCCATCTTGTGTCCGCCATCTTGGCCGCCATCTTGTCCGCCATCTTGTCCGGCATCTTGTGTCCGCCATCTTGTCCGCCATCTTGACCGCCATCTTGTTCGCCATCTTGTCCGCCATCTTGTCCGCCATCTTGGCCGCCATCTTGGCCGCCATCTTGGCCGCCATCTTGTCCGCCATCTTGTCCGCCATCTTGTCCGCCATCTTGGCCGCCATCTTGTCCGCCATCTTGTCCGCCATCTTGTCCGCCATCTTGGCCGCCATCTTGTCCGCCATCTTGTGTCCGCCATCTTGGCCGCCATCTTGGCCGCCATCTTGTCCGCCATCTTGTGTCCGCCATCTTGTCCGCCATCTTGGCCGCCATCTTGGCCACCATCTTGTCCGCCATCTTGTCCGCCATCTTTGCCGCCATCTTGTCCGCCATCTTGTGTCCGCCATCTTGTCCGCCATCTTGTCCGCCATCTTGTCCGCCATCTTGTGTCCGCCATCTTGTCCGCCATCTTGGCCGCCATCTTGGCCGCCATCGTGGCCGCCATCGTGGCCGCCATCTTGTCCGCCATCTTGTCCGCCATCTTTGCCGCCATCTGTAGGGGAAGGGGGGAGGGGGATGGAAGATGTCACCTCCTGAAGTACATGCTCTCCTGGTATCGGAAATCTGAAAACAGCTGGTTTGTATGAAAAGTTAGTGTCAAAACATTGCATACCTTACGGCGCTTTACATTGCATGTTGATTGCATACCTTCCGGCGCAGTACCAGGAGCTACCTCTTCCGTGGATGCTCTCCTGGTACTATAAATTCGAAAACTGGTAGTTTTCGAAGAAATTTTTCACGACTAACGGGAAAGTTAGTGTTTAATCATTGCATAACTTTGGGCGGTTTTTGAGCAAAAAATCTGCAAAATTTTACTCTACCAACGGGAAAGTTAGTGTTTAAACATTGCATACCTTTCGGCGGTTTTCGACCAAAATTGCTGTACAAGGTGCTACCTCTTCCTTGGATGCTTTCCTGGTATCGGGAATCTGAAAACAGCTGGTTTGTATGGAATTTCGTACCAGCTGACGGGAAGTTTGAGCGAGATGAAGGATGCTTTCCGTTTCATGCTATCAATGCTAGCTATTTCGTAGTACACTGACAGATTGTGTCGGTTGTAACATCATTACCGGCTTGCAAACTTGCAGAAATTGTGACAATCGAAATACTAAACACAATGCTCCACCACAATACTTTTCCGAAACACGTAGGCTGTACATTTTCACGGTTCAATGGGGGAGAGAAAACAATACCACACCACGAGTATCGCAATGGCAATAGCTTGCGAATATTGCGGAAGTGAAAATAAGCATGGTTTCTATTCTAGCAACTAACGGCAGGATCATTTTTCGAAAAGATGAAAAAATATGGAAATCTTGAGGTCGAAAATCCCGTTCAAGAAATAGAATACATGAATAGGTTGAAGTAAAAGGGCATATAAGAGTTCACGGGGCGGCCAGATGGTGTATTGGTAGCGCAGTCGGTCTGTACAAGATAGGACCACGGAAAAATTTCATTTGAACCTCCAAACCTCCGTACGCAGCACTGACTATCCTACGGGTAAATACAGTAAAAAAAATAGAAATGGTAGGCTTAAACATCCTAAAGATGTCGTGCCGATAAAGCAGAAGGAGTTTGAATACACTGCATACTTCTCTTGCGTAGCCGTGTAACCGGGCCGATATAGCTAATCAAATAAAAAAAAATTGTCTAACCAAGGATAACCAATTTTCTACCTTTTTGATTAGATTTTATGCTATAAATTAACTCTGCTGCAAAATTTCCAAAATCGCACAATCGACACAAGTTGTTTGGGGCCCCCAACACGGCGAGGCCCTAGGCGACCGCCTACTCCGCCTGCCCTTTGATCCGCCGCTGGTCGATCGAGACAGAAAACTCGCCAAAAATGACCAGTTTGTCAAGCTCCTGATACCAGGAGAGCATGAAACGCAGGAGGATGCTTTTTCCGTGTCGATCGAGACAGAAAACTCGCCAAAAATGACCAGTTTGTCAAGCTCTGATACCAGGTGTTACACGCCGAGCTTCTTCGGCAGACCACGCGAAGGACTGATCCTTTTGCTGAAGACTCAGTGCGACGGTAACGGAGTTTTCCCGGTGAAGCAGAGGTGGTTATTCGTCCCGCTTACCAGACCTTCCCGCTAGTTGCTCCTTATCCAATGCTTGGGGAGCCTATTCAGACAGAAGGGGGTAAGGTGCCGAAAACCAGAGCTCTGATAAAAGAAACCTTCACCTTTCGCTGTTTCTACTTCAACCGATTTACGAAAACTGCTTTATTCAACAATTGCTCCCGCTTATATACCCATTTAAAAAAAAAATCATAGCTTCCTTAAACTATTTTTCATGCGGCTTACAATATTACTTTTTCCTATGGTTACTTCGATTCAAAAAATTCCAAATCGCAACATTCTCCCCTCCATAATTCAACCCGGTGAATTATGCAAAATAATATCTTCAGCGTTGTGATTTTGTTTCAATTTCCTTGATTCTTAATTACGCGATTCGATCTTGTATTTCTTCTTCATTGGGCTGCTCGCATTATCCGATTGATCTCTTTTGCCAGGTTTCTTCGAAAATTTGTTCACTACTAGTAGATGCTCTTTCGGCGTCACATCTATGACTGCAACCTTTATAGCTGGTCTTTTTATCAACCCTTGTATAGATTTACAATAACCGATCGTACCTGTCCATCCGGGGCTATTACTGTTTCCACTACCTTTCCCTTTAACCATTTTCCATGTGGAGCATTGTCATTACTGACCACCACGATATCGCCGATCTTGATTGGTTCTATTTTGTAAGTCCATTTGTTTCTTTTTAATAATGTAGGCAGATATTCTTTTTTCCATCGATCCCAGAATACTTTGGCGTTGTGTTCGATTAATTTATATTGCTGACGGGAAATAGGTGAGGAATCTTCCGGGGACGGCAAACAATTTACACCTCTTCCGATAAGGAAATGGAATGGTGTTAGTACTTCTTCATCTTCTGAAGTCAATGGTATATGTGTTAAAGGTCGCGAATTGATTAAGGATTCTATTTGAATGAGCGTTGACCTGAGCGTTTCTGGCGTTGGGTTTCGTAATTTCCATTCTGCTACCATATGTCTTAGTGCTTTTTTAATTATTTGAATTAGACGCTCCCAGGAACCTCCAAAGTGCGGTGAAGCTGGCGGGTTAAACTTCCATTCAATGTTGTAATGTATTGCTGCTTCGCGCCCCATTCGCTGGACTATATCTTGAACTATTTTCTTCAATTCTTTTTCGGCTCCCACGAAATTTGTTCCATTGTCACTATATAAATGCGTAATCTTTCCACGCCGATGAAGAAAATTCTTTAAACATACCATGAAGCTATCAGTATCCAATTTCTCTGCCAGTTCTAAATGTACCGCTCTCGTGTTCATACATGTAAATATCGCTCCCCAGCGTTTCTCAGTTGATCTCTTCACAGTTACATCAATTGGTCCGAAATAATCTACTCCCGTATGCATGAATGGTGGATTATACGGATGAGTACGAAAGGAAGGTAAAGGTGCCATTAATGGTGCTTTCGGAGCTGCTGTATTCAGAATGCATTTTTGGCAGCAGGTTTTGATGTTTCGTTAGACATTTCGCAAATTTACAATCCAAAACGTTTGTCTTAACACTGCGATGACTGCATTATCTCCTTGGTGTAAGTATTTCTCGTGATAACTTCGAACGAGTAATTTCACGATGCGTACCTTTTGTGGTAATAAAATTGGTGTTCGTGCATTAGATGGCAGTTGCGTTGCATTTTCTAACCGTCCTCGTGATCTTAATACTCCAAATTCGTCGATGAACGGCATCAACGATCGAATGCTGCTTTTGTTTGAAATTTCCTTCTTGCTGCATAACGCCTGCATTTCTTCCGGAAATCCTTCCCACTGGGCTCTTCGAAAAAGTGCATTCTTTGCGACTTTCACATCTTCGACGGAAATAACGCGGGAAAATGCGTTGCGATTCTTCAAAAAATCTACGAACTTCTTCATAATAACAGTATGTCTCAGCAATTTTTCCCATGAAGAAAACTGGTTTTCTGGTATCACTCTTTCTTTTTGAACAGCTACTACGTTCTTTATGTGAGCTATCTCTGTAACTCCTGGCCATTCTTGTTCCTTTTCTAATAAAAATTCAGGTCCATTAAACCACATCCACGAATTATTGCTCATCTTTGTGGCGACATCAGCGGGATTTTCTTTAGATGGTACCCATCTCCATTGATCCATACTAGTTGAATCAAGTATCTCACTTATGCGATGAGATACGAACACGTCGTATTTTCGTTGTTCACTATTTATCCACGATAGCACAGTCTTCGAATCAGTCCAATAAATAGTTCTGCTAATGTTCAAACTAAGCTCCTTCTTTACAGTGGCGGTCAGCCTCGTTCCAAGAATAGCTGCCTGTAGTTCCAGCTTCGGAATTGATAGTGCTTTCGTTGGTGCCACTCTAGATTTTGCGGCTATCAAACGTACTATGTAGCATCCATTGATATTACTTCTCGCATAAACAGCAGCAGCAAATGCTTCTAGTGATGCATCGACAAATGTATGTATTTCAACTGGACTCGTGATCGACGCTACTATTGGTCTTGGGATGGCCAGGTGTCTAGCACTTTCAATCATTTTCAGCCATTCACGCCACTTTTCATACAATGCATCGGGAATCTTTCCATCCCAATCTTCCGTGGCAATGTTGATGGCTTGCATAATTATTCGACCATGTATGGTGATGTGGCTAATGAGTCCAAGTGGATCATAAGCACTCATTACAAAGCTCAATGCTTCTCTCTTAGTAGGCTTCGTTTCTGCATCAATACGTTTCAGATTGACTTTGTAGCTAAAATAATCATTTCGAGTATTCCATTGAACACCTAAAATCTTTTCCATAGCTTCATCCTTTTCTTTAATATCAACCAAAGTTCTTACTTGATGGCGTTCTTGCGAAATGTTGTTCATTAACTCCTGTTTCTTTGACACAAAGTTTCGAATATAAAATCATCCATCATCGTGGGCTTCGATGACTTGTTTTACTGTTGCGATTGCTTTCTCCATCGAAAAGAAACTATCGAGGTAATCATCCATATAGTGTTGATTTTTAATAGGTTCGAGTGCTAACGGATACTTGTTTTTGTTCTCCTCGGCATTTCGATTTTTTGCAACCTGAGCACACGCTGGTGAACACGTTGCTCCAAACGTCATAACCTGCATGACGTAGGTATCGGGATTCTTACTAGAGTTGCCGTCTCGCCATAAAATTCGCTGTGCGTCTTGATCCTCTGGACGTATTCTTACTTGATGAAACATCTCCTTGATGTCCCCGCATATACAGATGGGTCCTTCACGGAATCTCAAAAGTACTCCAAACAATGGTGCCATTTCATCTGGTCCAGTTAGCAATACTGAATTTAAAGAAACACCGTTAATCGTTGCTGCGGCGTCGAAAACTAACCTTGGTTTCGGAATTGGCTTATTTTTGTTTACTATCACGAAATGTGGGATGTAGAATGTTCTTGGAGAGTGTCGAGATATTTCTTCCTGACTCAGCTTACGCAGATATCCTTTCTGCTGATACTCCTTGAAGGTATTGCACAGCCACGTTTTCAATTCCGGGTTTTTATCTAGTTGCTTTTCTTGTGTTAACAAGCGACGAAGTGCGTTGTTATAGCTATTCGGTAAAACGATGTCGTCATTCTTCCAAAGCAAGCCTACTTCGTATCGACCATCCTTTTTCTTGAGTGTTTGCTGAATAATAGACTTGGCTCTTTCTATCGCTTGACATTTCACTGTTTTCACAGGTTTCACTCCAAACTCCTCGGTTGAAAAATATCTTTTTATATCGGTCATCAATTCTTCGCTTTTATGAATCAATATGTGATTCTCTTCCATTTTTGCGTTTGATTTGTCAATGCCAAAAATCAACCAACCAAGCTTTGTTTTAATCGCCATTGGTTCATCTGGTCGTCCCATTTTCCGGCCTAATGGCATTAATAAATGGCTATGATTCAATCCAATCAATATAGTAGGATATGCCTTTTCATAATCCGTTATTTTAATATCTTTCAGATACGGATATCGAACTGCTTGCTTTGTCCCAGACAGTGACTGGTTTGGCAATTGTAAGTTCTTCACCGTTCGAATGCCTTTTAACTCGTGCTCTTTCTTTTCGTTGACGCCACGGATCATGCAGTTTACTCTTCTGCTATTATCTTCTTTCATCGAAAGATTTTGCGTCCATGTAAGCATAAGAGGGTCCTTCGCTCCGTCCAACTTTAATTTATTTGCCATCTTTTCTTCAATTAATGTTAGTGATGATCCAGCATCCAGGAAAGCGTGGGTTTTCACAGTAATATTCCCATTTCGTAACACAACAGGAACGATTTGATAATATACGTTCTGTATAGTCTGATGATAATTCATCCTCGCTGTGTTTTCAATGTGCAACAACTGATGATGGTATTCTTTGCAACCTTGAATACCACATTCCTTGGCCGCGTAACAGTTGCTCATATTATGATTGTTAGATTTTAAACATGCTTGACACTGTTTGCTGTCTATAGCTACCTTGAGCCGCTCATCTGCTGGAATATTCTTAAAACGTTCACATCGATGCAATGCATGGCATCCGTTGCAAAGTGGGCATGATTGTTGAGGGATACGCGGTTGAATGCTTCCTTGGTGTGAATTAGATGGTTTTACGAATGGTCGAGTGTTTCGCGGTTGCTGTCCTGATGGTGTATTTCGAGGATATATAGGCCGTTTATAATTCAATTGTGGTGGACGTTGGTGATTCGATGGAACACTTACATTTTGAGGCTGGTTAAAATTTACCGATTGTCGTGGTCGTTCTGCGTTTTTAGGCAGCTTTCTAATCTTTTCAGCTATAGGAAGAAGCCATTGGCTGAAATGTAGCACGTTCGGTACTTCTTAGGCTTTCTCAATATGTTCTTTGTATTCTATCCATTTTAATTGCTTGCTTGTAGATAACTTGAAGGCTAATTCATCTACTAAACGATGATCTTGTAAATACGCCTCCCATTTCATTGCCTTGAGGTTAGTAATCATGTCTTCTAATGCATCTGATAGCTCGGGAATCTTCATTTCGTTATCGAGCTTCACTCTCAAGACTTCTTTTAACAAATCGTTGTACACTTGTTTTGGTCTTCCAAATTGTTCTTCTAGCTTCAAAATGATGGTTGGAACATTATCCGGATCAAGGAATAATCTCCGAACACATCGTTACGCATCTCCTTTCAATGCATGCTGAAGACGGTTAAGATTCTCTAAATTGCTGAATTCTCCTTCCTTAGAGGTTTCTTCAAAGGTTCGTTTGAACTTAGACCAATCTTTGGGTTTTCCATCAAAGTATGGCAATTTGCTAAGCGACATGCGCTTCATACTCGTTGCTGCGTTCAGACCACTTGCTTTCAAAGCTTCTACTAACGCTTGGATTGTTGAATCATTCTTGGACATCCGTGAATATTCAGCACTATCGTCGTTACACTTCTCACACGTAAATGTTTCATCATATTTCGGTAATCGCAGTATCTTTGCACATGAAGCGTGATACAAGCGATCACATTCATCGCAGCGTACCATTTCATTGGGATCGTCAGCTTCGTAGCACAAACGACAATTTCCGTTTTCATTTTCCACGAAATATAGTTTCCTGTTCGCCATGGTTGAAAGTTAGTATACCTGCGCAATTGTTAATCAAAACGCAGATTCCTTTCCGATGAACAGGAATTAATCAATTATCTTCAATCGAAATGTTCTACGTCACGGATTCTTCGATCGAACGATTCTGTTTTCAAAACGATATCTTCTTTTCTCGGTTCGACGGTACGACGTCTTTTGATTTCTTCCTCTCTGGAGCCACCAAATGTTACACGCCGAGCTTCTTCGGCAGACCAAGCGAAGGACTGATCCTTTTGCTGAAAACTCAGTGCGACGGTAACGGAGTTTTCCCGGTGAAGCAGAGGTGGTTATTCGTCCCGCTTACCAGACCTTCCCGCTAGTTGCTCCTTATCCAATGCTTGGGGAGCCTATTCAGACAGAAGGGGGTAAGGTGCCGAAAACCAGAGCTCTGATAAAAGAAACCTTCACCTTTCGCTGTTTCTACTTCAACCGATTTACGAAAACTGCTTTATTCAACAGATGCTCCCGCTTATATACCCATTTTAAAAAAAATCATAGCTTCCTTAAACTATTTTTCATGCGGCTTACAATATTACTTTTTCCTATGGTTACTTCGATTCAAAAAATTCCAAATCGCAACACCAGGATTATCAGTATAGTACTACCAGTATAGTAGACATATTCTTCGATCGATATCGTCGATTCTTCCGTACGCAATCCGTACGGCGACGTTAGTATAGTTTGATATCCCATCGAGCAAAATCGTCATGCTTTTTCGCTTTCCTTATAGATTAGTTAGAACTAGAGAGTATGACAATTTTGTTCCTGGGGATAATTTCGGGCGGCTACGGGTTTATTCTTTTCTGTGTTTGAGTCACTTTCCTTTCAGACAATTTCGTTTTACTAATTTTTAGGTGGTAGTGAGAGGAAACTAACGTTCATATGCGCAGATAACTTACAGGACGTGTTCGTGCATGTCTAATTGTGTTCTTGAAAATCTTAATAAATCTGAAGCAAAGTTCACATTCTCCTGCAAAGTCAGTCCATTTTTCGGTTGTCGTGCGTTATTGATATTCAATATATCGTTGTTATAAATAAAAAATAATATCGTTGTTATAAAAATTGTAACTCACTGTATTTGCGATTCGCATGTGTCATCGGGCCACTGAATAGTCGCCACGCTGAACCGCACGTACGGCGTGCGGAAGAACTGCCGCACGCATTCAATTCACGACACTGAATGAATTGGACCGCACTCAATCTTTCAAAAGAATCGTTTTGCCCATGTCTAATACAAATAACCGTTGCCATTTTGCAACAAGTGACCCCATCTACCATTGCGCCCCTCAGCGGGGCTTGATCCGCAAAAGGTGACAAACAAATTATTATTAAATCAATGTTTCCTCCTTTTCTTATCAATACGAATCAAAATAAACACTGTTTTTGTTTTTCAAGTTTATTATTAGTTTTATTTCATTATTACTTACTTTTCTCCAGTTAAGATTTTGCTTAAATGTTTAAAACGAGTTTTCTTTTTATTTTGTTGTTTACTTTATAGGTTTTGTAATGCACACGCTGTTAAGCGCCGTGTTTGTTGCTTTTCTCCATCTTGTTTCTCTTTCTTCTGCTTAGTATTATTTTTCCTCGTCTATTAGTTCTTCTACCATTACTTCTAAGTCCAATATTTCTTTCTTGTCCCTAAATGGTGTATGCATCTATCATACATTCTGTTATTGCCCACCTCCTCATCTCCTTCCGATTTTTCTTCCCTGCCTTTCGTGTTTTGTTCCCCATCTTGTTTATGCTGTGGAGGAGTTTTGTAAGCTGTTCGTAGGTTTTCCTGTTCTTTTTCAATAAGTAACTAATATTTTTTCTTTTTTAAATAAAGAGCTTGTAATGCATGAACCTTTAATGATCTTCCTTAGATTTTCTCTTTATTTCTTTTATTTCCTTTCTTGCATAACCACAAACAAAAACAGTTACAAACACATTGATACAAATAGACAATGAGGGAGGAGGAGGTATGGTTAGATGATGTTATCCTTCGTTTTCTTTGTTTCCAGGCAGAACACATTCCCGATTTACGTTCGCATGTTCACGAAAGAGATCATAATTTTAAAACAAAAAACGGTTCACAAATTCGTAAACTAGACTAATCGTGGCGGAAACTAGGTGAATAATTTAAAATTCAATTTTACACAACCACAGCACTAGTGGTAAATAGGCTAGGTAGGTACGGAAATAGTTTACCATTTGTCACAATTACACAATACATAAAACGCTCCAATTACTTTAAATGTCCGACACACAGCTGTCACATCCGATGGGTACATTATATTAATTTACAATAATTAGCGAAAGGGAAAACAAAAAAAACCATAAAAAACTCAAATCTTCACTTAAACTTAATGTATTTATATAAAATCCGTCAAGTACATCACGGTACAGAACGTGAGGAAAATGATGTATTATGGTACATACTATACAACGAGAACTTATCTGTTAGGGATCTGGTAGCGGTGGTGGTATTGTACTTCCTTTACCGAATAGTCTTTCCTCGATCTAATGGGAAGATGAAACGGGACGAAAAATGGGAAAGTAAAGGCAATACAAAAATAATAACTTAATGAACACATTTAAAACGTTATTCTCTTCGATCAACATGTATTCTTACTATGCCAGGAGCTAATATCCGTGTTTTTTTTTTGTGAAGCTAATCCGGGATGTCTGTCTTACGTTAGTAAGCAGGGGTTTATCAATCCTGACAGGAAACTGTGAACTTCTTTTCAGAAACTAATTTCTGAATTACAATTTGTAGTGCTGGGAGTCCGGGAGTAATGCCGAATTAACTACGAATAACTCGTTGAATAAAGGACAATTAATCTTGCACAACTAACCAAGCATGGTACTACTCAAAAGCAGTATCTGAGGCATATCCGGAAATAGTGTTCTATTGAAGTTTTACACAGAATAACAAAAAGAACATAATTTTTCTTGAGTGTTTCAATAGCGTAATAATAAGTTGAGAGAGTGTTGTAAATATTTGCTTTCAAACGGTCTTCAACGACACTTGACCACCATTTTTGTTCCACCCGCCATTGATACCATTTGAATACTTATCAGAAATGCTTGTGCTGCAAAGATAGCTATTTTTTATTTTCGTTGTGAACAATAAAGATGGAGTTCTTTTGCAAGAGAAGAAAAAGAACTGAACAAGAAATGCAATTTGTTTGCTGATCGTTCTTAACTTTACCGTATGCGGACCCTTCTATTCGGAAACAAACTAGCCAATGAAGAACGAACCACTGTATGTTGGATTGTTTTCTCTTCTAGAAAATTTGGAAACCCTAAAAAAGATAAAATCAGGTGCCATGCCGCTCCGTACAATAGTGCGATCTATTACATTTTGTCAATTTCCTATCATATTATGTTGGGTTGTGTCTACGCTTTTCTGTGCCAGGAGTGTCTTTCTGTTTATTTTCCTTTATCCTGAGAGATTTTTCTTTGTTGGTTTTGAGTTGCTTTTGTTAGCCATTACACACCATCGTGAGGAGCAGGTTCGTGTTTCTGGTTTTTATAAGCTAAAAATTGCGTATTTGTATTACCTGTAATTTGTTATTTATTTTGTATGTTGTTTTCGTTTTCCTTTTGTTTCTCATCACCAAAAAAGCTTCCTAGAAAAGCTGGAAAGAATTATGGTTTAGCTCTTGCTTTTCATTCTTTTGTTTTGCTCGTCAATTGGTTCCATTCCATTGCAAACTATCCTCTCGCCTACACAGTATGGTACTAGCAACATTAGATTAGTGCCTTTGTCTGCCGTTGCATGTCTAATTGAGGCATCATTTGTTCGACATTATTAAACAGCCTTGCCTTTTCATTACTGTCAATCAAAGCTTTACAGCTGTTTGAAAATGTGTAAAACAACGTTAATGTAAACCTTTGTTTTGCGCTACTATTATTGCTTTCTACCCAAACGATATTGTGCAATAGAACGGAATAAACAAATAAGTATGATGAGCTTAGAATGCTTTTTATTCACTCATTTCCATCGCATCTCTTCAGCTTTTTATCCAACTACCATCTATTTATGCTGCTTACTTTATGCTTCCTCTCTTGCTTAGAACATCTTCATTTCATACACAGAAGAGATAAATACAAACAAAACTGAAAAAAGGCATCTTAAAACCAATTGTAGGCATATTTTTCCGCTTCATAAACGATCGGTACATAATTGGCTACTTATGCGTTAATCTCTAGGCGCTAGAACACTACTGTTGCAGCTGCAAACACTTATCTCAACCAATCATTACACCTATATATTGCGCTCTAATGCTGTTTGTTGTGCGAGAGCCGGTACAGTAGGTAGCAAACAAAAATGAAATTAGAACAACAGTGAATAATAACAAAAGAAGAAAATGAAAGGTTAGCAACTCAACGAAGTATAATAACACTATACGATAGTGGTCAGCAAATGTAAACATAGGTGTTAAGATAAATAACAAAAGAGCTAGTAAATTTTGCCAGATGCTATGTTAATGTTTGGAGCCCATTGTCTATGAAATAGTAAAAATGTTCCTTTGTTTGGTTTTTACTGCTTTCTCTCTCTTTCTCGCTCTCATTTGTTGTCATTCATTTTTAATTCATCCCATTCATTCATCTCGTTTTCATGTATTTTCAGTTCTTATTTTCTCTTCCCTTCAGCGGTCTAGTGTCTCCATGCTTGTACTAGTACTTAGAAATATATAACTTCTGCTTTGAATATTATTACTATATACACTGTTGCCTGCCCTTTTTTCTACACACTACGCCATTTCAGGTTTTTTGCTTAGATAATGTGACTTTTATACCATTTTCCACTCAAAAGCTTATTCTTCCACTATGCTCGCTTTACCTCTTTTAATGCTTGTTGTTGTTTTTTTTTTGTTTTTAATTAATACTACTGCATCTTTTTCATGCTGTTAATTATCCGAACAGTTTAACCCTACTGAAACATGAATGAGGTTTTACATTTGCTTGTTGGATTCTTGGTTGGTTTGATGTGATTTATTCTCTAATTAAAATGTGTACCATTTTGCTTACTATTTTCTCTCGTGTACACCGAATCACTTCGGCATGATATACCAAATGGGTGGTACACCAAGAAGTCACTACCGTATAGCTTGCTTTTGTGGAAAATGTGTCGAAAAAGAAGTCACCGTCCTTTCTTTTACCACAGATTTATGTTTGACCGATTTTACATTTGGCGTACCTTACAGTACAGAACACGGAAGAAAAAGAACTGCGTAATGAGCAAGGAAATTAAATCACGTTGAAAAAGAAACAAAGCCACAGCCTTTTTAACAGAAACATTACCACTCACAAAAATGGGAGCTAGAGTTCGCATTTCGTGCGGTGAATTAGTCTAAAAGAATTAGAATTATTAGGTGGCAGTTCAATGGTAAAAATGTTCAGTCTTCGTCTTCATAACCGATACGTACGCGCGCCCAAACACACACTATATTTCGCTATACACCGGTTTGTTTTTCGTACCCAAATAACCGGAATGAAGGATATAGTTAATTTTAAAAAAGTCTATTAACTCCCATAACATACTATCCCTCGTTTATTTTTTGTTAATGAGTAAGCGGCCTTGATTGATATTTGTAGTTTGATGCCCATCTCCCGCTATTGAATATTCTAAACTTGATACTAAAAGCACTGAATTTAACCTGGTTAAATGAACACATGAACGAGGGAGAAGATAAACACATGAGCTAAATGGCAGTTACCGAAAAGGACTAAATGGAATTTTCCGTTAAAAAGAAATCCTGGGCACATTTGCACTTGATTAATGAAGAGATTACGTTTCCATTTTAGCTTATATGGTAGGCAATTCGATCGTAATTGCGATCATAATTTTGTCAAAACTATAAAATGATTGTGGACGCTAATTCGAAAAATTAATGCCTAGAATATTTTTTTAACTAAATTAATTGAGCAAAATTGAATGCTTCATGGAAAATTATAAAAATTGCAAACCTATAAACGTTTGAAGCGTGTAAAGAAAGATCGAAACTTTAGTAGGAACGCTGAACATGAACCAACAGCAGAAGGATATTTTCATGGTGCATAGCAATGTTTGTGTAAACCAAAAACTACACAAAGCTATAAATATAACATATTTGTAAACTAAAACGATCATTTTTAACTAAAACATATTGCGATGATCGAAGGCTGGCTCTATGTATCTCGGTGCTGTGGTAAATGATTTTTCTCCTTTCCCTGCGCAAAACGGTGCCTATTTTCTAACACAATGAAAATCAGGTCGGGTTTGTATTGTTGCCTCCCACCGATCCACGACTGGTCCGCGTCGAACCGGTCGCCGATCCGGACGACGCATTCGAATGCTCGTCGTCCCAGTTCCAGTCTTTGCCCTTAGGTCGAAATTTGGCCGATTTATGCTTGTGATGATGTTGCTGTACTTGTTGCTGCTGATGGTGCGAAAGGTGATCATCGTTATCTCCACGAGTACCTTCATTTGGCACTGCCGTGACGGAAGTCGCAAGATTCGACTCCGTTGATAGAATGTTGAGATTGTTGGACGACCCCGGCCGATGTGGCCTTCCAGCAGCAGCAGCAGCAGTAACACTAGCGACAGAATAATCCTGCTGTTCCATTGGTTCTCCAACACTTATGGCACTGTTACGTCCACCGCTTAAACTTTCCTCATACTCCTCCCAGTTACGTTCGCGGAACTTTTTCTTGTAGTGTTTCTCGGACGAAGCGGAGGACGACTTTGACTGTCGCTGGTACTTTAGCGGGATGCCCAAACTGTTGGAATTGTTGTTGGCAGGTTGGACCGTGCCTGTTGGCGCACCATTATTACTTCCGCCATTGCCGGGCGGATTTAATAAGACCGTCGGTTGTAACACGACCCCTGAGCTTCCAGTCCCTCCGATGGTGGTGTTACTCGTGGTCGGATGTCCGAACAGAAGCGGAGGACTTGATGTAGGACTCGGTGTACGGGGTAAACCCACATCCGACAGTGGCGGACTGTCTACGGGTTCGGCAGGCGATGACTTGATGATCGGCACCATGTGCTTCATCATTAAACCACCAGCAACCACGGTGTTGCTACCGCTACCAACCACATGCTGCCCGTGCCCAACTCCATGACCACCGGACACGCTGCCTATACTGCTGGTGCTGCTGTTACTGCTGCTACTACTAATACTGCTGCTGCTGCTACTGCCCGCACTAGCACTGCTCGGCGGTACGTCCAGTTGAGACGATGAAGACGACGACGACAAAAACGTTCGACTGTGATCGCTCTGATTGATGCCACTGTCGGGCGATGTCGTACAGCTTGCCGACGACGGTGGTACATCCTCGTTCGAGCGCCGCGTTTTATCCAGCTCGGTTGAAGCGAACGCCACCAGCCGATCGAAACCGGAACTGACGCGATCGTGCCAGCTCGACTCATCGTCACCGACCACATCATCTAGAGGCGGCGGGAGTTCAGGTTGGATGGAAAAGGTAAAACAAAAACTTAGCATTAGTATAACCACACTGATGAGCCACAAACTATGTGTCGTACAGTTCGCAAAACAATGTTATCACGCAAGCAAAAATAAAATGACAAAAAAGAAACTCTCCTGAATACTTTCATTAAATTGTGCAAATAAAAGTGTCCTACGCGTAACAAAATTGTAACGTTCGAACGTGTTCTTATTGCTATTGTTATGCTTAATCTATTCAAGAAAGCATGTTCAAAATATAAAATACTCAGAATATATTAATTAAAACTTATTAACGACTGTTAAAATCTTTACAACGATCAAAAGTAAATTTCATTGAACAAATTAACTGCCAATGGAGTTATGATAATATTCACAAATGTGAATCTTAACGCCTTAAGGATACAAAATTAAAACACATCACATATTGTGCATTTCACGTGGAAAATATATTCTGCTTATGAAATCAAAATGTAAAATGAAAATGAATGACTAAATGTGATACAACATAAAACACAACAATCATATCTAAAAGTGAACAACTACACACCACCATCACCGCCATACATTTGGGATACGTAAAACTATTGTTACAAACAGTAAAACTATAACCTCTATAACCACTCAACACTCATGAAACATTCGTTTTATCTAACATTTGCTAGTACTACAACAAATTATTGTGTAAGTTTGATTAGCTATTCACAGTATTAACGTATACACATGGCTAGAGAAACACAACACCGTAACCAAAGAAACAATCGAGGAAATGACTACTGCACTGTTACAAAACCGTAGTATGTGTAGCAACGGATAAAAAACAAAATAGACAAGTGCGATATAATATAGGTGCTTGCTTGCTTGCTGGGGAGTGCTAAGAGCCACTGCCACCGAGGACTGTAATAATCGTTCAAAAAAAGTTTAGGATGCAAAACCCGGCAAACTAAAGAAGTAAACAATCACGTCCAACAAATAGATACACGCAGTTCAGCATTAACAATGGGAACAGCAAATGAAGTAAAGTAAAGGAGACAAAAATTGAAGAAATCAAAACACAAAACACACACGTGAACACGGTTACACAGGATCATGCAATGAGAAATGTGTGAAAATTGTCGCAGCCGGCCGCAGGTTTGTAAAAATAATCACTTTACTAACTTCGCAAATAAGTCTTGCTCTTATTGTATCTTCCTTATAACACCACGGACACCTCGTTCGCTCGGTTCAGTCTACGGTCGTCTGATCCAACACTTTATGGATTCGCTGCATGTAGTCCTGTTTACGCGGGGCCGTAGCCATACTATACTCAACCTATATTCATAATAATTGTGCTGTTGTGCATCATATGATCCCCATTGCTCTGGTTTTTTTTTTATCCTTTTCATTACACATTAAGCAATATTCAGTTAATATTATGTTTGTTTGATAATGCTTCATAGCTTATTTTTTTTCATTTTTGTATAATATTTATAGTTTTTTATACAAAGTTTAATGAGTATGTTACTATATTCTTGTTAGTATTTCCTTTTTCAATATAAAAAAAAACATACTTTCAGTGGGACACTTTATTTACAATTTCTATTTTCTTCTTGTCGAAAATATCAACTCAAGGAAAAATGGCACGGGTTAATTAAATTAAGTTACATAAATAGAATCAACGAAAAATTTTGAAAATAGAATAAAAAATGCCTAAAACAACCACTTCATAATAGTTTTTCTTCGGTACAACAATAAACTTTCACCCCTTTTCCCTACCACGAATAACTCTTTTTACACATCTTCTTTTCGTTTTTGATTAATTTATCACTTTTTACATCATCGCATTGTTTATTTACACTACACGGTTATGATTTCAGGTTCCCATTTTCTCCATAGTACATTTTATAATGTAATGTAATTGTTGTGTTTTTGTTGTAATGAGTAATGAGTTCCAATAAGCCTCGTAGGGTTTATGGAAACCTTCTACCAATCTTTCTAGCTCTCTGCATCTTCCTGGTTCATTGTTGTCTCTCCGTTTAGGATGACACCATCAAGTTGAAAACACGAACCAATAAAAAAAATCAAACCAATTTGATTCAAACACACCCAGAGAAAAGGATTTAAATAATTACACAGAAAAACAATACTATTACGGTACAGAATTATTTTGTACGATGCTTTTTTAAATAGAAATTCCATTTTTGATTTTTAGCTATTCTTTGTGAAACAATTACCATTTCACACATCGTATTGTAATATCCCAGCGTCCTGTGTTAGACATGTCTTTTCCCAACCTTTTCCTAATGTTATGCGATTAATGCTTATCAGTATATATGGGTTGATGGGTTAATACTGATGAGTGATAGAATGTTTGCACACGCTGTGATGCCAATCTAACGCACAACAGTTATCGTTAACTAATTCAACTCCGAGTGATCTTTCCAAACCGATGAATAGATCGATCGCAAAGATTAGTCTTATCTGTCTTTGTCTGGTCTTAAACGTTCGAGCGTAGCCTACGGAACTTACCTGTGAAGCCATACGTGGGTTTCAGATGCTTTTCGTCACAACCTTCCTCTTTTTCCCCTACGGATTTTATGTGCCATGCACGAAATTTCGAGGAGGCAGCACGGTGACGACCAGACAGACCCCGATAGTAGAATACATGCTGAAGTTGACGGTCGGCCATGAAGACCGAAATAAGGAATGGTGTGCAATGTGTGCTCTTTAAAAACCATGTACGGTTTTACTGGCACTTTGGCTAGGTCACTTCTAAACGGTGGTTTCGCTACTGTCCGCACTGGGTGCGGCTGGTTCACTAGCCGCAATAGCAGCATTCTTTGCTGCATTACCCGATGCGATTCCTTCGCCGTTCGTTAGGTGGGGCTGAGAGAGGGAGGAATTGGGCGATGGATGCAGTGGAGATGTAGGCAAATATGGATGCTGCTGTTCCGGCGGCCGTTCTCGACGAATCTGGTACTGTTGCTGCTGCTGCTGCTGTGCAGCGGTCATAGGTACGGTGGAGACGGTGTGGTTACAACTCCCAGACGAGTCCATCGCATTCGTCACCATCACGGCGATCGGCACTGCCGATGTTACTGTCGAGGTATGGGTTGTGGCTGACGTAAGAACGTCCCGATAATGACCACCGGGAACGGTGATAATCTTCACCGCATTACTTAGACGTGTTGCGGACACCGTGATCGATGCTTTCACATCGTCAGCAGCAACAGTACCAGGTTCGGTGTGAAAAACGTTCACCTTCGAAGGAGGAACACTACCACGACCAACTACTGTACCCAAGCTACGGGGAAGTGTTATGCTAGTGTTACATCTCCGGTCACCATCACCGCCACCATCAAGACGTGTTCCATTGCCAGCAACGGTCTGGCACGGTCCTATTATCAGTCCCCGTTCCCCAACCTGACCGTTACCACATCCATCATTAGAAAGGTGAAATTTGGTGCTGCTGGAGGTACTGGTTGCAGTATCACCGTTACCTATCTTCGATCTGCCAGGTGGTTTCGGTTTGAACGCATTGAGAATTTTGTACACTACCGGTTCGACGGCAGATCGCCCACCAGATGCAGATGCATGGCTACTCCGGCCGTCCAACGAAAGGTCGTTGGTGTTTATCGTTACCGTGCCGGTGGAGCGTTCACCATTTCCGGTGGTGCACTCAATCGTACCGGTAACACTGTTGATTATGATGGTGGTAGTAACATTAGTAGCGTTAACCTTGCCACCATTTGCGACCACCGTCTGTGAGGAAGTAGAGGAGTTGCTGGAACCGCTGTCTTCAGCGCGATAAACATTCGGTGGCATCTTAGCTGCGACGGTGGAAGTAGCTTCCACCATTGCCATCGTCAATCCGTCAGGAATCGGCAACGGTTTGGGTGGTGTCTTCTTCCACTCGGTAGTACTCGCTGGCCTAATGCCAGAGGAGTTGGTGATTGTTGCAGCAAACATACTAGCTGCACGGTCTTTGCTGCTACTAGTAGCGTAAGAAGCACTACCACCGATCGTACCAGCTGTAGTTGGAGTAGTAGTAGTGGTAGTAGTAGTAGCAGGTGTAGTGTTGGTAGTAGAAGAAGTAGCAGTGGTAGAAGTAGTAGTATTGGTAGTGGCAGTCGCGATCAGTCCGTGGCCTAAAGACCAATATACACACATAGTGTTTATACAATATAACACACTAAATAAAAGATCTGTTTGGTTGTGGGTTTATGCTTTATATCGCGATCGTGCTCAAAGCCAAACTTCTTCATACCCCCTTACTCCCCTCTTTTCCCGCACTGTGGTACGCAAACAACATACGAAAGCATTCACACTTCACGCTACGTACACTTTCCATGAGCGAGGATCGTTTGAAGCTTGTTTTTGTACATTATATATTCACTGTTTCTGCATTGTATCAGTTTAGCTTTGTATGAAGCATGAATAAACTGTTATTTGCTAGCGGTCCAAAGGGGAACATACACACAGCTGGGAGTGTATTAAAACTAAAAGTATATGATACATTACAATGAGAGTTGCACAAGGGACACATTAAAACGATAATGATTTAATTCTACGCAAATCATTATGGAGGTTTGCTTCTTTTCAAATAATTTATCCAAAATGTACAAAATTTTCCTTTACGTAAATCATACATGCTACAATAATTAGGAATCCTAATCAGGCACAGAGCTAGTTATGTGAAAAATTTAACAAATATCTGTTGACCGTACAAAAGAAAACATTAAAAAACAAATAGACGATATCACAAAAGCATAACAAGTGTATGTTAATAAGAGATTAACTACCGCTGTATTTTTTATTAATTGTTGCAAAATTCAATTTTGAAAAAAATAAAAATAAATTTACCACAACACTATTACAACAAAAAGCACATAAAACATATAAGAAATAATACATTAGCTATCAGATGACAAAGATCTACTACAGTGATGAGATGATTTATTGAGATTTTGATTTTGATCGAAAGAGAACGAAATAGAGATGATTCAGGTGGAACGATAGGAGATACGATGTATAAATATGTGTGTGTGTGTGCGGTGCTGTAAATTGTATCATATCTGCGTTTAACGCAGTTCGAAAATTGAATAATCTATAATTGAATAACGTATAAACATAATGTTGTGACAGAGCTTTAACAACAGTGCAAACGTAAAATAAGAAAAGATCAATGCTTAGACAAACTAAGTTAGTGACAATGGTGAGTTGGTGAAAAGTGTACCCATGATAGGTGTTTCAAATTTGTTAAAGCGTAATAAACAACCAAACAATAAATTGCTCTTCTCGAGCGTGTTTCACTGCGTGTTATGGTATTAGCACACACAAAGAAGGAAGTAGCAAACTAAAACAATCCACGCACTCTTTAAACGTTGATCAAAACAGATCGTGAAGAAAGCTAAAAGTGAATTGCCAGCTCACACAGAGTGTTGTACACAAGAGAAATAAAATCAAACCACGTTAAAAGAACAAAACTATAGATCACACACACACACACACACACGCATTGCTTGTACCTACTTCGGAGGGAACAGACGAAGGAAGGAGTTGGAGTCGATCTAATCGCTCGCAAATCGTGCACTATCGACAGTAGGTAGCACTAATGGTAGTAGGCAGTAGTAGTTCCTTCTAGAACATAATGAGACAAAATCAAAAGTAAATCTATTAACATATGTACTGAAAGTGTGACCACCAACCACAGTACGGTGTGATTCGCAACAACACACCGTCATTTTGGTTCTTAGTGCAGTAAATAAACATAGCGTGCAGCACACAATCGTTCATTGCTTTGCAGATACCATCGTAATGCATTCCTCCGAAACACAGCTGAACCCTTCTACTTAGTTTTTATCCTTGTGACATTTTTTGAAAAGTGTTGAATATCTTTAGAATCCATCTATAAACAGATAAAATCTAATGCAAAATTGCAAACACAGAAAAACCTATAGAAAATTTTACAGAACTTTAAGCAAAATGATGACACGTTATATGTGAATAAGTCGTTTTAGAATCAATAATAATAAAGTTAATTAGTTTACCAGTTACAAATACATTGCTTGTTGATGAGCTTGATGTTTTTTTCTAAATTAATAATATTTTTAAAATTAATTCATGCTGTTTTTTTAACTACACCTCTTAAAGTATTTACAAACAAATGAGAAGCTGTTTGAAAAAATATTGCCTCATAGATAAAAAAATTATTCTGAAAACGATGAGTAAAGACTGAAGTATCTCAAGTTGCTGCATACAACATATAAGAGATGTTAACAAAATCAGAAAGCTAAGCTAAAAAGACGAATTAGGACATAGAAAGTTCTATCGAGAGTTATTTTAACGGTAAATGGACATGGAAATATACCTTTAACAATGAAACAATTTTAAACATTGAAAAAAAATCCATTATTTTGTCAAACAATGGATATCATCATACAAATCATACGGTTTATTGGCAATAAATCATCTCAGGACAAACGAGTTAGGATGCAGGTCTAAGGGAAATAGTAACAGTAACAGCACTAGCATTCACCAAACAATCCTACCTAATTCAAGCAAAATGCATACCAAGCGTTAAATGATATGAGAGCTAAAACAGTTAACTAAAACAGTACGATAAAATTAAATGTGTACCACCCAACAGTAGCTGGGTGTGAGCACTTTATCTGACCACATGCTTACCGTCAACGTCGTTGCGCGAATGGTGACTGTGACGTACGTGTAGCTGATGATGATGTCGCCCATCATCGACCAGAGAGTTTATTTCCGGGCTCATCACTAACGGCGGTGCCACGAGCAAACCGCCACGGACACTGCCGGTGTGACCGACGATACTATTAGAAGCACCGCGGGGTACGTGCAGCATGTCCGGTTCAGGGCAATCGATCCCGACGGCAGCGGATGTGTAGAGCATCTTTGGTGGACGAGTACCTGGCGGATGTTCCACTATCGGTGAGGTACGTTTAAGGGTATGTTGATGATGAGACGACGTCGAGGACGAGGATGATGTGGATGATGCGGATGATGATGAGGTGTATTCTGTAATGCATCAGCGAAAAATAATTGTTAAAAATACTCTTTTTGCCGCACAATTGGAAATGCCATCGTCTTTCTTGTCACTTACTCTCAGACTTAATGTGTGCAGTTTGTACTATCTGAAGGCTTCCTGCGTGGATATTGCTATTGGTACTGTTGCTGTTACTGCTAGTGTGATTAGTACCGGAAGTGTTGTGGTGAACGCCCAGATCACGCCGGTGACGCTCTTCATCTTCTTCCTTGATCTTCAGTGTGGCGATTACGCGTGCCTGCAAGGACGCTGCAAGTCCTGAAAACAAAAGCACGAAAACGAGGCATTTAACATATGCGAACCAAATTAATGGTGTACATTTTTTCAAATTGAATTCGGATTCGGGACCGAATGATCAATACTACTCATTACCTTCCAGCGGTTGTCCACCATTTAAGCGATCCATTCTGCTTTCATCGATTGGAACGATTTCGCCGCGCGATCTTGACATCATTCCTGGCTCATTCATGACCACTGGGCCGCGGTGTAGATCCACCGGATGGTTCCCGCGATGCATGGCAAGTGACGGGTGATGCTGTACGTGCTGTTGTTGATGATGATGGTGGCCCATCGAGGATGGTGAAGACAATTGGACTGGATGTTGCAGTTGCTGCTGCTGTTGCTGCTGGTGGTGCAACTGTTGCTGACGCTTGTTATGCTCGTCAGTAAAGTACGATTCAAGATATGGCTTCATGTCCGCTCGTGGTAATGCCATGTAGGGCAGTGCATCACCCGAATGATGACGATCGTGCCCGCGGGAAGTTGACTGCTGATAAACAACACCGGGCCCTCCCGCTGCAACGCTACTACTGCCCGGTGCCGGTGAGTATTGACGTTGTGAAGAACCATGCGGTGATACGATGGAACTCGGTACGGTTGTGGAACTACCGACCGATCCCTTATGATTCATTGCTTTTGGATTGTATGCCGCAACCTGAACGAGCGAAGCTAAGTTGCTTTGGCCGTGTAGATGATGGACGGGCGACTTACTACTATTGTCTCCGACGCTTCCCGGTCTGGAGATGGGACTGTATGTACCGCCACTGCTGCCCGGTGGTGGTGGGCCACCTGCTGCTACGTGTCCTCCCTCTTCCATCAGACGAATACTGACACGCTCAGGACGTTGCACGTTCGTATTGATGACCGTATTGCCACCAGATGGCGTTGAACCCGTCGCATTTCCGGACGCTGCCGATGGGGGCTGCTGCTGATGCGAGGACATGTTGATTGCAGCGTTAATGATTGATTGATTCGAGATCTCCAACGTGCGTTCGATTTCCCCGTTCACTAGATCGCCAATCGTTTTAACTGTGCCTAAACCACTACCTGCACTACCTGTTGGACCACCAGCAGCACCGCCAGCCGATGGATGGGTTAGTTTTTCTTGTGACAAATGCCTTCGAAGGGCCATCTTCGCCGGCGAAACTTGCGTGTAGTCTGGCTGCGACGATGTGGAACCGGGCCGGGAATTATTGCCACCTTGCTGCGCCGAAGAACCTTGAGCTCCAACGCCGGGTGAATGTGTAACCAGAGGAATGGGTTGCTGTTGGCCCCCGTAACGTACCCCACCACCACCCACCGAGGAAGATGCTGTTCCATAGTCGGCAGCCGGTATGCTGTCGAGTGAGTTGGTCGATGAGCTACGAGAATGGCTCTGTAAACTAACCGCCGATGTGTCGAGCATCGGTGGGGCATTGCCTGGCGTGTTGCTGCTAGCTGTCCGTGGATCGTATCGGAAATTTTCCGGTGCCTTAAATTCTAGCATTTTTCCATCGCCCATGGACGTCGGTATGCCACGATGATGATGCTGATGTAAGGGATGGTGTGGATGATCGATCGGTAGCCCTCCGCCATGTGCGGCAGCCGCATAAAGTAATACACGTTCCCGTTCGCGCTCCTGCTGCTGGATGATTTGCTGATGCGTGCTCATAACCGACGATCCTGGCGAATGGTGGCTCATCCCAGTTACCGACGAACCCTTCGAATAGGGATACTTGGAGCTAGGTGAGATCTTCGCAGAAGGATTGCCACCCATGGCACTACTACTTGCCGGTATCGGTCCGGTGGGATGCATTTTGTACGGAGACGTTGGCACAGGTGAGGTCGAAATCGAGGTACTGGTGTTCAAATGGTGCGCGGCACTGGTGATTACATTCAACATTCCCTGTTGTTGCTGCTGCATCTGGAATTGCTGGTGCTGCTGTTGATGATGAAGGGATTGTTGCGCGTGAGGATGATGCGAGTGATGGGACAATTGCTGCTGTTGATACTGTGATTGACTAACCTGAACGTGCTGTTGTTGTTGATGATGGTGTACCTGCTGATGGGAGGGATGATGAGCCGAAGGGCTTGGCCCTCTTGCGCCCGACGCCGCACGGGCAGACATATCATGAGCGGTCATCATTGGATGTTGATGATGAGATCCAGCTCCCGGTGAAGACTGAAGATAAACTGCCGTCTTTGCTGAACCCGCCATTGGAGTCCCATAGCTACCGACCGCAGACGTAGCTGATTTTAACGGTGATCCAAGAGGATCTACCATTACGGACTGGTGTCCCCCGCTTCCACTGCGATGATGGCCCTCACGCTGACCAGCGACGGTAGATGAACCCGAGGATGGAGGTACAGCTACCAGTGGTGTACCCGATGTTGGAGCCGAACCCGTGCCCGAGTTTCCTGTTTTTGGAGATCCCTGCAGCACCGAGGTGATAATACTTTTGAGACGATCCTCAAAGTTGACCACTTTGTGCGAATCATGTAACTTTCCACTGCTACGTCCACCAGTACCACCAGAACCTTCTGATGCGTTACGGCCTACACTACCGTGAAGTTCATTACTCGCGGACCCAGGTACATAACACTTCGGAAGCGATCCACCACTGCTCGTCGGTATCGACGACACGACGGCAACGGGTGGAAGCCCGCCAGAACTACCACTATTGCCACGATGATTAAGGTGTGCCTTATTAATAGTGGAAGCGGGAGCAGGCATCAGCGCCGCATCTGGATGATGCAGATGAGAATGCAGCGGTGGTTGTGATTGCTGATGATGAGGGAACGATTGAGAACCCGCTACCACACCTGATGGTTGTTGAGACATGAGTTGTATCGGTGCCGGTGCCGTTCCAGTGATTGCTGTAGAGCCGTGCGCGGGAGCCATGCTAGCATGTTTACTATCATTGGATCGCTCTTTCGCCGAATGTTTACCGGCTGCAAGAAGTTTTCCTGCTTCGATCTGCCTACCAGTCTCAAGAATTTTTTGTGCAAGAATCTCCGGATTGTTTTCCTCGATCTTGCCGATGTCCGGTATTTCGGGCCACTCCTGTGACCGTGTTCGATTCTCGCGAGACTTTCGTTGTGCCGATCGAGACGAACTGCCAGAACCTTGTTTCACTGGCGCGTGGGTTATTGGATTCGATCCAACTGTTGCCGGTGGTGGAGGATGCAAGGATCCAGCGCTACTGGTGATTCCTGACGCAGCGGGAGGCAACGTGCGCTGCGACGGATGAATTGAATCGGACGTTTGTTTGCCGGCAACCTCCCCAGGGATGTGTTCTCGCTCTCGATTACTGTTGCCAGTAGAGGCGTGCACATGTACGGGATGTCCATACTGTTCCCGATCGCGCACTTCCGTTGCTCGAGCAACCGAAATAATTGTCGTTGTGGCTGCTGCTACGGACGATACATTGTGATTACTGCCTGGTGTCGTTGACGCTAACCCCACCACCATCGATTTGCGCTCTTCGGTTAATTTTTCAATCAAATTTAGCTCAGTTTCAAGGTTCGAAACTTGCGCGTAAAGCTTCTTGCGTTGGGTTAGTGTACTTGCAATCGCCTTCAGTACCAGTTCGCTCGAGCTGGACGATGTAAGTTCAGCGTCCTCTATCTTGATATAGGGCTGGTGCGAATGGAGCTGCTGATGCTGTTGATGCTGGTGTTGTTGTTGCTGTTCAGCGGTAAGCTTTGACAGATGTTGCATCACCAGCCGCTTCTGCTCTTGTTCGATTACATTCACTTGATTCTGCAATTTGGCCGCCATCACCTGAAGCTCCTTATGCCGTCCAACGATTTCTTTTGCCTTGCATAACAAATCGTTTTGGCTGGTCGTGCTGATGCCCAGTTCGTTCATGCGGGCCTTCAGCAGTGCCACACTATCATCAATCAGCACCTTGATCTGCTTCTCGAGCTGGCCGGCTCGATTCATTAGCCACTGGTTGCGTTCCTTCTCGCGATCAAACTGCTGCTGAACGTTGTCCCTATATGAAGGTTTCCGCATCGCTTCGATGGTCTTCATAAATTGGGCCCTACGAGGAGAAGGAAATATTTGTTTTGATTAGAAAATATGAACAAGTTAATTACTGTAATATTATAACTACTTTTATTTTCCAGCGTAACAACTTAAGTTTTAAATTCAGTGTATTCCAATATCACTGCGTATGCAAGATCATCGAAAACGAAAGGAGTTTAACAAGCGTTACAAAGTGTTACACCTGTAACGATCAGGTTTGCCAACCGTGCGAACGTGAAAGGATAATACTAGCGACATCTAGTAGTCAATTATGCAGTTAGACTAGCGAGGAGGAGATAGGAGCGATTTTCGCAACGTTTTTTATGCTTCACTAGCGCCGCTATGCTGCCCCTGGAATGTACTTGAGCAATGAGGATACTTTCAGCATGGATCATGGAAGTGAATTCATTTTTGCAACAGTAAAATGATCTCGCTTTTCAATTTAACTATAGTCCTTGGACGAGTGCCAATCATTAGACACCCATTAATATTATTGGGTTATTTGAATCCTGGTGGTTTCTTATGCAACGTTTGGGAAACCATGGGGCGTGATTCATCCATACATTGCAGATCGCAAATAAAACCAAACACATTTTGGGTAACTTTTAGCTATAATTACTCTTTCGTGACGTTTAACGCTTAACATTTCATGGCTTTTTTTTTAAAACCGGACATCGTTTTACAAAAACGCTGTCAATGAACACGGTGGTGTAATAATATCAACGTACGGTACGAATTTAGGTACTTAGCTTTGCTGGGATACCGAGATACCGAAAAGTATACGTGTTATCGAACTTTTAGTCGATAACAGTCAGACTTTCCACAAGTGGGATCGTATAAAAATAGATCTTTATAATCGCACAAGAAAACCTATTATTGAACTGTTCTTATTCAGTTCCAATTCGTTTGGCATCATGAACACTATTAAATCCTTCTTCTAGAGAATGTATTTACACTTACTTGTATAAATCGAGCAATATTTGCAGCGCGTATGGGGTCTCCGACGGTGCGTCAGGAATGTCCAGCTCGTTGTGCTGCATATCACCAGCCAATGAGGTAAGTTGCTGATCCACGCATCCAGGTGCCGGTGGCAACCGTTTGCCTATCACCTGGTCCGATGTGCTCAGTAGTGTCTCATTATGCAGTAAATCCAGACCGGCAATATTGAGCGGACGTCGCTGGCGCCCTTTACCCTTAACACGGCCTCGTTTCTTTCCACCAACCATTGCTGCTGCGGCCGCTGCTGCAGCCGCTGACGCCGAAGTACCAACGCCTATTTCACGATTGGCTGCCGCACTAGCTGCTGCCAGTTCTGATTTCTTACCCGTTGCCTTGGTACGGGTGATCTTTCGACGCTTTTTAGTGGCCACCGGTATTCGCCCATTTCGCAAAACCGGCGAATTGTTGTTCTCTTCCTCGGACGGACTTGTCTTGCATTCCTTACCACTGTTCCAGTCCGACCACGCCTTACGCGTCGTCGGTCCCACAACATCCGTATCGCTTTCCGACGTGCTGTCATCGTTCGTGATCGTCTTCGGATGGTGATTGCTCTGGTCCTTGCGAGACCGAGACGATCGTGTCGAATGTGAACCGCTTCCACCGCCACTTGTACCATCGTTATGATTTTCTGTGCCCTTCGTTTTCAACCGTTGAAAATAACGCTCCAGCTTCGTGCGGTCAATTATGTGCAGATAGTAAGAGACCGGTTTACCCGTCCAGGAAACCGATCCTCTAAGCGGGCTCATTTCACTGACATGCATAATCGTACCGATGTCACTGAGATTACGATCCGTGATGCGAAAGTTCAACGGACAGAAGCTCTTGGACGAAACGATCCGTGCACCGTCCCGCAAGTCAGCAAACCGTTCCTTTAGCTGATGATCAACATTAGGACCGAATGCAAAGTTATTCACAAAGACGATTGTGGCCGAGGTGATTTTCTCCCGGTGCTCGTCCGCCAAAAAGTCTCCCTTAATCAGCTCGTAATCACCGTACTTCTTGCCGAACCAACGCATCCACAGCTTGAACGTGGTATTCATGCCCTCGGCGTACTTGGACGGTACGTCCGCCTTCTCGATTCCGAAGCACACCTTTACCGGCGTTGAGGCAGCCATCTGCAGCACGACTTGTCCGACACCCGACCCCAAATCGACGAACACATCGTCCGCTGTGATCTTCACCTGATCGATCATCTGACAGATCAGATCGAATGACGTTTCGCCGTATACCTCCGGTGAGAATGGTTCGTACTGGTTTAGCTTCTCCGGTTCCACCACTGCCTGGTTGTACACTTGTTGTATGATGTGCTTCAACAGCCCCCGAGAAGGATAGGTGAACCGTTGGTTGGACAGTGATGTACCCTTTTCCTGGAGAAAGAAAAGAAAAAAATAAAACATTAATATAATTCCATCAATCGTAATCCTTGCTAGTACCGGTACTTACCAGTGCTGCTACACTATCGATCGCTCGATTGAAACGATCGCACAGGTTCTTCATCGCATCGTAATCACCCGTGTCGAGTTTGTTCAAATCGATTTCCTCGATAGCCGATTTGATTTCGGGCATGTCCTCGCATACCCACCGCACATTTTCGATCAGTTCGATGCCCGAATCGTGCCCCGTACCGATCGAAAACGGCCAGTTGTACAGGAATGGTTCCGCACCAGCCGGTGATTGCAGTTTCAGCTCCTTGTAGTTCGGAGTGGCCATGGCTGCGTCTGTACCTTCGTCCTGGCTGTTGTCACGTATATTTATCTATCGCCTTACACGAATATTGCTGCCTTCCGCTAACCACCGTCGATGGTTTCTGCTTCACCACCAACGATGCAGATAGCCGTCTCTACCGTCAACGCCAACGTTCCGGCAATGCTGCACACAATTACAAGCACAATTGACGTGAAAATGACTCACTGATGTCAGTGGTGCACTGCTGCGAGAGGTAGAGATCGCGCGTTACGCCCGTTAAAGTGTATGCGCGTGGTTGTATGCAGTCGATGAGATGGCGAGGAAGCGATGTGCCAGCTTACATACGACTTCCACCGTGAAGAAGAGATACAGGAAGCACGTCGATATAACTATACGACACACGGACACTTTACTTTCATTAGCTAATATCTTTAGCTCACTTTATCGGAATTTATCTGGCCTAACTGATATACCATAAGCAAACATTAAACGCTACTTAAGCTTGACTATTTCACTGTAACACCGTGCGCATTTCACGGTGAAAAAAGGACACAATTTTCCTTTCCTTTCTGCGTCACGTACTGTTCTTTGTGGCGTCGACGTTTGAATTCACTAAGCAGTGCTCACACTACTGCTTCATGTCGGCAATTTTGGACTCACTTCATCAATGTTTTTCGCTTTCCAGCACGCTGTACAACATGTGTTCTATGCAAATGCACCTTCCGACACGAAACACTTTCAACCCGGCAGAACGTTACGTTGCAGCAAAACCGTAGCGGATTGTGGTTACTGCTGATCAAGAAGTTTTGCGCGGTGGGTTGTGGCCGGTACTTGCTGTTGCTGCTGCTAAGCTGTTTTATGAGCGGTAGATACTTCCAATTGCTTCGCGGTGTATGTATTGGCTGCTGTTGCTGTTTGTGCTGCTTCCTTTTCTTCTGATGGTGTTTCTCTCTGCCGTGGAAAGGATGCATCGTTGTCGGTAGTTTCGATGTTGTACTACACACGGCACGGCATATGAAAATAATCAGATACAGAAATATTGCGATTAGTGCATATTGCAAAAAATATATGAGACGAGAAAAGTATATGTTTATTAAAACATAATTCCATTCATGCTGTTACGTAGCTTTTCCTTTTATTTATATTGCACGACTCAACGTTAGCAGCACCCAGTATGTACCGAAAACTATCATAATTCTTAATAATCTGTGTGAGCTTAACTTTACATCTCAAATGATAAACAACCAGACAAAAACTTGTTAAATAAGTTAAAAACTAGAACCTGCCCTAATTACTTCATGCTTTTTCCGAGATTCCAAAACACAAATACTGCTCAATCGAAGTACAACCAGGCGTGCTTCAGAGACTCATAAAACGTGAATTTATACATAACATTGTGACAATGTGTCACTTTCTCTGGGGGCTGGACGGAATCGGACAGATGGAACCATCCACGCAATAAATAACACGTGTTTTATCACGCCGCGACACGCCTAACATAACAACACACACCCCGGGGGAAGGACACAACACCAGGAAACAGGTTGCCAATTTTTGTTGCTGTGACCACGCAAGGTCAATTACGGGACAGGTTTCGCTCCTTCTAGCTGCTAATAGCCACACCACATATTCTCCAGCAATGGAAAGTGTTTTGGCAGCCAACATTTTTATTGGCAGCCGTGATATGCGTGATGTTGATGCATTTCCCTTGCCAACGAGACGAAAGCAAACCTGCAGCTTGTGTGCCTGTCTGTCTGGAGCCGGTCTGTGCTGTCTCTCCTTTCTGTCTGGTGTGTGGTGTTGCTCTCGCTCTAATTGCATCATTGATTTTCGTTACAAAGCGAATGCATTTCTCCCCGCCGACCGCAACCGGACGACAGGTGTACGGTGATGATGATCATCGCGCTCGCTGTTACCCACCGGTTCGGACAAATGAACGCTTTCGCTATCCTTTACAGGATGGCACGATGAGGCGTTCGTTCGTACACAAAACACTCATACACACGTCTCGCACACGCGCTAGACAGGAAGGTTTCGTGTACATTGGGCGTTGTGTGAATTATCGATTTTCTACGATTCAAACGATTTTCCGCCGACAGTCGTGATTCTCCCAGCCACGTTTGAAAACCCGTAACGTTTTTGGATTGGCAATTAATTTAAGCCACAAAACGACATGGATATAATTGCACCTTTTAAACGTTGCAATTTTAGTGAAGCTATCTTTCTATCTCTCAAAGCGCAGTCACGATAATTACCTTAATATATTCAACATTTAAAAAATGTGTTTTTTTTTTCAAACAACTCGACCTTAAGTTTTATTATTTTTTTGAGTTTGTCCTATAAAATAGAATAATAAATTGGTAACGGTAGAACGGCAGACTTGTTTAACCTCAAACTTTAGTGGCTGTTGTGCTTATACAGATATATGAAATCAATGAAAGCCAGAACTGATCACTCCATTATTTCCTGAGGTTGTTATTGAAATAATAAAAGGAGCGACCGGTTAAAGAGGAATTTATTTGTCCTGTAGTAGATCAACACACTCATCCATTTTCTAATCTTAACGATGCATTCTATAAGAAAAATATTCCACAAAAACTCAGGTCCTTATAAATCATAAGCTAGACAATCAAAATAATTAATTTAAACTGCGACCCTTCGAAACATATAACCACTCATCAGAAGCTCACCTTTAAATGGAATGCAACGCGTCCCAAACAACATTAATTCAGACGCGACTGTACACGCTTCTTCAACATTATCGTGTCTATTTCCGTGAAAAACCATGCTTACGCAACCGGTGCCAGGAACCGGGCACCATATCGATCCGGGATACACACCGCCATAACCAAAACAGACGCCCGACTATGAAATGCATCACTGCCCAAAACAATCCCGCGCGCACACGCCGGCACTGCCGCTGCACTAGCCACCAACAATCGCGCCATTCGATCCGCAAAAACCCGAGGAAAGCAGCAACCAACCAAAAACAAAAAAAAAGAATCACTGCAGACAACGATAAACCCTCCACCGACAACCGGAGCGAGCATGAAATGTAGGTCAAACATGGAAACCATCCCACAACCATCCTCCTTTTTCCTGCTTCCACAAATGTTCCACTGACTGGCGCGGTCCGCGCGCTCGGTTGCAGCAGTTGCATCGTGTCTTTTCTGTGGTATGTTACCGCTGCTTTTGGGGGCGCACATTGCCCAAGGGGATATGAATGAAGGGCGGGAAAAGGTAGAGCGAAGAAGTGCAAAGTTTCCTTCGACTCCTCCACATTAGCAGCTTACCTCCGGTGGGATTATAAATAGCTTAAAAATAGCTACTTTCCTGAGCGATACGCGGAAGCAGCAACCATCTTTCCGGTTAGGAATGCGCATCGTCGACTGCATTCTACGCGGATGATCGTTGAATGCAAACAAAATGCAAACGGGCACTAGCGAACAGTGTGGTGTGATGGGTTCAATCCGAACGAACTCCATATGAATAGCTTCTATTCAGTTGTCGAAGATCGTATATTGATCGTATATATCGTATATATATTATGAATTATATTCATGATTAACAACAACGAACATTCCGAACGAACTTTCGCCCCAAACAGCTTGAGTTTTGCAAATTATGACAATAAAAGGAGTGCACATGTATACGAATCACCATACGCCATCCATCATCACCATCAGTAATCGATTAAGGTATATTTATTTTGCATTCCGGATCCACTATTTACGCAGTTCCTGTTGGTGGAGAGAGGACGAAGTCTAATCGTTAAAGTAGGTCACCGACGAGGGAAGACCATACATACCACTGTCGGCGTGCAACGGTTCTGTACGAAGGGTCGATAGAACTCACTACTGCCTAGGCACGAACTCATAATTGTACGTGCACTATAAACAAACAAACTCAATGACAAAATTCCACAGCTGAGATGCCGGTGGATGCTGTCGCTCGCTGCCAGTAAACGTTATAATGAAACAATCATTTCGAGAGTAGCGAATAATTCCAACGTTACACAACATGGGAAACATAAAAATCGATCATTGCCTTCCCTTCAAACGTTGTGACGTCTCTTGTCCTTTGCTCCAATTTAGAGTTCATCCATGTTTTATTCTGCATGCTTTTTCCATTTTGCCGAAGGCAAATGTGGTTCAACATGGTGTGCATTTCGGGGGGAGGATGGTATAAAACCATTAAGCTTAATTTAATTGCGATGTGATAACATGTTCGCGCACAAAGTGAAAAGGGAGGGGCGATGTTTTTAGACAGTCATGTCAGATTAATATTTTATCCTTCTGACTATTTTTAATGTATCGAAAAGCGGGCAATGCATGGCCAGCGGGCTTTTCTCCAGTGAGGTTTACTGTATTTTTAACAGTATTTTAAAGATGTGACTATCGTAAGACTTTCACGAGTTAAGTCTTTTATATAATTGCTACAGTATCGTTGGAGTAATTTTTTTCCTGTATCATTAGGTGCTCTACTTAGTAATGTTCTGTTTTCATTTTGATTGATTTTGATGAGTTCATTTGGTTTTATTAAATTTTATGTTTGTTAATTGGGGGAAAAATTGGAAATTTTAATTTAAATATTAGATAATTCCGAGTATTGCTCATCACTATTACTGTCTTTTTGTCAAATTCTTGTCGAAACTTGTCCTCAGTTTAAGAGACATTCTAAGACTCAACGCATTGTTGGATCTTTTCATATTACTTTAACAATGGGTTAAACGGAAAAGGTGATTTTCTGATAGTGCAATAGCTAGAGAATTAAGCAGTAAGGCAAAAAAAACTGAATCGTTTATAGACGTTTTACCTGGTTTAGCATTAAAAGTGTGATTTTTCACATGCTAATCAATTTACCATGCTAAGCTGGTCGTTTATGTCACAATATGTTCGATTTGACTTCAATGATTATTATAGTTATAGATTCTCAAATGCTGAGTTGTCCGCTGAGTTTGTTAAACAACTCCGTTCCTTTATACTAATCTGGTCATACCAGCTGTTCATCGTCTTTGAACGCTTTTGATCTTCCTACACGAAGACTGTCGACAACGTCGAAATCGCCGTTGCTTAAGAGACGGAACCACTTCTGACGCTTAAAGCAGCATTACTGTACACATGTACCGGTCTTTGATAAACAGAACACCCCAAATGGATCGCTTGAAACCATAAGTCTTGCTACAAACGATGAAAAAGACACGAAATCAGCCATATTGAGGCCCCCATTACAATATGATTATTACAAGCAAATAGCAAAATTTTTGATGTAGTTTGTTAACTATATGCCTCACCATGCTAATTTTCTGGATAAGTAAATATCGAACGCCCGTTTCAGCCACCTTATTCGACAAACCAAACGGACATTGCTTAGTTGCGGACCTACTTAATAATAAATAAAGGCTTCTCTGAAACGCAATACAATCACAATCAGTTTTGCACCAATAGTCAATATTCTATACCAATGTTTAGAAAGAATTCCAATTCGACTTGACATACAATCACTAAGCAATGTATGTAGAATTTTTTACTTGCTTAATACATACAGCTTCACTCTTATTTTCAAATACTGAGATAATCAATCGACTAGATTGATGGGTTGCCCAAATAGTAAATAAAAAATTAATTATATAACTGTAATCCGTCCCTATCACACAGTAACGACAGAACTCAGCCGGAAAACTGTTGTCGTTGAATTAGTCACTTTAATCACACTTTAATTCGTAGCAAATTAACAAATTTTACCATTTGCTCACTCGTCAACCTCCAGCAGTGAAAGCTTTCCGTGCTTTTCTCTTGCTCTCTCCCACCTAAACACACCTTTGGCCGGATGCCGGTGTAAGCTTCCTAACTTTTATACTTCCACCCACTCAGCTACAAAAACGGTACGTTTTTGCTATGTCAAGGATAGTCAGGAGCGCCATTTGCTTGTTGCTCCTTATCCTACCCTTTATCCCCCCTCCTTATCCCCGGTAACACGCTTTAACCAAACACCTTAAAGTGGCGCATCCCATCTGTGCTCCCTTCCTTCACGGTGAATTGTTGCGTGGTGGAAAACTGAAAATACATTTTCCCGTCAAATATTCCCAACGAAAACGTATCAAATTTTCTGAAAATTAACGCTCCTGTCCAGCAGGATTCCGTGTAATGATCTGGCGGGTGCGCACACCGAAAATAAATTACAAATAACCATTCTGACCGTGATGCAACTCAATTATCATCAGTCAATAATGTGTCCGGGAAAAGCGAATGGCCGCATAAACGAGATTGGGATTTCGCAACGTTACCCAGTAATGGGGTCCACCACCAAGCTTTAAAGTACAGCTTCTCGTTTTGCCACACCACGACACCAATACAGCAATCCCGGGGTGATGGGGACGGGAGTTTGAGAGGAAGATAGCGGAAGCTTCCTAAAAGCATACCCAAAAACGGGCGGCGCAAGCTTAAGGACACGGACGGCATCCACACAGATCCCAGATGTTGTATAATAACTTTTTTTTGTCGTGTGAGAGAATGGGAAGCAAATGGATCGATAATTCTGATGCTGGAAAGCTACACTGTGCGCGTGTGAGTGTGCTTGTGTGAAAAAGAGAAAAATAAAGCGAAAGAGAGAGAGAGAAAGAGCTTTCTTTTCCGCCCAACATCCCCCCATCCATAATCTCAAGCATCTTTCCTCGACAGAGACGCTTTTCCGTGGGAAAAGCGGAAAAAAGCCAAAATGGGCTCCGCCAGTTTACTCTCTTCGCCGGCTCTTAGCTCTCACTCACTCTGTCTCTCTTTTAGTCCTCGCCCCGATAGCGGTTATTATTTTGACCACTTTCCATTTCCCGGCAGTTCCCCTTACTTTCCCCTTCGGCATTTTCCTCACGTCACAACACACCCAGCATCACTCTCTGTGTGTATTTTTTGCTTCCACAAAACGGAAGCTGTGAAAAAAGGCCGGGGAAAACGTTGGAGACGGTATTCGCTTTTGCTATAGTCCTCCGGATGGAAGTTTTCGTGATGCAATGATGATGACAAACACAGGACCTCTTACCATCCTCATGGTTCCATTAGGAACGAGTCCAGGGACGACGTCTATCCGGGGAAAAGGCCAAGTGAAAGGAACAACAACAGCGGCCAAACGAATGATTTTTGTGCAAACGCGGAAAAGAGATGGAGGGCATGGGCCTGGTTTTCCCGGGGCCATTTCGAAAACATTTTCAGAAGGAACACGAACGGATGGAACGTAAACATGCACGTTCGCCATGTTGCTTTTAATGGTGCTGGTGGTGGCCTGAATTTTCATTTCCATTCCGCTCATTCTGCTATATTTTCGTCTCATTTTCCACCATTCATTCATTACTGTTCATCGTGTGATGAGAAGAGCAAAGCTTTTAGAATGAAGATGTTTTTATTCCTGTACTTCGTTAGTATCCGGAAAAAAAACATGAAACATGTTTTGTAAATTCCTTGCGCCTTAAATAATACAGCGAATCGATTGGCTCGCGTGTAGCAATAAGCCATTTTTGGCCAGCACTTTCTGGCGTGAACAACAGATAGTGAGCGAGCCGCATGTTCACACCATCTTCGTTAAGCTTCTCATGCGAAGAATGCGGATCACAAACCCCCTCCCCAAACACACACACACACACACACACGCACGCACGGCGTGCTTGTTATGTGCATGTATTAAGGCGCTCTATATGTCTTCATGCCTTTCCAAGCATCCTTTGAAGGCCGCAAAAGGATGCCTTAGAGAAATAGGAAGAAAAAAGCTTTCACCCCATCCCCACTCGATTCACCCCACACTGTCTTCTCTTTCTCTGTCTCTCTCACACTCGCCGACTGTTTCTCTCTTTCTATCCTCACCATCTTTCAATGGCCCTTGGGGAGCTTTTTATCGTCGAACAAGGGGGACCATACAAGGGGAGGTCAGTGGTGAGGAGGAAGTTGCGAGTGTGTATGTGTGTGTGTGTGTGGGAGGGGAAGGGGGCTAGCGATGATGAAATTCTGCAAATCCAAGCAAACGTTGCCCAAGAAAAAGGGACGCCCAATCCAAAGGAAAAGCACAGCAACCACTGCTCGCACAGAGTCAAGGACGTGAAGCCGAGATCCCCCACCATCGTGGATCTTTACTTTTGGTGCATAAAAAAAACGCTAAAAGTGTACAGCTCTTATACTTATGTCCTTGGAGTTTTTGAATGGTGGTCGCACAACCGCAAGTAACCACAACCCCGGGCTGCTGATGATGATAAATATAATTAATTTAAAAAAAATGACAATCCCACATCGGAAAAGCTCCTGGCCGGGGGGAGGGTGGGTCGCGGAAGATTTTTCATCTCGTAACGGAAAGAACGGAACATTTTGCTGGAAGCAGAATGGGGGGAAATCGATTTTATACCGTGTGTACCACACGGAGTTGCTGGATTCCCCGTAACCAGATGTGGTCGAAACACTGGTGGCGCTATGAAAATGCTTGCGAAAATAATATCGCACGAATTGAGATCGAACCCAACTTAAAGCTGAGAGGTTACAATCGGTGTACTTCACAGATTTGATTAGTGAATGGTCCCACGGGTTTATTAAATTTAATCATACGAAGGTGGCTGTCCATTGAGAATTCCACGAAGAACGGCAAGAACCAGAAAGTTTAGAGAAATGGACAGCGAGCTGAATTGTTTAAAAGGGCTGTTTACGTAACATAATGATGAAAAGTCCGTATAACTAGGTTTCTATTATATCTTTTCTTTAATATATGCTTCATGTTTTTTTCAATAAGCAGCCATATTAAGAAGCCGAAATTCAAGTTCGCTACCAGAGTTCATTACAAATCTGGGAAGCTTTTTCCATTTCTGGGGTTTGTCTTGAAGAAGTATCCATTAGCATTACCAGCATAAGAAAATTCTGGCTAACCCAGAGTATTATGGGTACAATATCTTTGCCCTTACAATCCTCCCACTTATAAACTGTAAAAAATGACACTTGAAACATTTATGGATAAACTTAGTTTATAAACATCAATATTTGATATTCATCACCGCTTAATGCTACCCATGAGACTCTATTTTACAATGCAGCCCTACAGACCAAAGTAAACAAATCGTCTAGACAAATAAATTTAACTTTTTTTTTACATTATTTTTCCATGAGTATATCCAAAAATACAAATTCATAAAAAATCATAAAGATAAATTAATTTAAAAAAAAATCACATTAAAAAAACTCTATATATTATTTCAAGGGAAATAAGATTAAGTGAATAAATCGCGACATTTTAAATATTTCCACACTCACATAAAAACCCCACCACGATAAGATACTCATTAGAATAACTTCATAAAAAGGTGTTAAAAAGACAAGAAAAATACTTCTTTCGGTTGCACTGTATCGATTGTTCCTTTCGGAAGCATCCGTATATTTTTATCCCACCGAAAAACATTCCGTAAACCCCGTGAAGGGAAGCCATTGCGTACGTTGCCTGAATCGCAAATTGGGTGTCTCGGTTCATCGTTCACAGGGATCCTTTATAGTTGATGACCGGACGGTCCTTTCGGGCTGAGGAAGTGAATTGAAAACACTGCGTATAAAAATCAATGCCAATGTTTTTCCCCCTCCAAGGTCTCCACAAGATCTTGTGATAGATGAAAAATTATGTGTGTAACACAAAAACAATAATCCGTTTGGCATACTTTACGCTTTGTTCAATTCACAATTGAATAATTGAACGTTATTGCATAGAAATATTTTTAAAAACAAAACAAATTTCTTGAAAATACAAAACAAATCAACGCGGAAAGATGATTCCCGGGAAGGACACACACATTTTCGTATCAAAAGGCTCAAAAATTCGCACACCAGGAAAAGTCCTGGTTCGGAAAAAACCAGACTACAAGCAATACGCAAGAACACAAACAGCACGGCGCGCGACTGCTGAAATGCGCCTTGCGTATTTGGGGCGTTTGCTTTTATCGATTTTCCATTTTCCGCCGCCCGGTTGCGTATGTGTCGTCGTCGGTAGCTTTGGAAACGGCAGCGTGCAGGTAAATAATTCGGAAATATACGGTAAAGTTATGCATTATGTAGAATTGAATAGCTAACCATTAATTTAAAAACTCGCATCACAGTTAAATCTATAATATAAATAAAATATAAAAAGAAAAAAAAACATTCCTTTCTGATAATATTTTCCCAAAAAACTTTACCAAAAACTCACGTTTTTGTACAATGTTATACTGCTCCCGGGACAAAAATGTACCGCTTTTACATTGTCCATACACATACACAATCTGGATATATAGTCTGATCAAAATATGCGAACCAAACGTTCACTGCTCACGTACGAGGCCAAGCGAAAACCACTTTTTCCTAGGCAGGCAGGAACGATGTTTTTTTTTTCGTTCAGCTGAGGACCTGCTTTTTCCGTCCTTTGCCGTTTTCCTGCTGCGTTGGAAAATCGATAAATATTGATCAATTTCCCACGGGCACACCGTACAACACCGGGCGCAGATAGCTCCAGTGCAGAGGGCGAGAGAGCGAGAAAGAAGAGCGTAAGGGATAGAGAGGGATGGAGTGAGCTTGTGGGAGAGCCGCCATACCATACCACTGAACAGGCACGTGCGCGTCATTCGCGACCATTTGCCCATAATGTGCAGGGCACGGAAGATGGTCCTGGCGCTGTTGTTTCCATTTGAATACAAGGACAACACCTAGAAGGCGACGGTAGTGGAGACGAAGGAGCCGTAGAACGGGGAACAATCTTTCCCGTTCTGCTGTGCCTGGTAAGCGGCGATGCTGGACGACGCGTTAATGGTTGTTGGTGTGACGGAGAAGGAACCGATCCGTTCAACGGTATGCGATGTTTTATGTGATGCATCAACATAAGCCCGGAAAATGTTGTGCGAACCCGATGGATAAGTTACTCGACGAATGAATCGACGCATGAAAACATTTAAATGTGACTATTGTGAGAGAGAAAAAAAAAAGATCTTTTGATTCAGAATGTTACAACTGTTCCACATGACCTAATCAAAGGTACAAATTAAGTACAAATCAAAACTCTCCAAGGTTTTTTTATACATTTATAAATAAAAAAGGCAAAACCGATAGAGGTACTTTGAGACTGATTTAGACACATTTAAATCACACTATTGAATTTCCGTGCAAGCCCATCGTCCAGCGCGTAGGACGAAATATCGTACAACGGAAAGTTTAATTTAAAAATTAAAATTAATTTGACAGGAATGCCAGAAATGGCTTGCAGAGACTTCTTAAAGTTAAAACGGCACAAGAATGGTGTTAGTAGTCGAGAATTTTGTCAAATAAAACACAATACAATCGCTGATAATATACCAAACTTAGTTCTTTACAAGAAAGAAGTGGAACAACCAACAGTAGAAGTAGACTTTTAAAAGTTTTAAGTAATTAAGTATTTGCAGCGCTTGGGCAAGCGTTTACGACATGGCGTGCAAACATCAATATTAGCACCAATTTATCATGACTCTTTGGAACAATTTTCAGTTTGTTAACCTAACTTAAAGTTAACCTCTATTTAACCCAACTCTCGCAACATTTTCAATTTTCTTCGTCTGAAATTTCATCTTCGTGCATAAAACGCTTGCGAAGCGTTACGAATGCGTTAATCGAGAAAACTTTTGGATAGAATCGATTTTAACTTGCAAAAGATCTTGGAACAGTGGAAAGAGATAACCACTTAAACCTTTAAATGAAGAATAATAAAAACTGTGTTGACTCATAAAAGAAACATGCTTACGGTGGGGGTTGGAGTTCTATAAAAATCCCTATATTTATCACAACTCAACCGCGATCAATTCGGTGCATTTTTTTTACTGACAAATTTCCAATTCACATTGCACTTATCAACCCATTAAATACAGTAGAAAACGAATCCAACAACGATAGTTTACATTCGGCATACATGTCAGCGCAAACAGATGCGCCACTTTTAGTGGCACTCATCGTATCGGGTATCCTTTCCGCCTGGCCGTACAATGTGTGGTGCGGTTCCGTCTGGACATCGTCGGTGGAGGAAGGCGTAAAGGCAATGTGCAACAGTTCACCGATCAATCCGCTGGTATGCGTAAAACCAGCTACAGAGCCTTCACAAATCGCTCGCAACACACAGCTCCGGCCATTCAAGCCTTTTCTGTTGAGACAAAACATTACACATTAGATCAACTAGCATTAGACATCTAGACCCGAATTCTAGACCAGACAAACAACGTACTGATCGAACAGTTGTTCCAGCATGCGATAAAACGTCCATCGAGATTGTGATGAAGTAGATGCAGATTCTGCAGGCACGTCTCCACCGGTCCAACTGTCATCCAACTGATCAGTGTAACGTTCGTACAACTTCTGAGGTGATATCACTAGTGGCGTCCTCGTCACGGTTTCTCGCCTGCGAAGGCCATCATGCGGTGCACGGGCCGTCTCAAACTCATGGCGATCGAGAAAGGGCGGTATCCAGTGCGATGAGTTCCACGGTAACAGATAGACCGATTTGAACACGTATCCCATCGTGACGGATTCGAGCTGTATATCGGCCGGAATACCGAAACCTCCGATCAGCTGCAAACGTTGTGGATTGGCGCGTGGAAAGATTAAAAAGCGTCGCTGGCGTGATTTGGCCCGATCGTTGTCACTTGTCCCCGACACGGCAAGGAAATATGATAGCAGCACTAGAAGTGCTAGCTGCACTGGATTTAATGCTGACATTATGCAATGCTGACAGTTTGCACTCCCAACAGGCACTAAATCATGCTGAAGCAATTGGAAGTCACACTGCTGAGACGCACGAAAACAGGTACTTGGACAGGCAGAATTCTAGAACCCAATTTACAAGTAGGTGCAATATTCCAAGACAATACATGATTTGCAACAGGGTCGCAATGGGTTGTCCCGTTGCACTTTCAGTACCGAGGTATGCGAAAAACTCACCCAACCGCTAACTGAACTAAAAGAATTTATCACTTTGGTGTACAAATAAATTGCAACATAGTCTTCCCCTTTTAGCTAGTACAACGTCAGAAGATATTAACCTCACATTTTTGACATAAATCACATACAATTTACAATAAAAAGGTACTTGTAGTTGTTACTAATTTAAAATGCTACTAAGCTATCCGGTTTTATTCTTTTCTTTGAAACCTCTTCAATGTTTGAAATTTAACAATTCTTGATGATCTTGAATAGATCTTGTTGAATGGATGATATATTCCAGATCTCCAAAGCTGTGAATTTGATTTTAAAAAATTTGTTAATGCAACAATTCGCTTAACGTTCCCAAACCACGACCTTTGATACGTCTATTCTGTGGTGCCAATTCCAAAATATATTAAAACACAACCAAGCTCTGCGAAATCATATATGAAGCAACCACTAATGCCAAAATGCTTAAACTATTTGACTTTTCCGGTGTGTATTTATCAAATTTATATTTGTTGATATCAAACGCATTTACGCATTATAGGGAATTAACTAAAATATGATAGAATACCACTAATTTACTGAATACTGAGTTTAAAGTTTCAGTCCCAATTGAACGAAAAATAGACATAATATTCGTGATGAGATAAAGGTCAAAGGCAAAAAATAAAAGATTTAGTTTGGGCTACCAAAGAAACCAACGTTTGATGATAATTTGGATTTATTTCTCTTGTTATTTAAAGTTTTAGACCTTTCTATAAAACTTCCCCTTTAACTAAATAGACACTTATCAATCGTTCGTTAAATCCTGTCCTGCATCTGGAACTACTAAGCAACTTACGTAAGAAACCCCAAACATCTACACCATGAAAATGTTGTTGACGATCGTAAAGTATTTCAGCATGCATTAAAACAACATACGGTTGAAATGAATACAAAAACATACAAACAAACACAATCCACATACAATGCTGACCAGCAAACAACCATGACAGCGTGCTGTTCCCGATGCAGACGAAACCGAACAACAACGGTATACCGACAAATGCGACGATGAAACAACTTCCACCGCGTAAAACCGCATAAACTGCATCGGACAAACACAGCAAAGAAAGGAAAACGAAAAACAAAAAGGCCAACATAAAAATAGTGTTTGCTGACGGTGGCGACTTTGAAAGTTGAAGGAACTCGTCCACTCCGTCCGTTGGTATGTGCGCACTGTGTGTGTGTGTGTGTTTGTACTGGAAAAACTAGTTAATAGTTCAATCTTCAACGTTGCTCAGCCCCACGCGTTTATGGAACACATGTGCGCGGAAGTGTGCTGTTTGGTAAGTTATACACACTGAGATGCTAAAGGGGGAGACAGAGCAAGAGAGAGAAAGAGAGAACTAGAAGGAAAGATGCTCCATCATCGACCATCCCCCCACATTCATTACATTAGACACACGCCAGTCGCCGTGTGTAACGGTGCTCAAGGGGAATGTATGTAAGAAGACACAGACTCAATAAATGCGCGAAATAAACGGGCGTGAGGTGTGAGACGAAGGAGAGAAAGTGTGTACAGGGTCCCATATCCCGATGCAGAGTTCCGACACTTTCCACATAACCAGAAGACACTTCAGCTCAATGCATTTTCCTGAAGTAGTTGGTGTGTTAGTGCATTCGGTGGTAGTTGGTTAGGGGGGACCCAACGAACGATACAAAGAGGTGTTGCGGCAGGTGAGGGAGCTTGCTCGGATGGAAAATGTACTTCAATTTCAATATCCATCCCTTCAAACCACCCTCCAAAAAGCTGAGCGAGACGGCTGACTCCAGGGAAAGAGCAGGACGGATTGAGGAATAGATGCAGCAGCGCGTTACTCTCGCCACATAAATAGTGTGCCGTCGACTACTGCTCGATCGGTTGCAAACATCGTAAAGGGCTAACGTGGAAAAGAGATAGAGCAAGCAAGAGAGAACAAATGACAGAGAGAAAATTGAGTAGAAAAGTGTACGGTTACTTCCACCCTTTACCTATTCTCACTACGCCAACATAAAAAAAACTCACCCGCTTGCTTGGCAAAATCGATCGAGCATGCTTTATTTTCATTCCACCAACAACTCACACCCTGGCCACCATACCATAGCACTCCACACACCTCATCTCTTTACTAGCACTACACACACGCTGCTTTATGCATGTGTGTGTATGTGTTTGTGCGTATGTTTCAATTTTAATCCACCTTCAACAAATGGCCTCCAACCACGGCCACGGAACATGATCAACGGCGATTTTTGTGCTCTACATGAACCAATAGCCATCGAATGGCATGAGAAAATTACTGAAATAATCAATTTTTTATTAAACTACCTAGTGTGCACACAAACAAAATTTTATTTAAAAAAATATATTAAACCACACACATTCACCAAACGAGCGAGCGACATGGGGTCGCGCTTAATAAAGTGAAAAATGTAATAATAAAAACATTTTTAAAGGATTTAAAATGCATTCCGTAACTAGTTTGACATCAACACAAAACAGTACCAGTATGCCGGTGAATAGAGGACAAAACAAAACAGTGGAGGTCGTCACCACCCGCTGACACGACGACGCATTTCCACCAACACGGGCTGAATTATAGCATGAACTATTTTTATACCCAAACAAAGTTACCAGCACACACACACACTTCAGAGCTCCACAAACGGCAGTGTTGCCCTCACGCGATGCATCGTTGTGATTCCATGGCAACACATGCACACTTTTGCTGGTAGCCCTCCCGTGTAGCATCACACACAGTGCCCCACGTGTTCGAGGATGACTTATTTTCGTTGCATCAGAATGTTTTAAGTACATCATTGCTGTGCATCATCAATTTGCACAATATGTTAACACTATTCAGCTCCATGTTACTGGGTGCAATTTTAACGTGAAGATCACCAGCATTTAATAACGTCTTGCTCAGTACTTGAAACAGGGGACGGGGGCTTTTTGGGGGAAAAAATTGCAAAAAATTCTTTTCATGTGTAAGGAAAGCCAAACTGTTAACCCAAACAAATCCAAAATTTTTAATTCTTGTAATTGATAGCGATGCCGGTGTTCACACGCAGGAATGCAAATACAGGAATACCCTGGACATAACAACCATACCAGCAAGGTGCATTCGGTCTATGCTGTTTGCAAAGTGATTAACACAGTTTTAAGGTGAGACTGAGCAGTAACAGAGACATAATCAAACTATCTTGTTCGATATGGTTTGTCTCTAGCAAAATTATACACATTTCCATTTGTTCATGACACATGACTTATCTACCACCATCACGATGATGCATCGCCATCGCTGATAAGCTGTTAATTAATGCATCTTGTGGTGCTTGAATAAATAATTGAACTTTAGGAATATTGACCGGGGTGGCCCCCATTAAACATTCAAGCTAGTGGGTGAACTAAACCTGCGCTTCATACCGAAAAATTAAAGCCCAGTCCTGTCGCAAAATGCACACAAACCAGCATGAACATTCGGATAAGCTTTTTCGAATCGATCGACCATAATTCGTTCACACGAAACACCAGTGACTAGCGGCAATCAGGGGAAGCTAAATAATAGGGTGACCTAGATACTTATTTTAGCTTGCCTGTGTTTATCGAACCGATTCCTACTAACCCGGGGTAGAAACGAATGTTTCCTCGGAAGCTCATCGAAAGCCATACAGCGAGGACCTCGCTTCATTATTGATTTGACGACATAATTAACGTTGAAAGCGTGTGAGCTCTATTTTTAACACACCCATAAAGCAAGCAACACCATAAAGACCATCTCCTCTCTTTCACCCTGCTGGCTTTTACACTGTTATCGTTCCCCAAGCGTCGTCGTTATCGATTAGCATCGATTACTGTCGCATGACCCGTTGGCAATGTGCTAACAACCGTTTCCTTGACGGCAGAGGTCAAAATGCCGGGTAAGGTTTACACCGCCATGATAAGAAAAATATGATGTACAGATGGCTTTTCTTCACAAATCAATCGCAAATATGTATTTTCTGGGCAGATGGGTGATAGATTTGACTTTTACCATTCGACACCATGTACATAACATTATATTCGTCCACTTATGTGAGAAAACGTTTTTCTTTCCATAAATTATTTCATCAATTTCATCAAAATAATAGGAGCAAAGTTTGAAGCTTTGCCCCAAATTTTCCTTGTTGCATTAGTACAAGATCATGGCATTTATACTGTATTTCGTTGATTCTAACGAAATTACATAATCAAAAATAATCCGCGTTTCAATGGTGTCTTCTTTTTATGGAATGTCTTGGCAACGATAAAAATTGACATATGCTATACGAAGAGCAGAACGAAATGTCATTCAATGATTAATGATCATCAGCGAATTAGTGAACGTGTACTGTAGTGTATGGCAGAGATGGGAAATTCTAATTGAATGTATGAATCCAATCCGACTCAAGAATATAAAAATTCTGATATGACTCCTAAACAATGCGGAGTTGGATCTGGGGCTCCAGATTATATTGGGTTTTTTTTTACTTTCGTTTGGGGGATTTTCGATCATCACATTTATATATTCCACAGTTATTAATAGCTTTCCTTAGGTTGTACTACAGTTTATATCGAAATAGTTTCATGGGTTTCCATTGGTATTAAAGTACTTTCGATTGTTTTCTCAGTTGTCAAGAAGATTTTTACATTTTATCAGCAATGTTGTTTATATTTTACTGAAAATAAACAAAGTTTACAAAGTTGCATGCATAGTTTTCCCAAAATTCCTCGAGTTTTTGAGGACTTTTCCCATTGCTTGTGTTTAACTTACATATGAACACTTTTTAACAAAATGTAAATTAAAACATGCATACAAGCCATCTTGAAGTTCTCTAGGTGTTTTCAAGCACTGTTTGTTTTTGGCTCATTTTACAATTTGAACTAGAGAATTTTAGCGGTATGCAGCATGACGCGATTTATCACTGATTTTCTACCAGTTTTCTTTTAATGTTGTGAAATTTTTAACGGGATTTTTGGTTTTCTCATTGCAAACATAACATTCTGCATATTGTTTCTCAAATTTAGCATCTTGTTTTTGTTGAAAAAAACCACAACAAACTGCATATTTACCACCTTTTTCAAACGGGTGCCGCACCCGGAAACAGTATCATTATGTAAATGTCAAGCTTGGTGCTCCTTTTCTCAATCCGTCTTCTCAACCCCCTTGTTCTTCCACGAGTGGTGTTAAATCTCATAAACGCTCCTTCAATTGATAAAAAATCTCGCATAGAGATATGCTCGGACATTAAAAGCAAACAAAATTCACACATACACACACACACATCCGTACAGTAAAAACACTACTAGCAACAACAACAAAAACTACATCACACTTACACGATGATCATGTTTTGATCGCCGCCTTTCGCCTTTCTCCGTTCTTCAGCATTCACCCACCATCTACCCGATGCACATCAAACCTTTCACACACTTCGTCCATACACCGCACGATGAGCCTTGCTGGAACACAGGCTCACACGCACACACACTACGCGCGCGCGCACCTTTTTCTCACTGCTTCGCATCCATCATGGGAACCGTTTCTCGCAACTCACTGGAGGCATGGAATACACAGCTCACTGCTCTTCACTCACAGCATAGCATCGTACGCATCATCCGCCGCCGGTCGGGTTAACTTTTGCTCCAGCTGCAGCAACAACATCGCTGATGACGTCGGTGATGATCGCGACCAGCATGACGGCGAAGGGCATACGCTAACACTACCGGCCCGATTCGGCAAGCAGCTGGAACACGGCCCGCCCGTTTAGATGTGCACGAAAGCAACGCGGTGCCTTATCCACATTTCCGCGTACGGCAAAAACTCAACGGAACCAACATGGCAAGGGATGAGACATAAAATCACACACACAGGCGCACGCTCGTCCTTTTATTAATGCCTACCCGTCGTCGATGGTTGCTATTCACGCTTATTATGTTTGCTTCTTCGCGACGAGAAAAGATGAGCAAACTCTGCTGCCGCCTCCCGGTAAGATTAGCGAGCGCTATGGAAATGTTATTCTCATCGCTGCTTCTTCATCTGAATTGCTTCGTTTTCTTCTTGTTACGGGTGTGCGTGTGTATACACACTGGTGATAATGGAATGATGATATCAACACGCACCACACGCGGCACAACAAACGTACACACGAGAGCACGTACACACACTCACAGCTCACACACGATGATGCACTCACTGCTGCTCACGATTCACCACCACCCAGCGTGCGACCATGCGCGGCACAAACAAGGGTAATATTTCGCTGCTTTTCACACGCTTCCGTATATGGCCCCCACTATCTGCACGGAAGGAAATGAGGGAAAAAAATTTTTATCCCTTTACACCCTACCGAACATTGCTACTTCGTCTTCCGCACAAGAAAAAAACACCCTTAACACTCACGCACACAAGTGAATACGTGCTGCTCTTGCTTTTATTATCTTGTTAATATTTTATCTCACAAACACGACTTACATACAACCCATGTACGCGAATTGTCACGTACTACACACATCGCCCGTGCACTATTATTGCCGTGTATACCACACTTGGGAAAAAAATCGCGCACATACACACACACACACTTCACAAATTGTACTCTTCCTTACTTCACTAGCCAGTTTGTTTCTACCTTTCTCCAGCTCTTCCTGTAAATGATAAAGATTTATTTTTACTTCATTTATAAACCAGCAGCCATACACACACACACACGTGCGTGTAAAACTCGAATACAGTGCTTCCCAACCGTGTAAGCCTACAGTGACGAGAGATTGAATGGCACGCAGCGCGTATCGTCTTCAATTGGAACGCGTTTCGTCTTCGCACAAGGCATACACACACACACGCCTATATATGAAAACACACACATTACACACACTGCAAGCGGCGGTCACCGACATCCGTTTCTCACCGTTCACCATCAGCTCACAGTATGCTCACTGTGTTATGAGTTTTCTTTGCTTTATTTGTTTAATAAATGGAGGTAAATTTGTGTGCTACGTTTTTACAGTAATAATCAAAGTAATTTTTAATTGGAAACAACAACAACACTAAGACAGATCATCAAATATGATTTTTACGCTGGTAAGAATGTGAAAGTAGTTAACATTCGTCGTAATCGAACAACCAAAATCAGTTAAATAAAATGACAAATTTCCTACCAACAACAAACAAATTGAAAGTCAATGTTAGATTTAATTGATTTTTAAATTTCACCGAAACTCAAGCTCGTTTATACACTTTTGTGAGAAATTAGTTGTAATTAAAACGTAAATTTAAAAAAACACACAGCTTTTGTTCATCTTTCACGAACCGTACATGAAGACGATTCATCGCGAGATCGTTGAACTTTGGTTCAAGAGACAGCCCATTGCCTTTCCCCCAATGTGTAGCGTAGTAGATCAAAACAAGTTTCCTAGCGTTGAACTGTTGGCATCCATTGCACATGTTAGCTTTTCTCGTGAATCTTCCTCATCTCACCACTGCGACGCACCAACCGATGCATTATCGCACAAATTGTCTTACACCTAAACACGATGCTGATGTTGTCAAATGGTTAAATTTTCTTTAATATTAGTGTATCATTTCACTTTTGTACTGGGGAACCAAGCGGCAACATTTGGACACTTCGCATCTCTGCACTTCTGGGCAAGTGAACATTCGGAGGCCTCTGTTTCATCCGACGCACGAAACGACCGTGTGACCGCAACCTCAAAGAATGAGAAACACCCGCAAGCGCAACCGCCCGTCCCTCGCTCCCCTCAGATGACGGAAATGCTTGCCCATCAACCTAATGCAACTGAACGTCAAGGGTGCGCTGTGTGGTGTAAGTGCTAAAGAAGAAGGCCCTTTCGTATTTCACCACCAAAGAACCCTTTCCTCTTATCCGCTATAGAACGCGAGGCGTGGTAGCGATAGTGTTGGTGTAACGTAGCCTAACACACACTCGCGCACATATACACACACACACACATGCGCTCGGTCGCGCGGAACAGCAGACCACTACCTTTAGCGAGACCGTGCGTTTTTTTCAACACGACTTTTCGCTCCTTTCGCACACGGTTTGGCACACGGAAGAGGTATTACGGAACGGGGTCGTGCATCCGCAAGCGATTTTCCACCCATCCAACCAGGTTCGGGTGATTTTTCACGCGGAAAATCAAGTTTTGCTGTGCCTGCGTATGGCACGCACGTCCTATTCACTTCTTCACTTTCTTGCTGTTGTAGCTGGTGTTGGTACGATTTGTGACAGTTCCATGCCCGATGGGTCCGAAGAGCAGGTTAGATCATTGCTAACTTTTCCCGGTGGAGACGCCATCTTGTAACCTCAACTGACAGTAGCATTTGAAAATTTGAATCGCACATGGACCGCGTTGTGCGTTCATGGAAAACTTTATACAGTTGCAGGACGATTTCATCTGTTCACAAAGTCTTGTTCGGTTTACACCATCATACTATAACACAAAAGGTAGTAAGCATAATTGTGCCTTTATTTTGTACCGTGATCGACGCAATAAAAGTGCCTGTCCTAAAACTGGACAGACTAAAACACCCTTCCATGGCGAAGATTTCCGGCCGATTTTTTTGTTGTACATTTTTCGGTATGATTGTATGCAGGCGATTGTAGTGGCGGTGGAGATGATGATCTCACATCAGTATATTATTACATTGCTTTTGCGCACATACTAATACAATAATACACTCTCCAAGCCATTTGCTAAAGCACATAGCTAATCACACACGACATGATATGCATTTTTGTGTCTCTGCTCATCGAAACATATTAAGCTAGCTCTCCTGATTTACCTTTATACGTTGGAAGTTAAGCACATGCGGATGTATGGGCAGGAATTTGCAGAACGAGATTCCACTGTCACACTTGGCGGTATTCATTGTTCATTTGCGTACTACTTCTTCTGTGGCATTTTAAATTGTGTAAAATTTGCTTTAGAATCAATTAATTACGTTCGGCGGGATACGTCCGTCCAAAACCACTGCAGAATTGGACGAAAATCACTGTGTAATCCTGCCAAACGATCATCTTCCTTTTCTCGTTAAAATATCTGTTCCTGAAAATGTATCCTGACGTACGGATCTCGTTTTCGTATTGCTTCAGTTGCTTGTTTGCAAATATGATATGCTAATTTCCGTATGTATCCACACTTGGCTCAAGTGTTGGTTTCCTTGCGCAAGCGTTGCATCGTAAAACTATGGCAGTATCGCTTCAATAAAAGACATATTTCCTAAAACCATTCTTAAATTCTAACAGCTCTCCGCAAACATTCACTAAAAGCACCATTTTGAAATGGAAAATTAAAAGAGCTAGGCTAGCTAATGCTAAGCTGCTTCAAGTAGATTAAGTTCTGGTAGAAGCTTAGGTACTGGAACTCCATTTTTTTCGTTTTGTGTAACCCCTCAAATTTGTTAGTGTTGTCGTAAAATACCTTACTTTTAGCTATAATAACGTGAATTCTACATAATCGTGGTGCGCGCATTGAAGCATTGGATGTAAGATCGTGTAAAAGGCAAAAAGGCAAATCGTGTAAGAAGCTTTCAGCGACGGTGTGTAATGAGAAAATGTTCCGCAGGACCTAATGCTGCATGGGTGAGATTCTTAAAGACAACGAAAATGCTTATGCAAATGCAATATTGCGAATTTAAAACTTAAATTTAAAGCTAACGAGCACTATAACATGTTGAGCAGTTGAAGTAATTAACATCACAATTGTTGCATTTAAAAACAGAGCGTTTGCAGCGTGTCGAGTATCTTCAATCCGCATGTGTATCGTTACGAATTAAAATGTACGAAGCAATAGGTACCGAATCAGTGACAGGATTGTTACACCAAGCTAACTGTTACAGGTTGCCCGAGTTATGTCGCTGCAGCACGCTATTGATTTTCATTCTCAGCGGCGAAAGATCTATTTTTCCAAAGCGAGGTAACGATCCAAAACGCTTACTAATCGGTGTCGTCGCTACCGGTGTCGTTACAATTCCTTTTTCCGGTGCTTTATCATCGAGCAGATTTTTAGATTTCTCCGCAGTTCTGCAAGGTGATGATGACATTCGTGCAAGGGTTGCATACTTTTGGTACAGCTTCGGTGAACATTCGGAACCACATGAGGCAGACTCGACGTGATGGGCCGCATCTTTCGGTGACAATCGTGCACCGTGAGACGTACGCAATCGGCGACTGCTCGCTTTCGGTGTGCGGAACGATGCTTGGATACGATCATATTGTTCAACCGTCGATTCGGTCGTGGCTCGTTGTGCGGATCGTACTATTCTCGGCAGTGTAGTAGCGGGTGGAGTCATTGGACTGGCTACAATGGTCGTTTTGTTCTTGCAGTTGCTCGGTGACGTTCTCGGCGAATCTTCGTTCGGATAGTAGGAAGGAATTTTATCATCCACCGAGCAACGGTGCTTCCCTGTAGTAGCATCGTGTACAGCAACGTAACTATGTTCACTAGCGCTACTAACGCCACTGCTACTGTTAGTGCTAGTACTACTAGTACTACTGGTAGAACTGGATCGAATCGGTTCTTGGATTGCCTTCTCCGTTCCTCCCATATTCATATAGACTGATTCTTCACTATCTGGCACACTTGGAACTAATCCGCTTGATGTTATAGAAGGCACAGGATTATTTCTGTACATAACAACCTCGTCTAACAGTTTCTGACGATTAAACCCTGTACCGACCGGGCCCATCTCAAGGTAACCGTCCAAATCCGATACCCCGATCGGTGGAGGGCATGCAACATTAGACGTTTGTGCAGAACCGTGCTCTGTCTCGAGCTCTTCTTCTCCAATGGCAGCCACACAGCCCACAAGATTTACCGTCGACGAGTTTGCCGAACGATTAAAACCCTCCCGAATGCGTTCGGAAATGTTCAAACGCCTTAAATCCGGCATTACCAATCCGAATCCCTCCGGGTAATGTTCCACGTTCGCTTCACTTTCATCGATAAGGGACATGCCGGACGTGTTTATAAACTCAGACGAAGCAAAGCAAGAATCCTCCTCAATGTAGTCGATATCTCGCTGAAGATAAAACTCCGACGTACAAGACCCAACACCATCCGAAAGATTGTCGCAAGACGTATTGCCAACTCCATCATCGCATCGCGCACCTTCGGGTGTTTCGGTTATTTTCAACCGGCTCAAATCAGGACTAGAAAAACTGTTGCGCTTATTCTCGGCCAAACGCAACCGGCACACCTTATCGCGATGGACTACCGAAACTGTTTTTTCTTTTTCAGATGGTTTTGTTGTGAACATTTTGCATTCTTTCCTATTGGAGCTCTTTTTATCCGATGCCGAACCTTGCGAATCTGTGCTGGTGGTACGCCGTCGTCCAAACATCGATTCTAAGCGAAGCCAGTGGTGACGTTTCTTCTTCATAAGCTCCACTTCCGGTGCAGTGTACGAACGTTGCAGATCAAACCCATCGTTCGTACTTGTACGTTTCCGGGGTGGCAGTGGTGGAGGCGGTGTGACAACGTCTTCCTTTGTTGGCGCACTACTTGCGCTCACCAGTTTCATTTCCTCGTAGATTCCAGAAGCGATCGAGGCCCGTGATAAACGGGAATGCGGTGCAGCTATATCGTCGCGAATTTCCTCGTAGATGCCAGACACTCCTGAAACACGCCTCGACCAGTTGGCTGAATTCGGTTCGGTTCGTTCCACTATCGGTACGGTAGGCAACGGTCCAAGTATATCCTGAAGGCCCATAATATTTTGCGTGTTGTCCAGATTCTGATAGATGCCCATATCATCACACATTCCTGCATCGGCTGTTGCCGCGACAACAGCAAGCGGATCGAGTGGTTGCATCTCTTGCCGTATTTCGCACACCGGTGTTCGGCTAGCACGGCGCAACTGCATCATCTCCTGTCGATACAGCTCAAGGTTGCGGATCGATTTCTTCATCCAGCGCAGATGCCGCTCGCACAGAAGTTGCGTTTCCAGGGCGAAATAGGCGCAGCAGCGTTTGCGATTATTCTTCCAAAAAAGGCCGTACGAGTGTTGTTTCGTGCGGGATGTGGCCATTTGTACGGTGAGACCGGGAATGTTGATACGCACGATTAGATCGGTGGTAAGATCGGTGGGTGATGTGAAAAACGAGATGCGCATATAACACGGGAAACATTTGACGGCTTCTACCCGTACAAAGTACCTCGACCAAGACTAGAGATTGAGGAAATTGGAAAGAATCATTAACATTACAGATTTTCTTTTTCATACCAAATATGGAAGTCTTTCGTCCATTTGCGTTCCACTTTTTCCTTACCTTCATGTGAGAAAATTCCAGCTTCCTCTCGCGAATATCCAGCTTAACATCCATAAACATGCTTATCGTATTGTCTTCCATCGGGAGGCTCATAGTCGCTATGGTTCCAGATCGAGATGAACAAGTTTATGCAATATGTTTTATGCAATATCTAAAAATCACCAAAGTAACCACGAATTAGGAACGATCCAGAAATTTGATTCCATAAGTTATTTGAGGGTCATTTTTATTGCATTTCGCTGATAAAAGATCAAACACGTATCTCGCATCACATCATACGATGGAACAACATTATTCCATACGCTCTACTTCAACGGTCGGTAGCCTTGGTGGTACGCCCCGGGCTCATTCCGCGCCTATCGTGATGTAGGCATTAGTATCGATCCCAATCCCACGATCGAACGGCCGCTGTTTGTTGATGAAGGACCTTCGAATAGTTCCTACCGTTACGAGCACGCTTGCTAACCAACCAAAGCGTAATATTGTCGCGTATGCAGCATGCAGCAAAAACTCACGGCAAGATCCCACGTTTGACGTGAGATATCGCGAACGAATCGACAACGTTGGTCCAGCTGCCGCTGCTTGCGTCATTTAGAACCGTTTGGAATTTGTTCAAGGTGTAGGGGTTTGCGACTTTGTTCGTTGTTTTTTTTTTTTTGTTTTATTTTAGTGTGTTTTCAATGGCACGTGTTTGTTTTGCGATGCGATCAGTACGAAAGGGGATTCTTCGAACCGTTTGACGACTGTACGGCTATAAATTTTGAGACAAAAATAGTCACCATGACTCGTCGATTTTAATGACAAAACTTCGTATCATCACGCACGGGAAATTTACCGTGTTTCCACTAACCATGTTTTGAAAGGCGTAAAACACGTACTTCAATTGCTTGTGTATATTTACTCTCAACAAGTTAGAAAACGATTTTAAATTCGTTGCTGTACTTGGAACTTTTCACACAGAAATCCCGCCAAAATCACTGAACCTCACGCTTCTCATTGGACGACTTACCTGACCCTGTTTCCGGCTCATGTACGTTCCATATTAAGTCGCCTGTCCGTTGAACGAAGAAAGCATCCTAAATCTTGAGCGATCTGTCCCTTTGTTGATGAGCCATCTTTTTTGGGAGAATGTGCCAAAAGCAGCGGGAATACCAGCATCCGGTGAACACTTTTTCGTTCCTTTCTTCTACTCGAAGTAGCAACCGTTTTTAGTACTGCACTTGCATTCACAACGATGCAAACGTCGCCGCTTGCTGACTGGCCAATTTTGTATGCACAATAGCAATGGGAAGATGTGCATGCGGCTTGCCGGATGCTTTGCAACAGAATGAAATTCCATCCAACGGTTCAGAGATGGAAGCAGGTACGGTTGAAGGAACAAATCGCACAAAATGGTTGCACCTCCATTGCACTCAACCGGGAGTGAATAGACAAACGAAAGAACACTAAAACTTGATCCGGGGAATGGTAGACGGGCCGGAAGAAGTGCAAATTTGCACTCTATGTTTACCACACCCGCAAAAAACTCCAGCGTTTATTTTGGTTTGTGCGCTTGTGCGTGCTTCGAACACCCAATTACACAAAATCTCGCATTCAAAATGGAAACGTCAAAAATGACACGTCAAGAGAAACAAAGAGGGAGGGTGGGGAGGTATGTTGACAACTAAATTAAACTGTAAACAAAAGCAAATAATTTTACTAAAAGTGATAGAATTCAATCACTTTCTAATGTATTTTTGTGAAGTTATTCGATCTATCGACTGAATTCGGGCTAGTGTCGTTTAGTTCCAATCAAGTTGCCATCTTTCTTCGGTTTGCGTACGTACACAACAGCTGATTCAACACCGTCATCATTTGATTTCTTTACCATTTCTTTACTACTTCACAATCCGTTTCGGTGCGCATAATTTGCTCCAATTTTCGTGTGTTTTTAGCGTTATTATACTTTGCGGTACCAAAATGTCTTCTAAAGAAGCTAAAGCCGCCCTCAAGGAAGCGAGGGAGGCAATAAAGAACAAGAAATTTTCCGATGCAATCAAACTGTGTAATGTAAGTTCGATCATTTGGCCGGTCATTGCCGGCTAGAACAAAAGGTACACACGGCTCACTTCATTCATTCTATATCCTTCATAGAAAGTACTCAAAGAACAGGATGACAATTGCATGGCACTGTTACTGCTGGGTGCTGCTTATCAGGAAAGTGATAAAAAAGAAGCGGTCACTTACTTGAAACGAGCGCTTGCGTGCTCCACGGATCCAACCTTAGCGCTCCAAGGTTTGGCCAATTGTGCCGATGACACCGAGTTGCCGGACGTGTGCCAGAAACTTCTCACCCTTCTCCCCGACAAATATGCGGAACAACATGCAAAGATTTATGGTGTAGCTGCACGGGGCACGCTCGGGAAAGCTCTGCGTTTGTTGGAAAAGGAAGCGACTGAGGCCAATGTGGAGGATGCCAGGAAACTTTCTGCCTTCGAGTACCTTGGCAAAATAGTATCCCAATATCCAGATCTTGAGGATACGGAACCAGCTTTAGTAAGAGAATAGAATGCATTGTATTCAATTGTCTGTTAATCCTTAACTATTATTCGGTTATATTTTTAGGTCGGCGTGGTACTTGATCGTGAGATCCGGAACAAGGGTGACATTTACCAGCATGATAAATTCAATCGATATCTCAAACTACTTCACCGCGAAAAACGATTCGATCGATTAGCGACCGCTGCTGCGGCCATGCACGATCGCTTCCCAAACGATATCTATCCGCTTGAGTGGATTTGCAAACTTTACTGCGAAGGAACCATTCCGGAAGATAAACTAGCCACACTCCTTCCGCACCAGCTGGGACATTATCTTGATCGGGCCGTAACGGTAGGGCCGAACTCTCCCACAGCCTTACTTGCAAAGGGAAAATTTCTATTCGATGCTGGCCAACTTACCGAATCCGAACGAATGCTGAAACGCGCGAACGAGATACAACCTTTGTGGGGCACCTGTATGGCAATGCTGGCCGAAATTTACTTCAAACAGAAGGCGTACAGGTTGGCGGAAAATATGTACCGCAACATGAAGGTGTCGAACCGGAACTATGCCATCGCACTGATGGAGGACGAAAGCGAGACAAAACTACGCGAAGCTGACACATGCTTTGCGGCACTGTACGAGAGCGATCGTTCGATCGACTTGTTGTTTCACTGGTGCAAAGTGAACCTGCTGCTGGGAGATTTAGCCACAGCGAATGAACGGCTGAACGAGCTTGAACTTACCGCCATTGAACCCAAACGGTTGGATTACCTAAGGGCATTGCGTGAGAAATTAGCGGGTAATGTTGAGAATGCAATCGTAATACTTTCTCGACACGAAGAGGACAGTGCCTGTTTGTTGGAGCTTTCCAGCGTGCTGGGCAGTATGGAGGGCAAGCGAGAGGAATGCTTTCTGGCTGCACTGAAAGCGACCAAACTCGATCCGACCAATGCCGCCTGCTTCTATCGGCTCGGCAAACTGTACCAAGAGCAGGGCGATTCGCTACGTGCTCGCAAATGTTTGGAGAAAAGTAACCACCTAAGTCCGGCGGCACGTAATACGGTCTTCCTGTTGAGTGGACTGTATCGCAAGTATGGCGAATGGGATGCAAATGCGGAATTGTTGTCGACCACGTTTGCGCTGTGTTCGGGAGCAGCCTGGGCTCAGCTACTGCTCGGGTTGCACCATCTCGGTCGTCAGGAGTACGATGAAGCGATCGGAGCGTTCCGGACTGTGCTAAGGTACGAGGTGGATAATGAGACGGCCTGGGAAGGGCTGGCCGATGCATACCTTGGCCGTGGTTCGTACTCTTCCGCGATGAAACTGTACGAGAAGATTACGGAGCGTAATCCGGGCAATCCGTACCCGTTGCTGCAGCTTGCTAATATTAAAAATGTAAGTAAGCGTGCGCTAAATGCTGTGCTGAAGGTAGGCTATCATGAACTAATCATTTTGCTTCTAGACAATAAAGCTGCACAGTGAAGGATTGGAATTGTTTGAGCAATTGCTTGCCCTGCATTCCAATTATTTTCCTGCCATCAAGGGTATTGCCGATTCGCACATGGGCCTTTGCTATAATCGATTGAGCCAACGGCTTCTTGGTCGTAGTCGAGATCATGCCCAGCTGTGTGTAGAGTACCTAACGAAAGCCATAAAAATGAAGCCACACTTCATCTGTCTGTGGCACCAGCTGGCAAAGGTCCTGGACACGGTGGCAACGTTTCCTTCAACCCATGGCTATTTGGAGATTGAGGGTAGTTTGGCGGGTCGTGAACAATGTGAACGTGTCGTGCTCAAACGTAACCAACTGTCGGAATTAGCCGCACGGTGTTACGGCCGGATATTGAAAAAAAATCCCGACAACAGTGTGTACTGGTACGCGTTGGCCACAAATCATTACCGTCGTGCGCTGGAGTTACCGTCGCTCACCGAGGAAGAAAAGATCGTTGGGAATGAACGCAACAAATTGCTCTGTTTGGCGCGAGACATGGCCAAACAGGCAATAAAGTTAGATCCGGCGCGTTGGCAGAATTGGAACCTGCTTGGAGTGATCTGTGCATCAAAGGAGATCAACAATCTGGCCCTTGCCCAGCACAGTTTCGTTGAAGCGGTAACGGTCGATCGGAAAACAGCTGCCGCTGCTTGGTGCAACCTTGGTGTGCTCTACCTTTCGCACAGTTCGCTCGGGCTTGCTAACAAAGCCTTTGGCCGAGCGCAACAATGCGATACGACATTCATGCAGGCGTGGATCGGTCAGGCCATGATTGCCGAGTGTGTGGGACATGTGGATGAAGCGATGGATCTGTTCCGGCACTGTACGCAGCTTGGTTATCATCGCGAAACAGCCCTCGGATATGCCCACTGGGTATGTTCGATAGTGAACGAGGACAACTATGCAGAGAACGAGCGGTATCGGTTTGCAATTGATGCGATGGCCGCACTGCCCATTGCGCACGATTCTATCGTGTGGCACTGTGCGGATTTAGCCGAACGTTCCTCTGTGGTAGCTTTATGCTTTCTAGGCAACTTAAGCAGTCGACTCGAGTTGTGGCACACCGCATCGGAGGCGTATCGTCGTGCAGCGAACGGAGCCAATACACCCGCAATTAAGGATCGTATTTTGTGTGATCTGGGACATTGTCTGATGAAGCAACAGCGCCACGAAGAAGCTGTCCAGTGCTTTGAAAGCTTACGTGGAGAACCGTCCTACCGGGCGTCGATCGGACGGGCACAAGCGTATTTCCGTGCGGCGCAGTTTGATCAGTCGTATGCCGAGTATGATCAGTGTTTGAAACATTTTGCCCAGACAGATGAAGACAAGGCGTTCGTGCTGATTGCAATGTCCGCAATGGTATATGCATTCTGCGGAATGAAAGAAGCCAAAACAATTCTTTTTCAATGGTAAATGAATCAGGTATTACAGCACTCTTCACTAGAACTCAAAAGGATGTTTTTTGCTTTCCTTGTTTCACAGCTTCGCCCTACCACAGCCTCCGATTCAGGCACTGTTTTCAGCCTGTGCACTTGGTTTGCTAGAAAAGGACCAGATGCTGACGGAGCTGGCAATTCAAGAATTACGAAAATATGAAGATGATCCCGTGCATGGCGAACATGTCGTTTACTTTGTGTCCGAATATTACTGGCAAAACGTAAGTTAACAAACGGGCGATTAATAGTTTTGCAAAAGGCATACCAACTTCGCTCTTTATGTATTTTTTCTGTTCTAGGGCCAACCGCGACAATGCTACACCTATCTGCTTTCACAAGTACATCGCTATCCGCATCGATCAAGGCTGTGGCAGCAGCTTGCAATCGCGCTGCTGAAGCGCTTCCGTACGCCGGAAAATAATCTACGCCTGGCCTCAAGCGTGGCACAAGGTGCTGTGATTCTGGATTTATGTGACCGGAAACATAGAACGCGCGCTGCAGACGCAAGTCGATGGTTGGCCGTGGCGAGTGAAGCCGTTCGTGCGCTTGATGTTCAACGTTGTCGCGTTTTGGCACAGAAAGCAGTACATGCGGATCCAACCAACCGTGAAGCGTGGGGTGCGTTTGCGCGAATGAGCGCTATATAAATTTCCCGCGATGGTTAGTGCGTATCATATGATCAATAATACATACAAGTAAAAGTATGGGTAACAAACCCAGCGATAATCGTGCGATCTTGTTTACTATATGAGATATAGAGAAATAATACTTCATTTTGCAGACGTAAATTCTTTTTTTATTTAGATTATCATTTTCTGTACATTTGTATGCATCGCTGGAAGCCTATTGTCGAATGGTGCTGAAGTGGTATTTCGGTACAGTCACGAAAACCGACGTTATCACTCAGCAAAAATCCCTGAAACATCGAGGGTAAGAATTTGACGGTGTGATAGTTTCGTGCAATCGTTTCGGTTAGCTTTTTGCGACGTTTGTAGCTGCTCCATGGCTGTGCTTCTAGTATCAGTATCCCGCCCGGATGCAGTTGACGATACATGCGCGAGAATGCTAATTTCAGCCCACTGTCGCCAAAGTTTAACTGCATCCATTTGGTCACCGAAAGGCACAGGATGACATCAAATTGTGGTTTTTCTAACTCGAGTAGTGCGGGTTCATCGTAAATGTAGTTGGCACGCTGAAATTTTACCATATCCAGCTTCATTGTGCGACCGTTACCGGCTCCCAGTTTGCTGTCAGTAATCAGTGTTGTTTTCCAAAGTTTACGAGCTTCCTTGATCAGCTCACCGTCGATGTCGATGCCAACGATCGAGGCAGGTTGGCAAGCTAACGCTAACTGCACTGTGAGGGCTCCGTTGTTACAGCCAATATCAAGTATCTGTTTCGATTTAAACAATCCACGCCGCTGCACGAATGCCTGCAAACGAGGGCATTCCGCAGGAGTAGCATTATGATTACGGTATCCGTAGTATCGATTGTAGTTGCCGTAGGGAAATATTTCTTTCTGTCGTTTATCTCTTTCCGATACCGATCGTTTTCGTGCTTTTGGCTGCTGATGAGGATAGAGATAACATTGTTAAGCTCATTTGATGTTCACTGTTTGGATGCCAACACTTACCCTTAGGGATTCTATGTGTACCAATGATTTGGATGCGATATTTTCTTGCACTAACGTTTCGTCACGATCTTGTGTAACAATTTTTGATTCTATAGTTGTTGCCGTAATCATCTTGTAAAACAAATTTTACCAACAAAATGTAATGATACCTGCGTCTGTATCGAGTTTTTATGTTTACAGTAAACAAATAAAAAACAAACAATCAAATCCAAGCGAAATTTTGACAGCCGGCTGGTGTCGATTTTCGCCTGAAACGTTCTTTATTCGCCGTGAAATATTTCACCAAAACGATATATTTCAAAAAAACGATAATTTATTCAAAAAGACAGTTAGTTTAATTAATTATTATTTTAGTTCGTGTATCACGCATTTATTCAAAATAACTTGATCAAATACAATACATCCTCCAATTTTTATCATCATACTTATGCTGATCTTCAAACCATCTTTCTGAAACTCAACAAACGAACCATATTGTTCTGCACCAGCATCATCTCTTTCAATTGTCTCCTTTTGGTTTCTACTATTTACTTAGGCACCTACTTTAAATGGCGGTAGCAAATCCGACACGGTCATTACCCATATCGAACTCGGTGTAGTACTTGCCGATGAAAACATCTCCCAAAATCCACAGCGGTCCGTTCGGGGGCGGAATATCAATGCCCATAAAACCAGACAAGCAGATAGTCTTACCCATTTGAGCGATACGCAGAATGTAATCAGCGCCTTCCAGCGTGAATGGTTTGCCACCGAGGGTAAATGTGATCTTGGGCAGGTTGGGGATTAACGAGCAGTCGACCATGTACTCGCCGTTCATGATCGGTGTGCCACCGATAGCCTTGTTGATGGCCGTTACTTCTGCTACCGGGCCGGCAATCAGGCTGGTACCGGTATCTGCGATTGCTTCGCAGCCATTATTGCAGAACTGACTGTCACCCACGGAGACCGCATCCATCTTGAACTGCCAGTACGCTTTCCGATCTACGCTCAGGTAGGTGAAGTCGCCGGTGTAATGTTTGGAGTCGGATCCACCAAAAATGATTTCTCCACCTTCCGAAGCGCTTGGATCGCGGTTCAGGTAGAACGAGAACACCGGGGCATCAATTTTGCCCTGGTTGAACATATTGTAGAACACGGGCGTTACACCATCGACCGAGATCGATTTGTAAGCGAGTCCGAGGATACCGTCAAACTTTGCCGCCACAAACACGAGCCCAGGCTCTTGGATTGCTTCGGCAAACGTTTGCTTCTCGACCGTTACACCACCGACGGCGACGCTATCGGTGGACAGATAGCCCGACAGACTACCGGTACCGTACTGGATGTGGAAAGCGGTGCCATTCTTCTCGAACGACGATGACTTCTTGGCGTCGTACTTGTTGTGCATCAAGCAGGCAATGTTGGTAAACGAACACTGTTTCGACGGTACCCACAGATTGGACGAACCCGTATCAAACACCACCTTGAAGCTTTGCGGCGGTGTTCCGATGGAGATAGCACCAAAGTATTGAGCCTGCAGGATGGGAAGCAGAACGATAAAAATTATTAAACATACTACAAAATTCGAACGCATTCAAATGAACTTACATCGAGATAGTTGGACAGCGGTTCCGGCACCGGCCCGGTCGTGTCTCCATACCTCAGACGGAGCTGCTTGATTTCGGTACCAACGCTACGGAAATGATCACGAGCTGATGGGGCTTTATGTATAGGCACCCTATGCAGCGGCAAATGAACGGAAAGTAACAAAACATCATTACGGTCAGATTATGAATTGCGTGTATAAACATTTCGTAAACAACATTATTATCAATAACAACCGAACGGTCGAGAAATGAACCGAAGAGAGCGCGACAAGAGATGCATGATGCTGTACTGAACTGAACTGGGCCGAAAGTCATGAAAATAATCGCAAATGAGATAGTGTTTTATCAATCAACTAAAGTACTGCGGCATTGGTGGAATATGGGAACGGATGAGTCACTTTCGACGCCATTTATTATACCGGGGTTCTTTGTTGTTTTGTACGGAACATTTTGTTCCAGTCTGGTCTTTTTCAGCCGACGTAATTAAATTATCGTCCGGAATGTTAAAAAGCTAGTCAAGCATAATGGAAAAAACACATTTGGGATGGTGCTTACCTTATGAAATCGGCATTTCCGAGAACGGCCAACGCCAGTAGGACGATGGCGACGCCAAAGCTGCGGGCCATTTTGTATTGCTGCCTATTCCTTTTGCTACACCGAATTCTTTCTGCTCTTTACGATTCCAATTGGCTGAAAAGAATAATTTTTAATGAAAGACTGTGCCTCTTATTTTTGGGAGTACAGAAAAACACAACACAGTGCACAAGAGCTATTCTGCTTTGGTCAATGCAACACACTCGCGACGAGAAATGCTGAACGCCACACAAACAAGCGGACAAGCTTGTACGATGGAACTTATTTGTGATAAATGGAAATTTGATTACTCAATGTATTCTATAAGATGTTCACCTTATTTCTGTGAATTATGCCCGTACGCGTCCTACGATGTTGTGGAAAAGTGAGACTGCACTTTTGCGGCTTGCACCTGCTTACCTTTTTATAGAAGTGTAGCGTTCTGCTCCGAAGGGCGACCACACTGCGCAAAAGGTTCGTACAGCTAGCGTACGCAGCGAAAACGTCAAGTACTCATCTCGCTGGTTGTCCAACATATTCCATTCAATTTTCTATTCAAAATAAAAAGGAAATTAGATACTAAATTACACTTTCAGCTTCATCTAAAAATTATTTTAGGACGTGTTTTCTTCCGTTTTATCTACGCAGATGAAGGACAAGATTTTTTTAAACATACAGTGTTGCCAGCATACGTGGACCGTGCTTTGCCGTTCGCGAGGGGAGTGGGCTGAGGCACGGGTAGTTTCATTACTCCCGTGTGGATGCCGTGATCATCTCGTACGCCTGACATCTAACCAATGATCATCGCGCGGCGCCGTGGGAGTTTTGTTAGCTTCTTAGTAAGGACAAATGAACCCCCCATCCGGCATGGGTTTCCGAGGCTTGAGGAGTTGTTAGTCCGTAGGCGCTCCTGCGAATCGGGCAGTTCCCTGACTATGGTGGTTCCTGTTTGAGCAGGCTTCCTTGGCTAAGGATGTGGGTTCTCTATGAAGATTCTCTCCTCTGACAATCCAAAAGAAAGAGTGTGGCCAGCATCAACCGTTTCCGTACAAGCTGACTACAGAAACGCTCCGCACCTTTATGCACCTTGACTTATCGACTGTCAGCTGTCACTGGTACAAATCGACAGAACAAGAACAAGAAGCATTGCTGCTAAAAAGAGGAAACAAGATAGAGAAGAAAAGTTTGGAGCTGGTCTGCCCATTTTCTGTGCAGAAATTCTGTAAAAGAAAATTGAATAGAACTTAATTAAATTCATAGTGCACATCAACAGACGACGCCAACAAACCGCAACGGTTTTCGGTGCGGTGCTCTACTATTGTTCCTGCGGTGGTGTGGTGTCTCTATTTCCAGGGATTTCTCGTCCCGTCTGGGCGGCTTGCTGCACAAGCCCGCCGCTGTCCATGATGGCACCAGTACGCCCTGGTGGAAAATTGTATCTCAGCTAATCCTTCTTCTTTCTTCTTTCTATATGAACGCGCGCGCACACACGAATTGTGGTGAAACTCGCCAATTTGTATAAAATAACGAAACCTCAACACGCCTTGCATTTGCTGTTGAACACTTTAATCGACGTTGTGTGTGTGTGTGTGTCTGTGTGAATGTGAACTCCCCCCGTAATCCAACAACTGCTTGATGTGTCCTGGTTTCGTTGAAACGAAAACCATAAATTGTGAATACCGATCGTATATTGTATGTGTTTGCTGTGAACGAATACTACTGAATACCGTTGTGTGTTCGGTACAATCGGTTACCTATTTGCTGCCGGATGCTTCACAAATAATTCCAACATCGGAACAATGATACAGACCATACAGGATGTCAATGACTGTGTACCATTGTATCTGCCGCACAGCTTGTATCTCAAGCCGCTGGCCAAATTCAACATCTCCGTCGCATTGCCCGCCACAATCACTGGCAAAACGATTTCCAACTATGACGTCATGGAGAAGATGCGCCAGATGATACTGCCCGACAAGTTCTCCCTGCTAAAAGTACTGGATGGAGTTCTCAATGCCCAAGCCGTGCTATTTAGAATATTATAAATTTCATGTTGTTTGTTCTTTTCATTCCCTGCGCAGGTCTCGAAGAGCACCGTTGGTTTCATACGGTTCGAGGGAGAGCTAGAGGACAAGGGCAAGCTGAAATCCGTACTCTCCCGGCTCGATGGTCGTCCACTGCGACTGACAGGGTTTGAAGAATCGGTCAAGGTGCGAGCATCGGAGGCGAAGGACGAGTTCCCCACACGGCACGATTGGGATTCGTTTTTCCGCGATGCCCGCAATATGGACGAGATGAAGGCGGGCGAACGGCCGGACACGATCCATTTCAGCAATCTGCCGATCAAGTGGTTCTGTCCGCGTCACGCGGAAAACGATGACGGTGCAAAGCCAAGCGAGAGCATCTTCAAACGTATCTTCGAGAAGTTCGGTGAGGTGCGAGCGGTCGACATTCCGATCTGTGATCCTTACCGGGCACAGATGAAGGCGCACATGTCCGGCATGAAGAAGTTTAGCTTCGACCAGGAGATGTACTTCGAAGGGTATGTTGTGTGTTTGTACCGGTTGTTTGTCCTCTTTCGTTTTTTGCTTGAAACGAAGATGACAAACGGAACCCGGTAGCGGCAATAGAAGGGGAGGCAAAAGTTGTGCTCAATGCAGCTGATGCAGGAACGAGATGAAAGGATTCGCCCGGCGGCCACGGATTAGCACGTGTCCTGTGGTATAGAGAGAATGTCCGTTTCGCTATGTGTTTGTTTGTTTTTTTCTTTCTACTTTCTTTCCATCCTTGTGTCGTTACCCATCGGTGTCTTTTCCATTGACACACGGGGTATGTACACTTGGGATGCAGGTATGTGCAGTTTTCCGAGTACGTTGGGTTCGTGAAGGCGATGGACGAGTTCCGCGGCATGAAGCTGGTACGCAAGGAGGGTGAGCGCAATCTGGCCGTTACGATTGCGGTGGATTTCGATCGGACGAAACATCTAAGCGATTCGACTGTGAAGAAGCGACAAATCGTGCGCGATCGATTGATTGGAGCCGAACGGGAGAAGGAAGAGCTAGAGAAGAAGCGTCTGGCAGAGGAAGAAGCACGCAAAGAATTAGAAAGGTTTGCAATGTCTCGAGATATATCAATGTGAATACAGTTGAACAATGCTTTACAGTTTATTAGAATATTCTAACCAGTTGCCGGATACAATGCTCTAATCCCGAAGACTTTCGCAAAGCGAAGATATGTTATGAACTGTAGTGTATTTTACAGCACCATTTGAACTCCTTGTCCTAGTTCTAGATCTCTATTATTTATCTACTCCAACATGATTGTTATTCGATTGATTTTTAAGTAACACTCTCGAACCTTTTAATAATTTGTTTGCTATCTTTTTTTTTTGTTAATGCCATCACTGCTAAAACACAGAAAACGTCAGGAAGAGTTGCGTCAGGCCGAAATCGAAAAGCAACTGCAGCGGGAACAGCGTCGAAAGGAGAAACACTTGCAAAAGTTGCGCCAGAAAGAATCGGACGAGATTAACCAGAAGATACGTTTGGAGGAAAAGAAGCTGCTGGAAGCACAACGTAAGCTGGAAAGCATCCGTTTGCTCGATGCACTTTTCGATCGAATGAAGGTAATTGTTTGCCTGTGTGTTGAATTATGGTACCTTTTTCGTCTTACAACTTACCCTTTTCATTTTACACAAATAGTTAAAACAATCGTTGGAAAAAGGAAAACAGAAATGTCTCGTATCGAGTGACGGCGAAGGAAGCATCAGCTCCATAAAGGATCGCCAAAAGAAGGCCAATAAGCTAAAGGCGACACAGGAGAAAGAGTTGGAAAAAATGCGGTTGCGTCTGAAGCAGGCAAAAGACGGTAGTGTGCTAAAGAAAGTACTGAGTACCGGGTTGGGCGTAAAGGTGGAACGATCGCGTTCGCCAAGCATTAACACGATCAGTTCCGATGATGGTATTCTGAGTGATACACCGCGCACGAAAATTAAAAAGAAACATAAATCTTTAACAAACTCGTCCAAGAAGTCGGGTGGTTCTGGCATGTCCTCGTCCGGATCGGAAGAGGAGGAACTGATGTCTGGGGACGAGAAGGTGAAACGCGAAGAGGCCCAATCAATGCCATCACAGTATCCGCCCCAATCGATGGCGTACGATCATTCGGTGGGTTACAGCCATCCGATGGTACCGACAGCGAGTTACCCACCGACTAGTATGTACCCAGGCATGGAATGGGCTGCAAGTATGAGCTATCCGTACCCATACGACCCATTCTACGCACAGTACTACAGCTCGATGGCCTATCGAGGGGCGTATCGTACGGCTACCCGTGGTCCGCGGTATTCAAGAGGAGGTCCTGGTGGAGGAGGTGTGTCACGGGGACGGGGCAGTGGATATCGTGGCCGTGGTGGGTATGATTACTACCGCGGAGGAGGCCGCGGTGGTGATGATTATGACGATGATCGGTCTTATTCGCGATCGAGATCCCGTTCGCGCTCAAGATCTCGGCACCGTCGACGAAGTCGCAGCCGAAGCCGACGTTCACGCTCCAGAAGTAGCCGAAGTCGCAGTCGTAGCCGTAGTCGGAGCAGACGCAGCCGAAGTCGTCGGTCACGCTCTCGGTCCAGCTCACGGTCACGTTCAAGGACTCGCTCAAGGTCCCGTACTTCCAAATCCAACCGCCACAGTCGCAGTCGATCGAAATCCCGGTCCCGTTCACAAAGTCATCGACGTAGCAAACGAAGTCATTCACGATCACGCACTCGTTCGGAAGATCGTTCTAAAAAGATTGCAGTGCAGATGTCCAAACCGATGTCAAAAAATTTGGTCTCCACCATTCGGGGCGCAACACCGCCGTCCCGGTCACGATCACGTGGCCATTCACGATCCAAGTCTCGGTCTCGGTCACACTCCCGTTCCCGGTCGAACTACAAGCATCGTTCGTCCCGGAGGCATCGTTCATCCCGTTCGCGTCGTGATGGTTCCGAACGGGAACACTCTAAACCGAAGGAACCTCCGGAACCCATGGTACCGATGGTGGGTCCGATTGGACCGAGATCCCCACCGGAACCGATTCCCCAGATACCTCAAGCAGGGGTACCGATCGATCAGAATGGCATTAGTGGCAGTGCTATAGATGACGACGAGGAACCATCGATGGTGTCGGAATCGTTCAAGAAGCATCGCATTATCGTGCGCACCGACACACTCGGTGCGAAGACAACAAAAGAGATCGAGGAGGAAGTGCGAGAGCGTTTGTTGCGACAGCAAAAAGAACGTGAGCTCGAAATGCGTAAAGAGCGCGAATTGCAGAAGCGAAAAGAGGCCGAAGAAGAAGAGGAAGATGATGATGATGATGATGATGAGGAGGACGATGACGAAGAAGATGAAGATGAAAATGAGAACGGCGGTCATCAGCAGCGGTCAGCGCATGCTGTTAAATCATCCGCTAGAAGAGCACACAACCATGGGAAACCGTTTGAAGCGCCCACGCACGGAAACGGCCAAAAGCGGAAAGATGAGCTTCGTCGGGAACGGATCGTGGCGGCACCGGGTCATCACAACGATAAACGGCTCCGCATTCGTCGTACTGACGGACGTTTAAATGGTGCGAGTGCTCCACGGAGATCTACTTCTTCATCCGACTCGGATGACGACAATGAGGAGGACGAGGAGGAAGAGGATACGTCCGGTAGTAGTAGTGCTGAGGAGGTAGATCATAGACGCCGTCGAGCAATAGAGCGCACGCGAATAAAACAATCTCCCGACAGTCCTCGGGAGCGACGACGCAGAAGGTTTGAAAATGCACCACCCGTAGACAAAAGACATGGCAAACAAATAGCATCGGAGAGCAGGCCTACGGCAATCGAAGAGAAGCGTGCACGTGTTCCTGTTCGGCCACCATCCGGGTCTACCGCAAGAGGTAGATCGCGCGAGGAGCGCCATAGTAGCGGAGGCCGCCCTATCGATAGGAATAACAGTCGTCAGCGTCGATCGCCCAGTGGTGGTAGAGGTCGGCATGTACAAACGCGCCAGCGCAGCCGAAGCCGGGAACATCACCGCAAATCCTCACATTCACGACCGGAGGAGCAGAATAATGTGGGAAGCAGTGGCGATGAAGCGAACACGCGACGCAGAGGGACTGGTGTGTCGGTCGGTACTAGGCACCACGGTGGGTACCGTGGGAATCGCCGATCGTAAAAAGCAAGTGTCCTGTTGAGATTAGGCCTGACCAACGGACATGGTGTAGTGCAGTAAAGTGTAGTAGTATAAACACAAGAGTAAAATAGGAGAAATATCTCATCATTTCCTCATCAACATTCAGGTGGAAGAATTGGCTCTATATTTTACTTTAAAACATCAACAACAGAGTAAAGTGAAACTGAAAAGTGTACCGCGATATGCAAGGCTTGACTAGATAGTCAGTGTACCGCTAGGAATATTTGTCGGAAGCTGTAGAAAATGATTGAACCTACTCAAAGTTGTAGCAGAATTTCGATAACGTTTTAAACCGTGTACTGTAAGCTCGAGACTTTCGCTAAAAGAGTGTGTGTAAAAGTGTATAACATAAAAAATGTGTATAAGTAATAAATCTTTTTTTTCACAATCAGTCATCCCTAGTAGAGGTAGTGTTGTGTACTTCACGAAAATTAGTGTATATACATCTAATGCTTATCGTTAAACATTTGCGTGTGTCGGGAACTTGATGGTGAAGGTATGAGCATGCCTAAGAATAGAATGTCAATACGGATGTTTGGTTGCCACGCACGAGCAACATCGGTGGCATATCTTTCGAGAGCATCTCCAGCCAGGACATGTACAGGGGAGCTGAAACAGTGCCCTAGAATGAAGAAAGAAAAAAACGAAAGAGAACACCTTCGATCAACCCTTTTGAAGTTTTCCTGTTGAGCTTACCATCCTAGGCATTGGCATAGACATCACGACCAGTTTTGCCTGGGCAGAGTGCTCCAAAAGCATTTCTCGCAGTCGTAACTGTCGGTGAGTTTTTTCCGACAGTGCACTTCGTTCCGGTGAGCTCAGTTCGGGTGGCGTCAACTGGGTTGACATGTGTTCGAAGCTTTTAAGTAGCTGCTGGTGCATCATCACCGTTTCCGATTGCGGAGGTTTCGTGGCGTCTTGCAGCATGATCAGCGAGGAGTAGTCGATTCGTAGCTTCGCCAACAAATCTGCCATACTGTAACAAGGTAAGAGGTGAATGGTTAGTATGCGACAGCGACAGATAGCGACAGAGTAGTACATACTTCTTCTGCTCCAGCTCTAACTCCTTCTGCTGGTTGGTGATGGCAAACACACGCACTTTACAGTGGGCCCATTTGGAGCGCAACGAAAGAATGTACGGGATGAGCATCGTAAGCCCACCGTCATCGTATAGCCACCAGACATCGATCGTACCTTTCGGTTGCTTGTGCCGAAAGACGTTCAATCGTTCGTGTAGCTCCACTGCCAAGCAGGATCCATTGCGTGTGGAATAGGCAATGCTGTCCCTGCTGGTGTTCGAGGGACTTCGCCAAAAATTCTTCATACTTTTCAAACCAAGGTTTGAATCGACGTACATAAGGTTGTTGTTAGCAACAGGTGGTACAGTGTCAATGATTTGTTGCATGCTGGATAAGGAGTCATTTGCGATTGTTCCCAGGCTACCACTGGATGTTATGTCACTAGTCAGATGAGAACAATCAAGTCCATTTGGAAGCCGCAAGATGGCCAGCGACATCCGGTTGTCGAACACATCGCTGGAAACGAACAAATAATGAGCAGTATGTTAGGGCAGATCCTCTATCCAATTGATCCTAGACTTACTTCAGTACATTGTAGTAAGTCTGCAGTTCTTGCACGGAACATCGCATCCAGTCGGCTTTGTAGCCCACCAGAACGATGTTGGGGGACAGCTTGCCAACGCCGGACGTTTGTATCAAAGCGCGCACTCCTTTCTGCATCCCAATGCCATCGATCTGCTGGTAGAATCCTTGTATCTTTCGCGACTCCATAAAGCGGCGGCTTTCGCTTGATCGTAGTTCACGCTTTCGATGGGACAATCGATCCCGCACTATATCGCCCACTATCAGCAGCGCTTGGTTCTTCGTTATTTGATGTGCAAGATCGACAAGTGCCGGTCTGCTGGACGGTTGTCCCGACAGTACCAACACCGACGGATGATAGTTCTTCACGTGATCGCCAACGCACTGCAGTTTGAGGGCAGCTGACAGGGCACTCTTGTAGCTCTGCGCTTGCGTTGTCGAACCCCAGTTCACATCCGGCTTGCGGTATATGACGGCTAAATGGAGCACGAAGATTAGCACCATCGTGACGCCGGTGGAGATGATATCGATCAGGAACATGATCAACACACACAGCACCGTACCGAACAGGCTGACCCACTGGTTGTAGAATCGGAAGGTTGGCCGCCAACCGATCGGTTTTACGGTGGCCGCATGAAACGTGCAGAAATTGATTAGTGCATAGGATGCGAGATAAAAGTTGGAAATGAGCGGTGCTATGAGGTTCAGGTTCGCCAGTAGAACAAACAGTACCGATACGCAAAGTACCAACGCGTAGCTACGATACGGTTCGTTCCGTTTGCCGTACCCTTTGGCGAAGAACGTCAGCCCCGGATAGAGCCGATCGGTTCCGAGTGCTTGGACGATGCGTGGAACCGATAGGAGATTCGTTAGCGCCGTCGAGAGTGTGGCGGCAAAGCAACCGGCATAGATCACTGCACCCGAAATCGCCATCAGCTGCATGATGTTGTAGTCGTTGTGCAGCCCATACTGGCAGGGTTCCTCGGGCAGTGTCCGCTGACAGGTGGCAAATGTTCCATTGACTAGATCGATCACATCACCCGATGCATCTCGATAGCTTGCCGAACCGGCCAACAGCACGAAGGCAACGTACGAGATGCCGGAAATGAGAAGCGCCAACAGTGTTCCCTTCGGTATGGCCATACCCGGATCTTTCAGCTCGCCACAGATGTTCGCACCTGCCTGGACACCCGTCACGCTTGGGAAGAATATCCCGAACACACTGAAGAAATCCTGCTCGATACCTTCGCTGTAACGATAGTCCGGACCAAGGTTGTCCACGAACCGTTCAACGGACACACCGGTAAATCCCTTACCCCGATCAAGGTCCGTTCGGGGCCCTAGAAACACGCCCAGCACGAACCCGCCAATTGCGATCACGATGGCAATAACGAGAAAGTTTTGTGCCTTCGTTTCCCAGTCCATACCGACGGCGCAGATGATCACCATGATCAGGATCGTAACCGTGCCGACAATTCGCATATCATTCACACCACCGTCAATGATTTTCACACCAAAGCTACCTGTGAAAATGGGAGAACAGTTTAGGACCGGATTACCATAGTAACAGACAACCCATCAACTCACCAAGCAGCTGATTGAGCGAACTGCAGAACCCGATCGTGTTCATCGACGCCGACACGGAGTTGGAAAAGGCCAGCACTATACCGACCGCACCACCAAACTCTGGACCCAGGGAGCGTGATATGAGGTAGTAGATACCACCACCCTTCACTTCACCGTTGGTGCAGATGGCCGAAAGTGATAGCGTTGTTATCACGCACACCAGATACGAAAGCCCGATGATGAGCAGTGTCTCCAGTATCCCAGCCAGTGCCACAATCCAGCTGAGGCGCAGAAACAGCATCACACCCCAGATGTTAAGCAGACACGGTATCAATACACCCTGTATCCATCCTAACCGGACGCCATGGTCTGTGCCGGTTGGGTGTTGATCATGCTTTTGATGCGATTCCTGAGTAGTGAGGGAGTGGTTTACGATTAAAATGCGTGTTATGTATCCGTACCAAGGTGGTTGTTTACCGGGTCCTGCTCGTCGAGATCTCCATGCAGCTCACCGATCGAGGGTCGTCGGATCGCTTTCTGTGAGGTGCGGTAATGCTCCAAGCGAGGAAGCGGATCCCTAAGGCGGTTAAATCCGGTGAGTATCATTTACTATTTAATATCTATTCGAAAACTCAACACTACCGTTCATCGGCTTTATAAGACTGAAGTAGCGATTGGGGATTTGAAGCTTTGGACGGAATGTTAGTTGGGACACCTTATTTTGCTTAATTCGCTTTCGAACAAATTTAAAATATTGCTGACCGGGACTGGGGAAATGTACTAGAATGTTGAGCGCTCATCGACGGCCCCACAAAAGAAGGAGTTCCCTTGCAAGTCTTATCCGCTGTACGACAGTGGCTACGTCGTACAGCTCGTCATTGTAGCGGCTTTTCCATTGTCCTTCCACACATACGAGACCAAAAATCCTTCTGGGCGTCTTCCAGTAGCATCAAAATCCATCTAACGTGGAGAATACCGGATCTTTCTTGCCACATTCCAATTCTATTTGAATCTAAAAAGACAGCTCTGGAAATACCAGATGCAATGTTTTCAATGTTATCTGGCACAGTCAAAGCTTTTTCTGGATTCGGTTTATTTAGAACAAAGCTTTCAGTTTGAAATTGGATTGGATTGTAAGTTCCCTACAGAATCAATTTGCTTTTGAACAGGATTCAGTATGTGCGAAGGATTTCGGAAGTGTCTTGACATATTACATAATTCTAATCAGCGGCGGATCAAACGGTAGGCGGAGTAGACGGTCGCCTAGGGTCTCGCCGTGTTGGGGGCCCCAAAAAATTTGTGCCGATAGTGCGGTTTTTGAAAATTTTACAACAAAGTTAATTTATAGCAAAACAATTAATTTACAAGGTAAAAAATTTATCAAAAATATCTTCCTTGGTTATATAAAACATTTGTTTCTATGTGATAAATTAAATGCAGAGAAGAATATTGACTTAGTGACTTTAAAGTATAAACGAAATTGTACCAGGACCAGGACACTAATTTTCCCGTTGGTCGAGAAAAATTTCTTCGAAAACTACCTGTTTCCGAATGTATAATACCAGGAGAGCATCCCCGGAAGAGGAGCCACCTAGTACAGCAATTTTGGTCGAAAACCGCCGAAAGGTATGCAATGTTTAAACACTAACTTTCCCGTTTTTCGTGAAAAATTTCTTCGAAAACTACCAGTTTCCGAATTTAAAGTACCAGGAGAGCATGCATGGAAGAGGTAGCTCCTGGTACTGCGCCGTAAGGTATGCAATGTTTATACACTAACTTTGCAACCAACTTGCAACGCAATGCGCCGTAAGGTATGCAATGTTTATACACTAACCTTGCAACCAACTTGCAATGCAAGTTTGGTGCATGCAAGAAACTTGCAGCAAGATGGCGCGCAAGATGGCGTCCAACTTCGTACTTGCATGCAACAAACTTGCATGCAAGCTTGCATGCAAACTTGCATGCAAGTTCTTGCAAGCAAATTCTTGCATGCAAACTTGCATGCAAGTTTGTATGCAAGTTTGCATGCAAGTTTGCATGCAAGTTTGTATGCAAGTTTGCATGCAAGTTCTTGCATGCAAGCTTGCATGCAAGTTTGTTGCATGCAAGTACGAAGTTAGGCGCCATCTTGCGCGCCATCTTGCTGCGAGTTTCTTGCATGCACCAAACTTGCATTGCAAGTTGGTTGCAAGGTTAGTGTATAAACATTGCATACCTTACGGCGCATTGCGTTGCAAGTTGGTTGCAAGGTTAGTGTATAAACATTGCATACCTTACGGCGCAGTACCAGGAGCTACCTCTTCCGTGCATGCTCTCCTGGTACTTTAAATTCGGAAACTGGTAGTTTTCGAAGAAATTTTTCACGACCAACGGGAAAGTTAGTGTTTAAACATTGCATACCTTTCGGCGGGTTTCAAGCAAAATTGCTGTACTATGTGCTACCTCTTCCGTGGATGCTCTCCTGGTATTATACATTCGAAAACTGGTAGTTTTCGAAGAAATTTTTCACGAAAAACGGGAAAGTTAGTGTTTAAAAATTAAATAAATTCGGCGGTTTTTGACCAAAATTGCTGTACAAGGTGCTACCTCTTCCGTGGATGCTCTCCTGGTGTCGGCAATCTGAAAATAGCTGGTTTGTATGGAATTTCGTACCAGCTAATGGAAAGTTTGAGCGAGATGAAGGATGCTTTCCGTTTCATCCATCTTCCGTACACTAGCGATCGCTCTCACGGGTTTGGTAGTATGCAATAGCAATAGTGATGGGCAAATTTATTCCACACTGCAGGTGTCACCTCTTGAAAAGCATGCTTTCCTGATTTCGCAAATCTGAAAACAATTGTGTTGTTCATCGCCTAAATCTTCAACATGAGCGAAACAGGTTTCTAAGAAATTTCTCTGATTGTTTCCGTAAAGTAAACCGATTGAAAACTGTACCTTAGGCGAAAAATCGTAGCAGGCGCTGGACTAATCAGGAATCGTAAATGTACGTAAATCGTAGAAAATGTGATCCAAGTAGTGGCGTTATGGTTCTCCTTAGCGCATACAAACGTTTATATATATAGAGTAGCTTACTAGGCCCGTTTACAGGGCTACGCAACAGAACTCTGAGATGTACGCAAGGGAGCTTTCTTTCCGAGACTTTGCTGGTGTTGTTAAATCATGTTTGAAGTACATCTCCCTAACACCGATAATGCCGTAGCAAAATTAAAGGCCCCGCTTTAAAAATTCCGCCCTGGGCCTCCAAGGGGATTGATCCTCCACTGATTCTAATTGAAAACATTGAAGCTCCGATTTTGAGAGATAAAACTGAAACCCCTGTAAAATCGTGTACCTTGCATAAAGTAATCCACTCGCGAATATTTGTTTAAAAATACACAGATTTTGGTAAGAGTAAGCGGCTTATAGTACTCCAGAAACTCGTTTCCTTATATAAAACTTTTAATCAAAAACGCAGCGTGGCTTTTAATACAAACCACCAGGCGCCTCCTTTGAGCTGTTTCACATACCTGGTCAGATGGCTGTCGCCATCTAAGCGCTCCCCGTGCACCGGAAGGTCGTCATATCCCGACTCGAGATCAATAGTAGTCCAACTCTGATCTGTCGATTCATCATCAATGGTAAAGATGGCCACCTTCGGTACTTCGGTCGGAGACGTTACCGTTGTTTGCTGCAAACCATTCTCCTGTGCATTACCATCCGTCTTGGGCGGTAGCTTTCTTGATCTTCTAATCGAGCCGAGAACGCGACTCGTAACACTCACCACACCGTACAACTCCGACACCATTATACAGCGCTTAAACTCGCTTACGTACTTACAAATTGCAACTATATTCAATGCGTGAATTGTGGTAGCACAACCATAACCGATCGGTACAATAACACCTGCCCAACTAAAGCCTTTCAACGAGGTGTGGCGCACACATGACAGCGAACTGTTCGGAGCGAAAAACAAAACGACACATTCACGAACGCGGTGTTCTGTTCGGGCAAATTGGTGGTAATTTGGGTTATGTTTCGGTTAGAACCAATACACTAGAGTACCGGTTTTGCGCTGGCGCCCAGTCATTTGGCCAATGGTGAAAATTGTCTAAGCAAATACAGCACACGCAACCCAGCTGCTCGAGTGGGCAGGTTCCCGTACCAGACAAGCGCGCACACTGGTCGTCTGAGGAACGGGCGGTTTCTTGCTTGTTTGCGCACTGGTTTTGCGTTGTCCTGTAGACAACCATGTGTTGAGAGCTTTTTGCACGGAATGCACGTGATTTTAAGAATACCGGAGCGGCTGTTGTCTAAGTGTGCATAGCAAGGAGTTCAAGTTTTGCCATCGATCATGGCTTTCGGGAATCCTCAGGAATCATCTAATCGCGTTCAGACACCAATTATTCGTTAATTATTAATTCGCAGTCACAATAGCAAAACCATTCCTACATGCACGTCAACCTCGGATAGTTCTTGTTGGTTGTTCCGCTAGACAAAGTAGAGAAAAAACCTACTAATTTGCCGAAACACTTTCATTGATGGTGCTAATTTAGTGCTTTTACGTCAAAGCGTAAGCGTGTAAAGTTCAGCCCAACATTTGCCCCAACGGTGTGGCGAGACAATTCCAGATCGACTGGTGTGCTCCGGATCGCACTGGATGGCTTTGTTTGTTTGCGGTCGATCAAACCCAAAAAAAAAAAACAATCCTAAGCAACACTCGGTCGCGGTGCTGCTGGTGTTGCTTCCAACGTGTTGATTAATTCCAACAAACGTTGGTGCTAAATGGGTGAATTATCTGCCGAAAACTTCAACACACTTTCACGTCGAAAAGGAAAGCAGTTAATCCACTCGCGTGTTTCTACACACACGCACTGCAACACACGATTTCCGCATTTTTGCACATGATATCACCAAGCAGTGTAGTTCACTGGATAATACCCGAATTATACACTAACTGTACTGTTTCCGATGTCGATCCGGTGAAAACTTTCCGACAGCTTCATCAAGCTGTGGCGTGGAGAGTTTGTTCGATGGAACACTTTTTACTCCACAAAACTCCCAATTCGCACTGGTGCGCGTGTTAGCGAACAGCGTGCCCGCTGCGAGATCGTCGGTTTAAACAGCTGCTAGGGTTTTCAATGGCGGTGTCTGAGTCTCAGACGGACTGTCGTTGTCGAATTTATCTCTGATCAAACATGAAAGGAATGCTGTGCGTGTGACTTCATTTGCAACAAAACAATGCACGCACCGTACTGGCAATGCGGTTCTGTGTCGGTACGGGGCTATATTGGTGCGAGCACTCACGCCTGTTTAAGGTAGCTCGTTTTTGTTGCGTTACGCGAGTTCCCGCTAGTGGCTTTTCCCGCTGGGCGGTGTAGTAGTCGGTAGCAAGTGTTTTGGGTTTGCACAGTGTGGAAACAAGCTTTAATGGGCAAAGTGGCGATAGGTTGGTGTTGTGGAGAAAAGTAGCATTATTGTCTAATATTGCTATTTGTCGCCGTATCGGTCGATTTATAGCGATAGATATATGAACGTGCAGTCTCGCAGCAAAACAACCACCGGCATGATCCAATTAGCATGCGGTGTATGCGCTGTGTGCTTTCCCAATTCACAGTCACCCGCTGGATGTCGAAGAATGGCGCTAAATTTGCAATCAAAAAAGGGTCGAGAACATGGTGCGGTGCTCAAACAAACACAACGTCGCTGCGATTACGTATGATCGTCTTGTTATTTTTTTATTATTTCGGAACACTTTGAGAACTACCCGAACTAAACCTAATGCACTGTGGTAATGTGCGGCTTTTGCATTGTCTAGGAATAGAAGGTGAGCACCTCCGTTTGGTTGCCACGCACCAGCAGGAACGGTGGCATATCCTTGGTTAACATTTCAAGCCAAGACATGTACAGTACGGCCGATACAGTGTCCTGCGTGATGGGAAAAAGCATTAGAACAAACAAGTTAAGCGAGGTCAAGTGTAGCCTTACCTGTCTGGGTACGGGCATCGACATGACGATCAGCGTGGCCGACTTCGAGTGCTCCAGCAGCAGCTCCCGCAGACGCAGCTGACGGTTGGTTTTGATCTCGAGCTGCTGTTTCTCCGCCTCGGACAGTACGGGCAGGTCGTCATTGCTACCAGTGACGGTACGCAACAGCTCCCGATGCTCTTCAATAGTCGATTCCATGGGCTTGTCCGTCACCTTGACCAGCGTGAGACTGAGATAGCTGATGCGCAGCTTATCGAGCAGCAGTTTCAAGCTGTTGTACGATAAAAACAACCCCCCGCCCAAGCGTTAGCATGAGAATGATGCAAACAAAGCACAAAAAACATTCCCCAACGCGCTGTAAGGGACGCTGCACTTACTTCGTTTCCTCCTCCTGCAGGTTGAACGATGAGAGTGCAAACACACGTATCTTGCACTTTTCCCACTTCGAGCGTGTCGTTATGATGTACGGAAGCAGCATCGTTAATCCGCCGTCATCGTACAGCCACCAGACATCGATCGTGCCCTTCGGTTGCTTTTGCTTGAACAGATTCGCTTCCGGCTCGGTTGCTACCGGCGGCGGCACATAGTCGAAGGCGGGTGCGGCGTGGAACGTTGGTGCCGGCGATGTTTGGCTGGAGCGGTTCGACTGTATCAGCTCGTGCAGATCGAGATTCGAGTTGACCGGCATCAGTGAACGCCGGGCGGCCATACGCTTGGCCGGGAACGGTATGGTCGTCTCCTGCGGTGATGGAACCGTCGTGTAGAGGTCCCTGCTCGACATACCCTTGAAGATGTCCAGCCCTTTACCCATGCGCAGTATCAACAGCGCGAGACGATTATCAAACGCGGTACTGTGTTGTAGTGGACGGGAAAAAGGATGAAATTGCATGACTCATGCAAAAGTTAAAGCTTTCTCCCCACCCCAGCAAAACTTACTGTAACGTGTTGTAGTACGCATTCAGCTGCTGGTGGTCCGCCGTACGCCAGTTGGCTTTGTAGCCCAGCATAAGAATGTTGGGCGCCAAACGGCCGAAGCCGGTCGACTGGATCAAACACCGAGCGCCTTGGTCGAAGTCGACACCGTCGACAATTTTGTAGAACGCGCGGATATTCGAATCCTTGAGGTAATTCTTGCCCATGTCGGACAGCGCTAGCCGGCGCTTGTACGGCAAACGCTGCGGTATGATGTTACCGACCACCATCAGCGAACTGTGCTTCGTGATGAGATGGGCGAGATCGATCAGTGCCGGGCGCTGCATAGGATCGCCGGCTATCGCCAGAATTTGCGGCTGATAATTCTTCACGTGTGTGGTCGTACCCTCCAGGTTGAGCGTGGAGTTGAGTGCGGTTTTGTACGCTTGGGCCTGCACGGATGAGCCCCAGTTTGCTTCGGGCTTACGGTACACAACCACCAGGTACAGCACGAAGATGAACGCCATCGCGACGAAGGACGACACGACCGAGATCAGGAACATGATCGCCACGCACAGAACGGTAGCGAGCAGACTGACGTACGGGTGATAGTAGCGGAATGTCGGTCGCCATCCGAGCGGTTTCACCGTCGCGGCATGGAACGTGCAGAAGTTGATAAACGCATACGACGCCAGGTAAAGGTTGGTGATGAGCGAGGCGATCGCGTCCAGATCGGCGATCAGAATGAAGATAAGCGACACCAGGAAGACTAGCCCGTAGCCACGGTACGGTTCACCGTGCTTGCCGTAGCCCTTCGAGAAGAAGATGAGGCCTGGATAGATGCGATCGATACCGAGTGCCTGGATGAGCCGTGGTACGGACAGAATGTTCGTCAGCGCCGTACTGAGGGTAGCCGCCCAGCAGCCAGCATAGGTGATGGCGCTGGTTAGCGAAATCAGTTGCATAACCGTGTAGTCGTTCAGCAATCCATACGTACAGTTCTGTGAAGGATGGAATCGATTGTGTATGTGTTCTGGAGGGGGTCAGTTTGGTTGTCTATAGGATTCCCACTATTCTACTTACACCTGCAGCACAGCTGGTAAACGTAACTCCAACAAGATCGGAAGCATTCCCGGATGCTTCCCGGACCGCGGCTCCTGCCGCCATCATTGAAAATACCACGTACGAAATGGCGGATATGAGGCACGCCCACAGTGTGCCCTTCGGAATGGCCTTGGCCGGATCGCGAAGGTCACCGCAGATGTTCGCTCCGCTCTGGATGCCAGTCACACTCGGGAAGAAGATGGCGAACACGCTGAAGAAGTTCTGCTGCACACCGTTCATCACCGTATAGCCCGGGCCCATGTTGGCCGCCAGCAGGGCCGTCGAAATGCCCAGAAAACCTTTGCCGACATCTTCGCTGGATGTACCCGGACCGACGATGGCTCCGATAATGAAGTTAAAGATGGCCACAACGATCAACACCAGCAGAAAGTTCTGTGCCTTAACCTCCCAATCCATACCGATGGCACAGATGATGATCATCAGCAGCAGAAAGATCGAACCGACGATGCGAATATCGTTCGTACCACCATCGACGATCTTCGTATCGAGACTTCCTGTTTGATTGAACGGGTTGCAGTGTGAGGTCTTTAAGCTGAAAGCTTCTCCCCGCCCTTGTGTCGTCGCGTCTACTTACGTAGCAGATCGTTCAGTGAACTGCAGAAACCGATCGTGTTCATGGCCGCGTTTACGGAGTTAGCGAACGCAAACACAATGCCGACCGATGCGCCGAACTCTGCACCGAGCGAGCGGGATATGATGTAGTACAGGCCGCCACTCTTAATCTGTCCGTTCGTGCAGAGGGCCGACAGTGACAGCGTGGTCATGACGCACACCAGGTACGACAGGGCTATAATGATCAGCGTCTGAATGATACCGGCCTCACCAACAACCCAGCTAAGGCGCAGAAACAGCATCACACCCCAGATGTTGAGCAGACACGGTGTCAGTACACCCTGCACCCATCCGAGCCGGATTGCGTGGCCAGATGCCTTTTTCTCCTCCTCCATCTGTTCCTCCGGTTCGCCATCCTTGGAGTCACGATCACCGTGCAGTACACCGATCGAGGGTCGCTTTGCGTTACGTTGCGATGCCCGGTAGTGGTCCAACCGGGGCAGTGGTTCACTGTGAATAACGCGTAGGGCGTCAGGGTTAACGGGATTAGGCGGTACATTACGCAATCAAATCCCTTTGTCGGACCACCGATCAACCGTACCACGGTCAGGTCTTGACACTCGCGAACCGTGCGGTACGGTGTGATCGGTGGTTCATTTCAGGGCTGACCACCGATCAACCACCGAGGTGCTGACCGACTCGAGTCGTAATCAAATTAATATCGCCATCAGCACAACATACAATACCACCGCGCTCGGCTGGCGTGTGGTTGTGCTTGAAAATTTCACACCATTAGTTAGCGAATATTAGCAGTCGAATGAGTACGGCAAACGGTTCGAGTGTTAATTGAATCACTTTTTTATAGCTCCATAATGGTGAACTACAGGGGAACTGGGAAGGGTGCGCTCTGGGTAAGCTTGCTCCCCTAGTCGGACTGGGTCATCGTTTTTCCGAATGAATGGTTATTAAAAACTAGTTATTTTTACATTTCACCAAAAAACTGTGCATAATTGATCTATTTTCTAAAATCTATTCTCTGCTATTTTTATATATTTTCACAATTTAATTGATTTAAAGTGATTCAGATTTAAGATGTGAAAGTTTTACATAGAGCCCTCGTGTTTAGTAGGATTAAGAAGTAAACTTAAATGGAGCTAAACTGGTACCAGGGCAATAATTCAGTTCGACTACGAAATGGAGAACTTAAGAAGAATGGAATTCTTCCGAATTTCTTTCGTGTTGAAAGGCTTAAATCCCTTTGGTACCTTTAACTTGCAGATATTAATATAACTACGACGAACTTACCTCAGTCCCAGCACACTATCTCGATGCGTTCGGTCATTTCCATTGTTCATCTCCAAAACCACCGTTTCGTCAGAAACGCATATGGTCGGGTTATCGTATCCCTTACCACCACTCGGATCATTTCGCACCATTTTGAAGAGAAAGTGTCCCAAGTTCGTCTAAGAGTTTAGAATCCGGACGCTGGAGAACTTAAATTTCTAAAACTTTAACACACTCGTTTACTGTTACGCTCACTGCACTGTTTCGACACCCTCTCCAGTAGCACCTTTTGTGTGTGTGTTTGCATTCACTCACCGGGTATCCAACAATTGTTCCATTGGACACGGTTTAGGGAACAAATGAGGACCAAAAAGTCCCTACACTTGCCGGGCACGGTGTGTGATTGACGCAAAACGACACCGAAACGATACGAACCATTCGTTAGACCACTGGCACAAGCAAACCGAAATGGATACGGGAGACTGTGCACCGCCAAAGTCCTGAGCCCCGTCTGTGCTTGGCGTAGGGTCGTGTCATCTTATATATATAGAGATATGTTGTCCGTGCAATCACGTACTGATCCGCTTTGGTATCGAGAGGGGAAGGACTTGGCGGCGATAAATCTCACCCTGATAGCGCGCCCGTTCACCCTTACCGTGCGCTGCAACGATCGACTCACCTGTCGTTGCGTTGCGGTGAGTTTTAGCGAACTGCCGCTAACATGACGATTCGACGCGATCCTGCGTCTTGCGACGAGATGGAACAATCGTGCAAGATTAGCGCGTCGGACAATTGATTCAGTGTCAACGGCACCGGCTAGCCAGACGGTCCGAGACCGTCCCCTCGGCATGACGGTTATGACGCTTGGTGTGCGTTGTAAACGTCACACAGCATGTGCTTTTGCTTTTGATAGACGGATTCCTAAACAAGATAGGCTTATCCCCTCCTTTTTTGCAAACACTTCTGTCTTCCACGCACCGTCGGATGGGATTGATAGATATTGCTAGTAAGTGCTATATTGGTTTAGCATTTGTTTTTGATTAAATATTTATTATTGATAACATGTTTCCGACCCGATTCGTTTGCATCCTTGATCTTTTCGATCACAGAACACGCGTCACGTGAACTGGACGATCACGAGGGATTCTCTCCGGAACCAGCTTGCCACCACTCGTAAAGCATTGTGCTTACTTAGAAGAAACGTAACGTGCTGTTCATCGGAAAAGGTGTTGTGGGACGCGAAAGAATGGGAAAACAAGTTGAAAAATCGTTCAACGAGACAGTGGATCCAGATGTTTAGGATACATTTTCTCCAGCTGTTTCCTTGAACTGTTCGATCAACGCCGCAATATCATCCGGCAGCTGAGGTAACAGTTCATCCGTCTTAAGATCACGCTCGACAGATGCTACCAATTGCGCAATCGCAGCCTGCAATTCTTCCGTATTGGATGTGTTTGTTGTCGTACTATCGCCCGTACAGCGTCCAGCAACATCATCCTCTTCGTCATCGGAACAACTCAGCACGCAACTTTTGTTAGAGCTCGATGACAGTGGTTCCGTGCGCTGTCCACTATGTGAAGGACCGCTAGAACTGTTACCTTCAAGGGGTCCGTTCGGTTCTAGTGTCGGTTCAGACGTTTCGTTACTGTGTCGGACGATAATATCACCATCTTGATCCTGATCAACTGTAGCCGAACTGTACCCGTTCAGTAGGTACTGTGAAGGCGATAGGCTCGCTATGGTGGTACGCTCATCACAGCCGGCTAGCGTTTTAATGTGACGCTCTAGTTCAGCAATTTTAGTAGCTAGTAACCTAAAATGGGAATAACCAGAACAAGAGTTAAAACTGTAACAAACCCGATAAACCGATCTTTCCCATCCCGTACTTATTCGTCTTCTTTTGGTGTGAAAGGGCGAGACTTTTATCGTTCACATTGTCTAGCAGCGCTAGACAGAGTGATTTCAGATCGGAAATGGTGGCCGCTTTAAGCGGGAGCTCATCAATGGTTCCATTCTCGAGCAGGTGCTTTACTGCAATTTAGAAAAGCGCAGGGAAAATTAATAACACATCCTATGAGCAGTCACACATCACACTTGAATGCAGTATTGTGATGCAAACCTTGTGAATGGGACATGATCGTTTTGTTATTGTTGTTAGTGCCAAGCTTTATAATGCCTTTCTTCCGGTTCGTTTCCAGCATCGACTGGGGAGCCATGGGGTGTTTTGTTGTTAAACATGCAAATTGTTACACAAATGAGTTAGTTTCCTTGCGTCCGATAGAGTATTGAAATCTTTACCTTATATTTGCTGGCCGCTTGCCGTGCGAGACTGAGCTCGTTTTCGATATTGGCGATCTTTTCCGTTTGATATTTGTTCTCCAATATCAGCCCATCAATATCCAGTAGGGTCTGAGAGGCACCACCGGTCCCTCTTAGGGCAACGTTCAGTTCGTGGTTTAATCGGTGGGCTTTACATTTGAAGGCGTCCCGTTCCGTCACGGTTTCCTCCTTTTCGTCCAGCAGCGATCGAAAGTCGTACTGCAGCTGGGCATTGCGCTTTCGCAGTTGTTCGAGCTGTGCGATGAGTTGCGACTTTTCGGCCTGCCACGTTTTATCTCCATTGGTCGTTAGGAGTGAATCGTTGGTGGCCCGCAGCTTGGTGCATGTGTCCTGCAGCTCGACGTTTCTTGCTCGTACCACCTTGATGTCACCCTCGAGATCATACAGGCGCTGCTTGAGCGATTCTACCTCGGTTGTGAGTGATTCGTTTCGTTCGCGAGTTTGCTTAACCAGCAGACTAACAGCCGAACTATTGCCGAAACCGGCCGCTTGGAAATCAGGTGCGTTTAGACTGTTCTTGATGGCCGAGTAACGTAGCTGTATCGTTTCGGCCATCAGCTTGAACTGGTCACGCTCCGTACGACATTTCTCCAGCTCGTAGCGCATTATTTTCAGTGCTTCTACCTTGCTTTGTAGCTTCCGGCTGAGTGCGGTGTACTGCAAATGAAAGCAATCGTTAAGTTGTACAAAAATACCAAACCACCCATATACAAACCTCTTGCTCGTCACTTTCAGTATCCATATGGTTACTTTTGGATGGGATAGAGATGGTAGGGTTTTTCCTACCCCTGGCCATGGCTGTACTGGCCATTTTATCAAGATTCGTATCGCTTTTGTTCACAATATTTCAGCTTACCATCGATTAGGCGCGGTAAAATGTTTTCATAAAAGGCTAATTTGAATACAACGAGCGCAAACGTTGTTGACCGCGATTGTTGTCATCGATTTTTGTGTGTTTGCCACTAAAAGCGCTGCGTGTTGTCTTCGTGGGTTGAAACGTATCGATTTTAATTACACACAAGCATGGTTAGCTTCAACCATTCAACTAAGCCATTTTACAATTATCTATCTACACTAAGCAGGGCCAATACATTTCAACTCTTGTGGAACTTTCGTTTGTTAATTTGTTTAGCACATGCACATTGCTTTTTTACACTTTGTTTATATTGTTTCGCTGCTGTCAGCTGTGTTTGGTAGTGTGCGTGTACACGTTTATACGATACATGTTAAAAGTTGAAGTTTTTGTTAGTTTCGGTCGGTACCGACTTTCAGCACACCGTTAAGAAAACATGTAGCAAATAGTTCGTTATTTAAATTTTCTTTTTAATTGAAAAGTTGATAAGAACGATTAACAAAATATGTAATGCTGTAAATAAAATGCGGCAAATCAAAACACATAAAACAATGTGGAGTAGCGAAGCAAAGCAAAAGGAAATTGTTAGATAAACCTGAAAAAAAGAAAGTAGGAAGAGGTTTTTGATTAAACAATAATGTGGTAACTGGACAAAGCCAGGACCATAATCATAAAATGTTCAAAGATTAAAATTAAGTTACAAATATTATGTTACGAAGCTAGGATACATGGACTGCAACTACCGGTTCTAGGACCTACAATCTACGGTGTAGATTCTACACACATCTACGAAGTAGTAAAGTAGAGCTAATTGAGATTATTGAGATTTAAAGAAACCTTTAAAAACAGGGTCATCAACTGTCAATCAACTTTATTCAAACTTAGAATAATGTTCTAACAACGACTTTGGACAATTGGTATAAATAAGTTCGCAGTCGGCGCCACTCACTCCAAGATTTTCCGCCATTTCATACTTAGCCCTGTCCCGGTACTCGGATTCTCCAAACGATCTATGAAATGAAGGGCTACGAATAGACGTAAAGTACAATTATATTCACGTACATTAGCTTGCCTTTCGGACCAAACCTTATTTACTTACGTTAGCAAAAAATGTGCCACCTCAATCAGCAGATCTTCCCGATCAGCTTCCCGATGGAATGGACTGTGAGCCAACTCGCAGACACTTTTTGCCAAACAGTCAGAACCGAACTCCATCGCTTGCAGTAACTCTTCCGCCGCCCGGTACAACTGACCGGCCGTCAGATCGGAACTCGGATGCGTTACCGAACGTTTGAAATCGCGAGCCGACACGACGGTCGTCGGTTTGAAGCGGCCCTGCACAACACCGATGAGGGCCCGTGCCCAGTATGCCGGTTTGTAGAAGTCCAGCAAACGCAACGGAAGGTTATAGTTGACCTGAAACCCCAAATTGATGCCCAAACGTCGAACGGGGTATTCCTTTTTCGGGGGCTTAAAGAGCCGCCCGTTCGTAACGGTGCACATCGTGATCTACGAGATGGGAAATTGTGCGTATAGATCTCACGTTTATCACACCGCCCTGTTTGACGTCTGTGTGATTGATTATGGTGCCGTGCATGGTTATTTCTGAGGCACTTTCATTCAGGAACCTACCTGTAGCGTGGTCATCGGTGGGAAGAACAGTGCCTTCGCCTGGTCGCTAAATGTAGCGTGGGAAAAATGGGACACAAGTGTGGATAGAAGGAGAATTACTACAGCGAGCTTCATGACTTGTTCTACGCGCACTGACAACGTAACACTAACAATGGAATCGACCGAACATGGTCGTTTTTCCGAAATTCTATACTGCCAGAAGATGATACGTCGGAAGAGAAAGTGTTTGTTTGAGCATTGAAGTGAAAAGGCGCTAATTGGGTGTGGGTTGTCCACGATCGATGGTTCTGGGTTGCGATCGGATGCAGATCAAAAGTGGTAGCTGACATGGTCAGTTAACTGATTAACACCTTTGCACAGAATTAGAAGCAGTTTGGAACCACGTTTCAATGAAGGCAAGATGTCTTGTTTAGCTCGCCAGCATTGTAAATTAAGGCAGGAATAAAACCGTTTCACTGAATTTTTCTACGTACCTGTTGCACGCGATGGGTTTAAATCCACGGTTTCGCAGTTTGTTAGGTGATGGAATGAAATAGTCCGTAGTAAAGTGTCGTGTTTTTCACACGGTACCGTTTCCTTCTGGTGCGATTTGAGATTACGCGTTTACTTTACAGTGCGAAAGACTTTTGCTGCGTCTTTGGTGGAGGTTGAGATGCGTTCGGCCCTATCCCGGGGCAATAAATTGCCTCCCGGAGTACACGGGAATGATGGTGCGTACCGTCGTAAACCATATCCACCCACCTTGCACGGTAAGCCCCGCACAATAAATCATATGCAAATAAACGTAAATGGGAATAATTTTCGCATTTCCGTTTGCGGAAATGTCGGTCGGTCTGCAGCTGGAGGTGTAAGGTGGTTGCCTGTCCCAAAGAACCTTTTCACTGAAAGCTGATACAGTTTGAGATATTTTAGAAAAAGAAACACAATATTCCGAATCCGGTAAAACAGTGCCTTTGGCGCAATGAATATCTCTAACATCCTTACAGACGGTAAAATCAATCTTCGTCCAACCAGATGTTCCGGTCTGTTCGAAATCCTTGCAGATGGCAAATATTCGAATTCAAATTTTCTTTCGGTAAGCTCTGATGCGATCATTCTTAGCAGACAATCGTCATACCATTTGATAACGTGACGCTGAATGCAGTAGATCTAGGGAAGAAACGTAATAAATAAAGCCAACGACGATCCGATTCGAGATTGGGACGAAATCAAAAACGTGGCCAGCAAACACATTTTGCCCGCTGCAACTATTTCGATTAATTTCTCCTACCCCGACAACATCCTTTCTGCGGCATCCACATCTCTCTTAATGCAAATCCCGCAGAAGAAGCCGTACGACAACTGGTACGACATCCGAAGCGGAACTATAGCCATCGGTGCAGATGGGCTGTGTTTCGTGATACCGGTCTGGCACGTGCAATATTGTGCTTTAAGGTTAGCTTGAGAATGTTGTTGATTTATGTATGAGCCGATTGTTTTTTGTTGCTAGTTTAAAACTCAGGTTGCTTTTCCTGCAATAAAACACGCAAAGGTCACCGTGTTCTTTGACATCGGTTTGGACAAACTTAAGCAACGAGTACAGTTTGTTTGATTTTTTGCGCCTCTGTACACACAACGATGAGCGTCGTTAGCAACCGCCCTTGGCCTCACCGTCACCACTGTTTTGGAAACGAACGCAACAAGTTTTCGGCTGAGCCACGCGAAGGACGCCAAGGATCATTTTGGCAAAACACTCGTGACGGTCTGATCCGATTGTCTGGGGTCAGTTGTTGAATGAATTGTTTATCAATGAATGCATCGAGGGTTATAACCTGTTGATATGTAGCATGAAAGTAATGAAAAAACGCCAGTGTTGATTTATGAATGAACCGTAACGGAAGTGTGCTTGAAATATAAATATCACGCTGATCAATAAGCAGCTGATGTTGTTGATATAGCAACGATAATTTGGGCAATAAATATAACTTTTCACTAGTGTCCGTGCATGACGTTCCTATGGTATCAGACGAAAATGAAAACAAAATATTATGATAGTATTATGAAATTGAAAATTATTGACTCTGTATGGTTTTTAAGGTTTGAAGCGGTTCTGATTAATAGGTAGACAATTTTCGGTAGAATAACCGCGTAGTACAAGGAGTAAGATTGGACAATACAAAACGAAGCTAAATTAAAGTATTATATTGTTGACCATTAACAAAAAAATTCCCAAGGGTTTTTGGAGTGATTATACAAAAAAAATATTACAGGTTAGAAAGTTCTTTTGTAATTTAATTTCCACCGTCCTTTACATGCCACCATGCATCATTAGCAAACTTTTGTCGAATTATATAGATTTCTATCCAACGTCTTCTATGCAAGCTGAATGAACGTGAAGAGAATTTAATTTGAAAATATGTTGTCCAATTCAATCAAATATCCTATTGCTATAAATTTAATAAACTTTGGGTAGTATTTTGTATCTTTATTAACACTGTGTTATACTGGGTCTCGATATACAAAATGGTTAAAAAAAGGAAGACGAGCATAATACTATTATTAAAACATAGTAAATACTAATAGCTGTTATAATACAATGTTATAAAAAAAAACTACTTCAAAACAATGAGTCAAACCGAGTAAAGGAATAACCAAACATTACAGATCGCAACCTCCATCGAAGCTACATTGGAAAACAGGTTCGATGTATTTTCCTCTAGTAATGTTGCTTCGTCCGACCACGTTAAAGAATTGTTCGTCGTCGGTGGTGCTACTTATCCTGCTATGTCCTCAAAATAGTTCTTATTAAAATAGGCACTTCGGTCGAGTTGCCAATCGATAATTTGTTCTGCAAAAGCTAATTCACAACGACTACCGGCCCATTGGTCGTAGACACCTCTGGTGGATGGACGTCGGTTTCTTTAAAATGTTTTCTATGGTTGGGCTATTGCTATCATACCCCAAGCAAGGTTCGGGGTGATGCAAACTTCTACATTTACTGGTTCAGTTTTGACTTCATAGGACACTGAGGAATCAACAATTGTTAACCTGATCCTCCAGAATTCCATACGCTGTGACTCGTATGTTCTGACGTGAGTTTTGTTAGAATGCAGGTCTTACTACGTATTAGAATGAGCGAAAATGTTGGATATAAAGAGCCTAATGGATCCTTGATATCAATTATTATTAAATATGAGACAATATTATATTCTGAATAATGTTATTGAATATTCTTCACTGAATATTCTATATATATTGAATATTCTTCACTCATTTAAACTGCAATTATCATCCTTTTGATGACTTTTGAATAATTTATTTACCATCAGTATTGTCTTCCTTATTGTATACTGCGTCTTAACTGAAATGTCCTGTTAGAAAACATGCCCACGCGCCATGTCATGCTGGAAAAAAAAATGTTGCTACACAACCGCATACCGTGTGTTGATCGTAGCTAAACAAACTACGGATTGCTCAAGGCCCTTTATGGTCTAAGCTTGCACCAGTGAAAAGGTTTCGCTAAATCGTTATCATCCTGTCGTCATTTTGCAATCAAGTTAGAAGAAGAAATGAAACAAATAGAACGGTTTTAGTGCACTCGTAACAGTACTAGACTGTGCAGAACCTTAGCAACAGCAGGGTCGAAGAGTTGTTGAATTTGAATTCGATTTTTCACTTCTTCGCCAACCGTTGTTTCGAACGGACGCGCGCGCGGTTGTTTTCCGTCACATTTTACTAGTGAACCAAGTGATAAAAGGTTTTTGTTGGTTAAATTTCCATTAACTTTCTTCCCCTACCTGGTAGAACCGCTAGTGGTTGATCGACCGATCATCATGGATGATCAGGACGATGGAGACGAGCAGGATATTGAGAATGAGGGTGATGGAATGGAGGAAGGTGGCCACAACGACGATGGTGATGGCGATGGCGATGGTAATGGCGATGGCGATTGCGATGGCGATGGTGATGGTGATGATGGGGGTGATGGCGACGGCGATGGAGATGAGAACGAACATGAGCACGAGCGGGACAGTGAGGAAGAAGAGGAACCGGAAGAGGAAATCTCCGAAGGTGATCTTCTACAGGTATGTCCCGGATCGGGAATGTACAATGAATGCTGAGTACTAAGTCCATCGAGAAAAGGAAACGCCACTAGGAGCACTAGAAACGCCACTTGATTACGTAATTTTTGGAACGTTTTGAGTTTTGTCACTTAGCACTAGAACATGCGAACAGCAGTTTTGAAATGGTTTAGTAGAGCAGCATTCCTTTTTTCACAATTATTGCATTTTTCGTAAGAATTTTGAGGCGCTGTTGTACTGTATTGCATTTTGTACATTGATTTAACAGGAGAAACAGTTTTAAGGTGATGAATTGCGTGAAACGAGGTTGGTATCGATCGGGGTAAGCAGACGATGGGCTTACGAAAAGACATAACAAGGCCAAACCCGGCAACGGTTGATACCTTCCAGAGACGACAATCCTACTGAGGCGCAATTCATTGCAAATCGTTTCGCACCAGTTAACCAGTGTTTCAGTTTTAATAAAGCCTTATTTTTAGATCGATCGATTATAGCGTGGATTTTGGATGTACATTTTGTATCAAGGACATAAAACGTGGCACTGCTAGTCTGTCTGTATTGCAAGAAATTTAAAGACTACAATTGCCAGGACTATATTATTCCGCTTCGTTCGCTGTTGGTCTGGTTTTTAGAGAGAATTGTCATCTAGCTCCCCGATGCATTACCGTCTCTGCCATTTTCATCCTAACCGGCAACGATTCTAATTATTCGATCAGCAATGGGAAATTTAACGAAGCGATATAATTGCTGCCATTTCGGTATGCAACACTGGCAATGCTAGCACATCTGCTAGGAATATGCAAGTAAGCAATGTGGAATGGCTGCTTATGGTCAGGTGGAAGCACACAATCACTCCTTTCATTTGCGTTAAGTATCAGTCAGCAACCAAGAACGACGATAAAAGTCTTTCGACCGAGTAGATATCGTGAAGCCATGCATCAAACCCATCCGCTTCCGAGTATATTTTTATCGATATGGTATCGAGTATGGTTGTATCGAGCTTAGTCACGCATCGGGAAGCTCTTTGATAGCGGAAATACCTTACGAATCGTGCTGCGCGCTTCTTGCCAGATTGACCGGTCCACTAAATCACTGCAGCTTAAATGGGTAAAGTTTTTTGTGTGCTCACCATTGTACCGCAAAAAAGGAAACATTTGACTGGTTTTGAAAATCAATAAGATGGTCGCCACAAAGGATCAACACGATGAGGAGCATTTTCTCACAGCTAAACCATGGTTTTCATTCTCTATACAGGTGGTTCTTCTGGTTGCATATACAAACGATGATCCTGTTACTATTTCTTGTTAACAATAGCAGTAGCATACTAATCGTTCAAATATTTCGCTATCTCAATTGCTTCTATTCCAGATTCTGTACAATACAAACAAGCCGACATACTCGTTGTGAAGAATCTTTTGTCTCGATTAGTTTTGTAGCGTTTTGCATGCATGTGTTTTTCATAGTTTTGAACTTTGGTTTGTTGTAAATTTTGAATATCCTTGACACCATCCCATCATTTAATTTCAGCTAGATACAGTGTAGTGCAATCGCATTAGAAGGGCAAACCCCGCGTAGTGCAACTACTAATGCGAAACGAATGACTTATCCCAAGCTGTCAGGCATGCAGTATACACATTGAGTTTAAATGCTACACCTTAACAGTTGCCCTTAACCGTTGCCTTACTAGTACTCAAGGAATAGAACTCAGTACTGGAATAGATGGGGGCAAATCGCTTACTAATTACTGCCTACAGTGTGTCTTGTGCATAGTAGTGTGAACGATCATTCCGAATCACATCGTGGCAGACCGTACTAGTCAACGCTTTTATTAGTGATCGTATACCAGCAGTGCACTGGTCACATCCAGAGTGAACTGGACCCATCTCTGCAACACCCCCAAAAACCCCAAGAGTTTGTTTGTCTTTTGTCTTTTGCCCGGGGGAAGGTTGGTAACTGTGACTGATTTTGTATTCCTTCCCGGACGCGTGGTCGATTTTTTGTGTCTGTCTGCCGCACGGTTACGGTTGCTTTTGAACGAACACCGTAACGCGCCATGACGGAATCGCCGGATTCACAGCGTCGGCGGGAAGAATGTGAGCGTAAGGCTCGGCGTGGTGAGATGGACCCGCGGTTGGAATTTACCTTCCAGCTGCTAATGGACGCTACCGGTCTCCCGAGACATCAGATCATGGATCACATCTTCGAGGGGAACATGGTATGTGGCGCATGGCCGCATAGGTCGACGAAACTCAAGGGCATCTATATTGAGTTTGCTTCCAAATTTGCAGCTGGACGAGATTAATCAACTCTTTCTGCCCAATATGCGCAACAAGTTGATGTGGTTTTACCAGGAGGTGGAAGACGTTGAACAGCCGGGTGACAGGGACGCGAACAAACCGGGACCATCGCGTGCTGGAGCGTCCAGCTCGTCCAAAACGCCCCAGGGTGCGTCCAGCAGTTCGCATTCCCATTCCAAGCACAAGCTGTTCATCACGGACGGTTGGAGCTGTGCGTTTACCGGTATCTGTATCTACATGTTCCGGATCAACATCCAGAAGCAGCTGCCCGAGGAAGGGTTCCACAAGGATTTGTGAGTATGGGCGATGTGCGACGGGTGGGTAACAATTTCCACATAAGACGTACGAAGTCTGTCGTTGTTGGACAGGTGGTTACTTGTTTCTATTTTTAAACGCCATGAAATGTCCGTTGCTGATTCGTGCGCAAAGCATGGAATTAAACATTTAGCTTGAAAGCTCTATTAAAACCAATCATATCAATCAGTTCATAGTGTCACCTTTGGCACACACACCTCACGATGGCAATTTAACCTACGCACCATGTGAACGTGGCCTACTGACAAGCGTTATATCTTGAATTAATGAAGGAGGAAAGTAAATTTGCATAAAAATTAAAAACAATCCACCTTTCTAGCGAACTGTGCCACCAGGTCCAGTTTCAACTTGTAAGACTTATTTGATGTTTGAACAGCGTCATTCAACCGTTAAATTGCATTGCGGATGATGAAGGTGGAATAATACGGGTGATGGTATTTTTTCTCGTGTTGCTACAGGTTATTGTATTTTTATAAATGGCATAAAGCTATCAGAGTGTCATTTGGAATGCTTTTTTCATATTAATAAAAAAACGTTGACCTTATGTTATAGTTTAAAACTTTGAATAAAGGTATTATATTTATTGTGTAGGCGATGTGTGTTGATAAAACCTATAGAAAGTCTATTACTTTTTGGTTTGAAAAGCTTTCATTTGATTATTAAATGTGTTAAAACAATATGTGCTGGAGAACCAAAAATAAAAGTTAAAAAGTAAATAACGACAAGAATAATAGCAAAAATACAAATGACCAGATAACGTTAAACATAAGTTAAAGTAGAGTAATTAATTTGAATAATGTGAAGGCCTAAAAAGGGGGAAATAGCATGGAACTTGTCAGGCATGAACGCCATCAGACATTAAGACACATCAAAGGCATTCCTTGGAGAATATGCAAACATACGACTTAGGATTCGCATTCTTATGTTAATTACATATTTTGGCTGACGCAAGTTCATGCGTTGTGAGTTTTCAGATAACTCTATCCCTATCCCTGTTACCTCCGGGTGTTTTTTTTAATTAAACAGCTTACAATGTTTTATGAATGTTAATGACAGATTGTTCTTGGATCTTCAGATAACTATTTCATCACTATCCTTCATAATAATGTACACATTGCATTTCTCGTTCCCCTAACAGGTACTGTGGTTATATCGATGCTAATCGCGTCGGACTTGTGACCTCGATCGAGCGGATTGTAGAGCAGGTGTTTATGCAGGCACTTGCCTATCCCAACATCGAATCCGAAGATGAGGAAATGAGCTGCAATCTGGTGAAGTCT